>NW_026988441.1:19087500-20570000 GCF_030222135.1 Aotus nancymaae | reverse complement strand
GGTAAGGGTGTCTGTTGGCGAGAGGCCTCCGAGTAGGTGCCCCCACCTGCCTCCCCGTGAGTGAGATGACTGCATTGCAGGGATGATGACCATGATGGGAGAGATGCATCATGGGAGGGGATGAGAGACTCCATCCCCAGATAACGGAAGTCAGCCTTGCACTTATCAACCCCAAGTCCATGGCTCATGTTCAAATAAAAGTAATGAGTATTGATATGCCCTGTGCTACTGAATGAGTTAGAGAGGAGAGAAGCTCGGGACGATCCTCTCAATACAAAGGCAGATCTCCTCTGAAATCTCACTTTAAGGGAAGAACCCACATGTGCCCACCCAGTTTTCCCAAACCATGTTACTATACTTCATGGAGGAGGACTCGTTCCTTTACTCCAAACAGAATGGTGCGGCCTCTCAATCCAGATTGTGCCATCCCAGCAGTGGGTGGTCAGAAGGGAAGGGTTTTGTTCTTACAACTCAGAAGGAAACAGGCCAACATTTTCTTCCCCTCTGTTGTTTCTAAAGCTTTTAGGCCAATGGCTTGGAATATCGTCTAGCAATAACTTGGTCCAATAGCAAAGGAAAAGCCACTGTGACCTGTGGCCAAGAGCATGCATTTCAGATGGGTGTCGGGTGAATCAAAAGAATCTCCGGCCCAATTTAGAGAACCCCAAGATCTCTGAATTCCGCTATGGGTTGCTGCATGCTCAGACCCTCTGATCCCTGCCACCAGGCCTGGTTTCAAGCCATGCCTGAGTTACTGGTGGTTCCAAGGCAGCTGAATGCTGGTTTGTCTCAGATGAGCTTGAATCAGTTTTCAACAAACAGCTGGTATGACGGATGGCGATGCCCAGAAGATAAACAGCATGCCGTGCTTTATAGGAATCTTGACTGCTAATTTGAAGTGGAGGAAAGAGGTGCCATAATGAGACAGCTTCTCCTGTTTAAACGTGGGTATTGCACCTGGCTGCCTTGGAGTCGTGTGTATTCACTTGGTCTGAACATTGACCAAAGCAGGAGTCGGCGTTCCAGGGTGTGCACCAGGTCTTGCCTGAATGTGCTCTCTGCCTTTCAAAGGAGCCAGGTGGTAGCCACGTGGCTCCTAGACCTGGTTGCGAGCCTTGGCTGCAAAATACAATTCCTGGGAGACACTTTGTCAACATGCCCGTGCCTAAGCAAAGTCACTAGAGATTCTGGTTTAATCAGCTGGGGGTGGGACACGGGCATGGGAGTTCTTGGAAGGCTCTTCTGGTGATTCTAATGCAGAGGCAGGGTTGAGAATCTCTGTGCTAGACCAGTGGGTCTGGAACATTTTGGTATCAGAACCCTTCAGAATGTAGAAATTCTGAAAGTTTTAAGGACCTTAAGTGCTTCTGTTTAGGTGTGTCACTAGAAATTAAAACTAAGAAAATTCTAAAATGTACATTTAATCTCATATATAAAAATGACAATAAACCTATTATATACTAACATACCTAGAATGCTTTCATGGAAAAAATAACAGTATGTTCAAAAAGTTACTGACAAGTATCATGTCTCTGTACCTCTTTGCAAACCACTGGCTTTATCCATAAGTCACTATATGAAAAAGACACATGCACACACGTTTATAGCAGCACAGCTGGCGATTGCAAAGACATGGGGCCAACCTCAGTGCCCATCAACCAATGAGTGGATAAAAAAAATGTGGTGTATATATACACCATGGAATACTACTCAGCCGTAAAAAGGAACAAGATAATATCTTTTGCAGAAATTTGGACGAAGCTGCAGGTCATTATTCTAAGTGAAGTAACTCAGGAATGGGAAACCAAATATACATTCTCACTTACAAGTGGGAGCTAAGCTATGAAAATGCAAAGGCATAAGAGTGATATAATGAACTTTGGGGACTTAGTAGGGGGAAGTCTGGGAGGGGATGAGGGATAAAAGACTATACATTGAGTACAGTGTACTCAGCTTGGGTGATAGGTGCACCAAAATCTCTGATGAACTCATTCCTGCAACCAAAAACTACCTGTACCCCCAAAACTATTGAAATGACAACAAAAATTACTTTTTAAAAAAAGACAGCTAGATTCTAATATGTCTCCATGTTTAGTCTTGCAATACGTTGTTTCTGTTCAAATCTATTAAGAAAACCTGACCTCACACAGATGTCATGGGAAAAGGGAAGTGTATGGTCAAAGCCCTTTCAGGTAATTGTGGATATTCTTTGATACTACACCAAAACTCAGCAATTGGGAGTTTCTCAAAGGTTAGTTGCAACATGGAATCTGAAAATATATAAACATTTTGTGCTCCATTACCTTAAAATCCATTGGTCTATCTCGTTATTTGAATGGATTTTTTTGTTTTTTACCCTTACACTATTTTATTGCATTTAGCTCTGGTCACTTGAGACATATCAGTTCAGTGAGTCATGTACGCAGATCCTGCAGTGTTGACACAATTCATTATTCAATATTAAAGAAATCACATGCTTTAGTATCTCTTTGACTATTGGAAAGCTGTCAAGCTCACGGTGGCTGATACAAGTTTTTCAAAATTCTTGAAAGCTTGAGTTTCATCATTGGCAACAAACACTGTCAGTTATTTTCTTGGAAGTAACAGAATTAATTTGTTCATTTTCCAGATAATGTCTGCCAAATAGTCAAGTTTGAATAACCATAGTTTGTCTATCAGTTGTTCTTTCAAGTAAAAATGGTGCTCTTAAAAAAAAAAAGAAGAAGAAGCAGGGAGTTCAGTTCACAGTTCAGAAAATTGGCAAACGTGCTTCTCCTTGAGGAAGTTGTGGAACCTCCAGATGGGTCAGAGGTGCTCGATGTCTGCCTCCCACTTCATCACAGAGAACACTGAAAAGCCAGTGCTCAAATACTGAGATTTAACGAAATGAATAACTTTCAATTCTTCATCAAGTACATTCTTGTTATTTCAAACTCATAATCTCCATACGTCACGTATTTATTTTTTGTGGTAAAATACATGTAACATAAACTTTTCCATCTTATTTTATTTATTTATATATTTATTTTTGAAACAGAGTTTCACTCTTGTTGCCCAAGCTGGAGTGCAATGGCGCAGACTCGGCTCACTACAACCTCTGCCTCCCAGGTTCAAGTGATTCTTGTGCCTCAGCCTCCCAAGTAGCTGGAATTATAAGCACCCGCCACCATGCCTGGCTAATCTTTGTATTTTTGGTAGACGGGGGTTTCAACATGTTGACCAGGTTGGTCTCGAACTCCTGACCTCAGGTGATCCACCCACCTTGGCCTCCCTAATTGCTGGGAGTATAGGCGTGAGCCACCGTGCCTGGCCCCATCTTAATTATTTTTAAGTGTACAGTGCAATGGCATTAAGTAGATTCACGTCGCTGTGCAGCCATCACCACCATCTATCTCCAGAACTCTTTCATCTTGCAAAATTGAAACTCTGCATTCATTAAACGATATGTCTCCGTCCTCCTCTCCCCCACATCCCTTGGCAACTACCACTCCACTTTCTGTCTCTATGAATTTGACTAATCTGAGTATCTCATGTAAGTGGAGTCATACGGTAGTTGTCTTTTTGTGACTGGCTTATGTCATTCAGCATAATGCCCTCAAGGTTCATCCATGTTGTAGCCTGTGGCAGGATGCCCTTCCTTTTTTAAGCTGAATAATATTCCATTGTACACATATGCCACATCAAGTACATGTTAAGTGAAAGTGACTTTTGTTTTTTCTGCACATGCATGGCAGTGAAGAGTACCGTGATGACTAGTACAGCTTCGTGCTAAGAAGACAACAGTTTTACTCACCCCTGAGTAAAAAATGGAAAGGCAAACCGTGTCGTATTATCACGAAAATAGTGTTGGCTTTTCAGACACCTGAAACCATCTCGGCAAATTTACAACCTAGGTTCTATGTTGTAATTTCTACTCACACAGTGTATTAGTCCATTTTCACCTGCTGATAAAGATATACCTGAGACTGGGTAATTTATTTAAAAAAAAAAAAAGAGATTTAATGGACTCACAGTTCCACATATGTCTGAGGAGGCTTCACAATCATGGCAGAAGGTGAAAGGCACATCTTACATGGCGGCAGACAAGAGGCAATGAGAGCCAAGTGAAAGGGGTTTCCCCTTATCAAACCATCAGATCTCATGAGACTTGTCCACTACCACAAGAACAGCATGGGGGAAACCAACCCCAGGATTCAATTATCTCCCTCTGGCTCCCTCCCACAACATGTGGGAATTATGGGAGCTACAATTCAAGATGAGATTTGGTGGGAACACAGACAAACCATTTCACACAGTAAAGCAGAACGCCTTCAAAAAGGAAAGAGAAAACAGAAAACGCACTTATAGTCCTAAAGCCCAGAACAGCCACCATCAGTATATATGCTGGTATGTTTTCTCATCAGGGCCTTGTTCCTGAAATGTTCTGTCTTTATGATTCCGGTAAGCAGAGAACGGGCTAAAAGACATCATACTGGACAGATGTTTTCATTTTCTATACAAGCTCTAGAAAAACAGAGGGCAATTAAATTCAGGTCTAAACTAACATCTTTTGGAAATATGAATGTAATTAATTCTGTAGAAATATTTAGGGAATATTTGTCTTTCGTTTTTGCTCCATACCATCTTGATATAGGGAGTGTGAGAATCCCTGCCTTCTTATCCCTAAGTCCTTGTTTCTAAAATGTGGGTAGGCCACGACACAGCGGCTCATGCCTGTAATCTCAGCACTCTGGGAAACTGGCTGGGAGGATCGCTTCAGCCCAGGAGTTCGAGGTTTCAGTAAGCTGAGATTGCACCATTGTACTCCAGCCTGGACAACAAAGTAAGACTCTGTCTCTAAAAATAAAAAATGATAAATAAAATGTGGGTAATGGTGGTCTCACACTGGTTAGTGGAAGAGGGTTGATGATATAATCTCTAATTAGTGCCGAGTGAGAAGTCGGCATAGAGGAGGGAGCTCGCCAAGTATCTGTTGTCTTTCAATAGACACCAACGTAACAATAATAGTAATAATAATCATAATACCTCCTAGATACTCATTTGCTTTATCTTATTAGATACTCACACAGCAATGAGAGTCAGAGGCTGGCTCAACCATCTCTACTTATCAGATGAGTAAATGATGGTGGCAAACCCTGAGTGCATGCTCAAGGGCACAGGAAGGGCCTGGACACAGGAGCCAGGACTGCCAGTTTCACCAGGGAGAGGATCCCTGAAATGGATCCCTGCACCTGCCTGTGATGTGTAATACTGAGTGCCAACTTGATTGGATTGAAGGATGCAAAGTATTGCCCCAGGTCGTGTCTGTGAGTGTGTTGCCAAAGGAGATTAACATTTGAGTCAGTGGACTGGGCGGGGCAGACCCACCCTCAATCTGGGTGGGCACCATCTAATCAGCTGTCAGCACAGCTAGAATAAAGCAGGCAGAAGAAAGTGGAAAGACTAGACTGGTTACGTCTTCTGGCCTGTATCTTTCTCCCATGCTGGATGCTTCCTGCCCTTAATCATCGGACTCTAAGTTCCTCAGCTTTGGTACTCAGACTGGTCTCCTTGTTCCTCAGCTTGCAGATGGCCTATTGTGGGACCTCACCTTGTGGTAGATCGCGGGAGTTAACGCTCCTTAATAAACTCCCCTTTCTATATACATCTATCCTATTCGTTCTGTCCCTCTAGAGAACTCTATGACAGATTTTGGTACGAGGAGTGGTTCTAGAGGAACAGAATATTAAGTATAGAGTTATTTCACTGGTTTGGGGGTTTCTGGAAAACCCTGACTAACGCACCAGGGAGAAGTTCCCTGAAATGGATCCCCGCACCTCCCCGCACCTCCCCGCACCTCCCTGCTGGGGCTCACTGCTGCACTGCACCAGTTCTATCATTCATTAGACATTCCTTCTTTTAAATTACTCACTTTTTTTCCACTTAAATAGTGTTTAAAAGGAAAGTTATATGACTACTGTAAAAATGCAACGAGCATTACTTGCCACAAAGAGGAGGTAACAACAAATTTAAAAATATAGCTATCTAAATAGAGGGTGTTCTCCACGTATCACCGAAAGTCACCTGGTAGCCACCCAGGATCACATGGTCCTGGGCTCTGGCTCTGAGTGGAGCACAGAGACTCTGAAGAGTCATAAGTGGATGCTCAGAACATCTACAGCCGTAGCACGAGCTGAGCACTATTACACACCAGATACACTGCTCAGGATGTGCTGTCATTTGTGTTCCTGCGATCTAAATCCTTCTCTATCCAAACCTTCAGGACGGTTTCTAAATGCACAGATATTTATAGGTGCAAATTCAGGGGGCTGACAGGCATCTGTGTCAGGTGGGTAAGGCATAGAGAACAGGGGTGACTGAGATGATTCTGCCAATCTCAGGGCTGGGATGGAGAAGTGACTACGAGATGCAACCCAGGGACCAGGGGGAGGGTGCTGGCCTTTGGTAGCCTGTGAAATGGAAGTCTGGGTGGTCTCCCCCAGCACTTGGCAGGAAGAGTGGCTCCCGCTGGCTGGACTCCAGAGCTGAGAGTCTGTGTATCTCCCTGTCCCATGAGTCCCTGAAGCATGGGGACAGGAATAAGACAAGATGGTGACAAAGGAAGCGTTAACCAGTGCTACCCTCTGCACCTGCTCCAGTAGCCTTGCAAAGGAACACTTAATTCCCACAAAAAAAGAAACAGATGTTGTCCTCTTAATAAAACACCAATCCTTAAAATCATCATCCTGGCCAAATGCCACGGTCCCCCCTAATAAACGTGGAAGGCTCTGTGACCAGATGGATTAATTAGTACCCACAGGTTCCTGACCTTTTCCTGGGCACACGGACAGTCAGTCCCCCCAAGACAGATGACCCGCTGGCTCGCCTCTGCCTGTGATGCATGCGTGTCCTTCTTATGCAAGAGACGTGGGTCCGGAATCCAAGGGCTCGACGGGGCCTGCTTTCTGTTCTACAGTACAATAAACATAAAAATAAAAACAAAGCCTGCCTGTCCTTGACGTTCCTCATTGCACAGCCAGAGCCTTATAAGAAAATTAGTATTTGCTCCAACAATGAAGGAAACATTGCTCTCTTCTGATGAGAGAGTGAGATTTCATTTTCTTTTTTGGAAGCAATAATTCTCACCTCATCCCTACCTAAGGAAATGGTAATCGTGCTCTCTTCGTCTTACTTGGTTGGTGAAACAGCATCACTTGAGTCAGGGTCTTGGCTGGAAAGTCAGCAGGTTGGTGCCTCTGTGAACATATGAGGAGCAGATGGTGCGTCCAGGCTGGGTGTTTGCAGGCCCCTATTCATGGACAATCAGGAGAATCCTCAAACTAAGAGAAGGATATACTTGGAATGTTCTGGTTTCCATGTACCCCCACCCTTACCCCCACACCTACTTCCATATACACTGGGCTTTCACCAATCACAGGCCTAGACTTATTTTCTTATCTTCTACTTTATACTAAAGTATGAATGGCCATCCCAAGCGTAATGGAGAGTAGGGAAGGGAGGGCACATGGATAGAAGTAGGCACCTCACTTTGCTATATTAGATTACATCCATGTTCCAGTATCACAGCCTGAGGCCACAAAAGCAAAAATAAAAAGAACCCCAGTAATGACTTGTACCATTCAGAAGCATAATAGAAAATGAAACATGAGAATACATGAAATCGGCTACAGAAACAATGAAAACACACATCTGGAACTATTTGACCTGGGGCAGCATAAACATTGCAATTGTTTGTCATCAAGGTAGAAAATAAAAACAGAAAAATATATGAGCGTTATCTTAGGGCAAAACCCTCCCCCCGATCCTGGGCCAGCACAGAGAAGTCGTAAAGTGTAGGTGGGAAAGTCTAGTCTCAAAGCTGATCGTGCCATCCAACAGCTACTTGGCTTGATCAATTGTGTTTAATTTTTCTGCCTTTGTTTCTGTGATGGTTGATTTCAGGTGTCAACCTGACTGGGTTAAGGAACACCTGGATAGGTGGTAAAATGTCACTTCCGGTATACATGGGAGGGTCTTTGTGGAAAAGATTAACGTTTAATTCGGGAGGCCAGCTAGAGAAGGTCTGCCCTTGTCCGTGTGGGCTAGCATTGTCCAATCCATAGAATGGATTTAAAAGGTAGATCAGATGGTTCAAAAAAGAGGAGGATGGGTCAATTCTCTCTCTTCAGGAGCTGGGATGTCTCTCTTCTGCCCTCAGCAGAAGATGCTGAGGGATGCCCGCTATGGAGGCGTGACAGGTTTCTTCATGTTCTAGTCCTAAGTCCCGGTGCTAGTTACATGGGGGGCTCTGTTTGTTTAGCTGGGTTCTTATAATCAGAGTGTGTTTCCATATGAACATCACCCTTTCACACTTCAAAATAAGTATCTGACAAAAAAGAGCCACACCTTCTGCGTGGAAGCGACTATGCTGGAGCTCAGAGGTGCCCACTGGCATTAGCTTCTTAGCATCATGGGAACACCGGTCAGGGCCAGATTCAAATCCCTAAAATAAATAAATAGGTAGAGACAGCACTTGCTTCCCCCAACCTCGGCTTTCACAGGATGGATTCAAGGTGCCTCCTTGAAAGATGCACAGAAGAGTTTCAGAACAAAGAAAGCATGGGTGGAGGCTGGCGTGCATTTGAAGTATCGCACAGCAAAAGCCGCCTGCCTCAAGTGAAATCAAATAATAATCATGTGCTTGGTTGATGTCCCACTGCGAGCTTGGGGCAGCTGGGCCCGGGACTGGTGTGCCCCATCTAAGGACATGGCAGGTGCTCTAGAAACAGCCGAAGAAGGAGGAGATGGATAAAGGAGGGCTGGCCCCCACGGCACCTGTAGCTCCTGCCCTGTGCCTCACGTTCTCCCTCCTCACTTCCTCTCCCTGCCTCTCCCCCGTCCCTCTCTCCGTGTGTCTGCCTGTCGGTCTCTGTCTTCCTGCCTCTTTCTCTGTTTGTCTGTGTCTTTCCGTGTTTCTGTCTCTGAATTTTTCTCTGTCTCTCTGTTTCTTGTCTCTCTCTGTGTGTGCCTCTCTGTCTCACTGTGTCCGTCTTGGTATCGATGGCTGTCTCTGTCTCTCTCTCTGTCTCTGTGTTTGTCTGTCTCTGTCTCTTTGCTTGTCTCTCAGTCTGCCTCTGTCTCTCTCTCTGTTTCTTTGTCTCTCTGTTTCACTGTGTCTGTTTGTCTGTCTCTCTGTGTCTGTCTCTCTGTCTGTCTCTGTCTCTGTTTCTTTGTCTCTCCATGTCTCTGTTTCTCTCTCACTGTGTCTATCAGTCTCTCTCTCTCTCTTTCTTTCACACAGGTGCACACACACACACACACACACACACACACACACACACACTGACCAAGGGGGCCTCACCCACAGCCTCGGGCCACAGAGGCAGTAAGGGATTCTGTCCCTCACGCTCTCCAGGTATCCTGGCCATAAGAAGCCCAGGTGAGTCTCTCAGGACAGCGAGGAGCCGGCACACAGAAGACAGACAATGCTTCAAGCACTTGCACAAGACCAGCCCCCCAGGCACAGCAGGCATAGGCCTCCCATCAGGTGACCCTGACCCTCTGGGCATCCCTGAAGCCCCAGGGACCCCAGATCCTGCTGTGCAATGGAGCTGCAGAGCTCACCGCGTTCTTTCTGTAGAGCTCAGACTTCGGGCTCCACAGCCACAATCGTCCCATCTAAGCATATCTACAGCTGTTGATTTCACCAACAGCAGGTTAGCAATTTCCCCCATCTTATCTGAAACCTACAGGAGCTGTGCTTAGCAAAGCAATGGCAGGGATGCCACTGGCACTCATGCAAGCGGGAATCTGGGCGTGCCCACTTCTCCTGCCTCATCCTCATCATCCCTCATCTATTTCGGGATCTGCCCCTGCAGCTGTGACCTTCTGCTTCCTTCTTGCAATCCCTGCAAAAAGCAGCACTTTGCTGTGGCTGAAGAGAGGGCTGAGGAGGCCTCAGAGAGTCAGCCCGACTCCCAGAAACACTAGGTCAGTAGCAGTCCCCTGCCCCAGCCAGTAGACCCCTCTATCTCCTCTACCCTCTGCAGTTTGCCTGTTGCTACCTGGATTCCAGGATCCTCCCGCCCCCCTCCTCAGCACCCCTGTGATTGGGTGCTCCACTGCAGGATGGCCAAGTTTATATGCTGTCAGGCACTTTATATCCCCTATAACTCTGCCTCCCAAGCCCTCCTGTGCATGTGTTTAATTTTTACAATCAGGAAGACGGATGGGGAGAGTGACAGCCCAGACACCCTGGAGAGGTGGGCTCTGGCCCTGCCTCAGAAGAACCTGTGCATGAATTCCATCAGTGACCCTAGGTTGTATTTTATGCATAACACCCCAGTGGTTTTTAAATCTCCTTAAACTTTTGATGACTGAGATAAAGGAAAAGGAGGAGGCTGTGTAAATATGGAGCCACTATGGGGGAAGAGCTGCCGGGACCTCAGGAGGGCAGGAGTTGAGGCCAGTTGGTATCGATACTGGAGCTTTGCTTCTAGCTCCCTTGCTACTCACCTGCCATGCCAACACTCCCTCCACCCTCCAGTGGGCAGAACAGTGGGAGAACCCAACTCCCCCACACCCTGATCTTTCCAAGACACATCCTACCTAGGATGAGGGTGATGATGACGATGACGACGAAAAGAAGGAACAAATAAGATGTTACATGAGAATGAGCACATCTTCTAAATTGCTGGTTTTTATTGATCATAACTCACAGTCTAATAAAAGCAGTGCCCTTGTTATGCAAACACAGCTCTAAGCCGGGTCCCCCCAGTGCCACTTCCAGCCCAAAGCCCCTCCTGCAAGGCGGTTCTGTAGCCACACCACCAGAGCAATTGTCTAAAACTGCAAATCTGGTTGTATCCCTCCCCATTCCCCACAGTCTATGCTCCATGTCTACCCTGCCTAGCTTCGCACCAGCAATAATAGTAACAGAAGCCAATATTTAGTGACCGATTGCATGCTAAGTATTTTACAGGGATTATACTGTTTTATCCCCATAACGGTCCAATAGGCAGGTACTTTTATTTTGCTCATTTCACGAGCCACAGGGAGGAGGAGGAGGAAGCTGCCTATGATCACACTGCTGGCCAGTCCTGTCCTCCAGTAAGCCATCCCAGAGGCTTCCCCAGGGTATGGGCTGAGTGACGTGACCAACTTATGCTATGCCCATAGCATTCCAGGCTTTTCTCTTATCACAGAGATATGTTGTAGTCTAGGGTCAGCTTATCCATCTCCCTCCATGGGAGGGAGACAGATAAACCATCTGAGTCATTCTTGTGCCCCCAAGACCTAGCACTTGACACCGGGAGGCAACCAGAAAGCTTTTGAATGCACCCCTGTTGGACCCAAGCCACCAGGCTTGCATTAGCTCAGGTGGGCTCTGGGGTGCCTCTCCTGACCCTATAAGCTGCTGGCCTGGACCTCACAACCAGGGAGGAAGGTCCTTAGGGGTGGGGATGACCCTAACTCTCCCCCTTCCTCCCTCCTTCAGGAGGTCTTGTTCACGCACATCTGGGTGCTTACTAAAAGACACCCCTGGGGGACCAGTTGTATCCACTGGATTCCCTCAAATTCCTTAGGTCCGGGGTTAAAGTTTAAAACTGAGTCTGCAAAAGGATAGCCCCAGGTGGGCTTCCAGGTGTAACAAGTGTACTAGACAATAAACACTTTATTGCCATAGGAGGAGGGGAGGCTGGAGGGCCCCCAAGTATCAGCGAGCTTCCATGCAGATCCAGGACTCCGACGAAGACAGCAGTCGGACCCAGACAGAGCTGAAGCAGGACTGATAGCAATCAATACCATCCAACTTAATTTAATTCATCTGCCTTGTATTGAATATGATCTTAATATACTAGGAGACATCAGCTTCTATTAGAGCCCAGGAAATCATCTTTGAAAAGAGGCAAAATGGTATCAAATGCATAATTTGAAAAACATTGTTTTCAACATCTTTCCACTTCATTTAGCATTTTGAGGAATTGAGGCTATATCTTGTAACTATCAAACTGAATTAACCACCTTGAGACCTGATAGAAGATAACTGGAACTCTAATTTCAGGCTGCTTTTATTCTTGGAAGATAGCCTTTCAAGTGGGAATATGGGAATTCGTGCAGAATTGCTTCCACTGCACATAGGCTACCACAGTACTGTTTTTCAGTGGACGAGAGCTTGCTATTAAATGTGGTAGCCGTTGACTACAGGTGGCTACTGAACACCTGGAATGGGGCTGATCTGAACTGGGACACAAAATTCACATGGATTTCAAAGACTTCGCTGAAAAAGTGTGAAAGATCTAAATAACTTTTATAATCACTACTTGTTGAAATGGCAAATATTTTTATACTTATGGGAGTACATAAAATACGTGAGTTCACATTGATTTTCATGAAAGGTCATTTCACCTGATTTTTTTTTTTTACTTATTTATTACAACTCCCCAAAAATTAAAAATTCCATATGTGGCTCTCATTATATTTCTGTTAGACAGTGCTAATCTACACAATGAAATATTGTGGATGTGTGCACAGAGTTTTTAAATGACCTGTAAAAATACCTAGGATGTAATTTTACATGAAAAAAGCAAGAAAATATGTATGTAAAAGATAATTAAAACCATGTAAGCATATAGATATGTTTACATGTATGTAGACCAAAAACGACAGAAATGAAATTCACCTGGAATAGACATCTCAGAATGGTGGAATTAGGGTTGATTATAATGGTCTCTTTTGTGCATTCCTAAACATCCCTGACAGAATTTTTTATGTTTATTATTAAAGAAAAATAAATATTATTTTTACAAAAATATGTTCCACAATAATTAGTATTGTTATATGCAATTCTGTGTCTTGCTTGGTATTTGCTAAAGTAAATAATTTACAAGCACACTTAGATTTTATTTAACCTCCAGTGGCATCTTGTCTTGAGATACACTGTTTTTATGAAGAACTCATTCTCATGGAAGTCGGTTTTTTAGTTGTATTACAAAACATTTTATATAAATTAGTGTTCTAGTCAGCAACAGATGATCTGGTAAAAAAAAAATTGGTGGTCACTACTACAATATTAAATTGGGAAGAGAAATTCATTATCAAAGTTTGCTCATCCAGAATTCATTTTTAGTGGGCTAGTGGGCTTCTTGCCTGAATAAAAAGAAAGAAAAGAAATCCTGGGAAAATTACTCATTGATTTCTAACAGCTAGTCTTTTTATAAGGGCTACATTTGAAGAAATAATAATAATTGCCTGACTTGGAAAAGCATGAATAAGACAATGGTTCTGGCCTAATCTTTTGCCAACTTAGTTGACCCTCAAGAAGTCCTGTTGCAATGACCTCCACCTGGTTAATGTGAACTCCTTCTGGGTGGCACAGGTTCACCTGCCAATGCATTTATCCATTTATCCATCCATCCATCCATCCATCCATCCATTCATCCACCAGTTCATCTGTCTGTCTACCCATCTGCATGTCTGTTCATCCATTCATCCATCCATCCATCCATCCATTCATCTGTCTTTCCCTTCATCTGCCTGTCTGTTCACCCATCGATTCACCCATTCATCTTTCTATCAATCCATCTTCTTGTCCATCCATCTACCTATCCATCCATCTACCTATCCATCCATCCACTCATTCATCTGTCTGTCCATCCATCTGCCTGTATATCCATCCATCCATCCATCTATCCATCCATCCATTCATCCATTCATCTGCCTGTCCATCCATGTATGCATCTATCCTTCTTTCTGTCCATACATCTGCCTGTCCATCCTTCCATTCATCTGCCTTGTCCATCCATCCATCCATTCATCCGCCTGTCCATCCATGAATTTATCTGCCCATTATATTTTTATGCAGAGCTGACTTTGGCTAAGCCGCAAATTCCTTACCACCTATAAAATCTAAGTGAAGTCCTACTTACTGCTCTGAACTTATCTACTGCCCCCTGCAGCCAAACTGCACTCCTTGTTCCTCCAACAGATCAAAGGGCTTCCTGCCCCAGGGCATTTGCACTTGTCCCTCTCTGTGCCTGAAGTGCTCTTCCCCAAGTTTAACCATGGCTGTCACCTTCTTGGATTTAGCTGTCAGCCTGTTGGAGGAACAAGGAGTCCAGTGTGACTGCAGGGGGCAATAGATAAGGTCAGAAAAGTGGCAGGACTTCACTTCGATCTTATAGGTGGTAAGGAATTTGGACTAATCTCAATGGAAGGGTATTGGAGAGATTCAAGCAGGGACACTGATGGCATCTAATTTCCATACTTCAACACCACTCTGGTTGCTGTGTGGACAAAGAATTCTAGGGGGTGAGAAGGAAGCCAGGAAACCACTTAGGAAAATACTTCGGTCATCCAGCTGACAGAAGAGGGCAGCCCGGATGAATCATCACTCCAGAACAGACACCTTTCAGGTTCACTCAGGGTACACAGGCTCATGTGTGGCTGGCATTGGTTTATAGCCCTGATCCTTCTAACACAGTGACGTGGGAAGAGCACCCCAGAATACGAGATCATCTGCCTGAAGCCTTAAAATATTTAAGCATTCCAAATCACCCTCTAAGCAAAAAGTCTTCTTTAGGTTCCCAGAGGTTCAATTCTATGCAGTTTCCCTGCTTTTCATTTACCTCAAATGGTCCCAGCTGGACCTGGAAACAGATGTGTCAACACAGTCCCTACTCATGAATGCTTCCCAGCTACCAGGAAACAGGTCATCAATTGTAATCTCCACGGAAAACCTGATTCTGTCAGAGCTTTGCAAACCCCACAGGGCTGGGCTATATCTGGGATCAAGTTCCTGTTGGCAGTAAGAACACCAGACTGCCCCAAGCTGGACTGACTGACACTGGAGAGAAGGTGAACTTCCCCAGTTTTCTGAGGTCCTGGCACACTTCCTGTGCTGTTCAACTATCCCTGGGTAAACCTGACCTTCCAGAATCTGCAAAAGCTAGCTACTTCATGATGAACCAGCTTTCTGAATTTGTCAACCACTGTTACTTTTCTGGCTCCTACCCCGACCCATCTGGGGAACAATGCAGACCCAGTGATCCTGGCATCTGGAAGCATTTGTCTTAAAAGAGCCAATTCTCTCTTGATGTCCATAATCAGTTCAGTTTCCAGCCAACAGACCAGATATTCTCTCTCATGACTCAGATGCACAGGACACTGCCTGCAGAACATGTGAAGTGTCCCTACTGTGGGCCACTGTCCTGGAGGCATCAGCAGACCTGCCCGTCACTCTGGTCCTATAGGGGAAATAGGTGGATGCCAACACATCTAGATCATTTGCAAGTGCACAGATACTCATGCACACATAGCGTGCTCAGACAGAAGTTAGTTTAAGGAACTGGACCTCTGGGAAGGGTGTGGCTTGGTCAGAGATATCAGTTGTTTACAGACAGCTGCCATATGCTCAGCTCAGCTCAGCTCTGGGCTGTATCATTTGGGACTGCAGAAAGACAATAGCATGGTCCTCAACTGCTGAGAATTCAATGTGCAGTGAGGGAGGTTGTCAGAGCGCACAAATGGCGGAGTCCATAGACTATGAAGACAAAGTGGAATTCACCCTGGGCTCTGTCCCCTGATCCTGCACAAACACCCTCCACTCTTGGGGCTTTGTACTTCCCCCATTCTTCCAATGGAAACAATGGCTCAGAGGAGTTCTAGAGCTTCCTAGGTACAGTGGAATTCCATCACACATAGAGTGAGGATCTGGACTCAGTGTATGGTCAAAATCCTGCTGAGGCCAGTCGTGGTGGCTCATGCCTGTAATCCCAGCATTTTGGGAGGCTGATGCAGGCTGATCACTTGAGTCTAGGAGTTTGAGACCAGCCTGAGCAACATGGCAAAACCCCATCTCGACCAAAAATACAAACTATCGGCCAGGCATGGTGGTATGCTCCCAGTCCCAGCTACTTGGGAGGCTGAAGTGGGAGGATTGCTTGAGCTTGGGAGGAAGAGATTGCAGTGAACTCAGATCACACCACTACACCCAGCCTGGGCGACAGAGCAAGACCCTGTCATTAAAAAAAAAAGAAAAGAAGAACCCATTGTACTATTTAAATTACTCCCTTTGTACTATTTAAATTACTCCATTGTACTATTTAAATTACTATTTAAATATACAACCACATATATTTTAATTCATAAATATCCACGCATTAAAGAAACATGACCAACTATGCAGCATTTCTGCAAGCTGATCAGGCTCAAGCCCCATGACCCAGTTTCAAAACAATCTAAGTTATTTTTCTTACAGTAACTTCAGAAACAATGAACAGGTGTGAAAGAGCCCTGCCTGCCTGTCTACAGTAGCAAAGCCACAAAAAACACATGCAGAGAGCCCCTGAATCCCCCACCAGAGGCAAGATCTTTACCCCCACACAGTGGAGAGGAGCAGCCAACCTGAGAATGCAAAATTTGCTTTTTTTTTTTTTTTTTAAGATGGAGTCTCACTCTGTCACCCAAGCTGGAATGCAGTGGCTTAATCTCACTCGCTGAAACCTCTGCCTCCTGGGTCCAAGTGATTATTATGCTTCAGCCTCCCAAGTAGCTGGGATTACAGGAGCACACCACCACACCCAGCTAATTTTCATATTTTTAGTAGAAACGGGGTTTCACCATGTAGGCCAGGCTGGTCTTGAACTCCTGACCTCAGGTGATCCGCCCGCTACAGCCTCCCAAAGGGCTGGGATGACAGGCACGAGCCACAGGGGAATGCAATTCTCTATTTCAATAAACTGCTCTGCCAGCCTCTGAGTGCTGTGCCCTGAGCGCACTTCCCTCTTCATAATGTAGCTGAGGAGGTCTGGAATCCCTCTTTTGGGGTACAGGACACATTTTCATATAACCTTGCTCCCTGACTCCCTGAAAATTCTTCCTGAAGGATAGGTGGGCTGCAAGGACTCCTTCTCCTAAAGCCAGCTCCTGAGAGTCCAAAACCTCTGGAAAGCTTCTCATCCTTACTGGGTTTCCTCCAAGACCCTTCAGCTTTGGCTTCGGGTCCAAACGCCCCAAGGCAGGACAAGAAGAAGAGCGCAAAGTTGTAACAGGTCCAGCTACAGCTTTGCACTCTTCTTCTTGTCCTGCCTTGGGGCATTGGGACCCGAAAGGCATTTTCTGGAGCCTTGTTGAAGAAGCAATTGCAAGTCAAACCCCTGACCCAAGCCAAAGCCCAGAGATGGGTACAGCAGATTCAAGCAAGTTCCAGCCTGTTCTTCGGCATGGACTCATTAGGCACCCACGTGTGCAAGTCGGGGGAGGGTTCAGGACAAGGGTCCCCCTATGTGGGTGGGACAATGCCCTTGACCTTGGCAGCCTTCCTGATGGACTTGGCCTTGGCCGCTCTCTGTGTCTGGTAGGTCAGAATGAGTGGAGGAGCCTCCCCGGGCCATCGCAGCGCCCCTCCACCCCCTCCCCCCCGCCACAGAGGAGACCGTCCTTGGAGCTCTGTCCTCCCTCTGTAATGGGCCTGCCTCTCCCTGCCAAGGTTTTAAAAGCATCTGGGCACAGGTGCGGGTGCTGCCAGCCTCCAGGGCTAATAAGCGGAAACTCAGAGGAGGAAAATGAGGCCGCCTAGCCACAATGCCATTATGTTTTCCCAGAACATGCAATGCTCCCAAATAAATGTGTCTCCAGCATTATCACACCGCAATATTCATACGGCTCATTACTGGTTTTAATTTTGCCCGTTGCTTATTTACTGTCTCCTTCCCCACTTTATTGCCAGGGTGGAAGAGTTATTCATCCAAGCCCAGCACAGAAGGGCCCCAAAGCGGAGCTTCTCCAGAAGCCGCTGGCCCAGCGCTCAGGCCTCGCGGGCTCCAGCCCAAACCCACACAGCATCAGAGGTTCCCCCAGGCACCCCTTCCTGCAGCTCCCTGCCACGCTGACTGACTGCTTTTCCTGCGTAGGGAAGGGGCCCCTTCTCCTTTCTATGACCAAAAGCTGTGTGGCCACCTGCTACAGTGGACAGATGAGCCCATGACACCACACAGTAATTGCCTGTGTCATCTGAAGTCAATGACATCCACAAGGGCCCCTTTATGTAGGTAAGACGCTGTCACGTGCCCTCTGCAACCTGGGACTCTTCCCTGCTCTGCTGTGATATGGAGCCAGTGCCCTTCCTCCCTGGGCATGGCTCAGGACCCAGAAGCCACACAGGTCACAGGTGGAAGGACGGCAGTGTCCTCTCTGAGCTGCATGGGGAACTTGACGTGAATTTCCATCCCTGGAGACACCTCCAGAAAGGTAAAACCCTTGAAGGAAAGAGGATGGACACAATGACTTCATAAATACTCTTTTAGAAAAAATTGGAATTAATGCTTTCTAATTCAAATTTGGTAAGCACAGAGTGGTGTAAAGAAGCAAAACACTGTACCTCTCTGCTCATCAATAGAGAACTCTTGAACTTTTGGTGCTTTTGTATTTGATCTTTTACCTGTACTAAAAGCAACAGAGTTCAGAACATAATCTTGTCCTAGAATCTCTTTTTTATGAAATTCTCTTCCAAAATTATAAAATCAGTCTGTGTTTTCGACAACCAGTGTTGAAAAACAGTGTTATCAGCATGTAGTATCCACTTCCATTATCATATTTATGTCCATAAGGGATATATGAGCATAACGGATGTTGGAGAGGGAGGGAAGGAAGGAAGGAAGGAAGGAAGGAAGGAAGGAAGGAAGGAAGGAGGGAGGGAGGGAGGGAGGGAGGGAGGGAGGGAGGGAGGGAGGGAGGGAGGAAGGAAAGAGGAAGGGAGGGAGGGAGAAGAAAAAATGAAATATAGTAATGAAGGAACAAAAGAAAGAAAAAGGAAGATAAAAAGGAGAGATGGAATGAGGAAGAAAAGAAGAAAGATAAGAAGGAAGAATGGAAGGCAGACAGGAAGACAGAATGAAGGGCAGAAGGGAGGGAAGAAGGAAAAAAGAGAGAAATATAACAAAAGTTAAATCGAAAAACAAAAGAAACAAGAAAAAAGTTTCAAAGAACAAAGATACAACAAAGATAGTATCATACATTTTCATTTCTCTATAGCTTATTTTCCTCTCTTAGTGAACTATCATGGTCATCCCTTTGGAAAAAACAGATACAAAGCCTCTCTCTCTCTCTCCCCCCCCACCCCTCTGTCTCCTCTCTCTCTCCTCTCTCTCTCCCCCCACCACTGCATGGTATTCTTTAGTCCTGACACACTCAATATATACAATCACTCCTCTACTTAGGAACATTCAGAAGATTTCTTCTCCCTCCCTTCTTAAAAAGTAATGCTTTTATTTCCATAAGTTACAGCCATAACGTAGAATTGATGGTCAAAGGACATGCATACTTTAATTTTAATAGATACTCTAGATTACATTCCCAAAAGACTGAAGCAAGTTACCATCCCACTGGCACTATATGAAATGCCTATATCCTGGCATCTTTGTCGGCAGTTAATATTATCATTCATACATTTTTGTCAACTTGATGGTAAAACATGGTATTTCAATTTTACTGTAATTTTTATTTGCCCATTCACAAAGGTTGAGTATATTCTCAAAAGTTTATCGACCCATTTGGATTTTCTTTTCTTGTGAATTGCCTACTGATCGTTTTTGCAATGTTTGCAATTGAGTTACATGTCTTTTTCTTCTTTTAATTTGCAGATACTCTTTGCTCTTCAAAATAAGTAATTTAAAAAATGAAAAGGCAAGTCACAGGCAAGGAGATAACATTTCCAATATACAATATTGGACCAATGTACAATAAGATTTGTGGTCAGGCATGGTGGCTCATACCTGTAATACCAGCACTTTGGAAGACCAAGGCAGGAAGATGGCTTGAGGCCAGGTGTTTGAGACCAGGCTGGGCAACATAGCAAGATTCCGTCTCTAAAAATATTTTAAACAAAAAAAGAACTTGTATCCAGAATATATAAAGAGCTCTTAGATCTCAATGATAAGAAGACAAACAATCCAATAGAAAAATAGGCAAAAGATTGGAAAAGATACTTCCCAAAGAAGATATATGAATGGCCAATAAGCACAGAGAAAAAGCCCAACATCGTTAGTCAACAGAGAAATGCAAATTAAAACCACAATGATATATCAGTTGGCAAAAATTAATAAGACTAAAACTGCAGGCGTAGGCAACAAAAAAAACTACCAAACTAGACTTCATGAAAACTAAAGCATTTTGTGCATGACAAGACACTATCAACAGAGTAAAGAGAGATGTGACATTGTAAGATGTATATTTGGTCTTTGACACAGTTTCCCAATATACAAATTCTAATATCCTTAGGACCTCAAAGTGATGTCTTTTTGTATGCTAACGATTGGCTGGTGGCTGGGGGCCCCTAGGTAGCTTCAGGATGGGGTCTGGTCACTGGAAAAACCAAAGGTGAGATTCAAAGATTAGGACTTTCAGCCCCACCCTCATTCTCCAGGGAGGGGAGAAGTGCTGAAGGTTTGAGTTGGTCACAGTGGCCAATGGTCAGTGGTTTAATCAATGCCTGTGCAGTGACGGCTCCATATAAACCCAAAAGGACAGAGACCAAGGAGCTTCCAGATAGCGGAACACCTGGAGGTTTCTGGAAGGTGGCATGACCGGGGGGAAGCATAGAATCTCTGTACCCCTTCCCCTATGTCTTGCTTTATGCATCTTTTCATCTCCATACTTTGCATTATTTTTTTACAAAAAAATAGGTGTTTCCCTGAATTCTATGAGCCACTCTAGAAAATTAATTAAGCTCAAAGAGGACGTCATGGGAGCCTCAACTTGAACACCACCAGTCAAAAGTTTCAGCGTTCCAGACTTACAACTCATATCTGAAATGGGGGTAGTCTTGTGGGATCGAGCCTTCTGCCTGTGGGATCTGATACTGTCTCCAGGTAGATGGCTTTCGAATTGAATTAGAGAACACCCAACTGATTGCTTGCTTGGTGTGTGGAGAAAAACCTCCACACGTTTGTTCACGGAAGTCTTCTGTGTTGATAGTCATGGAGGAGAACAGAGGAAGAAACGGCTTGAGGTTTTCCTCCCTCAAAAGGCAACCCACAGACTGGGAGAAAATATTTGCAAATTATATATCTGATAAGAGATTAGCATCCCTATTACATAGAGAACTCCTAAAACTCAACAGAAAAAAACCAACCTTATTCAAAAATAGGCAAAGGAATTGAAAAGACATTTCTCCAGTGAAGCTATACTAATGGCCAATAAATACATGAAAAGATGTTCAATATCACTAATTGTTAGGGAAAGGTGAATCAAACCACAATAAGATACCAACTCACACCTGTTAGGAGGGATACTATTAATAAAACAGAAAATAAATGTTGACAAAGATGTAGCTAAAATGGAATTCTTGTGCACTGTTCTTGGAAATGCAAAATGGTTTAGCCAATGTGGAAAACAGTATGGTAGTTCTTCAAAAGACTAAATACAGAATTACCTATCATGATTCGATGATTCAATTTCTGAATATATAACCCAAAGACTTGAGAGCAGCATCTTTAAGAGATATTTTCGCACACCCATGTTTGAGCAACATTATTCACAATGGCTAAAACATGACAGCAACCCAAAGTCATTGACGAATGAATGAATAAGCAAAATGTGGTTTATGCATACAATGACTTATTATGCAGCCTTTTATAAAAGGACATCTGACACATGCTACAACATGGATGAACCTTGAGGGAGTCATACTAACTGAAATAAACCAGTCCCCAAAAGAAAAATACTGTATAATTCTACTACATAAGGCAGAATAGTCAAAATCATGAAACAGAAGGTAAAATGGTAGTAGCTGGGGCCTGGGGAATATGGGAATAAAGAGTCAATTGTTTCATGGGTACAGAATTTCAGTCTTGAGAGATTAAAAGAGTTCTAGAGATGATTGGTGGTGATGGTTGCACAACCATATGAATGCGCTTAATACTACTGTATCATGCACTTAAAAATGGTTAAGATGGTCCATGTTATGAATATTTTTCCAAATGTTTTTAATATTTTTCCAAAATAATTGGAAATGCCAAATGTAGGAGAGATTGGGAAGTAACTGGAACGCTTATATGTTGCTGGTGGGAATATAAAACAATCTCTTTGGAAAGCAGTTTCTTACAAAATTACACATATGTCCAGTGTATTGAACTCAGAATATTTTATTGAATATATTTACCCAGTGTATTAAACACATACCTAACATTTCCCATTAAAATGAAGGCAAATGTCCACACAAAACTGTGTACACACATGTTTATAGAAGCTTTAATTGTACTGATCAAAATACAGATATTCACACCACTGCAAAATGGAAACAACAGAAACGTCCATCAGTAGGTGAATGGACAAATTGTGTTATGTCCACATAATGGAATATCACTCAGTTAATAAAATTGAATGAGCCTCATGAATCTTATAATCATTATTTTTGGTGACACAAAAGGTTGCACATTGGATGAGTCCATTTATAGAACATTCTGAGAACAAACAAAAAGCCAGGGATAGTGGTGATGGAATTGACTCTAAGTGGCATGAGGACACTTTCTGCAGAGGTGTGAATATTCGTATCTTGGTTGTGTTAGTGGTTACAAAACTGCATACCTTAGTGAAAAGCCACAGAATTGTTCATCCAAAAAGGTGACTTTTTTGTACGAGAAAGTATATGCCAGAAATCTGGATTTAAAAAAAAGAGTCTCAAAAGAAGTATGTAAAGAGAATTTAAAGTTTTTTGGGGAAAAATTCAAACTTGTCTTTCTGGATTAAAATAAAAAATCAAAGATGCTAATTGTCCTAGTTCATTTTGTTGTTCTTAGTTTGTGTTGCTATAAAGGAATACCTGATATTGGGTAATGTACAAGAAAAGAGGTTCGTTTGGCCCATGACTCTGCAGGCTGTACAGGCATGATGCCAGCATCTGCTCAGCCTCTGGTGAAGCCTAAGGAAGCTTTTACTCAAGGCGGAAGATGGACAGGGAGCAGGTGTGTCACATGGTGAGAGAGGAAACAAGAGAGCAGGTGCCAGGCTCCTTTAAACAACCAGCTCTCATGTGAACACACAAAGCAAGAACTCACTCATCATGGCGGGGAGAGCAGGAAGCCACCCATCAGGAATCCGCCCCCAGTGCCCAACACCTCCCATCATGCTCCAACTTCAACATCGGAGGTCACATTTCAACACGAGATTTGGAGGGACACACATCCAAGCCATATCATGAATTCTTTACAAATTAATGTATTGGACTTAACGTGATTCTAAGCAAATTGTAATGGAACTTTGTGGGGGACAAATGAAACGACAAAATGATTCTCAATTTACATGGAAAAATTAATTGCTTATAATACCAGAGAAAGTTGATAAAAAATAAAATAATGAGAGAAAACTATTTTTTTTACTTCACATACACCCTTGAGTAGTGATTTCCAAGCTGGGTTGTATGCATGTGTGTGTGTGTAAATGTGTGTGTGTACACATAGGTGTGTACATTTATTTTGTTGTGGGCAACAGTCACAGTTTGAAGAAAGGAGAAAATGCTGGTTGCTAAGTTCTATTGTTCTTCGTTTTTAATAATAATATATCTTTAAAATTATACAGTAAATGATGAAGAGATTCTTTTATGCCTCTGAAAAGAGAAAAAAATGAGCTTAATTTTTTTAAAAGAAAGCCTACTTTACCCAAAGTAACTGAATTAAATAATAGGATGAATGTAATTTTTTTTAATGTCAGGAAATAAAGTAAATATTTACCTAACCTTGAAATGTAAAGTAATTTTAAAGAATGGTGGCAAAAATACGATGCTTTTCAACCTCTATTCTCTTTGCTTCTCTGCACACAGTGATGTGCCCAGGCAACATGCTAAGAATTTGGGCAGAGGGTTCTACAATAAAAGAAGTCTTTTTTGTCGTTGCTTTGTTTTTTAACTTGCCTGACTTTCCTTCTATATAGAACCAACAATCTATAAAATTATAAAGAAAAAAGTAAGAGTCCTCTGAAGTCTCACACCTTTGAAATAACCATTAATAACACTTGAAATAAGCTTTTTATTTATAGATTTTTTTATTCATAGAAATATACACATATGTAAACTTTGCAAAAGTGGGATAATATCACACATGCTCCATCCTCACCCTTTCCAACAACCCACATATTTCTTCATACTCCTATAATTCTGTATCCACCTCTACATGAAATTCTCCAAAATTCTATTTGTATGTGTATATGCGTTTATATACATGTATTCTTTGGAAGATTTCCTATTATTTGATTTACAGAAGTGGAATATCTTCCATTCTCTCTGCATTTTAATTTCTTGCTCAGCAATATCTTAGAGCAGCTCCTCAAAGTAACGAGGATAGCTGGAATTCCTTCTTTGTCCTGGCTGCCTGCCATTCCGTGCTGAAGTTGTAGTCCTCTTTCTTTGGCCATTTTGGTTGGTAAGCATTTGCTCTGTTTTCAGTTTGGGGCCAGTGCAAACAATGCTACAATAAACCTCTGTATGTCTGTCCTTACAGATTTGTTCTTTCAATTCTCTGGAGTAATTTCACAGGAGGGTTGGATGGCAGATATATTTTAAATGTTGAAATGATGTTGCCAGACTGCAGGCCCAAAAGATTATAACATTCCATATTTTCATCAGCAACCTGTAACAATATCTCTTTTCTTCAAGCCTGTCAATATTAGTCAATAATACATGTTTTTATTTTTGAATATAAAATATTATTAATCTAAGTGACATTTCCTTGACCACCATTGAATTACCTTAAATATCAAAACAGTAAAACATTTCAATTAATATCAAGAATTATACAGAAATATCGACCATAACTATTATTAGCATACATTTTCCTTGAATGTTCTACCATAGCACTGTCGGGTAAAAATTTCTGTGATGGGCCGGGCGTGGTGGCTCATGCCTGTAATCCCAGCACTTTGGGAGGCCGAGGCAGGGGAATCACTTGAGGTCTGGAGTTCGAGACCAGCCTGGCCAACACGGCAAAACGTCCCTGGGCTTATCGGTCCAGCATTCATATTTCAAAATGCTCGCAGGTGATTCTGATCCTCACCTGGCTTTGAAAAGCCCTAGCTCAGAGGAGCTCAAACCCAGGCATCTTCAGAAAACTACCAACATTAGAAAGAAAGATTTCCAATCCCATCTTTCTGGCTACTGATAATGTCAAACAGCTGATGTTTTCCATGGCCCTTCCTTGTTTATAAAGTACATTCTCCAAAACCAAATTTGAGACTCATAACAGCTCATCCGAGGGATGCTGTTTACCAATGAAGACAGTGAGTCACTGAGGCCTACTGGGTGTGATATTTTCAGGACACCATATGTGCAAATAAGTCACTTTCTTTCTCTAGAACTTAACTTACTCCTACCTTGAACCTAAGTTCTGAGTCAACAGTCAGTTCAAATTTTTCTTTTTTCTTTTTTTTTGACAGTCTCACTCTGTCACTCAGGCTGGAGTGCAGTGGTGCAATCTCAGCTCACTGCATCCTCCGCCTCCAAGGTTCAAGTGATTCTCCTGCCTCAGCCTCCTGTGTAGCTGGAATTTCAGGCGCATGCCACCACGTCCGGCTAATTTTTTTGTATTTAGAGTAGAGATGGGGTTTTGCCATGTTGGCCAGGCTGGTCTCAAACTCCTGACCTCAGGTGATCCACCCACCTCGGCCTTCCAAAGTGCTGGGATTATAGGTGTGAACCACTGTGCCTGGCCAGTCAGTTCAAATTTAAACTCAGCCCATTCTGGATTTCTCCTCTCTGTGTCCCCCAGGCATCAGGGTGGAGGAAGACAAGGCAGTTTTGAGCTTTGGCATCCTCTGTCCATGTACATCTGCTGAGCTGAGCATGGGTCCTTTCTGTTCTTTGCTGATATCCCATTTCACTAACGGATCAGTAGAGATGTGTACACTTCCCATCCGATGCCTGACCCCGGGTCCTTGGTGTGCACTTGAGCACCCACCAGCATCAGGAGGGCCCACAGGTAAGCCAGCCCCATCCTACCTATCCTCTGTGCCCTTCCTGGGGCTGTGGAAAAGCAGCTGCCCCTCACATCTTTAGGGGATGGCAGAAGCTTTGAGGCTACCCTCTGCTGAGATCGCCTTGCACCCAGGGAACGGTGTAGAGCCACTCTGGGCCTCCTACTTTACAGCTTCTCTTTGGGAAGTAAGACCCAGGGATTCTGTATTTCTCAGACCCCCAAATCTTCCAGGGGGGTCCTGTCACCTGCTCATGGGTGAAGGGGATGGACGCCCGTCTCTTCCACATGGCTTTCTCTCAGTTCACCCCCTTTTCTTTGGAGTCAGAAGTGGGCATTGGCCCAGCAAGTACACTTTGCTCATTTTTAGGCTAAAACGTTAACTCTCAGAAGCTCAAATAGTTAAAAGAAATAATAAATGCTTGTGTCTCCCTTTGAATTCCTGCTCTAGGTGTATGACTGGGGGTAGGGGGGCAGTAAAAAGACCGAGGAAAATGGAAAATAGAAGAGATTGCTAAGACTACTGGTTAATTTTTTTAAAAAATCAGTAGAGTGACTCTAGTTAACAATAATCCATGGCACATCTTAAAATAACTAGAAAAGAATAATTCAGATGTTCCCAGCATAAAGAAAGGATAAATATTGAAGGTGATAGATACCCTAATTATCCTGATTTGATCTTTACACATTACATGAATGTGTCCAATTATCATACATATCCTGAGATTATGGACATCTATTTTATTATATCAATAAAAAAAAAATAGGCTGGGCACAGTGGCTCACGCCTGTAATCCCAGCACTTTGGAGGCAAAGGCAGGTGGATTACTGAGGTCAGGAGTTCAGGACCAGCCTGGCCAACATGGTGAAACCCTGTCTCAACTAAAAATACAAAAAATTAGCTGGGCGTGATGGGGGCACCGGTAATCCCAGCTATTTCGGGAGGCTGAGGCAGGGGAATCGCTGGAACCCGGGAGGTGAAGGTTGCAGTGAGCCAAGATTGTACCATTGCACTCCAGCCTGTGCAAGAAGAGTGAAACTTTGTCTCAAAATAATAATAATAGTAAAGTGAATTTTTGGCATCACTATCCCTCAACAGGGAAATGTTTCTAAGGTCTCAGGGTGAGCAAATAGCAGAATTTGTGCCAGAACTCAGGGCCCCCCATAGGGAGCCAGGAATCTGAGGGCTGTGTCCTCTCTGTAGGAACTCACACATCTGTCTCCATCTTCCCCCTGGGGAACTCCTCCAGAGGGAGGCATTGCTGACTCCCTTTGTGCCTTCAAAGTACCACAGACAGCAACAAGCCTTCATCCCCAAGCAGGCATTCCAGGTGCGTTCGGGGTATAGAAGCCTCCCTCAAACAAAGGATGTCCTCTCCTGCTTAGCTGAAGCATGCTGCCCAGATGAAGACCTTGTAGGGGTTTGGGGGCCTCGAGTGGGGGCTTGTTTCAGCTCCATTGCATGGTGAGGCAGGCTTCTTCTCATCAGAAACCTTCCTCCTCCCCCAACAGGGAGACTGACGGGCATCACAATACTGCACACTGGGCCAGGGAACAGTGAGTGACAGCATTGCTTCGAAGGATGATTAACTCTGCACTAGGAGGTGCTCTCTCCTGGCTCTGCCACTCACCTACTCCCCAGCACCACCGTCGACTGACAGCGCATGTTGCTCCTGACCTCACACATCACTGGGTATAATTGCCGGAGGCTCATTATTGTCATCGGTGTCTCCTGCATGCACACAGGAGTGCCTTTCGCCCCAACTCATGCATCACAACCAAGGCCGCACCTGTGGGGTGCCAACCACAGGCCTGCTTTCCTGGGCTTGGCAGGGACTTCTGGGGCCGGACTGTGGTTGCCCACAGTGGCGGTGTCTGACATTCCAGCAGATCTGGGATGCCTGTCCCACCGCCAGGAGTCTAAGAGCCTCTAGTGCTGGAGAGCAGGAAGAGCCAATCTTTGCAGCAGACCCTTCTTCCAACACACAGTCAGTCCAGAGCCGACACAAAGCAGCAACTTTTTAACCTCTTATGTCCTGAAAGGTGGATATTTGGAAAACTAAAGCTCAGAGCTCCCTAGGGATTACCTAGTCCTAACCCTTCATTTTCTTTTCTTTTTGTTTTTTGTTTCTGTTTCTTTTTTGAGATGGAGTCTTGCTCTGTCACCCAGGTTGGAGTGCGGTGGCATGATCTCGGCTCACTAGAACCTCCACTGCTCCCGGGTTCAAGCAATTCTCCTGCCTCAGCCTCCCAAGTAGCTGGGATTACAGGCACCCGCCACCATACCTGGCTCATTTTGTGTTTTTAGTAGAGATGGGGTTTCACTATGTTGGTCAGGCTGCTCTCTAACTCCTGACCTCAGAAAATCTACCTGCCTTGGCCTCCCAAAGTTCTGGGATTACAGGTATGAGCCACCACACTCAGCTCTAACCCAAACTTTTCTAGATGAGAAGATTAAGATCCAGAGAATGTTGTAACCAGCTCAAGCTCACCAACAATTACTGATGTGGTGAGTGAAAATGTGTTTCTGTGTTTGTTTCCTCCATAAGTACTTAACCCATATTTGCAAGTCCCTGGATACATTCACTACACTTCAATTTTCAAAGGTAGTAATGAAACTTTTGAGTGCTTGCTATGGGCCAGGAACTGTTTCTTTTGTTATTGCTTTTATTGTTTTTTTAAATGTTGTTTTCCAGAAATGGCTGTTGGATATTTATTTAGTTGTCATTGCTTTTAAGTGCCAGGCACTATTGTAAGTATTTAACTTTAAAAAAATCATTTAAGCCTCTAGATAATGATAATTCTATGTTACGCACTATTTTCACTTCGTACTATTTATACTATTTTCCTTCCATGAAGGAACTGTTTCCATATTCATCTACATTCTCAAGGATATGTGAAACCCTTGCTATGAGCTTAAAGTCACTACATTTCACCTTTTCAAATGCTAACCTGGTAATTTTCTGTCTCAAGGAGCCAAAAACTGTTCTCCTCGCCTTACCCACATTTTCAAATTGAACAACACATTTCTAAATATTCTATGGGTCAAAGAGGAAGATCTCAATGAAAATTAAGAATTCATAAAATGGCAATGTTGTGAGAAAAATTTATAAAAGTAAATATTTAGATTGGAAAGAAAGGAAAAGTTTCCTATCAATAATTGAAGTCCCTAAGTCAAGAAAATGGAAAAAAAGAACAAAGTAAACACAAAACCAGCAAAAGAGAGTAATAATGATCCGAGAAGGAATCAACGAAACTGAAAACAGAAAAACAGCAAAGAAAAAGCATAAAACAAAACAGCTACTACAGTGGTCTTCTATGGAGCACAGGTGTTTTCCACGAGCACCAACATCGGAGGTTGTTCTGTGACCACGATGGAGTGAGATGAAAACAAGACTCTCTCTAATCATGTCTGAGTATAGACCGAAAGAAGAGCACAGCGCAAACCACATCAAAACCAAATATTCTCCCCTCCCTACAAATGTGAGTGAGTAAGCGAGGTTCCTTTCTTGATATTTAGCCCCATTTCACTTCTCTGGCTTCCAGCATGTAGATTAAGACACCTTGGCATGGAACCACCCCCAATTCCTGACAGCACTCAAGTCTGAGCACACCCTTGCTGTGCACCCGAATAACCAGCTCCAGTATCAACCAAACACAAGTTCAAGCCCTGTAAGATGTCCCCGCAACACCATCTGCCTAAGCTTCCCTCCATTCCCCATGGAGTGCAGGCTACAGATGGTCTCCTGGTGGTCTTAGGCTAGTCGTTACTGGAAGCATCAAACCTTACCTGTGCCTTCTCTGAGCTCTCATTTCTTGCATTTATCCTCAGACTAAAAAATTCATGTGACAAGTGCCAGGGTGCTGGTCATACCCACTCACCCACCTATGTAGATCTCAGCATGTGATGGCAGCATGTTAGACTCAGCAGTGAGCCCAGGTTAATTGGTTCATGCCAATAGGTTACAGCTTGAGTGTCACCAGCACCAGCATTAATGGGGGAATCCACAGCTAGGGACAAACAACAGTGACCTCTCCACCTCCCAAAGCTTGGGGAACAGAGGGACAGAGCAGCATATCAAGGAGCAGGAGTGCCCTTTGTTAGCCTGATATATACAAGGTTTCTATGAGCTTCCAAGCCAGTGTATTCTAGTGGAAAGATGCCAGATTACCTGCTCAAAATACCAAGGGCCTATCCCAGCACCAACCTCATGTCTTACATATTTTATATTCCTGGGGAGTCACTTGCATCAAGGGTGCCCCTGACACCAACATGTGGGGAGGAGGACAGGAGGGGTTGGCTATGCCATTCCTGGATAGAATAAACAGTAGTGAGAATACAGAAACATTCCCCCTATTGGCAGGTCATTCCAGAGTCAAACCCTTCAGAAGAACACTCAGACATTTTAGAAATTTACCCTCAGTCACTGTGAATATTATTATATTTAATAGCAAATATTTAGCTATAATGTTTCTTTTAATTACATAAGCGGGAAAAAATATATATAAAATGCTACCAACCTCAATATTCAATGTTGAGAGCCTGATTAAATGGATACATTCAGATAATTAAATCGCATGCAAATATTTAAAATGACAGAATAATATTTGATAGAGGAAGATGTCCATGATCTATTTTTCAGTGAAAAAAAGATCAGATTATAAAATAATGCATAAAATAAAATCCTGTTTAATAAAAATAGTCATATAATATGTGCATATCAAATAAATGCCTGGCATCAGGTCCAAGTGGAGAATGGTTGAAAATGGTAATTTGCATTTTTTGTTTTTTCTGTGTCTTCTGAAAAACATCTACAATAAACTTACATCTTTCATATCAAAAGTAATGAAGGCTTAGGGTTTGGCATTTGTTATTGGCCTGTCTTTCAGAGAGTCCACATCACAGGTGAGTTTGAGAAGTGTCAGAAATCTGACATCCAGATGAGAAGAGGCTGCATTTCCGACACGCAGGGCTCCTCACAGCTGCTGTTTCAGACCCAAATCGCTCTCATAGCTCAGCCAAAGTCCTGCCACTGTCTGAGATTAAAGACTCCGCCCTTCAAGGCTGAGAACTGGAGGAGAGATTGCTAAGAAAGCAATATGCCAACACATCTTCAGATCCTTGCATTTCTATGTCACCTAAACAAAGCGATGCCTACCAAAAAAAAAAAAAAAAAAAAAAAAAAATCACAGAATCCCAGATGCACAAAGTTGCTAAGGCCAAACAAGAGTGATGGGACGTGGTCAAAGTTTACTGATAGAGCCGGCTCTGCTTTCTCCTGTCTCAAGCCCTTCCCCTTGAACCATGCCACTTTCCTCATGGTGAGTGCTTCCCCGATTGAACCAAGGAGGAAGACATTCCTACGAGAACAGCAAATAGACTGAATACAGGAACTGGGCAGGGTGGGAAAGTGGGGGACATTTTTCCCAAAACTTCAAGAATAAATCTCCAAATGCAGAGATGAAAGAATAAATCGTTCAGATGCAGAGATGGTGCTCAGGATAGGCCAAGCCTGTGTGAAAACCCGTGGACGACCATTCTTGGGGCAGATGGGCTGCCCTGCACTGCCAAGAAGGTCCTCTGGGGGCCTCGTGTCCACAAGCCACATGGGCTCTGGGGCTCAGCCAGTTTCATCTGGTTGATTTCATTTCCTTCCTTTCCTACTTCCTTCCTTCCTTCCTTCCTTCCTTCCTTCCTTCCTTCCTTCCTTCCTTTCTTTCTTTCTTTCTTTCTTTCTTTCTTTCTTTCTTTCTCTTTCTCTCTGTCTCTCTCTCTTTCTCTCTTTCTCACCAGTGGTGAGGTTGATGAGGACAGTCTCTTACCCAACTCCTGCACACCAGTGACTCTTATGTGAGAGACACCAGCCTAGGCTACTATCTGCTGGGACCAGGTCCTAATGAAATGAAATTTCACTGAGGCTGGAGCACATCTAAGAAGGACAAGGTGATGTGGGGCCAGCCATCATCATCCTAAGGCTCCTGTACAACATCCTGTGCCCCTGGAGACCCAATTTGACAAACCCCTGCCCAAGGTGAGCATCCATCTAGCAGAGGGAGGCAGGCCTAGCTGATCTGCATCACCCTCTAGCCTGAGTCCCCAAGAGCCAGGTCACCAGAGTCACTCAAAGAACTCAGAGCACAGAATCAGACTCTCCAGAGTCCAGACCCTGCAAACTGTAGTTTGGGGGCATTCACCAAGTGGTTCTTATGCATAGGGAAAATCCACTCCAATCGTGTAAAACGTTTATGCGTGGGGAGCCTTGAACCCAAATTCACTTAGGTGAAGTTTACCTGACATGGCCTGGCACTGGAGCTTCTGGGTACTTTTAAAAGAAAATCTCTAGATGAATTAAATTTAACAGGTGTAATTGAGCAAAGAACCATTCAACAATCAGGCAAGCCTCAGAACCCGATTAGGAGCAGAGCAACTCCAGGGCTGCCTCGTGATTGCACAACATTTATAGGGGAAAAAAAGGAAAGTGAGCTATGGGAAACAGAGGTGAGGTACAAAGACTGCTCCATTGTTTAAAAGTTGGCATTGCCAGCTGGGCACCGTGACACACACTGTAATTCCAGCACTTCGGGAGGCCAAAGTAGGTGATCATGAGGTCAAGAGATCAAGACTATTCTGGCCAACAGGGTGAAACCCCATCTCTACTAAAAATTTAAAAATTAGCTGGGCATGGTGGTGCGCGCCTATAATCTCAACTACTCAGGAGGTTGAGGCAGGAGGATCACTTGAACCTGGGAGGTGGAGGTTACAATGAGCTGAGATTGCACCACTGCACTCTAGCCTGGCAACAGAGCAAGACTTGGTCTCAAAAAAAAAAAAAAAAAAAAAAAAAGGAAAAAAAAGAAAGAAAGAAAAAGCAAAGAAATGGGGAAAAAAAGTTGGGGTTGCCTTCATTTAACCTGGTTTGAACAGTTGGCCTGCGTTCAGGGATTTGGGAATTTCACCTATAGGGGCTTTGCCATGGAGAGAGAGCTGTGTGGAGCTTATACGGACAAGGACAGGCACGAAGATCCTGGCTAGGCAGGGAGTGGCTCCCAGGAGGCGCCTGCTAACCCCATGCCACCCCATGATTCTGCAGCATGGGGTTCCTCCTTGTTCAGCAAGTTCATCTCTAAACATAATACAGCTGTCAGAAAACACTCATCTCTTTAGAGGGTGACTTACTGACATCGTAGTTGTGGCATTTTTTTCCCCAGTTGCGAATAAATATTTTGTAAAAACAGAAGCCGTGGATGGTGTTCTTGACTCTTAATAGCAGGGTTGTTGGTGACGAGCTATGTGCATCCTGTGAAAACACCCACCTAGTTCTCCAACAGGGAGATTTGCCTTGTGCAAGACTCTGCACAGAACTCTTGAAGGTCAGAACAGCAAGTATTTCTGAATCAAATAACACCTATTAGAATACTCTTTTTATTTTCAAAAGTATTTTTTACCCATAGAAAGCCTACATTCCCTCCTCCACTTTCAGCATGCCTCAACAGCTCATAGTAAACTTCAAGGCAGAAACGAATTTTTCAATAATTTGCCAACGGTTGCTCTACAATAGAATTGTCCTACAGGAAGCAGGGGCTTTTAAAACACAAATATGTTGGCTGTGCCTAGAGCAGAGTTCTCAACTGTTCCTGCATATGAGAACCATCAAGAAGCCCTTTCCACAAAGGCTCAGATTTCATTGTTCTGATATGAGCCAGGGCATCATATTTTTTCAAAAAATAAAAGTACATGCAAGTTTTCTAGTATGTGTTCAGGCTTAAGGACCACTGACCCAGCATAGGAGATAAGACAGGAAGCATTAATTAAGCAAAACTGGACTGAGCACTTATGTATTGGCACAATGCTTGAAGGCAGGCAGGTTTTCCTAGGGCGAAATCCTAAAACTCTTATGCTCTGTGGCCAGCACTAATATCAGAGCAAAGGGGAAACCATCTTGAACACCATCTCCGCACACACTGTTTTAGCAAAGAAAGAACTCCTGACATCCTGTGTTATTTAAGCAAGACTCAACCCAGCCTACCAGGATAGAGAGAAAATCTGTGAGTGACAAGGGAAGATTGGCAAGAGAGAGATGTGAGCACAAAGATTGTACGTTTAAAAAAATCTCCAGCAATTCCAGGATATTGACAAAGGTACAAGCTGATAGCCAAAGAGCATGTAAGGATTTTAATGCCACATTTCCAGTTATAGCTAGTGAAGCATAATCGGGTACTGAATCGAAATGTTAATATTCATCGGAACAAATAAGTGCTGTGATTAGAATAGTACCATCAGGACCCTGGGAGGGCAGCAGAGGGGCTGCTTAAATGGACAGAGAGTTTCTCTGAATGAGTTTTGTCCTAGGTTTGGTTAAGGTGGGTTCTCAGCAGTCTTTAGAGTTCACAGTATGGATTGTGGTTGGTGGGATTTCTCCGCTCAAAGGATTCGGAATTAAGCAAGTTAACATATAAGTAATTACAAACTGCAGTTGGTAGCACATGCTAGAAAGACACAGAGAAAAGAACCCCAGGAGAAGGCCGTAGTGAGGAGGCATGCAAGACGGCAGATGTGCAATGGGGGAGGAAGTCCTGAACCCTGCCGCACAATTTTTCCAGCACAAATAGAAGGAAAGGGTCTGGCTTGAGGTCGCCTATGATTGCAGACTTATCTATTTATACCTCCATTTCCTCCTAAAAGAGTCTGAGGTGGGGCTCACCTGTCATCTGCAAGAAAATTAAAGTCATTTCTTAAAGAGGCAAAAGCAAATTGAAGTAATGAGGAGGAGGGAGAGAGAAGGAGGTTAAAAGAGAGAGAGAGGGACACACACACACACACACACACACACACACACACGCAGCCACATATTTGAGTTCCTTTCTAAAATCCAAATTTTAAATAGAGCACAATTTTCCTTTGCCCATTTCTCATGGAATTGGTTGTCTTCCTATGCAATTTCTTTGGGCTTCATACAAAAGGTAAGATTCCATATTGAGCAATACTAATTAGCTAGGACCATCTCAAGTATGCAACAAAAGCAAATCTATCACTAGCTGTGGGGGAAAAAAAACAGTCCTCATCTCCCCCAAACCCCAAAACACATAAGCTCAGCATTTTAACTGGCTGGGGTGAGAGCCATTATTTTCATTAATGGAGCTCATTTTTATTTTATTGGGCTTTTTTACTATCAGATTAAAAGCATGTTTTTATTGTAGTTTTTTTCTAATGCAATCTGAGATGATGTGCTCAGAATGAATGGAATAGTTATTGTTTTAATTATTTTTTCATTCTGTGTTTTTATTTTGTTTGTTCCTTTTATTTACTACTTTTAAGTTTGCCTTAATAACATGGACTCGGGGTGCTTGGGGGCCTCCAGTCTGCATCCCCAAGGTGGTTTGCATTTGCTAATGACCAAGAACAGGGAAATCACTAGCATGCGGATGCTTTTGGAACTGTCATGGCCGAGCCTTCTTGATGAGGATGCCCAGGGTAGGGCCAAGGGTATGGACCCCCAGAGTTGCGGAGAACCACACAGCAGCTCCCAGAAGCACCTGATGTCTTTCTGGGACACTTCTGTTCCTGTGTCTGCTCCAGACTGCCCAGGCTTCCTAGGTCAAGGAAAGGCTGGAACAAATCTCAAGGGAGGGAACTGAGCAAGGGGGCATGTTCCTCACCTACAGCCACACCTTCCTGATCCCCAGTTCCATACGGGATACTGTCAGAACACACAGGTTTTCACACATAAATAGAAGGAAAACACACGAAACCTGCCTCTGCCCTGAAAAAAAAAAAAAAGGAAGACCACAAAAGCTTCCCAACAAGTTCAGATGTCTCAGCGACCCTGTGGACTTACGAGAACCAGAAACAAGGGCAGGGCAAGATTTCTTATTTAGAACAGAAATCAAGTACTGCTCTGGGAGTTAGCTGTCCAGGGCCAAGCTGAAACAATACTGGACACTGCAAGTTACTCGGAAGCCTGACCCTCAGCCCTGCCATTTACAATAACACAGATGAATGTTATGTTAAATGAAATGCAGCAGACATAGAAAGCGCCAGCCAGGCGTGGTGACTCACGCCTCTCATCCCAGCACTTTGGGAGACCGAGGTGGACAGATCACTTGAGGCCAGGAGTTCAAGACCAGCCTGGCCAACATGGTGAAACCTTGTCTCTACAAAAAATACAAAAATTAGCTGGATGTGGTGGCACAAACCTGTAGTCCCAGCTACTTGGGAGGCTGAGGCAGGAGAATTGCTTGAACCTAGTAAGCAAGCGGTGGGTACAGTGAGCCGAGATTGCATCACTACACTCCAGTGTGGGCAACAGAGTGAGACTCCATCTCAAAAAAAAAAAAAAAAAAAAGAAAGAAAGCCCTGTGTGATGTCACTTACACATGGAGCCTTAAAAGGTCAAATACATAGAGACAGATAGTGGAATGGTGGTTACTAGGGGCAGGAAGCTGGGAGAATGTTGGTCTTAGGGTACAGAGTTGCAGTAATGTAGGAGGTGTAAGTCCAGAAATCTAATGCACAGCATGCAGACTACAGTTACCAAGAGTGTATTGTTTGCTGGAAATTCGCTAAGAGAGATTTCAGGTGCTCTCACTACACGCCCCCACACACACAAAGGGAACTAGGAGAGGAGAGACGGATATGTTAATTTGCTTGGCAGGATTAATGATTTCGCTAGGTCTATCAGAACATCATGTTCGATGCCTTACACACATACAATGAAAATATTGGGCATATAAATGCCCGTAATTGCTCTCTATATTCTATCAGTTCTGTTTGTCCAGAGAACTTTGATTCATACACACCGGAACATGAGAACATCGGTGCACTCATCATACTTCAAAGACATGCCTTGTTGGAGAAAATTTAAGATCATTGGTTTTGCATTTCTCCAGCCCAGCAATGAGGGGATGGGGGAGGTACTAGTCCACTTGGTTAAAGATAACTAAGAATGGGTTGTCACTCTTCATAATCTGGGCTGGCTGATGGGAGGAGGCTTGCTGTGGGGAAATGAGGGCAGGAAGGGGAGCGTGGCTGTCCAGTGCCCCACTAGACTTTGAGCCACTCAAATGGAGGGGCTGCATAAGAGTGGGCTTAGCTCAGCCAGCATCTACCTGTGAATGACGAAATTGGCTTCGAGGCTAGTGATGGGTCTACAATACTGCATTCCCATTATTTCTTTTTATTCTGGTTGGATCTGTCCATTCTGACTCATCAGAAGAAAAGCAGGAGATAAACACAGATCATATTGGGCATTCCGTGATCTCAGACCCTGCTAGGCTGCAAAGCACACACCCAGGGACAGGAGGGGACACCCGTAAAGGAGGGCTTCTCTCCCACACGCTGCCACTCCACTGCTGAGGGAGCTCCAGGGCTAACCACCACCTCCGGCACGCAGTAAGTCCAGGATTTAATGGCTGGGCTTATCTCTCGCGACATTCCCAAGGCTCCATTTTTCATTAAGCAATTCTTAAAGAGTTTTATAACCCCGTGAACAATAATTTTTTTTAGTGAAAGCAGACTGAATCGTAAGTGATGGTAATTACACCAAACTAATTGTAGGCAAAATTAGTAAGAGGTCAGATCCGTTTGGTGGCAAAAGAAAATATATGCTTGGAATACACCTTAAATGATCTCTAGGAAATTAATTCATCATGGAAATAAAAGGAATCTTCCTAAATCAACAGTGGCTCTCTCGTAAAACGTTTGCAGAGAATAACGTTTCCTCTTTGGTTTTGGTTCTGGTTCAATGCCCAGGTGCCAGTCTGCACCAGGACATCAGCAGGACCAAGAACTCAGGCGTTTACTTCAGCACAGGGAGGTCCCTGCAGACATTTCCCATGACTAGAGTCCTAACCAAATCATCTCCTTTAGCTTAGCTCACAAGAGCCTTCATGGCCTGGGCCCTTCTACATTTTTTTTTTTTTTTTTTTTTTCAAGACAGAATCTTGCTCTGTCATCCAGGCCGGAGTGCAGTGTTGTGATCTCAGCTCACTGAAACCTCCCGGGTTCGAGCAATTCTCCTGTCTCACCCTCCTGAGTAGCTGGGATTACAGGTGTGCGCCATCATGCCCAGCTAATTTTTGTCTTATTAGTGGAGACAGGCTTTCACCATGTTGGCCAGACTGGTCTTGAACTCCTGACCTCATGATTCCCCTGCCTCGGCCTCCCAAAGTGCAGGGATTACAGGCATGAGCCACCACGCCCGGCCGCACTCCTACTACTTGTAGGTTTATTTCCTGCCATACGCTGGCTACCTGAGACTACCTTTGTGCCTTTGTATTAAACAGGATATTCCTCCTGGAACTTTTTTCCTGCTATTTCTCTACTCATCTAAATAATTCTCTCTAGATCTCCAAAACAACTCAGGTTTCACAGCCTGGTGTTGTGACGGACAGAGGGATTTCTTGCCTCCCGTATGGGCTGGGTGTCCCTGCTCTCCTTCTCACAGAACATAGGGACTTCCTGCTCACAAGCGCTTCTGCCACTGTATAAGGCATGAGGATGGAGAGTTCAGGAACACATACCTGCTAGGGGTGGGGGACTCAGGGCCTGGTGACTGTGGGGCAGACACACACCCGGCAGGCTGGGCAGTCAATACATGCTTATTACAATACTGATTATAAATGCTTATTCGATGGATGAATGGGTCCATTACCTCTAAGTCACTCTTCGGTAGCCACACCTGGCTATTCATCTCTCTGCTCGAGGATAAAAAATGCCTACAGAAAGGTACCTCTAGCATATCCTCACCTCTAGTAAATTCTGCTGCCAGGGTTGAAAGCACAGTTTGGACCACCATTCTGAGCCAAAAAGTCAGGGCAATATTCAAGTTTAGACATGAATGGGGAAGCGGAGGAGGGGAAGAGAAGGAGGTGGTGAAGAAGTCAGAGGAAGAGGAATGGGGTAGCCAGATGGATGCATGAAGAAACCAACCCTTACACCTCAGTCTACCTGAGTTGCCCAGGCATGGAAAGGCAGGGATGCCTGAAAACCCCTGGTACCAAGGGAAAAAAATCTCCGGCAAGTCCTCATGGGTTCTGGGTTGAAAAAAAAAGAGGCTCCCAGGAGGAAAGTCCAGTCAGAAGTTCAAGTTTTCAAAGAGACAATATGGCCTCAAAGACTCAGACCCACTCTGGAATCTTTTAGCAGTAGCTTCAGCCAAGTAGTTATAAGAAGGGCCCTCAGAGATACAAAATCTAAGAAAAATAGTCCTGGCATCTAATTACAACAGTGCAGTTTGCTGCTTTTATCTGTAATTGGACTGTATAGTCTTTCATTCTAATTTACTTTACATCTAAACTGTGATAATCAAGACAAGCAGAACAGAATGGTCTCTAACTGGCTATCCTACTGACACCCGTTAATGCCTAATTATAACAACTAAATTAAAGATGCGACTGTAAAGAGGTGGAATATCAGTTTGGAGCATTTAATTCTGCGAAAAGAAGTCGAGATTTTAAATCCTAAGTAAGAAAATCAATACTATGCCTCATTATATTGGTATTGCTAAACAGATTAATGAAATTAAGTATTTTGTTGTGCGGCTTTTCTTTTTTCCAATGTCCTCCTGATGCAATGATGGTTTGTAATGAAGGACTACTACAGGGGAGGAAGTTTAAATTGAGAGCCAATTTATACACCGAAATTGGGAGATAGCTAATCTCGTTTATAGAGCAGAGGCTTTCTTTTGATATGGTCGGATTTTTAGATAGGCATCATGGGTCTCGACTTCTGCAGTCTCGTAGGAGAAAAATAAATTCAACTCCAAGCTGAGCGGTGGTGCTGTCTCTTCTCTTCCTATGGACTGATGTGTCCACAGGGACTGCTGTGACAATGCCAGCATCTATGAGCAGTGGTTTGGGACAAGCATCCCTGAAGCTTTGTGTGCTAGTGGCCTTCTTGTCTAAGCCAGGCTAAATGTAGCCACCTGTGAAGGTTTAAGGGACAGAGGGAAGCTGGCCAGGTGAATGGAGGCTAATTATATGAGATCCCCAAAGCCGTTTGGTTAGTTGGAAGGTGGAGGACAAGCCTTGAGAAGTCACATTTCAAGTTGGTCACCACAGCCTGGAAGAAGGACAAAAGTGTGCACAGGGAAAATGAGTTGTTCCTGGGATGGGGAGGGAGAGTGTGCAAGGTGACAGCAGCGCGCCCCGCAGTTCATCCAGTGACACTCTAAGTCACCTGTTTATTTGCTCATTGTTACTATTGCTCGTCCTGACTCTTTTTTTCCTTTTTTTCTTTTATCTCTGGAGATAGGGTCTCACTCTGTCACCCAGGCTGGAGTGATCACAGCTCACTGCAGCCTCCAACACCGGGGCTCAAGCAATCCTCCCCCATCAGCCTCCAGAGTAGCTGGAACTACAGGTGTGTGTGACCACTCCTGGCTAATTTATTTTATTTTACTGTTTTTAGAGATAGGGTCTCACTGTGTGCTCCAGCTGGTTTCAAACTTCTGGACTCGAGCAATTCTCCCACCTCAGCCTCCCAAAGTGCTGGGACTGCAGGCACACACCATCGTGTCTGGCTATTTGTGTGTTGTGTGTACAGATGGTATCTCACTATGTTGCCTAGGCTAGACTCAAACCTCTGGGCTCAAGCAATCCTCCCACCTCATCCTCCCAAAGTGCTGGGGTTACAAGGGTGAGCCACCATGCTTGGCCTCGTCTTCGAAGACTTGGAGTTGAACATCTATGATAAGAGTCAAAAACCTAAAAAGCGGCAAAGGCCGACTGTGTCAGTCACCCTGTAGGATGTCCCCCTAAATTCCCGTGCTACAGAGATTCACCAGCGCAGGTCTTTGAGGAATCCAAAGACCTTGCAGAATAGACTGACCACCCGGAGGAATCTCTAGAAATCACCTGGAAGTGGCCTTATTGACCACTGCGTTACTATGAGTGAATGACTTGAGGGCTATGGTGTGCCAGCCCTTTTCTGGATCTAGGGACACAAAAATAAGCCACACTGAGTCCTGGTCCCGTAGAGTTTGCCATCTACAACCCACTGGGCCATGTGGGGCTGGGAGATGCAGCAGGCAGAGGGGATCACGAAGCTGGGGCTCTGGACCATGGAGGAAACCACAGCTTCAGTGAACGTTTCCAGAACTTCCCAATCAAAATCAAGAACAAAGCTGGGTGCAGTGGCTTCATGCCTGTAATTGCAACACTTTGGGTGGTGGAGGTGGGAGGATCTCTTGAGGCCAGGAATTCAAGACCAGCCTGGGCAACATGGTGAGATCCTGTCTCCACAAAAATTTGAAAAATTTGAAAAATTTGCTGAGCATGGTGGTCCTAGCTTCTGGGAGAGGCTGAGGCAGGAGGATTGCTGCAGCCCAGAAGTCGAGGCTGCAGTGAACTGTGAGCATGCCACTGCACTCCAGCTCAGACCACAACAGAGCAAGACCCTGTCAAAAAATAACAAAAACTACACACACAAAGAGCAAAGACATTTTAGTTTTTAATTCTAAATTAGATCTAAATGAGCATTTTTGGCTGTTGAATGTTGCTGTACCAACCTGCCCTCTCTCTGGATTCCTGTGGTCTTTCCCAGTTTCTTAAGCACATGAGCATGTGGAGGCACGGGTGAGGGGGCCCTGGGGACTGGGCATATGAGCTGAGTGATCATTGCAGGCCAGAGAGAGGTCACCAGCCCCCTTGGAAAGGAATGGTGCAGCTCCTGACCTTTTGGGGCCAGACAAGACTCTAACTGCTCCTGTGCTTCTGGGACTCAGAAGACAAACCCTGCCTTCTCCCACCAGGCCCGCCTCCCAGCTGCACAAACAAAGCCAAATAAAAACTGCCAGCGGCCGCTGGTCCCCTTGCAACAGATGTGGTGCCTCTGTGCCATCTTGTCTGTTCTTAAGGGTTTGTTTTTATTGCAAACAGACAGATGTGGCTTGTCCCTTCCATCTTGTTTACGATCCTGCAGGAACACCTGTGGAAGAACAGGTCCCTGCAGAAATCCTTGACTTCCGTTCAGATGGCTTGAGACTAAGCCAGCCGACTGGGCAACCCCATCTGCTAAGGATTTCAGGTTCCCCTGTCCAGGGACACCTGAAGAATCACTCACAGGGTAATCCCAGACACACAAGCATCACTACACCTATGCACATGTTACATTTACAATGTGTACACCTTCATTCAAACATGCATAGAGGACCTACGCTGTGTGTGCTGCCTGGCCCTGCAGTCTGCACTGACTGACTTGTGTTTCAGCTCAGCTTCTCATTGCAAAGGCTGCTTTCATTGCCTGACCTGTGTCCCTTTAGCTATAGGACTCACTGCATTGAGAATCCACAGCCCTGACCCACAAGCGAGGGCCATGAGGCTTATGAGGATTGCCTTATTGATTCTCCCAGTTTCAGACAACGTGGCTCATGACCTGGTGTGGAACAGATCTGTGTCACCAGGGTGAATTCCATGCCTAGGTACAGAAGGAAGAAGAAATGCTTGCACAGAGCCCAGGCCTGGGGGATATTCTCTGCTCTCAGCCCAGCTCTGTACACCACCTTCTTAGAATTCTGCGGCTCCCTCCACACCTATATAGATCGCTTGCCTTGCACTTACTTTATTTCATTAGCACAGACGATGGGAGAGCAGTGACACAACTTGTAACTTTGTGCAGCAACTGCCTCTGTGTCTTAACCTTATGTTTTCATGCCACAGCTTTTGCTGTGTAACAAACCACCCCCAAAACTCAGCAGCTTAAAAACAGCCACTATTTAGTTTGCTCACGACTCTGTGGGTGGGCTGAGTGGTTCAGGCAGCCTCAGCTAATCATTGCTAGGCTCACTCAGGCGTTCAAGATCAGCTGGTGAGTGGGCTGGTGGCTGGAAGAACTCAGATGCCCTCAGTCATAAAAATGGCAGCTGGCAGGCCATTGGCCAGGGTGACAAGGGTGAGGGGGCCACATACCTCTCACCAAGCAACAGCCTAACCCTGGCTTCTTCACATGGTGACCACGACAACAGAATGAGATAGAATGTGCTTTTCAAGTCTGCCTATGGTATGTTTTCAACTGTTCCATTGGCTAAAGCAGGTCCCAAGGCCAAGTTCAGAGTCAGCGTGGAAGCTTGATGATGCTAAGAGCTTGGAGAGCTTGGACGCCAGCAAGAGGTGTAATTTACCTCCAGTTTTGCAGTCCACCACAGGTTTTTTTTTTTTAATGTCATATTCATTTTCTAGCCTCTTCCATGGAATGTTTCCATCATTTATCTTCAATGTTTAGTGTTTATAAATGAGGAAAATATTCAGTTTCATTTTCCTTATTAATTCACAAGTATTTAGAATGTATCTTTAAATTACAATTGGGTTAAATTTTTTGCCTAAGATCTTCCTTTTTTTTCTAATTCTGCTATGTTGGGGTCAAGGAATTTGAAATTAGTTATATTCTTTAGGATTTTTAAAGCCATGTGCATGGGTGTCTCTGTGTGTAATTCTCAATATCCCATGGATGTTGAAGACTGCTTAGTTTTGTTATTTGATATAACTATATAGACACAGATATATGTACATTTAGATTTAGAGAATCAGCCTTGTCTGTAATGGTTTAAAATTGTCTCTGTTTTTATTATTTGCCTGATCTGTTAAGTATTCTGAGAGGAGAATGCCACGTTATTGTCATGTAGCTTACGGTATTGTTGCTATTGTTGTTGTTGTTTTGAGATGGAGTCTTACTCTGTCGCCCAGGCTGGAGTGCATGGCACGATCTCGGTTCACCACAACCCCTGCCTCCCGGGCTCAAGAGATTCTCCTGCCTCAGCCTCTTCAGTAGCTGGGATTACAGGCATCCACTATCAGGCCTGGATAATTTTTTTTGTATTTTTTAGTAGAAACAGGGTTTTGCCATGTTGGCCACGCTGGTCTCAAACTCCCGACCTCAGGCGATCTACCCACCTTGGCCTCCCAAAGTGCTAGGATTACAGGCATGAGCCACCACACCCAGCCTGTCACGTCGTTTTACTTGATATAATTTTGTGCCACATTGCACAAGAATTAAGACCTCATAAATTATACTAGAATTATGTAGTTCTTATATTATGTATTCTTATGTATTCTTGGTTAAGCAAATTTTTTATCAGCATAAAACAACTGGCAGGGCACAGTGATTCACACGTATAATCTCAGTTCTTTGGAAGTCCAAGATGGGAGGATCAGTTCAGGCTAGGAGTTCAAGACTAGCCTGAGCTACATAGTGGAATCCCACCCCGACAAAAGAATTAAAAAATTGGCCAGGGGTAGTAGAGCATAGCTGTAGGCCTAGCTACTTGGGAGGCTAAGACAGGAGGATTGCTTCAGCCCAGGAGTTCAAGGTTACAGTCAGCTATGATCAACTCACTGCATTCCAGCCTGGGCAATAAATACCCTGCCTCTTAAAAATAATACTTAAAAGGCTCACTTATCCTCCTTATTGTTGCTTGCACTTAATTCCCTGTCATACCGTAATGGGCCAAAAATTAATAAAGCCACAATAGTGAGCATGCTCATTCTTACAGTGAGTAGAATTATAAATTGTGCTCTTCTTTGGGTAAAATGTGTTCATGTATTTCGAAATTATAAAAAGACTCATCTTGGCCTGGCTTGGTGGCTCATGCCTGAAATCCCAGCACTTTGGGAGCCTGATGCGGGAAGATTGCTTGAGCCCAGGAATTCCAGACCAGCTTGGGAAACACAGTGAGACCCACCATCTCTATAATCAAGACAAACAAATAAACAATAAATAAATGAATAATAAAAATGCTTATCTCATTTAAAAGTTACAATACTTATTGAGACAATCATGGATTCACATTTAGTTAGAAGGAATAATACAGAGTGATCATAGATCATATATGCTTTTTTCCTCGTTTCCCCCAATGATAGCATCTTGTAAACTACAGTATAATATCACAACCTGATATACTGACATTGATGCAACTCAGCACCCCCATTCAGATGTCCCCAGTTTTACTTGTGTTCGCTGGTGTGTGTGTGTGTGTGTGTGTGTAGCTCTATACCATTTAATCCCATGTGTAGGTTCATGTATTAATATTTATCACTGCAATCAAGATACAGGACACCACTTGTTGAAAACACTATCCTTCATCCATTCAATGGCTTTTAAGCCTTTGTAAAAAATATATATATATATGGAGCACTTCATGAATTTGTATGTTCTCTTTGTGTAGAGGCCATGTTAATCTTCTTCGTTTTATTCCAAACTTTTGTTATATGCACTACCAAACTGAGCCCTCTTGTGTAAATAAATTCCTGAAGATGAAGCTATGTTCTCCAGGCTATTCAGTGCAGCATTACTTATAACAGCAAATAAAAGAGGAAGGAGGCATGTCCGAAAATAGTAGCTAGAAAACCTGTATTTGTTATCTATTGCTGTGTAACAAATTACTCCAAAATGTAATGACTCAGTAAAACAGCACTTATTATATCACAATGTGTGTGATATCTGGGTGTGGCTCCTCTGGATCCTCTAAACGGGTGTCTCTCACAAAACTGCTCTCAGGTGGCAGCCGAGGCTGGGGTTTCCTCTGAAGGTTCAGCTGAAGAAGAATCTATGTTCAAGCCCATTTACGTGGTTGTTGGTTGGATTCAGTTCCAAGGGTCTTAGTTGCTCTCTGGCTGTTTTAAGAGTCTTCCCTCAGTTTATTGCTATGTGGGCCTCTCCATACTGCAGCTCCCATCATCATAATGAGCAAGATGAGAGAGTGCAAGCGACTGCAGGCAGTGTTTCATAACCTAATCACAGAAGTGATTTCCCATTCATTTTTCTGTGTTCTACTCATTAGAAGCAAATTGCTAGGTCCAGCCCCCACTCAAGAGGGATTCTATATGAGTGGGAATACCAGGAGGTGAGATTTGGGGGATCTATGTTGGAAGCTTCTTATTATAATAAGTAAATTACTACGCAATCTTACTATTATGTACTATGCAAACATTGAATTTTCTCCAATAATTACATTGGGTATGGGGCATGTTGTCATAAGAAATGAAAAGAGCTTCTGTAACCTGAAACTCAATATCGAGTATTCTAAAACAAGTGAAACATAAATCCCAAAAGAAGATGAGAGAAATAGTGTACAGATAAAAATATCTGAGGAAATAATGACTGAAAATATCTCATATTGAGTCAAAATATTATAAAACCTCAGATCCAAAAGCTCAATGATCTTTCAGGAGGATAAAATAAATCACACCAATAAACATTATATTCTAATTGCTGTAAATTCATGATGAAGAGGAAAAATATTAAGGGAACCAGAGTGCAATGGTTTGGATGTCTGTTTCTTCCAAATCTCATGTTGAAATTTGATTCCCAGTCTTGGAGGTGGGGCTAACGGGAGGTGTTTGGGTCATGGGAGCAAATTCCTCATGGATGGATTAGTGCCCTTTCTCAGAGTGAGTGAGTTCTACCTCTAATAGGCCCTTAAAGAACTGGTTGTTAAAAAGTCTGGCACCTGTTCTAACCCTTGCTTCCCCTCTCTCCACATGATCTTGGCACACAATGGCTTCCCTCTGTCTTCTGCCAGGAATGGAAGCAGCCTGAGGCCCTCATCAGATACAGATGCCCAATCTAGCACTTTTCAGCCACCAGATTCATGAGCCAAATTAACCTCTTTTCTTCATAAATTACCCAGCTTCAGGTATTCCTTACAGCAACACAAAATGGACTAAGACACAGAGGGGGAGAAGACTCTAACTTATTGAAAAACAAAAATAAAAATATCTTTATCCCCTATCAAAGATATTGCAAGCCAGAGATAATGGAGCAACACCTTTAAAAAGCTGAAAGAAAATCCTATCAACCTAGAAGCATATATTCAGTGGAAATACCCCTCAAAATGGAAAGAAAAATAAAGACTTTTTAGATGACCAAGACTAAGAGAATAATCACAAGTTGATCTGCTACACAGAAATGTTTAAGATACTTCTTTAGGCTGAAAGGAACTGATAGGAGATTGCAACATGAAGGAATAGAGTCTACATGAAGGAATAAAAGACCTAGAAATGGCAAATATATGGATTAAATATAAAATATATTGTCCTCATTTCTTAATTCCTTAAACTACATTTGATTATTAGAAGAAAGACAATAACATCGTACTGTGGCATTTTAACACGTGTAGAAGTGAAACATATGACAATAATAGTGAGAATGAGATGGTGATTACGGAAAGTACACTAAGCTACCGAAACTAACAAAGAGATTTTGACAAAAACAAATAGAGGCCAAAAAATAAAATGCTGGAAATTTCAACCCAAAAGTGGAAAAAAGGAGCAATAAGCAAATGGAAAATAAATATAATGGTAGACTTAAAGCCAACCATGCCAATAATAATATTAAATGTTATTAATGCTATATTTAAAATATAATAACAAACAATATGGTAAGTGTGTCTACAAGAAATACTCCTTAAATATAAAGAAATAGGTAAGCTAAAACTAAAAGGAGGTAAAAAGGCATGTAAACAATATGCATGAAAAAGAAAATACAACTATATTATAAGCAAAGTAGACTTCAAGACAAAGACTATTCATCAAGATAAAGAGGGACATTTTATACTGATAAAGTATCAATTAATCAAGAAGGCATAACAAGCCTAAATGAATCAACATATATAAACAGTTATTTAAAATACATTAGGCAAATTTAACAAAGCTACTGGAAGAAATAGACAAATTTAAGATTACAGCTGAAGACTTTATTCTTGCTCCAGTAGTTAGTAAAACAAATAGACAAAACAACTGTAAGGCAAAAGAATATCTGAATATTATCAAACAATTTAACCTTGTTGAGTTGTATATATCCAAGAGAAACACACATATTTATTTCAAGTACACATGGAACATTCACATCTGTTAAGAAATTAAAGAAGACACAATAAATGTTATGTGTTGAAATTGTATTGTATTTTCTCTATGATGAAATTAAATAGAGTTAAAATAGAAGTTAACAAATATAAAATATGTTTTCTAAAACACTACTGTGTTGGAAAGTTAAATAAAATCTTCCAAATAGTCCATGAATCAAAAAAAGTACAAGGTAAATTTTAAATATTTTAGATGAAACAGTAATAAATACATAATATTTTAAAATTTATGAGATATATATAAGGAAGTACTTGAAGTAATTTTATACCTTTAATTGCTTATATTAGAAAAATAGAAAGGATTTAAAATAAAAAATCTAATCTTCCAACCTCAAAGGCTAGAAAAAGAAAGACAAATAAAATAAAAATTAATAGTAAGGAAGGAAGGAAGGAAATAATAAAGATATCAAAGGTAATCAATAAACTAGATAATTTCTTTGAAATGGTAAATAAAACTAAGCTTCTAGCAAGACTGACCAAGGAAAAACACAAACACATATTCAACATCAGAAATAAAATAGGAGACATTACTACAGATTCACAACTAACAAAGTTACTTCAACTTAGACAACTGATCAGCTTTTCAGCTAATGAGAAGAAAGGCAAGGAGGTTTCCTCTCATTGTACTGAAAGTCCCAGTCATTTTTATATAGGAAGAAAATCCTAAGCAAATTACAAAAAGATAAATACTACCTGAACTAATCATGAATTTAGCAACGTCACAATATACATTGTAAATAATCAAAATAAATTGTATTTCTATATAATAGCAATAAAAAATTAGATTATACAATTTAAAAAAATCATACTCAATAGACATAAAATACTTAGAGATAAATTTAGCAATAGATGTACAAGAAATTTACATGAAAAACAACATATAATCTCTAAGAGAAATTTTTAAATATCTAAATAAAGATCTGTACCTACTTCATGAACTGAAATTCTCAATACTTCCAAGATGTCATTTCTTCCCAAATTGATCTATTGATTCAATTCTATGCCAAGCAAAATCCAAGAAGCCTTTTTAAAAAGGAAATTGAAAAGCTGTTTCTACAATTTATATAAAAATACATGTAGTAGAGCCAAAGCAAATTTGAAAAAGAAGAACAAAGGCTTTCAAGATTTTTTTATAAAGTAATAATAGAAAATGTACTGTGGTTTTTGTATAGGGAGAGATAAAAAAAATCAATGGAACACAGTAAAGAATCTAGAAATAGATTCAAATCTATAGGGTCAATAGATGTTTGACAAAGGCACTCAAGTGATTCTTGTTGCAATAATAGTCTTTTCAACAAAACTATTGTTGAAACGTCTGAAACGTCTCAATATCTGTATGGAAAAAATAATAATCTTTGCTCCTGTCCTCCACCACAGACAATAATTAATTCAAAGTAAACTGTAGACCTAAACCTAAAAGCTAAAATGACAGAGCTCCTAGAAGAAAACATAAAAGAGTATTTTTATGATTTCAGGGCAGGCAAAGATTTCTTAGGGAAAAAAAAAAAAAAAAAAAGAAACCCAAAATCATTTAGTAGAAAAAAAATGAACACCATCAACAGTAAAAATGTTCACTTATCACAGGATATTGATAAATAAATAAATTGGATAGCCAAAGACAAGGAGAGTGTCAAATGTGTCAAATGGCTTATATTTAGAATATAAAGAAGTCATACTCAATAATAAGACAGAGCAAAAGATTTCAACATACATTTCACAAAGATATAGGAATGGCCAGTTTTATCAGGGACATACACATTAAAACTCTAATGAGACACCACTTCAAACGTTAGAACGGCTACAGTTGAAAGGAGTGACCATACCAAATGTTGAGAATGAGGAGCACCTGGAATTCTCCTACACTGATAGATGGTGATTTTGGACACTGCTATGGTGGTTTCTTATAAAATTACACATACCCATGCCCCATGACCCAGGATTGCATTCCTTGACATTTATCTAAGAGAAATTAAAATACATGTCCCCCAAAATCTTGTATAAGAATGTTAATAGAAGCAACAACAAAAAAGAAAAGCAACCCAAGCATCCATCAGCAATAGAACAGACAGATAAACTGTGGTATTTTCATACAAAGTGTACTACCCAGTGATTTTTTTTAAAAAAAGATACTAATACATGCAAAATATGGAAGAATTCAAAACCATCATTCTTACTAAAGAAGACAGACAAAATAATGCATATTGTATGATTCCACTTATGTGACTGTTCTAAAACAGATATTATGAATCTGTGATGACAGAAATCAGAACTATGATTTTCTTTGGAGAGAAGGGCTAAGAATGTACTGGGAAGGGACATGAAAGAACTTTCTGGAGGGTGGAAATGGACTATGTCTTGATATGGATGTGTGTCACTCTAGTGTGCATATTTTTCAAAACTGATCAAACTGGTTATTTAAGATCTATGCATTTCACCGTACATTAATTACACAGCAATACAACTTTTAAAATCTTAACCGATAATCCTCTCTTTTTGGCAAACTCCTGCTCATTAATTGCAGTCCTCAGAATGAACCCTTTCCCTCAGCCCCAAAAACTCATTTTGCAGCTGCTATCCTGCCAAGAGAATGAAATGGCAAACTCCAGTCTAATGTAGTTTCATATGCATTTTTTTCTTCAAACACATTCTCTTGCACCTGCAACATTGCACTATATAAAAAGAATAGATAAGAAAACCAGATGGAATCTCATCCAAATTTATTACTAAAGATAGTTCCCAAGTGAATGGCAGTACCACTTCTCTTCCATAGCCAGGCAGACATAGCAGTTCAAACATCTCTTTCTGAGTAGTGTAAACACTTCTCTGGTTTGAAAGTTTATTAAGTTTCCATTAAATTTTGATATTGTCCTGGCTGTAAGTGTCAGCTGGTTCATACACTTGAAGGAGCAAATGCTCAAACTGTTCACTATATTTGGTCAGCAAAGGTCCTTCCCATTTTTTCCTCAAGCCCAGTCGAAATCCTCTCCGGAATCTCAAACTTACCGAACCCTAGACAGAGAAATCTCTCAGCAAGGGGCTATTACAAGCATCTCAAGAAACTCACTACCTTTAACACTACAGCCATTTGCATCAGTAACATCAAGGTTTGAGTGTCTTCAAATCAAATTTTCCAACCATGTTGATCAATAATTTTAAAAGACTGGAAAAAATCTGTTTCTAAAATCCTTTTTTTTTTTTTTTTTCTTTCTGAGATGGAGTTTCGCTCTTGTTACCCAGGCTGGAGTGCAATGGCGCGATCTCGGCTCACCACAACCTCCGCCTCCTGGGTTCAGGCAATTCTCCTATCTCAGCCTCCTGAGTAGCTGGGATTACAGGCACGCGCCACCATGCCCAGCTAATTTTTTGTATTTTCAGTAGAGACGGGGTTTCACCATGTTGACCAGGATGGTCTCGATCTCTTGACCTCGTGATCCACCCGCCTTGGCCTCCCAAAGTGCTGGGATTACAGGCATGAGCCACCGCACCCGGCCTAAAATCCTTTTTGAATGTTCCTGGGTACACATGCAGGACGTGCAGCTTTGTTATACAGGTAAACGAGTGCCAGGATGGTTTGCTGCACCTGTCAACCCATCACCCAGGTATTAAGCCCAGCATGCATTAGCTCTTTATTCTAATGCTCTCCCCACAGCACCCTCAAACAGGCTCCAGTGTATTTTGTTCCCCTCCCGGTGTCCATGTGTTCTTACTGTTCAGCTCTCACTTATAAGTGAGAACACGCGGTGTTTGGTTTTCTGTTCCTGCATCAACCTGAGGACGATGGCTTCTAGCTTCATCAATGTTCCTGCAAAGGACATGATCTCATTCTTTTATGGCTGCATAGTATTCCATGGTGTGTATGTACCACATTTTCTTTATCCAGTCTATCATTGATAGGCATTTGGGTTGATTCCATGTCTTTGCTATTGTGAATAGTGCTGCAGTGAACATACCCACAACCCCATTAAAATGTGGGCAAATGGCAGACATAGGTGACGGGGAGGAAGGCAGCACATCACACTGCCATGTGTGTACCTATGCAACAATCTTGCATGTTCTTCACATGTACCCCAAAATCTAAAATGCAATTTAAAAAATTGATAGAAAAAAAGTGGGCAAATGAAATAAACATTTCTCAAAAGAAGACATGCATTCAGCCAACAAACATATAAATAAAAGCTCAAACTCACTGATCATTAGAGAAATGCAAATCAAAACCACAATGAGATACTATCTCATGCCAGTCAGAACAGCGATAATTAAAAAGTCAAGAAACAACACATTTTGGTGAGGTTGCAGAGAATTAGGAATGATTTTACAGTGCTGGTGGGAATGTAAATTAGTTTATTTCCAAATTTTTAAACAGGAAAAGTAAAATGCAACCAGTAATGTTCAGCTTCTAGTGGAATTCTCAGAAAAATTCCATTCCTTGTTCTCCAAAGAAAAACATGTTAGTAGCCCCCATCAATCAACCTTAGTAGATCCAGAAGTCCTAGTATCCCCAAACTCTAGTACTAGTTGAATGCAAATTATTAATTTCATAGTAAAACCAATATGAAGATGGTAATAAGAAGAAGTCATTATGTCCCCCAAATTGCCTTATCTAACAATCTCTCATTTGGCTTGGCTAAGAATTATAGGGGTCATGTTGTGTAAAGATTCCTGAAAATATAAACCAATCATGGGTGCCCTCCTTAACATTCCATCATCAAACTTTCAAACATTCTGCATCTGTTCCCATCTTCCCTTCTTCCTTCCTGTTGCAGTGAGCAAGTCTTCTTGCACCTGAGACCAACTAATCTACCTACACTTGGGATCTCGGCCTCTTCTGTCTTCTAAGACAGTGGTTTTTAATCCTGGATGCACATTTAAGTCACCTAGTGAGCTTCTGTTGAACACACACACACACACACACACACACACACACACACCATGCCCCAGGCTCCCTCCAGAAAGAAACTGTGGGGGATAGGAATAAAAGCTTGGACATCAACATTTTTTCAAAGTTCTCCAGGAAATTTGAATGCACAACCAGAGTTGAGAAACTCCAATTTAGAAAAATTATGCAATCCATTATTGTTTCTGTGGGTACTGGTTCCTTCCCACCATACATTTAGACAAAATTAATCCCCTACTACAAAAGTTATTTCCTAAATCCCTCCACCCCTCTCTAACTATCGCCCAACTCTCTCCTCACAATATATTGCTATTTTTACTTGTTTCATTCGATTTTCCTAAACCATAAACCTGTAGTCATTGTTGTCACCTACTTCTTTCTCACTTCCATGAACTCCCTCCAAGATATCTTTTGAATATACTCCCTTTTCTCCACTTTTATTTCCTTATCTTCAGTTCAAACCATCAACTTCTCTCCACGATTTGCTACAGCTAGTGGCCTCCAATGGGTTTTCCTCTATCCACTTGGTCTGAATCGCCTTCTCAGGTGTACATCACAGAGCACCAGAGAAAATTCAGAGTGCCACAGCCCACATCATGAGTTACTTTCGCACTTCAACTCTTGAAATGCTTCTGTACATTCAAAGACATCATTAAAGAATGAATAGATAAGCCATAGACTAGAAAAACATATTACAACAACACATACACACAAAACAATACACACAACATACACGCAGACACATATACATTTGTATCTGGATAGAAATAGTTATGTCCAGAATATTTTAATAATGTTTAAAAATTCAAAAAGAGAAAGAATCAGACCAATAGAAAAAAAAAAACACAAAGCAACCTTTTTAAAAAAATGGCCTTATATTAATCAGAGAAATGCAATTTGAAACTATAATGACACACCAATTCCCTCCTCCAAAATGAGATGATATTAGAAAGTCTGGCAATATCAAGCATTGGCAACAGGAATTAAAATAGGCTTCTGGAGATTATACAAATAGATACAACCACTCTGCAGAACAACTAAATTTAAAAACATGCATACTCTATAACCCAACATTTCTACCCCTAGGTTTTCAACTAAGGAAAAATATTACATATATGAATATGTAGCTATGAGAATGTTCATTGTGTGTGTTGTATGCTAGCATTGCAGGAGGTGTATGACTTTGTGTTGTGTGTGTGCGGTGGATTTGAGTGTGTATATGACGGGTGTGTGAGTGTGCCGTGAATGTCTGATGTGTGTGCGCTTGGTGTGTTTGTTGTGCATGTCCTCTATAACATGTATTATTTGTCACATGTGCTGTGTGAGCATAAGTGCGTGTCATGTGTGTTATATGTACCGTGTGTGTGTTTGTGTCACATGTCTATGCGTCATCTGTGTTGTGTACTGTTTTGTGCTTGTGCACTCTGTGTGTTGCGTGGGAGTACGTGATAGGTAGGTGTTGTTATAGACATTGTTCCCTCTAGTGTGTGTATTCTGTGTGCGAGTGTGAGTTTGTGTGTGACTGCAGCCTTTGTGGGCAGTAGAGCAGGCCAATGGGAATGGCATCTAATCCATCCCAGAATTATCCCTCTTTATGGCAAATACCATGAAGGTTCAGGTACCAAACTGACATATGCTTTCCTTTAAAACTAAATTCTAAAAATTTAAAGAAGGATGATTTAAATAAAAATGTCAAGTAAATAATTGCATAGAGGTTGTATGGAATAAGCAAAATTATTTAGGAAGAGGTTTGGGAAACCCTAGTGATCGAGGAATTTCAAATCCATCTCCATGATTCAATGACATAAATTCTGAATTTTTCTCTCTGAAATTTAAGATCTCTGATAGAAAATTACTATAATGTAAATGATGGGCCAGGCATGGTGGCTAATACCTGTAATCCCAGCATTTGGGAGGACACGGCAGGTGGATCACTTGAGGCCAGGAGTTCAAGATGAGCCTGGCCAACATGGTGAAACCCTGTCTCCACTAAAAATATAGAATTGCTTGAACCCACGAGGCGGAGGTTGCAACGAGCTGAGATCATGCCACTGCAGTCCAGCCTGAGTGACAGAATGAGACTTCCCCCCCAAAAAAAATAATAATAAATAAGCAAATGAATAAAAAAAAGACAGAATGAAAGAAGCCAAGCATTCCCCACCCTCTGAGGAGCTAAGTCCACAACTGGATCACCAGGTCACCTCTGGGCAGGCAGGGAGGAGCCCTCATGGCCACACCTGAAGAAGCAGTGGAGCCAGGCTATCGTCTGGAGCACATCACAGACACAGGCCTCGGAAAGGACCTAACTAGAAACAAATCCATGCCCACGCAAATAGGAACAGCACCAACTATATAAAGAAACATGTAACATATAAATGGAGGCATCAACATATATGTAAATACAAATTAGAATAGAAATGTTTATAGGTGCAACAGCCCAGAGCTGTGTGCCATTCTGTAGCGGTGTTTTTCTACATATGAGGGAGGCAAACGTATATGCATATACATGAACATTTACATAGACATATATATGTGTGTATATAGATAATATATATTCCTATTTATTTAAATAGATATATGTTAATTATTTACAGGTATATATAAATACCTATATATAGAGGTAACATACACTCATATAAATGCCTACCTGATATATACACAGCACAGCGTGGTGTTATGCCAGCAAATGGCAATGTGTCATACCTGGCGAGGCCACTCTGCTCAATGGTGATCCTTGAGCGGGCAGGGTCAGCCAGCCTCTTCCCTGGGAGAAAGGCCCACTTTCCCTTGTTCTGGCAGCTTCCAAGTTCCTCCACCTTTTCAGGCAGAGTGAAGAGGTGGTCCTGGTCCATAGGCAAGAGCCATCGCAGGCCTGGACCCCAGTGTAAACATGAGGTGAAGCCACCATGACTGAGTGTCCACCAACAACCAAGCTGGGCAACAGCATGCAGTGGCAATGACCTCCCGCACCCTCCCCAGACTTCTGAGAGGGTCAGCGTCAAGATTCGGCACCATTTTGTGCTGTGTCTGGCAGTTGGTAGGTTGCTTTTATTTACATCTCTGGGCAAACCTGTGCAGGAGGTATGATCATTTTCCCAAACCAAGGGCGAGGTGCATATCTCAGGAGAGCTAAGTTGGTGGCCTCCCCCACAGAGGACTTCATATAGGTTCACCTTTGAGTTTCAGGTGCTGTCATTAACCAGGTAAGTACCTTCCCTAGCGTCACATGGTTATGAATGGGCTGAGTTAGCATTAACCTGGTCTGATCCCAAAATTCCCATGCCTTCCGCTGTAGCAAGACTGCCCAGAGTGAGTGTGGCCCCTGGGTGCCACACCCAACCCACCTTCCCCATTGCCATGCAACCCTCATCCCCTGAGAGTCCCTCCACCCAACAGATCCCCTTCTTCACAAAGACACAAGGTGTCTCCCAAGCACTCCCTCTGGGGAGCACAGCACTGGCCTCACCTTTCCAGACATGGAGCAATTTCTCTCTGAGACAGGCAGAGAACATAATGAATGAACAAGACCTTAAGGAAAAAAGAGAGCAAACCATATTTTTCTTTCTTTCGAGATAAAAATTATATGCCTGCACATCAGATCTCCTGTGACAGAACTAATGTCCAGGAGCAAAATCAGAAAAAAGCATCCTCCTCTTGCTAATGTGAACATAACAACGGGACCCTCTGATGACCACAGCACCACAAAAGTCCCTCAAGCCATGGTTGGCAATGAGACCTATGAGAGTTCGAGAGGAAAGTCTTTCCTTGCTTCACTTTATCCCTATTCACCAAGTACAGCCAGAAAATAACCGTAAAAATTAACCTAAAGCTTAATGGCTTATGTAAGAATGCCTTAATAAAAATATGTTGGCAAGGTTATTGAACTATACAATTAAACCCCTCCCACTCGATACTTTTCAGTCTAATTTCTGTCTAAAGCTTATTCAGCAAACCCAAATGCCAATGCTCTCCTTCAATTTCCACTTCTTTGAACCTGCTAATTTACGAATGAGAAAGGATTTATTTGTGTTATTAGCCACATGTAACCTCTCGTTGAAAAGGTACTTTTAAATGCTGAAATCCTGAGATGCCTCGAGATTCACCAAATATCTGAAGGATGACTTTGATTTTTTTTTCTTCCACAAGCTGTGTTTGATTTACATCAATTAGGCCCTCCACATAAGGTATCATATAACAGGAAGGCTAATAACCCAGAAATAACCTCATTAAAAGAGACAGCATATCGGTCTAAACAGAATGAACTCTAAGCAGAAAAATTAGTGACCTGGAAAGAAGCAGGGAGAGGTAATGGCAGCACCAAGAAAAAATACATCCCTGTTAGCAAGTCAAAGGAGAAATCACCAGCAATAAAGTAAGAATACAATAGAGGCAGAGGCAGAACATTTTTGTAATGTTTTTAATCTGTTCAAATCCTGTAACACGCAATTTATTTTTCCTCTGGTCAAAAATAGTCTCTGAAATCACACATGTATTCCTTGTAGACACAGGCACAAAAAAAGGGACTCACACCAGCCTGTCCTAGGTGGGTTGTGTTGACTGTATCTCTAAGGTCAGGTGGTTTCCAGGGCTCTGAATTTTCCCGCCATCGTGAACACCTCCTCAGATGGGTGAGCCCCCCTTGTACTGCCGCCCACCTGATCCCAGCTTATGTCAGGAGTTTTTCTCCTTGGCATAAAGACGCAATCCGCTCTATCCTATGACACAGCCCATCAGAAACACAAAGCTCCCCTTCTGTGACTCCCTGTTGACTTCAAGTGCCCCCTCCCATGCAATTCCCATTTTATGGGCATTTTGTAAATGCGTGATTTGCCAAGAAATGACTGTTTCTATGAAGCCTCATGCGTGTGAGTGTGTGTGCGTGTGTGTGTGCGTGTTTTAAGAGCAGGAATGTGGTCACATCAGAGGGAAGCCATTTTTAATGGTAAAATGCAGCAAAAAGAGGAAATCTAGGTGTTGCCCCCAGCTCCTGGGATCTGAGAAGTCTGGCTCATAATGGGTGATCCCAGAAGACTGTATTCAAATCCTGCTCAGTTCCTGAGTCAGCAGAGTGATGCTTAATTGAAGAAATAGAGATAAGCTTTAAATGTGTATTAAGTGTTTTTATAGAGCGCGCTAAGACAGGGATTGCAGTCTTCCTGATTCACTCTTACTTGAATTTCCCATGGACCTTTCCTGGGCAGGTCAAGCCAGCAGACAAAATTCACTTCTCCAGGGACCCTGGCTTTTGAACAATTCCCCAGCAGCAGGACACACACAGGAGTCTAAGCCCTTGCATAACCCCAGAAGAGGATGAGAAAGTGGGAAGCTGGAGCCTAGGAGACCCTGGTAAGAGGCTGAGGCCTCAGCCTCAAATGACTCAAGCTGGGGCCACCTCCAGGGCTTTGGGGCTCAGGGTTTCCTAGAGTCATGCAATCTGCATCATTTCTGTCTTGCCCCATTGCTACTTAAACTTCAGAGTACCAGGTTCTGAGCCAGAAATCTTGATATTACCTTGAGGCCTGAAGGGAGACTCATGACTATGAAGAAGCCTGGCAGAATATCTGCTGCTTCCTGCATCCCATCTCCCTGCCACCCCTGTGATCGCCATCACACCTCTAGATGGACAGGTGACTACGAGACTATGTGGCCTAGACCACTAGGTCAACACACTGCTCCTGGTTTTCAGCTGACACTCCCTTTCTTTCTCCAGCAAACCTTCTGATCCAGCACCTCCCCTTTCCCTGGGAGCCAAGCTCATGCTCACCTGCATGCCTTTGCCCTTCTGCCCTTTCCCAGCCTCATCTCTCCCCCAGCAACCTCCTTCTTCTCCCAGCCTAACCCACACAACTCTCAAGTCCAAGCTCATTTCCCTGCAGCCCTGGAAGCCCTTCTCGATGCTGTCACTTCCAGCATCACCACCTGACCTAGCTCTAGAATCACGCAATCCCTCCCTTTCTGTTTGGTTCTGTTCCTTAACTATTCTAGAAAGATGATGAAAGCAAATGCTGCTTCCCTAGGACAGGGACCACAGACATGGGTTCTTCCATGGTCCGGGCTGATAGTTCAGCAAAGTGCCTTGAGTAGGCTTAGGTCAGCAAACTACAGAAGAAACAGGATATACTAGGCCCCTGCTTGGATAGCTGATGCCTCCTTGTCAGCCTCCCGCTTCCTCCTACTTCGGTTGCCTTCACCTGAACCAAGAAAGTTTGGTCTAAGATGAAAGTGTACTAGCTTGCGAAATAGCTCATTTTCTCTCTTCTTATCAGCATCTCCTGCTGCTTAGGTCATAGGTCAAATACTTAAAGAGCCCCTAAGCTAACTAGGATTGCAATGCATTGCGGGTTTCAACAAAATGCAGCAAGACAACCCAAATAAATAAATAAATAAAAACACCTACAGCCCCCACCCAACAATCAATAGGCAACGGCCTGGAAGATTGTGACTCCATGGTACTCAGCCTGTGAGGATCTGAGGAGGGACCTGCATCCTAAGGAATAAATTGCTTGTTGAAACTGTGCTGGGTATGCCTGCCTGTGGAACACTCAGTATTGCAAGATGATCATTAAAAATCCCACTTTCACTGTTCTCTGGGTCTCTGAGTCTTTGGGTTTGGATGGGTGAGTTTCTCACATTGGCAGCCTATGCTATAACAGTTTTAAGCATGAGTTAGCCTGGCAGAGCCTGTTGGTGGCCATCCCAGTGCATGGCCGGAAGGCTGCATGCTCCCTCCCAGGTGATGGGAAGTGGCTTCCCGGGGCCCTTTCTTTCTCCAATAAACCCTCTGATCCAGCACCTCACCTCCCCACTGGGAGTCAAGCTCATGGCCTGGTAGGTTTGAGTAGGTTTCTCTGGCCTGTTGCGTCTTCTCACACCCTGGGCTGCAGCTAGGTGCCCACCCCTCCTACAGCCCACCTGGCTGCAGCCCAGGCATGGGAAGATGGAAGGGGCCTAAGAAAAGCGGGGCATCTCCTCCCTCATGCCCCACAAGGAGACAAGACTTCCTCCCCAGGTTCCCTCCTGCAGCAAGTGGGGCCATTCTGGCTTTTCTTACAGCATCATTAAGGCAAAGAAAACCCTAAAGTGTTTCGTGCAACTCCGTGAGGGTTGCCAGAGAGCTAAGAGCTTCTTAAGCAGCTTCCTTCCAGGCCATTTGGGCCCCTTCTATAAATAAGGCTTTAGACAATTTCGGAAAAGCATATTTATTTACCTGATAGATCATAACGGCTCCTGCGGTGTCTTTAGCCCTGTTGGGTGATCTTCAAGCACTTAGCTCCCTCTCACCTAGTTAGGCTTCTTCCTGGGCAGAAAAAAAAAAATAGAGTTGAACTCCTTGGAGGAGCAGGCGCCTGACGTGGGGTGGTCCTCCTCGCCGTGGGCTCACTCTGATTCAAGCCATTAACACAGAGGCGGCAGTAGACGCCAAGGGGAAATTATTAATAAGCGATGTCTGGAGGACTCCAAGCCAGCACAAACATTTCTAAAGTGGCAAAGGGAAGGGGCGGGCAGCGCGGGCAGGAGGGAACCACTGTTGTGCTTTTCTCAAAAGAGCAGGACCAAGAGGAAAACAGAAGAGAACAACCCAAGGAAAATGAATGATTACGAGGGAAGCAATTCTTTACCCCTCTGGTTTAACCTGCTTGGATTTTTGAGCACAGGTATCCCTACGTGCTTTTCTTGGTTCAAATTGTGCAGAGGAGGGGCTTAGCTCAGGTGTTCTCAGCCTTGGCACGACCGATATTTTTGGGCCAGACCGCTTGTCTGGGACTGAACCAGGTATCATAGGATGCCTTTCGGCATCCCTGGCCTCTATCTGCAGAATGCCAGGAGCAGCTCTCTCTCCTAATGTGATGACTGCAGCGTCTTCAGGCATTGACATACACATTCTGGGGAGAAGAATCACTCCTGGCTGAGAACTGCTGAAATTAGACATAGAGATAAAATTGAGAATCAGTGCAGAAAAAAATCAGAAGGGTCAAGAAAAGGTCAAGACAGTGGGTGGACCAGAGTTCCAATCCCAGCTCCACCTCTTCCCAGTTGACCTTGATGGAATGACTTCCCATCTGGGTTTCAGTTTTTTTTCACCTCTAAAATGGGATGATAATTAACCATGTCAATCACATGAGACATTGGTGAGCATTGAAACATTATTCGTATTGTGTCCTTAGCGCAAAGCTTGGCACAGAATTTAAAAATCAAAAATCACCAATTATTATTGTAACTATGTCTGTCAGGGTATGCAAAATGATCTCTGACAACCTACCACACATGAAGGGTTCCAGTTCCTCTGATCAGTGTGCTTCCCTTCATCCCAAGAAGCCTTTGCTATGTGGAGGCAGATTAGCAATAACACCACCCTCCCAAAAGTTATATTCCAGAAAGGCCTGATGCAGATCCTTAAACTATTTGCATCAGTCATGGTTGGTTGGAAGTGACTGGAACTCTTCACTTAAGCAGAAGAGGACTGTCCCAGAATGCTGAGCGCAACTCCAGATCCCAGAATCAAAAAAGAAGGCCATGGAGCCATCCTCAGCACAGGGCAGAACCAGAGCAAATCTGTCTTTGACAGCAGGGACCGATCCATGCTGCTCTCAGAGTATGACCTCTGAAATTAGTTAGTGCCATTCTTTTTTTCTTCTTTGTTCTTACATCTCTCTGCTCAAGGCTCAAAGTCCCAGGAGGCATCCAGTGCAGTGGCTCACACTTGTAATCCCAGCACTTTGGGAACCCAAAACGGGAGGATCACTTGAGGCCAGGAGTTCAAGACCAGCCTGGGCAACATAGCAAGACTCCATCTCTATAAAAGATTAAAAAATTAGCCAGGCATGATGGCACGTGTTAGTTACTCAGGAAGCTAAGGCAGGAGGGTTGCTTGAGCCCAGGAGTTTGAGGCTACAGTAAGCTATCATTGCACAACTGCACTCCAGCCTGGGTGACAGAGCAAGACCCTGTCTCAAAAAAAAAAAAAAAAAAACTTCCCAGGAGAGAATGTAATTGACTACCTGGAGTCTCATGCTCAACCCTGACCTGTGTAAGTAGCAGGCACTTTGGTTGACAGGTCTTCTAAGCCCTACCTCATGGAGGAAAGGGAAGCATCATTTCTAATAGGAAATTGGAGTGCTGTTATCCCAAAAACGAAACAGAACACTGAGGGCCGAGTGGGTCAAAGCAACACTCAGTCACCACACTTCTGTATTTTAGAATGCACCCATTTGCTCTTTGCTGGGGCAATAGCTGTGTGTTACTTTAGCACAGAAAGCAGAAGCACTCCACCTGTTCAGTATTCACTTTACAACTTCACCATGAGTTCCCAAATAAGATTTTCACCTTTAGGCTGGTCTAACATCCCAGTAAAGGGAGAAGGTCATAGTTAGAGAAGATGTGGAATGATAAGGCTTTCATTTCCTCCTGGTCGAGACGGCCAGGGCACACCATGCTCTCCCCGGAAACGCAACCCATCATCACTCCATCCTCCACGCTCACGGACCTGTGGCCTGGTGCACTCTCCCGCTCTCACTTCCTCATTTCACCCCAGAGGGACACAGTGTGGCTTCTCCATTCAGCTCTCTCCCAACCACACACAAACTTGATTCTCGACTCCAAAGATGAGTATGAGCTTGATTACACCACACCTGGAAAGAAGGCCCTGGAACTAATTTATCGACAGTCTCCTTCGCGACACGAGCCCACCATGGAGAGGAACAGGAGTGAACATGGCCTCCAGGAGGCCGTAACTCCACACTAAGCCAAGAGAGATGGAGGGCTGGCAGGGCGGGAGCTATCGATTTGTCAATATGCAAAACACAACCGGAGAGTCATTTTTCTGCTGAGGTTACCATTTATCTCAGAAGATGCTCTTGGCATTAAAGCGTGGCATGAAAGCTTCCCTCAGATGGCAGGATAAGGGAAATGTTAGACACACAGAGAGAATAACTTGGCACTTGAGATTTATTAATATTTTAAATGTGGAAGGCATACATTCCAAGGCTTACTCATTGCTTCTGGGGAAGGATCCAGGTAAACAAATCTGCAACATCACTAGAAACAAAAACTCCACCTTTCCATTCTGTTCCTCCATGGGAAAATGATTTGGATATAACTAGTATCTTTAGGACAAAAGAATCAAAAGCTTTCACTGTTATAGCTGGGGTTTCTCCATCATACCATTCAGGGAGAACAAACCGAAATTATAATTTTATTAATGACACTCGAAGAGTGGATCAATTTTTCCATGAACTCAGAGCTTGGCAATGGTGAAACCACACTGGATCATCTGAGGTCAGGAGTTTCAGACCAGCCTGGCCAACATGACGAAACCACATCTCTACTAAAACTACAAAAAAATAGCTGGGCATGATGGTGAGCTCCTGCAATCTCAGCTACTCAGGAGGCTGAGGAAGAAGAATCACTTGAACTTGGAAGGTGGAGGTTGCAGTGAGCTGAGATCACATCACTGCACTCCAAACTGGGTGACAGAGGGAGACCCTATCTCAATGAAAAAAAAGAGAGAGAGAGAGACCATACTCAAAACTTAAAAAAAAATTAGTGAACTTGGGACAATCTGCTCCCCACCTAGTGCCTTTTCTACTTGGATGAATCTGAAAGAAAAAGAAAAATCAGAGATCATTTTATGGGCAGATTCCAGCACCAGGATTCAGTGTGATTTGTTCAAAGGAACCTCCTCCCTTCCACGTGCCCCTTACAGAGAGGGCTCCTCCTGCTTGGACTCCCTGCATTAGTCAACTCAGGAGATACGAACGGAAGTCATTTAAGGCTGTGCCTTCAGACTCCACCAGCTTCTTCAGTTTCCTGATGAGAACTGAAGAGAAGAGAGGGAAAAAAAATCCACCAAAGCTTCATTTAGCCAAAGGAGTGAAAACTCAGGCACAAAATCTGTCAGTTCAAGAATCAGTTTGCCTTGCCTTTTTTTTGTTGTTTGTTTTTAACTGACTTTTAAAAATCTGCCTTTAACAGAACCATTCAATTCTGGTCAGGAGTGGTGGCTCACACCTGTAATCCTAGCACTTTGGAAGGCCAAGGCAGATGGAGCACTTGAGCCTAAGAGTTCAAGACCAGTCTGGACAAAATGGCAAAACCTTGTCTCTGCAGTAAAGATACATGCACACGTATGTTCATTGCAGCACTATTCACAGTAGCAAAGACATGGAATCAACCCAATGCCCATCAGTGATAGACTGGATAAAGAAAATGTGGTACAGATGCACCATGGAATACTATGCAGCCATAAAAAAGGATGAGTTCATGTCCTTTGCAGGGACATGGATGGAGCTGGAAGCCATTATCCTCAGCAAACTAATGCAGGAACAGAAAACCAAACACTACATGTTCTCACTTATGAGTGGGAGCTGAACTGAAAGAACACATGGACACAGGGAGGGAAACATCACCCACCAGGGCCTGTCAGGGGAGCAGGGGGAGGAGGGCATCATGATAAATAGCTAATGCCTGCTGGGCTTAATACCTAGGTGGTAGGTTGATAGTGCAGCAAACCACCATGGCACATGTTTATCTATGTAACAAACCTGCACGTCCTGCACATGCATCCCGGAACTTAAAATTAAATTAAATTAAAATTTTAAAGAATACAAAAAGTTGGGTGTGGTGGTGTGCACCTGTAGTTCCAGCGACTCAGGAAGCTTAGATGGGATCACCTGAGCCTGGAAAGATTAAAACTTCAATGACCTCTGGTCACGCTGCTGCACTCCCACCTGGGTGACAGAGCAAGATCCTGTTTCTAATACATACATATGTATGAAATTCTTAAAGGCCTTCAACTTTGGGAGGCCGAGGCGGGTGGATCACGAGGTCAAGAGATCGAGATCATCCTGGTCAACATGGTGAAACCCCGTCTCTACTAAAAGTACAAAAAATTAGCTGGGCATGGTGGCGCGTGCCTGTAATCCCAGCTACTCAGGAGGCTGAGGCAGGAGAATTGCCCGAACCCAGGAGGCGGAGGTTGCGGTGAGCCGAGATTGCGCCACTGCCCTCCAGCCTGGGTAACGAGAGCGAAACTCCGTCTCAAAGAAAAAGAAAAAAAAAAAGGCCTTCAAAGAAGATCCACTGCTAGACTGTCAGCTAAAAGCAGGTGCCTTATTAAGGATAATAGCCTAAAGAGAACCTCTAACACTGTGTTTCATAATTGGACTTTGCATTCTTTTCCTATTATAGCGCTTCCTGTAAAGCATAAGACCTCTAAATAGTAAACTTTCATGTTTTCCCTTATGACTGTCATACATTTTCTTTTTACCTAGATTATAAATGGTGGAGTCTATTACCACTTGTATTTAAACGGTCAATTATCTTTTAGAGAGAGTTAACTAATAAGAAAAATATCCTCCACATTTCCTCTTGTAGTTACACTGGAGCTCTTCACTTTCTTTCTAGATCCAGAAAGGATGAAAATATGAGCCTCGACTTTGCATTTTAGACATACTTCCCAGACAGACTTTACAGTTTGGCCTAGAACTTAGGTGTGGGTCACGGAGCTCCCAGCTATGTCTCTACCCCAAAGCTCTCTCTGAGGATGCTCCCACCTGCCGTAAAGCCCGGGTTGGAAGAGTGTCTTCTCAGAAGACTTCTCCAATCCTTTCCGAACCTGTGCTCCCCGCTTCAGGCATGGTGCTCCCTCTTGGTATCCACCCATACTTTGGACGGGCATCTGTCATTGCTCTTTTCATTGTCAATGCCAGGTAGATATTCCCCCACTGGGCTGCCAGCTTCTGTGTGCTGGAGCTCGTGAGGTCTCCATCTCTAATGCCTGGCCCCAAAGGTGTTTATTTAGTTATTTATTTAGTTATTTATTTTTTGAGAGGGTGTCTCGTGCTGTCACCCAGTCTGGAGTGCAATGGTGCAATCTCAGCTCACCGCAACCTCTCCCTTCACGGTTCAAGCGATTCTCCTGCCTCAGCCTCCCAAGTAGCTGGGACTACAGGTACCTGCCACCATGCCTAGCTAATTTTTGCATTTTTAGTGGAGACGGAGTTTTCTCATGCCGGCCAGGCTGGTCTCAAACTCCCGACCTCAGGTATTCCGCCCGCCCAGGCCTCCCAAGGTGCTGGGATCACAGGTGTGAGCCACTGTGCCTGGCCTTGAAGAAAGGAACTTTCAGGTTTTCTTTCTAAACTGGTTCTAGCAAATCACTCTCCATGGCTACTGTAAGGCATATTTGCCTTTCTTCTTGAGGCATCCTTTCCACCATTAAGTCATTCTTCTCAAGGAGATGCCAGAGACTCACTTTACCAACATTCCTTGCAGCTCGAGTGTGGACCTGTGACCTAGATCCTGTGTTCAGACACCACAAAACTTCGCTCTCAGGAGGCAAAGACACAAGCCTGCATAGAGTCTAATCTGATGGACAGACTGCAGATACTTCCTGCTTCTAGACACGGCGGCGGCAGTCATGCCTTATGCTGGAAACTGCTGCTGTGAGACAGGGATATCTTGCCAACACCTCAGTACCAGGAATCGATTGAACTTCTTTAAAAAAAAAATTTCCGTAAGTTTTGAGGAAACAGGTGATATTTGGTTACATGAGTAAGTTCTTTAGTGGTGATTTATGAGATTTTGCTGCACCCATCAACCAAGCAGTACACACTGAACCCGACGTAGTATTTTATCCCTCATTCCCCTCCCACCCTTTCCTCGAGTCCCCAGTCCTTTGCATCTTCACAGCTTAGTTCCCACTTACGAGTGAGAACATATGATATTTGGTTTTCCATTCCTGAGTTACTTCACCTAGAATAATAGTCTCCAGTTTCATCCAGGTTGCTGTGAATGCCATTAATTCATTCCTTTTTATGACTGAATGGTATTCCATCGTGTGTGTGTGTGTGTGTGTGTGTGTACACACTACAATTTCTTCATCAACTCATTGATTGATTGGCATTGGGCTGGTTCCATATTTTTGCAATTGTGAATTGTCCTGCCATAAACATGCATGTGCAAGTATCTTTTTTTTAAATAGATGAAGAATCATTTTTATTTTCATATAGTATTCAACATAAAAATTATTATTTTTAGTTATTTAAATTCTTTTAAGATCAGGGAAAATAACTGATGGGTACTAGGCTTAAAACCTGGAGGTGTTTGTTATCAGGTAAATAGATTGAGCTGCTCCGTGTGAACATAAGGGGAAACGCCCAGGCATGGGAGAGAAAAAGCATTAGGGAACATTTCCGGTGTTATCACAGGTGGGCCCGGCTGATGGGTGGGACTGGGTGCGAGGCCAGGAGACTCCAGCTTGGGCAGCTGGGAGGGGCACTGCACTGTAGACCCAGAAAATCAGAGACAGGCCTCGATTAATTTCTAAAGTGTATTTTGCCGAGATTGAGGCCATGCGCCCATGTGTTGATGTTAGTGCTGGTGAGGCCTGTGGGACCCCCACATCCCTTCATGGCCTAAACCAGTCTTTCAGGTTAAATTATAAGAGCTCTGGCTGAGGAGGAAGTCCTTTTAGATGGTTGGGCGGGGTGGGGCTTAGAATTTTATCTCGATTTACACCACAGATAGGTCTAGGCAAACTTGTAGGATCCTGCAGCGGGTTCAGCCTTGGGCTTAGAACTGATTCAGATTTAGCAAGTTGGGGGATCCTCCTCTTTCCTGGGAGTCTCCTCACTAGCTCAGATGCTACCACTCACCAGGGCCCTCTTCATAAGGACCTGGGTGTGCAGAGGGAGCCAGAAATCAACCTCAAGGCAGAGAGGAAGAATGAATGGCCATCAAGGAAGACTTCCCAGAGGAGGGGCAGAGCTTGTGGGCACTGTTTCCAAGGCACACACAGAAAGGAAAAATGAATGGCAATCAAGGAAGGCTTCCTGGAGGAGGGGCAGAGCTTGTGAGCACTGTTTTTAAGGCACACACCTAGAAAGCGCCCATACCTCTAGAGTACGCACCCACCTCTCCAGTGGGCCCTCTGCAGGAAAAATGCATCTCCCTTGTGTCCCGTGTCTGAGACCTATCAGGTTCCCTATAAACATGCAATAGGAGTGGCAAACGACAGCTTGAAAACCAAATCTAGCCTGACTGTGCACTCCCTCTGGTGAGCCAGTGCTTTTTTTTGTTTTTTTTTTTTTTTCTTTGAGACAGAGTTTCGCTCTCGTTACCCAGGCTGGAGTGCAGTGCGCGATCTCGGCTCACCGCAACCGCCGCCTCCTGGGTTCAGGCAATTCTCCTGCCTCAGCCTCCCGAGCAGCTGGGACTACAGGCACACGCCGCCATGCCCAGCTAATTTTTTGTATTTTTAGTAGAGACGGGGTTTCACCGTGTTGACCAGGATGGTCTCGATCTCTTGACCTCGTGATCCACCCGCCTCGGCCTCCCAAAGTGCTGGGATTACAGGCGTGAGCCAGCCAGTGCTTTTATCAATTCCCTTTGACTGCCTCGAGATCAGGCAGCCCCTCTCCGGCCTCCCAGAGTCCTTGTCACTCCTTCATCTTGCTTATTTATTTACATTATATGAGTGGCCCTGCTAGGCGTTTAGATTCACCACCCCTGGAATAAGCTGACGAAAGCAAGAATGGGATTCTGATAAAAAGAAATGAATACAGAGGCCATGAAGATGGCAGGAAAGCAGGAGTAAAAGGATGGATATAGGGGCCCTGCCCAGTGTGTGAGTGAATGATGAGAAGTCAGCTACTGCAGCTATGCAGAAAGAAGGCGCTGAAGCAGGAGGGGTGAGCCTGATTATCAACAGAGGCAGAATGGGAGATGCTCTCTCTAGCCAGGACCCTGGAAATCGGACCTTGACCCCATGTCCCCAAAACCATCATTCTCATCCATCTTGGCAATTTTTGCCATATCTGCATGCCGTCTGTTCAAAATTTACTTTTTAAAATATTTGTCTAACTTTAAAAAAAATGAAACCGCATCCTAAACAATGTTCAGCATCAAATTCCTGAGTTTGATGCGCTAGTTTTATTTCTTCTAATACACGTTAAAATAGAGACAATACCAAGAAAAGTCTCTGATACTACTTAAAATTATTTAGCCCGCTGTTCCAGGCACCCAGGTTCCAAACTGAGAAACATTTCTTAGTGTTTCTTTTGTCAAAAAGCAAGATTGAGACAAAACCTTTCACTTGAAAGTAGCCACTTGTTTTTTTTTTTTTGGTTTTTTTTTTTGGCAAACAAATCAGCATTGATGAATCAGGATGCCTTTTCATAGCTTTTCAGGTTTGGGACTTATCAGAATAGGTCTAATAACAGAATCAGTCTATTCCATTAGAAGAATAATAGGGTCCCCTTTGACATTTCATCTCAAAATCCCAATGAGTCTCCAGTTGTGTTCATCCTTCTCATCTGTTCTCTCATCTCCCTTCGTCTTCTTCTAAACACTCTCTACTGACCTGGACACCATGAGTGGGGTGGGCTGGTGTCATCAGAGGCTCAACCTGTCAACAACTGAACTTGTTCTGAGTGGACTCTCGATCCAGACCCCCAAATTCAAAAGCCCAGCCCACACCTAACACCCATGTGATCACCAGCACATTGCTGACCTTCTTTGTGCCTCAGTTTTGTTACCTGTAAAATGGGGATGAAAACACTACTCATCTGATAGAGTCATTGGTGAAATCGACAAGTTAGTGCATGGAAACGCTTTGCTATGTTTAAATGTGTCTCCCAAAGTTCATGGGTTGGAACCTCAATCCCCAAGGCAACAGTGCTGAGAGGTAGAACCTTTAAGAAGTGATTAGGTCACAAGGGCAGAGCCCTCATGAATGGATTAATACCCTGACTCACTGGAGTGGGTTAGTTATTGCAGGAGAGGGTTTCTGATAAGAGGATGAATATGGTCCCCTTCCTCTCTCTCTCACCCTCTCACTTTCTGCCATGGGATGACACAGCAAGAAGGCTCCCAAAAGATGCTGGCACCTTGATATTGGACTTCCCAGCCTCCATAAATATGAGAAATAAATGTTTTTTCTTTATAAATTATCCAGACTGTGGCATTCTACTATAGCAACACAAAACAGGCTAAGGCACACCTTGAACAGTACCTGGCACTCAATATGTGTGAGCTGTAACTTTTACTGGTGTTTAGTATTACATCCCACTAAATAGCTCTTTCCTCCACACATTCTGCTCTTCAAAGATCTAGAGTTCAACCACTAGCTTCCTTCACTCTCATCCAGTTCTACTATCTCTTCCTGGGAGGAGACCTTTGGATTCACTCTCTTTTCTATCCCTACTGTCACTCCTGGAGCAATTTCTACTGACTGCATTCCCAGCTCACAGTACCAGCATTTTTTTTCTTTTTCCTTTTTTATTTATTTATTATTTTTGTGTGTGTGTGAGACAGAGTCTTACTCTGTCACCCAGGCTGCAGTGCAGTGGCACAAACTCAGCTCACTGCAACCTCTCACCCCATGAGTTCAAGCAATTCTCCCTGCCTCAGCCTCCTGAGTAGCTGGGATTACGGGTGCCTGCCACCACAGTGGCTAATTTTGGTATTTTTTAGTAGAGACAGGGTTTCACCATGTTGACCAATCTGGTCTTGAACTCCTGACCTCAGGTGATCCACCCGCCTCGGTCTTCCAAAGTGTTGGGATTACAGGCGTGAGCCACCATGCCCGGCCTGTACCAGCTTTTGACAAATTTCATACTCCTGGACCTCCCTCCCATCAATCCAGTTTGATCTGCTCTGGAACATCCAAAATTTCTCTATATCCTGGCTGCTCAGAGAACAGGTTTTCTCACAGGCTTCCAAGTCTTGCCATATATGGCTTCAGGCAATCCGGCTGTCTGGATCCCCCAATGTCTCCACACACAGTGTCCCTGGGTCATATCTTCCCACCCTAGCTGGGTGTCTCAAGGCCACCTGGATGCATTTCCTAGAGAGAAATCCTCCCTGTCCTATTCACACTTCACAATCCAATTAAAGCCCTGCCTTTTCTTGGGGGCCTTCCCGATCACCTCCTTCAGAGTTGTATGGCTGAGTGCCCTGTTTAAGTCACAGATGCTCTCATTGCTGTCCATAGGGCCCAGGGAGTTGGCATGAAAGTAGGACTCACTTACTCCCTATCCCCTGTAGTCTGAGGAGTCGGCAAATGACCCAGTTAAACCACTCACTGTTAGTCCTTTGGAAGGCCACATTGATTGGTCCAAGTGAGTTATCTGAGCCAATCAATCAGAGTTTTTCTGGAGGCCACAGTGATTGGTCCAAGGAACCAGCTGAGCCAATCAGAGTTATTCCTAAGGCATAATTCTGACTGGAGCTGGTGGGAAAAGCTTCTTTTCTCTGGGAAGGCAAGCTCAGAAGACCTGAGATGAGGTGTCAGCCTTGCAGAGACGCTGATGCTGAGAGAAGTGAGTCAGGGAGGTAAAGACAGAACGTCCTGAGAGTATTGAGTCTCAGACTCCAGATTCCCTGCCCTGTCTGTGGTTTAACATGAAAACAACCCCAGAATCCTGGCAGTAAATAAACACCCTGCCTTTTTGTAAAAGCTATCCGGAATTGGTTTATATTTCTGGAAAGTAAAGAAACTTTGTCGGCTGTGCTTCCCAGGCTAGCCTTTGTTATGTGTGTGTATTTTTTTCTTTAGTTGTTCACATGTTTAAGTCATCCCTGTTTATGAGAGAGAGGAACATATCTCACGCTTTCTTCATTTCTCTCCCTGCACTTTTCTTGGGCACAAAATAGATGCTCACTAAATACAGAGGCCTACAGAGGATGCTAGAATTGGCTGGTAGGTCCAGTTGCAAAAAGGAAAATGCTAGATCATCCAGAGTCAGCCTACAAGAGTGCTCATCACAAATGTGTAGGAATCAAGTCACAGAGAATTATGGTTTTCTCAGTAAAGGTTGCTTAAAACAAAAGCCCATTCATCTGCCTGCAGAAGACATTTAATCAATTTACATGAGGGATTTCAAAATTAGTCAGACTGTAATGAACTATGAAATACTGATTAATGCATTTTGCAATGTTTGATTAGAAACTTAACATGTATGCGAGCACATCTTTACCATTACAGCATTTCCATGTTCATATTTTGGTTCTTAACCATTGGCAGAATAGATATTCTGAATTACCGAACCAACATGCATTTGTGGTGAACAATACGTACACAGTCTTCCTGCTGGAAAGTGCTTCTTGATGTTCAAGAGGTGTCTCAGGTTTGAGGGGGTGAATGGGAGGAAGAAATCCATGGGATACTGGCACTGTGAAGTTAGGTGTTAGCTGCCAAATTGTTTGAGAGTTCTCCAGAAACCACTAGGACTAAAGAAGCCAGCCCATCTCTCCTACCCTAGCCTTCCCCTAACAATAAGGCATTCTCTGAAAGAAGAAACAATCTCAATTTTACTAAGGCAGAAGAAGCTGAATTATTTTGGCCAGAATTTAAATATACCACCTCAGACAAAAATGTTCATTAGGTTCCTCCCAGGACAAATTATTAATTAGAAGTTTTGAAAATCTTCTTGAACGTATAGAGGCCATAGTTTTAACTTTCTTTCTTTTCTTTTCTTTTCTTTTTCCTTCCTTCTTTTTCTTTCTTTCTTTTTCTTTCTTTCTTTCTTTTTCTTTCTTTCTTTCTTCTCTCCCTCCCTCCCTCCCTTCCTTCCTTCATTCCTTCTTTGAGATGGAGTCTCACTGTCTTGCCCAGTCTGAAGTGCAATATGCAATCTCTTGGCTCACTGCAACCTCTACCTCCAAGGCTCAAGCCATTCTCCCACCTCAGCCTCCCAAGTAGCTGGGACTACAGGTGTGCACCACCACACCTGGCTACATTTTGTATTTTTGGTAGAGACAGGGTTTTGCCATGTTGCCCGGGCTGGTCTTGAACTCATGGACTCAAGTGATCTGCCTGCCTTGGCCTCCCAAAGTTCTGGGATTACAGATGTGAGCCACCTCTCCCAGTCCACAGTTTTAACTTTCTGAGGACCCCTCCAAAGATTTTTGGGTCTGTGTATTTCACAGAGAAGGCCATTTCTTTCACGTAACTGGAATGTCCTTTTTCCTGACAAGATCAACAGAACTCAAAACATCAGGTGATTCTGGAAGTCATAAAAAGGGAAACACGCTGAATTGCAAAAATCCAATCATCTAGAAGTATGGTCTTCTTAAAGTTACTTAAAACAAATCTTATTTGCACACATGCAGAAGACATCTAAAGAGGTGGTGGATTGACATTTTTTAAAAATGTGTTAAAAATTAGCTATTAAAGAATTTGAAGATGGATTCCCACAGTAGGTTTCTAAGAGCACTGATGTGCTGAGCATGACCCCAGCCATAAGATTATCTGACAAAAGCCAGGCATGGTGGCTCACGCCTGTAATCCAGCACTTTGGGAAGCTGAGGTTGGTAGATCACTTGAGGTCAGGAATTCGAGACCAGCCTGGCCAACACGGTGAAATCCCATCTCTCCTAAAAATATATAAATTAGCCAGCATGATGGTGCATGCAGGTAGTCCCGGCTACTTGGGAAACTGAGGCAGGAGAATCGCTTGAACCTGGGAGGTGGAGGTTGCAGTGAGCTGAGGTCACCCCACTGCATTCCAGCCTGAGCGACAGAGCGAGACTGTCTCAAAAAAAAAAAAAAAATTACCTGGCAAGCACTGGTTTTGAAAGGTGCTGCTGTGGAAATCTCATCACCGTAGAACGAGCTAACTCCAAAATAGAAATATACAAATTCATTCACATAGAGAAAAACAGGCCACATATATGAGTGCATACATGGGTACACATAGAGAAACATACTTCATGATGCTCACAAGTGCAGGCAATTACCTCACATTTAGATTTTAAGCCTCCCTTAGAACTTTAAAAATCATTATTTTGCAGGATCGCCATTATTCTGATTCATTAGCAAGGCATACTTATGAGGGTCTTAAAATAACCAGCATGCTGGACATGTAAAAACATGCTTCTTGCTGTCTTGGCAACTAAATAACAACAATAATGTTCACATCCGAATGACTACAGGGAGCAAAGTTATTGTGCCTGAATATAGATAAGTTAATTATGGAATCATCAAAAGAACAGCAGCTCTGTCAATGCAAAGATGATTCTCAAATAATCAATAACAACAATCTTGTTTGGTAATTGGCTATTTGTTTCCAATATGGGCTCTACCTTTGGTCGGCATGGAAATGCAGCAGGCTCTTTAGCCAGCAGAAGAAAAAAAAAAAAAAAGGAAAATCTTTCAGTTTAGGGTTGGTGGTTGTCAGTAGCAACAAATAATGGAAAATTGCCATCTGGCTTCTTTTTTTAAATGAGATTTGAATAATCAATTTAATAATGGATAGAACACTTGCTTACAGAAGTAATCCATTGTCATGGCTTGGAAAAAATAAAAACTTTGGCACCAGAGACAAAGCTCCGCGGTATGACTATAGGTAACGCAAACGAACATCTACGTACATGCCACAATTTTTATTTTCACTGCTGACTTTACATAAACTAGAGGATAACTCTTTCTTCTATATGCTTAGCTTTTCACATTCTGTGTTTAATAATCAGGACGAAATCTACACAGCAGCTGGCTTGCTACAGGCATTCCACTCTACTGATGGTTAGCGGAGAAAGAGACACACAAATGGTAGATTGTTTTTAGCACATTTTTCCCTATCGTCATGTGACATATCATGGAACAGGCCTGATTTCAGCAGAGCAGAGGAAATAAAACTGCATCATCTGGCTATAGGGTATGTGTGAGTGTGTGGTTGTGAGTGTGAGAATGTGTGTGTGTTTCCTTTACACAGCTGCACCAGAGGAAAAATGCTATTCAGAAAAGAATAGGGTGACACCGGGGATCGGGATGACTCATTCATTTACATGTTAAAAATGAAGATACCAGGAAAGGGGTTCCTACCCTGAGCAGAAGCAGGAGTGATGACATCCAAACATGGGGCTTGTGTCACGTCATTGTGTGTGTGTGTGTGTGTGTGTGTGTGTGTGTGTTTAACAAAATATGCATGTGCAGTATCCCAATGGTCTCAAAAGATCCTTGAATCCCTACTAAAAAACTTACTGACTGAGCACAGCGGCTCACACCTGTAATCCCAGCACTCTGGGAGGCCAAGGAGGGTGGATCCTGAAGTCAGGAGTTTGAGATCAGCCTGGCCAACATGGTGAAACCCCATCTCTACTAGAAACCCCAAAATCAGCTGGGCGTCGTGGTGCATGCCTGTAACCCCAGCTACTAGGGAGGCTGAGGCAGGAGAATCGCTTGAACCCGGGAGGCGGAGGTAGCAGTACACTAAGATTGCACCACTGCACTCCAGCCTGGGTGACAAAGTGAGACCCCTTCTCCAAAAAAGAAATAAAAAATTACCAGGTGGTTTGAAGGAGGAAAGGGGATAAACTCCAGGCCCTTGTGATTTCCCTATGCACATTTTCCCTGTGCGTCCCAAGACCCACACCCTAATTTCTGGAAAAAGCAAAGGCAGGAGGCTTAATCTCTTTCATGCTCCCCAATTTTCTGAGCCATCACCCGTCACCCCTACTCTGTATAGGGATACCGTCTTGCTAGGATTTCCACTGCAACATGGAAGGAAGACTTGGGAAAATTGCAAACACATGGTTATGTCCTCATCATTACCAACACATTCAGTCCAAACAGAAGCTCCTGAACTAAAGAAAGAATTGTTCTCAGGCGGGGCGCCATGGCTCATGCCTGTAATCCCAGTACTTTAGGAGGCTAAGGAGGGTGGACCACCTGAGGTCGGAAGTTAAAGACCAGTCTGACCAACATGGGGAAACCCCTTCTCTACTAAAAATACAAAATTAGCTGGGCATGGTGCTGCATGCCTGTAATCCCTCCCAGCTACTCTGGAGGCGGAGGCAGGAGAATTGCTTGAACCCAGGAGGTGGAGGCTGCTGTGAGCCAAGGTGGCGCCATTGCATTCCAGGCTGGGCAACAAGAGCGAAACTCCGAAAAAAAAAAAAAAAAAAGGAAGGAAAGAGAAAGAAGGAAAGAAGGAAGGATGGGAGATTTTCTCATGGTGTCCTCTGCTCTGTGGTTTCCTTCCAGGCTTGTGAGTCTTTGGTATCTCTGAGTCAGATGAACTTCCTTCTTCTTAGAAGGACACCAGTCAGATTAGATTACAGCACCATTCTAAGGACTTTATTTTAATTTACTTACCTTTTAAGAGGCCTTATCTCTAAATACAATTGCATTCTGAAGTATTGGGGGTTAGGGGTGAATCTGGGATGGAGGGTACAGTTCAGCCCAGAACCAGCAGGTGAGAATGTCCAAGGGTGTGTACTGAGTGAGGAATGCAGAGAGGCAGGTCACCTTCCTGGGGGGCCAGGGTTGTCAGGGTCAGAGAATTAAAAGGAGAGAGAGGGTCCTAAAGGAACGGATCAGGGTTTGGAGCAGGAGGAGTGACAGCAGAGAAGAAATTCTGAGACCCCGCTGTCTCCCCTCCCTCGTGCCCCTGTGAAAGGGTGTGGAGCAATACTGCACACAGGCTGGATTCCTGTGGTGTGAGCAGCAAACAGGAGAGAGAAAAGCAGAGGCCAGGGGCACTGGGAAGGGTGATAAGCTGAGTGAAAGATAAGAGAGGCCAGGCCAGGACCATGCTAACACCTTTAATCCCAGCACTTTGGGGAGGTTGAGGCCAGAAGCTCGAGACCAGCCTGAGCAACATGGCAAGACACTGTCTCTACAAAAATGTTAAAACTTAGCCAGGCATGGTGATGTGCATTTGTAGTCCTGGCTATCCAGGAGACTGAGGCAGGAGGATCCCTTGAGTCCAGGAGTTTGAGGCTGCAGTGAGCTGTGATTGTGCCACTGTACTCCAGCCTGGGTAACAGAGTGAGACCCTGCCTCTAGAAAAATAAATAAATGAGGCTGAGTGAGGTGGCTCACACCTGTAATCCCAGCACTTTGGGAGGCAGAGGTGAGGGGATCACCAGAGGTCAGGAGATCGAGACCAGCCTGGCCAACGTGGTGAAACCCCATCTCCACTAAAAATACAAAAATTAGCCAGGCATTATGGTGCCTGCCTGTAATCCCAGTTACTCAGATGGCTGAGACATGAGGATCACTTGAACCCAGGAGGCAGAGGCTGCAGTGAGCTGAGATCGCACCACTGCACTACAGCCTGGGCAACAGAGCAAGACTCTGTCCAGGAAAAAAAAAAAAAAAAAAAAACAAGAAAACTAAGAGAAGCCAATGCGGAGGACCAGGTTGAGGATGCCTTTAAGAGTGAAACATGGGAGGATAATTGTAGAAGAAACAAATAAAGAGGCAAAACCTGTTACTCAGTGTGTACACACTGTGGCTAAGCATCAAGACAATTAGCGTACAAGAAAGCATGTGGAAATTCAAATCAATTTATTCTAATCGTCACTGTAATAGTAACAATTATTATTTATTTGTTCACCAGAGATCCTATGAACATGGTACAGTTGTCCCTTCATGAAAGTACCAGCTCTGCCTGGATTTCTGCTGTGTACTGGAAGATGGACAAACTTCAAACATAATTTTACGTCCTCATAATGGATGCAGTTCAAGTCACAGCTCCCACTTAGCTAAAGGCTTAGCAGGGCAATGGAAATACAAGCAAGTCCCCAGACTTTAAGTGTGCTCATGACTCTTCTCAGATTCAGACTGGTGTTTCTGTGTAACTCTTCCTGCTGCATGAGCTCATAGTGCTGCTGGAACACATTTTTGGTGGGCACCCAGGGAACCATGAATGCTAGTAGTCACATTCTTGTATACCTCCAGGCTTGGAGCATGTGAACTGGCTTGCTAGGAGTTTGAACCAGGACGTCAATTACTAACATGTCTGAGAAATTAATCTTCCATCAGAGGATAACTCCTACTAGCAAAAAAGATTTGGCTACTGCATGAAAGGACGATGTGTGTGTTTTCTGTTCACCTCAGACAAGAAAACCCTTATTGAAGGAGGAGGAGGAGATCTTTGTTAATGGTGCCGATATTTTGTGGACCTTAGGAAAAGCGTCCTCTCTGCCCCAGGACCTCCAGCTGATAGGAGCTACTTATGCAGTGGTAGACCCATCCACTCTGCAATAATGAACAGACAGATAAAGCTTTGCTGGGGGTAAGAGGCTGGGCATGACTCAGATTTGGTGGTTTACATGAAGACAGTCAACTTTCAGCCCTTGGCTCCCTGCACTTCATTTGGAAATCTCAAATCCTCACTTTGTAAAGAGGAAAGACATTTCCTGAGAATAGGGCGGTTACCAGCACCTCTCTCCCAAAAAACAACATGCGGAATTGTGTGGGAAAGAAAGGCATAGCGTGCTGCCATTCTGCAAGGAGAGGGTGATTGACTCCAGATAGGGTGATAAAGATCAATTGCCTTGGCTTGGAGTTATGACACCAACAAAGTTACAATGACATTAGCACAAAGAGAGAGACACAAATCCATTACAAAGATACAATCAAATATTCAAAAAAGCCTGGCATGCTCATTACTTATTCATGCTAATACAAGTATATTAAGAAATCTAAACAGTGTTAGCGCTCAATCACTCACAAACCAAATGAGGTTTTGCATTTATCAGACTCCCGTCATCAGGGCCTGTACAAAGGTGGTAATGTGACATAACTGGAGATATTTATATCAGCCTACATGGAGGGAGAGATACACCAGGATTTATTAAACTGAGGAATGCCATCACATTCACACAGCAATAAAAGAAATAACTGTGCAGAAGTCATTTCCCCAGACAATAAGATTTACCTTTGCAACCTCTTAAAGATGCTCTATCCGTTTCCAAAAGGTGGCTGGCAGCACTTCCGACCTTAATCCACTATTTACAGATTAATTTCTTCCACAAAGGACTGGACGCCCAAAAGTAGGTTCCTTCCTTGAGAGTCAGCGATAGACTCTAAACCTTTCTGTTTCTGATGATGCCACGCACAGACACACGTATTCCATCTTCTTGGGGACAGCTGTCTTTGATTAAGTGACATGTCCTCAATTTTCAGTAAAGAGAAGTCTATTCAGGATACTGGGGTGGGGGGCGGGTGGTGATGTCAGTAATGGTGTCCTAGTTCAATTCTCAAGTGCATGAGTTTTGGGGAGCCTGAGGGGATGTTTAAGAAGATCCACAAGTTTTACAGTGAGGCGTGCAATGGGAAGCAATAGAAGATTCTTGAAAAGGGATCGTGCTCCAGCATGAGAGCTGCCTCACTAGTTTTGCTCTTCTCTACCGCCCAGGAGATTTCTGCTCCCCTGTTTTCTGAGAAAATCCTCTCTCCCCGTCTTTTCTTTCTCCATTGGTGTCTCTTGCTCCCTAGTTTCTAATGTTGCTGTCACCTCCATTTCTTTCTTTTTTTTTTCTCTCTCTCTCTCTCTGTCACCCAGGCTGAAGTGCAGTGACGCGATCTGGGCTCACTACAACCTCTGCCTCCCAGTTCAAGAGGTTTTCATACCTCAGCCTCCTGAGTAGCTGGGATTACAGGCACCTGCCACCATACCTGGCTAATGTTTTGTATTTTTAGTAGAGATGGGGGTTTCACCAGGTTGGCCAGATTAGTCTAGAATTCCTGACCACAGGTGATCCACCCACTTCAGCCTCCCAAAGTGCTGGGATTACATGTGTGAACCACCACGCTGGGCCTTTTTTTTTAATATATAACAAAGATATCTTCATCTTTAAGTAAGGGTATTGCTAGCTAGGGGTGGTGGTGAGCACCTGTAATCCCGGCTACTCAGGAGGCTGAGGCAGGAGAATCGTTCAAACCCAGCAGGTGAAGGTTGCAGTGAGCCAAGATCGTGCCACTGCACTCCTGCCTGGGCAACAGAGCAAGAGTCTGTCTCAAAAACAAAAAACAACAACGAAAAGAAAACACAAAACGAAACAAAAAAATAGAACTTAATTAGGGATATTGCTTTTCTTGTTAAAGAACATTTACTATTCCACATTTTATTTTATTTTTTAATAATCTTTTTACATTTCATTTTCTATTCAGAAGCTATACACGCAGGTTTGTTCCAAAGGTGTATTGTGTGATGCTGAGGTCTGAGGTACAGTGGAGCCCATCACCCAGATAGTGAACATGAGTACCCAACAAATAGTTTTTCAGTCCTTTCTCTCCTTTCTCTTTCTCCCTCTGGAATCTCAGGCATCTATTTTTCCCATCCTTGTGTCCATGTACACCCTGTGTTTAGGTCTCACTTGCAAGTGAGAACACGTGGTGTTAAATTTTCTGTTTCTGCATTAATTTGCTCAGATATGCAAATTGCATCCATGCTGCATTTGCATCCATGTTTCTGCAAAGGATGTGATTTCCTTCTTTTTTGTGGCTGTGTAGTATTCCATGGGGTCACTTTCATGTCTATTCTTGTTTCAGTCTCTTCTCCCCATGGCTGGTCTCATCCATGTCCATGACCTCTAGAGCACTGGCACCCTGATGATTCTCAAAATTACAGTGTCCCAGACCTCTCACTGGAATCTCAGAGCTTCATATCCAATTGCTCACCATAGCACCACGCACAAGCCAGGCACTCAGAGAGCCTCAGAGGCTGTCTTGATTCTTCTCCTAGAACAGACAGCAAGTCACCTGCGAGGTATCTTCACCCCCCCTCCGCCCCGCCCCACAATTCCATCCTTCCTGGAAATGCCCTGGTGCGGGCCATCCACCTCCTTCTCATTCATGGGAGCAATCCCGTCTCTCCTGCCCCCAGAGTAATCTTGCTGGAATGTACCTTGTACCTCATTACTAGCCCTCTTAAACGGGGCCATGAATGGCCTACAGAGTGAAGTACAAACACTTTTCCAGTGCCCTGAGGCCCTTCCTGCTCTCAGTAAGAACGCATCCTTGCTGATGTTAGGCATTTGCTTGAAGCCTAAGTTATAACCACACTGTAAGCACACTCTCCCACCAAGTGGTCCTTGCACTCTCTGTCTGCTTGCTTGCTTGCATATCCAATGCCTGGGCAGCCTTCTTTCACCCTCTTTCAGGGTCTTCCTCAAAAGCATCTCTTGGGGAAATAGCCAGAATCAGTCATCCCTCCACCTGTGCTCCTCTGGCCCTCTATGCCCTCCTCCCAATGACTTCCAGGGAGACAGTGGGCTGCTAACAGTCTGGCACTCAGCCTCCTTCCTGCAATTTAGGCCTGGAAGGATTCCTGGCCCACAGCAAAAGCTGCCCTACTCATTGCTAGGAGGTCTTATTTCCCTACGTTTTCCTTTTGTGTGCAATGGCCGGGATTGGGATCAAAGTCTAACAAAGTCTTGCTGGGTACCAGGCAGAAGGAGAAATCTCTCCCAGTCATCCATATCATAATCAATTCAGGTCATCTCAAGGAGCTACACAGAACTGTGCTTATCACTGCAAGAGACACAGGAAAGGAGAGCCAGCTGCTGCCTCTCAGAATCTAACAGGACCATCCTAAGAAGCTATTTCAAAGGACATAAAAGCTGGCTTGTGCCAACATGATGCGGTCAAATGCCACCTGCTGAAGGGTGAAGGGCTGGGGGCTAAGGATTTGAATTCTGGTTTCTTTGTCCTGATGAACATGAGCACGTCCTCCAGGGGAAGACACTAGCCTGACATCATAGGTGTTGTTAGAAGGTAAATGCCATGTTGGCTGAGACACTGCCTCTCCCATTCACTGGCATATCCCTAGTGTCTGACACTTGGTGGGCACTCAGCAAGTACTTACAAAGGAAGAAAAAGAAGGAAGAAAGGAAGAAGGAAGGAAAAAAGACAGAGAAGACCAGGTGGCTGTCTGCTTCTTTCTTGGTTGACTCCCTCATTTGTTTTTAAATTTTAGAGACGATCTCACTCTGCCGCCCAGGCTGGAGTGCAGTGGTGCAATGGTGCAATCACTGCTCACCGCAGCCTTAACCTCCTGAGCTCAAGTGATCCTTCCACCTCAGCCTCCCGAGAAGCTGGGACTATGGGCATGCACCACCACACCTAGCTAATTATTTTATTTTATTTATTTATTTTTGGTAGAAATGAGGTTTTGCTGTCTTGCCTAGGCTTGTCTCTAACTCCTGGCCTCAAGCAATCCTCCCACCTTGGCCTCCCAAATCACTGGCATTATGGATGTGAGCCACCGTACCTGGCGGACTCCCTCATTTTGATGGAGCACGTCTTCCTGTAGCTTCTGATACAAAGAAGATAAATTGGTTAAGAGCTTCTGTGTCTGAAAATGTGGTTATTCTAGCTTCATACTTGATTGACAGTTTGGCTACGTAGAGAATTCCAAGACGAACTATTTGGAGGACCTCATTTCATTGCCTTCTAGTTTCCAGTGTTAGTGAGAAGATAGAATTCACCCCTCCGCCACCTGCTTCTCTCTCTCTGTCTCTCTTCTCTCTGTGTCTGTGTGTGTGTGTGTGTGTGTGTGTGTCTCTGTCCCTCGGTCTCTGTCTCTCACTTCTCTTTCTCACATGCATGCACACATGGAGGTGTGCATCTTGTAGATTGTCTGTTTCCATTATTTATAAATTTCGCAGTGCTGGGCTTTAGATGTGGACATGTGCCTGTCCACTGGCCTGGGCACTGCAGTCAAGGGAGGTTCCAATGGAATCACTTTCCCCATGACCTCCTCCCCTCCGGTTCCTCTATTCTCTCTTTCTGGAACTCAGATCTTTACTCAGATCCTTCATTTCCTAGAGTAGTCCTTTAATATTTGTTATTATGTATCTCCTATTTTCCATCTCTTTGTCTTTTTCCCCTTCTTTCTGAGTGACTTCCTCAAGTATAACTTCAAGCTGCATGGTGTGGGGAGAAATCGGGAGATCTAACAGCTTCTTCAACAGACTCATTCATCCCTGAGCCAGTGGGGTATTCCGTGGTGTACATTTGTGGACTCTCAGCTTTCCCCACTGGTACTCTTGACGAAGTAACCCAAGTACCTTACTACTCACGCATTTACTTCCTACCTTCGGAAATTCTGCTGCTGCAATTTTTTCTGCTATTTCTCCTGTTCATATGCCTTTCAAAATAGGCACTGTCTTTCCAGTGGGGTTGGAAAGAGGAGATCAAAATCTCACTTTGTATAATACACAAAAGGTTGTCTATATATTGATTTTAATTTTTTTTTTTTTGAGACAGGATCTCACTCTGTCACCCAGGCTGGAGTGCAGTAGTGCAGTCATAGCTCACTGCAGCCTTGACCTCCTGGACTCCAGTAATCCTCCCTCCTTAGCCTCTCAAGTAACTGGGACTGTTACAGGTGTGTGCCACCATGCCCAGATAATTTATTCATGTTTTGTAGAGCCTGGGTCTCACTATGTTGCCCAGCCTGGTCTTGAACTCTTGGCCTCAAGCAATCCTCCCACCTTGACCTCCCAAACCACTGGGATTACAGGTGTGAGCCACAGCTCCCAGCCACAAAGGTTGTCCGTAATACATATGCTGCAAATATTTCCATCCAGTCTAAAACTTGCCTTTTGCCTGTGTTTATGATGTCCTTTCTAAGTTGAGCTGCTTTTGATTTTTATGTAGGGAAATCTGTTGATCTGTCTCCTGAGTCTGAAATCTTTCAGGAGAAGACTTTAATCAGCAGTGCAGTTATTGTTCTTTTCGGGGTTGGAGGCATCCTCTGGCCATTAGTCATTCTTCATGAAGAAAACCAGAACTCTGAAACTGCACCCTTCCCTGCCCTGGGTAGCTTCATTCCACTGGGTGGTGATGAGCCCCTAGTAAATCTTGGGACTTCTAGTTGACCTGTGTGCTCCCCAATCAGACATGCAAGACCCCATTCTCTAGGCAGGGTGCCTATCAAGTCCTCACCATGAGGGCACCCATCCCCAATTCACTGCATGGACTTGCTTCTTGGACACTTCCCTCTGCATCTCCCTCTCCCAAGACTGCCTCATTAGCCAGGTTATTCAAGGCCGTGTTCCCACAGGGCACAGCGCTGCACAGGAGCGACGCAGACCCCAGGTGCACACAGACGGGGCTCTTGGCTTGATGCCATTTATAAGCAGTGACTGATCAATCCAGAGCTTTGGATCAGATAAAACTTTGATAAATGGCCTCCTCGCATGCTGCTAGCAATACGCACTCCTGTCCATTCCGAGTCACCTGCTGTAATCAGCTTCGTTTTGTTTCATAACAGCACAAGCAACAATGCTTGAAAGTGATCGCACTGGTGAGAGACAGTGGAGATAGTCCCCCACTGAAGAGGACTTGAGACAGAAAAGTACAAAAACTCACAGCCCTGTTCAGAGGCCCCCGTGCCTGGGATAACGCAGCTCATCTTTTTCCATCTTGGCTGTTTGAATAGGAACAAAGGTGGCATCATACAGTAGACCACAGAGGTCCCTGGGCCTGTGCACAAATGCAAGGCATCACCCCGAGCATACCCTTTGCTGGGCACGCCTCACCTGGCCTTAATCCCCCTGCACCTGGAGCAAGTGGCACGCCAGCCCCGGCTACTTCTCAGAAGGAGTAAGCTGCCCCTCTCATGTTTTTGAAAACACTACTCTGTCTTCACCTTGCCTACAGCGTCAGGTCTACAAAGACACCCCTTTCCGAACCATGAATCAGAACTGCCCAGATAAAGAACTTGTGTGGGCCTAGCAGATAGGCAAGCTTGTTCACAAGGGATAAAGCATTTGGAGAGCTGAAAACTTCTCTAAATTTCATTCAGCATTATTCAGGCCACTCAGCCCATGGGGAAGTTCCACGCATGTAGCCCCCCACTAATCACCATCCCCCACTCACTCACACCTCCACAGACTAGGACTCTCACCTTGGCAGCCCATGTTGCTGTTCACAAGAATGAAGAAAAAAAAAAAAAAGAACAGCTTTCCCAGGAAGGAGGGTGGGTGAAGAAGACATGAGATGTATGGAGCCTTCTCCTTTTGATCCATGATAGACATGAACACACAGATGCAACACAACTCTGGTCCAAACAGCTCTGAGCCTGGACATTCTATGAATCTGCTGCTTCCTGTGTAAAATGAGGAGAAAGCGACCCAGGCTTGAGAGACAGCAAAACCAGATTTCAAAGCCGAGTTCTGCCACTGACCTGCTGTGCAACCCAGGACAAGTTAATATAATTCGCTGAGCTTGGTTCCTTATTTGTAAAATGGAGATTTACATCTCAAAGTGTATTCATTTACTCAGTCATTCAGCAAATATTTATTTGACTGGTACTGAGCTCCAGGCAGTGTTCTAGGTGTTAGCGATGGTCGTGAACAAATGAACTCTGTAGGGTATGGCACAGCACACAGGTGCTAAGTAAATAATGACTGTTATTATTCTTACTATTGCTAATGAGTTTTGTCATGAGGAGCAACTGGAATTAAAGTATGTTAGTGTATTTTATAAATGTAAAGCTCTCTGTAGACATTAGCTGATATTATTTCTTCCACGGCTCATGCTCTAAGAGAAGGCCGATGGGTGGCTTTCGGCCCCTTTCAGTGTCGCAAGAGAGCTGCCTGTAGTTCCACCACATCTCCTGTCTCATGTGCACAGCTGTCTTAGAATTCATGCTCTGAGCAGGCAGCAAGAGAGATCAACCTTTTTCTTTCTCCAAGTCTCAAGGTCCCTCCTTTGTCTTGCATTTCTCCGATCATCGGATCTTTAAGCAAAACTACCAGGTTTTCAAATTAGTCACATTTGTATGTATGTGTTGGTACACATACATCAGCATCAGACACATCTGGGTGGAGAGAGAGAGAGAGAGAGATGGTAGGTAGATAACAGATGATACATAGAGGATAGATAGATGATCAATCAATCAATAGATAGATAATAGATACATAGATAGTTGATAGATGACAGATAGATAGATAGATAGATGATAGATAGATAGATAGATAGATAGATAGATAGATAGACAGACAGATAGATGATAGACAGATAGATAGATCTGTGATTGCCTACCTAAAATAAAGCCTCTGTGAGAAAGGTCCCCAGGGGTTGAATGTTCTACAAAACTAAGCTCAACTATTTCTGCCCCCAAATGAGGCCATGAAGAGGAGGAAAACAAAAGGAGGGGAGGGCCAGCTGGTACTGCTGATTTTAATCCAGCAGGCCATCAGGTTGCACTGGCCAAACCCTGGTCGGATGAGCCATGGTAAGATCAAGGTTGGGCCAGGATAACTGTGAGTGGCTCAGCGGTCCCTCTCCATAAGTGGTCATTTCTCTCTTTGGAGAGAAGAGCCTTGCTTCTGGACCTCTGTCTATGTGTGATGAATGGTTGGGACCAGAAAGACATGCATGTGACAGAAGCAGAGTGAGCGTGTGTTCCTGCAGAAGGTCAAGTCAAGTGTGTGCCTGGCCCTGGGCAACACCAACACCCTGCTGCTAATTCCTATAGTGTCCTCCTGCCCCAACACCATGGCTCCCAGGGCCCTCCCATGCCCACAAACTAATCAGCATCAGATACATCTGGGAGGATTTCAGGGACTGCAGCCTCCCTTCAAGGTGGCAGAGAAAACCCAACCCTCAACCCGCCCCCAGTCACAAAGGTAAAATCAGGATGGAAACCAAAAGGCCCATTTATGTACTTAATTTCCATTGATTAAAAAAATATGTAAATGCAAAGATGTTGACACGATTAAGCCATTATGGGCTTATTGTGCAATTATTTCTTTGATAGTTCATGACGGCTCAATTGGAGGCATAATGGACTATTATGCAATGACATCTTTGCTGAGTTTTTTTTGCTTGTTTTCCTCTTTTCCTTAATTTTCTTTCCTTCATCTTTCCTCCTCTAAAAAGAGAGAGAGAGAATATTTCATTTGCAGATCATTGACTTTTTAATGTCAGATTATTTACTCAATAGTCAATAACGATGCCTTTGGATTCATTATGGGCTATCTTGTAAATAGCTAATTGCATTAATTACAGCCTTTTTACAAATGTTTAGTTTGCAGCTCATCACACCCACGGACTGTGTAATTGCTGCTATCGGGGCTGATGGGCAGGCACAGCCCTGGGTGCCTGCATGGTGACAGAGGGATGTCTGTTGCCTTTGTTCTAACCTGACCAAGTTAGGACCACTAGCCACATCTATGCATACGTGTGTGCATGTGTGGATTTATGTAGAGAGGAGCTATGGCATGAACATTTGTCAATTATTTCACTTTATGTTTATAAAGATGAGGAGGGATTCTTCTTATGTGGCTGAAAATTTTGCTTTGAAAACCATCTCTCTAATTCTAAGGAGAGAGAAAAGTCTATGAGTTGGAAAGACTAACATATTAAGAGGCGGTGTGCCCTGCGAGGCGTTTTTCTTTCGCAGACTGGAGCTAGTGATTTTGAGAGCAGATTCAGATCCTGGAGTGCATACAGAACAAATCTCCCAGGAACTGGCCAACGTACTCATGAGGCTCACTGTCTTCTTGTCAACAGGGCTTTGTGTTTGTGAACGGGGATTCTCGTATGCATGGAGTCTTCGTGGAAGCCATCTAGTATCTTTTGCATGTACATTTGAGGGAACTGAGGAAGAAGACGAACACAGGCAGCCCTGGGCCAGCTGGTGTTCACTTGTAGTGGGGCAGGTGGTTCCTTGGATCAAGGTGACCATTTTCCACTCCTTCACCTGCCTGTTTTCTGAGCCACAGGGCCAACCACAGCATCTTCCTTCCTTCCTTGTCTCAGGGGCTTCCTTTCCTTCCTTCTTGTACCCTTCCCCAGCATCTCTTCACATCCTTCAATGCTTGGCATAGACCATCCCTGGCCAAATTGTCAGTCCAGATAGATTGCTCTGCATGTCAGGGGTTCAGCAGTATATTCAGAATTGAAAAAATAATCTCGGTCACTCTTTAAATACAATTCAGGACACCCACCAGAGATCACGTGGAGTTAGCATTTTGAGTAAAGGGACATAAAAATTGTGCTCTGCCCCCAGACAGAAAGGCCTTCCTCCACAACTACCGTGAACCCCATAGTATACTGGGCAGGAGAGTTATCTGCAAGATGTCCGTCCACCCATCATCCCTGCCCAATACAGAACCTAAGAGAACCATAACCAATCTGCAGAAACTATTTAATCCAAAGACAGCATGCGCCGATCACATCAACACTTCAGCTTGCAGCAATTTTAATATATACTTTCTAAAATCTCACTTAACTGAACATCACAAGGAGGGATATGAAATTAATAAGGCTTCTTGAATATTCCAAAGAAAAATAATTACATTTCTGCATTTTTAAAAAGCTGGTATTGGGGATTTACACAAGAAGTCAACTTCAGGGTTAGATACTAAAGTCCAATGGTGACCCTTTCCAGATCCATCCTTCTTTTATGTATATACCCATTTGTCCTAACCAATCAGATCAACTTTGCCAACTTGCAAGCAAGAAGCTGATATGAACTTGTGAAGACATTAAAAAGTATTTTCAAAATTTTAAGTCAGAAATACAAAGATTTGGGGGTTCTCCTTCAAACAAAACACGGTTTAATTGTCCGGAAACCCCAGCCCTTCTTAAGCATTTTAGGAACGAAACTCTGTAGGGGATGCAGGAAAAATGCCTCAGATATTCTTCAAAGGGTGGTGTGTGACCCCTGTGTGGCCAGGGCAGAAGTGGCCCTGTCCACTTGGTCAGTGCTGACAAAGCGCTGAAGGTCCTCAGGCCTTTGCAGTTCCAGCTCCTAGAACTTGAACTTCTGGGCTGGTAAAATAACACATAAATGTCTCCTGTTAACCACAGTCTATTTCCCCACCTTCGGAATGCTTTCCTCTTCTATTTGATAACTTTTTAAATATTAATGGCAAGTCATAATTCCAAAATAATTTTGAGGACAAAAGAAAATAAATACATCCAGCCTAGGAGATAAAAGAGAGTTACGGGACTAGTTTAGACAAGATTATGACATTTATCATTCAACTAAAGAATCTAAAACCATAGCATAATAAAGTGTTTTACACATTACATGGTCCTCTTTTTTTAACATAAAGGGATAAATGGCACATTTCTCATATCTAGCAACATAAGGTGCCCAAATCTATTCAGATGGTTCCACTAAAATTGGGAGAATTAGGAAAAAGAAAAGATGCTTGCTAACTGGAAAAGTTTATGCATTTTTTTAACTTTCATTTTACATGCGCAGGTTTGTCACATGGGTATATTCCATCCAGGTAGTGAGCATAGTCCCTAACGGGTAGTTTTTTAACCCACACCCCCTCCCTCCCTCTTCTCTCTGGTAGTCCCCAGTATCTATTGTCCCCATGTTTATGTCCATGTGTGCTCAATGCTTAGCTCCCACTTCTAAGTGAGAACACATGGTATTTTTTCTGTTCCTGCATTAATTAACTTAGGATTCTGGCCTCAAGCTCCATTTGAGTTGCTGTAAAGGACATGATTTTGCTCTTTTTATGGCTGTGTAGTTTTCCACTGTGTACATGTACCGTATATTCTTAATCTAGTCCACCACCGATGTGCACCTAGGTGGATTTCGTGTCTTTGCTGTTATGAATAGTGCAGGGATGAACATACGTGTGCATGTGTATTTTTGTTACAATGATTTGTTTTCTTTTGGATATATACCCAGTATTGAGATGGCTAGGTTGAATGGTAGTTCTGTTCTAAGTTTTTTGAGAAATCCCAGAATTGCTTTCCACAGTGGCTCAACTAATCTACACTCCCACCAAAAATGTATAAGCATTCTCTGTAACCTCACCAACATCTTATGTTTTTTTACTTTTTGATAATAGCCATTCTGACTGGTATAATATGGCATCTCACAATGGTTTTGATTTGCATTTCTCTGATGATTAATGATGATGAGCATTTTATCATATGCTTGTTGGCTGCTTATACGTCTTCTTTTGAGACATGTCTCTTCATGGATTTCATTCATTTTTTAAGGGGATTATTTATTTTTTAGTTCAGGAATTTCTGAGTCTTGGTTACAAATGTCAGAAACCAATTTCAAGGTGGTTAAAGGTAAATGGATTTATCAAGAACATCCTCCAGGTGCCCCATGAAACCAAACAGAGTAGTGGGTTGCATCTCAGGATCCCTGGGAGGCAAAGCATTCCGGGCTCTCACACTCTCTTATCAGTTCTTCCCTCTCCCTCTCTCTGCCAAGGTGGTCACCATGGCAGCCAAACACTTTCAAGATTCTACTGCTGGAAGGAAAGCCTCTGGATCCCAAATTCCAAAAATTCTAATTGTTCAGTATCCACCACTGGACTTATCAATGATGCCAGGAGATCACTGGAATCATAGCTAATCACACAAGACCATCTGAATGTAGTGGGGAGAGTGGCTGGGGAGATGGAACAGATTCTATGAGAAAAGGAAGAAAAATTGGGATAAGCAGTGTAAACAAAATGTATTCTCTGTGTACAGGCAGATTTTCCTATAGTAGTAATCATGACTCTCTTTCAACTATCCATGCCTTGGGTGTAGCTAATGAGCACAGTTGGGGCAAGGGAAGGCAGAATTACAGACCATCAGTAAGCATTTGCCAAGCCCTAGCATAATGGACTGTGACATGGTTTGGATGTTTTGTCCCCTTTAAATCTCATGCTGAAATGTGATCCCAACTTGATTTCAAATTATACTACAGAGCTATAGTAACCAAAACAGCATGGTACTGGCATAAAAACAGACACATAAACCAATAGAACAGAACAAAGAACCAGTAAATCCACATACCTACAGTTAACTCATTCCTGACAAGATGCCAAGAACATACACTGGGAAACACAGTCTCCTTAATAATAGTGCTGAAAAAACTGAGGATCCATATGCAGAAGAAGGAAACTAGACCCCTATCTCTTGCCATTTACAAAAATCAACTCAAAATTGATTAAAGACTTAAATCTAAGGCCTCAAACTATGAAACTACCACAAGAAAACATTGACAAAACTCTTGAGGACATTGGTCTGGGCAAAAATTTCTTGACTACTAATACACCACAAACACCAGCAACCAAAGCAAAAAATGAACAAATGGGATTATAACAAATTAAAAAGCTTCTGCACAGCAAAGGTAAAAATTAAGAACTCAAAGAATGGAAGAAAATATTTGCAAACTACCCATCTAACAAGGGATTAATAACCAGAATATATAAGGAAGTCAAAAACTCTATGGGAGAAAAATCCAACAATCTGATAAAAAATGGGCAAAAGGTTTGAATAGATGTTTCTCAAGAGAATACCTACAAATGGCAAACTGGCACAGAAAAAGTGCTCAATCTGATTATCAGAGAAATGCAAATGAAAACTACAGTGAGATATCATCTCACCCCAGTTAAAATGGCTTATAACCAAATGACAGGCAATCACAAACGCTTGTGAAGATGTGGAGAAAGGGAGAAACTTGTACACTCTTGGGGAGAATGTAAATTAGTACAAGTACTATAGAGAAGAGTTTGGAGGTTCCTCAAAAGTCTGAAACTAGAGCTGTTGTACAATCCAGCAATCCCACTGCTGGGTATATGCCCAAAAGAAAGGAAATCAGTATTTCAAGGAGATTTCTGCACTCCCATGTTTGCTGCAGCACTGTTCACAATAGCCAAGATTTGGAAACAACCTATATGTCCATCAGCAGATGAATGGATAAAGAAAATGTGGTGCATATACACGCTAGAGTACTATTCAGCCATAAAAAAATGAATGAGATCCTGTCATTTACAACAACATGGATGGAACTGGAGATCATTATGTTAAGTGAAGCGAGCCAGACACAGAAAGACAAACATTGCATCTTGTCACTTACTTGTAGGATCTAAAAGTCAAAACAATTGAACTTATGAAAACAGAGAGTGGAAGAATGGTTACCACAGACTGGGAAGGAGAGTGAGGGTTGCTGGGGAGGTGGGGATGGTTAATACATGCAAAAAAATAGTTAGAAAGAATGAATGAGACCTACTATTTCATGGCACAACAGGGAGACTACAGTCAAAAATAATTTAATTGTACATTTTAAAGTAACTAAAAGAGTATAATTGGATTGTTTATAACAAAAAGGATAAATACTTGAGGTGACGGATACCCCACCCTGATGTGATTATTAACAGATTGCATGCCTGTATCAAAATATCTCATGTAACTCATAAATATATATACCTACTATGCAGTCACAAAAATTAAAAATTAAAAAATTAAAAATAAAAACAAAGTCATCCCCAGTGTTGAAATTGGGGCCTGGTGGGAGGTATTTGGTGATGGGGGCACATTCCACATGACAAGCTTGGTGCCTTCCCCACGGTCAGGAGCTCATACAAAATCTGGTTGTTTAAATAGTCTGGGAGTTCCCCCTTCTATTTCCTGCTCCCTCTCTCACCACTGGTTCCCCTTCACCTGCTGCCATCATTGGAAGTGTCAAGGCCTCACCAAAAGCAGATGCTAGCACCATGCTTCCTGGACAGCCTGCAGAACCATGTGCCAAATAAATCTCTTTTGTTTCTAAATTATCCAGCCTCGGGTATTCCTTTAGAGCAACACAAGTGAACTAACGCAAGCCCAGTAGGACAGAAAAGTAAAACATGGCCCCTAACCTCATGGAGCTTAGGTTCTCAGGATGGGGGGAAATAGAGTGGATTTAACTGGTAAACTTTGTAACATCAGTTAGGGTTGCAGCCAAGTAATTCAGCCTGGTCAGGAGGGTGGTGAGTTGGCAGATGGTGTGAAAAAAAGGATGTGTGTGTACAACTCTCAGAGCAGGGTTGTGGGGCAGAGCCACAAGGGAAGAAGCAGCAAACACTTCCTGCATGCAGACCACCTGGAGTTTATGGTACAGAAAGCAGATCCACCTTCCAAGGGTGATGCCACATGTTCCATAACATCCCTGATGAAAAGGTACTGCCTTTATATGAATATTCCAGCAAGTGCAAATAATGCTATTGTTCCTGAGATGTATGACAATTCCTTATATAACTTTTCAGAAAGATGGTCTGACCCAGACCTGGAATTCTGGGAGGATCAAAGAAGCAAATATCCTTAACCAAGAGATAGCAAGGGGACCTCAGGACTCCGCCCTAAGACTTCAGACCATCATCCCTGCCATCCATATATTTGCCCTGGGTGCAAGTCACCAGATCAATATCGGGAAACCATAACAGCCACTTTGTGAAACTCACCCTTCTCCTTGAACACCCCTGCCAGGTGTGCTGGGAGACACACATGAACCTCACTGGAGGGAAACACAGTACTAGTCAATCAGTGGCAAGTGGGCAAGGCACTCATTACGAATGATTCACACCATGAATGATTTATTTCAGACTTCCCTTCAATATCAAGATCTAATACAGATTCTTTCTTTCTTTTTTTTTAAGAGGGAGTTTCACTCTTGTTGCCCAGGCTGGAGTGCAATATGCAATGGCGCAATCTCAGCTCACTGCAACCTCCGCCTCCTGCATGCAAGCAGTTCTCCTGCCTCGGCCTCTGGAGTAGCTGGGATTACAGGCATACGCCACCAAGACTGGCTAATTATTGTATTTTTAGTAGAGATGAGGTTTCACCATGTTGGTCAGGCTGGTCTCGAACTCCTGACCTCAGGCAATCCACCCTCCTCAACCTCCCAAAGTGCTGGGAGTACAGGCATGAGCCACAGTGCCTGGCCACAGATTCTTAAATGAATCAATTACCGAAAGTTTGTTTCCCACATGAATTTCAGAAATATGCAAAACATACCATATAATTAGAGTCTGTAGAACTCTAGGAAGATTGAAAGTGGCCACAGGCATATGTAAGCCCAGTGGTTTTTCTAACCGAAGTGTGTAGAAGTATCACCTATGACACTTGTCAAAAAGACCTCCATGTGCCTTCCTCAGACATTCTGATTCTGCAGACGTTGGGCATCTGCAAATATGCAAATATATTTTGCATATTTCTGAAACTCATATGGGAAACGAACTTTCGGTAATTGATTCATTTAAGAATCTGTGGCCAGGCGCGGTGGCTCACGCCTGTACTCCCAGCACTTTGGGAGGTTGAGGCAGGTGGATTGCCTGAGGTCAGGAGTTCGATAAGCCTGATGTTGGATATCCATGAATCCCACTGCTGGGGAAACAGAAGCAGGATAGCTTCAGTGACTCCTGGAATCACACAAAGGCTGGGCAGAGCTGGGACTAGAACCCAGAGCTCTGATGCCCAAAATGCTGCCTCTAGTTCAGTAACTGCTTTTCTAGAATGTGTAGATGATGAATGGCTTTAACAACTGGAATATTTTATCTCTAATTCTGATAAGCAACAATTATTTGCCAGAGGGTGGGGCAAATAGAATATGAAGCAGAAGATAAGAATGTTTTATAAATTGGAAGAGAAGCCTCAAGCCCCACATTAATCCACCCTACTTTGCTCTAAACTAAAGAGGATTGCATTTACTTTTTTTTTTAACTTTGAAATAATAGACTGAAAGAAAAGGTTGCAGAAGAAAATCCAAATGAACGCCCAAGCCATGTTCTCTCGAAAAAAGAATACTGAGCAAACTTTTAATGCAGATGATCCTGGAACAATTTAATAGCTAAGTGATCCATGATTTTCCTTAACATCTATCCTCATTAAAAAAGAGCAAGAGAGAGAAAGAGAGGGAGAGAAAAAAGAAGCTGAGAAATATCTTTCAAACCTGATGAATTCAATGCCACTTCTTTTTCTTTTACTTAATTTTCCAGGTATCTCAGCATGATCCGAATAAATTATGCTGACAATACCATAATATAAATGATAAATCATCAACACAATTTTAGTGATATATTGCATGAAATGTAAATAATAACCAGGGCCGCTAATTGGCTTGCTCCTTGGGAACAAAGCTGTGACCGCGTGGCTGTGCCAGTCTTGGCTTCGTCATTAAGTATTTCTGCTGGTAAGCTGTTTCTGCTGATCTGGAAAGGAAAGTGCAGCCTCGCAGACAAACCTTTGTGTGGAAGTTCTTCTGGCAAGAGCAAGGGCCTGAGAGAGAGACCACGGTGAGTTGCACGCAATACTTTCTTTTTCCCTCCAGAGTGCCTGTGGGTTGCAACCTGGCCCTGCTTCCCGGCAAAATTGTGTTCCCTGGAAGCAGCAGCAAGACTGAGACGGGAAATCTCCTCAAGTCGGTTAAGTTGCTGAATCTTTCCAAAAACTCTTCTGACTCATTTTGATTTCTTCTTCTTCTTCTTTTTTTTTTTTTTTTTGCTTTGATAACGATTTGATTACAACTTCATTTGACCAGAAACATAAGCTGTTTCTATGTGCTTCTTATTTTGAAAATACCTTGTTAGCATTCATCATATGTTTATGGAGCTTAAAAATATATTTTGTTTCCTTTTCCCAAACAAACCCTTCTGCTTTCTAACAGGGTTGGGCTTCTTATCTACAGTGTTCCCTCTGTGTCAAACGGTGTCTTGGGAAAAAATACCCTGGGGTATAATGGGTACATTCATTCATTCACTGAGCATGCCAGACCAGGGTTTGAGTCCTGGTGGGGGACACCAGGTGAATCCCAGGGGGCAGGTTTCCACTCTAGGGGTCTTCATCCCAGTGGGAGGGTCAGGCAAATAAAAAAGAAACATAATACATTTAAAAATTTGATTTGAGATCGTGTTGTTTAAAACAATACAGAGCAATAAGACAGATAGGAGCAGGTATGATATATGGTTCCAGGAGGCCTCCACATGGAAATGACATTGGAATTGAGGCTTGGGAGACCAGAAGGAGCTGGCCATGCAAAGGTCTAAGGAAAGTGTGTTCCAGACAGAGGGGCAGCAGGTGCAAAGGCCCTGAGGCTGCAGCAGTCTGTTGAGTGTGAGGGAGGGAAAAAGAAGGCAGCAACTGGGAAGCTGGTTTCTCACTTCAGGCATGATGGTACCCCAGAGGACGATTTGAAAAAAAAAGTAGCTTCTTTCTGCCACATTGGGAGTCCCTGCACAAGACTCCACCCCCATAGCTCCCACTTCGCATCATACCTTTCATCAGTGGGGCTGTGACTTCCGAGCTGCCAGGAATGCAGCTCCCATACCCGGTCTTCTCCTGGCTCCTTGTGCTTGAGATTTGGATGTGTTTTCTGTCCAAACTTCTGGCTTCCTAGGAGTAGAGTCACTCTCCTTAGAGGCTGGCCAGCCCACCACTGATGTGATCTAGCTCAGGGAGGGTCCTGAAGGCCACTGCCAGGGACTGGGCCTGGAGGGTGGTTTCTGTGTTCACAGCCACTGTATTAGTCTGCTCTCATGCTGCTAATACATACCTGAGTAGGGGTAATTTCTAAAGAAAAAGAGGTTTAACAGACTCACAGTTCCATGGGGCTGAGGAGGCCTCACAAGCATGGCAGAAGGTGAAAGGCACATCTTACAAGACAGCAGGCAAGAGAGAGTGTGTGCAAGGGAACTCCCACTTACAAAACCATCAGATCTCGTAAGACTTACTCATTATCATGAGAACAGAACAGGAAAGACCCGCTCCCATGATGCAATTACCTCTCACCAGGTCTCTCCATGACACGTGGGAATTGTAGGCGCTACAATTCAGAATGAGATTTAGGTGGGCAGTTGGCCAAGCCGTATCAGCCACTTTGGGTTCCAGGCACAGAGGCGCCCAGCCAGGAGCCCCTGATGTAATGCTTCTTGCTACACACAGGCCCTGGCATGCTGCCCCTTGTTTATCAAACAGCAAATCTGGCAACTCACCACCCTAGGGGTACGAAAGCATGACAGGTGAAGTCCCTGACACCTGAAAGTGGAGCCACCAATGCATTCCCTGGAGAGATCCCGTAAGTGGCTTATGGTGAAAAGCTCTGATTAAAGAACTGCCCCTAAATATTCCTCTCTCAAATGAGCTGGTATCTCTACTTCCTTCTAAGAGTTAACTTGGACACTGGCCTGCACTCCAGAGAAGGTCCCATGAAGTCAACCAGCAGCTGAATAAGGGCAGCTTTTACTGTCAAAAACAATCCAGACAGGGACTGTGGCCAAACAGAAGAGCTGCAGGTTTAGCAACTCTCTTCTTGCTGCCGTCATTTCTCGGCCTCCATGCCACCATCATCAAAACCATTTATTAAGCACTCCATCTGCATAGAGCTCCCATTTAGGCCAGGGACAGACGGAGTCTGTTAGACAAAAGGTCCCCATCACAGAGTTATGGGCCCATCACAGACAGACAGTGATGAGGCAGACTAGCTAATTAAGGCAGGCATTAAGCCAAGAGGCAGAGTTACAAAGCGTTTGCATTGGACACAGGCAGAAGAGTCCCAAGATCCTAGTGGGGAGGAGAGGTGGGGAAAAATGGCCTCATGCAACTCTGCCATTTGGATTTCAAAGGCTTCCTTATCCAATGAAGAGGCATGTCATTTGGATTCAAAGTCAAAGGATGATCATTATCATTTTTTTTTATTTCAATAGCTTTTGGGGTTCAATAGGTTTTTGGTTACATGAATGAATTCTATAGTGGTGAATTCTAAGATTTTAGTGGACCTGTCACCTGAGTAGTGTACATTGTACCCAGTATGTAGTTTTTTTGCTTTGTTTTTTGTTTTTTGTTTTTTGTTTTTTCTGAGATGGATGGTGCAGTGCAATAGCGAGATCTTGGCTCACTGCAACCTCTGCCCTCAGGTTTTAAGTGATTCTCATGCCTCAACCTCTTGAGTAGTTGGCATTACAGGCATGCACCAGCATACCTGGATAATTTTTGTATTTTTAGTAGAGATGGGGTTTCACCATGTTAGCCAGGCTGGTCTTGAACTCCTGACCTCGTGATCCGCCTGCTTTGGCCTCCCAAAGTGCTGGGATTACAGGTGTAAGCCACTGTGTCCAGCCTGTAGTTTTTTTTTTAATCCTTCACCCCATTCCCACCCTCCCCTGAATCTCCAAAGTCCCTCTTTGTGCCCTAAGTAGCTTAGCGCCTACTTCTAAGTGAGAACACACAGTATTTGGTTTTCCATTCCTGAGTTACTTCACTTAGAATAATGGCCTCCAGCTTTATCCATGCTGCTATAAAAGACATTATTTGGTTCCTCTTTATGGCTGAATAGTATTCCATGGTGTCCATGTCCCACATTTTCTTTATCTACTCATTGGTCGACAGGCACTTAGATTGGTTCACTATCTTTGCAATGTAAATTGTGCTGCTATAAACATGCATGTACAACTGTCTTTTTCATATAACGACTTCTTTTCCTTTCGTTACATACCCAGTAGTGGGATTGCTGCATTGAATAGTAGATCTATGTTTTGTTCTTTAAGGAGTCTCCATATCGTTTTCCATAGAAGTACTAATTTGCATTCCCACCAGCAGTGTAAAAGTGTTCCCTTTTCACTGCATCCACACCAACATCTATTGTTTCTTTGACTTTTTAATTATGGCTATTCTTATAGGAGGGAGGTGATATATCTCATTGTGGCTGTAACTTGCATTTTTCTGATGATTAGTGATGTTGAACATTTTTGTTTTAATATGTTTAAGAAATGGCTTTCATGTCTTTTGCCTACATTTTTATGGGATTATTTGTTTTTTTCTTGCCGATGTGTTTGAGTTCCCTACAGATTCTGGACTCTAGTCTTTTGTCGGCTGCACAGTTTGAAAATATTTTCTCCCCTTCTGTGAGTTGTCTGTTTACTCTACTGATTATCATTATTATCATATGCAAAAGCATTTTAATTTAATTAGGTCCCATTTATTTATTTTTGTTTTTGTTACATTTGCTTTTGGGGTCTTGGTCATGAATTCTTTGTCTAGGCCAATGTTCTGAGAGTTTTTCCAATGTCATCTTCTTGAATTTTTATGGTTTCAGGTCTTAGATTTGAGTCTTTGACCTATTTTGAGTTGATTTTTGTATGAGGTGACAGATAAGGATCTAGTTTTATTCTTCTACATGTGTCTTGTCAGTTTTCCCAGTACCATTTATTAAATGGGATATCTTTTTCCCTATTTATGGTTTTGTATGCTTTGTCAAAGATCAGTTAAAAAAAAAAAAAAAACTGTGTACCAGACTTTCACTTCCAGAGCAAGATGGCATAGCCTCACCCTCCCCTTCCCTTGACCTCTAAATACTACTAAATACTGTGGAATTTATTCAATAGACAATGTTAGAAAAACTCTAAAGGCTGGAAAGAAGAGGATGGACTGCCCAGGAAACTTGGCGCTTGAATGCCAACATGGTGAGTTCCCCAGGTTTTCTTTGCATCTTTCCATATACTGCTACGCTAGGCTTCAGAGGAGCCTGCAACCCAGAACTGCCAACAAGCACATACACACAAACCAGCATGCACAAAAGGGAAGCCAAGGCACTGAGCATGGGAAAGCCCAACAAGACTGTGTGGGAAATTCCAACCCTGCTGTACAACTCAGGCCCAGAACAGTAGTCTGTTTGGTAAGCAGCAGTGGCAGCAAAGCCCAGTCATCCCAATCCTGTCTTACAATCAGGGTCCTGAAGGAGAGTTGATCTGTCCTCAGAGGCAGAAGCAAAGCTCCAGGATAGTCCAGACCCCACTCCATAACCAGACTTCAGTGGACAGTCCGATCTGCAAGCAGCAGCCAACAGCAGCAGCAGTGAAGCCTCATGTCTCCCTGGTCTCCAACCAGGAGCACAAGGAGACTCAGGCCCAGCATCTCCTGAATCTCCTCCCCAGAAGGTCACCCAGTGACAGCAACCATCCCAGAGAAGCAGGCATCTTATTTTTTCTACATTTGACACCATCAGAAATTGCTCAGCAACCCCAGCAGCACCTGAAGCATGAAACAGACTAGAACAGCATCACACGGGCTCAAAAATATAAACTGTCACTGAACTAAAGTCCACAAAAGTGGGCCAGAAAGTGCACACTAAACCCAAACAGAGTGACTGCCTACTGAAACAGAAGATTGAAATAGGATTATGAGTGCTCTGCCACAGTAATCAAAATATACACGATACAGCCTAATCCACTCCTCATACCAAGAACCAAAAAAAATCATAATTTGAAAGAAATAAAGCAATCGACTAACACCCATACCAAGTTGCATCTGATGTTGAATTTATCTGACAAGGAATTTGGAACAATCATGGTAAAAATGCTTCAACAAGCAGTTACAAATTCATATGAAACTAATGAAAAAGTGGAAAGAAAAATAGAAGCTGTAAAAAAGAACCAAATGGAAATTATAGAACTGGGGAAAAATATCCCAAATAAAAAATCTATTGGTGAGTTCAGTAGTAAACTGGAGATGATGGAGGACAGAAGCAATGAATGTGAAGATAGATCAATGGAATTTACCCATTCAGAACAACAGAAGGACAAATTTCGCAGAGCCTTAGGGATCTGTGGGAAAATAACCAGATCTAATAAAAGATCTAATCTTCCTATTATCAGAATTTCAGAAGGAAAAGCAAGCATGGGACTGAAAAAGTATTTGAAAGAAATAATAGTTAAAATTTCCAAAATTTGGTAAAATAATAATAATAATAATTAAATAAACCTGCACATTTATCAAGCTGGGCACATTCCATATATAAACTTGAAGAAATCTACTCCAAGACATATCACAATACTAAAAACTAAACAAAACAAAAATAACATTAAAGAGAGAAACAATGCGTTTCCTAAGGAAACAACACCAATTTGAATGGCAATGGATTTTTGTATCTGAAGCTATGGAGGCCAGAAGAAAGTGGCACAATATTTTTCAATCCTGTATCTAGCAAAAGTTCCCTTCAGGAATAAAGAAAAAATAACGTTTTCAAACAAATAAAAACTAAGATAATTTGTAGCATGCTTACTCTTTGAGAAGGGGTAAGAAAAGCTGTCCAAACAGAAAGAAAAAGACAACAGGAAAATAATAGAATATTTAAAGAAAAAACAACGGAATGGGCAAAATCAGAAGTCAACATGGTACACCATCCTTCACCTCATGAGTTTCTTTGTGGTCAAAGCAAAAGTTACACCACCTTCTAATGTGATGAGTAAGGTATATAAAAGAAATACTTTAAAACAATTATATATATATATATATATATATATTTTTTTTTTTTTTTTTTGAGACGTAGTTTTGCTCTTGTTACCCAGGCTGGAGTGCAATGGCATGATCTCAGCTCACTGCAACCTCCGCCTCCTGGGTTCAGGCAATTCTCCTGCCTCAGCCTCCTAAAACAATTATATTTTTAAAGTGGAAAGGGTAAGGGTACAGAAATAAGATCTATATATACTTCACGTTAAGTGCTAAAACTATATGCCTATGGTAAGATTTATAGTAACCACTCAGAAAACTGTACAAGGTGATATATTCAAAAATATCAGAAATAAATCAAAATAGAAGTGTGAAAATTTTGAATTAATACACAGAAAGGCAAGAAAACAAACAGAACAAAAAGAAACCACAAGAACAAATAGAAAACAAATAATAAAAAAAAAGCAGACCTAGATCTTAACATATCAATAATTACTTTATGTGTACATGGTCCAAACACAACTAAAAGATAGGGATTTAGCAGAGTAAACAAAAAATATGACCCAATACATGCTATCTACAAGAAACTCACTACAAATGTGAGAACTAGGTAGATTGAGTATAAAAGGAAAATATATATATATTTATAGAGAGAGCGCTACATATTATACATATGTATAATTATCTATAATATATAGATGTATACATATGTATACTATATAGATCTATATATATATATATATATATAGGAAAAAAATCAAAAAATCACAAGAGTAGGTATTCAGATGAAGGGACTCTTAAGCAAATATATGTGTGTGTGTACCTGTGTGTTTATGACAAAAAGGAACATGATGTAATGAATCTGCAAGAAGACATAGCATTCTTAATTGTGTATGCACCACATAGCAGAACATCAAAATACATGAAGCAAAAACTGATAGACTTGAAATTAGAAAGAGAAAAATCCACTATCATAGTTAGAATTTCAACATAACCACCATTGGCAATTGATAGACATACTAGATAGAAAATGAGCAAGGATATAAAAGAACTGAACACCATCAACCGACAGGATATATTTGACATTTATAAAACACTCCCCCACTCTCCCTGTAATCCAGCACTTTGGGAGGCCGAAGCAGGCTGAAGCGGGCAAATCACTTGAGGCCAGGAGTTCAAGACCAGCCTAACCAATATGGCGAAACCCCATCTCTACTAAAAATATAACAGTTAGTCTGGCATGGCGGTGCACACCTGTAATCCTAGCTACTTGGGAGGCTGAGGCATGAGAATTGCTTGAACCCAGGAGACAGAGGATGCAATGAGCTGAGATTATGCCACTGCACTCCAGCCTGGGTGACAAACTGAGACCCCATCTCAAAAAATAAAACACTTAGAACATATCGAAAATAAAAACAAACCATATTACATTTGTGAGATCAAGTTAAAGTAGTAGTAAGAGGAATATTTGTGTTAGTAAATACAGTTAACCCCTGAACAACATGGGGGTACTGGTCTTCCCCGCCATGTAGTAAAAAAAAGTGTGTATATTTTTGACTCCCCAAAAACGTAACTACCATATAGTTGATTATTAGCCAGAAGCCTTACCAATAATATAAACAGCTGATTCACACATTTTGTATGTTATATGTATTAAACACTGTATTCTTACAGTTAAGTAAGTTAGAGAAAAGAAAATGTAATCAAGAAAATCATAAGGAAGAGAAAATATATTTAGTATTCATTAAGTGGAAGCGGATCATCATCAAGGTCTCATCCTTGTCATCTTCCCATTGAGTAAACTGAAAAGGAGGAGAGAAAGGAGAGATCGGTCCTGCTGTCTCAGAGGTGGCACAGGCAGAAGAGGTGGAGGAGGTGGAAGGGGAGCAAGACAGGCAGACCACACTGAGTATAACTTTATGAAAACAGATCATGATTTCTGTCTGACTTCTTTGCTTTTTCATTTCTCTAAAAACTGTTTGGTATGGTACCAATTCTTCTTCCACCGTTTGCTTTCATTTCGTTGCCCCTATCACAGAAGAGTCCATGTTGTTAAAGAAGTCAACAGCAGTCTTAAATAATTGGAACCCTTCCACCAGATCGCCTCATATCAACCTGTTTTCTGGCGCTGCTTTTTCTATGTCTTCTTCTTCATCATCTGGCACTGGTTTGGAAACAGTCGCCTCCTGGAAGTCTTCTTCTGTTAATTCCTTTGATGTCTATCAGCTCTTGAATTTCTCCAGGATCCGTATCTTGAAGCCCTTCATGCTTCCCCCACCATTTTGGTCATATCCACAGTCTCTTTGAAGAGGTCCTTGATTGGCTCTGTCACACATCTGGCAAAGTCATGCATAACATCTGGACACAGTTTTCTCCAGTAGAAATGTATTACCTTGGGCCGGATGGTTTTCATGGCTTTCTGTAACAACGATGGTATCTTCATGGAATGGTGTAATCTTCCCAGACTTTCATGATGTTCTCTCTCTGGCGATTTTTCTCTTCCACAGTATGACAATCCTTTCTACAGAGTGTCTTGTTTAATGAGACTTGAAGGTCCTTATGAACCCCTGATCTAGAGGCTGAACTATAGATGTTATGTTTGGGGGCAAGTAGACACTTGAAGGCACTTTGATGCTTTCAGTATTAAACTCATGGGGTTCTGGGTGACTGAGGGCATTTTCCAATTTCAAAATAATTTTTTAAAAAACAGTTCCTAAATGGCAAGGTACTTTCTGACTTCGGAGACAAGGCATCATTGGAACCAATCAAAAAAAAAAAAAGAGTTCTCATTGTCCAGGCCTTCTTGTTACAGGACAACCAAAAGACTGGTAGCTGGTGTTTATCCTTTCCTTTCAAGGCTCAGGGGTTAGCAGTTAGATAACAGCAGTTCTGATCACAAACCCACTGCATTTTCACAGAACAGTTAAGTTAGCTGTCCCTTCCTGCCTTAAATCCTGGTGCTGGTGCTGGTGCTGGCTTCTCTTCCTTATGAATAGATGCTTTTTATGGCTTTTTCAAAAATCAGAATAAGGTGCTTTTGTCTGGCTTAAAAACCTGTTCAGGCAGATATCCTTTCTCCTCAATGATTTCGTTAATAGTTCTGGGAAGCTCATCTGCTGGTCAGCAGAAGGTATTTCTCTTGTTATCTTTATATTTTTATAAGACAAACCTCTTTCTAAAATTATAACATCATACTTTGCTGGCAATAAATTCTCCAATTTCAGATCATTCACATTCCTTTCGCTTTAAGTTGTCACATAATGACTTCACATTTTCCCGAATTGTGTTAAAGTCTATAGGTATGCCTTTCTTATAGCAATCCTGCACCCACATAAAAGCTGCATTTTCAATACAATAATAAAAAGCATTTCACACAAAAAAAATACCAGGTTTTTGTCCCTACTGATGTAGCTGAAAAGACAGCTTCATGAATTTCCTTTTCTTTTTTTGCTGTGGTCCTTATGCTGGATTCATTTATCTTGAAATGGCAGATGACTGAGTACATTGGCACGTGCCTGAAGTCCCAGCCACTTGGGAGGCCGAGGCAGGAGGACCGCTTGAGCCTAAGAGCTCAAGTCCAGCCTGAGCAACAAAGCAACCATTTCTGGGGAAAAAAAAAAAAAAAAAGGAAAAGAAAGAAAGAGATGGTGGGCAACAGCAGTTTTAGACCTCAATCTATGGCACCTATCAAGCAATTCAACTTTTTCTTGTAATGTTGTGACTTTTTTCTTTTTCTTGGGAGCACTTCCAGCATGACTGGTGACACTTAGAATGGGCCCCATAGTGTTATTAAAGGTTAACAGTATTGCACTAAACACTATGGGAAATAAACGAGTACCACAAGAAATCACTTTTCACTGAGAGACAAACTGCCCATGGGGAGATGATTAGCCTCACACAACACTAAAAGCAGATACCTCCAACACTAGCTCACCACAATAGCAACAGAAGGAGACTGTTCAGCTATTACAATGGTACAACACATGCTACAATTACATTTTATGCAGGTATAATTTAACATTGCATTCTTACATTTGTTTATATTTCTCTCAACTTCGAACAGTGCCATTTACAGTCTGTGTTTGTGTATGTAAGTTCTGATAAATTTTAACTTTTTCTAATACATATATATATTTTTATGGGAGTGAGTGATAAAAAATAAAATAGACGAATATTTACATATATTTTATACCTGCAAAATATACTGAACTTTTAAACACTTTTTTATATTTCTAGTTCATACAGTTTGTGAGTTTTTTCAAACTTGCAAATTCCCAAAAAAATTTTCAGTATACTTATTGAAAAAAATCCACATATAAATCACAGTTCACAGTTCAAAACCATGTTGTTCAAGGGTAAACTGTACATGTGTTAGAAAAGAGAAAAGATTTCAAATCAGTAATCTAAATTCCTACCTTATAAAACTAGTAGAGGAACAAGATAAACCTAAGGCAAGCATAGAAAAAGAAACAATAAAATGAAAAGCAGGAATCAATGAAAGGAAAATAAGAAAATAAAGGAAATAAATGGAATAAATAGCTAGTTCTTTTTAAAAAAATTAATAAATTGATAAATGTCTAGCCAAGCTAATCAAGAAAAAAAGAGAGCAGACACGAATTACCAATATCAGAAGTGAAATAGGACTCATCACTACTGATCCCACAAAGATTAAAAAAATTATTTTAAAATTTTGTGAACCATTTCATACTCACAAATTTTTTAGCTTAGATGAAGTGGATTGATTCCTGAAAGACACAAACTACTAAAACTTACACAAGAAGAAATAGATAATCTAAGTAGGCCTACATCTATTAAAGAAATTGAATTAATTGTTAACAAACTTCCATAAAAAAGAAAGCATCAGGCCTAGATGGGTTCACTGAGTAGCCATAGAATTCAAAACATCATGGTACTAGCATTAAAATAGGCACATAAACCAATGGAACGGAAATGAGAGGGCAAGAATAAATTAACACATTTATTGATTTGGTCAATAAATATTTATTTATAAATAATTAATATAAATATTGATATAGATCAATTGATTTTTGACAAAGGTCCCAAGAACACACAACTGGTAAAGGACAAACTCTTCAATAAATAGTGTTGGAACAATTGGATATCCACATGCACAAGGATGAAATTTGACTCCAATCTTGAAAACAGCTTTGCAAAGATTATGACAGTGACAGAAGTCTAGCAAGGCTGACTCCGTCTTGCTTCCAACAAATGATCCAGCAACCCCACTACTTGGTATAGATCCAAAGTAAGTGAAATCAGTACACTGAAGATATATCTGCACTCCCATGCCCACTGTGTTCATTGCAGCATTATCCACAATCACCGAGACATGGAATCAACAGAAGCATCCAACAACAGAGCAATGGATAAAGAAAATGTGGGATAGATACACAATGGAATAGCGTTCAGCTGAAGAAGACAATCCTGCCATCTGTGACAACTTGGATCAACCTGGAGGACACTATGTTAAGTGAAATAAGCCAGGCACAGAAAGACAAATATAGCATGATCTCACTTCTAAGTGGAATCGAAGCAAGTTGAATTCACAGAAGCAGAAGGTAGAATAGTGGTTGACAAGGGATGAGTGAGAAAGACAGATAGATTGGGAGATGATCAAAGTATACAGAATTTCAGTTAGACAGGAATTATTTCATGATATCTATTATATAACACAATGACTATAGTTAATTACAATGTATTATATACTTGAAAGTTGCTAAGAGAGTAGATTTTAAGTGTTCTCACCACAAAAAAATAAGTATGTGACATAATGCATATGTTATTTAGCAAAGTGTAACAATTTCACAATGTATACATATTTCAAAACGTAAATGTACATGATAAATATGTACAATTTTGCCAATTAAAAAGTGAAATTTTCTTGAATAAGTAAAACTTACACTTTGATTTTGAATTATAACAAAAAACTAGCCAACTGAAAAAGAAAATAGAAAGTTAAATAAAAATGTCAGAAAGGAAATAGTTACCAAATAGGCTCTATAACCACTGAAAATAACTTTTAAAAGATTAGGCCACTGCACTCCAGCCTGCGTGACAAAGCAAGACTGCCAAAAAAAAAAGAGTGAAAGTAGGTTCCATTTGTGATAATGATGGAGTGACAGAAACTAAATTTACCTTCTGGCCTTAAAAACTTTTTAAATAATAATAATAAAATTTTATCAAGGAAAGTATTTTGGATACTGGACAATAGGCAGCTCATGACAATGATTCCAAAGTGGATCCAAACAAATGAGGTGGCCCCTACAGTAGCTTAAGGCAGAGATTGTCAGAGCGAATTTAAAAATATAAGCCAATACTCATCTACACTCTGTCTCAAAGACCCAAACTTTATATAAGTGATAGTCAAGAAAAATTGTAAAGTATTTTGAACTGAATGAAAATGTAAATTTTTGAACTAAATAGACAATATATTAATATTTGTGGGATACCACTAAAGCAGGTATTAGAAGAAAATTTGTAGCATTACGTTCTAACACAGAAAAGAAGAAATGTCTGAAAATAATAACCTCAGCTTCCACTCTAAAAGCTTTGAAAGCTTTGTCTCTGAGATCAAGCTTCCACTGTAAGCTTAGATCACTAATTTGAAGTTACTTCCTGGACAGTTTCCAGGCTACTGCAAGAAAGAGAAATCCAAAGAGAGCTCAGTGAGCTCCCTAAGTTAAGGAGACAAAACTTTGAAGTTAAGAAAGAGACCAGACTCCACAGGGCAGAATACAGAGTAAAAGATTTCTGCCAAAAGAGAGTTCTGGAGATCTGGAGAGAGTTCTCCTCAATTCTTCAGCTCAGCACTGATCAGTACATTTGTGTGAGGAAAATGCACAAAGCCAGGGAAAACCTAGAAAGGAATACATTTTAAAATCATAAAGATCATGAATGGCTAGTAATAATTCACCTTCACAGCAGCTGGAGTGAAGCTTCATAACACACATGGCTTTGGGTGGACTCAAGAGGGTACTGCCTCAGTATTGGAGCTACGGGAGCCGTAGACAAATGGCTGCTCCTGCTCTAACCAAGGTTAAGGGCAAGGATAGGAAAACAGCTATTATTATTATATTTCCATTGTTCAAGAAGAGAAAACAATGCCTGAGTATGTTAAGGAGATACATGGAAGATATTTTGCTTAGACTGAAGTAGAAAAGTAAGTACTATCCAAAACAAAACACAGAGAAACAAAAAGACTTAAAAAAAACTAACATGGCAATGTGGGAAAAAAATAGGTAGACTAATAACGGAGGCCCAGAAAGAATGAGGCCAGAAAAATGTTTTAATTCATAGTGGCTGAAACTTTTCCAAATTTCATGACAATTGTGAACCTGTAGATTACATGAATTCAACACAACCCAAGCACAATAAGTATAAGGAACATTTTTTTTTTCTTTTTGGGATGAAGTTTTGCTCTCGTTACCCAGGCTGGAGTGCATAAGGAACATTTTAACAAGATCTAATATAATCAAGTTGCTTAAACCAGTGATAAAGAGATAATCTTAAAAGCAGCCAGATAGCAGAAAATATAATATACAGAAAAATAAATAGAATGATAGCAGTTATGCTTAAAAAGCGTGCAAAAATAAAATACAGAATATAAATATTAAATATATGTCATAAAATAGTGGAACATCTTTAAAGTACTGAAAGAGAAAGTCTAACCTACAGTTTTAAACCCAGTAAAGCTATTTTGGATAAATAAAGGTGAAATATAGGCCTTTCAGACAAACAAAAGGTGAAAAAATTTATCATCAGAAGACTATTATCATAAGAAATGTTAAAGAGAAAATCCTTCAGGGAAAGAAAAAAGATACCAAATAGAAATCAGAATCTACAATAAAGGAATGAAGAAGGGAAGGGTAAATATGGGGGAGAAAATTTAAAACTTTAAAAAAGTGTGCAAATCTTTTTAGAAGATAATTGAATGTTTGGAACAAAATAATAACAAGGTATTATGTAGTTTATAGCATATGCAAAATGTTATCAGAGTAAACCATATTATGGCAATAGCAAAGAGACTTGGAAAGGAAGAAACGGAAGTGGTTGTAGGTTCCTTGCCATAAGAAAAGTGCTATAATATTATGGAAGGCAGACCATGATAAGTTACGATAAAGCGCCACAAAGACGGCACAACAGAGTTATAGCTAAAAAGTTAACAAAGTAGATAAAACTGAATCATAAAACATTCAATTAGTACAAATAAAGAAAAAGAGGAGAATGGGAAGAGAACAGAGAAATTAATAGAAAATAATTATCAAGATGGTAAATTTACACATGATTATATTAATAATCACATTATCATAAATGGCCTAAACACTCCAATTAGAAGGCAGAGATTGTCAGAATAGATTAAAAATGTAAAAACTACACATCTACACTCTATTTCAAAAAATCATACTTTATGTAAGAAACAAATGGATTAAGAGTTAAATGATGGTCAACAGAAATTATAAAATATTTTGAACTGAATAAAAATGAAAATCTTTTGAACTGAATTAACAATATATTAAAATAGCAAAGAGACTTAGAAAGGAAGAAACAGACGTTTGTTTCTTGTCAGATAAAAGGGAAGCTGATGTGACCAACAATGACATATCCATGAATTTAAGATTCTCTCCATTTTCTCTTTATAAGGCATGTATGTTGAAAGTGAAGCTCAAATAGTATTAGAGGAAAATATATAACATTAAATACTAATCCAGAAAAGAAGAAATGTCTGAAACTAATAACCTAAGCTTTCACTGTAAGAAATTAGAAAAAAAAAACAAATTAAACCAAAGGCAAAGAGAAGAAAATAAATAAATGCAGAAATAAATTGAATTAAAAACAGAAAAATAATCCAGAAAAATTAAGAGAACCAAACTGGCTTTTTGAAGATATCAATAAAACCAATAAACTCCCAGCCAGATGTACTAAGGATAAAAGAGAGAGAGGAGAATCTCTGTATCAGGAATAAGAGGGAACATCACTACAGACCCTGCAGATATAATAATAGTAAAGATTAGTCTGTGAATTACCTATGTCTGAATCCACAAGGAACTCGTCAGTAGTTTAGATTCCTAGACCCCCATCTCAATCATAACGAAAAAACAATTTCAGGGCTAATTGGAAGAAAGGGACATAATAGGGTTTTGCATTTTTGCAAATACTCCAGATGACTGATGCAAAGTTGAGCCCAAGGTGCACTGCCTTAGACTAAGACAGGTCAGCTAGTCTCCAGGATTCATGACTAGGAAAATAAAAAATAGGTCATGCTCTTCCGATTTCTGTGTGAAGTCTAGATCTGCGCTGTCTAGAAACAACTTGTCAGACAAAAGGGAAGCCGATGTGACCAACGATGACATATCCATGAATTTAAGATCTCCCCATTTTCTCTTTACAAGGCATGTATGTTGAAAGTGAAGCTCAAATAGGTGGCACCATCCCATGTGCACATTCCAAGAAGCAAAAGACTAAAATTGTCTGCCACAATAAAATAGAATACTGCAATGATACATTTTGGTATCTGTCCACAAAACCTTCTTTGGGTTCTGCCTGATTTCTAGGTTTCTAACTGTAACCCCAATCACTTTTCCTGGAAAACAATTGAAAGCAAAGAAGTTAAAACAGTATTATGTGGGGCAAAATATAAATTTGTTTGATATCTTGTAAGTAAATCACACACATATGTATTTGACTTCCATTCATGACAAATGATTCTCAAAACTTAGAAAGATCCTCTACCTAATCACAATCCTGTAACTGGAAGCTCACAGCAGCCAGAGACTAGCCTATCTGCTGTGCAGAGAAGGATATTCTCCAGTCACAGCCCACTCCTCAAACTCCAGGGCTTCCCAGTGGCCCAGGCAGACCAGCATACTGGCATGATACAGCCTATTACATACTGTTTAAATAAAGATTTGTAAGGAAAATAAATTCATGGCAACATTCATTATTGATCATTCTCAAAACTGTCTGGAGAATTCCCCCAGAGGGCTTAGGAAAGAAATTAAACATTGTTTTCCTGAGTTGTTTCCTGCTGTTTTTCTGCTTCATTGGTTTTGCTCCCATAATTGCGTGTGATCCTATAGCCACACATTTTAATATGCCTGAATTATTTCATAAAACTTCTGGATCACATGTCAACAATTTGGGTGTGAATAACTATGATAATAAAGATGTTAATAATCATCATCACGGTAAGAAAAGATCCTTAGTGTGCCTCTTTACTGCTATCTCTTAACTATTTAATTCCTTTTCATCTGACCTAAATCTACTGCATCAAAATCTGCAAGTAATAAGTTCCAAGTTATTTCTCATCTTACTCTTCCACCATTGACCAGACTTTTTCTTGAGGCTCATTCCTCCCCTTCATTCCCCCTACCGTTTGTCTCTTACGGTTTTCCTTCTATTTCTCTGACCTTCTAGATTCCCATCACCATTTTTATGAGTTCAGAAATTTGGACTTTTTGTTTTGTTTTGTTTTTTGAGACAGAGTCTGGCTCTGTCACCCAGACTGGAGTGCAGTGGCACGATTTCGGCTCACTGCTACCACTGCCTCCTGAATTCAAGCGATTCTCCCGCCTTAGCCTCCCAAGTAGCTGGAATTACAGGCGCCTGTCACCTTGCCCAGCTAATATTTGTATTTTTAGTAAAGATGGGGTTTCACTATGTTGGCCAGGCTGGCCTCGAATTCCCAACTTCAAGTGATCCACCTGCCTTGGCCTCCCAAAGTGCTGAGAATACAGAGATGAGCCACTATGCCGGGCCCATTTCTCAGAATTCTAATCAGTGTTTTCTCATGGGAAAACCCTTGAAAACTGCAGTGGTTATGGAAGACCATCCTTCATTCAGTCGAAAATTCACTTTTAATTTTCAACTCCCCCAAAACTTACTTAACTCCTAATATCATTGTTAATCTATCTATCCATCCATCTATCTGTATCTATATATCTATATCTATATCCATATCTGTATCTATGCTTCAGATAGATATATATACACATACAGCTGACCCTTGAACAATGCACGAGTCAGGGGACCGACCCCTCATTAGCCTCTCACCTCCTCACCTAGCGTCAAATATCATCAGTCTAAATATTCAGAATTCATGTCTTTGAGGCAGGACTCAAGGTGTCATGCCCCCACAGCTCGGTTAACCATTTCATGTCACCTCCCACTGCTCTCTCACGCACCCTATGCTCCCAACCAACTACTCCACTCATAGCCAGCATTCCAGGTGCCTTTTTAAACCCACAGCTTTGACTTCCTGGTCCTTCTTTCTAAAACGTTTTGGAAAATCATATCCAGCAGTGTATCAAACATAGCAAATGATCCACTATCAAGTTTGTTTAATTCGGGGAAAGTAAGAGTGGTTCAACATTAGCAAATATAATTTTAATGTAATTTAGGATACCAAATATTACAAAGGAACCAATATAACTATTGTTGAGGAAAGAAAATTTGAAAACAGTCAATCATCATTCCTGATTTTTCAAATGTGTAGAATACTGAAAATAAAATGCAAATTTTTTTAATGATTTAAAGAAAAAACTCTGAATTATACTCATTATACCCAGGAATAAAACATTTGCATCATCCCTTCAAAGGGAAAATCTTTATAAGAAAGTTCATTATCACCACCATTCTTTAATGTTTCTCTGAAAGTTCTATCCAAAGAAGTGAGACAATAAAATTATGTACCAAATATAAATTTAGGAAATAAAAACACAGGGATTGTAATTTACATATTTTATAATTATTTTCCTTAAAAACTTATCTGAAAATCTAGTAGAGCTAATAACAGAATTTAATAAGGTATCCAAATAATAAATATTAAAACTTAATTGCTTTTGTGAAGTAAAACAACATTCAGTTAGAAAATATAACCATTGACCTATCAGAATGATCAGGATCAGTTGAGGTAAAAAGAAAATTCCAGACACAAATACATATCCTATCTATCTGTCTGTCTATCTATCTATCTATGCATTCGTCCATCCATTCATTCACCCGTCCATCCATCCATCCAACCATCCATTTATCTATCTGTCCATCCATTCATCTATTCATCTATCTATCCACTTACCCATACATCTATCTATTCGTCTATCTATGCATTTGTCCATCCATTCGTTCGTCCATCCATCCGTCTAGCTATCTGTCTACCTATATACACACAGCTAACTCTTGAAAAATGCAGTTGTTAGGGAGAACCACCCCTCCAGTCAAAAAGTCCCACTTGTAACTTTTGACTCCTCAAAAACTTAACTCCTAACACACTCATTAATAAATAAAAGCAAGCAAATGTGAACAAGGTAACATTTGGGGGCATATCTAACTAGCAAAGATTTCAGCAGTAATCAGGACTGATCAGAGCACAGGAAACAGACACTCTGAAGGGAAATAAAAGTGCAGGCAATCTTTCTGCGTGACCTCATCATTCCTCTCCCAGGAATGTGTCCTTAGGAATAGTCACATGAGCACAGAAATGAATTTTTAAGCCCGTCTAGTGTTGCAGTATTTACAGTTGCAAAAAGCCACAAACAACCTAGGTATCTTACAGCAGAGGTTGAGGTGACTAAACTAATGGGTGGATTAATAGAAGAAAATACTGTATAACTATTTTTCTTAATGTGGAACTGTGTTCATGGACTCAGAAAAATATCCATAATACAAAATTAAGTGAGAGAAGGCGGCTGTAAATAGCACATGCATGAGCCCTTTTTTGTTTTAAATAATAATTACATATATAATACATATATATATTATATTATGTTGTATTATATTGTATTATATTATATATTTATGTATTTTTTCTTCTTGGAAACAAAGATGTCAATGAATGAATACCAAATTGCTAGCAGTGGTTATCTTTGAATTTATCTTCTTTTCTCTTATTCATTCTTTCTCTCTCTAGTTTTTCTTTTCTTCTTTACATGTCTGTTTCCTTTCTATGATTATTTTTATATTTATAAAAATATGTAAATATTTTTACATATATGTATATCAGATGAGCTTTCCAGAACCTTCTGCCACTCTCGGGAAAGAACACGCTGACCAACAGCGGGCACGGGTGGAAAGTGAAAGCTCAGAGCATTGCACTGAGACTTGTCCTGGGAGGCTCCTGGTCTCCTCTCCAGCTTCCTGCTCACAGAGAGGCAAGGCTGGCTCAGGCCCCGACGGTGACGCTGACGACGGCGACAGGGAGGTGTGCGAAGCCGGGCGCGAGCTGTGCCAGCTCTCGCTAATCCTCTGCAGTATGGTTCGCTGCTAATTTGTCATGGCACATATTTGCCTTATGTCTAATTAGCATCAAATTGCAAACTGCTATTTGCTAACAATTTGTTGCATCAATCTGCTTGAAAATCTATAGTTTAGAATTGGATTGCAACTTATCCTGTCTATCAAAATTCTAGTTCACACATACACAAAATAACTTCCCCTTCCCGCCAAAAACGTCGCAATGTTTGCAGTGGCACAAAAGGAGAGCGATGTGGTTTTTTTCTTTTTTGTTTTTTTTTTTTTCTTCCCCCAAAGAAAGAAGAATAACTATGGGGTGTCTCATCCTGAATGTCCTGGCTTTGGTTTCCCATGGCCTGGGAAAAGAGCTGAAATGGTGCTCACACTCAAAGAGAACATCCATCCAGGCCTTTCTCGGGGACTTCCCAGAAAAGTCAAGACACAAGAAAAAAGGCCCAGAAGCCCAGTCTTCTCAAGTTCCAGAAACAGAACTCCCAGGACAAATTGTGCAAAGAACAGACACATACCTGCTGAGAGACACAACCTCACCCCACGGTTTTTCCTGCATTCACTCATATAATGCCAGCAACCTCCTAAGGAAGTAGGGGTTCACATTTTTCTTATTTCCAAATTATGAAACTCAGGTTGAAAGGCTAAATCACTCAAGGTCACATGTATAGCCAGTGGCAGAACAAAAAATGAAGCCCAACCATTGATGCTTCATTGTTAAGATGACCCGCTACATAAAAAAAAAAAAAGCAGTAGGAATACTAATGATATAAAAATTATAAAATGAGATATAAATCTAAAAATAATAGAAAATGAATAAAATAGAAAGGAAATAATATTAGTCATTGCATTTCACTTGATAGTTTAGCCTTGTGAAGACACCATCTAGTTGGATGTTGAAGATCTCAGTTTGGCAACATGCCCTGTAGACAGATGGAAGACTCTGGGCCTCACATGCCCACAGCCTTCTCATGGTCTCAAAAGCCACTTCCTGTGGTCCCCTAGAAGGAAGAACTGAGATAACCTCCCTGGCAGAGGGATAATGCCTCTGGGTTCCAAGGAGAGTTAAAAAGTGACATTGGGTTGAGACGTTCCAACAGACAGAAGATGGAGCTCCATTGCAGAACATAAGCACAGCAGCTGTGACATTCTCAGCCCAGTAGCTAGTTGACTAAAGATATGACATCCATTAAAACTCATTGACCTCACAAGCGTGACCAAGGGGCAAGGGGCTTTCATGATATGCCACTCCAGTTCTCCTTAGGATCCCTGAAGAATGACTTTGCTTTCAAAAACAATTCATAAAGTAGTTATTATAATAATAAATATTCAAAACCTGGCCAAGCACAGTGGCTCATACCTGTAATCCCAGCACTTTGGGAGGCTAAGGCAGGCAGAGCACTTGAGTCAGGAGTTTGAGACCAGCCTGGCAAATATGGTGAAACTCCATCTCTACTAAAAATACAAAAAAAAAAATTTAGCCAGGCATCATGGCACACGCTTGTAATCCCAGACTTGGAAGACTGAAGCAGGAGAATTGCTTTAACCAGGGAGGTGGAGGTTGCAGTGAGCCAAGATGGCACCACTGCACTTCAGCCTGAGTGACAGAGTGAAACTTTGTCTCAAAAAAAAAAAAAAACAAATCAAAACCTCTCATTTCTCCTAATAATTTTTTGGGCTGGAAATGACAGATCATCAAAGAGCACCTTCAAAAAAGGACCTAGAGAAATCAGAAGGACAATTTAAAAAGCAGTTCTGTCCCCTACTCCCATGCGCACGATCAGAGGCCATGAGTTTGATATCCAGGACTGATATTCCTGCAACAGATGTTTGTGGAGCACCTGCCAGCTGCCACAACCTGTGCTAGGTGCTGGGGACATGGAAAAGAGTCAGGTGAACCAAGTCATCACAGAACACAGGACGCAGAGGCATGAGGAAACTCAAGGCCCGGAGACAAGTTCTTGAAAAGGAGAAAATCTGGTGAATGCACATCAGTCTGGAGACAGACAAACAAAGAAGGCTTCCTAGAGGGAAAGATGCCTGCGCTGAAACACGAGGCACAGATGCAAGGGATGAAAGGATCCTTCCAGGCTCAGTGATACACATGTGCATGCCATTCCGAAGGAACCAAAGCATCTGTGAGTCACAGAGGCCGACCCCCGGACAAGCAGTGTCAAGGTTGAAACCAGGGTCCCCAGACTCTCTTCTGCCAGTTGAGGAATCCCTTCCAAAAAGCAGGGTCTTAGGATGCCTGCAAAAGACCTCCTTTCTCATTTCCCTTGAGGATAAATCAGTTTCTCTGTTAGAGCTCACTGGAGGAGTCAAGCGAAAGGAAGGAAGGTTCTAAGCCGATTCAGCAAGAAACAGGAAGCAGGTAAAACTTTCTTCACATGTGTTCTTGGGATGACTCTTTTACGTAATAAGATGTTCAGTGGGGGTTTGTCCCATGCCAGATTCAAACAGAAATGATGCTACCAGCTTCTGTCCGGATGCATGTCTTTCTATATTTTGACTGGCAGGAGGCCAGACACTGCATATATCTGTAACCAACAGGGAAGCAAACCAAAAGGTGCCCAGGAAAAAACAAATCATCCTCAGTTGCCTCCAGAAGGAAGAAGGATGTACACACTAAAGAACTGTGCTTGGGGCTTGCATGTTCAAGGCCAGTCAGTGGGGCAGATAAACCTTCAGCATCCTCCCACCACACATGGACATACAAACTCAGGAACTAGGAGAGGCGGGGAACTTGGGGTCTTGAGGCAGCCAGGGAGGGTTATCAGAAGAGCCGTCCAGAGGCTAGACACAGCGCTCTCCCCAGGACACCAGGGTCACCCTTGCTCAGAGCCTGCTGTGTAAGATCCATACCATCACCCCTCCCTCATCAGCACAGCAGAGTGACAGCACCAGCAAGCCGGAGACATGGCCACACTGACCTGGCATCCTGGAACACAAAGCCAGTATGTCCTTTAAACAAAGTCTGAGTAATCTCTTTGGATTCCATTTAAGTTAGATATTGTATTAGCCCATTCTCTCACTGCTATAAAGGAATACCTGAGACTGAGTCATTTATTTGAAAAAGAGGTTTAATTGGCTCATGGTTCTGGAGGCCATACAGGAAGCATGGTGCCAGCATCAGCTCAGCTTCTGGAGAGGCCTCAGGAACTTTACAGTCATGGCGAAAGGCAAAAGGGGAGCCAGCCATTCACATGGCCAAAGCAGGAGGAAGAGAGAGAGGAGGGAGGTGCTACACACTTTTTTTATTTTCCAAGACAGAGTCTTGCTCTGTTACCCAGGCTGGAATGCAGTGGCATGATCTCGGCTCACTGCAACCTCCGCCTCCTGGTTTCAAGCAATTCTCCTCCTTTGGCCTCCCAAGTAGCTGGTATTACAGGCATGCATCACCATGCCAAGCTAATTTTTATATTTTTAGTAGAGATGGGGTTTCACCATGTTGGCCAGGTTGGTCTCAAACTCCTGACCTTGTGATCCACCTGCCTTGGCCTCCCAAAGTGCTGGGATTACACTTTTAAACAACCAGATCTTATCATGAGAGAAGCACTAGGAGATGGTGCTAAACCATAAGAAACCACCCCCATGATCCAATCACCTCCCACCTGGTGCCACCTCCAACATTGGGGACTATAATTGAACGTGAGATTTGGGTGGGGACAGAGAGTCAAGTCATATCGGATATCCAAAAACAGCACTCCTTAGAAGCCAGAGGTACTCCAGCCTGGGCAAGAGGGTGAGACCCTGTCTCTACAAAAAATAAATTAGCCAGGTGTCATGGTGCGCACCTGTAGTTCCAGCTACTTGGGAGGCTGAGATAGGAGGATCCCTTGAGCCCAGAAGTTCGAGGCTGCAGTGAGCTATGATCATTCCTCTGGTCTCCAGCCTAGGCAACAGAGTGAGACCCTGTCTCTAAAAAAAAAAAGAAGATAAAAGCCAGAGATAGAAGCCTTTCAATCACCCATTAGCCAGCCTGTAGGATCTGCCATATGCCTCCACCCTCTGCAGATACGAGCAGAGGACCGAGAGGCGGATAATCTCCCTGTATTTGTGTATGCTGCTTTTATGTGAGCAAAGCCCCAGGGCTGCTACAACAGTAGGTGTGTACATGGAAAAGGACCAGGTCCATACTGGCGTATACTCTCCTTACGATCTTAATAAAAAGAGACATGCTGAATCCTGGACAGGAAGGGAGAAACCCCCCAGAAATTCCTCCAGTAGGCCAGCCCGTGTGGGGGCCAGCCCAGCATCTCTACTTCCCATGGCATGGCCCACACGGGGACCACCTTGTGCCTCCCAGTTGCCAGTGAAGCACGCTGATCTTTAACCTTTTCAGCAACTGCGAGACATCCCTGAGACCTCCACACAGCTCCTGTCAAAATGTCGGGCTGCTAACTATAAACTTTATTTTGATGTCTTGCTTTTCGGAAATAATTACTTTGTACCTAAAATGTTAGCCTATTTACTGCTTGTGCAAAAAAGATGACAATAAAATCAATGTTGTACAATTCCCCAAAGTGCATCAAAGTCTTCTGCAATGTTAATGGACTGGCAGGTCTAAGAGGTGTGAGCTCATGCTGGCCTGAGCGGGCCCCCAGCTTCAGCAGGAGAACAGTTCTCTCATCAACCTGCAAGCCCTTGTCTGCCAAATATATTCATTCTAGAGAGTTGGCTCAGTCCCTGGGGTGAGAGAATGGGTGAAATGGGGGAGGGGTGATGAGAGCAGATTGGCAAGTATGTGAAGTCACAAACTGTGTGAGCTGAAAGACGCTTACAGGCACTGACAGATCCAACTCCACCTACCAGAGGCAGGGAAGCAGGTTCAGAGATGGGGAGTGGATCCCCTAGGGCCCTGCAGCAGATCAATTACGATGCCAGAATAACAATCCATATCTTCCTTTTTTGTTGTTTAGATGGAGTCTGACTCTGTCGCCCAGGCTGGAGTTCAGTGGTGTGATCTCAGCTCACTGCAACCTCCACCTCCCGGGTTCAAGTGATTCTCCTGCCTCAGCCTCTTGAGTAGCTGGGATTACAGGCAGGTGCACCATGCCCAGCTAACTTTTCTGTATTTTTAGTAGAGACAGTGTTTTACTGTGTTGGTCAGGCTGGTCTCAAATTCCTGATGTGCCTGCCTCAGCCTCTCAAAATTCTGGGATTATAGGCATGAGCCACCGCACCTGGCCAAAATCCGTATCTTCTAGTTCTTGGTCTAAAATTATACCATCCACTCTGCTCTTCTGGGGATTGAATGATTTTTCCTCCCTCTGGCATTCCCTCCCAGAACATAGATGAAGTGATATCTTCAGGCAGGAGGGCATCCAAACAGTGTCTACTGGTCATGTAGCTAATATGGGCACCATGTCTCAAGAAGTTTGGAGAAGACATCACAAAAAAATTCAGTTCCATGAAGTCACAGTGCACGTGGTAAATTAAAGTTCTCAGGAGACTTACAATGTGCAGCGTGTTCCATTTTGTTTACCCAGCATTTCTAAAATGTCTTCAAACAAGTTATTTTGGTGGGGAGAGGTGTGTACTATTGGTTGGAAAATTACTGTGGCAAAAGCAGCCTTAACATATTCACCAGCATCACACTGGTTTTCTGATGGCCGTGGAGAGGCAGGCCCTACAGGAACAGGTGTGGGAAAGGCTCCGTGTAATAAAGCCAGATGAGGACAAGAAAGAAAAAGAGGATTGGTGAAAACAGACTCCGCTATGCCATTGTCTACAGCCCAAGGCAACCAGATGTGTCTTCTTGTCTTAGGTCATTTTCCGTTACTATAAAGAAATACCTAAGCATGGTAATAGGTAAAGAAAAGAGGTTTATTTGGCTCACAAGTCTGCAGGCTATACAAGCATGGCGCCAGCATCTGCTTAGCTTCTGGCAAGGCCTCAGGAATCTTTCAATCATGGTGGAAAGAAGGCAGAGGGGGAGAGGTGTGTCACGTGGTGAGCAAGAAAGCAAAAGAGAGCCAGACTCTTTTAAACAACTAGCTCTTGTGTGAACTAATAGAACAAGAACTCACTCATTACCATGGAGAGGGCTTCGAGCCATTCATGAGGGATCCACCCTCTGTGACCCAAACACCTCCCACCAGGCCCCACCTCCAACATCGGAGGTCGCATTTCAACATGAGATTCCGAGGGGACAAACATCCAGACTTTATCACTTCTTATCCTGGCATGTGTTGGGGGCATGCGTGGGCTGGATGGAAGCCAAGCACAGGGACACAGAGGCTGGAAACTGGCAAATAAATTAGCTGTGGCAGAGTACTCCCGAGTCTGTTCAGTCTAAGATTACATTTGACTGACAAGGTATCAGCAGAAAAGAACAGTGGAAGGCAGAGGATGGGACCCAAAAGCCATTTGGGAAGGTGCAGTGCAGTGGGGCTGCAGCCAGCTGAGCTGATCCTCAGGGCAGCTCTGGGTGTCTTTGTGAAGACACAGCGGCCCAAGGCCCAAGATGCAGAGGCCCCTGGTGTGACTGCAGTGGTCACTGTGACTGCATCCATTGGCCCCTCTGTAGCAGGCTCTGTGCAAACACAATGTGCTCTTTCTGGGGACTGACTTCATGCAATGAGGCTGATCCCTTGAGAAGATGGACAAGCCCTGTGTTGGGCAGACGTGGCATGCCTTTAGCTTGGTTTTCACCCTCAATTGTTGCCTTTTGTGGTTGCATCAAGAGAATAAGCTGGCGACCATATGAAACACCCTCTTTACTGGCCATTTTCCATTTAACCACATCCCTGGACATTTTTACCCTTGAAGTCCACCTACCTCTTTGCTGCTCACTGACCATGGTTTGGAGATTTTCCTACAGTCTTTCCCATAAGCTCAGCAGGCCATTCCCTACAGAAATGTAACTCTGCATCTGAGACATAACTGTTAAACCCTACCTTTTGGTTTCTGCCCCCAAAACCAATGTATTTTAATGCAGATGCCCTGCAGTGCAAAGGTTTTTGACAATTTTTGGAGGGAAAAATATCACACAGCTTTCGAAAATCTGCCATGAGACTACTCCCTGAATTCTCCATTCTTTTACTCAGAAAATCTCAATGGACTCAGGGAGGCATGATCCCCCAGTAGAGGAATCATTTTTCCTTTCCTCTGGTGGGTTAGATTTGTTTAGGTGTTCACTGATCCCTCAACTGATTAATCACCCCAGCTGCCTGCTCCCTGCTCACCAGGTTTGGCCGTGCAACTCCAGAGTGGCATTAGGGTCCTTTAGGCCTGTGGCCATGTGAGGACCTGCCACATTTCTGGACCAAAATGCGACCATTTCTCATTTGAATTTCTTCACAGCCCCCAGGTATAAGCCAATTCCAGCTATTTGCTGTAGACTTATCTGTGAAGGTACCTCACCCCCATTGCCTGCAATCTACATGCTCAGCCACACTTGAGCTAATCCCTGCAATCTGCCTTCCTGAAACAGGATTGGATGAGGGAGGCTCTGAGAAAAAGCAAAGAGAGAGACCACAAAAACCAACAGGAAGAAGTGGAAGAATCAGGGAAGGTGGTGACAGTTCAATCCAAGATGGTAGAAATGGGAGGTGACACAGAAAAGTGGAAGAGAGAAGGAGGAAAAGACATATTCAGAGAGAGAGAAGCTTTCCTGTTCCTTCTGCTCCTACAGCGGGTCCCGGACCCAGGCATCCATCACCAGGCACATGATGGAGGAACTCTGTCCCCTTACCTATGACCAGCGGCGATGTTTTTTCAGTGATTCTGCAAGAGTCAAAAACCCAACAAAGCGCATCGCCGGCGCTGTAAAGGGAGCATGCTGCCGGTGTCTGCGACCACTGTATGCAAAGCTTGGCATTAGTCACAGCCGGGCCGGCTGTGACAGGCCTGAAGTGAGGGAGATTAATGCGAGGCTGGGGCACTTTATTATTGTCATTCTGTTCTTTCAGACTCTGCCTCTGACTTTCAATTTTGCTCCAGAATTAATTGTCTGCTCCCTGCAGTATGACTGATGGAGAAGGATATGCGGAGCCCAGGCACCTGGCTCTGGCCTTGACAGTCTCAGACCCGGTGCGGGATGGATTGTGTGCGGTCAGGGTGGGGGACGGACGGGCATCCCTCAAAGAAATCGGCCAGGGCCACAACTGACTTCGATCAGATGTGACCGGAGATTATCCTTTGCCAAGAATCATTTTGGCTTGTAGGGTTCCCAGCAACCTGCCCATGCCCCGTCATGAACTCTCCCTGGAAACCCAGAGCTCAGTGGTTTGGTGGAGTCATTCCTAGTCTTTCAGGTTTCTGATTTTCTTCCTTTTTTTCTGGTTCTGGGTAGTAAATTAGGAGTGCGATCTCCTAGGTCTCAGCCCTCCCAGATGTAAGCATTTTCGTGAGCACATCAAGCACAGAATCTCTGACAATGGGAAATGCAAGGCTGGTGCCATTTTCCAGTTGCCATTGAATATCCACCTCCCTCTTCCTCATTACTCACCCCTGCCCCATTTTCCTTCATTTCAAAACAAAAATAATAATCAAATTATATATTTAAAGGGAAAAGTCTCCCTTGATAGCAAATCCTGAAAGAAGCCTCCAACAAAATAGCAGCATTCTCTCTGCTTTAGGAGTTTGGCACACAAGAAATGGTTGTTGACTGAATAAATGAATGTGCGGTGGCATGCAAGAATATTTTCATTGATAAATGAATAAGTGGAGTTCCTAAAAATAATGAAACACAGAAAGGCATATCTTACTTACACAAATAAATAAAAATCCTTGTCAATCATTTTTAAGCCAAATTCAGCTGCTAATCATTTTTGTAAACTTAGGTCAGCCTCATCCCCACTGCAGATATGTTCATGAAAACGTAAATGTGATTATTTAAAAAGTAAAAAATAAACGGAATCCCACTCCAGATGTTTAAGAATCCAGGAGAGGAGGGAGAACGTCTTTGAGAAATACATTTCCAGTGCTAATTTTTATGCTCTGGTCTAGATGTGTGTGTGATTTTCAGCTTGGGACCCAGAGATTACAGTTTCAATGTATGAGATACAGATTTTGCCAGCCCTTCCAAAACAAAGTTTCATTAAAGGAAGAATTTATGTTTCCCAGGCACCTCTTCTTCCAAACTGGATAAGATTGACACCTGAGATGAGGAAAAACCAACCAATAACAGAAAGGGCAAGTGTGGATGAGCTGAGAACCATTTAAAGGCTGGTTTTCCATAGAACTTTAAAGAGTTCCTTCTAAATATGCTGCCTCCCTGTAACCTGCAATAAATTACTACAGCTTTAACTCATCTGGTACTTTCATACGATTACGGTATTATGTTAAAGGGTACAGAAATATATAATATGCTCAACTGTCTCTATAGTTGATACCAGAGGGAAAATTACCACCACTCAGTGAAGAAGATTCAACCTCATTACATTAATGATTTATCACAATGGGAAAATGTGAAAAGTAACTAGTTGCTTTTATGAAAAGAGGCAGCTTTTCCCACTGGCAACTCCTGCAGGCTCTCCAAGAAGGAGAATTTAGAAGGAGCTCCAGACGGTCACACTCTCCCACTCCCTTCCAAAGCTCCCTCTGAAACATGAAGGAGAAGGTATGCTGGCAAATGTTGGAATATCCTTCAAACTTGACATTAAGTATTCAAATGTTACTTAAGCAAAGTGTGAGCAATTAAATTAATCAATCTTCCCAGCCATGTACAGAACAGATGTTCAATAAATCCTCTTTGCTTACAGTGAAGGGGGAAGAGTCCACTTTTAACTGTCCTTCAGCGGTGACACTGCTCAGGCGTCCTCTGCCAGCCTCCTGGGCCACCGTCAGGTGCTTCTGCTGCACTTCCCTTTATTATAAATAACAACAGGCCACCTGGACTACCTGTGCTACCTGGGAGCCTCAAGTTTAATGATCCTTCCGACGCAGGGCTCTGTGCGCGCCTGATCCCGGGTAATGGGGCTGATGGGAATGGCAGTAGAGTGACGGCTGGCAGTGACAGATGACTCCTGGCCAACTTGTGCTGCTGACAAGCAGTGAATATGGGCCAGTGTTGCAGAAAGGTCAGGATAAAAGTATTTGCTTGACTTTCAAAGTTTCTCCAGAAAAAAACAAGCAGATGAGCCAAAGCCACCCAGACCTCCAACGAGGGCGCAAACTCCAGCTTTGCACCACAGGGACTGGCTTGTTCTGAGCCCTAGAAAAGACAGCAGTCTCCATCGAAAGCTGTGGGTTAGACGAGGAGAGAGAGTCAGACACTAGGGAGAGGGAGCCTTGTGTTCCTTGCACGAACAGTTCCCAGTGAGGAACTTCACCTTTGGGCTGCCAGGGGGCATTGAGGGAGTGTTCAGTAAGCAATTCTCTCCCTAACCCCAAGACAATCATAGAGCGTCTCCCTGTTACATCACCCAGACCCTCTAAATATCCCTCTTTGCCAATACTCTGCTGCAGAGGCAGCCAACTTCCAATTTAGAAAATAATAAAATCAATGAATATGCCAGATTACCAAAGATTGCAGGATTTGACCTGTCCACTGTGGCTTCTCTGACTAAATTTACTGTCCTATAGGAGAGGACTGGGGAATCCCAAAGCATGGGGACGGCACTCAGCCCTAATCCCACAGCGCCAACCACCCCCCAGACCAGGACACTGCCCAGCCAGAAGCCTCTGACCACCAGCCTCTGCAACCCACAAGGCCACTAACATTCGGAAGTGGCGGATACAATTCCTGCCCTACAGATATATAACTTCAACCTTTTGAAGGCTGCCTTTCCATATATGGACTTTATCCACATTTTAATGAGGCTTTAAAATCTCCAAGATTAAGCTGGTATTTTATGTAGAACTGCCTGCTTTTTATGATATCCTGACATGTTGTACAACATTTGGTGACTATATTGATCCTTATAAATTCAGCATCTATATATATTCATGAAAAGTACCTTTTCTCCCCATTCGGGCCACGAGATGATCCAGACACACATTTTCCTGAGTGGAGACAATAAAACTGCAATTGTCATGGTTTTGAGCGTACACGATGTTTCAGTGTTTTCAAATTAAACCCCTTTTACCATCTGCTTGCAAACTCCTCGGTGAGGGAATGACAGCTCCTTTCTAGCTATCTGATGGTGTAAGTGCCCCTGAAGTTTCTCCTTCAGGTGAGCTTGTTATAAATCCTGAGGGGCCCGGTGAGGGTTTCCTCCTGTGTGGGACATTATACATCTTCATGCCCTCATGTTTGCCTGACCACAGAGACCAACCTCTCCCATTTCTTTGTGCCATTTTATGCTTTTAATCTGAAACAAATGATTGCAGGGGGGAGAAAAAGCATTATCACCTTGGCGAAACATTGGGAGTATAAAAAAAAAAGAAGAAGAAGAAGAAGGAAGGAAGCAAGAAAGAGACTATGGGCAAATTCATCTTCTGCTGCTACAATCAATCTCTCACCTAAGAAATACACAATAACTAGGCGGGAAAGAGGCAAGATTTATGACTTAGAAACATCTACACTGACCAGCATATACCTAGTCTTCTTGGCTCTCTCCCTACCCGAATGGCTCTCTTTAACAGTTACAATGATAAACTGTCTCTCCCTACTGTTTTACAAGTACATTAGCTTTATTTAATGAGATCTCAGAGTAATTTAACAGATGTATATAGGACATAAGACTAGGGAAACTCTTGCTACTTGGATACTTTTGCCAAGGTATTCTAGGACAGCTAATCTGAGAGATAGCTTTATATTCTTCGAGAAAGCATTGTTTGGAAGGCTTTTAAAAATGATTTTAATGGAAATATTGTATTACAATCAACGAGGAGAGAGCCTCTTTCACATTCACCTGCATTTAGCCCATGGAAAGGCAGGATGAATTAGCTTTGTGAAGTCACAAGGACTCACTTACATACTGAACTGTCGGGAAGGATGTCACTGTCAGAAATTAATATTTTGTAAAAAAAAGTATATATATATATATATATATAAAATCCATCCACCACCCAAAAAGAGTAAGAAGATACCTGGGTGTAAGGGAAGAAAGAGAGGGTAGGTAAAGGAGAGAGGAAGAGAATATTTGAGAGGGAGGTGGGTCACCTGTTTCAGCCAATGTCGTGTCTCAGGGGCCAGGGTAGGGGTTGGGGGCGGGGGCAGTTTCCTCACCACCCTCTATCCCTCCATGCCTGGTGTGCTCGGGCCAGGACCTCGCCTTCCTGGCTGGCTGCCTTCTTCTTTCCCTGACATTCCTTAACACTTGGTTCTCTGAGAACGGTAATGAAGAAATGACAATGGTATTAACTTTTTAAAAATTGCTTTAATAAACTGCCAATTAATAAGTGAGAAGAGGAAGCCACGGGAAATTACCTGGTCGTGCTTAAAATAAAATTAAGCGGGGAAGGGGACGTTTTTCCTCTTACTTTTTCAGAAAGCACACGGCTTGGGCTCTCATACCCCAGGTTGTGATTTTCAGAACCAAATTCTCCTAAGTATAACAAGATCTACACCGCAGGACACCATATCCTGGTCTATGATACAGTTAGCTCAGCTTCGAAGTGGAGTGTCATCCTAGGTCTAGTACATATTGCCAATACAATACATTTTAAAACCAAAATGGAACAAAATAACAGCAACTCAAAATTCCACCCAATGGGGATACCAGTTTTAATTGTCAGTAACTTTTTTTTTTTTTTTTAACAAAAATGGTCTTTTAAACTACAGGTTGCTTTCGGTCAAAATGTTTTTTCTTTTTTAAATCCTATAAATGGTTTTTAGCAGACTGCAGTTGATATTGACAATTCTGCCAAAGTGTGGCAGGTCCTTCTCCTTAGGATTGCTACAATCCCTCATAGGCACCTTTATATGGAGTCCTCTTTGAAAGTATAAGATGTTACCGTTTGTATATGACAGCTGGTGGAAGTGAATGCAAGAGCTACATACGTGTCTTGTCAAGGTAAACATATGTAACAGCATCCCACCAAACATATACCACTTTATAGAGTGTTAATGGCTAAGTATGAATAATTTAGGGCATCCAATGCAGTCTTTTTAAAATAGAACATTCAGAGTGAGCATTAAAACTCAGTCCATTGAAAGGTTATGAAATTAGTGGTGACCATACAAAATTGCAACGAGAAATCACAATGAACCAACTCACTTGGGAGGTGAGGGGCTCAGAAGAAAACGGGAAAGGGAGAGAGAGAAAGAGAGGCAGAGACGCATGTGGTGTTCTTGCACCAACAGGGCAAGAACAAATCTGTTGCATAGAATTTCATTTCTTGAGAGCTATACATCAAGTTGTATTTGTTTAATGAGGTTGGCACCAGAAAGATGTATAGAACATGTCAGACACCCAGTACCAATGCGTAGTGGGGAAAAGATAACATCTTGGACTCTGACCACTCACTTCATCTTCCAGCCAGCATCTCTATCTGTTGGCTCTTTGGAGAATAATAAATGAGGGGGCAGAAGGAACAAGAAGCCAAATAATGAAAAACACACACAAAAAAGAAAAATTATAACAGTGGAGAGCAAAGTAGAGCCAGATTTACTGACCTCACAACTACATAATCAAGAGAAAGTTATCACTGAAGAAACTTTTACTAAGCGGAGTGATCTTAAATAACAGGGAGTCCTGTGAAATTTACAGCACTTTTAAGATATGCAAATTGAATGCAAGGTATAGACATAAGGGTAATTAATTGTAAATCTAAGAATAATGTTTCTTTGTCAGGCTGTCTCCATGTTGTGGAATACATTCTAATGTGCCTTAACTTGGAATATTTTTTTCAAGGCTGCTCTAATTATAAGATGTTCAGAATTTCAAAATACTAGTTATTCTTATCGTTTAATTTAGCTGCTGTAACATTTAATAACAGAATTTACTGATTGCATGACAATATTGTAATCTTTCAAGGTTAAAGCACTTGTTCCCAGGTCCATACCATCAGGATCCATGTGCAGAGAGAATGTTATGGATAAAGCACTTTCCCAGGTCCTCACTGAGTGTTGGGGCAGGACAGGTGAGCCCCAAAGTGGGGCTTAGCCCGCAGGGCTCTTGGCTTCATCCAGAAAAGAATTCAAGGGCAAGCCGGTGGTCGGGTAGAATAAAACAATGAAGATTGAAGTGGCAGTGTTGCAGCTCCGTGACTGCAGAGCAGGGCTACCCCATAGGCAGTGTGCTGAGAACAGTAGCTTAGGGCAGTTTGCAGTCATATTTATACCCACTTTTAATTACATGCAGAGTAAGGGGCGGTTTATGCAGACATTTCTAGGGAAGGGGTAGTAACTTTCGGTTCATCAGATCATTGCTATGGAAAGGGGTGGTAACTCCAGGCTGTTGCCATGGCAGTGGTAAACTGACATGGCAAGTGCCGGTGGGCGTGTCTGATGGAAAGCTGCTTCCACCCGGGAACTGTTTTAGCCAATCCTCAATTTGGTCGTGTGTGCGAGCTCCGCCTCCAGAGCCAAGTCCCGCCTCCTGCCTCAGAAGGATCCCAGTGGTTGCTCACTGCTACTTAGTTGCCTCACTTCATCCATTGGCACGTGCTTCTGGGTCTTACCGTGATTTCCTTATCATGCTGGGAACAATGTACTGCTTTGCGCTCTACCTGCTGATGAAAACCACTTCTAGTTAATGAAAGTGATGGTGAGATTCTGCAGATGACAGGTTCTTACAACATTATAAGCAGGAAGGCAGGGAGAGTTTTCAAATCAAGGGAACGTGATGCTTGACTGCCATCAGGAAAGCTCTTAGTGAAGATCCACTTGAGGAAAGACTGGGAAGGAAGGGGTGTGAGGGGATTCCACCAAGCAAATAAGGAGTGAGGGTCCTGCTCAGAAAGAGACCGCTGAAGGGATGGGATGCTGGTTCCACCTTCAAATGGACTCTGGAATCCTGTCTCGTTTCTCAGAAAACATTTGGCCCAGAGTGGACTGCACAACTAGAAGGTCTGGGGGCAGAGATGTGGGTGCGAGACTGGCCCAAGGACAGCGCGAGAAAAGGTGAGTTAAACCTTCTCTCGGGTTAAAGCCAGGTGGGCAGGGGACCCAGGCACACACTCTCCCTATCCCTGAATGGTTGTGTGCATCTCTGGCTGCCATGACAATGCCCGCTCTTGCCTCGCCTCCTGTTCCACTGGCTTCTGCTCTCTGCCTCCTCCACCTGCTCCTAGTCTGTTCATCTTCCTTAAGACAAACCCCTGATGCTCCCCTGGGCTCTGCCTGGGGCCCTTTCCTTCTTTCCTCTCTACACCCACCCTGTGAACCCACCCTGTGAACTAACCCATTTAGTGCTTAGTTCCCAAAGCACTAAATGCCTCGGGCCCTCTGTACATCAAGGGCCTGGAAATCTCCAGCCCAGACCTTCTAGATGCTTATAGCTTCAATGATGTCTACTTTTGAAAAGCTGGTGGACATTTTTAACCTACCGCATACCGCATCCCAAATGGAGCTGCTTCTGCCTGGAATGTTCTGCTCCTACCAAGACAATTCTCAGCCTTTGGGTCACAGCTCTGGGGTTGGTATCCTCAGATCACTCACTTTATGCAGGGTGCCTCCCTCATTTCTGTCATATCGCCCTTACTTATTTCCATCAGAGAAACTTAAACAATTTATATTGATTTTAATTGCATGTTTATTTTATGCTGCCTGTGATCTACTAAAATGGAAACTGAAGTGGGATGAAAAGGACAGAGGGCCTCTTGGCTGTGCCCACCGCTCTGACTGACACCTCTGTCCTGCTGCCAATGGCAGGTGCTTGGTAGATCAGCAGTGACTGAAGTGCTCTGGTTACCAACTCAGAAAGTGACTGTGGTCTGTGCCTCTTCCTAGGACTACACAACAACCCCACATTGAAAGTCCACTGCATGCAGAGTGTCACTGCAGACAGACAGCATATCTAGGCATCCTGTGCCCAACCCTGGTCGTCTCAGCTGAGAAACTGAAGCTGGATCAGAACAGGGCTGCGAGAACAGCAAGGAGTTTGTAAAGCCAGCCATCCAAGGCTTGGTGTTAGGAGACCCAGAACATTGAGCCTAGATGGAAAGGATGACTTAATGTTATTATGGCACTTATTTAGAAGATAGTCTGGAGGGAGAGGGATATAAATTGCTCAGGACAGCTGCAGAGAGCACACTTAGGGCCCAGGATGTGGATCTGGGGAAGCAGTGCAGATCGGAGGAAAGAGTTGGGCCCAGAACAAAACGGCTGTGGACTCACTCTAGGCTCTACCACTTGCGACCTTGTGGGATTCTGAACAACGTGCTCCATTTTGCTATGCCTGAGCTCATCTTCCTGTTGAGAGAATTGAGTGAAATATTTGCAAAGCACCTAGCCTTCAAATGTTAAAAAGAGGTTCAGGAAAACAAACATCCCGCAAGCTTTGTATTTGTAGAAAACAGTGAGGTTCCGTTGAGACTAATTGTGGAATACTTCAGGCTGTTAATCCCTTACCAGCTAATGCAGCAACTCTAGTCTCCAGCAAGGTTGTAGCATTCTCTTCCCCACCACCTCAAATGTATCTGGGATTTGCCAAGAGGCTGGTCTTCACTGTCCTCATAAGCCATCAGCCTGCCACCACTGGCCTTGGTCACTTTCAGAAAACTTGGCTCCATGCCACAATTCCAATGTAATCATCCCAGAAATTTATCCAAGTTACTAAAGTTCTCAACATTCATACTGTAAGAACAGCTCTTGCAAGGCAGAAATCAGAGTTTCCCTCTTCCTGACACAAAAAAATAAATTAAGAAAAGTAAAAGTCAAACAAAAGCCTGGGAGAAAATATGCATGCTAAAGAACATGTAAAGAGTTTCTATAAATCAATAGTTTTAAAAGCCAGTCCATCTCAAGGTACAAAATGGGCAGAAGACTTGAATGGACACTTCACACCAAAAAAATATGAGTAGGCTGGGCACAGTGGCTCATGCCTGTAATCCCAGAACTTTGGGAGGCTAAGGCAGGTGGATCATCTGAGGTCAAGAGTTCAAGACCAGCCTGACCAACATGGAGAAACCCCGTCTCTACTAAAAAAACTACAAAATTAGCTGGGCATGGTAGTGTATGCCTGTAATCCCAGCTACTCAGGAGGCTGAAGCAGGAGAATCACTTGAACTCAGGAGGTGGAGGTTGGGGTGAGCCAAGATTGTGTCATTGCACCCCAGCCTGGGCAACAAGAGTGAAACTCCATCTCAAATATATATATATATATATATATGAATAGACATTTTGCACATGAAGAGATGTTCAACATCACTGGTCATCAGTGAGATGCAAACTAAAACCATAATGAGATGTCAATTCATATCCAGTATGGTGGCTAAAATTGAAAATGCTGAGAGTCCCAAAAGTAGACAAGGATGTGGAACAACCAGAACACTTCCATATTGCTGGTTGACTGTAATATGGAACAACCACATTGGAAAATTGCTATAAAGTTAAACAACACTTGCCATTTGGCCCAGGAAATTCCAGTCAAAGCTTTTTTCAAAGAAGAAAAAGAAGACAAAGACAAAGGAGGAAGAGAAAGAGGAAGAGGAGGTGGAGGAGGAGGAGGAAATGAGGAGGAGGAGGAAATGAAATGAAAATGTTGGTTTACAAAAAGACTTATACAAAAATATTCATAGCCACATTATTCCTATAATAGCCACAAACTGGAAACAATTCAATGTCCCTCAACTGAGGAGTGGATAAACAAGTTGTTCTATGCTGATAATATGAGGTACCATTCAGAAACAAAAATGAAAATAACAAAACCCTAATATATGAGAGAATGAGAGAATCTCAAAAATGTCACATTGAGCCAAACACAAAAAAGCACACGCTGTATGACCCCTTTCTATGAAGTGCTGTACCAGGCAAAGGCCAGCTATGAGGACAGAAATCAGATCGGTGGCTGCCTCTGCAAGAAGCATAGAGATGGACTTAGGAGATGGAAGGAATTCTCTAGGGGGGCAGAAATGGTCTATATCTAGAAGGGAGGGTGTCTACATATGTCAAAACTCATCAAATTGCACCGTCTGTTGCATATAAATTTATTTTAATAAAGTAGATTATAAAAGGAAAAAGAAAAGACAACAAAATATGTTTCTACTTTAATTATGCTCAGTCGGAGAGAGGGTGTCCCATTGCAGGCTGGGCCCTAAGTGTTAAGAGCTCAATGAAGCATCTCTTTAAGACCAATCACATTGGCTCTTCTCTCCCTTGGGTACACCAGGCCACCAAGTAATCAGGTCTACTTCTGTTTTGTTACACTAGCCCCAGGAAAATCAGTTGGTGCAAACAGGGAACAGAGAGGGGAGGACCCTCCAAAGACCTCCCAAAGGGCAGCCACGTTGGTTAACTGTAAGAGAATCCCCTCCATCTTAGTGGTGATTTCTCCATTTCATTTGACCTGGGGTAGAGGTGGGGGAGCACCTGTTACCTCATCACTTAATCTGGGGAGCCGGGATATCTCAGTGCATCCCTAAAATGTGTCTTCAAAATGAAGGAAGGGTTTTATTTTCTACCCGAGGAGACACCTGAGAGAAACAAGAAGCACTACGACACCACTGTAGTGTCTGGGGCCCCTGTCTGGGAGGTGAGGCAGACATGGGGCAAATCCTGGCCCCACCTCCTCACAAGCTTTGTGACTTTGAGTGTGTTCCTGAACCTCTCTGTGCCTCAGTTAGCTCATCCCCATAATAGGCATAGTCAAAGTGCATACCTCTCTCAAGGTTGTCATAAGACGTAAATAAACTAGTAGAGGTAAAGGGCTTAGCACTTTATTAACTTTAAGTATCGGGAGCACCTCATAAAAGTTAGCTATGTTTATTATTACCTGAAGATGAGGATAAAAAAAGTCTGAGAACCAGAGGTAAATGTATAGAAGGAGAAAATAAGAGAGTCAGAGAGAGAGAAGGAACCAGAGAAAACGACTAAGGTGAGAATGAAATAAAGGCATACGAGAAAGAGGTAAAAACCGAAGAAGGATGAACTGAAATTATACTTCTCTGCCTAAAGCTTGCCGAAGCGTTCTGCACAGCTCCCTGAGCATAATTTGGACTCGGTTATTTAAAAGGCTGTGGGATAATACAGTGGGAAGACAGGTCTGCACTGTAACTCACACAATTTATCACACAGGGAAGAGCCACTAATCTTTTTAGGAAACAAGGTATTCATAGTTATTTAAGGCTAATATTTATGCATGACCACACATTGTGAGCACAGCCCAATCTCCATCTTCACCCAGCCAAGATCTGGGAAGGTCTTTAGCAGCAACGTTCCATATTTTAAGCCCCTTACAGAAGTCTTGCCCAGTAGTCTGCACCGGCTCTGTTATTAACTGCATCCGTACACCAGATATATTCATGCACACCGCTAATTGAAAGAGCAGATCGTCCCGAGCTGGGTGAGTACTAAGCCGAGGTGGGTGGATACAGTCTTGCATGAATTTCTTATGACCGAAACCACAGTGTTGCCTTGCAAAAGGTAATCAGTTATTCAAACTCAGAACCTTCAGGATACGCATAAATATAGTCCTGGCACAGTCCAGCTGGTCTATTTCATTAGCCTACCCTTTACAAGGTGCTGAGAACGAAAGGCTGGGTGTAACAATATGAGTGACCCCAGCAACAACTAGAAAGATGCCCAGCTCCTGCTCATCCCACAGGGGACTCGATCTTATCTGCATTTGGCCAGAATGACCATCAGGGACATTTTATCCTGTCATGGCTGAGGCCACCTCCTTGTCCCTCAGAGGGCCCCTTTCCTTGTCTCTCTCCTTCTCTTTTCTACTCCTCCCCACCAAGACACCCAGCTTCATCCTCCTCTAGTCTAGCTGGGTCATACCATTGTCTCCTGACGTTTCACTGGCATATGTGGGTCATTACACCCTTGACATTTTAATCTAGGTTACTCGTTTTCCTTAACCCTGGGTGCTCTGCATGGAACCTTTACAGGATCAATAAACTTCATTCTGGTCCATATTCATCCCTTCTTACTGACTACTCTCAATGCAGCATTATCCTCAAAGACCTCTTCTCCAACCGGGAAGAGAATGAGACAGCCAAGAACAAGAGAGGAGCCTGAGTCGTGACTAAACGAAGAGGGTTAGAAACGAACAAACAAACAAAAACCCCAGAGAACTGTGGCCTGCCACTTCTACCCAAGACTTTTACCCAGGAGTTTTGAAGCACAGGAAGAGGTGGAGAGCGTGCTGCACTGTTGCCTTGGGAGACAGTGACTTGTTTATGTCTCAGGATGTTAGGACAAGGTGAGCGGTCAGTCCCTTCTGGATGGAATTACAGACCTGCCTCCACCCTTCCTGGGTCTTCTTCACATGCCCATGAGGACCCACCCCCCGGTTTCCTGACCATCTGTTGTTTGCTTTTTTTCTGGAAGCAACTGGAGATTAGAGTCCTCCTCCGAGTCACCCTCGTGGCATCTGCCATGTGGAAAGGAGCTTGCAAGGGACCTGCCGATGAATGTGGGCAGGAGGCACTGGGGGGTCTGCAGTGATTCTGTGATATTGTGAATCAGTGATACTGTGATTGGATGCCTGGCTGGGTATTGGAATCACCTGTAGAGCTCATAATGAAATGAAACCATATCATAAGGATGCACCTCAAATGTTCAGAATGGGTGGCTTCTGCGGCAGGTCAGGTTCTCTGGGAAAGAGGGCAGAGAATTTGAAATTGTTTTTCAAGTGGTGTATAATTTTCCCTAAGCAGATGCCATGGCCTTGACCCAGAACCCTAATGATTCTCTCATTGGAGTTTGCCATAAACTCCACATGGTGTTGTTTTCCAAGCACTGGGATATACCTCTACTACCAATGGGTCTGCTGAGTTTTATAGCCCAAATGGCAGGGCTCTTCACACTGTAGCCAAAACCTGTCGCAGTAGAGTCCTTACTTGTTCTAGGTCCCATTCAAATCTGGCAGCCTTTCAAGTCACTTCGGTCAGAGCAGTATTCCTAGGTATACATTTTGTTGCTTCCAGAATCCAAAGAACCTACCAGACATTGTGCTACTGTTTGTTTATTTGTTTGTTTGTTGAAACAAAGTCTCACTCTGTCGCCTAGGCTAGATTGCAATGGCATGATCTCTGCCCACTGCAACCTCCACCTCCCTAGTTCAAGTGATTCTCTTGCCTCAGCCTCCAGAGTAGCTGGGATTGCAGGCACGCACCACCATGCCCAGCTAATTGTGACTGCTTTTCACTGAGGAGATGCAACATGCAATCATTTCTTCTTTAGTTTACAGGCAATACCGTAACAGTCCCTTGACCACTGAACTCCTAAAAATGTTTGCTGACGTGACAGACTCCTGAATTTTCACAGGGTTTATCTCCCAAACCCTGGATCATATATGTCTTACCAAGGCCTCCAACATGCTACCTGTATCTTGCTCATCTGGTCCTGTTAGCATATTTGCTATGGAATGGATCATTGTGACTTTCTGTTGGATGTCAACACGGAACAGATTGCTTTGGACCATCTTATGACAGAGGATAGGAAAGTTAACAGAGCCTTGGGGAAATCTATGAATGTATCCTGTTGTTTGTTCCATGTAAATGTAAACTATTTCTGATCATTTCTGATAGGTATGGAAGAGAACACATTTGCTAGATCAATGCTGCATACCATGCATTGAGACCATGTTAATCCGCTCCAGCAAAGACATCACAGTTGCATGGCAGCCACGATCAGGGTTACAACATGGTTGAGTTTGTGGTGCTCACTGCTATTTTTCAGGCTCCATCTGGTTTTAGCAGGGACTATACTAGTGAAGTAAATGGGGCTCTGACACAAACCACCACCCCTGCAACATCTGTTAGGTTTATAAGAGTGGAACTAATGCTTCCCATCTCTTTCCCCCCGAAATAATACTGTTTATATTGTCTCTGCAGGAGCTGGGTAAGGGGTATTTTCAGAGGCTTCTCTTGGTTCCCCCGCACAATGATAGCTTTTACTCTGTAGTCTAAAGGCTCAGCAAGGAAGTTGCACCAACTACCAAGTGCATCTATTCTGATTTTACATTTGGGGGTTAGGAAAATAACCAATTTACTGGACTTGAAGCATTATCATGGCCTTACTATATGACTAGGGATACAATGGGACTAAGTAATAAATGGAGCCCTGTTGAAAACCACCCACCCAGGTTCCAGGTCCCATTCAAATCTGGTCCCATTCATTCAGCATTTCAAGTCACCTCATAAATGGGTAATGCTTTAAGCCAAATAAATTGGTTATTTTCCTAAATCCTGAATGTATAATCAGAATAGATGCATTTTGGACTAATATAGTCCAACGTAATCTGTCCCATGTTGACATCCAGCAAAAAACACAGTGATTTGTTCCATAGCGAATATGATAATAAAACCAGATGAGTGAGATACATGTAACATGTTGGAGACCTTGGTGAGATATACGTGGTCTAGAATTTGGGAGATAAACCCTATGAAGATGCAGGGATCGACTACATCAATAAACATTTTTTGGATTTCAGTTGGCAAGGGCATGCCACAACATTGCATTCAAACTAAAGGAGAAGCGACTGCATCTTGTACCTCCCACCAGGAAAAACGAAGCACAAGTAGGCTCTTTGGATTCTGGAAGCAAAAACAGTGTATACCTGGGAATGTTGCTATGACCCAAGTGACTTGAAAGGCTGCCAGACTTGAATGGGACCTAGTACCTGGATGAGTGTTTTGACGAAGACTCCTTTTATTACCTAGTTCCATCGTACCTCCAGGGTTATAGTAAGGCCATGATAATGCTTTAAGCTTTCAAGTATTAATGTCCTCTGACACCGCTTCAAATGTTTGTCTATACCCCTTTTCCTAGAATGTAGTTACCCAAGTATATGGCTAAAGTTCTCTTTGAGGAAGAACTGGGTGCTTGTAACCATGCACACTTGCCATGGTGCTTCAGGGTCCTTCCTCTTGAGTATATATATGGTGAGATAGATAGATAGATAGATAGATAGATAGATAGATGATAGATATTCTAGTATATTTTGGACAGGGAATCCTTAGACTAAAGGGTTAAAACAAAAAATATTTTTATATTGGGTTATGGTCCAATATAAAAAATGTACTGGACCGTATATTTTTTATACTGGACCATAACCCTTGAACTGAAGGGTTCCAGATCCAAAACATAGCTCCGGTCCAAAAACCGGACACAATATTGGGTAATTTGATTGTGGCAATTCCTCAGCCTCCTTGACCAATCATTCTTGATTTCTTTTGAAATCAAGAAAAACTGAATAGTAGTAATTGAATAATATCTGTATTGGCTGCCTTCAAGGACAATCTTGTTGTATTAACCATCTCCATCTCTCTGTAGGACAGGCCAACCTGACTGCCCTGCCACCACGGCTACTCATTAAGATAATTGTATCTGCTTGGCTCCTGGTGTGTAAGCATCACCTTCTGGACTCTATTGTTTTGAGGAATCCTAACATCCCCATTGCTCTCAGTGAGCCTTGTTCTGCAGCGCCTCTCCTAAAGTCTGTCCTGGCCTGCTGAGGCATGCCACCAGCAAACTCCTCAGTGACACTAGTGCCCTTGCCACCAGTGCATTCCTGATGGCTTTGGGAAATTGGGTGCCTTCTGGGTCCTCCCATGGGATATCATTCTCTGGAGGGTTTATCTGTCTTAAATGGTGCATGCCCTCAGCATGTCCCCCTCTCTAAATTCTTAAAGATTTTCTATTCTTACTTTTTGCAAAAATACTGGCATTTTAACCTTAGCGTGTACTATTGCTTTTTTAAAAAAATCTCCTGGGGTCTTTCTCAGGGAAAGACACATTTCCCATGCCTCGGAGAGTGCTCCAGTATTGAAAAAAGATCTCCCTTACCCAACCTACTAATCTAATGTGGTTCTCTTGAACAACCCCTTTCTGAATGCAAGCCCTGCCATTCTCCTCCAGCTTCTGTGAGTACACACTGCCTGGGAGGTATATTGTCCCTTTCTCCTCTATCAAGTCAGCATATCCCCAACTGAGTTACTTATGCAAGAGCTCACCAAAATGAGTAGCAAAGCCCAGAGAAGAATCCAGTTCACCTGCATTCCCTGATCTTCCTGGTAAAATATGCCCTAACTCTATGCATTAAGCATGCCTCTGTTGGTTTGGAACGCATCAGTGGCAATCGTATTCACAGAAAAAAAATGTAGTTTATTCTTCAAGGTTCTGTCTTCCACATAAGTATAAAAGTCCTCCTGGGTATCTCTAAGGACATAGCTGAACTCACTCAAAATGCTTTCAAATCCTAGTTCAGAATACTGTTTTTAAAGCACTGTTCTACTCCCACCTACATTTCGAATCAAGCCATGCTTACTTTGACAAGGATGCTTTTTTTTTCTTCAAAGAGTCACTCCCAAAACGTACTTAGAAAGAAGGAAAGAACATCACTACTGAGTTGTAACACCAGCTTCCCTGGAGAAGACCCCAGAAAATGCATGGATTTTCAGCCTTTAGGTAAAAGCCCAGGACTTCCCAATCTTCAGTATGTGAAACATCTCAAACAATTAGTTATGTGTAAATGAACAAAAGAATGTGCTCATCCTTCTTTCACGCCTGGAACCTTTATTGAGCACTTATTATGCACAGAACCTACTTCGGGGACTGTGGGAAAACAGGAGTGATGCAGCCCTTTGATCCAGCAGGAGAAGTGGGGGTTGTGGGGTCACAATCCTGAATCCGAATCCCTGCCGGGACTCTCTGAATGACATCTGAGGTAGGTGGATCACGAGGTCAGGAGCTCAAGGTCAGCCTGGCCAAGATGATGAAATGCCATCTCTACTAAAAATACAAAAGTTAGCCTGGCACAGTGGCAGGCACTTGTAATCTCAGCTACTCGGGAGGCTGAGGCAGGAGAATTGCTTGAACCAGGCGGGGCAGAGGTTGCAGTGAGTTGAGATCATGCCACTGCACTCCAGCCTGGGTGACAAAGTAAGACTGTCTCAAAACAATAATAAATAAATGAATGAATGGCATCTGACAGTGTCCAAGCCTTGGTCAATCTGTCTGCAAAATGGGGATGCTTGCCTCAAGGGGCCCTTGTGAGGAGCCAGTTAGATCATAAATACGAGGCACTTTCAATGAAGTAAAGCACTTTCTGTGGGTTAACACTGTGTACCGAAAGAAAGCCCAGGTTGTGCTTCCAAATAAATACCTATCTAGAAGAGAAAGTAAGACATTCAACAATTAAGGAAAATGCACTGTAAAAAGAAAACCAGGATATTGGCTTCCAGTTCCATCCATGTCCCTGCAAAGGACATGATCTTACTCATTTTTACGGCTGCATAGTATTCCACTGTGTATATGTACCACATTTTCTTTATCCAGCCTAACATTGATGGGCATTTGGGTTGATTCCATGTCTTTGCTATTAGGAATAGTGCTGCAATGAGCATAGATGTGCATGTATATTTAAAATAGAATGATGTAATTCCTTTGGGTATATACCCAATGATGGCATTGTTGGGAACAGAAAACCAAACACTGCATGTTCTCACTTATAAGTAGGAGCTGAACAATGAGAACACATAGACACAGGGAGGGAAACAACACACACTGGGGCCTGTCGGGGCAGGAGTGGAGCGGGAGGATGGAGAGCATCAGAATAAATAGCTAATGCACACGGGACTTAATACCTAGGTGATGGGTTGATAGGTGCAGCAACCCATCATGGCACACATTTACCTATGCAACAAACCTGCACATCCTGCTCGTGTATCCCGAAACTTAAAATTAAATTAATAATTTTCAAAAGTGAGTCAGAAACCAAAGAGAACAAACAGAAGAGCTCCACCTTTGCCCAGAACAAAGCGGGGAGATGTTACGTTAAAGGGGCCCTATGGCATGATCAATATTTACATGTTTTGGCATAATAGGTTGTGGGGTGGGGGGATAGGACTCACAGGCTGGGTTCAGACATCGGACAGGTTTAAGGACTCTATAAACCTTGGATATTAACTTGTCTTTACCAAACTTCTGTCATTTATACACGACCCCCATCATCTTTGCCAAACCCATGCATTCCTTATCATATTATCCACTTAATACCTCCTTTAAATTTTTACATGGACTCACTTGTGCTCATATCACAGCAGTAATATCTGTCAATGTGCATATTTAATGTGCTAGGTAAACACTTTTCCAATACACATGAAAATTAATTAATAATCCTGAGTAGCTGGGATTACAGGCACCCACCACCACGTCCAGCTAATTTTTGTATTTTTAGTAGAGATGGGGTTTCACCATGTTGGCCAGGCTGTTCTCCAACTCCTGACCTCAGGTGATCCACCCGCCTTGGCCTCCCAAAGTGCTGGGATTACAGGCATGAGCCACCGCGCCCAGCCAAAAATTAATTTATAACTGTAAAGTGTTCTTTGTATCCCACTGAAAATCCTGTTGTGTTTAACCATGGTAAATGGGCCCCACAGGGCAAGGGAGCCACTGGGAAGGGTTTGGAGGGAAAGAATGATGTAATTAGCATGGTCTCTTTTCTGGTAGCGCATGTAAAAACTACCATTTAGGAGGTTATTTCAACTGCACCCAGGGATCTCTGCCTAACCTGTGGACAGAGGAGTGGGGATGAAGAGGAGAAGTGAACTGAAGATGCAACAGGGCTGTAGAACAGACACTCAGGGCTGGTTGCTTAGCAGGGAAGTGTGGGGCCAGGAAGATAGTAAGGAGCCCAGAATTTTGAAACCCAGATGCTGAAACCCCTTGAAACTCAGGAACTTCCTTCAGTTTTCGTTGATTAACTGAAAAGCAGAATTTAACATAAATTAACTCAACCTGAAGTAAACATAAACCCTGGGTCACGTCTTTGGGAAAATGAAAGTAAATGCATAGAGTTATTTACATCTATATGTTTAAAAAATATCTAAGGGAAATTGGCTTCTGAGACACCATGTGTTTTCACTCATCAAAGACCTATTTAGGGACGTGACCACATCCAGAAAGCATTTGTGAAAAGCATTAAGATATCACAGAAAAATGGGTTAAGAACAGGACAAACAAGTTATAAAAGAGGAGGCACAACTCACCAAGAAAATATGAAGAAATACTAAGGCTCACCAAAAAAATTCATGTCAAATAAAGCAACAGTGTGTTACTATTTTCAACTATCAAATGAGCAACTTCTATGACTGCATTAGTTATTAGGGCCCTCGCCAGCTATTTCCAGCTTTCCCTTAAGGACACACAAAGGGCTGTGCTTCCTGGCTCTGTGTGGGTGGATAGGGCCATGTGATTCATTTTGGCCAATGAAGTCTGAGCAGAAGTGATATTTGTCACTTCTGGGCTAGATGGCATAGTTGCCAGTTGGAGATGCCCAGAGCTTTCTTTACTTCTGCAACAGTGACCAAGCAACATTCCAGATGGTGGCTGCTCAGACAGGGGTCCTAAGGTGAGGACGCCTGGAGTGGAGCCCAGTGACGCAGGATGGACATGGAGCTTGAGCGGAGGGTGAACTTGAGTTGTCACAAGCCATTAAGAATCGGGTTGTTAATAACCCTACCAACTGATTCAATGGCAAGGCTCAATGCTGGCAAGGGCAAATACAATGGGAACAGAATGTGCATTCCTCTAACTCATGTTAAAAATCATTACCCTCTTTGACTCAAAAATTCCACTTATGGGGATAGATCCAAAAATGTAAAAATGCAAACATAACACAAAGAAAGCTTCATAGCGAAGGGATAGACTAATGACTAAAAGCATGGCCTTTAAGGCTGGGCACGGTGGCTAACGCCTATAATACCAGCACTTTGGGAGACTGAGGCGGGCAGATCACCTGAAGTCAGGTGTTCAAGACCAGCTGGGCATCGCGAAACCCTGTCTATACTAAAAATATAAAAATTAGCTGGACATGGTGGCAGGTGCCTGTAATCCCAGCTACTCAGGAGGCTGAGGCAGGAGAATTACTTGAACCCAGGAGGAGGAGGTTACAGTGAGCCGAGATCACAGCATTGCACTCCAGCTGAGTGACAGAGTGAGACTCCGTCTCAAAAACAAACAAACAAAAAAGCATGGCCTTCGTCAAACTGCTCTCCATTTGAGTTCTGGAATTGCCCCTTACCACTTAGGTAGCCTTGGATGATTTGTTTAACTTTCTAAACCTCAGTTTCTTTATCTGTAAGATGGGGGACATATTTCTTTACCAAATAGTGTTACTGTAAGAATAAATTAGATGCTGCATGTACAAACCTTACCAAGAGGCTAGCTGTGTGACTAGTATCACACACACACACGCACACACTAACACATTGCAATGTTACTTTCTTAGTCCAACGAGAAAACTTGGATGCAACCCAATTAGCAACAAAAAGGGGATAATGAAGGATGGTAAACCCACAAGATGGAAAATATGGAAAATGTTGATGTGATAATATTAATTTTAAAGTCATAAGACAAAATGGATTACACAATATAATCACAATTATGGAAAAATAATGAATAGAAACATAACGAGCAGAAATATATCAAGATCATAATGAATTGTGTTTGAAACATAAAATTATTGGGTTTTTTTTTTCTACTTCTCCATTTTCCAGATTTCCTAAAATGAGGCACATGTGTTGGACCCTGAAAGGAGACTTCTCTAGTTTTGAAGCCTAGGTTTCCACCTCTCAGCTATGTGACCCTGGACAACCTACATAAGTTCTCTGGACAGGGTTCCCCACTCCTTAAGTGGAAATAATGACATTGTTTGAGTAATGAATTAAATAATCCCTGTCAAATTATAAGTATCATGCCTGGAACATAGTAAACAGTCAATAAATATTATCTATTTGTGTTGCAATTATCATTGTATGTCTCTTTTGTAATGTGGGAAATAACTGTATTTCAAAATCTGCGATAAAGCTTTTAATAATAGAAGTTTGTCTATAGCAGATACAATGCTCCTTCACTTGGGAAGTTCACAGTCCAGGAAAGAGAATAAGAGAATAAGGCAAAAAACAAGCAGGTCGCCTCTACGGAGAAAAGCAGAAAGCACTCACCCCCAGGTCAAGACAAAAGAGATGGCCCCAATGCCATCCCAAAAAAGGCACTTGGCTTGGAGCCTCCACGTCCCCAAGGTCAGGGCCAGCGTGTTGGGACACACGCAGAGCTCTCTCCCTGACAGCTGCCCCTGCAGCAGCTGGCTCACCCCCATGATAGATGAGAATTACAGCCATTTTCAAGAGACCAACAGAAGGCGGGCCGTGTTCTGATAAGCTATAACAACAGTAGTAAAGTTCTAAGGAGACCAGAGGGTCCCCACAACCACACACTTCCCGCGGCTGTGGCTGCTGTAATTACAGCCGTGACAGCTGGGCAGCCGGGGGACATGACTGGAATAGACTAAGGTTTGGGCATATGGCACTGCTGGTGGGCAAGGCCAGCCCACCCCTCCTTCCCCTGCTGCCCAAGTTCAGCTGCATCCTCGGGCCTGACTGTCAGGAGGCCATGAAAGAGGTCCCCAGCGCACCCAGTGGGCAGGTGCAAAGGAAAGAAGAACTGGAGTGCATCTTTCTGGTACCCAGGCTTTAATGGTCCCCAGGGCCAGGCACAGTGGGCGCTCCATCCTTGCCAGCACCGTCTGGAATGGCAGCAACACATTCCAGAGCTCACTGCTGCTGGCAATGTGTTTGAACTCCCCAGCCTTCCATGGGAGGCCCGTGCTAACAGATCACCCTCTGGTCACTCCTCCCAGGGCTTGCTGACTGGTTCCTCCTCTCTGAAAACCACCCAGAATCATCTGTCTTCAGACAAAATTAATCAATCACCTCTCCTCTCCTATGGCTGAGTCTTCAGTGCACATCTATCCAAGACCATCCCTTCAATCCATATCCACATGTCTATCTTTCCTTTAAGCTTCTTCCAAAGAGAGGCTGTGTCTTTCTCATTTTAAGTTCAATCATTAAAGAATGAATAATGATTAATGAATCATTTGTTTAATAAACAGAGTATGAACCATACAAGACAAACATGACATCCTGGGACCAAGAGTCCAGCTAAATGAGAAATTGCAAAGTAAAACCTTGGGATTGTAATAGACCATGATAAGGTACCATTTTATGTGGCAATGAGTCCTAATCAAGTCTTAAGAAACCAAGGAAGTCTTCCTGCAGGAAGAATAAATAGGTATTAAAGAAGTTCATGAAAATTAATTGTGGAGAGTGGGCAGAAGAGAATGTTGAGCTCCACACCCTCCATCCGGAAGGGGATCACCAGGATGGCAGGGAAGGGGTGCTCCCAGAAAGTCTTCCAACTCCAGTCTCTGAGTCTGTATTTATTTCTGGATCTATCAGCTAAGCATTTAGGGTGCTGCCACTCAAGCCCTGTGTTTACACAGCTAAATGCCTCTGCTCCTATTGACACAATGTCGATGAAGAGGGATGCATCGGGCTCCGCCACCACCAAGCACGTCATGTGTCCCAGATTGATGAAGCTTCCTGACCCTCTCCAGCACCCGGCAGCTGCATGGCTCCTGCCATTCGGCCCAGCAAGCTGTTCTCCATCATCTCCATTAATTAAGGACTGTCATAGCGGGGAGGTGACACAGCAAATCCTAAATACTTGCCCCAAATCTCAGCTTCCAAATTCCCATGAGTCTTACCCTGAAAACTGAAAAGTCAGATTTACCAGTGGGGTTTTTTATCTTTCTGTTTACAAAATTACTACCTGCTCATTATAGCAAATGCTAAGAAATGCACACACACACAAACATACTCAGAAGAAAATAATAATCACTCATGATCCCCCTATTCAGAGGTAAATGCTGATAACTTTTAAATTCTTATGTATATTTCTTCCATGCATACATACACACATTCAATCCTGATATTCAGGTACTAAGTTCATGTCGGTAAATTGTTAATCGCTATGTAGTTTTCTGCCATGTGACTATCCTGTACTTCAACCCATCTTCTATTGTACCCAATGTCATGCTATTATAATCAATACGGTAATGAACATCCTGGAAATAAATCCTTAGAGAAGAATTCATTAGACTTCATTAGAATAAATATATGATGGAAAAATAACCTACCAAAGAAATTTGCTTTTTTTTTTTAACACTTTGGCTATGCATTGTAAAATCACACTTTAGAAATGTATCAATGTATTCCTCTACCAACAGAATAACCCCTACAACACAATTGCATATGCTACTAACATAGCAACAGCATCTGTATAGCAATCCTAATCACTATCCTGTTTAAAAAGTTAAGGCTTACCTAGAACCCTCTGTGTTCCTGATACTGAGTGAAATATATTAAACATATTGTTCCTTTTTACTTTCTAGTGAGGGTGAACTTTTTTCCCTTACTTATTGACCACTGCGACTCTTTGCTATAAAATTTCCTGCAATTTTCTTGGTCTATTTTTTTGTGAGTTTAGCATTTAATTATGGGTTTGTAAGCAGTCTGATATAATAAGGATACTATACACTTGTGTTGCAAAAATGCTTTCCCCCAGGTTGTGGTTTAACATTTAGTTTTGTTTATGATCATTTAGACATAAAGAATTTTGTCATTTTGGAGTCGTCAAACGTGTTGGTCTCATTTTATGGATTACACGCCTTTACATATACTCTGAGTACTTGCATACCACGGCATCAGATAAATATTCATGTGTTTTTCTTAAAATCTTTCTATGGTTTTAAATTTTATATTAAATATTTCATCAATCTGAAATTTGTTAGTGCACGTGGTGCTGTAAAGATCTATTTTTTTTTCCACATGGTCAGCAAATTGACCTAATTTGACTTACTGAATTCTTCATCTTTTCCCCACTGATTTGAAATGCCACATTTATCTTATATGAAATTCATATTTACGTGGGCCTGCTTCAGCTCTCCTCGTACTGTTCCATTGATTTATCTGTCTATTCCTGCAATTAAACCAGACTGTTTAAATATATACAAAGCTACAAGGACGTCATTGCACATTGCTTACCCAGTAGTGCAAGTCCCTCCTCACCCTTCTATTTTTTCAAAACGTTCTCAGCAATTCTAAAGTGCCAGATGAATTTCACAATCATTTTATAAAGCACCACCCCTCCAAAGTCCCACTAGTATTTTTATATGGATCCCATTAAACGTCTAGATCATATAGAGAGAACCGGTAATTTTATATTCTTTTAATTCTAATTCGACAACATGGCATATTTTTAATTCATATTCCTTATTTTATTTCATCACATTTTTACATATTTCTTGTAAACTTTTTCCTGGATATTTCATTGTTTCACTGCTAATGTAAATGGCACTTTAAAAATCATCATACTATTGGTGTACAGAAAAACTAACTTTTTACCTATGTAATTATATTGACCAAACTTTATTTTTAAACTTGCTTGATAGTGTAGAGATTTTTCTGTTTGTTCACTTGAGTCCTCCAGGCAGACAATTCAACCTCCTGTATCAGTAACGGTATCAGCATCTACTTTCAAACAGTAAACCTTCTATTTCTTATTCTTGTTTTATTCAGTTGGTCAGAATTTTTAAACCGTGTTAAATATGGCATGGATGGTAACAATTCTTTCTTATTTAAATAGAAATGCCTCTAGTTTTTCATCCTAAAATATAATTAAGCTGTTGACTTGGGGGTGAGAGCCTCTTTCTTAATAAAGAAGTTTCAATTTATATCATACTAATATTAAGTTTTAGATTTTGTTTCTTGGGAATGAGTGTTGAATTTTATTATAAGCCATTTCAGTAGGAGATGTGTATAAATTTTCTCTCTTAACATACTAATATATTTAAATATATTATAATTATAATTAGTATTACATTATAATTAGTATTATTATAATTAGTTTTATGTTATAATTAGTTTATTATTAAATATACTAGTATATTTAAACATATGGGTAGATTTCCTAATATTAAATTACTCTTGAATTACTTAATGGAAAAAAACTGAGCCAGAAGATATTATTCTTTTATTCCACTGTCAGATAGTTTTCATATATTATTTAGTATTTTTCCAATTAGTATTCACATTTTCACATAGTATTTTCACAGTTTCCTTCTTTTGCACTGTCTTTGTCTAGCTTTAATATTAAGAGTCACCACTTCATAAAAAAAGTAGTGTTTTTGATGCAGGTCAGGTGATCCTCAAAGTGAGGCTCAGCCTGCGAGGTTTCTTGGCTTTGCCCAGGAAAGAATTCAAGGGCAAGCCAGGGGTAGGGTAGAAGAAAGCAGCTTTATTGGAGCAGTGGTGTTACAGGTCTGTGACCGCCCCTGCAGAGCAGGGCTAACCCACAGGCAGTATGCTGAGAGCAGCAGCTCAGCGCAGTTCCGCAGTCAGATTTATATCTACTTTTAATTACAGGTAGAGTAAGGGGCAATTAATGCAGAAGTTTCTAGGGGAAGGGTAGTAGCTTTGAGTCTTTGGGTCATTACCATGGAAAGGGGTGGTAACTCCTGGGTGTTGCCATGGCAATGGTAAATTGACATGGTGCACTGGCGGGTGTGTCTTATGGAAAGCTGCTTTCACCTTTCTCCTGTTTTAGCTAGTCCTCAATTTGGTCCGGTGTCCAAACCTAACCTATGGACTTGAGCCCCATCTCTTATCTCATTTTTAGGGGTATCGATGGTATCTATGCTCTGAAACTATTTGTATAAAAAATGCACCTCCCATAAAAGCATCTGTGGTTTCTTTTGTTGTTGTTGAAAGTAAACATTTGATAACTTTGAACAGTTCTTAGTTACTTATCTTCAAGAGTTTTGTAGTCTTGAGTTTTCTTAAAATCAACCAATTAATGAATACATTTTCTAACTTATTTGAAAATAACTTATTTCACTGTAGTTTTTTGTTTTTTTGTTTTTTTGTTTTTTTGAGACAGAGTCTCACTCTGTCGCCCAGGCTGGAGTGCAGTGGCACAGTCTCAGCTCACTGCAACCTCAGCCTCCCAGGTTCAAGCAATTCTCCTGCCTCAGCCTCCCAAGCTGGGACTACAGGCATGTGCCACCATGTCAGGTTAATTTTTGTATTTTTAGTAGAGATGGGGTTTCACCATGTTGGCCAGGCTAGTCTCGAACTCCTCTCCTCAGGTGATCTGCCTGCTTTAGCCTCCCAAAGTGCTGGGATTACAGTCAGAAGCAACCACACCCAGCCAGTTAATTTAATTTTTATGACAAAGGATTCGTAATGTAGTAGTGTTGACTTGTGGTCTGTGCTTATCTTCCTCAATATATACATATATATAAAAGCTTTTACATACATAATATATAGTATTATATATATTTATGTACATGTATATCATACATGTGAAAGGTCTTAAATTTGACATATATTAAACATTAATTATGTATTAAATATTTAATACATATTAAGGCTTATGTATTAAAGCTTTTAACTTTTTATTTCATTTCCCTTTCTTTTGTACTCTTTATATGCAATTTCTTTTCTAGTGTTTATTCATATAATTGTATTTATCACCTAATTCCTTTACATTTACACTTGTAGATTTGATAATGGAAGTAGACTATGAATTTTCCTAAGTTCAGCTTTGACAGCATCTCATTTTTGCTTATTGTGGCTTCTTTGTCATTATTTTCCATTGTTTACTATGAGTGTGATCCATATTCACAAAAAGAAAAGAAAGAAAATGAAGTTTTAAACCATCAAAATTATATCACCAACATTTTCTCCTATTTTAATTATTTGTTTTTCTAGATAAACATAAATGAATGTATGTTGTTCATAAATTCAGTGTAGAAATACATAGACAAAATTAGTAGATCATAAAATAATGATCACATAAACAATGATCTCTATGGCAAATGACACCACGAACCAAGTTTTAAAAATAGCAAATTATGAAATTTTATAACCTATGACAAAGATATTTCATATAAATTAATAAGAAAAAAATAACTAAATTTAGAAAAATACACACAGAATATAAACAGACCACCAGTCAATTATTACTAATACTGTGCTTTTAAACACAAAATAAAGGACATGAAGGACTAATGGTGATTCAATGCAACTTATTCATGCCCTTCCTCCATTTTTGAAACTGCGTTTTTTTGTTGTTTGTTTTTTGTTTTTTGAGACAGGGTTTTGCTATATTCCCCAGGCTGCAGGCTGGAGTGCAGTGGCACTATCGGGGCTCACTGCAGCCTCAACCTCCCAGGCTCAAGCAATCCCCCTGCCTCAGTGCCCTAATTACATGGGACTACAGGCACACACCACCACACCAAGCTAATTGTTTCAAATTTTAGTGGAGATAAGGTCTCACTATATTGACCAGGCTGGTCTTGAACTCCTGAGCTCAAGCGATCCTCCCTCCTCCCAAAGTACTGGGATCTCAGGCATGAGCCACTGCACCCAGTCATGTTGTCTTTTTACTTATTGATTAAAGAAAAACCCTTTATTTGTGATAGTAATGCTTTATTGTTTATTTTGAAAAGAACTTTTTCATGATTTGTCATTTATGTTTTAATATTAAGTACAATTTGCTATATATTTCTAAAAAATATTAGTCAAATCTGTAAGTCTTACCTCTAGCAAACACATACTAAGTGTTTCGTATTAATACTTATGTACTAAGCCCACAAGGTTTAGTTCAGCACAGGTTTCACTCAATTACTGTAGGCAAAGACACTCAAACTCCAGCAGCTTCTTGAAAATTCTGTCTGTCCATTAACACACATTGACTCTAATGTGGAGCCAAGCATATAAGATTTTTTATAAGAATATCACAATTCTTCAGCAATTATTAGAGTTTCAAAATCAATTTTGCAATTTCTATCACATATATTATTAGGCACAAGCCATCAACTGATTTTAATTTCATTCTTTTTACGTCATCAATTTTTATCTTAAAACAATACATAGTAGTGTCATAAGAATTACATGTTCTTCTGAGGACAGTCTTCTTAAAAAAAAAACTGCCTAAGCCTCCTAAATTTTATATTTAAATTGAAAGAATGCAAGAATGTGATTGCTGGATTTACTGAGTGTGGAACTAGAGGAATATGAAATTCCCAATCACACTTAAAATGAAGTATGTGAATAAATAAAATGTGTTAATTTGTATTAACATTTTTAGGTCTGCTGAAATGGCATTGAATATGTTGCACCTGTTATAGCTAGGACACCAAGTTTCTTATACACTCAGCTCATTTACATCTTTCAAAAACAATAGCTAACACTGAGCTTAATGGCAAAAACAATCAAAACATTTATGATAAAATGAGTAAGAAAACACAGGTGTCTTCATTCACTACCATTTTTTAACATTTAACAAAATGTTAAAAGCTTCTCCTAATTTTTTCAGTAAAATAGATATAGACATATCTTTCCCTAGCTTGATTAACAAATATCCCTGTCTCGAATTGATAGACAGCACCAGGTGAGACACTAAAGAAATTCTTTAAAAGTAGGAATTAAGTATGTGCTCAGTCTTTGCACTCAATTTCATGGATCTTACTGTGTATTTAAGGAGAAAGTACCACATTATTTTGATACTAGTTGCTTAGTAATATAATTTGTTAAATATCTCAATATAATACATTTACTTCCCTCCACTCCCATCCCCATTACTCTTTATTCAAGAGTCTTAGTTCTATTCTTCCACTTTTATTTTTCCAGATAAACTTTAAGATTATTCTGTCAATTTCAAAAAAAAAAAAAAAAAAGTAAGGAGAGAAGAGGTGGGAATGGAAGGGATTAAATCAGGGAGTTTTGTTTTGCATTGTTTTAATTTGATTTGTTTTTGAGGCTGAGTCTTACTCTGTTGCCCAGGCTGGAGTGCAGTGGCAAGATCTCAGCTCCCTGCAACCTCCGCTTCCCAGGTTCAAGCTATTCTCCTGCCTCAGCCTTCAGAGCTGGGACTACAGGTACCACCATGTCCCGCTAAATTTTTGCATTTTTAGTAAAGATGGGGTTCTGCCACGTTGGCCAGGCTGGTCTTGAACTCCTGACCTCAGGAGATCCACCAACCTTGGCCTCCCAAAGTTGCATCAGCGTTTTGACTGGCATTGTGCTCAGGTTGGAAGTAATTTAGGGGAGTTGCAGTCCCTCACCTCCTTGCCTAGCACAACATTCTCATTGTTCTCCAGGCTCTTCCCCTAGTTGGTCTTTCTTTGTAGTCTCTATCAATATCTGACATTATGTTACAGGCAAGGAGACCCGATCCAGACCACCAGAGAGGGTTCTTGGATCTCACACAAGAAAGAATTCAGGGTGAGTTCACAGAGTAAAGTAAAAGCAAGTTTATTAAGAAAGTAAAGGAATTGGCCCAGTGAGGTAGCTCACACCTGTAATCCCAGCACTTTGGGAGCCTGAGGTGGATGAACCACTTGAGGTCGGGAGTTTGAGAGCTGGCTGACCCACATGATAAAACCCAGTCTCTACTAAATACAAAAAACTAGCTAGTCATGGTGGTGCACACCTGTAGTCCCAGTTACTTGGGAGGCTGAGGCAGGAGAATCACTTGAACCCAGGAGGTAGAGGTTGCGGTGAGCCGAGATTGCACCATTGCACTCCAGCCTGGAAAACAAGAGCAAAACTCTGTCTCAAAAAAAAAAAAAAAAAGAAAAAGAAAAAAGAAAAAAAAGAAAAGAAAAATGAAAAAGAAAGAAAGTAAGGGAATAAAGAATGGTTACTCCATAGAGTAACCCCGAGGGCTGCTGTTTGCCCATTTTTATGGTTATTTCTCGATGACACGCTAAATAAAAAGTGGATTATTCATGCTTCCCCTTTTCAGATCATATAGGGTAACTTTCTGACATTGCCACGGCATTCGTAAATTGTCATGGCACTGGTGGGAGTGTAGCAGTGAGGACCACCAGAGGTCACTCTTGTGGCCATCTTGGTTTTGGTGGGTTTTAGTCGTTTCCTTACTGCGACCTGTTTTATCAGCAAAGTCTTTATGACCTGTATCTTGTGCCAACCTCGTATCTCATCCTGTGACTTAGAATGCCTTAACCATCTGGGAATGCAGCCCAGTAGGTTTCAGCCTCATTTTACCCAGCTCCTGTTCAAGATGGAGTTGCTCTGGTTCACACGCCTCTGACAATTACATTAAACACTTATTGGTTTTTTTCTATGCCACTTCCCATCTCACCAGCTGAAATATAAACTCCAGGAGAGCAGGACTCTCTCCAACTCACTCCTGTATATTCAGTGCCACAAACTAAGTCTGTACTCTCCGATATTTCTCAATCAAGGGCTGAGGCTCATAGTTTTTTAGTTGATTTTTTTAGGCTTTTCCGATACGTAATTATATCATCCAAAAATAGTGATGTATGTCTCTTCTTTTTCAATATATATTCTTACGTCACTTTCCTATCTAATGACAGTGCCTCACAATTCCAGAATTCTATTAAATAAAAGCAATGATTAAGCACATACTTTTATTATTGGCTTTAAAAGATTTCTTTTTATTTTATTTATTTATTTACTTTTGAGACAGAGTCTGGCTCTGTCACCCAGGCTGGAGTGTGGTGGCGCAGTCTCAGCTCACTACAACCTCTGCCTCCTGGGTTCCAGTGATTCTCCTGCCTCTGTCTCTGGAGTAGCTGGGATTACAGGCATGCACCGCCATGCCCGGCTAATTTTTGTAATTTTTAGTAGGGACACAATTTCACCATGTTGGCCAGACTGGTCTCAAACTCCTGACCTCAGGTGATCAGTCTGTCTCAGCCTCCCAAACTACTGGGAGTTACAGACGTCAACCACCGTGCCTGGCCTAAAGGATTTCTTTAGTGTCTCAGCTGGTGCTATCTGTCATTTGAGATAGACATATTTGTTAATCAAGTTAGAGAAGGATACTTCTATATCTATTTTACTGTGAAAATTTAGGAGAAGCTTTTAAAATTCTGTTAAAAGTTAAATAATTGTAGTAATAGAAGACACCTGTGTCTTCTTATTCATTTTATTGTAAATGTTTTGATTTTTTTTTTTTTTTTGCCATTAAGCCTAATGGTAGGTATTGTTTTTGAAAGATATATTTATGTTCATTGTGTTATGAGAATTCTCTTGAGAGAATTCTCTTGATTTTTCATAGACGTGCTTTGAAAGTTTAAAAGAAAGGAGAATGCCTACGCCTACAACTATTTGAGAGCAGCTCTTTCACAAACCTGTACCATGGTATTTGTCTATTTAGCTTCTCTCCTTCTTTAATCAAGATTCATCTTTATCATTCTTTTTAAAATTATCCATTTCATCCATGTGGTCAAAGTTTTTACATTAGAACTTTACAAAGTGGTCTCTTCTGTCTTTTAATTCTGTTTGTGGTTCTTTTACTTTCTCCTTATTAATAGTATACTTTTATATTTTTTAGGCTTTATAATTCATTTATTTTACCATAGTTTAATCTAGCTCTTAGTTTTATTTTATTTATTAATTTATTTATTTGGTTCCTAGCTCATCACATTTCAGCTTTTATCATTACTTGGGTCTAATGTGTTGCTTTTTAATCCACTTTTTTAGTTTAATTCTTAATTAACTCTTAATTCCAAATTACTTAGTGTCTTTTTTGTTTTGTTTGACTCTTAAAGGGTAAAGAATATGAATTTTTCCTCTCGGTACTGTACTGAGTACAAGCTATTCTATAATTGCAGTTTTGCTCTAGTCTTCAGCCTAAAGGTTTGGTTTTGTTCTGGTTTTTGAACACTAGTGTTATTGTTTTAATTGATAAATGGTTAGAATAACAAAAGGGCATTTTTCTGTTGTTATCTGATACTATTCCCAAATTGGTCAATGAATATAACTTGTAGTATACCTAGTTTTTGAATCTACTAACATTTTGATGGCCTAACTTGTGTTCCGTGAGAAGGATGTGCATTGGTGTGAGGTCCACAGCTGCGACTTCTTCGGTCAGCTTGGTGAGTCAAGTGCTGAGAGATGCATGAGGCACCATCGTTATAGCTGTAGAGTTTGTCATTTCTTTTTCATCCTTCATCGAAGTTAATATTTTATGATTTTGTTCAAAACCATCCAAGACAGTGGCTCTTTTGTTTTGAATTGTTATTACATCACTCTGAGATGCTCTTAGACCTATTTACTTTTTACATGTTTATGTAACAACTCATATAGTGTGAGCTATGCCAGGTAATATGACTTGACTGTGTCCCCACCCAAATCTCATCTCGAATTTTAGTTCCCATAATTTCCACGTTTTGTGGGAGGGGCTGGGGGAGATAATTGAATCATGGGGCGGTTACCCTTATGTTGTTCTTGTGATAGTGAGTGAGTTCTCACGAGATTCGATGGTTTTATAAGGGGCTTTTCCCCCTTTTGCTAGGCACTTCTCCTTGTTGTTGCCATGTAAAGAAGGACATGTTTGCTTCCCCTTCCACCATGATTGTAAGTTTCCTGAGGCATCTCCAACCATACTGAATTGTGAGTCAATTCAACCTCTTTCCTTTATAAATTACCCAGTCTTGGGTATGTCTTTAGTAGTAACATGAGAATGGTCTGATACACCAGGCATCTTATAAATATTAAGTCATTTAATCCTTCAACAACCAATGAGGTAGATATTATTATTCTCATTATACAGATTAGGAACTGAGGTACAAGGACATTTAATACCAAGCTCTAGGCACCATAAAGAGAGGGTCAGAAGTGTTCTTCAATCCTGGTTCTAGATTCCTTGCTCTTTTTTAAATTATTTGTATTGAGATAGAATTCACTTATAAAATTTGCCACTTTAAATATAATACAACTCAGTGAGTTTTAGTATATAATACAATTCAGTGAGTTTTAGTATATAATACATTTCAGTGAGTTGTAGTATATTCACTGTGTAGTGTAGCCATCACTGCTATCTAATTACAGAACATTTTCATTACCCAAAATAGAAATCTTGTACCATTAGCAATCAATACTAACCTCACTCAACCACAAGCCCCTATCAATCACTCATCTGCTTTCTCTCTATATAGATTTTCCTATTCTGGACATTTCATAAAAATGGAATCATACAACGTGTGGCCTTTTGTGCCAGACTTCTTTTACCTACCATAATGCTTTTAAGGTTCATCCATATTTTAGCAAGTGTTATTACTTCACTCCTTGTTATAGCTGAATAATATTCCATTGTATAGATATACCACATTTTATTTATCCATTCATCAGTTGATAGGCATTTGGATTGTTTCCACTTTGGGGCTAATATGAATAATACCTTTACGAACATTCATATACTCGTTTTTGGGTGAACATATGTTTTCAATTCTCTTGGATATGCACTTTGGAGTAAAATTGCTGGGTCATATGGTAAGACTATCTTTAACTTTTTGAGGAACTGCCAAACTGTTTTCCAGAGTGGCTGCACTATTTTATATTTCCACTAGCAATGTATGAAGTGGAATCTGTGCTGTCAAGGGCTTTAATGTTATTACTAATCAGCATTTAACTTGATCTTAACTCGTTGAGATATCATTGTGTTTACCCCTACTTTATTTCTGCTTGTATTTGTATGACATCTCCAAACTTTTACCTTCAGATTGGGTCATTCTTAGTTAAATACCTCTCTTTAATACAACACTGCAAAACTTGTGGGTTTTGGACAACTATAAGATTATTTAACTATTAAATTGAGTATTTCTTGCTACAGTAGACATATTTACTCTTACTTTGCTGTATTTATTTTATGCTTTCTCTTTTTAATGTTTTCTTCCTCTTTTTTTCTCTTTTGCTCTATATAAGGTCTGTTTTATTTTTTTCCCATCTGGTAATTTGGATGTAGTACAGTTAGATTATATTTCTGGTGGCTATGTTTTAACTTTATGTAAAATCTTTAAACATGTACTTATCAATTATCAGTTTCAGATATGAAGCAAGATGTTTTAGTATTTTCTACAAAAGATGAAGATTCTGCATACTATCATTATCTCTGGTTCCATCCATATCACACACTGTTCTCTAAATTTGTGTGCTCTGATATTTCTGACCCTACTAATTTTAGCTATAATTATTTCTATATTGTGCAGCTTTTCTCCCTAGAATAAGAATATTTTGGTGCAGTCTTGTAATGTTAATTATCAGTACTATTTGGCTTGGTTCTATGATCAGTCCTTTCATAAAACAGCCTCTTCTTTTGTGGATCTTTTGGTTTGCTGAAATAAAAAAGCAAATGGGTGTGAGTCCTTGTACGTTGGAGACTTGTTCCTACAGCTTTTACTAAAGACAAACAAGTGGACTGAATATAGTATTCTCAGATCACATGTTTTTCCATCACAAATCTTCTTGACCTATTTTCTCAGACTTTCTGGGATCTGATGTTGCTGAGGAAATTCTGACCAAACCATGGTATTTTAAATTTTCTTTGCAATTTGCTTTTCAGGCCTGGGTGTTTGTTGGATTCATCCTTGAATTTTAATAATTTTCACCAGGCCTTATTGTATATATTATTCAGAACACAGTAAGCCCAGTCATTTCTGTCAATTTAGTTTTTCCTTCATTTCAAGATGATTTTTGTTGTGTAACTGCATGCTATTTTGGTTTCCACTTGTTGTATGCTTTAGGTCGGTCAGCCCACGTGTTGCTATGGCAAGCATGCCCCAATAGCCTTCCATATATGCCTTCCTTTCTCTCGTGGCTGTTATTTATTTTTCATTTTCCTTTGCATCTTCCAAAACTGTCTAAAGCCTGTTCATACTCCCAGCCCCCTGACTCAGGTTTCTGCAGTATTAATTCTCTTCTTTGCTACTTCTATTTTTTACATTCTGCACTGGTGTTATTTTCCCCTCAGTTTCTTTCCTTAAACCTGGCAAATGTCTTTTCTTCTCAGTCTGTTCTTTGATCAAGCTTCCTGTACACTTGCAGCTGACCAGCTGAATAATACTGGATAAACATCTCAAAATGGAACTAAAATATATACCCTCTGCTTTTATATTCCCTTCCCCATGTCTTACAATTACAGCATGTTATGTTGATTTTTCCTTTGGTTACCTTTTAAAGCTTAAGCAATGTACTACAACTTCTATTCCTGTTTCATCATGTTTGATGGTGGCTTCTAATCCCCCACTGTGTAAAGTCAGGACATCTGTGTCCTTACTCCTCCTTGTACATCTTCCCCCAACATATTTTGATCCTCCAATCAGTCAAGTCTTCCATACATCCTTCTTAGGGTGATTCTAAAACATGAAAACCATCAATCAGTATTATCACAATGAAACTGTTTAGTGCAGGCCAAAAATATGTGCCAGAATTCTACCTTCTTCTCAGAACCTCAAGGCCATAGACCCCGGAAATTCAGAGAAGAACATTCCTAGCACAAAAATGAAGTGGAGTCTAATTTTCTGCATCAAGTGTTTAAAATAAAGGAGGAATTTTGTTGGCTTCCTATTGAATATATGACATTCTTGCAGTTTTTTGTTTTTGTTGTTTTATTTCTGTTTTGTTTTTCTCCTGGAGTTTATAATTGCATTTATTTTTTGTGGCATTTTTTGCTTTTATCATATTTATTTTTTAAAAACTCCTAAGATATTTTCTATTCTATGATATCCTGACATTTTCCTTCCAAATCCCTCTTCTCTAACCCCTACGGTAAACCACTTGCCTACTTCAACTACTGCACGGTTGTCAGGCTGGGACCTCAGATCAGTGCCTTCCTGTTTCCTAGATAGATCTGTGTCTTTCTCTTCTTGTTTTAGTTCCTCATACTCCTAGAGAACATATCCATACCCCTTTCTAAGGAGGGGCTTGCTTAAACATTACAACATCACAAGAAAGCTACAGGCCAATTTTTCTCGAAAATATGATAATGCTTTAACAAACAGAATCTAGTAATATATGCATACACACGTACACACACACATATATATATTTGTGTATATATATTTGTATGTATGGGAATACATATATATTTTGTGTATATATATAGATGTGTGTATGTATATATAATGAGCAAGTGGAATTTATCCTAGAAATTCGAGATTGCCTAATTATCAAAAATCAATGTATTTCAGTGTTAAATCATGTATCAATTTCACAGTGAGATCATCATTAGATGCATGATCTCAATAGATGCACAAAACGACAAATTCTAACACCTATTCTTGGTAAAAACAAATAAACAAAAACAACAACAACAATAATCTCTCAGCAAACAAGAACAGAACGGAACTTTGTCAACCTTTCAATGGTGAAACACTTAATGGCAAAACACTGAACATTTTTCTGCTAGGATAAATTAAATGGCAAGGACATCAAATATCACCACATTTATAATAAACACTTGTCTAGACAGTAACACACAGCAAGGAAAGAAAAGAAAAATAGTCTTATCTAGTGAAAAGGAAGAAACATAATTGTCTTTATTTGCAGATAATATGATTATCTGTGTATAAAATATTTTAAAATCTACCAAAATAAACTAGAACTAATATGTGAATCCCTTTGCCAGTGGTGGTCTGTGTTAATAGCTGCTAACTGATTGGGGTGGTGGGTGCTGAAGGTTGGGGTAGTTGTGGCAATTTCTTAAAATAAGACAACAGTTAAGTGTTCCACGTCAATTGACTTTTTCTTACACAAAAGATTTCTCTGTAGCATGTGATACTGTTTTATAGCATCTATCCACAGTAGAACTTCTTTCAAAATTAGAGTAAATCCTCTCAGACCCTGCCACTAGTTTATCAACTAAGTTTACATACTGTTCTAAATTCTTTGCTGTCATTTCAACAACATTCACAGCATTTTCACCAGGAATAAATTCTATCTCAACAAACCACTTTCTTAGCTCAACTATAAGGAAGGAATTCTTCATCTATTCAAGTCTGATCATGAGATTGCAAGCAATTCAGTCCCATCTTCAGGCTCTACTTCTAATTATAGTTCTCTTGCTATCTCCACCACATCTCCAGTTGCTTCCCCCACTGAAGTCTTGAAATCCTCAAAATCAACTTTTTCCAAACTCCTACTGTTCCTTTTTTTTACTTCCTCCCATGAATCACAAATGCTTTTAATGGCATCTAAGAAGGTGAATCCTTTCCAGAAGGTTTTCAATTTATGTTGTCCAGATCTGTCAGAGGAATTATTATCAATGGCAGCTATTGCCTTACAAAATGTATTTCTTAAATAATAAGATTTGAAATTTGAAATCACACCTTGATCTATGGGCTGCAGCACTGACGTTGTGTTAAACAGGCATGAAAACAACATTAATCTCTTTGTACGTCTCCATCAGCGTTCTCAGGTAAACCCAGTACTTTGTTAATGAGCAATAATATTTTGAAAACAAAAAATCTTTTTTTTTCTGAGTAGTAGGTCTCAACAATGGGTTTAAAATATTCAGTAAACCATGCTGTAAACAGAGCAGCTGTCATTCAGACTTTCTTGTTTCATTTATAGAGCACAAGCAGAATAAATTTAGCATAACTCTTATGGGTCCTAGAATTTTCAGAATATCTGGTGAGTATTGGTTGTAATTAATGTCACCAGCTGCATTAGCCCCTAATGAGAGGGTTAGTCTGTCCTTGAAGTTTTGAAGCCAGGCATTGACTTCTCTTCTCCAGCAGTGAATGTCTTAAATGACATCTTTTTTCAATAAAAGTCTGTTTTGTCTACATTGAAAATCTTTTGTTTAATGTTGCCACCTTCATTAATAATCTTAGCTAAATCTTCTGGGTAACTTGTTGCAGCTTCTTCATCAGCACTCACTGCTTCACCTTGTACTTTTATGTTATAGAGATGGTTTCCTTCCTTAAGCCTCATGAACCAACCTCTGCTAGCTTCCAGCTTTTCTTCTGCAACTTCTCCATCTCTCTCAGCCTTCATAGTATTAAAGAGAGTTAGGGGCTTGCTCTGGATTAGGCTTTGGCTTAAGGGAATGTTGTGGCTGGTTTGATCTTCTAACCTGACCACTAAAACTTTCTTCATATCAGCAACAGGTCTGTTTAGCTTTCTTAACATTCATGTGTTCACTGGAGTAGCACTTTTGATTTCCTTCAAAAACTTTTTCTTTGCATTCACAACTTGGCTTTGTGGTGTAAAGGGCCTAGCTTTCAGCCTATCTATCTCTGGTTTGACATGTCTTCGTCACTGAGCTTAATCATTTCTAACTTTTGATTTAAAATGAGAGACGTGCAACTCTTCCTTTCACTTGAACACTTAGGGGCCATTGTAGGGTTATTAATTGTCCTAATTTCAATGTTGCTGTGTCTCAGGAAATATAGAAGCCCAAGGAAAGGGAGAGAGAAGGAGAAATGGCTAACCGATGGAGCAGTCAGAACACACACATCTATTAAGTTCACTGTCTTATATGGGTGCAGTTCATGGTGCCCCAGAACAATTACAATAATAATATCAAAGATCACTGATCACCAATCGTCATAGCAGATACAATAATAATGAAAAAGGTTGGAATATTGCAAAAATGAGCAAAATGTGACACCAAAACCTGAAGTGAGCACATGCTATTGGAAAAATGATGCTGATAGACTTCCTCAACACAGACTTGCCACAGACCTTCAATTTGTAAAAAACACAGTATCTCCAAAGCACAATAAAGCAAAGCACAATAAAACCAGGTATGCCTGCACAATAGCCTCAGAAATAGAAACTGCTGGGGATAAATTTAACAAGATAGGTGCAAGGCCTATAAACTAAAAACTACACAGTATGGCTGTAAGAAAGAAAACAAAAGCCCCACACATGGAGAGAGATTACATGTCCTTGGATCAGAAGATTCACTGTATTAAGTCGTCACTTCTCTCCAAATCAACCTATAGATTCATTGCAATGTTAACCAAAATCCCAACAGCAGTTTTGTAGAAATTGGCAAGCATATATATATTTGTGTGTGTGTATATATATATAATATAAACTATAATATCTTTATATATAAATGACTATATTTCTATATAATATAAACTATAATATAATATATATATTTATCTATAAATAACACACATATATGCATATGTGTGAATATATACATATATACATATCTATATGTGTGTATACAAATATATATATACACACATATATGTGTGTGGGTATATATATATATATATACCTGAAGTGAGGTGTGTGTGTGTATACATATATATATATATAAAAATATACATATATGTGTGTTATTTATATATAAATGTATATAGTTATATATATGTATATCTGTGTGTGTACATGTGTATTTATTTATATGGAATTGCAATGATCTAGATTAGCTAAAGAAATCTGGAAAAGAAGAAAGTTAAATAACATATTACTTGATTTCAAGCTTACTATGAAGCTGCAGTAGTGAAGAAAGTGTGTATTAGTTAAAGGATACACATATGGCTTAACAGAATGAAATAAAGAGGTCAGAAATACGCCCACTCAAACACGGTCAATTGATTTTTGACAAAACTACTAAGAAAATCCAGTGAAGAAAGGATAGCCTCTTTAACAAATGTGCTGGAAAAATTGAACATTAATATGCAATAAATAAATAAAGGAACTTGACATCACACCAGACACAAACATTAACTCAAAATGAATCATAGCCCTAAATGTAGGAAGTGATTTTGTATATTCTGGAATAAAATATAAAAGAAAGTTATTGTGACCTTAGATTAGGCAAAGATTTCTTAGATACACAAAAAAAAAGACACAGAAAAAAGAAATGATCAATTCTATTTTGTTATAATTTAAAACACTTGTGCTTCATAAGACACTATTATGAAAATGAAAACACAAGCCAAGACTAGGGAAAAATTTTCACAAAACAGTACCTCATAGAAAGACTTGTAACCAGAGTATATAAAGAACTTACACAGTGCAATAAAAAATAAAAATTAGCAAAATATTTTGTCATTTTACAAAAGAATGTATAGATGGCAAATCAGCATGAGAAAAAATGTTCAACATCATTAGACATTAGGGAAATGTAAATTAAAATCAAAATGAGAAATCATCACATACCTATTAGAATGGTGTAAAAAATCCCAAGAGCCCAGCCAGAATGGCCATTAATATAAACTCAAAAGCTGATAAATGTTAGCATGGAGGCCATGAAAAGGGAACACTTATACACTGTTGGTGGGAATGTAAGTTAGTACAACCTTTATGAAAAACAGTATGATTTCTCAAAGAACTAAAAGTAGAACTACCATTTGATCCAGCAATTTCACTACTGGACATCTACCCCAAGGAAAAGCAGTCACTGTATCAAAAAGACACCTGTATGCATGTTTACTGCTGATCAATTCACAACTGCAAAGATACAGAATCAACCTAAGTGCCCATCAACCGATGAGTGGATAAAGACAACGTGGTATGTATACATCATGGAACACTACTCAGCCATAAAACAGAATGAAATAATCTATTTCGCAGCAACTTGGACAAAACTGGAGGCCATTATCCTAACTGAAGTAACTCAGGAAAGAAAAAACGAACACTGCATGTTCTCACTTATAAGTGGATGCTAAGCTATGGATACCCAAAGGCATATAAAGTGGTATACTGGACATTGGAGACTTAGAAGAGGGGAGAATGGGAGGGGGATGAGAGATGAAATGTTACCTAGTGCAATGTCCACTATTTAGGTGATGGGTACGCTAAAAGCCCAGACTTCACCACTATACAATTCATCCATGTAACCAAAAATCACTTGTACCCCTGAAACTATTGAAATAAAAAAAACTGTTAAATGCCAAATGCTGCCAAACATGTGAAGCAACTGGAATCCTCATCCATTGGGAATACAAAGCGGAACAGCCACTTTGGAAAAGAGTGTGATAGTTTCTTATAAAGTGAAGCATATGCTTACTATGCAGTGCAGCCATTGCATGCCTAGATATTTACTTAAATGCAATAAAACATTCACTCACACAAAGACTAGTATACAGACAATCAGGGCATAATATCCCAAAACTGAAAGCAACCCAAACACGCCTCTTCTGGTGGTAGAAAAACACATTCTCCTATGGGCTTACAATAGACTACCACACAGCAAGAAAAAGGAATGAATTACTCATCCGCTAAACAGTATGGATGAATCTCAAAAGTGTTATACCAAAGGAAAGAAGCCACAGAAGACAATATTTTCCACTTTTATATGAATTTCACATTTATATGAAATTCTCAAGAATGAAAAACAGTGAAAGAAAGCTTTTTGGAGTGATGGAACTGTTCTGTGTCCTAATCAAGCATGCATCAAAACTCTTCAAATTACAAGATTAACTATGGAAACTTTGATTCTATGTAAATCTTACTCCCATAAAGCTGATTGATTAAGAGAGCGCTTAGTGGATCAGCTTTCTGAGTCTTCACTGAGTCTTTGCCTTTGAACCAACCTCCACTTTTGAGTGATGGTTAAACTCTGCACATGGGATTTTAGGTTCCTTTATTTCTTCTCCCCCAAATGTTGAAAGCATTGTCTTCTAGCATCCAAGTGTTACTTTTGAAAACTCAAATCGCAGTCTGATTCTCATGGGGTGACTTTTTTCTCTTGCTTTAATTTTTTATGATAATGATATTAACAAACCCTCACTGAGAGCTGCAGTGTTCCCAGGCCTGTTCTCCACACCCTACACCCGGCGCCTTGGGATTGCTCCGTGATAAATCCCGCCATAATGTCTTTTTCATTGCTGTTCTGAGAACTCAGAGAACTTCTCCAATATAAAGACTACTATCCTTTGGGGGTGGTTTCTTCTATTGTTTCCTGACCACTTTTTCTGTCTCAGCATCTTCTCTTCTCTGCTGCTAGTATATTCAGTAATAGGGATTAGACTTCTTGGGATTGATCCTTTATTTCTCTTATCTCTTATCTTGTAATTTCTCCTCTTTCCAGACCTTTTATTGCTTCTTTTATTTTGGCAATCATGATTTTAATCTCTAAGACATTTTCTGTTTTCTGAGTGATCCTTCTCCCTAGGCTACTGTTCTTGTTCTTGAATGTAACCTCTTCTTGAAAGACACTGAACGTGCTTTTGGAACATTTGCTTTATCTTGATTTTATATTGACCTTTCTCTTTTACCTGCTACACACACACACACACACACACACACACACACACACACATCTCTCATGATCCTTGGTTGTCTACTCATAGATAAGAAGGGTGCGGTAGGTGGGTGAGCTTCCTGCAAGGCAAGATCCCCGAGTGAAGATTCTGCTAGAAGTTCTAGAAAAAAATATATCTTGACCTCTATCTCACATCATACACAAATATCAATTCCAGATGGGCTGCAGCTCTAAATGTGAACTGTTAAGCAGTAAAAGTTTAAGAGGAAAACATCTTGTAAATGTGAGTACACACAAATTGGAGTTTTGCTCTTGTTTCCCAGACTGGCTGGAGTGCAATGGCGCAATCTCAGCTCACCGCAACCTCTGCCTTCCGGGTTCAAGCTGTTCTCCTGCCTCGGCCTCCTGAGTAGCTGGGATTACAGGCATGCTCCACCACGCCCTGCTAATTTTGTATTTTTAGTAGAGATGGGGTTTCTCCATGTTGGTCAGGCTGATCTTGAACTCCTGACCTCAGGTGATCCACCTTCCTCGGCCTCCCAAAGTGCTGGGATTAAAGGAGTGAGCCACCGTGCCCAGCCCCACACACATTCTTAATAAGGACACACACACACCACAAACACAAAGAAGAAAAAGGCCAACCACAGCATGCTAGAAGAAACACACACACACACACACACACACACACACACACACACCACCCCAGCAAAGGTCTCTTATTGAAATACGTATTTGGAACTCTTATTGTTTAATTAGAAAAAAAGATTTTTAAAATAGATAAATGGCCCAAAGACATGATACTTTACAAAAAGACTTCTAACTTACCAACAAACACATAAAAAGGCATTTAATACTAGACAGGGAAATGTAAAATGCCAACAGAGTTTAAATTAAAATTAAAATACAGCGCTCTAATCATCAGAGTTGCTAAAACTGAAAAAGTGGAAAATGCCAATGTATATAGACAAACTGGATCTCTCATGCACCCATCTTGGTGGTATAAATTGCAATATTTTGGAAAAAGATTTGGCAGTATCTACTGAACGTGACCCTGGTGTATCGTTGCCTCAGCCATTCTACTCCTAAGTTCATACCCAACCAAAATGCACAGATATATTTAACAAAAAAAAAAAAAAATGTTAGTAGATCCCTGGAAGTGCCATAATCCAGAACTGGAAACTCCTGAAATGCAATCAACAGTCCAATGGATAAGGAAATTGTGAGGCATCGTACAATGGGATGCCCTCCAGCAGAGAACACAGAAAATCGACAACCACGTTCTCCAAAGAAATCCTACAAACATAATGTTGAGAGAATCTGGAAGAACAAATGCATACTCTATGACTCAATTTATGTTTAGCAAGAGTCTGGATAGTGATTACTCTTGGCAAGGGCAGAAACTTGCTTCTCGGGAAGGAAGCAAGAAGTCCCCTCAAGGTTTTAGTAAGGTTCTTCCTATTGATCTACAGTGCTTATTACACAGCTAAGTTCATCATGTGCAAATTCATTGAGCTGATCATACACCCCGTTTCTGTGTGTTACACTTTCATAATGTTAAACAAAAATAAATAAATAAAAAACAACTGTGTCTCCCAGGTCTAGCACAATCTTGGCTCACTGCCACCTCCACCTCCTGGGTTGAGGCGATTCTTCTGCCTCAGCCTCCTGAGTAGATGGGATTACAGGTGCCACCACCACACCCGACAATTTTTTGAACTTTTGGTAGAGACTGTTTTTAACCATGTTGGCCAGGCTGGTCTTGAACTTCTGACCTCTGGTGATCTGCCTGCCTCAGCTTCCCAAAATACTGGGATTACAGGCATAAGCCACTATGCCTGGCCAACTTACCTTTATTTTTATAATTGTTGGTTCTACATGAACTGAACACAGGAACTATTATGTTTAGATCATCTTTGTAATATGAGAATATGAATATTATTCTTCTCCACCCTTTCTGACTTTCTTCATTAGAAATATTTAGGCCCAAACTATTGTCATTTTTAGCAACTGTTATTTTATGTATTGAGCGTTATTTTGCATTTTGTATAATAGCCCACGTTGACCCAATTATATAGACCTAAATATTTAATTGGATTTCAGTTCTTATTTTAGACTTTTCATAGCTTATACTCTCTATTCCCGACTTACAGATTTTGACTCACCTCCCATTTAACCAGGAAACATCTTTTGAGAGGCTCTTATGGAAAGCATCGCTGATTCATGATTTTTGTCATATTTGATAGGTTTGGTCTTTCTTCTGTCTCATTATTTAACACTTTGTTTTCTGATTACTTGTGGGTTTTTATTTTAATCTTTTGTTTGTGGACCTAGTTTTATTTGCTTTTTACAAAATAATTAGTGATAGGGAAATTAAGCATCTTATTATTATACTCACAGAGTTGGACTAAAATTTTGAGAAAATATATTTTTCTCTATTTATCAACATTGAAAATGTACAATATGTCTCCATTTACCCTTATGTAAAATGATAAATTCTGTGTACTCCTCTGAATATAATATACTCTGGATCTCCCAATCTTAGTTGATATATATGGAATTTAAATATTTCCATTAAATAACTTATTTTCTCCTTTGCCATAAACTCCATAGTCATATTTAACACAATTATTCTAAATAAATATTTTTTCCTTTTTAGTGCTTTGTGTCACTTCATTTACACTACATCTTCCCATTTCTTGAGTTCTGTATTATTTATATGCCCTTCATTCAGCTGGAGCACTTCTTTGAGTATTTTTTTAATGAAGGGCACGTGGGTGGTATACTTCCTAAGTACTTTCATATTTCAAAATCTGCAAGGTTGTCTCAGGAATGATAGTTTGAGAGAATGTAAAATTGTGTTTTCAATTAAAAATAACCTTTTATTATTACAAAGGCAATACATGTACCCAGTAGAAAATTAGAAAATATAGATAGGTAAAAGTAAGATAATAAAACCACCGTATTTCCACTACTCAGAGATTACCACAGTTAACACCCCGGATGATATCCTTTGAGATCTATTGCTATGCACATAGATGAGTATTTTATCAAAGTAAGATTATACTGTGTACGTTGTTTTGCAACGTGCTTTTATTCAATAAATAAATGTCTACTTTTCCATGGCATTTAACTGTAATATCATTGATGTGGCTTGGCTGTGTCTGACCCAAATCTCATCTTGAATTGTAGCTCCCATAATTCCCACATACTGTGGGAGGGACCCAGAGGGAGAAAATTGAATCACGGGGGCGGTTTCCTCTATACTGTTCTCATGGTAGTGAATAAGTCTCATGAGAGCTGATGGTTTTATGAGAGGTTTCCTTTTTCACTTGGTTCCCATTCTCTCTCTTGCCGGCTGCCATGTAAGATGTGCCTTTTGCATTCTGCCATGATTATGAGGCTTCCCAAGCCACATGGAACTGTGAGTCCATTAAACCTCTTTTTCTTTATAAATTACCCAGTCTTGGATGTGTCTTTATCAGCAGTGTGGGAATGGACTAATACAACCATTAAATGCCCAAACTGTACTCAAATTTCCCCAATTGCCTTTTGCAGTTAGTTTGCCCAAAATAGATGCAAACTGGGTGGCTCTTCCCTTATTTTTTGTCTGATCTAGAACAAGCCCTTTTTCATGATGATGGCTGCTGAACAGAACTGGACAAATGCCCATCTTCTAGATTTTTCTACCCACCTCTTTCTGTACCGTTATTGAGAAACAATCATCTTTCTGCAAATCTCTATAAACATTTCTGCCTGGCCTCCTGTCATTTAGCATCACAGAAGCAAATTCAGATAGCAACTTAATTTCTGCCCCTACTTCCTGACTTGTATTACCTACTCTTGAAATTCAAAAATGTCATGGCACACTATCTCCACGGGGAGCTGTTCATTTATTATAACTGGTTCTCAGGTACTCAGTGCGCTTTCATCTAAAAGTTAAAGTTTTTACTGAGCTCAAAGGCTTTTTGCTTTCTGGTCTCCTATGCTGTTTCCTTCTGGAATTTCTAGCATATGTGATTTAAATTTCCTGGACTTGCCTCCTGAACTTGTCTCCTTCCTATTCTTTCATTCATTTTCAACTCTTTTATCTTAGTTATAAGAAAGCATCCTCTAGCTCATGGATTTGGGAATGAACACAGGGTGGGATTCTCGGTGTCAGCACATGACTCAGGGGCACGGGTATTAGCAACCCCAAGCAGCGTCCGTTGAGTTCTCTCCTGGATCAGGTTCTAGTCTACACCTTTACAAGGATCACCTCAATCAGTCGTCATATCAAACCTATTAGGCGTGGATTCTCACTAAACCCATTTTACAGACAATGAAACTAAGATACCTAGGGGACACATAACTTGCCCAATCACATGGCTAATAAGTAGTCAGACTGGGATTCAAACCCAGGCTCCTCTTCATGCTCCGCACTACTGGGAACCTGGATTGGCCCCACAGAGCCCCATTGCCCCCCATCCCTTCTAAGTGGGCTCCTACTTAACTTCTTTCCGGGTAAATTGTTCATTTGAATGCTGCCAGCCATGGACAGGCACACCCTTGGTCTGCTGCTTTGAGCTCTACATTTCACAGAAATGTTGTTGAACTGTTGTGATGCAGCTGACTACCTTCCCTGATTTCCAGTATGGACACAGATTTTCCCCTATATACATTCCCTTGGATATTTCCATGGAAAACTTCATGCTAAATGTACATTTAGAGGTATCTTTATCTCCTCTACCCAAATGCAAGCCAGCATGACCTTCCATTCCTATTCCCTATCACTCCCATTTATCCTCTTTGGTTTTGCAAGAAATTGACCTATATAATGCTATAATGCATTCACTGTGGCCTTGCCCACAACCCAGCACTTCACTGCCTTGTCCAAGTGAAATGCCCTTTCCCTCATCACCCCCCACCGCACACTGACAATCCTTATCAACCTTCCGTGGGCAGTTCAAATGCCAGCTGGCTCTTGAAGCACTCCTTCACCCCATCCCATATCCTCTCCTTCCTCAGATGTCCCAAAGGAACCTCTAGCTCCCTGGTGGCCTGCTCTCAATCAGGATCCCAGTACCAAACAGATGGTGCAGCCCACCGAGGATAATCCAGGGAGAGTGTATGCACAAAGAGGTGGACTACAAAGTGATAAGTGTCTGTTGTCTGGACCTGGCAGAAAGAGAGAAGCCTCCAGGGCCTGGAAGGAAAGAATCCTACATTGTTTTGAGAACAGCAGAGACTTTTGGTCCAGGAAGCAACTACCCCAAGACCACCACAGAGGGAGAGAGACCCAGCAGATGAAATACTCTCAGCTCAATCCCTCTCTCCCTCCCTCCAGGCTCTTGCCAGGGTTCCCCTTTGTCAGAAACCAACCAGAGGCCATGTGGCCCAGGCCCCTAGATATAATTCATGCACATCGGCCACCAGGAGCTGAGAACAGGGTAGAGAAAGGAGAGGGGTGAATGCTGACGGGCAAAGAAAGATATCAGCTACAGACTCTGCCATTTGCATTGTTCACAGTAATCGTTTGCATCTTAACTTTCCCTCTAGTTCATGAGGGTGGGCACAACATTCTGCATTTCAGTACCCCAGTGTCTAGCATAGCAGCGGGTGTGTAGCCTGAGTTAGGTAAAGTTGTGTTGAGTGAGGAAGCAGTCGTGATATGACTTCCTCATGTGTTTTGTTATTCTAGAGGTGGAAAAGGGTGGCTGGAGTCATCTCGTGGGATTGTGAATTCTGTGGGATTGGGGGATTCTGGTGGGGCCATGAACAGATTCTTTGCAACATGTATCCCTGGCTTTTCAGATGTGAAGCCCTGCAGCTGGCGTCAGCTGTGTTGCATTCTGAATGGGCGAGCCAACCCAGGCTCCAGCATCTGTACCAAGCACAAGGGAGCACCAGCAACCAGACGCTGCCTTGTGTTATTCTTGTATTTCCTCCTCAATCCATGTGTTCATTCATTTGGTAAGCACTCATTCACCAGCTACTACGTTCAGCAAGGGTTCCCAAACCCATATGGCATCATGGGAAACCATTCCCCACCCTTCTGGTAACAAACCTCGCACACAGTCCAGGCCTATTTGTGCCCATCGGAAGGTGAGAGAATGGAAACAGAAAGGAAAGGGATGGGCCTGAGTGAGTGCAGCTAATAAGCAGCAAAGCACAGCTTGAGAGCTGCATACATGCTAGCACACTGCCCAGACACACAGCTCAGGGTCCTGGAATAAAAGTGACCACCGTGTTCACATCAGAGTGAACATCTTAAAAGAGATGAAAGAGGGCCTGGTGTAGCAACTCATCACTCTAATCAAACTGCTTTGGGAGGCCAAGGAGGATCACTTGAGCCCAGGAGTTTAAGACCAGCCTGGGCAACATAGCGAGATCCTTGTCTCAAGAACAAATAAAAAACAACAACTAAAAATTAGCCAAACCCAGTGGTATATGCCTTGTAGTCCCAGTTACTAGGGAGGCTGAGGCAGAGGATAGCTTGATCCAGGGAGGTCGAGGCTACAGTGAGCCGTGATTGCCTGCCACCTGGGGTGATCATATAATTTGTTGGGTCAACTGGAATACTTTGCAGATGGAGATGGGTGTGGTTATCCCAAGAAAACAAGGATTTACCTTGACTGGCCCAGACTAGTCAGTGTGTATGACCACCCTACCTGAAGGGCCAGGCACACAAGTTGCAAAGAATCTGTCCATGGCTTCACCAGAATCCCACAATCAATGGGATTACCAAGAAGAAAGTTAAGATGACTCAGGCTACCCTTTTCCCTCTAAAATAACAAAAAAAAAACGAAGGTCATATCATGACTGCTCTGTCACTCAACACAACTTCCCTGAGCCCAGGCTGCATACTCACTGCCATGTCAGGTGCTGGGTACAGACACTTCAGCCTAGGTGACAGAGCAAGAAACTGTCTCCAAACATAAAAATAAAATAAAAGGGACAGAGGAAAGAAGTCCTCCACCTGGTGTTCCTGCGTGGCCCCTGTAAGGCTGGATAAGGTCCTTGTCTTTTCTCAGTTTCATGATGTGGCCACATCATGTGAGCTTGTGGCAGTGGAAATATGTCGTCAGGGATGTGGGGCATCCAAACAGGGGAAAGGGAGCATTCCCGCGGCCAATCCGCCCACACCGCCTCCACCCAACTGCATCCCAGCTTGGAAACCTGACTTTGGAAACACAACATGTGAGACTGTGATTTTGATTAGAATGACATGGATACGAGACAGCTACATTTTTTCCCAAGGCAAAAAAAAAAAAAACCTCTCTCCAAACAAAGGGTGAAAGAGAATCATTGTTTACTTATGCTCCGTTCTTCTTAATTTCTGATATTCTTTTAGACAACTGCCAAGTCCATGTAGAAACAGCTCTTCTGATGTAATAAATGTAGACTTTGATCTGACACTCACCAAAGCCATTCTGAAGAATTTCAGAGCGGAACAACTTGAGCAACAAGTCATAAAATAGATGTGAGCCTTGGATTTATTTTTTTTAATTTACCAATAAACTAGGTCTCAAGAGTTAAAAATGAGCTTTTTTTCTCCTAGAAGTAAACACTTGAACACACTTTAACTGACATTTTCTGTAATGTTCCCTTTTTTTCCTTATGATGAGCATAGATTTCATACCTAGGAGCAAATGCATCACTGTTACTGTCCTTTGAACGTGTGCTGGTCATGGTCTTGGCTTCACACAGATAACCCTGAAACAGACTCTTTGATCTCACTCCTCCCAGTCTGTAAGTGTAAGTAGGGTTTCCAAGTCCCCTGGGGCAATGCCTAAAATGCCTGCCACTTGGGGTGATCATATAATTTACTGTGCCAACCAGGCCACTTTGCAGATGGAGAGGGTGTTGTTATGCCAGGAAAACAAGCATTTACCTTGACTGGCCAGGACCAATCAGTGTGTCCTGCCATCGCACCTGAAAAAAGGATGGAAACATCAGCAGTGTGTGTATTTCCACCAAGCTGGTGGACACCTCTTTATCCAGGGTGACGATAGAGGAAAAAGGGCAGGGAGTGGTGTTGTGCATGGGCCAGCAGTAGCCTCAGGTCCCCTCACTACTCCAGGGAAAGCAGAGCAATTGCAGAGTTCCAGAGACTGTGCCTGGGACGCCCATATTGGGGAAGACCCATCCATAGTCTCTGGCGTTCATCACTGGGTCAGTTTCCCTAAACACTGACCCAAAACCCACTCTTGCAACAATATTTATGAGCATCTTCTCTCTCTCTCCTTTCTCTCTTTATCTCTCTCTATCCCTGCCCCCAACCTTGCTTTTGGACATCAATTAAATGAAGTGTAAGATGCATGATCTGGGTAAGAAGATGACTGGATAACTTCACCAACTGAGAAAATGCCAGCTTACCATATGGGCCACATTCCTGGGGCCTTCAGCTAGGAATGCCTGGCTCCATTTTGCACACCTCCCATTGGTTCTCAGTGTCTACAATGCTCAACTATGTGCAAAATAGTAACACTGTTATTCACATCATAATGGATGCTAACAATAACAGCTATTATGCACAAAGCACCCATGCTGGGCCAAACATTGTACCAGGCACTTCCTTATAGCACTCTCTAATCCTGATAATGAAGATATACCCATCTCCAGCCTATAGAGAAGGATACTGAGGTTCAGAGAGGTTAACCATCTTGCTCAAGGTCACACAGCTAGGTAGAGCTGGCGTCCACTTCCCCCAGAATCTGCCAAAGGTGAGAAATTCCAAGCCATATATTTGCCTTTAAGAATAAGTTTGCCTCCCAAGCAGGCTTACAGATCACTGCTATTGGTGACTAGAGTTTATGCAGGAGACTGGAAAACAAGAAAACAAGGCTATGTCTTTCTCTGTCCCTGAACATTAGGGAGTGAGTTGGTAAAAGAGCATGAACCCTAAAGAGCACAGCATTTTAATTCTGCCATCAAATGAGTGTGCTCTTCAAAATATCCCATTTACTCACCAACATGGTGCCGGATATGTCAAAATGCAAAACCAAGAAAGATAGCACAGGAACAATATAGTTTTAGTGCCTTTTCATTGAAATAATATGAGAATTGTGTCCACAACACGCTCCAGCAGGTTTGCCAGATGCAGGTGCTCTGCCTAAGCCTTCTGTGGACCCTGCACACCTGATGGCTAGACACACGTTCTGATCATGCCTGCTGAGCCCCAAAGAGCAAAGGTTCCCCAGGTACCAGCAACTGGGAGGACACCCTGGGAAAAACCTCGGTGACATCCTTAGCAGACTTTTCTGGGTCCCAGCCACTGGGTTAGCAGAATTTTCTGGGTTTCTCTATTTCCCTTCTATTTTTCCTCTCTGAATGAGGGATCCTACAGGGTGAGTGTTTAAGGCTGAAGTTTTCTACCCAGTGTGCTCCTGCAGCTTAGAAATGGACATTGTGGCTTGAAAAACCAGGGAAAATAAACACAGGACCGAACTGAGTGACTCCTGGCATGAGTCGACATGGATGCCCCATCCTCCCATTCCAAGCACAAAGCGTGCTTAAAACTTTAATGAATTGAACTCTATGAGTAAGGGATGTTAATCATTTTAATTACCCAGCAGCTTGAAATCAGATATAACAGTCCAATAATGTATCTTTAAACGAATACCACCCTGCCCTATAAAAAATCCCTTCCAAACCCATTCTAATAATTTCTATTTATCTTTTCTGACGTTAACTGTTATCCGGCCCAGCCGGCCAACAGACAGCCTTCCCCTCGCATTTGGTTTAAATGCAATGCCGTCTAGTTTTTCAATATCATTAGCGTCCCCCTGGTGGGCAGAGAGCAAGGCGGTGGCACCGGTCACACTTCACTGCTTTATCTCATATGACAAAGAGCGATGATACGCTTCAATCCAGGCCAGCCCGGCAGAGGGGAAGGTGGCCGCAGAAAACTCCCCCTGCTGCCGAGAAACACCCTCCGTGTGACTTGCTAACAGCATGAAGGGGCAGACAAATAGATTTTCCTCTATATTTATAACCGGCATCATTCTTCCTTTCAGGGCGTTCAGTGCAGGTAGCTGTTTTATATGAAATGAACAATCTTTATAGACGTACCAGAGCCATAACAAGCCTGATTTTCAGCGAAGCTGAGGTATATAACTCTTACCGAATTGTCAGGCTACTTGCTCAACAAATCAAGCCTAACTTATGATGTTTGCAGTGTAATTTTTATTCCTGTTTGACTAGCCAACTACCCAGTGGTAATAGGATGTTAGGAAGGGCAGTGGCGATGTTTGTGCATGCCGTGATTGATAGGCCGACTCGGCATTTTTCATTTATATCTCCAGATTCCAAATCAGTTAAGTTTAGGAAAAATGAAACAAAGTGGCAAGAAAAATGTTTGCAGATTGCAGACCGGCGCTCCCGCCGATCTGAGTTCAGCCCACATCTGCCGGGATTGTCTGGAAACATTAAGATATCTAAATGAAAATCAATACTATATGTGCCAGGCATTTACTACCAGGAACAAGCATCAAGAGACCTGAGCTAATCAGACTTCCAGCTTGTGCCTCAGCCCTAGACGGAACCCCAGGGGTGTCCTAATTGCCCAGACTAATCATAGAAGAGTTAAATTTATAACCAAGAAAGACATCTTGTTTTTCTTACCAGTCATCATTTAGGAGCGGAAAGGCTCACCTGTGAAGTGGGTGCCAGATGTACAGTGGGAGCCCCCATTCGAGAGAGGATGGCTTCTCACCTGTCAGGGGAAAGGAAAGACAGATTTACTGTCAGCAGTAAAACCAGTCAGGCTCATTGAAGCCCTGGGTGGGAGAGTGTTCCATCAGCTCAAACACGTACTACAGATCTCCCCATTGAAAGTCTCTCCACTTAACCCCCATGTTCTGGAACACGGAAACCCCCTGCACACTTTGATCCTTGGCCTGGTTTTTATTTTAAGGAAACTGCTCAGAAAAGCAACTGGCATCAGCCACATTAAAAATATATGTATCTGTTTCTCCCTGAGTTCCACTCTGGGCTTTTTTTGTCCCTTGGAGTCTCTAGAGGAGCTAATAACACTTGGCGACATGTATCTCCCTAATATACTGTACAAACAAGTCACCGATATTTTTCACACTCCAACAAACTACAAAGTCACACAATAGCAATTGGACGAGCCCACACTATACTGCTGAAAAACCATAATGTATCAGGGGACTGGATTCCTAATATTTGCATTCTAGATGCCAACTGTGAGCATATTTTGTACTATTTTCAACAAATTACACCAAAATATGCAAAATGTTTATAAGCCTCCATCTTCTATTTTTGGCTCCAATATATTTGCAACTTAATAGTCCTTTAGAGATTTGTTTGTCTCCTCGGGAGAAACAGGAAAGTGGGAAATGAAAAAAGCAGAAAGAGAGAGGGAGAAGAGAAGAGATACAAAGACACTTTGTTCAGGCAAGTCGAGTTCTGCGTGTTTTTTGTAAAGAGCGGAGCCGGCTGTCCCCGGAGACCCTCTTCGACAAGAAATTTAATAACATTATTTGGATTCCTTGTGTCCCGGATTTCAGATGTATTTTTAATGCGTGTGTCTTGAAACAAAACAACCGTTGTCAAATGCTGTATCCTCTTCTCGCTAGTTTAAATGGTTTCCTAGACAGCACGATTCTGGCAGCATCTTGACGGTGGTGATCAATGAAAAACTGTGCCTTGCTCTCTGTGGCTTCCCAAGGATGTTCACCCCTCACCAGGGAAGGTTTGTCAGCTCTCTTCCCAGGAAGGGTGTCTCTGGTCCTTGTGATGTGAATGATGACAGCCTCTTGCCTTCTGTTCCATCATCATTGCCTCTGCGCTCTCACAACTGGTTGCAGGCACACATCTGTCTTTCTTGCCTTCAACCTGCGACACCACCGTCCCTGACCGCACCGTGCCTATGTAGCGTTACGGCTGATCTGTGGAGCAGAATCCAGTATGCGGGAGATTAAAATGTACGTGGGTTGAAGAAGGCAGCAGTTTTCCTGATGCTGGATTACACAGCCAAGTTGAAAACTTTTCAGTCCAGCTTCTCCCATTGGAAAAGGTGTCAGACAAAAAGCTAATAATTTTTTTTCTAATATTATGCCCAATGAACTTAACCTAGAGATTGGGCCTCATGCCCTTGGTCCCTAGAACAATCTTTTTTAACAGCCAAATTCATTACTTACTCAGAATGAATTAAGCCAGAGGAAAAGGTATTTCATGACCAAATCTGTGTTCTTAGCCAGACTTCAATGTAAAAAAAAAGGAGGGGGAGGGGAAGAGAATACGTGGCTTTCCATATCTTTGTACACACAGTAGGCCCTCAAAATGAATGTGTAGGTCGGATATGCCAACAATACATGGTGGATGAACTGTGAAGTCACTTGAGTTGGACATACACTCAAGAAAAGGTAAAGAGGTCAGACACGGTGACGCACGCTGGGAGGCCTAGGCGGTGGGGATCGCTTGAGCCTAGGAGTTAGAAACCAACCTGGGCAACATAGCAGAACCCCATCTCTATAAAAAAAAGTTTAAAAATTAGCCAGGCACAGTGGCACATGCCTATAGTCCCAGTTACTTAGGAAGCTGAGTCAAGAGGATCGCTTGAGCCCAGGAGTTGGAGGCCACAGTGAGCTATGATCCTGACACTGCACTCCAGCCTGGGCAACAGAGAGATACCCTGACTCTAAAAAAAAAAAAGAGAGATAAAAAAGCATCATTCAAATGGAAGGACTGAGGCAGAAGTGGTCCTCACAGCACATCAGGCCACAGGCTTTCCTCTAGGAACGCTGCACTGCTCTGCACACCAAGCCCTGAATCAGAGGCAGCCAGACCCTGAATTGCCCCCTGTACAAAGGCCAACAGCTCACACAGCTGCTGGGCAGGATGACTCCAAACTCATTCCTCAACCAGACGGGTCCTCTCAGGAAAGCACGCTTGGCACGGCCAGATGTGGCTCTCAACTCAGGGGAGCCAAAGCCTCCACAAGCCCTACGTCCTGCATCCTAGCACCACAGTCCTCATGGGACCTGCTCCTGTGGCCAGGCTCACATGTACAGGGGCTTCTGTGAAACAGCCTGGGTGGTGAGAAAACTCCTGGGGTCCCAGCTGGAAACGCTGACTGGGGTTGCAGCTTTTCCAGCTGTTTTGACGGCCAGGTTGGGAAGCCTGCTAGAGGCCAGGGAGCAAGGCAGGGTCACCCAGACAAAACAGTCAGTAGAGTTCCCCCCGAATGGAGTCCAGGCAATTCACAACGGAAACAAAGCTTCTGCTTCCTGCGGGCTTTCCACGTACCAAGCACTATTCCTGGTGTTATGTGTGTTTAACTTGATCCATCTTCACAATGGCCCTGGGAGGTAGAGCCCATTATTAGCCCACAGGGAAGATGAGTAACTTGGCTCCAGTCACAAATTGCTGAGGGACAAAATCAGGTGTGGAGTCCATGCACTTTGCAGAAGGAGGTCTCCGGGGGGCTCAGGAACAAAGGCCCTCCATGATGAGGTAACATGGCAGATCGTGGGCCCAAGATAGGAACCAGATCATATTTGTATGATTCATAAGATAAATAACAATACTACCATAAAGCCACACTCAACAGGAAGCTTTAATATGGAGGCCAAGCCAGAGCTGAGCTTCATTAAGTGAGATCCATAGAAACGAGAGGCTCAAACAGAAATGCAATTGAAATGGTTGTAAGATAAGCACTTGGGGGCATTCAGCAGTGTGACTCACCTGGGCTTTATCTCCCGTTCTGACATTGGCCGAAAATAACAGCGGTCAATTACCAATGGCTTTGGCTTCATCTCTGGCTTTCCAAAACCCTGTGGTCTCACTGTCATCTCATAATCAGAAAACCAGGAAGACAGCCACTCGCCACTCCCACAGCCTGCCTGCCCAGTGCCCTGGCCTCCTCTGGGACCACCTGTGTGCCCCTACGTCACCATCACAGCCCAGCAGAGTGAAACTTCATCAGCAACATTTCCCACAAGACAGGGGGCACATTTGTAAAGTGACCCTTCTTCTGCCTTTTGGCTTTAGAAGAAAGGGGCAAGAGAGCAGGGGAAGGAAGACGGGATGATCACCCTGCGGACTGAGTTGGGCGGAGGACATGGCTTGTTTAATCCTAATAAATCAGAGCATCCCCAGGGGAGTGGAAGCAACAGGGGCTGGTGTGCCAGCCGCGTGGCACATTGACCCAAGGCAGAGCTCGTGGAGAAATGATGTCCTCTTAAGCAGACTCCTGGAGAGATGGTCTGCATTTCTCCTGACAAATTAGAAGTGCCCTGAATGCAACCATTCCTCAGAAAATAGGCCTGATTTAGCAATGCAACAGCTGCATTATCTCGCTGCATAAAAAGACCATTTAAGCAGGGAAGTCTTTAGAACACTGGCCCTTTGGAACAGCAGTTCTGAAATATTACCCACCTCGACTGCCACCTAAGCTAGTCACTCCCCAAAGGAAAAGCCTCATTTACAACCTAGAAGACCGAGCATGCTTTAGTCAAAGGAAAGGGTCATTTGTCTCTTGTCTTTGCATGAGATTTCCTGTGTTCCTGTCCTACTCAAGCCCTCACCTCACCTCTGATGGCCAAGCCACATCGAGAACTACTGTATGGGGAGCACCAGTTTCATCCCATCCAAGGTGTCTTGCCCTGTTCAGGGCAGCCAGAGCCGTAACCACCCCCACTGAATATCAGAGCAATTACAAAGCAGATCTGGTGACAACAAGGCTAAAAAGATGAAATAATCCGTTTGCACAAAATGTGCATGTTTGAAAACTTTGCATGCAAAGATTACAACCTGTCATTATCTTCCCCAGAGACGCACTACCTTCTTAAAAAGTATCTCTAATGAGATCTACAAATCTGTTGAAGACAGCTTACTTTATTGTGTTTGTAAAGATAAAAAAATGTTTTAAATAGGTTATGGCTCCTGGGACTGACAGTCCCACCATGAGGGTAAGGTCATTTTGAAATGTTAATAAAAGTTTTCATAAAATATGATGGCACTCAAAGAGTAATGTTTGGATGTAAAAATAACTATAAAAGTACAATTTCTACCAGGGTACATGTGCAGTTTTTCTGTGTCAAGATATTTGCCCAATTTCTCATTTGACTGGGGTTGCAGCTTTTCCAGCTGTTTTGACGGCCACGCTGGGATTCGATCCTTATTAGAGAGGTTTGCAGCAGGCTTTCCCAGGCTTGGCCGGTTATATTACAGACTTCCCCTCGAAGCAAAGTCTTGCACTGCCCTGACCATTATGCAAATACACAAGCACTCAACCTAGGACTGTCTCAGCTTGCAGTAGGCGTCACGGTCCTCACACCAAAGGAGCAAGGCGAGAAAGACGGTAGAGCCAGCAGGGAGGGGATCCTGGGGGCAGAGCCCTCATAGCTCCCAGTTCCTGGGCTAGTCAGGGGGAACATGCCAATTGGAAACATTCAGCTGTTTCCTATTCAATGAGCTCCTTCATGTTTGAAGCTAACCAGCCCAAAGGAAATATCTCAGAAGCATTTTCTAGGTGATGAGATAACTAATGAGACCAATCCAGGGTCTCAAATCAACCCCGATATTTCTATTAAGGCACCTGGGACACGTGGAGTCCCCCAGGACCCAAGGTTGGGAACAAAACTCCCTGCAGACACTTATTCAGGGGAAAGTTAAGGCATGCTGGAATCAAGGATCATGGATTTGGGACAAGAAAGAGATAGCATCAGAGTCCTACCTACAACATATTCTGGTTATGGAGCCTTCAGCAAGAGATTTCTGTCCTCGGCATTATCCAGAATTTTAGGTACTGATACCTACCACATACCTGAGGCTGGATGCACATCTATTAGGAATGCCTTGGGGCTGGGTGCAGTGGCTCACTGCACTGGTGGCACATTGGGAGGCCAAGGTGGGTGAATTATCTGAGGTCAGGAGTTCGGGACCAGCCTGGCCAACATGGCGAAACCCCATCTCCATTAAAAATACAAAAATTAGCCAGGGATGGTGGCAGGCACCTGTAATCCCAGCTACTCAGGAGGCTGAGGCAGAATTGCTTTAAGGAGAATTGCTTAAACCTGGGATTCAGAAGTTGCAGTGAGCCGAGATCACTGTACTCCAGCCTGGGTGACAGAGCGAGACTCCATCTCAAAAAACACATAAAAAGAGTGCCTTGGAAGGAACTCCAAAATGAAAATGAGTGAGAGGTCATAAATTAGAATCTAAGGTTCCTTATGACTTTGTTATATTACAGTCTGTGGTAGGCAGAATAATGGATCCATCAAAATGTTCACACCCTAAGCCTGGTCCTAGGACTCTGTCAACTCACGTGACAAAAGGGACTTCACAGGTGTGATTAAAGATGTAAATCTTTGAGATGGGAGTTCACCCTGAATTATCCAAGAGGCCCCCAACTTACCATGTAAATTCTTTAAAAAAAGCATTCTTCCTGGCTTTTATCAGAGTGAAAGATATGGCGTGTCAGAGTGATCCAACATTGTTAGCTTTAAAGGTGGACAAATGACTACAAGTCAAGGCACAAGGGTGGCCCCTAGAAGCTGGAAAATGCAAGGAAATGAATTCTGTCCTTGAGCCTCTGATATGGTTTAGCTGTGTCCCCACCCAAATCTTGAATTGTAGCTCCCATGATTTCCACGTATCATGAGAGGACCCCAGTGGGAGGTCACTGAACCATGGGAGCAGGTCTTCCCATGTTGTTCTCTTGATAGTGAATAAGACTCAGGAGATCTGATGGTTTTATAAAGGGCAGTTCCCCTGCACATGTTTTGTCTCTTGCCTGCCACCATGTAAGATATCCCTTTGCTCTTCCTTAATCTTCTGCCATGATTGTGTGGCCTCCCTCTGAAACTGCAAGTCCATTAAACTAACCTCTTTCCTTTATACATTACCCAGTCTTGGATATGTCTTTATTAGCAGCATGAGAACAGGCTAGTACAGCCTCCAAATGAAACACAGCCCCACTGGCAGTTTGATTATTTAGTCCAGTGGGACCTGTGTTGGATTTCAACCAATAGAACTGCAAGACGATAAACTTACATTGTTTAAGTCTCTGACTTTGTGGGAATTTGTTACAGCAGCAATGGAAAACTAATACACAGTCTTATGATTTCTTCCCCAAAATAAGGCAACATTGTTTATCAGAAAATTCCACATCCCAAGGTTATTCTGCTTTTGACCTCCAACATGATATAAATGAGTTCCATGAAGGCTGGTCTTACCCTAAACTGAGCAAAGTAACAGAAGTGACCATAAGATACCATGTCAAGTTTTAGAGGGGGCATTCTGACCCAAGGGAGTTCAGTATTCAATTTAAATCCTAGAAAGTATGTTCTTCCATAGAATTAAATGTTAAAATTTCATTTAAATTTTAACATTTAATTTAAATTTATAAATTAAACTTTTCAGAACAAGAAGGCAAAATAGGGCCACCCTGTTTCCCCCTTTTTAGATTGGTGAGATTCCAGTGACTCCCCTGCGTTCACAGCCCACACAGCCACATGTGTTGCTTGAGTTGAAGAAGGTGGAAACATCGTATCTAAGGTGGGGACCTGGCTGGAGAAATAAGCCTGCAGGCAAAGCCCATTAATTCCTCTGCAGAAAGCTGTCCTTCTACATTTCTTGAATCAGGACAACAGAATAATTCCACCTTCAGACGTTGAGGAAGGCAATACTATAAAAATCCATCAATTTCCAGGCCATATTTGTATGGGAAACTTATTTTTGTCCCAACTCCCATGCAACAGGCCTCAGCCTGTCCATTTTGGAACCACAGCAAATATTCAAACATGTTGAATTGGAAAAGGAATAATTGTCCTACCTTGTAACTCACTATGATTTAATGTATAAATATAATATCCTTATATTATTTAATACCATCTGCACATCTTCCATGTTGGGAAACCCAAGGCTACTTTATCAAACCTCCTGCAGCTTTCTCAAACTGGGACCCAAATTGAACCTCTCCTATTCAAGATTTCCAACTTCTCCCCGGTACTCACCCTCTTCTGCTTCCTAGCAAAATGGCCTGAGTGTACAAATGTAGATGGTAGGGAAAATAGAGAATCCAGGCCCAGATCCAGCTCTGAGGAAGTCCTCCTCATGGCAATTTCCCAGTCCCCAAAATGTATCATCAAAATAGGCACCCTTGGAACTTGGCAAATCTCCAGAATGGCTCCTTGGACCTTTGGGTAAGAACTGTCATGGCATAGCAGGTCAAGTGGAAGTCTCTCAAGTTGTTCCTGCACCATCTAGCATAGAAAATACATATATGATTGAAGGGTGGAAGGTCCCATCATATCCCATTAATTCACCGATCTGATTCCTACAAAAACAAAATAGATGATGAAGGATGGCAGTAGACAACCTTGGTGAGATACATGCCCTCCAGAGGGTGGGAGATAAGCCCTAAGAAATTTCAGAGACCCAAGTCAATGAAATTTTTGAGGGTCCAATGGTCAAAGACATACCAGAGACCAGTGGGGTGCCTCACGCCTGTAACCCCAGCACTATGGGAGGCCAAGGTGGGCAGATTATTCGAGGCCAGGAGTTTGAGACCAGCCTGACCAACATGCTGAAAACCCATCTCAACAACAACAACAAAATTAGCCAGGCATGACATATAGCCTGTAATCCCAGATAGTCAAGAGACTGAGCCATGAGAATTGCTTGAACCTGGGAGGTGGAGGCTGCAGTGAGCCAATATCATGCCACTGCACTCCAGCTTGGGTGATAGAGAGAGACTCTGACTCAAAAAAGAAAAACAAACAAACAAAAAAGACATACCAGGACATCCCTTCCGAAGGGAAGAATACCTCACATTTTACATTGCATCTCACATTTCACTCTGTCAGCTACACCCCCGTGAGTTCTAGAGACAGCTATCCCATATTTCAGAATATTGCTACTGTCCATGTTCTGAGTGACAAGAATGTCTCCCATTGAAAGGGGCACCAATCAGGAGAGGTCTCTGCAACTGGACCAGGATCTGAGGAATTCCTCATGACCCAGCAGGCACAGAGACACTAAGGTGGGAAGCAACTATGCAGAATTTATGCATTAAGAAATTATGCACAATATAAAAACAAGCAGAACAACAACAACTCATGATTTACTTATGGGCCCTGGTAGAAGATTTCCTGCCCACGGAATGCCCATTTACCACCCAGTAAGAGCTTCCCATCATGAACTGCTTTTTGTCAGAGCCACCAAGGCATAAGGTCAGGTAGATCCAGAACTTATCCACTGTAATATGGAAGAATTTTATCTAGAACAGGACCACAGGACATGAACAGGACCAGAGGGCACAGGCAAGCTGCGTGAGCTGGTAACCCAGACCCCTGTGACACCCACTGCTGATGCAGCCTCACCTCCTTCCTCAGCTAACACCTGCAGGACCATGGGGACCCTTCGAATCAGCCAGCAGAGAAGGAAAAAGGCTAATCTTGGTTCTCAGCTCAGTATGTGAATACAAGCTGCAAACAGACCCCTGCTAGGCTAAACAGTCCCACATAGTCATGGCTTTGAAAGACAGTAGTTAGGGAAAAATTCTTCTCCATAGCTGAACTTCGGGTGGTGAGTCTGGTAGTTTACTCTGTATGAAAAAATAGGTAGGCTGACATGAGAATACATGCTGAGTCATGGGCAGTAGCAAATGGCTCAGCTGGTTGGTCAAGAGCACTGGAAAAAGAACAGCTGGAAGTCTGAAGACAAAGAGACCTGGGAAGGAGAGGATTATGAGTGGGTCTATGAGAAGGCACAAGTGGGACGGTCCTTTTATTACATAATAATACCCATTAAGGAGGATTCATCATGGAAGAAGCAGAAAACAGTCAAGTAGAAAGAATGACTTGGCCCGTTGATATGGGCCAGCCTCTGTCAGTGGCCACCAATGGCCCCATGCATGCAGCAAAGACGTGATAGCACAAACATTACGCATGGGCCCAGTACCATGAATCCCTATTCCCTAAGTCTAATCTAGCTCCTAGCACCACCAAATATCTAACTCGCCAGCAACAGAGACCAACGTGTTAAGCCCTAATGTGACTTCTTACCAAAAGAAGGCTAACCGTCCACTTGGGGGCAGCTCGACTACATTGGATCCCTTCCACCTTGGAAAAGGTACGGATTCAAATGGACAGGAATTCACATCCTCTGGATTTGAGTTTCCCTTTCCTGGCCACAAGTCTTAGCTAGCACTACTATCCAAGAGTTTACAGCACGACTAGATCCCACACTATGTTGCATTGTAGCAAGAGAAGGTGTGAGAGTGGAAATACGACCATGAGACACACTGGCTCTATCACTTATAACACAAAGGAAACTACCAATAGGGTAGAGCAACAGAATGGCCCTTTGGAGATTCAACTCAAGCACCAACTTGGAGTTGATGTCCTGGAAGAATAGGACATTCTTCTCCAGGACTCAGTGTAAACTCCAAGGTGATGAAAATTGTATGTTTGTGCATCCTCAACAGGTGCAGTACGTGGGGTCAGGCTCCAAAGGGTAGAAGCGGGAGTGGCCCTGTTTTCCATCCTTCCCACTGATCCATTGACAGAATTAGTGCCTAGCATCCTAGTAACTCCAGGCCTTCTGCATCTAGAGGTTCTGAGTCCCAGACAAGGCCTCTTTCAGCAGAGAACTTGGCAAGAGTCCCATTATATTTTTAGTGACAGCTGTCACCTCTTCACTTAGTATTCTTATGCTGGGAGTCTAGCAAGAAAGGAAAGGAGGAGATAGAGTCATTGTTACATAATGGAGGCAGCCAGCTGATTCGCTAGGGCACCTTTTGTCATCAGGGCCCTATCATTAAAACAGAACAATGGCAACAGCTATGTCGAGAAGGGCATGGTGACCCGAGGGCCATGCCCTTTAGAGATGAGGGCTTGGTCTCTGCACCAGGTGAGCAGCTCAGACCCATAGAAGTGCCAGCCAAGGATAAGAAGCAAATAATGACATAAGAATATATAGAGAATCATGGGCAGTAGCAAATGGCTCAGTGGGACAAAGGACAGAGATGATGAGTAATACATGTGGCCCAAGGACCAGCTGGAGGGGTGAGATTGAGGTTTGTCCCAGTGACTCTCCTCTTATTAGTCTCCCCTGGAAAAAAGGCCAACCAAGATCCTGGGAAAGCTGCTTATAAAACTTATTATATGAAGCAAGTAGCTCTACATCATGCAAGGGGCAGACTGTAGTGTACTCTGTGTGCCACCCATTACAGCTCCTGAGAGTCTTGGTGGCTGACAGCTCTTAACTGAGTTCCTCCTTGAAAACCGGCCTTAGCTGAAGAGAATGGCCTTATTCAAGATCACATCTCCTCCCCAGGGACAGCCCACATCCAATGATTTGTTGGTACAATGGAGGTCTAGTGGTTTAAGGCCCCAAACTCCATGGCAGAACATTTCTGCAGAGTCATGCTAGCTCCAGCAGTCACCATAGAATTTGCTGAGTCCTCTTCTGCAACTTTATGACAGTGCAACTTCTTCTTAGGCCCAATCTTGTTTTCCTTACTCTTCACAGCTGTTGCTCCTAAAAGCACTCCCCAGGGAACACTCTACACAAATCTCTGAGGCTCAGCATCTGATTTCTTGGAAATCTAACTTAGGATAAATACTTCTTTCGAAAGACAGATCTGTTTGTGTCACCATGTGTACACACACACACACACACACACACACACACACACATACATCTCAAAACCCTTCCTGTGTTCCATTCCTCTGAGGACAAAGTCCAAATGTTTTACCCTGGACCTTAGAGTCCTGTTTGGTCTGGCATCCACCAGTCTATCTCTGCAGCTCCTCTCCCCACAGCACTTCCTTCCACGCTCCCTGTCCCAGCTTACACTGGCCTTCTTTGAGTTCTCTGGGTATGACAGGCTTTCTCTTGCCCCAGGGCCTTTGAACATCCTGATTCCTCTGTGTAGAAAGCCTCTCATGTTCTCTATTCTTTATCCAACCTTCAGACCAAATGTCTTCTTCAGAGAAGCCTTTGATCTTCCCTAGATTTGGTCAGATTCTCTGTTATGTGGACTCATATCACTGTGTACTGTTGTTCCTTCATAGCACTTGTGAGTTGGAATTATTTGTTTGTGCAACTGTTTGATCAATGTCTAGTTTGTTCACCATTACAGTGCTAGCCCTTGTACCATGCCTCACTCATAGCTGATAAATAGCTGTTAAATTAGTGACTAAGATGTTAATTCCTCTAATCCACACTTAAACCCCTCAGCACATAAATACAGCCTTTTTCATCATACTCTGTCTTTTGTGGGTAGTTTCCTGCCTAGTGACTTAAAAGGTAGTAGCAGGGGCTCGGGCACAGCAGGACCTCAGTGAACAAGCCCTGAGTTTACATCTTAGGTAATTAACGCATCTATGTCTTCTCCCGTTAGACCGTGAGCTCCATGAGAGAAGGCGTTCTCTCCTGCCTAAACCTCAAGCCAGGAGCTCAGCGAATGTTTATGGCTTTAAATCTTTAGGAAGTGTGAATGTAAACATCTGGCTATTTTGAAATGTGTAGGTGGCTTGGTTTTTATTTCTTCCAGAGAGTTTGCATCACACAGGCACACACATTGCTAACATAGGGTGTCAGAGGTCGTAGGGTGCCAATCAGCTCATATTTACTAATCATAGCCTGTGCTCCATAGAACCAAGGAAAGAGTAGCTCCGAGGGAAGTGTGCCCTTCCTGATATTCACCACTGTGCTAAACTCACAAGCAGGAAAGCTGTCTAGTCGCACAAACACCACAGTGCACTCTAGAACAGGGCTGACCAGCTCAAATGCTTCTGAGGCAGAAGGTAAACAGGTGAGGGAGGATCTCACGCAAAGCAGGCAGGGGGGACTTCACACGGGCTAGATGCTGCCGTGCAAGATGGGAGCCCTGTGTTGCTAGATATTCTGATTTTTCAAGAGAATCCAGAACTGGATTGCTGTGGAACTTGCCCAAATTTATATTTGTCCTCCATTTAAAAAAAAAAAAAAAAAAAAAAGACAAAGGAAAAAAGGAAACGTAAACAGCAAAAGACATTGTGCTTTCCAAACAAAATATACCCAAACCAGAGCCAAGAACATGCAGTCTCTTCAAACTCACTGCAAGACCAGGCAGGGCCTCAGTCCTAGAAATGGCGTGCCTCAGTTTCCCTATCTGTCGACTGTCTCACTTGGGGCAGATGTTCCAGCTCTCACCTTTTGGGTATCCTTCTGGATGTCAGGTAGAAATCCTTCTCCCTTCCTGGCAATTCTCTCACCCCAAAACAAATCATTTTCATTTACAATTTGAAGCCAGAGACTAGGAAGGTATTTTGCCAGGATTTCCATTTCTTTCAAGGGCTAATTACAAAAGACAGGGGGGAAGGTGCCCCCCATGCTCTCTTTCACATCTCATTACGTTTATTCAGCTTTATTACTAATTCTTTGTTCATATAATTTTCACCCTGGGATCTACACTTTTGTGCAGTTACCCTGAGTCAGGAAACCCACCTTAACTCCAGAGGTCTTCATCACCTCCTCTGGTGTTCTTAGGATTTTAAAGTGGCAATCTTTGTGCTCAGACAAGCTTTCTGAGTAGAATGTTTTTCTCAAGAACATGCTGTCCTGCCCAAGGATGAGGCTGCCATCTAAGGCAGTCTGACAGATGCCTGGGGACTTGCTCCCACCGTCACCAAGTCCCCATGTCAATCGGAGACCCACAGACACTCCTGGGGTGACCTGTGTTTTAGAGTCCTCACAGGAGGACCTGGAGGAAACAGAAGGCTTCCGGAGTCATCCTACCCCAAATCTGGACTGGAAGCCATCGTTTTCTCCTGAAAGCGTCCAGCCCCTTCCACAGATAGTCACACACCTTCTCCAGCACACCACCCCTGGCCACCTCCACTTGTTAGCGGACAAAGCCAAGGCTCTGATTTTGGAAGCTCGTCTCGGATCGCTTCATGTGGATTCAGGAAACAAGTCCCAAAGGAAGCCAAAAAGGAAAACTACAGGAAATGTGCACACCACTCACCATGAAATACCCACCCAAAGGACAAACTCGGTAATCCCACCAATGATGTCCCAAACCCGTGATGGCTAGCAGCCGACAAATACCCGCAGACCTCAATCCATTTTTATTGTATTCAGGCTGCAGCGTTGTATTTCCTGCCTCCCCTTAGCACCACACATACAGTGTACTTGAAAACAAAAATCTATAATATTGATCCTGCAATGTCACCACAATTATTCTTTTGAAACAGCCATTGAAAACAAATTACATCTGCACTGCCTTTTCATCCGCCCGCTGCAAGTGAGCAATGCTCACTGCGGTCTCCGGCACTGTGGCGCTGGCACTGTGTCACCACCGACGACAGGACAGCCCAGGGAAAGGCAGCTGGGGGAGGGGTGCTGAGGATGAAAACCAGAGCCAAGGGCCCAGTTAGGAGGGTCCAGGGTCTCTTCCTGGCCAGGCAGCTCGGGATGGGTCTGGTTCCAGAGTGGCTGCAAACTCGGTCAATCTGAGAAATTCTAGGTCTTCCTGTAGGGCTACTGTCAAGGTCCAAGGACTCCTGGCAAAACAAATTGCGTTGTTGGGAGGATTACATCAACAAAGATTTAGATAAGTCCTCATTTTCAAATACTCACCTTAAAATCTAACAACAGTAAGTGTTAATTGAAGCAACGTGGTCTTCACATGATAGCTCGTAATTCTACTGACAAATCAAACCCTAAATAGATCAGCGAGCTCAAAGCAGGAGAGATGCTTGTGGTCCTAGCTGTCCACCACCCCCAATTCCGACTGACTGCAAGGTGACCCCCCCTAAAGAAGACCATGTTGTCCTTTTCTTCGAGCAAGCTGCATCCCCAGAGCATTCAGAGCTAGCAGAGACCTCGCCACTCGCCTGCCATCCTGCCACAGAGCTGAGGCTTGGTACAAATGTGGCGCCCCAGCCCCCAGCAAGATCCCTGATCCCAGCTGTAACACACCAGTCAGTTGCCCTGGGAACATCTGAGGTTGGGGACCTGCTTGTTTGTTTTAGATTGTCATACTTGGAAAAATTCTCTCTGTGCAGTAATTAAATTCCATGCCACCGAGTGGTGGGCAAAGGGAAATTCTTTTGTTAAGGTTTGACCACACAAGTCACAGCGGTGGCTCTAGCAGCCGGGAAGTGATAACTTTGGAGCATTAAAAAAACCAATAGCCTTGTTGACATGGACATGGGAACCTAACCCCTGAAGCCTCCTGGTATGACGCATTGATTTTTCTGTCCGTGTACAGTTCTAAAGCCATCCATTCTGTATGGTCAGGACTCCAAGGGCCAGAGAGAGGGAAAAAATCTGTTCTTGCCGCTGTACCTCCAGGCAAAGTTGAGAAATAAATTCTACGTTTTGAGAGATGATTTGTTCAAGCCATGTTTAAGAGAATATGATTGCATTAAAAGGGGGAAAAAATATTTTGTTGCCCTGACCCCCATAACCTGTAGCCACTGATCCTCATGTAAACTCTAGATGCCACAGACAGCACAGTGTAGAGGGTGGATAGTGGCGGAGGGGGTGAAGAGGGCCTCAGGAACGGGGGTGCTTATTTATTATTCTCCAACTAATATCACCAAGATGCCGGATAATTTCTCCTATAATCCTAGCATGTCCACCTGTCATTGCTCTGACCCTCTGCTACTGGTTTTTTGCAAGAATGTTGCTCCTTCTTGTTCAACGGCCCCTTGAGAAACTGCTCCATTTCCTGCTTGCTTTCCAAGCCTCTCTTTTTCATGGCTAAAACAAGTCAGGCATCTCACTCTTCAGGGTTTGCCTGAGAGGCACCCTGACCCACTGTCCCTGTGTGCCATGGTAGTCAGGCAGGGCAAGGCTCCCCAGAGACCCTTCCAGCCCCTCCTCCCCTTCTCCTGTGCACTCTGGAGCCCTCATTCAACAAGCCTCTATGTAACCCATACCCCTCCCTGTCCTCAGGGGTGATGGGGAGAGGGACGCTGGGTGAAGGAGACAGAGAGAGCCCAGGCTATGGGGAAATTTGCTGAGACACCACAGGGGATTCCGTGTGCAGCAGGCTTCACATGTTCAGTACTTTTTGAGTGTTTAGCTATTTTAGTTCTAAATAAAGAAACCTTCAGTGCTGGTCAGGAGGTAGAGCTCACAGAAGTAGAAGACTAGTGTTTGAGCTGCAAATTTGCAGTGCCTTTCTGCAAAGTATTACATACATCATTTCCTGGTGCAGAGGAATATTGAGCTATTTCAGTGAAGCCAAAAAGGAAAGACCAAAATCATGCAATTTTCCTGACCTAGACGGAACTACGGACGGAATACAGAAATAGCAAATGCTAAAAGGGATGTTCTTATAAGATTTGTCTGCATAAACATAGAATCCACATATCCCAAGTGTATGCAATGTGAACTCAGTATCAGCCTGCATGCACACTAGTTAAAGTCATAAACCCAGTCACACAAAACATTCCAACCAGATGATTCTGTCTTGCCAGACCTATAGGAGAGTATTCCTAAATTAGGTTGGTGTGAATGTGTTTGTATATTTATTATTAAAATACTTACTGTTCTGCCTTTTGAAGTAGATGGACAAATGATTTAGGAGCGGAAATAGACTAGAAACAAAATTAATGCAAATAATGTGTTGATTTTTTTTTTTAGCTTGATTAGCCAAGCCAATGGAAAATTCTAGAAAACGTATACAATTATTTTAACTGTCACAGGCTGGCAATTGTAATTGACATGATTTGTACGAGATGCAGTGTAATAACTGAATATATTAAAAAAAAATCTCATGCCTTGATTACCAGGAGAACATTACTAGTGCCACAATATTATTAACAACACAATTATCGTGGCATCCCCAGGATACGCTCTTAGCACTTCAATGCATTAGTGAACCTTTGCTAACGAAGAAAAAATTAAAGTACAGCAAATTTCAAAGCACCAGTTGTACCCAATATCATTAAAAATTTATAAAACTTTCCCTGAACATGACAAGTGTTTGGTTTAAATGAAGATCAGCCACAAGGAGAAAGCAGAAATCTTGTTATTCTTTGTCTCCTTTCTTAGCCTCCCTCTCTCCCTCTCTCTTTCCCCCAAACCTCCCCCAACCCGCACCACCTCAATCCAGCTGAAATATGTAACCATTACAGAGTGACAGCTTGACACACAATGACCCGTCAGAACATTCATCTCGCAATGTTTTATTTTAGTGAGGAGCCAAACTGCAGAAAAAATAAGCAAGTTGTTTCAAGGCTTGGAAGGAGATCAAACATTTCTGGCATCCCCACTTACCAGACCTTTGATTTACAATGGACTTGTCAGAGCCCGATTAGACAGTGTGTGCTTAAAAACCTACAGAGGCTCCTCCATGCCCCAGCCCACCACCATTTCCCCCACGGACAGCATGCCTTTGTTCCCCGGAACCAGCCAGCCGGGCTAAACAGAGACTTTGCACCCTTGCAAGAGGACCGGGGAGCATGTAAAAACCAAACAGGCTGCAATTAAATCCTTCTTGCCAAGGTGAAAAAAGAAAGAGAGACAGAGCTGGGGGTGGGGGGTGGGAGACAGGCACAGAGAGAGAGGAGGGGAAAAGAGAAGATGAGAGGAGAGAGAAGGAATGAAGGGAGAGAAGGTGCAAGCTGAGTTCCTCTTGCCAGTCTCTTTACCTCTCCTTCCAAGCCAAAAGTTATCATCTTCCCCAAGAAAAAAAAAAAAAATGCCCTGCCGTTGCTACCACTAGTGAGCTTTCTCAGCCTTATTCAAATGAGAACACTCAGCTTACAAAAAAATGAATTGGACCAAAAGTGCAGGTGTTTAAAATATGTTCACGGTATTACGATTTTTGCTAGTAATTACAACTATGAAAATGGCTGGAAATATATTGTTTCAATTTGTATGGAGAACAATTGCGGGGAGAGAGAGAGCGCGGTGTGATCTGTGCCTGGCATTGGAATGTATAATTCCTTAACCCTATATGGCAGCACGGGGCTTGCTGGAGCAAATTATGAATACATGCGTTTGGAGAGTCTGAATAGTAAATTTGGGTTTTGCGCATCCGTAACAATGCAATCTGACATGTGTGATTTATGGAATATTAAGTTAATACAGTATTATGAAATTAGCTTAATGTACTAAAGCTGTAATTTTAAAGTGAAAAACAATGCGACCAGACGTAAACAATACCAACATTAGCATTCTGTGAAAGCTGAAACCAATTCACTCAAAATGTGTCGGGAGAGTCATGGAGTTACCTCGTGCAACCAGGCCCAAGTTTCAGGAAAGTTTCAGACCCCAGAATAAAATTCCCTACTCAGTAGACCCAGCTGCTTTCTCTCCACCCAAAGCCTGCTGTGCCTGCTGCAATATTATTAACCACACCACCCTCACCCCTTGGGGGAAATCATCTGAAATTATTCTGAGCTCAACAGACTACAGGAACTGGTGATAACTCTGCAGACTTAGCTCAAAGGGCCTCCCTCCTGGCACTGCCTGCCTCACCCACAATAACCCCGGAGCTGAACTCTGGGGAGAGAGAGCTTGGTGCCAGACGCAATCCCAGGAACTCGGGGATTCAAGCCTGCAATGAAAGGAACTCCAAGACCAAGCAAATCTTGTCCCTGCAAAAGAGCAAATCTAGCAGTGTAGTCCTAAGACTCCTCAGAGGGGAAGCCTACCAAAGCCACAGGGACTTGTGATATAAAAGAGAACTAGAAACCTTTGGGCTACATCAGGATAAGGCATCCTGAAGCCCAGTAAGGCATCCTGTGGCCGCCTGTGGGCCAGCCCCAGATGACAGAAGCCAGTGAGCGTGCACGAGGTAGGCTTCCCTTGGACTCTGCTATCAAGGACCACTGCCTGAATGGATGGATTTGGGCCAGGTGAAGGCTCTCACCATCCCCTGACACTCTTCCCAATCCCATCTCACCTCTGACCTCCCAAGGATGGAGGATTTATTGGAACAGTGCCTCCATATCAGGCAGATGTCTGAAACTCCAGGATAGGAGGAGGAAATATTGTGGTACTTGAACAGTCTAAAGAACCCATTAGAAAATATTTCTGTGGCTGTCTTTGCTTTCGATGGAGATTGCTAGAAATTTCATACATTTAAATGAGGGGTATGTCTGGAACCCAAACATGGACACCCTTGGACGCCATTTTCCTTCCCTGGCCTACCCCTTGGAGAGCAACAGGGTTGTGACCCAAACACAGATCTCCTCAGGCCCTTGAGGAAATACAACCAAAGCACTGTCCCTGGGTCCCATTGGGCATAAGGGCCTGGTCATCACAGTTTACTCAGATTCCCAAGACTCAGGATTAAAGGCAGACCCCTAGGAGCAGAGAAGCAAAACCATACATATTGATTCCTGCCATATTAATGAATATTAAACTTATTTGATGAAAGACAGGATTCCCGTCTGGGACCAAAACCAGATCCATTTCTATAGGAAGATATCTCATATGAAACACCCTGTGGATTTCCTTGGTAAAAGTCACACCCCAAATCCCATACTGTACGACCTCCAGTTCAGAGAAGGCCTAGTTTATATACATGCTGATAAACACTCATGTTCGAGTAAGTGTATACGTGTTAGATTTTTATAGCACTTTCTTTTTAAGATTCCCTGTGTATGGCTTAATGTGGTAATCAGTATTATTTCATTTACCTGACATGTCACAGTGTCTTCCTATACCCGTGGTAAAAATAAGAGCATTCTACTTAAAATAAATGAAAAGTTTATGTCAAAGTTGGAGATGAAACAGTCGCCCGAGTCCACACTGGAGAAAATCAATTCACAAATCTTGCAGCGAGGTTCTACGCCTCTCCTGCCTTGCAAAGGCGTCTGGCTGTTTTCTGCTGGTTTGTTGGCTTTTGGTTTTAAGATATCCTGCATTTATTACAGGAGTTAGAGAACCAAGAGCTGAAAGCCAATACTAATGTTTTAATTCCATCAAGTATGTTTCAATTCCTATTTTGCATTTTGCATTAGGCACCCGGACTCAGTCAATACTTCACAGCACTGTGGCTTGCAGCCGGGCACGGGAGCTTCGCCTAAGCTGACAAATGATTATGCTTCACAACATGAGGATGAACGGGACTTAGAGTCAGGAACCTGCTCATTGCTCTTTCCTGCTACAAAGAACAAATACATTGTCTAGTCACAGTATGTTTATATAAAGAGACCACCATGTAAGTTGCTTCTTCGTGTGACTTCCTTTTGAAGAAGCCACCCTTCTTCCTCCAAAATTATTAATCTCCAAAAATAACATAATCCTCCAGGGGAGAGTGAGATGGTCTACCCCAGTGTCACAGCTCAGGAAATGGAGACATAGATGGTTAGTGTCCTGCCATCTCCATGAGTCCTCACTCCAACCCGTGGAGTTAGTCAACTCTCTTTTCTCAGCTGAAGAATGACACTGTGGGCAGCTTTCTTGATTCTGAAAGATAAAGATGCTACAAATTTAAAAAAAAATAAAATAAAATAAGTATACGTCTGCTCCAAGCTCAAATTGCTATTTTTGGTCCCCTCCTTAAACCAGGAAATGTTCGGTATCTTAGCCTCGATGTTCTTCTGCATTTATAAACCCAAATATTTTAACTAGGAAAAAGGGGGTGGGTAGTAACAAACTCTGACACAAAGGGTCATCATTAAAGGTCTTCTAAATGCGAAGTAATACAACTTTTAAAATATTACACAAATAAACACAATAAAAACTAGACACTATACACAAATAAAAAGTGTGGGGGTGGGGGTGTGTGTGTGCACGGGGGCGTGCATGAAACAGATGGGCTTCTCGAATTCTCTTTATTCTAATAAGACTTATGAAATAAAATCAGAATAGACGCTTTATCTCTAAAAAGCAGTTTTTTGATAAACCTCAAAATCAGTCCTCATGTTCCTACTTGCGTCACACAGTATCAGACCAGACCGTGTTAATTTCTCCGGAGGAGTCCATGATTCAACTCCAGGGCTGACCGTTGTATAAGTAGAATCTTTCTGAAAATCTGCCCCTCAACTGCAGTCACAGGAGTAAACTGGTTTACCTGTTCTAAGAACAGTGGAACAGTATCTGCAGTTCAGAGGTGAGAAGGAATGGAAAGAAAAATACCCTAAGACGGGCTAAACGTCCCCAGACCCAAACCTGAAGGCCTTTCTCTCCCAGCAGGTACATGGCCCCATTCTTGCCCCACTTAGCAAATTATGTATAAACAAATTACCTTCCTGGGCTGGTTCCCTCTGAATTACTCCTTGGCTTCTGAGTGGTTTTCCATCAGGACGAACCTTTTCCTCTCCCTTATGCACCAGCAAACATACTGATACAATTTAAAGGTCATGTTCTTTTCAAACTGACAGAGCCCTCCAAAGTTTTGACGAGAGGCCCTCCAAACCTCACACCCTACAGGCGGAAAGGAATTAAGTAAAGCATCACTTGCTGGAGGCTCAATCATGTGAACTGATTAGAAAACGCATCCGTGGAGAGGGGGGCTTCTCGAGGTGATGGGCAGCTCATCCCGAAAGGAGATGTCACACCGAAAGGCAGAGTCCCCGCCACTGGGGTACCCCGTAAGGGTCAATGAAGATATAATTACCTTCCCACAAGAAGCCTCTTCTTTTCCCAATCCCCAGTGGATGCCACTTAATTAGCTTCACCTTTTTATTTGAAGAGAGTCCACCTTTCTCCACACACCCCCAGACTGAATTACTATTGTCATTTCTTAGGCTCAGAAGGACTTTTACTTGATAACTGCAGAAGCACCAGGAGGATGGATTCTGCATAAATATGCATTGTGTGTAGACATTGACATGTTTATTTACAGGTGTACTTGTATTACCAGGAGGATTGACAGTTAGTTCATGGTGTCTTTTTCTTTTCTTTTTTCTGTTTTTGGGGCAAAAAGAGAATGAATGAAATGGCACCATGTTGTTGATGGCATGAGAAGGTGCTGGCTCTGGGAATCCAACCACGGCTTGGGCATTCTTCTGATATCATCATTATTATTATTATTATTATTTGACATTTTTGCTTTGATTACTTTACTCATCTAAAAACTGCCAAGGTTCACCTGAGATGTGACACCTGCTTGAAGGTCTGAGAAGCACCAGATGCTCTGTCTTAAATTGTGTACATGCAATGACATTACCTGTCACAGAAAAGGGAGCCTTGATGAAAACCCCAGGCAGAAATGCAACGGGTGGCTCACACGCCTTACGCTAACCCTGCTGCAGAGTTCCAGGCAAGGCCCTCCCTCTCAGGCTCTCCTTCCCGCCTGGCTTCTCCTGATTGATCTGAGCCTCCCTCTTCAAGAGGGGCCCTCTGTGCCTCCAGGATTTATCTTTAGGGAGGAAAAAAAACAATGGTACCTCCAGATACTTATGCCCAAGAACTGAAATAATATAGCCCATGGGGAAAAAAAATGCAATAAAATAAAATCCTTGTTTTGTGGCGATTTCACATGCATCCTTGAAGTCAGCCCAGAGCTTGTTAAGTTTTTACTGGAATGACGCTTTGAAGCTTCCCTCCTGCTTTAATTGACAGATGCACACAAGACCACAGCCTTGGTTGGCCCTGTCATGGGAGGCTGGGGCTGTGATCCTGGAATTCAGTCATCAAGTAGGTTTTTTGGCATTGTTCTTCTGTTGACTTCACCTCTGCCTGTATCACACCAGTTATCTTTCCAAAAGGAAGCATCCCTTTCCTTCCCTCTGTAGCAGACACAAGCTGCTCTCATCCACTTCCTCCAGCCATCCGCACCTCTGTTTTCAGACCAGCCCTCATGACTCCGGTTAGAGGTGCATGGCAGTTCCTGCCAGTCCTTCCTCCCAGTCTTCTTACTATGGATGCCGCCAAGACTATCACACCTCTAAGGTCTGTGTGTCCTGTGAATACAGGTCCAACCTGTGGGACACAGAGAGGACTTCATAAAGCAGGTGGTCCTTAGCTTCAAAATCTGAATTAAGGCGTGTACAGCAGCACAGTCACGGGAAGCTTGTTCAGAAACCATAAAACACCCACCGATGTTCTTGTGGAGACTACATTTCATGTTCCCAAATCTTGACCATCAGAACATTTCCTATCACACCTTTGCATGGTTTACTGTGTGAGTGGAGGCGCGGGGGCGAGGTAGCCGATTAAATGTGGATCAAATAATCAATCAACATTGACTGGGCACCTTTTGTTGCCCAGCACTCTAGCTATTGGCTGGAAACGCTAAAATAAGATGCTGTCCTGCCTTCAAGGAGCTTTCCGTGTGACCAAGAGAGAGCCACCTAAACAAACCATTAACTGAGTGCTCCTTCTGGACCTGCCACAGGTTAATAGAAATTGACAAGGACCCCATGAGAATCTCAAGCAAAAGCAGCAAAGATTTGGGCCCCTCTATTTTAACGGGGTCTCTTTTTTAAGTGAGTGCTGTACTGAGTCACTAATTCAGTAGAATGCTGTGACAAATGCTAGGACCAATGCAATCCAGACCCAGACCTCTATCTGCTTTCCTCCTAGAAAGAGGAGTTTCACCTTAAAGCAGGAGGGAAGGTGTTTCACACAAGTGGGCTCTTTGCAAACTTGCTAAATCAGTCTTCCTCCATTTCTGGAGGAAAAAATCTGCACGGCTGCTCACAAATGCCAGAAAGGGAAAGAATCCAAGACCTTGAAATAGCTAAGGCTCTTTCCTTCATTTAAAACTTTTGTTCCTGGAAGAAGTTGAGGGATGTTTTATAAATGTTTTAAATGCATCGTTCAAAGGCAAAGCTCCTTCCTTCTCCAGGGAGGTGACCCTTCTGTTCTCTCTGCTGATGTCAGACCTGAGCTGTGACCTACAGGGACAGCAGGGCTGGTGATGTCTTCTCACACCCACACCAGGGAAAAGGCATTCTGTCAACTCAGGGAAGAGGAACAGGGCTCTGATTGCTTAAGGGGCCGTAAGAACACAAACCCAAGCCAGAGAGTTTCTACATTTTAAACCTTTCACTGCACTTTTCCTCACTGTCCGCACCTGTCTTTTAAAATACTTTTCACGGAACTCCTATCTAGCTGTTTTCATGACAGGCAAACCCACTGTGCTACAGCCGAATCTGAACGGAGCATTTGAGGAAAAAACGTTCTCAGTCATGTCGACGGAGAAATGATGAGATGAACGCCAGATCATTTTAGTACAGCCCGTCTGTCTGACCGACACCGACAGCCCCATCTCTTGAACGCTTAATATGTACAAGGCCTGTTTAAGCCAAGAGGAAAGAACTCACAGGGGCAGACCCAGCTTTGAAAGGGGTTTCACTGAGTGGGGATACGCTGGGGCTGCGTCTATACCTTGGACAACTCTTGGCTGCGGCTCTGATACCCGGCATGTTTCCTGTGACCAGGCAAAGTGCTGGGAGCTGTTTTTTTCACCTGCATGCAGACAGTCTGCCCAGACACCACCCCAAAAGGGTGAGCATGCCCTGAGACCATCCATGTCCGGAGGCCGGCAGGAGGTGGGTCATCAGAAACCCATTGTTCTGGTACTTGAGGTAAAATCTTGCCTATTTCTTCAAGGATATAGCATCATCGAACTGGATGATATTTTCTTCTCCTTTGCAGAAGCAATAAAAGCTGCCGGTCTGGGCTGTGTATCCTGCCTGTGCTGCTAACAAGACACATTCCTTTTTGTTCATGGCGAGTCATGTAAGTTTCTGTCTTATGTCACAATTTCTGACAAGTGCTTGAGCACAAAAACAGTATCTTGGCACCAAGAAAATGACCATCACTTAAAAAGATGAAACTCCCAAGGACACCAAAAGGGTAAGATTTCATGGGAGATATGCATAGGAAAGCCAGCTCCTCCCATGTCCCAAAGACCATCCCTACAAATCATGTCAGAATCATTCTGCTCTTAGCAAACTTCAAGGCAGCCACTGCTGCAAAACTTCCCTGATTTAAACCAACCACTTGGCCCAGAATTGATGTTTAACACTTCTACACATCTCGTGGTTAGCTTATTGGGAAAGCCTGACTTGGTACAACCCTGTTCTTTAATCCACTTTTTATAATTATTCTAATTCCTTGTTTTTCTTCTAAGTCCATTAAAAGACTGATTTATCAGCCGGGTGCAGTGGCTCATGCCTGAAATCCCAGCACTTTGGGAGGCCAAGGTAGGTAGATCACCTAAGGTCAGGAGTTGGAGACCAGCCTGGCCAAAATGGTGAAACCCTGTGTCTACTAGAAATACGAAAAATTAGCCAGGTGTGGTGGTGCATGACTGTTAATCCCAACTAGTCAAGAGGTTGAGGCAGGAGAATTCCTTAAGCCTGGGAGGCAGTGGTTGCAGTGAGCCGAGACCACACCGTTGCACTTCAGCCCGGGGAACGAGAGCAAAACCCCGATCAAAAAAAAAAAAAAGAAAGAAAGAAAACGGACTTCTCAGTTCAGGGTATCTCTTCTCTCCATTTGTAACACAAAAGCCTTATGCCTCTGAAGGACGTTGTAGAGAGAATATTGTGATGGAAAAGAAACAACGTTGAATTTCATTACATCACCAACTTTCTTCTCAAAAATATAACATCAGTTAGTTTTACAAAACATGGCATCTATGGACATGCATATCGTGCAGAGGTGCAATAAGGAACAATCGCATTAACTGGAAACTATGGCTTATTTATGTATTAGAGGATATTAGGTACACCTGCACCCCAAGGCCTCTCCACCTCATGGCCAGATAGAAACGGGGAAAACGGGGCTGGCCTTCGCCCTACACTGGGAAGTTCTTTTCCCTGGGGGAATGCGTCCCTCCTGCCTACCTGCTTACATTCCAGCACCCCTGCCAGTTTACACACACCCATCCGGAGCCAGTGCCGACATGAAATCCAGGCCTGGGTTTAGCACAGCCCTCCCTGCTTTGTTCCTGACCTTTGCATTTTAGAGGGTGCTGGGGACTTACCAGTCTAAAATCTGTGATGATTTTATCATAGTCACTAGAAGGATCCAAGAGGAAGTGAAAGCTGAACCTGTAAGGAGAGTACAAGCAAAATCCTCACACCAACACCTGACCCAGAAATCCCTTGGGTTTTGAGGGGTGAACATGAGGGAGTTGCTGGGTTCACCTAAGACCCTCTCCATTCACCATCACGTCCCTCTGTCTCCCCGATGGAACTGTTTCTGAGCCTTACAAGGAGAATGTTAATTTGAAAGTCAAGACCCTATTTGCAAAAGAACAGACATTCTGAGATAAAGTTCAGACTGAATATACTGAGTCTTGGTGGTGGTGTCTGCTGACAGGATACACTGTCTTTAATATCTCTGCTTAAAATACAAATATTAAAACATTACCAACAGGCCGGGTGTGGGGACGTGGAGTTTGAGACTGGCCTGGGCAACATGGAGAAACCCCAACTCTACCATAAACAGAAAAAAAAATTAGACGGGCACGGTGGCGTGCACCTGTAGTCCGAGCTACTCCAGGAGGCTGAGATGGGAGGATCGCTTGAGCCTGGGAGGTTGAGGCTACAGTGAGCCAAGATTGTGACAATGCAGTCCAGCCTGGGTAACAGAGTGAGACCCTATCTCAAATAAATAAATAAATAAATAAACTATACACACACACACACACACACACACACACACACACATGTCCAACAACTTAAATAAATAAGACCTAGTATTTGCTAGCACAACAGGGTGACAATAGTAAAAAATAGTTAATTATTCATTTAAAAATAACTAAGAATTTAATCGAATTGTCTGAAACACAAAGAATAAATGCTTGAGGGATGGATACCGTATTTATCTTGATGTGAGTATTACACATGGCATGCCGATGTCAAAATATTTCATGTACCACAAAGTATACACACCTACTATGCATCCACAAAAATTAAAAATTGAAATAAAATTAAGTTTTAAAAAAATTCAAACAACTGTTAAAGTTCAGATCAGGCCATGTTCTGCTCTGGCTGAGCTACACCCAAAATAGATAAAAGTTCAAGTCTTCAGAGATTCAGGAAATGCAGGCAGCTTTGTGGAGAGGCAGGGCTCTGTCACCCAACCACGCCCACTAATCAGGGGCCCTGGCTCCCACCAGCCCATCCTCCCCTTTCCCCTGCAGCACCTAACTGGGGACACACAGCCCACTAAACCGGGCAAAACCTAGGTGCACATCTGCGCCAAGGCCTCTCCCACTCATCAACAGATGGACACGGAGCTGGCCTTCACCTTACACCGGGAAGTTCTGTATTCCTGGGGCAGTGCATCCCTCCAGCCTTCTTGCTCACATTTCAGGACCCCTGCCAGTTTACAGGAGGCAGTAAGGACAGAAAATTCAGGCTGGGGTGCTGCAGAGCCCTCCCTACTCTGTTCCTGCAGGGGAGCATGGCATAGACCCCCACAATGAGCAGAGCCAGCTTCCAACCCTGCACAGACGCCAAGGCTTTTATAAAATCAAAATGAGCCTCCCTTAAATAAGGGAAGCAAGAGAGGGGATTCCAGCTCTCCCTTCCCCAAGGGGCTGGAGGCCTATGGCCTTGTACATGGCCCAGGCATTCAGTTGGCTTCCCCCTGGAGGGAGAGGGAGGCAAACTTGACTGAATGATTCTCCCCAGGAAAGGGAGAGAGCAGGACACACTTAGGAAAAGAACGTTCCTACAGGGCTGCAAACCTCAGGGAGAGGCGGCAGGGCAAGGAGACAGGCGTATGTATGTCTGTGTCTTTCAGCTAGGCAGCTCAATCTCAGGTTATTTTATTTGACAAATAAAACTAAACTGCATATTTATGGACTAATGATGTGAGATATTGCTCTTTTATTCGTATCCACTGCTGTTTAAAGACCAACTGTAAATATTCCTGGGACTTTTTGCAAGTTGGTGTGACTTAGGTAGGCAGCCCAGAGCACAGCCTTACAGCTCTGTTGACAACAGCAGCACTGCCTCAAGGTCAAGGTCAAGGTCAGGACATCACCTCCTTTAGCAAAGTCAGCTACTCATTGGGAGCATTTCCTCCCAAAAGCTACAGATTTGTGTGTCTTTCAGCAATACTCATGCCAAGCTCTGTGCTGGGCTTGGGGTTTCAGAGCCAGCTGGAGCTTGCCGGATGCCAGTCCTGATGGTCAAACACCATGAGGCGTCCATGTTGGTAGCAGGAGATGACAGAGTGTGATGACCCTATTCCCAGAACAGGGATAGCTCCCCGCTCCCCTGCCCCTCGCCATGGGCCAGTGAGAAGCCATTAAGCTGAAGGGCAGTTTGTTATTAGCTCTTGGTTGAAGATGAGTTAAAGGCATACAGTTGCAACCATAATATGTTCTCTGTCATTTGATTTAACCACTCCTGCCATCAAAATAAGGACAGGGAGAAGGAAGCCAGGTCACCTTGTCTTTTGAGGAAAGAAAGAGCTATGGGAAATAGTAAGATAGTTTAAAGAGGGGGTCCCCATTGATCCATACACCCTGCCCAGAGGACAGTGAGCCAGCGGGAGGGAGTGGACAGAGGAAAAGGCTGACCCTCGAACCCAGCAGAGGCAAGGCAGGTACTAGGAGGACGCAGTGTTTTCAGACTTCAAGGGCTGCTGAAGCTGCTGCCTCCCAGCTCTCCGCAGGCCTGGGTGGTCAGAGCAGGCTGTGTGCTCAGAGCAAGTGGGGTCAGCAGAATAAAGCCTGCATAGTGGACCCCTGTGCCACCTCTCTAAGGGCTGGAGCTGGCATTGGGGGGTCCTTGCTGAGGACAAGCTCAGCTTAGGGGAAATCCCAGCCAGACAACCACCTGGTAAATAGAAGTAGCCCTTATATGGGATTAAGGAAGACGCAGATGAACATCATTCAAATGAAACTGCTACCCTGCTGAAATCCCACCAAGTCCAAGGGCCTGCTCAGGGAGTCAGGCATGTGTCAGTGGGGACAGAGGGCTTCAGACAGCATTAATCTGTAAGAAGCTGCCTTCACAGCAGCTCCTGCTCAAGCATTAATTCATTTTTATCTCCCGTACTGATAAAGACACACCCCACCATTGGCTCTTCTAATGACGGATGTAGTCCCACAGCCCTGCTGTGGTCCTCAAGGATGTGGTACCCACAGCCAGGGATATTGCTCCTGCATCTAGCCTTCTCCCTTTGCTCACCAGTCTGAGTCATCTCCTACCCAGCTGCTCACCCAAAACTAAAAATAACTAGGCAAATGCCTAACAGCTCCCACCCTAACCCAGAACTCCTCCTAAGATCTAGAAGAAAGGTAGGAAACCCAGTTTGGCCTCCATCTCCTGAGAGCATTCCACCAGCCTCATCCCTAAACAAGGCACCTGTAGCTGGCTTAGAGGAAGACATCTGAGCACATGTCATGCACCAAGTACTATGGGGCTGCAGAGATGGACACAACATGGCCTCAGGACTCAGAAACATCGTGCAAAGCCACGGAAGTGCTGCGAAGAGGGTGTTGTGTCCAACAGAGTCACGTGGGAGAGAAATGGATCCTGCCAGGGAAACTGAGAAGGCTTCATGGAAGAGGAGGTATTTCAGATTAGCAAAATGAAGAACAAAGAGGGTTTCTCAGGGAGGGGAACGATGCGAGCCAAGCTGCAGGGACAGAAGGAAGCTGCAGTCTGTAAACTCCCCGTGAGAGACCGGGCTGAGAATAAAATTCAACGCAGCTCCAGGTGGAAGGACCTGCCCCCAACCAGCTCTGCTGGCGCCCTAGACTCATTTTCAACCATGGGCCTCTGTGTTCTCTAAGCTTCTCTCAAGCTTCCTCCTCTGACCCCAGGGCCTTTGCAGATGCTCCCACTCTCAGCAGTCCTCCTCCTCTGGGCCTTCCCTTGGTCGGCTCCCCCAGACTTCCAAGTTTCAACTCAAAGACCTCAGTAGAGCTGACCATCATATTCATCTGAGGGATTTTCTTCACAGCACTTCCTGCTCTCTGAAATTATCTTATGGGTTTGTTTGCATGGTCAGCATCTTCTTCCCTAAAGTATATAACCTCCGTGAAAGCAGATACTTTGCCTGTTTTGCTCAGAACCTTCAGAGGCTGGGACAATGTCTGCTCACAGGAAACCCTCAGTAGCCACCTGAGTGCCTGGCGAGTATGTGAGGGAAGGAAGCCATTCCTTCTAGGCACTCAAATGGTGGGAGGGAAGGAGGGAAGGAAGGAATGGCTAACATAAGGTCCATCAAAGGGTAGGGAGGGAAAACAGATGGAAAGGCACAATTAGCCTCTTTTTAGACTGGGTGCTGGGTCCTAGAATTTGTATCTGCATGGCCTCGCTGGGAGTTTGTAAAAGCAGCCTGAGAAATGTAACTCAGGTGGGTGGAAACTGGCCAGGGCAAAGCTGATGGGCTCTGTGCAGAAATCACTGATCAGCTGGGCGTGGTGGTTCATGCCTGTAATCCCAACACTTTGGGAGGGCAAGGAGGGCTGATCACTTAAGGTCAGCAGTTTGAGACCAGACTGGCCAGCATGGCAAAAACCCCGTCTCCATGAAAAATACAAAAATTAGCCAAGCGTGGTGGTGTGCGCCTGTAATCCCAGCTACCTGAGAGGCTGAGGCAGGAGTATCATTTGACCTGGAAGGCAGAGGTTGCAGTGAGCCAAGATCACGCCACTGCACTCCAGCCAAGGCGATAGAGCAAAACTCCATCTCAAAAAAAAAACATGAAAAGAAATCTCTAATCATTTTCCACTTTGGGATGGGGTAAACCACAGTAGCTGAGGCTTCCCGACCTACGCAGAGAGACCACTGAGATTCTGGAGCCGGACAGTTGATGGAATTGAAAAGAAATTTGCTCTCTGTGTCAGTACATTTTGCATTGCTATAAAGGAATACCTGAGGCTGGGTAATTTACAAAGAAAAGAGATTGATTTGGCTAATGGTTCTGCAGGCTGCACAAACATGGCACCAGCATCTACTCAGCTTCTTCTGGGGAGGCCTCAGGAAGCTTTTCCTTGTGACAGAAGGCAAAGGGGGAGCTGGCGTGTCACATGAGGAGAGAGGGGGCAAGACAGTGAGGAGGAGGTGCCAGTTTCTTTAAGAATCAGATCTCCCATGAACTCATTACTGCAGGGTGGGCACCAAGCCATTCATGAGGAATCCACCCCTATAACCTGAACACCCCCACCAGGTCCCACCTCCAACATTGGAGATCACATTTCAACATGAGATTCGGAGGGGACAAACATCCAAATCGTATCGACCTCACTGCATCGCAATTGCTGCGGGATGCTCTGCCTCGCATTCCTACAGGAGTCTCCTCCAGGTGCCAGATCCTTCCGGAAAACAGGCTTTGGAAAGAGGCTGTGTTGGCTTCCCAGAGCAGGCTGCAGCCCAGCCCAGCCACGGCACCAACCCCACTGCACGTGGGAAGTGCTAGTTCCCAACGTGGCCCAGCTCAGACTCACAGCCCCATCAGAACTGGCACACACCCCAAATCCATGTGAGAACCCAGTGAGAGATTTCCCAGTTTACATGACAGCTTCCAGAAGACTCTGGAAAGTCTGGGCCCTCCAGAGAAGGACGACGTCAAGGATGCAGAGGAGGACACAGGGAGAGAAGCCATAGGTCTGTGTTCAAGCCACTGAGGGCCCAGGGGGCCAGAGAGAGTTTCCTTTGTGCCTTAGGAGTGAGAATGTTCAGGCCACCTGTGGATGAGTTCACAGCTCACAGGAATACCTGTTGGGTAAAGAGTCTGCAATTATTCACACCCCTCAGTCACTCTGAGAAACTTTTAAACACAAGATCTTTGAGTTTGAGTTTAACTTGTGTTTAAAACTTTGAGTTTTCAAGCTTTTTTGCAATGTTGGGTAAGACAGAACCTCCCAGTGACCTACTGCCTTAATCTGAAAATACTGAGCCTGTCACTCTTTGACGTCTTTGGACTGTTGAGAGAATGAATGAGGTCAGTGTGCACCTATACCAGGGGCTCGGAAATGCTTGACTCTCAGTTTGTGCTCATTTACTACTCATGTCCCTTCTCCCGATGTCTCCTGTGCCTCTCTTGCAATGCCCTGTCCAACAAAAACCCAGTGAGCCCTTGTGTCCAATGGCTGAGCTCAATTGAACATCCTCAGGTACCCTCACGACCCACGCTAGCTGAAAGTCGAAGCCACTGCCTGTCACCACCACTCAGCCTCTACCCTCTGGCCCTGCTCCCCTCTGACCACCACCGCCCTGTGAATTTTCTCCTTCTCTCTATGCGTTTCTACCCCAATGGAATTCTTCGCCTATTTCTTCTTCATCCCAGAAGAGTGGATGTTGGAGTTCTGCAAAGTTTGCATTATGAGAAATCAATATTCGGGGTCACAGAATGTCACGGTTTGGCCCACACGACAACACAGAAAATTCCCACCCACCAGGCTTCCTGCAGCTGCTCCCCTCCTGGAAAGAATTTGCAAAGGCAAGTCAGCTATAGAAAGAGCATTCCAGAACCACGATGACCAAAGTCTCATTGGACTGAAGGGCACAAGGTGCAGTGGGAAGGGAAAGTCTTCGGCAGAGCTCTTTGTATTTGCAAAGAAGAAACCACCAGGCAAGGCTCCCTGCATCCTCCCAGCCAGGGAGAGGCTGAGGCTTGGGGAAGTTGGGTGTTTCCCTGAGGAAGCAAAAGATGAAGCATTTGTGTTTTGTTTGAATTGATAATGATGTCAGTTTCAGTTATGGGCTCATTACAACAAACCTGGGACGTATTAACAGCTCTTTAATTGAATTTGGAAATAAGAAGGAGGGTTTAGAATGGTCTTATAAATAGTGGATGCGCCGGCCTCTGCAGCAACTGTCTTCAACATTAAACAGAGAGAGACGAGACATGGGGTCCCCCAAGGCCAGTCATTTCTTACCCTCCACAGGGTCCCCACATGCCCACTGTGAGGCAATCATTACCATTCCTCAGCTGAGCTTGTGGGTGCTAAGGAAAATATTCAGACCAGGAAGCCCAAATTTGGACCCAGAGAATAAAAACGGGGCTGATGAGACGCTGAGATGCAACCTTTAATCTTCTCTTCTAAATCAGCAATGCAAGATAAACTGCTGACTGTCCAGCCCCCAGCCCCCTCCGACGAGCTCCACAGGGCTCAAGGCAATCCTCTCCAGAACGGCGAGGGGTGATGGGATGGACTGCTTTCCTATCAGCTGAACTCCCAAGGGCCAAGGGCCCGGGCCAACTCCTCTCAGAATCCTGGGTGCCTTCCCCAGGCCCTGATAAAGGAAATCTAGACAATCCTTTGTAGAGTGAACAAGAGGATGAATGACCTACCACCTATGGGCTTTCCCTTTTGCCGTTTCTATTTCCCTCACCCTTTCCTCCCTTTCACCTGCTTTTTCCACCACATACTCTCATATCAACCCCTGTGCAGCCTCTCTCAGAAAATCTATGTTAATTATCCAGGACTCATCCTTCTTTACTCTGTGCCTATATAATCACATACAAATACACATATTTACTCATACCTGCATGCGTACATGTAGACACACATATATATCATGTCCATACACATTACCTATCGCTGGGGGGCAGAGAGTTGACAGATTTTGCAAATAAAAACACAGGACATTCAGTTACGTTTGAATTTCAGATAAACAACACGTAGCTTTTAAGTTATTTCTAGATTATTTCTTGTTTATCTGAAATTCAAATGTATTGAGTGTCTTGTATTTTATTTGACAACCCTGGGCAGAAGGTGGCTTTATTTGTTTTGTAAAATCTAATCACAGTATTCATACATTCTCTCTTGGAATCCCATAGCTATCTTTTCCGGTCAACAGGAAGAGCCCCAGTGCCTTCTTTTTAATGGATGCATAATATTCCATGGTGTGGGTGCTCCTCAATTGCTGGATAATGCCCTCTACGGTTGGTTAACTGTATTGCAGTGTTGCTCAGTAAATTCTCCACCGTCGACAAAAGGAACGGAAGACAATATGGCTGGCTCTGTCATGCTTCCTTAAATTAGCTGTCATGGCAAAGTCAGACCAGAAGTCACAGCAAGAGAACACATCACTCAGAACAGCCAACCTCAGGAGAGCCTGTGGCTGCATCAGGTACCCTGAGTAGAGAGGAGGGATGACAAAAAGAAATGAAATGCCCCTTTCCAACAAGGAACATGACAATGGAGACAGACAGATGCCTTAGACTCCAGGCTGGAAATATGCCCAAATGTAGAAATTCAGACCAACTCATTTGCCAAAACCCACACCAGCATAACTGTTCTGCTCAGCTCCCCGCCGGCCCCAACCTCCTTCTTTTCATCAGTCATATCTTTAACTTCATCCTTGTTGCTGAAAACACAAAAATAAAAAATACATAGCAGCTCTGTTGACATTACAGCAACAGCATAAGCCTCATTTTACCAACCATTTAACTCTCTCTAAGGACCCCGTTCAGAGACACGGGCACGTTGATGGGAGCTGTACAAAGGTCAGTGATTTGGAGGCTCTTTTCGACAATTTGCCAGGATTTTGGCATTTGTAAGCATCCATAGGACAGCTCTCTAGCAAGCTGACCTTGACAGCGAATGGGATAAATAAACCTTCAATTTACCCCCTCCAGCTCTCCGCGAGCTGGGCCGGTCCCCACGGAGCCTTCACCTGTCCATATCGTTCAACTGCCTGCAACTTCCAACTGACGAACATCCACAGCTCCGCAGCCCAGTGACAAACACCATCTAACAGATAAGGCTTCTGAAAAGTCAAAGCCAATACTGCTTCCATTGAAAATTTAATGCCGGCTCCATCTTCGCCCATCATTCTTCCGACTGTTGCACGCTTCCCAAGAGGCCCTTGAAGCTAAAGCACTGCTCTATAACAGGTAATGACGTAGCATTTAATGATACTGTCCAAAGTGATCCCGGTCTTTGGGAAGTAATGTGCACTCATGTACCAGATAAGCACCGCCAAACGTACTGAGCCGCCGTATCTTTCACGGCCCTGTCACCAGATACAATGTGACACATGCCCGGACATCCTACCTGCTACTCCTCCGACCCCGCCATCAGACAAAACGCTCGCTTTCAGAGCAGAGCTCCAAAGCGTTAAGTGAATTCAGGCAAAGGTAGGATGGTAACGTAGCCTTAATTAAGTATTCACAGCCTCTTTAATACTTCAGTGCTCTTGGATTCGCTACTAAAATCTGTGAATTATACCTCATTGAAAAATGTCCTTAATCGACTCTGACATGTTTTATTGGAGGCAGAAAAAATGTTTCAGTATGATAGATAAGGTTAAAAATGTTACTACTCTGATCATTTACTCTAGTGCCTTGCAAAAAAACTCCAAAGCCAAAAACCATTTACATCATTCATCGGATGCAATGGAGAAAAAAAGCCTTATCTGACAGCCCATTTTTAGCTGATGGGACAAAGTGCACATTTTCAATTTTCTGACAAAGTTATGTTGTTTATGTAGATAAGGGGAAAAACAACTGTAACATTTCTACAGCATGCCACGAGGGCTGGAAACGTGGCTTCAAATGTGAAGTATCTCCAAGCAACACGGAGCGCCACGTAACCAACAAAAAGCCACCCTTAGGGCTTCAGACAAAACAGTGCGTGGAGCACCTTCCGTCTCGGGAGCAGCTGAGAGGAGCAGCTGAGGGCTTTCAAACGGCCCCAGAGCTCTGCTGGGATGTGTCGCCTGGTAACTCTACAGGTACCAAAAGTCTCGTCTCAGCTTTAGCCCCATTAAGTTGCAATGGGGAACACAGAAACCCATCAACAGAGAGACCCTTTACAGGGGTGTCCAATCTTGTGGCTTCCTGAGCCACACTGGAAGAAAAAACATTGTCTTGGGCCACACAGAAAATACACCAACACTAACAACAGCTGATGGGCTAAAAAAAATTTAAAAATCACAAAACAATCTCATAATGTTTTAAGAAAGTTTAAAAATGTGTGTTGGGCCGCACACATGTGGCCATGTGACGTGCAGGCCCCGGACTGGACAAGCTTATTCTAGCAGTTGTTTGTTCATGAGTCTTGCTGTTTTCTCTGTACTTCGGATAATACGGCTAACCCTAGAGGTAGAGATTCACACTCCAGGGTCTCCACATGCCCTTCTGTGGAAGGGGCTCTCGCAGTTGAACCTGGGTACACCCTGGGCGGTGACCCACATATCCCGTTACATCTTCCCCAAGCATCCATTCATATGCCACCTCCTTGTAGACCACACGTGTTCCCCTACCCATCATTGACCCGTTAGGATAGCAGAGGCCCTCAGCATAGCACGGAGGCTGTCAGGCCAAGTCCTAACCTAGACAGCCAGGAACAAATCTTTGGTCCAATGCTGGGTGACTACATGATCTTGGGCAGGTGACTTCATCTCCCTGTGCCACTGGGTGCTGAGCCATAAGAGGGAGAGGATGGCAATGGCTGAAGGGCAGATCTGCCAAGGCAGCACCCCTGATGCCTTCCTCTCAGGGGTTGGCACGTGGGTGGTGTTCAGGGAATGTCAATTTCAACTCTTGCTGCTGAGGGCAGACTGGACCTCACATACGGGCTGCTCTGAAACGTCACTAAAGCTCCACTGATATTTTCTATAAGTCAGTCTTTCTTAGGCCAGTTATAGACAGGATTGTTTTCCAAGTAGCCTCCTGCCCTTTGGAACTGAAATTCATTATAAACCTGGCAGATACTCAGCCGCTCCGTCCATGCTGGGGAAAAGAATCTTTGCAGAAGTTTCCTGATTAAAGCTACCAGGGTCACATAAAGCCAGGAAAATGGTTACAGACTAAACGATGCAATTAAACAGTGACCAGTGCCAGAGCAGAGGAAGAGGTACACAAAACCTGCAATGCTGTTTCTATCCAACACGTTGTCCAGTATGTCCAATGAATGTCCTCCAGCTCTGGGCCATACAGCCAAAGTTCCATGGCTGAGTAGGGCTCGTGGGCGTGTTTCATCTGACAGGAACAGAGTACCCGTGTTCTTTTAAATGTTCCATTCATTGTCGTTACAGAGCCTTCCTTGACCACTGTGCCCAACCTTGACAAGGCAGAATTTCTTTTTTTGTTTTTTGTTTGTTTGTTTGTTTTTGGGTTTTTTTCAGACAGAGTTTCTCTCGTGTTGCCCAGGCTGGAGTGCACCAGCGCGATCTCGACTCACTGCAACCTCCACTTCCCAGATTCGAGCGATTCTCCTGCCTCAGCCTCCCGAGTAGCTGGGACTACAGGCATGCGCCACCACACCCAGCTAATTTTTTGTATTTTTAGTAGAGACGGGGCTTCACCATGTTGGCCAGGCTGGTCTCGAACTCCTAACCTCAGATGATCCTCCCACCTCAGCCTCCCAAAGTGCTGGGATTACAGGCGTGAGCCACCACACGCCCGGCACAAGGCAGTATTTCCGTAGACTTTATTTAAGTAGCTTCTTCTAGAGCCATGAGGCACTGCCTGATATCAACCAGCATTTATAAACTAGTAACCAACATCTAAAATTAGGAAATTCAACAGGAAAATATACTGTCCTATGAAAACAAAAATCCCAGGATTTTTGTAGGCCTACCTCCTACTTCTATCAGAAGTGTGAAGGACATTCTACCTACCTGGCCAGTACACATGGATGTTATCAAAGTCATGGGAACCAGGAGGAACTCCTCAAACTGGATCCTGGGACAGAAAGGGGGCATGAGTGGAAAACAAGTGAAACCCACATGAAATCTGGAGTTCAGTATCAATAATAATAGAACAATGTTGTTTCTTAGTTTTGACAAATGTACCCTGGGAATAGAAGTTGCTAATGTTAGGGGAATGCAGCGAGAGGTGAACATTCTGTATTCTCTTTGGAACATTCTGTATTCTCTTTGCAACTTCTCTGTAAATCTAAAATTACTCCAAAATAAAACATTTATTTTTTTAAGAAAGTGAGAAGTTCTAAACCAAAAGGAATGTGTGCTTCTTAGACATGCGCCACTTCACTCATTGCTTTTGGTGCTGGCGCCTGGAGACATTTGAATTTAGGACTTCTCTCTCTCCCTGTGCAAGATTAAGTATCTGCAAACACCCCAAGTGATATTATATCTGTATTTCCGCCATGGGGATCTCTGGCCATCACGATCAAGCCTACTCCCTTGCCTTGATTTGGGGTCTATGTGATGGGAGGGGGAAAAGGATCAAGTCAGGAAACGTCCTGTTTTCTGGGGCTACTATTTCCCACACCCACCACTGACAAGAGGGCAGGACATCGAGCACCACATCTGCTCAGCAGCAGTGTCACTGACGCTGCGACAGCTCTTGCTCTCAGTGGCAGGCCCCACAGCCAGCAGGCTGCACAGCCCCAGCTGAGCCAGGCTCTCCCACCTGCACCTGCCTGGGAGCAGAACTGCTGGGGCCCCTGGAGAAAGGCAGGGGCAGGCAGCTGGGGAAGGGCAGAGGGAGATGTTGCTGATGGTTTTCAAATTCTTATCTGGAGGTCTTGTTAAAACCTCACCTCCAGGCCGGGTGCAGTGGCTCAAGCCTGTAATCCCAGCACTTTGGGAGGCCGAGGCGGGTGGATCACAAGGTCAAGAGATCGAGACCATCCTGGTCAACATGGTGAAACCCCGTCTCTACTAAAAATATAAAAAATTAGCTGGGCATGGTGGTGCGTGCCTGTAATCCCAGCTACTCAGGAGGCTGAGGCAGGAGAATTGCCTGAACCCAGGAGGCGGAGGTTGCAGTGAGCCGAGATCACGCCATTGCACTCCAGCCTGGGTAACAAGAGCGAAACTCCGTCTCAAAAAAAAAAAAAAAAAAAAACCTCACCTCCAGAGTCTCTCATTCAGATGGTTCAGGGTGAAGCCCAGGAATTTGCACTTCTTACACTTTCCGGGTGATGCTGAGCCACTGTCCTGGGGTAGCACTTGCTACTGCTGTACACAATGGAATCCTTGCCCAATATATTAATATTTAGTTCTTATTGTTTCCAGGGAGTGCCTCAATACAGCAAAAGCCGTCAATGCATGCTGAGGTCTCCGGGAGGGGAGTGGTTTGGCCTGCTCCAATGGGCAGTAGTACTGCTCTGCCATGCAGGCAGTCCAGTGGTTAAGAGGACCAGATCAGGAGTCACCCAGGCCCTGGTTTGAATCCGGACATCACCGCTCACTAGCTGTGAGACCCTTCATCACTGTGAGTTGCGTACCCTCTCTGGGGCTTGCTCTCCCCATGTGCAGAGTGTACATAATGTATCTGTCTCTGCAGGGAAGAGTCAGTCTACATGCTGAGGGTATCTTGGGTGGATCTTCACTCAGGACCATTCCTCTGGACTGCAGATTCTTATCCCACTTCTTACCAAAGTAATGCGCATTGCACACTTGAATCTGTAAAGCTTAATTCCTACCACCTTCCTCCTCCACATCTTCTTCTTCCACAGTCTCTCATCCCTCAGTCTTCTTTATCTCAGTTACAGGTAATTCATCCCTCTGGTTGCTCAGCTCAAAATTACTGAGATCCTTCCACCAGCCAGTCTGAGCCCTGTGGTCTCAATACACAATGTCCTCACCCTATCTCTACCTACAGAGCCGCTCATGCTTCCAGCTCCAGTTGCACTGGGCACCCTCACAGCCCTTCTGCAGAGCTGGGAATGGCCAACATCCCGCAGGCCCTCTCATGTCCCTGCAAGAATGCTGACGTTGGGAGAGAGAGCATGAATGCTCCCTCCTTTGCTGCTCCCCAAAGAAAAGGCCACCTGCAGCCTTATATTTGCAAGAAACTCATGCTGAGAGCATCTGAGCCCAAGAAGACAGAGTCCTGTTCTCCGATGGCCAGCTCTCAGGCCTTCTCGAACTTCTCCCTTCCCTGCCAGATGTGACCTTGTATTCTGGATGCCTGTGGTTTGGCTGTCTTCCTCCTCAGAAACATGTGTGGTGTTCTTCTAGCAGAGGGATTGATGTATTTATACATGTATCATACCTTCCCCTCTGAGGACGGGAGCACGCCTTGCCCAAAGCCCCCAGCCAAGCCTGAGCACAGTGACTCAACTCTGAGGACTTCTGCTGACTGATAAGTCCCCACTGGACAGGTCTGAGGTTTCTCCCCCAGCCATGCACTCTGGCCTTGTGCTAGTCTGACTACCCGCCATGTGTGTGCGACCCTCTGGCAGACACTGTACATAGCATGGACGTGGAAGACAAGCCTGGAGGTGATGACTCTGCTGGAGTGAACAGCACCCACAACACAGGGCAGGTCACTGGAGGAAAAGATCACCTGGGGCAGCACCCCAGGGTGGAGTCAGGTGAGGGGCTAGAATTTCAGCAGCTCTTGGGGGAGATAAGGACTTCATAAGACACAGATGGCAATGGAGGAGAGAGGAGGAGAGGGGAAAAGGGGTGGGAGAGTGCGTTCCACATAAGGAAGGCGTGAGGGCAGAAAAGGGCAGTGGTGTGTTCATGGAGTGGATTTCCATCCTGTGTGACGGCAGCTCGGGACAAGCTGGGCACTGGGGAGAGTGGTGGTGGCAGGAGTAGGAGCTACAAGTTAGAAGTTCCCCGGCTTCCTCTCTAGGAGGAAATAGAGTTGTGGAAGCACACAGACAGCCCTGGAAGGGAAAAGTGTTCATCGAGAAACCACTAACTCAGGATATCCCTGGCCCACACCCCTGGGAGCAAGTGCGCCATGGAGTCACATCAATCTCATAAACCCTGTTGTTGTCCTGTGACTGGCACCATTCATGCATGGCAATTTTATGCACTAAAAATGTCCATTTTTCAGAGCCAAGTGAAGTGGCTCATGCCTGTAACCTCAGTGATTCAGGAGGCCATGGTAGGAGGATCGCTTGAGGCCAGGAGTTGGGACCAGTCTGGGCAACATAGTGAGACCCCATCTCTACATAAAAATGTTTTTTAAATTAGCCAGACATGGTTGTGCATGCCTGTAGTCCAGCTACTTGGTGGGAGGCTGAAGCAGGAGCGTTGCTTGAACCTAGGAGTTTGAGGTTGCAGTGAGCTGTGATTGCACCACCACGCTCCAGCTTGACCAACAGAGCCAGATGCTGTCCTCATAAAGATGTCCATTTTTGAAAAAGCAATCATCTCAGTAATGCCTCGGTATTTGTATTTTGATAGTCCCCTGTTTTAAAATGATTATTAATATTTAAACTTACATGAAGCCTCTGATCCTAACCCAGTAGAAGGCTACCTCTAGCCAGAGTCTAAATGCTGGTGTTTGAAGCTCAGCTTTGCCCTTACCAGTGGGTGCTAGACACCCACTGTACCTCATTGTCCTCATCTGTAAAGTGGGAATAATAATAGTGTCCACCTCACAGGGGTGTTGTGAAGTTCAATGACTCAATAAGCATAAATTGCCCATAGACCCAGGTACGTGGCAAACACTCATGAGTGTTAAGGAGGCACCCCAGGCAGGAGATGGACGTGGAAACAGCTCCAGAAGCAGTGGGAAGAGGTGGGGTGATGTGCATGTAGCAGAGGGCCTCAGGAGCCTCCAAGCAGGAGCAACTGATCACATGGGGGCTGCATCTCTGGAGGGTGGAATTAGGTCGCAGAGGTCCCGGGGGCTGGCTCTGCAGGGAAGGCTTAGCTCCCGCCATATTATCACACACTTAAGCTACACCCAGGGTTAATGGCAGAGCTGTCGATGGGGAGCTGGTAAGGCAGGGGGCCCCAGGAATCAGCCCACGCCCTGCCATCACAGCCCCAGCAGACCTCGCAGCTCCCCTCAGCTCCCTACCACAGGCCTTTATGTTTCTACCCACAGACCTGGCTTTGATGGAGCCTGCATTTTGTTTCGTTTCAGAAATACTGTAGTAAAATGAGTGTATCTTTCTGGTTATTAATTTTCTGATTTTTTGTTGTTGTTATTTATCTAAACGTAAGATGTTTTATTTCCCAACCAGCTGCTATACGAAGTGTGAGGTACAATTGGAAATCTAGCTCCATGTAGCTGAAACTCTATCAGTGGGAGTTGAAAGAGACATCTTTTCCCCTTGCAGGAGAGAAAAGGAGACAAAGCAAGGAAGAGAAGAAAAAAAGAGGGAGAGAACAATGAGAAAGAGAGAGGGTGGGAAGGGGGGAGGGAAGAGGAAAGGGAACCCGGTTTGATTATGTTCTGTTTATTGCTGCGTTACTCAGGTGACTGCTTACTTAAGTCTGACTGCCAGGCTAAGCCCCCAGTCCCAGTTCTTTCCCGTGTTCATAAGGGCCAGCTAACACAGTGTTTTGCCCCCATAGCTGCTGTAGACCTGGCCACAGTCAAACAAATGGTGCAGATAGAAGTGTGAGTGCAGGGAAAGCCCCCAGAGCCATCGGGGCTAACCGAGGTGGAAGAAGATGGGGCTCAGGGCTCCGACAGGGTCAGAGTAGGTTGGCTTGCTATTAGAGCTGAGAATGGAAATTCCTCAGTGTGTACAGAGCAGTTGCCTTCAGGCTCTGTATTGGCCACCGGCTTGTGATCCTGACTTACAGCAAGGTACAGGCCAGGCTTGATCCTCCTGGACAGAGAAGAAACCAAAAAGTACTTCCCTTTTGTCCATAAGCACCTGTTCCCACTCATCCGGTCAGGCAAGTGGTGCTTTAGAAATAGACCTTATTTAATGAAACCACTCCATCTTCATCTTTCAGATGAGAAGTCTGGGGCTCTGGTGCCCAGACAAAGAAAAACCCAATGGCCATCCAAAGAAAATTCTTGATGACACTAATTCTTGCTCTAAATACTGCTGTGATGGTCAATTTTATGTCCAACTTGACTGGGCCCCAGGGTGCCCATATATTCAGTCAAACGTTATTCTGGGTGCTTCCAAGGGGTGTATCTGGATGAGATTATCATTTTAAAAGGTAGACTGAGTAAAGCAGATGGCCCTCACCAATTTGGGTGGGCCTCATCCAATCTATTGAAGACCAGAATTAAAAACAAAGCCTGACCTCCCCCTGGTAAGAGAAGACTTTCCTACCCGACAGCCTTCAAACTCGAATATCAGCTTTTTGTGGTTTCACAACAGCTTGCCGGCCTTCACACTCAAACTGAGATGTTGATTCTGTAGGTTTTGGGCTTGTCAGCCTCCATAATCACATGAGTCAATTCCTTATAAGAAATCTGTCTATCTGTCTATCCATCTATCTATCTATCTATCTATACATACATACACGCATACATCTATCCATCCATCTATCCATCCTTCTATGTATCTATCCATTCATCTATCTATCCATCCATCTATCCATTCATTCATCTATCCATCTATCCATTCATCCATCCATTTATCTGTCTATGCATCCATCCATCTATCTATTCATCTATTTATTTAATCTATCATCCACTTATCATCTATTTATCTATTATCGATTTATCTACATCATTCATCTATTGCTATATATCTATCATTTATCTATATCTATCATCCATCTATCTATGTCCTCTATTTCTCTACCTATTATCTATCTATATCTATTACTTATCTACCTACCCATTCATCTGAAAGGTTCTGATTCCCAGGAGAACCCTGACTAATACAACCGCTGCCCTGAAAAATCACAGCCTGAACCTGAGTACCAGTCTGCTGCTACCTTGCCAGAGGGATGGAGGGAGGCTTAGATCCAGGAATTCTCAAAACACTATCCTCTCAACAAAGTCTTTCAAACCAGAGGACTCTCATCCACAGGAGGCAGGGTGGGGGTGTGGCACCTGGAGCCAGGGGAGAAGCACAGGATGAAGCCACAGGGAAAGAGGGGCAGGTCTTCCTATAGATCACTTTGGTGACACAATGAAGCTCAATCATTAACTTTTTTCATTAAAGTAGATAGATAGTAATAAATAGAATACAAACTTTGCATGACTTAAAAATAAATCATGAGATGATAGAGAAACTTCACAATTGCAGTAGCCTGTGGACTCTGCCTTCAAGATTCCTTTTCCCCTGCAGTGACTTGGAGCAGCTGCTTGTTTCTTATTTCCTATCCAAGGGAAAATATCTGACCATCAGGGGAAGAGCCCAGGGCCACGAGGGGCTTGATGGGTTGGCTGTCTCCTCGACCATGTTTCACATCCTGAGTCAAATTCACACGTTGGGGGACCAAAACCTGGGGCACAAACTTGACCTCCAAACTTTAAAGTCCCCTCCTCTGCCCTGCTTGTGACAAATGGCCTGTCCCCACCCACCCCAGTGCTCAATAACCACAGCTTTCCTCCAGAGAGGACATCTCAATAAAACAGATCTGGAAAGCCCATCTGGACCTGAAGGGGAGGCGCCTGGGATTTCCTCTTCTCACTTCAGTCTTTCCCTGTGGAATCCACCCATGGTTCTGGGCAGCACATAGAGTCTCCTTGCACCTCACCTGGCCTCAGTCTCTGAACACAAAGCAGAAACTCAAGCTTGTTCAACTAGGCAAAGGAAAAGCAGCTCCCATAGTTGAACCACTCTGGTCTCAAAGGCTAAGTATTTCACATCCTCCCTGAGGTTTTTGTTAGGTTGGGTCCTTGTGCTCTGCAGGAGCCAGCCATGCATCTATCTATCCGTCCCTCTATCTAGCCAGCTAGCTAGCTATCCATCCATCCATCCACCTATCCATCCATCCATCTATTTATCTATCTATCTATGTATCCATCCATCCATCTATTCTCTTCAGGAGCCAGGCAGGATCTCAATCAGGGCGAAAGAAGCATGAGAGGCTGATTCACAGACACAGATCTCTTTATTGGCTGGAGGATGGGCCACAGCCACCATGACATGCCTCTATTTTACCTTGCTTGTTTCACTGCATGCACACATGCACACACACAGACACACACACGCAACCACACATGTGCAAGCACAGCTCTACATCATGCCTCCAAAATTTCCCAGGGTTGCCCAAGCCTGGTTCACTGGAGAACTGCCTTCTCAGGAACTCTCCAATTACCATACGGAGCTATGTGGTCACTTTCATGTGCACCTGCAGGTTCTGTTCAGACCTGCATTCCTACCCCCACCTTCTCTTCCCTCTGTCATCTCTTCTCTCCTTCTGTGGCTTCTGCTTTCTCTCCTACTGTCATGACAGGGATGGCCCTACAGGGCCAGGGGAAGAGGGGAAGACTGAATCCAGGAGACCTGGGCTCTGCTTCCAGCGCCGGCACTGATGAGGAATCACATACCCTCCTTGCACTTGTCTCCCTGCTGCCTCCGTGGACTTGACATTGGTTTTCCTGCCATCTATTTCCCTAGGAGATCGGACGAGTTAATGGGCCCTTTGTCAACCATGAACCTAAAGATCATTGGAGTCAACTGCATTATCTGTGGCAAACCACATGCTGGCTCATTACCGTGTTCCTGCAGCTTTCTGGACTCCATGCTGTCTGTTGCTGACTCTGAGGCAGCACCCCTCTCCTCCATTCTCCCCCTACCACAGGGACTAGAAACCTGGAAACTACATTTTCTGGAATCTCATGAAATGGGCCAATGAGGGAGACAGCTGCCCAGTGTTTAATGGACAGGAGCGGTATCATTTTTCCTGGGACAGCAGTGGCAGATGCACAGGTTCTGCTGGATGAACTTGGATTACAGCCTGCAAAGTCCCAGCTATGCGCAGGAGGCAACTGTAGTCATTGCTGGTGCTTGCTAGCAAAGTCTGGAGTCTCTGAAAGCCAGCGGCATGTCAGAGAACCTCAGCCAGTTCAACCCTCTCTCCTCCGACCTTTCAAATGGCTTTGGAAGCGTTACATTGCCGGCGTGAAATCCCTTTCTACTTGAGATAGGCACATCCTGTGCTTCTGTATGTGTATTTGTGTTTTCCTCACATCTAGTCCTGAAAAAGCACCAAGCATCAGTTGCGTATTTAACTCGATGTCTGAAATGTGGGCTTACATGGAAATATCCAAGAACATTGGCATAAAACAAGGTATGGCTGTCAATTGAGGACTCTTAGCTCTGTGAGGGAATGACAGGGTTAGCAGAAGGCCTCAGTATTTTCAATCACGAGCTTTCCGAAAAATGTATGTTTCAATGCTGTCCCATTTCTTTTTTTTTTTTTTTTTTCTTTATTTATTTATTTTTGTTTTTAAGATGGAGTCTCCCTCTGTTGCCAGGCTGGAGTGCAGCAGCGTGATCTCAGCTCACTGCAACCTCTGCCTCCCAAGTTCAAGCGATTCTCCTGCCTCAGCTTCTCAAGTAGCTGCGACTACAGGCACACGCCACCATGCTCAGCTAATTTTTGTATTTTTAGTAGAGATGGGCCTTTACCTTGTTGGCCAGGATGGCCTTGATCTCTTGACCTCGTGATACCCCCGCCTTGGCCTCCCAAAGTGCTGGGATTATAGGCGTGAGCTACTGCACCCAGTCAGTGCTGTCCCATTTCACCCATGACATTACATGGCCCTTGGAGGGCAGAGAACAATCTCTTTTCTTTTTGTGTAAATTAAATCCCTCCATAATAAATTCCAAGTAACTAGCTAAACCATTGGTTGTCTTATAACTTTGTAGCTTTAAATATTGCTGGCAAACACGTTTAACCCTCAGAGAATCTGAAAGCTTGTGTTAAAGAGATCATCTAATCTGACAGTAGCCACGATAAGCGGCTTGAGTTGGTTTCCCCGTGGCCTCCCAGAGAGTGCTAGGGGGCTACGGCCAAGGCTGGCACCCAGTGCCCTCCAGAATATCCTATTCCACCTGCTCTCTGGCCTTGATGCTAAACGCACCATTTTTCTACTTTCATCCGGTTTTCATTTTGTCCCCTTCTTTTCAATGATGGCCACAGTGCATTTTTTAAAAACAGGGGGATTCTGTCTTTGAGACCATCACGAATAAGCCAGGCTGTTCGAATGTAGAGAAATAAGGACCAAAGAAAAAACAGCTCAAATCCCCAGAGAGGCATCTGGGCACTAAAGTACGCCAAGCACAATGGGTGAAGATGCTGGGCACCCAGCAGTGAGAAGGAGAAGTCCATGATTCGCACTGGAGACACTGGGGACTCTGAAGTGGGGGAGGAGAGAGGGGGCAAGGACTGAAAAGCTTCTTATCAGGTACTATGTTCAGTATTTGGGTGAAGGGTTCAACAGAAACTCAAACTTCAGCATCATGCAATATGCTATGGAACAAACCTGCACATGGACCCCGAATCTAAAATACAAAATAAATGAATCAAATTTTTAAAAATCCTTTCACCTCTGCCACGCACCACATCACATGCACAGGGCTCACCCACACCCGGGGAGAACGTCAGGTTGGGCATGTTCACCAGGGAGCAGGACCCTTGGGGACCACATAACACACTGTCCTGATGAAACTCCCATTCCAGCCAGGGAGATGCACTCTGCATGTAACCGGAAGGGCGGCAGCCAGGCACAGAACAGCGGGCACTGTGGGAGGGTGTCTGGCTCCATCCCCACTGCGGTAGGGCCTGGCCCAGTGCAGAGCCCCCACCGCCTGCCTTCCTAAAATGCAGCTCAGCCTCCTCTCTGCTCACAGAGGCACCTCACACATTTGTGACAACTGGCACTGGCTTATTCATCATCTCAGATAGCAACTCTCTGTTTTCTCAGACACCCACTTTAATACCCTGACATTTCTGTTCAGCCCATAACATTCTGTCAATTGTTTACGTCTTGTTTTTGCACGGATCGCCTTTCCTGCCACGCTCTCAGCCCTCCCCAGCCCTGGTGCGTGCTGTTTAGCAAGAGGCCGGGTGTCACCCCCTCGCCATCCACACCACTGGGTTTCCAAAGAAGTGTGCTGCATCCCCACACCAATCATCTCCCAAGGCACTCACAGAGGATGCTCCTGTCTCAGGGTAGATGCTGGCTACAGAAAGGCAGTTTGCTGGGGGCTCTGTTCACCCACAGGAACCTAACCAGGGATTCCTTCTCTGCCCTGCCCCAGTTAATAACCAAAAAGGCCAGTTGCCAAAACCTGCAGGGGGACAGAATTGCCCTCCTTTCCATCTGCCTCATGTCTGGCTCATCAGTAGGACCTGCTGCCCATCATCTGGCCACCCACTCTGTCTCCCCTCCCTCAGTCTGGACCCCACCCCCTCTCACTCACCCCTGCAGTCACTCAGCCTTTATCCAGACCACACACAGCACAGCGGTCTTGAAACATAGGGCACCGCTGCCCTGGAGCCACCCCATAAGGGGCTTCCTGCTGCCCTAAGGATGCAATCCAAACTTCCCTCTGTGGTCTACAACAGCCAGCATGATCTGCCCACTGTCCCCTCCCTGACCCTCTCAACCCCTATACACACCAGGTCAGGCCGCTCTCCTAAGTGAGTTAGTGCAGGTTGTATTTCAGGTCCTCTGGCTCCTTTCCATGTCAGCGTATGGGCATGTGCTGTTCCCTTCACATGGTCCATTCCCTCCCACACCTATGGAAAAAGGAGAAATTCTGTAACTAGTGGTGTTGGGACAAATGAACAAGCATTTGGGAAAAAAACAACAACAAAAACAATGTTTAGTTCCTACATGGCTCCTACCTATCCTACGGGCTTTGACTTACACATTAATTTCTGGAATAGAAATCTCCCATATCGATTCTTTGTCTGATGTTACTTGTTAGAATTTTCAGGCATTTGATGAGTTTGTCTGTTTACCTTTTTTTCCTGTCTGCATGCCAACCTGCAAATCTCAGCAAGGCAAAAACTAGGCCAGTGTTGCTCACCGTTGAATCCCTAAGCATCACATTGCCTGATGCAAGATACAAGCTCAATAAACATCTGTGGGATACAGGAATTAGTGAATCAATGAACGCTAACTCTACAGTGAGGACAATGGGAGCCCATTGTATGGTTCAAAATGTTCAAGGGCAGGGGGAAGGATCTTGTCATACTCTGTATTAGAAGGCATTCTAAAAGTATAATAATTAAAACAATGTGGCATTTCTAAGAAAGAGAGAATACAAGGCCAGGCACAGTAGCTCATGCCTGTAAACCCAGCAATTTGAGAGGCTGAGGAGAGCAGATTACCTGAGGTCAAGAGTTCCAGACCAGCCTGACCAACATGGTGACATCCCACCTCTACAAAAAATACAAAAAGTAGCCATATTAGGGTATGGCGGTACACACCTGTACTCCTAGCTACTTGGGAGGCCAAGGGATGCAAATTGCTTGAACCTGGGAAGCAGAGGTTGCAGTGAACCAGGATTGCACCATTGCACTCTAGCCTCTGCAACAGAGTGAAACTCCATCTCAAATAAATGAATAAATAAAAATAAAAGAAAGTGTGAATAAAAAAATTAATCAACAGAAGAGAAAAAAGATCCAAGTAAGAAAATATATCACTCAAACATTAAAAATCTTGCTTTCCAAATCAACCAGAAAATAAATTATTCAAAAATTGGTATGGACAACTAGCCAACAACAAGAAGAAAAAAATAAGCTACAATCCTGCCTCAGTACAATGAAATAAATAAATGTGAAATGACTAAACATTTGAATGGAAAAATTAAACCATTACATTATAATATAAAATTTCTGTTAATTACAGTGTAATCTTAGAATGAAGAAATCCAAAATTTGAAACTAAGGGCAGAGCCATAGAGAAGACTATGATCTCTTCAACTAGGTAAAAATGAAAAACTCAAACTTAAAAAACAGTTGTTGAGGTAGCAGGATTTCTAGCCATGGTGGAGAGATCAGTAAACTTCTCCCCATAAAACAAGTAAAAACTGGACAAAACTATCAAAAACAAACACTAAGAGCTCTGGAAATTGACTGCCTCTGTCCATTTGGACTGCTATAACAAAGTAACACAGACTAAGTGGCTTACAAAACAACCTAATTTATATCTCACAGTTCTGGAAGTTGAGAATCTGTGATCAGGGTGCCAGCGGGGTTGAGTTCTGGTGAGGGCTGGCTTCCAGGGTGTAGACTGCCAACTTCTCTTTGTATCCTCACATGGCAGAAAGAGAGTGAGAGAGCTTTCTGGGGCCCTATTTATAAGGGATCTAATCCCATTCATGAGGGCTCCACCTCCCAAAGTCTTCAGCTTTAAATATCATCACACTGGGATTAGGGTTTGAACATATAAATTTTGGGGAGACACAAACTTTATCCATAACATTGACCCAAAGCAAACAATAAACTGGAAGCACGTATTCATGAAAACTGCAAGAATTTTGAGTAAGAACAGTAGGATCTAGTGACTTTCTTGCCTAGGGCTGCTCCATTTCCTTCCCCAGCTAACTTGGCATGGTATTTTTTCAGGACAAGCCTGGCTGGGAAAACAGCATTTTCAGTGCCAAACAGGGCTGATCTGTTTGGGAGTGAAGTACTTGGTTGTATTGTCAGCAAAAGTTGCAAACTCAGAAGAAAATTAAGGAGGAAAACCCACAGCCCTGCTAAAGTAAAATTGCAGTCCCGGTTGGGGTGAATGGTAGGACAACCAGAAATTTAATGAGAATCTCCTAGAAGAGATAACTAAGCTATACACACATCTTTGGCTACCTAGAGAGCCTCTAGCATGTGCCAGGAATACTCAAGAGAGCTCAACAGAAAGTAAAACTAAATCTAAAGGCAGATTTGAAAACTGCCTGAACATGGGGTACAAGCTACAACCCATATGCAAATCAGTCAGCAGAGTATGGAAGCACTGAGCATCTTCCAATGACTAACTGACTACCAATCAATGCAGACACAGGAGCAACTCTTAGGAAGTCAAGCTAAAGATAAAAAGAAGAATTTAAGAAACTAAACAGATGTATCAACCATTCATGCTTAGAAGAACGATTTCATATATTAAGTCGGCAAGCTACTTTTTTTAATACTTAGGGAAAAATTTATAATCCAGACTTGCTACAAAATATTACTTTAAATGTCCAGTTTTCAACAAAAAAAAAAAAATTGTAAGAAGTGGTAAAGTATAAATTATACTCAGGGAGAAAAAAAGAGAATCAATATAAACTGATGTTGAGTGGGCCCAGACATTGGATTTGGATTTAGCAGACAGAGAATTCAAAGCAGCTATTAGAAATACATTCATGGTTCCATGGTGTAATGGTGAGCACTCTGGACTCTGAATCCAGAAATACACTCAAAGAATTGAAGAACACTATGTCTTAAAAATTAAAGAAAAATTTCTGCTTCACATTCTATCAGAAAATGAACTCAAAATGGATGAGCAAGCTAAATGTAGAGCTGAAACCATAAAACTCTTAGAAGAAAACCTAAGGGTTAATCTCCACAATCTTGGATTTGGCAATGGGTTCTTAGATAGGACACCAAAAGCATGAGCAGTGAAAGAAAAATAGATAAATTAGACTTTATTAAAAATAAAAACTTCTGTATCAAAGGAGAGTATCGATAAAGACAAAGGGACAACCTACAGAATGGGAGGAAATATTTGCAAAGCACATATCTAATGAGAATCTAGCATTCAGAATACATGAAGAATTCTTACAACTCAACAAGAAAAAGTAAACTCCCAATTAAAAAGTGGGCAAGGTACTTGAATAGGTCTTTCTCCAAAAAGATATGCAAATGGCCAACAAGTACATTAAAAAAATGCTCAACAGTATTAGTCACTAGGAAGATGAAAATCAAAACCACAATGAGGTAACACTTTATACTTCATACAGAAAATAACATGGTGTGGATGTGGAGAAATCAAAAGTCTTCTACATTACTGGTACAATGTGATATGAGGCAGACACTGTGGAAGACAGTTTGTCATTTCCTCAAAAGCTAAACATGGAATTATCATATTACCTAGCAATTCCACTTACACATATATCCTCAAAAAAATTAAAAATAGGTACTCAAACAAATACATGTACATGCATAGTTATAGCAGCACTATTCATGATAGCAAATAGGTGGAAACAGCTGAATGTTTATCAACAGATAAATTAATAAAGATATCATGGTATATATATACACACAATGAAATATTATCCAGCCATGAAAATAAATGAAGCATTGATATACGCTACCATGTAGATAAATCTCAAAAGCATGATGCTCAGTGAAAGAAGCCAGACACAAAATATCCTAAGATACCGTTTTTATGAAATATCCAGAAAAGGTAAATCCAGAGATAAAGAACACAAATTGGTGATTGCCAGGGACTGAGTGAAGGGAGAAATAGGGTGCAACTGCCTAATGGGCATAAGGTTTCTTTATGGAGTGATGAAAATGTTTTAGAAAAACATTGTGACTGTCCTAAATATCACATGGTACACTTTAAAACAGTGAATTATATGTACACTTTAAAATAGTGAATTTCACCTCAATTATAAAAATAAAAAAAAGAATGAAAGGAAAACGTAATAACAATGACTCATACCAAGCACCAAAATAGAGAAATATAAACTATAAAAATAAACTAAATAAAAATTCTAGATGAAAAATACAATGACAGAAAGGAAAATTCACTAGATGAGTTCATCATCAAATTTAAGATGGCAGAATAAAGAATCAGTAAACTGAAAAATCATAAATAAAACTTATCTAAGCTGATGAACAGAGAAAAGATTTTTCAAAGAAATAAACAGAGACATCAAATGAGACAACATGGAGAATGCCAACACATGTAAACTGGGAGTTCTATAACTTGAGAAGAGAGAGAAAGGTGTGTAAATTGAATATTCAAAGGAATAGTAGACAAAAACTTCCCAAATTTGATGAAAACAACAATTTACTGATCCAAGAATCTCAAACCAAATGTAAAATAAATATAGAATAATCAGCCTGTTGAGAGCTAACAAAAACAAACAGAAAACCTTGCAAGTAGCAAGAGTAAAACAATTCATTGTGTAGAGTAACAACAATGATTAACAGCAGACTCTGCATCAGAAACAGTGGAGTCCAGAAGGTAGTAGAATAACATATTCAATGTGCTGGGGGTGTGATGAGTATAAAACTGTTAACCAAGAATTCTATATCAAAAAAAATTATTCAAAAATGAAAGTAAAGATGCTCCTAGGTAAACATCGAGAAAGTTCGTTAATACCCAACCATTCTTACAAGAAACGCTATAGGATATTTTTCAGGTTGCAACAAAATGTCACCAGATAGTAACTTAAATCCTCAGAAAGAAATGAGAAGTTATAAATGGTAAATATACAATTAAATATAAAAGAGGCCGGGCGCGGTGGCTCACACCTGCAATCTCAGCACTTTGGGAGGCCGAGGTGGGTGGATCACAAGGTCAAGAGATCGAGACCATCCTGGTCAACATGGTGAAACCCCGTCTCTACTAAAAATACAAAAAATTAGCTGGGCATGGTGGCGCGTGCCTGTAATCCCAGCTACTCAGGAGGCTGAGGCAGGAGAATTGCCTGAACCCAGGAGACGGAGGTTGCGGTGAGCCGAGATCACGCCATTGCACTCCAGCCTGGGTAACAAGAGCGAAACTTTGTCTCAAAAAAAAAAAAAAAAAAAAAAGAATGATTAAATATATATTCTGCTTTTTCCTACTCTTAATATCTTGAAAAATATAAGGTTTCAAAGAGGAATTATAACACTGCATTTTTTAGCTTATAACACACATAGCTAAAATATATATGACAATAATGACACAAAAGAGAGGAAAGAAATTGAGCTATATTATAGCAAAGTGGCTCTATTTTACTAGAATTAGGCCGGTACTAATGTGAAGTATATTGTGATACCTCAACATATATATTTTAAACCTACAGAGCAAATAGTATTTGAAAAAAAAATTTAATGCATCATTAGAAAAACAGAGGGATTAAAATGGTACATTAAAAATGTTTATTTAACACAGAAAAGGGCAAAAAAAAAAAGAGGGATGGAGGAAACAAAAAAAGTAAGACATACTGAAAACAAATAGCAAAATGGCAGATGTAACCATATCGATAATTACATTAAGTATGGAAGAACTAACTTCTTTAAACAAAAGGCAAAGATTATCTGATTGGATAAAAAAAGCAAATTCAAATTACGTTTTATCAATAAAAGACACATTGTAGACTCAAAGACAAAGTGAAAGTAGATGTATTTAGGTAGATATCACATACAGGCATTAACAATAAGGTAACTAGAGTGGCTACATTAATATCAAGCAAAATTGGTTTTGAGACAGGAAACATTTCTAGCGATAAAGAGAAATATTTCATAACGATAAAAGTCTTAATACATCAAGATGGAATGAATGTTGTAAACGTATATTAGGAATCTAATAATCTGTATAATAATACGTATATTCGGAATCTAGTAATAGACCTCAAAATTCAATAAGCAAAATCTGGCAGAATTAAAAGAGAAATAGATAAGTCAATGAGTATAATTGAAGATTTCAATAAGCCACTGTAAACAATAGATGAAATTAGTAAAAATATAAAGATATAAACTTTACATGTATAATGATATTAGCAAAGATATAAAGTTATAAACCACTATCAACCCTACTGACCTGACATGTATAGAACACTCCAACAGAAGAATATAGTCTTCTCAAGTGTATGAAGAGCACTCTCTAGAATCAATGATCTATAAGCCATGAAAATGTCTTGATGAATTTAAAATGATTCAAATCATTTAAAGCATATTCTCTGCCCCCAATAGAATTAAATTAGAAATTTAAAACATTAAGAATTTTGAAACTTTGGAAATTTAACAACATACTTCTAAACAACCAAAGGCTAAAAAAAGGAATATTTTAAGCAGAATGAGAATGAAAACAAAACATAAAAATTATTAGTGCATCAAGGAAGGACTGCAGACGATTACACAGGGCACAAAGAAACCTCTGGAGGATTATAAATCGTTCTACTATAAGGACACATGCACACGAACGTTCATTGCAGCACAGTTTACAATAGCAAAGACCTGGAACCAGCCCAAATGCCCATCGATGATAGACTGGACAGGAAAAATATGGCACATATACACCATGGAATATTATGCAGCCATTAAAAACAAGGAGTTCACATCCTTCGTAGGGACATGGATGAACCTGGAAAACATCATTCTCAGCAAACTGACACAAGAACACAAAATCAAACACCACATGTTCTCACTCATAGGCGGGTGTTGAACAAGGAGAACACATGGACACAGGGAGGGGAGCACTATACACGGGGGTCTGTTGGGGGGGAGGGGGGGACAGTGGGGGGGGTGGGGAGTCGGGGAGGGATAGCATGGGGAGAAATGCCAGATATAGGTGAAGGGGAGGGAGGCAGCAAATCATACTGCCACTTATGCACCTATGCAACAACTTTGCATGTTTTTCACATGTACCCCAAAACCTAAAATGCAATAAAAAAAAAAAAGAAAGAAACCTTTGGAGAAAACAGATATGTATATTATTTTCAGTGTAATTTCTTGCACATATACATATGTCAAAATATATTAAATATTAACTTGTACATTCTAAAAATGTGCAGTTCATTATATGACAATTGTGCTTTAATAAAGTCAGGAAAATATGCACCTTATGGTAAATTTATAGCTCTAAAAGCTCACATTAGAAAATAATAAAATTCTCAACACTCTAAGCTTCCACTTTAAAAAAAAACAAAACTAGAAAAGAAGAGCAAATTAAACCAAAATCAAGTAGAAGAAAAAAGAGATATCAGGACAGAAATCAATGAAAATGAAAATAAGGAAACAATATAGAAAATAAATAAAATTAAAATTTAGTTTTTTGAAAAGAGTAGCAAAATTGATGAACTTTTAGCTCAATGGGTGGACCTAAAAAGAAAGAATATAAAAATTACCAAAATTAGGAATGAAGAAGGTGTCATTACTACCAAACCCACAAAAATTAAAAGGATCATAAGGAGAGACTCTAATTAACTTTAGGCCAACAAAGTTAGACAACTTAGATAAAATGAAAGACACAAATCACCAAAACTGACACAAAAAGAAAGGGAAACATGAAGAAAACTAAAAGTAAATAAACAGATTTAATAGTTAAAATGTTCTCACAAGAAAAGCCCAGGCCCAGATGGCTACACTAATGAATTCTATCAATATTAAGGAAATAATATTAATCCTACACAAATTATTTCAGAAAACAGAGGAGAAGGAAACATTTCTCAAGTCATTCTATAAGGCTGGTATTAGCCTGATGTCAAAGCCAGAAAAAGGCCTCACAACAAAGGAAAACTAAAAATATTCCTGATGAAGAATAAATACGAATGATAATATTATTATTAATATTAATAGATAAAGGACAAAAAGCTTACATGATTTTCTCAATTTTCAAAATCGACATCCATTTGAAATAATAAGTTTCTGCAAACCAGGACTAGAAGGAAACTTCCCCAACCTGATGAAGTTGGGAAAACCTATGAAAAACCTACAGCTACCAATATGACTGATTTTTAAAACTGAATTATTTCCCTTTAAGATCAGGAATAAGGCAAGGATATCTGCTCTTACCGTTTCCATTCACCATTGCAGTGGAGGACCAAGCCAATGCAAAAATGCTAAGAAAAAAAAACCAAAGGCATACATTGTTGACCCTTGAACAACACAAGCTTGACCTGCGTGAGTCTACTTATACGTGAATTTTATTCCACATCTGCTACCCCTGAGAGAAACAGCCTCTCCTCTTCCTCCTCCTCTTCCACCTACTCCATGTGAAGACAAGGATAAAAACCTTCATGATGAAATGATGAATCTACTTCCATTTAATTAATAGTAAATATATTTTCTCTTTCCTATGATTTTCTCAATAACATTTTATTTTCTCTAACATATTTTCTTGTAAGAATGCAGTAAATAATACATACAGACATGTTAATCAACTGTTTATGTTGTTGGTAAGGTTTCCAGTCAACAGTAGGGTATTAGTGGTTGAGTTTTGGGGCAGTCAAAAGTTCTACGTATAATTTCAACTATGAAGTCAGTGCCCCTGATTCCAACATTGTTCAAAGGTCAGATGTATATTGAAAAAGAAGTAAAGTTCTTTCACTTCTACAGAACATAAAAAGCTACTAGAACTACTGAGAGAATTCACCAAAGGCACAGATAACAAGATCAATACACAAAAACCAATTGTATGTCTATAGACTAGCAATAGACAATCCAAAAAATAAAATTAAAAAAAAAAAAAACAATAGTACCAAAACAAATACTTAGGAATAAACAAAAGATTTATATACTGAAATTACAAAATTACAACTAAAAACTTATACACTGAAAACTATAAATCATTACATGGAATTACACAGATGAACCTGACCACATTACGCTAAGTTTTAAAAAACTAAACACAAAAGACCACAGATTGTATGATTTCATTTATGTGGACTTTATAGAAAATGCCAATCTGTAATGATAGACAGCAGATCAATAGTTGCCTGGGACTGAGTACTGAGAATGGAAACCCACTACAAGTCATGAAGAAACCTTTAGGAATGATGGAAATGTTCTAAACCTTGATTGTGGTCACAGTTGCATGACTCTATACATTTACTAAAATTCATTGAATTGTACCCTTACAATCATTGGATGTTTTGGTTTGTAAATTATGCAAATTACGCCTCCACAAAATGGCTAAAAACTTATTGTAGCACTTCCACTTTTATTAAGGGTATGATAGATTATTAGAGCTGTCATTTCCCCATGACAACTAGAAAAACTAGATAACACAAACAAAAGTAAAAAAATAAAAATTATTTAAGGAAATACAGAGCTAACAAAATACAGAAGAATTAACAACTCATGATCAATGAGAAATGGAGGCCCAAGAGGGATTAGATTTGGGGTTATCTTTTTCACCTGGTTATATATATCAATTCCAGTTAGGAAGACTGAGAAATGCTTTTAATAGACTCACCAGAAATAAAGTATTGAAGATTGCTGCTCAAGTTTCAACAAGGTGTGGTAGGAGAAATGGATCTCAAAGATAAAATATCGCAAAGTTTGAAATTAAGAATTCAGTCAAGAGAATAAATAAAAGAGAATTTGGAAGTGAAGTAACAAGTTGTGAATATTAAAATAAAGTACCAAAAAAAAAAGGAAGTACAAATTAATACAATAAGAGAGTTTAGCATGGTTGCTGGATATAAGAGCAATATATTTAAAATATGTACTTTTATATACCATCTACAAACATAATTAAAACCATTACAACAAACATAAAATAAAATTATATATCAAAAGCCTAGTAATAAGCCAAATAAAAAACTGAAAGATCTCCACATCCAATATTGTAGTATATCATTGAGAAAAATATAAAAGAATATAAAGAGAGCAATATTTTATGTTCAGGAACTGGAAGCTTGATTTTGTAAAATATTGTCTTTTCCCCAATATGATCTATTCAATACAATCACAATAAAAATTGCAACAGTATTTTTTTTAGAAGCTGACAAGCTTATTGTATCAAAGTTCTATTGCCAAGAAACAGAGTATCATAATACCAGCAGCTTTAGAAAGCACACATTTCTTATCTCACATTTTCTGTGGGTCAGAAGTCTAGGTGTGGCTTAGCTGGGTCTTTGCTCAGAGCCTCACAAGGCGGCAGGCACTCAAGATGTTGGTCAGGCTGCATTCTCATCTGGAGGTTGGGGTCCTCTTCCAAGCCCACGTGGTTGTTGATAGACTCTAGTCCCTTTGCAGTTGTAGGATTGAGACCTCAGCTCCTAGAGGCTACACCCAATTCCCTACCACATGGCCTTCTCCATAGTCAGTTTACACCATAGCAGCTTGCTTCTTCAAAGCCAGTAGGACTGAATGATAACAGGAATGAGTTTATATATATGTATGTACATATGTGTGTGTATATATATGTACATATATATATGCATTTGCTTTATGGGGGGAAAGTCATACTTGGGAGTTATAAGAAAATGGCAATGGGACAACTAGATATCTATCAGGAAATGAAACTGACCCTACCTTACACAATACTAAAAAATCAACACCCAGGGGATTTTAGACCTGAATGTAAAAGGCAAATTAATAAAGCCACTGAAAAGTAATATATGAGAGTATATTCATGACTTTAGTGTAGACTTTACTACATTAAAACTAAGAACTTCTGTTCATCAAAACCCTCCAACGGAAGAGTGAAAAAGTGACAGATCACGGGAACGCATCTGTGACACATGAAACTAACAAAGGCTTTCACCAAAACCACAAAGCTATTGGAAGAAAGACAGGTAAGCCAGAATAGACAGATGGCAAAAAGACATGACCAGGCACTTACGAGCCAGGATCTCCAAATGGCAAATAAACAGACCAGAAGTGTCCCACCTCATTAGTCACCTAGGAATTGCTGGTTAAAGCCGCAATGATATACCACAACCCACACACCTGAATGGCTGGAATTTAAAAATAAAAACAAAATAAAAAGCTAACAGCACTACGTTTTGGCAAGGACGTGGAGCAACAGGAACAGTCAGACACTCCACGTGGGGTGTAAATTGTACAAGTACTTTGGAAAAATGTTTGTTAGTGTATGCCAAAGCTGCACTTATACATACTTTAACACAATTTTAGTTATATATGCAAAAGAAATACACGTGTATGTGCACCAGGAGACACATACAAGAATATTCATGGCTGCCTTATCAATTGCCCCCAAAACTGGAAATTACCTAAATGTCCATCAACAGAATAACGGAAAAATACATTGTGCTACAGTCATAAGATGGAAGACTGCAGGAATGAACTTCAAGAATGACAAGGAATGAACTGCAGCTACAGGCAACATATAAGAACACACTGCATGTTCCCATTTACATAAAGTTCAGAAAATTAGTAAAACTATGCTACAGTATTTAGGGATGCATGCTTACGTGGTAAACTATAAAGCAAAGCAAGGAAGTGCGCACCATAAAAGCCAGTGTTCTGTTTTGGTTTGGTTTGGATTTTGCTGGGGACAAGAGAATAGTGATTGCTAAGTACAAGGAGGTTTTGGATTGCTGGCTTGGACATGGCAGTTGCATGGGTGTTCGAGATTACTACTGAGCTATATGCTTTGGTGCACTTTTCTCTACGTGGCATATTTCACAAAAAAGGTTTTAAAACCATTAACTAAAAATCTATTGCAACATATATGATAAAAATTTTGTATCTTTAATATGTAATCAGCTTTTCCAAATCAAATGGGCAAACAAGTGTCAAATAGAAAAACAGAAAATTCAAAAACTACAAATACAAGTGTCCAATAAACACTTTTAAGTAGCCAATCTCAGAAATCAAAGACAGGCAGTTTATACAATAGAAATGTATAACAGTAAGGGATTTCTATGCAACAGACAATGATTAGCCATGAAAAGTAATGTTATAAATAATATTGATGATATGAAACCACAGTCATGATATAGTAAGTGAATAATATGGGTTATCAAACTATTGAATATGAGGGAGAGAGACCCTTGCTTAGTATTTTTTAAACACCCATGTTGTAAAACTTACTATAATTGTGATCTATTGTTAAAAATAAATCTATATGTAGATATGTATTTCTATATATGCATAGGAAACAACAGGATGATGTTTTTGTTGTTGTTTTGAGACAGCGTCTTGCTCTCTCACCCAGGCTGGAATGCAATGGTATGATCTCTGCTTACTGCAACATTTGCCTCTCAGGCTCAAGTGATTCTCATGCCTCAGACTCTCAAGTAGCTGGGATTACAAGCACCTGCCACCACGCCCAGCTAATTCTTGTAGTTTTAGTAAAGACAGGGTTTCACCATGTCTTTACTAAAAGACCAGGCTGGTCTCAAACTCCTGACCTCAAATGATCCACTTAGCCTCCCAAAGTGCTGGGATTATAGGCATGAGCCACCGTGTCTGGCCAGGATAATGTATTTCAAAAGGTTCCATGACCATCTCTGAGTACTGAGGTTACAGATTATTTTAATTTTATAATTTTCTTTATGCATGTTCTAAATTTTTCTCAGTGAGCATTTATTGGTTATGAATGCAGAAAAAAGATTGTTCTTTTTTTATGATAAGTCAAGAATCATAGAATGTCATCAGCCCAGGGAAGCTGTGGGGACATGAAGGTGGAAAAAGAGTGGATATTTTCTCCTGTCCCCCCCTCATCCACCACCCGTTTACCCTAAATGTCAGTAGGGATGATTTTTTTAAAATAAAGAAAATAGATCAAGACCTAACCTGTCTGGCAGCAGAGAGGCGATTCTTTGTTCAAATCAGTGTTCAGGCAAATGGTAAATAGGAACAATCTCAGATGGAGCCACTATCAAAGCCAATCTGGAGGAAGGAGAAGATTTTCAAATGCAAAAACGTGCACTTCCCTATGCGAAGGGCCAGGAAATACAGCAGCTGAGAGTCAATAGCAAACATGGTGTGGAGGCACCTCATTTCAGAGAAATAAAATCTCCAGGAGGACGGATCCAAGATGGCTGATTAGGAACACCTCAGGATTGCAGCTCCCAGAGAAAGCACAGAGGATGAGTGGACGCCGCATTTCCAGATGGATTTTTATCACCCACAGACCAGGAGATTCCCAGGTGGAGGAGCCCCACAGGTTGCCAGTGTGGCTGTTTCGGCCCCCAGGGCTGTTTCGGCTGGCACAGCTGTTTTGGGCGGCACAGTTCTCCATACAAAATACACGGATGGGTCCAGGCACCATTTTAGCTGGAAGACACAGTTGCCCATTCAACTGATAGAAAAGGGGACTGAAACAGGGAGCCAGACCAGGAGATTCCTGGGCAAAAAAGTGCCACGAATCTCAGCGCCGCTGTTTCAGCTGGTGCAGGCGCAGTGGGTGGCCGCATGGGAAATCACATAGATCCCGGCGCTTTTTCTATAGGAACACCTGGGAGAGAGTCGACTGTTCAACTTAAAAAAAAAAAAAAAAAAAAAAAGCCTCTGAGGCAGGGAGCCAGGTGATCAGGCTCAGCTGGTCCCACCCCCACAAAAAAAAAAAAAAAAACAGCAATCTGAAACGCTCCAGATTGAGAGTTTCACAGCAAGCACAGCTGAAACTGGGATGGTCCAGCTCTGTGGGGGAGGGGCGTACACTATTACCGAGAGACTCCACCACTATGGAGATAGTTTGCCATTGCTGAGGCAGCCTGCCATTACAGAGAGTCTGCCACTACAGAGGTGGGCTGCCATTGCTGAGGCAGTTCTAACTACACCCATATAAACAGGACTGCAGGGAAGTTTACATGGCAGCTGGGCGGAGCCCACAGCAGCTCAGCAAAGCCTCTGCAGGCAGACAGGGACTAGGCTGCCTCCTCGCTGGGCAGGGCAGCCCTGAAAAAAGCCAGCAGCACAACAGAAACTCATAAATAAAGCCCTAACTCCCTGGGACAGAGCACCTGGGAAAAAAAAGGGGGGGTGGTTTATGAGTTCTGCTGCAGCAGACTTAAACATAACTGCCCAGCAGCTCTGAATAAACAACGGAGCTCAAAGCTCAGCACTTGAGCTCATATAAAAGACAGACTGTCTCCTCAAGCAGCTCCCTGACCCCCGTGTATCCAAAGAGTCACCTCATAAAGAAGAGATCAGACTGACATCAGGTGGGTATCCTTCAGGGAAAAAGATAGCAGAAGAAGAAACTGGCAGCAACCCTTATTGTTCTGCAGCTGCTGCAGGTGATCCCCAGGCAAGCAGGGCCTGAAGTGGACCTCAGCAGTCCTACAGCAGAGGGGCCTGAGTGGTAGAAGGAAAACTAAGAAACAGAAAGAAATAACTTCATCAACAAACTGGACGTCCACTGAGAGACTCAATCTGAAAGTCAACAACTACAAAGACAACAGGTGGATAAATACACAAAGATGGGAAAAAGCCAGCGCAAAAAGGATGAAAACACCCAAAACCAGAACACCTCTCCTCCTACAAGGGATCACAACTCCTCACCAGCAAGGGAACAAGGCTGGATGGAGAATGAGTGTGATGAATTGACAGAATCAGGCTTCAGAAGGTGGGTAATAAGAAATTTCTGTGAGCTAAAAGAACATGTTCTAACCCAATGCAAAGAAACTAAGAACCTTGAAAAAAAGATTTGACAAAAGGCTAATAAGAATAAACAACTTAGGAATATAAGTGAACTGATGGAACTGAAAAACACAACACAAGAACTTCGCAAAGCATACACAAGTTTCAACACCCGAATTGACCAAGCAGAAGAAAGGATATCAGAGGTCGAAGATCAACTCAATGAAATAAAACGAGAAGGCAAGATTAGAGAAAAACGGGTAAAAAGGAATGAATAAAGTCTCCAAGAAATATGGGACTATGTGAAAAGACCTAATCTACGTTTGATAGGTGTACCTGAATGTGACAAACAGAATGAATCCAAGCTGGAAAACACTCTTCAGGATATTATCCAGGAAAATTTCCCCAACCTAGCAAGGCAGGCCAATATTCAAGTCCAGGAAATACAGAGAACACCACAAAGATATTCCTCAAGAAGAGCAACCCCAAGGCACATAATCATCAGATTCACCAGGGTTGAAATGAAGGAGAAAATGCTAAGGGTAGCCAGAGAGAAAGGTCAGATTACCCACAAAGGGAAGCCCATCAGACTCACAGCAGATCTCTCAACAGAAACCCTACAAGCCAGAAGAGAGTAGGGGCCAATATTCAACATCCTTAAAGAAAAGAACTTTCAACCCAGAATTTCATATCCAGCCAAACTAAGCTTCATAAGTGAAGGAAAAATAAAATCCTTTACAAACAAGCAAGTACTCAGAGATTTTGTCACCACCAGGCCTGCTTTACAAGAGCTCCTGAAAGAGGCACTAAACATAGAAAGGAACAACCAGTACCAGCCACTCCAAAAACATACCAAATGGTAAAGAGCATCAACACAATGAAGAAATTGCATCAACTAATGGGCAAAACAGCCAGCTAGCATCAAAATGGCAGGATCAAATTCACACATAACAATATTAACCCTAAATGTAAATGGGCTAAATGCCCCAATCAAAAGACACAGACTGGCAAATTGGATAAAAAGCCAAAACCCATCAGTGTGCTGTATCCAGGAAACCCATCTCACATCCAAGGATACACAAAGGCTCAAAATAAAGGGATGGAGGAAGACTTACCAAGCAAATGGAGAGCAAAAAAAAGCAGGAATTGCAATTCTCATCTCAGATAAAATAGACTTTAAACCAACAAAGATCAAAAGAGACAAGGAAGGACATTACATAATGGTAAAAGGATCAATGCAACAAGAAGAGCTAACGATCCTAAATATATACACACCCAATACAGGAGCACCCAGATACATAAAGCAAGTTCTTAATAACTTACAAAGAGACTTAGACTCCCAAATGATAATAGTGGGAGACTTTAACACCCCATTGTCAATATTAGACAGATCAATGAGACAGAAAATTAACAAGGATATCCAGGACTTGAACTCAGACCTGGACCAAGCAAACCTAATAGACATTTACAGAACTCTCCACCCCAAATCCACAGAATATACATTCTTCTCAGCACCACATCACACCTACTCTAAAATTGACCACATAATTGGAAGTAAATCACTCCTCAGAATGAAAATCATAACAAACAGTCTCGCAGACCACAATGCAATCAAGTTAGAACTCAGAATTGAGAAACTAACTCAGAACCGCACAGCTTCATAGAAACTGAACAATTGGCTCTTGAATGTTGACTGGATAAACAATGAAATGAAGGCAGAAATAAAGATGTTCTTTGAAACCAATGAGAACGAAGACACAACATACCAGAATCTCTGGGACACATTTAAAGCAGTGTCTAGAGGAAAATATATAGCAATAAATGCCCACATGAGAAGCAAGGAAAGATCTAAAATCGACACCCTATCGTCAAAATTGAAAGAGCTAGAGGAGCAAGACCAAAAAAACTCAAAACCTAGCAGAAAGCAAGAAATAACTAAGATCGGAGCAGAACTTAAGGAGATAGAGGCACAAAAAACCCTTCAAAAAATCAATAAATCCGGGAGCTGGTTTTTTGAAAAGATCAACAAAATAGACAGACTATTAGCCAGATTAATAAAAAAGAAAAGAGAGAATAATCAAATAGATGCAATAAAAAACGAAAAAGGGGATATCACCACAGATTCCACAGAAATACAAACCATCATCAGAGATTATTACAAACATCTCTATGCACATAAACTAGTAAACCTGGAGGAAATGGATAAATTCCTGGACACTTGCATCCTCCCAAGCCTAAACCAGGAAGAAGTTGAAACCCTGAATAGACCAATAACAAGATCTGAAGTTGAGGCAGCAATTAAGAGCCTACCACCCAAAAAAAGCCCAGGTCCAGACGGATTCACAGCCAAATTCTACCAGACATACAAAGAGGAGCTGGTACCATTCCTTATGAAACTATTCCAAACAATCCAAAAAGAGAGAATCCTTCCCAAATCATTTTATGAGACCAACATCATCCTGATACCAAAACCTGGCAGAGACTCAGCAAGAAAAGAAAACTTCAGGCCAATATCCATGATGAACATAGATGCAAAAATCTTCAATAAAATACTGGCGAACCGATTGCAACAGCACATCAAAAAGCTTATCCACCATGATCAAGTAGGCTTCATCCCAGGGATGCAAGGCTGGTTCAATATATGCAAGTCTATAAACGTAATTCACCACATAAACAGAACCAAAGACAAAAACCACATGATTATCTCAATTGATGCAGAGAAGGCCTTTGACAAAATTCAACAGCCCTTTATGCTAAAAACCCTCAATGAACTAGGTATTGATGGAGCGTATCTTAAAATAATAAAAGCTATTTATGACAAACCAACAGCCAATATCATACTGAATGGGCAAAAACTGGAAGCATTCCCTTTGAAATCTGGCCCTAGACAAGGATGCCCTCTCTCACCACTCCTATTCAATATAGTATTGGAAGTTCTAGCCAGAGCAATCAGGCAAGAAAAAGAAATAAAGGGTATTGAAATAGGAAAGGAGGAAGTCAAATTGTCTCTATTTGCAGACGACATGATTGTATATCTAGAAGACCCCATCATCTCAGCCCAAAATCTCCTGAAACTGATAAGCAACTTCAGCAAAGTCTCAGGATACAAAATCAATGTGCAAAAATCACAAGCATCCCTATACACCAATAACAGACTTAAAGAGAGCCACATCAAGAATGAACTGCCATTCATAATTGCTACAAAGCGAATAAAATACCTGGGAATACAACTAACAAAGGATGTAAAGGACCTCTTCAAAGAGAACTACAAACCACTGCTCAACGAAATAAGAGCGGACACAAACAGATGGAGAAACGTTCCATGTTCATGGTTAGGAAGAATCAATATTGTGAAAATGGCCATACTGCCCAAAGTCATTTACAGATTCAACACTATCCCCATCAAGCTACCAATGACCTTCACAGAACTGGAAAAAAAACCACCTTAAACTTCATATGGAACCAAAAGAGAGCCCGCATAGCCAAGTCAATTCTAAATGAAAAAAAAAAAAAAAAAAAAAGCAGAAGGCATCACACTACCAGACTTCAAACTATACTACAAGGCTACAGTAATCAAAACAGCATGGTACTGGTACCAAAACAGAGATATAGACCAATGCAACAGAACAGATGCCTCAGAGGCAACACCACACATCTACAACCATCTGATCTTTGACAAACCTAACAAAAACAAGCAATGGGGAAAGGAGTCCCTGTTTAATAAATGGTGCTGGGAAAACTGGCTAGCCATGTGCAGAAAGCAGAAATTGGACCCCTTCCTGACACTTTACACTAAAATTAACTCCAGATAGATTAAAGACTTAAACATAAGACCTAATACCATAAAAACCCTAGAAGAAAATCTAGGCAAAACCATTCAGGACATAGGCATAGGCAAGGACTTCATGATCAAAACACCAAAAGCATTGGAAACAAAAGCCAAAATAGACAAATGCGACCTAATCAAACTCCACAGCTTCTGCACAGCAAAAGAAACAGTCATTAGAGTGAATCGGCAACCAACAGAATGGGAAAAAATTTTTGCAATCTACCCATCAGACAAAGGACTAATATCCAGAATCTACAAAGAACTAAAACAGATTTACAAGAAAAAAACAAACAAGCCCATTCAAAAGTGGGCAAAGGACATGAACAGACACTTTACAAAAGAAGACATACATGAGGCCAACAAACATAGGAAAAAATGCTCATCATCACTGGTCATTAGAGAAATGCAAATCAAAACTACATTGAGATACCATCTCATGCCAGTTAGAACGGCGATCATTAAAAAATCTGGAGACAACAGATGCTAGAGAGGATGTGAAAAAATAGGAACACTTTTACACTGTTGGTGGGAGTGTAAATTAGTTCAACCATTGTGGAAGACAGTGTGGCTATTCCTCAAGGACCTAGAAATAGAAATTCCATTTGACCCAGGATTCCCATTACTGGGTATATATCCAAAGGATTATAAATCGTTCTACTATAAGGACACATGCACATGAATGGTCATTGCAGCACTGTTTACAACAGCAAAGACCTGGAACCAACCCAAATGCCCATTGATGATAGACTGGACAGGGAAAATGTGGCACATATACACCATGGAATACCATGCAGCCATCAAAAACGATGAGTTCGCGTCCTTTGTAGGGACATGGATGAACCTGGAAACCATCATTCTCAGCAAACTGACACAAGAACAGAAAATCAAACACCACATGTTCTCACTCATAGGTAGGTGTTGAACAATGAGAACACATGGACACAGGGAGGGGAACATCACACACTGGGGTCTGTCAGAGGGAAACAGGAGAGGAACAGTGAGGGGTGGGGAGTTGGGGAGAGATAGCATGGGGAGAAATGCCAGATATAGGTGATGGGGAGGAAGGCAGCACATCACACTGCCATGTGTGTACCTATGCAACAATCTTGCATGTTCTTCACATGTACCCCAAAACCTAAAATGCAATTTAAAAAAACACTCTCCAGCTATTTCTTCTTGTTGTTGCTTTTTTGCCATTGATCAGATTTTTTTATTTTATTTTAACTCTATGTTACTATAAGCACCAGAGGACTCATGAGGTAAATGAGGACTGTGCTCGAAGCCACCTAAAAGGTAGAAGAACACATCTAAAGCCCCCAACAAATGAGCACACCTCGCAGGTGTGAATAATGGCAGTTTTACACACCCACCTGACCCTGTCTTGCAGGGTTAATAAAGGCTGTCACTTAATTCCTTCACAAAGCCACGTTGCTCCATAGAGGGGCGCCTGGGTAATTATTATGCCCATAAGGTGAGTCAAGATTACAGTTTATGTGCAGCTAATAACCACCTATCAGCAATTTTCTCACTCTCTCTTTCTCAGTCTCTTTCCTGTGGCAGTATGAGCTACCCACCTGTGCCCTGGGCATCACTGAAAACGGAAGCCAGGAATAGAAGAGAAGAGCAGGAGGAATGGGGTGGGGGGTGGGGGGCTGTGGGTCTCTCCCAATATCAGATTCACCCCAGAGGAGGCTGAGCCCCAGAAAGATGATCTGAAAGACTACAGGGCTCCCTGGTGCCCTCTCCAACAGTGCATACTTTAAAATCTTAATAGTAGGCTGGGCACATAGTTCATGCCTGTAATCCCAGCACTTCTGGAGGTCGAGGTGGGTGAATCACTTTAGGTCAGGAGTTTGAGACCAGCCTGGTCAACATGGTGAAACCCCATCTCTAGTAATAATACAAAAATTAGCCAGGCTTGGTGGTGCGTGCCTTTAATCCCAACTACTCTGGAGGCTGAGGCAGGAGAATTGCTTGAACCCTAGAGGCAGAGGTTGCAGTGAGTTGAAATCGTGCCACTGCACTCCAGTCTGGGCTACAGAGTGAGACAATGTCTCAAAAAAAAAAACAAACTAAAATCTTAATAGTCAATCTAATGAAGTTCAAGAAGGTCCAAAATGTCCTGATTCATGCCCATGATGGCTACTCAGATTTGTTTTTCCTCTATGGTGCCCGGCTTTGCAGTGTCTTAGGCCCCTGCCCATTACTGACACTGGGATAGTTGGATCTCTCACTAGCTCTTTGGGATAACTTCTAGGTTGTGCTTTTCATCAAAATGAAATGATCATGCCCAAAACTCAATGTAAATTGCAGGCTGATTCCTAAAACATCCCGGGTTGGAGAGCCCGGGCACCCAGAGCCATGACCTTGTGTCACCAGAGCATTTCCATTTCAAGCAGGTGGATTCCCATGCTGGAAGAATGCAAAGAACAGAAATCAAATTGGGTGTTTTTTTGTTTTTTTGTTTGTTTGTTTTTGGTGTTGTTACTGTTTTCTTTTTGTTCTACCCTTAGACCTCATACTTTTTGTTCAAAATGGAAAAGAGTTTTGGACCACTGGGCTTTTTCCAGAGTAAATGTTAGACTAGATGGTTATGCAGCTCATTTGGTCAGAATACATGACTTTTAAAGAAAAAGGGGATCAGGACTCAGGGACAGCTGAGCAGCCTGCAGAGGAAGAAGGTTCAGGGCAATCACCCCACCATTAATGAGACATCTGATCAAGATCACCGCATCAGCAGTGAGCTCTTTCCTACAAAAGCAAAGACCTGTCAATCTGAGGCACAGAGAAGCCCTGCCTTTAGCGTATTTCATCTGGTGTAGACACAGCCCTATGTCTGATAGTTATCCTTTTAATTCGACTGCAGTGAAGGGCTCTTGTAGCCCTGACGGTATTCTCTCGTGCACCAAAGGAAGTGAATAATAATTAAAGAGTCCTTTGGACAATATCCTTCTATCTGAGGAATCATATACTCAAATAATTTAATTTGTAAAACCTCTTCACCAACTTACTGCCCGACTTTCATTTTCTTTTGCATATATTTTTCACCACTCAACTAATGATGGATAGAGGGAATTAAGACATGGTTGATTGCATCTCATAAAGGCACTTGGACGCATTTAAGATCGCTAGCCTCTTTTTCCTTCCCAGTACCTTCTAATGTAATGTGTTCTCTGAACACACGTATAAGACACCACTGATATTAAAAGCTATATTATATACCGCCTAATAAAGAGGATGCCACATCAAAAGGCAGAGTTAACATCAAACATGCAGGAGAATCGTTTAAGAGATTAGAATGAAGGAGCTGGTGAAGGGTTGATGCCACTAAACTACATTCACTCACTATTTCTATCCACAAAGGCAAAGCTAAACAGCTACAGAAAGATGGCGGGGCCACAGTGCCCACAGCCCATCCAATAGCACATTACACTTTGTCACCATGTGCCCCTAGCTGTTTCCAGAAGTGTGAACAAATGCATGCAATGATGAACTTCCCGTACTCCCAGCACTTTGGGAAGCCAAGACAGGGGGATCACTTGAGCCCGGGAGTTCGAGGCTGCAGTGAGCAGTGATTACACCATTGCATTCCAGCCTAGGTGACAGAGTGAGACCCTGTCTCAAAAAAACAAAAAAAAGAAAGTTAACTGACTTGTTAAGTGACCAGTTAACTGACCCTTAACTAGTCAGTTAAGGGAGGGATGTCATGGATCCCTGGTTGACCTGGTCTTTAGTTCTCTGTAACGTTAACAGGTTAAAGAGTTTGTGAATATCTCTGACTGAACTCCACTTGGAAATGGTCAGCTAAACAAAACTGCAAAATTTTTTATAAGTTTTTTTGTTTTGGTTTTTGGTTTTTGGTTTTTTTTAGAGACAGGGTCTCACTCTGTCACCCAGGTTGGAATATAGTGGTAAAAAGTGGTGACGTAGGTTCACTGCAGCCTCAAACTCCTGGGCTCAAGTGATTCTTCTGCCACAGCCTCCCAAATAGCTGAGAATACAGGTGCTCATCACTGTCCCTGGCTAATCTTTTTATTTCGTTTTTTTGTAGAGACAGAGTCTGTGTTGCCCAGGCTGTTCTCAAACTCCTAGCCTCAAGCAATCCTCCTACCTCAGCCTCCCAAAGCACTGGGATTGTAGGCATGAGCCACAGAGTCCAGCTATTTCTTTTTGAATTATACTGGAAAGCAAAACTAGACAGAGGAAAGCATGCTTCCTGTCTGAGTGATCCCCATGCATTCTCTACAAGCTCCCCAAATGAAAAGTCCAGCACATTCAAGAAGTTTCTAAGGGTAGACCTCTGTAGCACATGGCCAAAACAGAAGCAGGCCAGGAAGATGTTCAGGATGGCACCTCCAAATTCTGAAGGAACAGTAGGAATGTGCAGGGTTCTGTTTAGATGAAGTAACAAACTCAAAAAAAAAATGAGCGCAAGGAAAATATCTTTAAAGACTGCTAAAGAGGTCAAGAGAGAAATAGCGATGGTGAAAACTTGACATTTGTTTTGATCTCTCAAGGAAAGCCTGATTTGAAGGAAACAGTAGCCAATCATAATTTAAAAAAAAAATAAAAAGCATGGATTTTCCAATATGGCTCTGAAACTAAGCTCCACCTCCTAAACCAAGTGGTCTCCGGCCTGTTAAGAACTCGGCCGCTGCAGGGCACGATGGCTCACACCTGGAATCCCAGCACTTTGGGAGGCAGAGGCAGGTGGATCACCTGAGGCCGGGAGTTTGAAACCTGCCTGATCAACATGGAGAAACCCCGTCTCTGCTAAAAATATAAAATTAGGCGGGCATGATGGCACATGCCTATAATCCAAGTTACTTGGGAGGCTGAGGCAGGAGAATCGCTTGAACCCTGGAAGCGGAGATTGTGGTGAGCCGAGATCGCGCCATTACACTCCAGCCTGGGCAACAAGAGCGAAACTCTGCCTCAGGGGGGAAAAAAAAAAAACTGGGCTGCACAGCAGAAGATGAGCAGCAAGCAGGCCTGGAATAGGCGTCCTCTGTATTTATAGCCACTGCCCATCGCTTGCGTGACTGCCTGAGCTCCACCTCCTCCTGTCCAATCAGCACCAGCACTGGGTGCTCATAGAAGCGCAAACTCTACAGTAAACTGCACATGGGAGGGAATCTAGGTTGCCTGTTCCTTATCAGAATCTAAGGCCTGATGATCTGTCACTGTCTCCCATCACCCCAAGATGAAACTGTCTAATGCAGGAAAACAAGCTCAGGGCTCCCACTGATTCTACATGATGGTGAGTTGTATAATTATTTATTTATATATTACAATGTAACCATAGAAATAAACTGCACAGTAAATGTAATGAACTTGAATCATCCTGAAACCATCCCCTGCCTTGGTCCATGGAAAAAAATTGTCTTCCACAAAACCAGTTCCCGGTTCAAAAATAGTTGGGGCCCACTGTCCTAAATGTCATCTTCATGGTCACTCCTGAGACTCAGGAGACCTCCCACAAAACCCTAAATGGAAATCCTCTTCAGCTCAATGATTGAAATTCTTCCCCCGACCCTCGGGGCATCAATATCAGCCAGATTTTCATGAGAAATCCTAGAACACGGTCCGGATTCTTTGACAGGTGAAAGGAAAGCACTTCAGCCCACAGCTCCATTGCTTCGCTTCTCTGGGAAGTGGTTTCTCACCAAAAATAACCAAACCTGACTTGCTCACCACACGAGGCTTGGAATGGTTTCTGGCCACGTGGAACCCTGGTTAACACTTTCAGAGAATGAAATCGTATCAGTCGAAGTCATCCACTGGAAAGCAGGGATATTCCTAAAGGTAGAACACAGAAGAAAAGTCACAACAAAAATTCTTAAGGCAATAATAGCTTCATTTTTTAAGTGTATGGGTAAGATGACTATTTGACAGGGGGTGGGAGCCAATTCTCATTGGCTGGTTTAAAAATATCAGCCTCTTCATTTCACAAAACTGCACTGATCCCTAAGTGGGATATGCCATGACATCTCCTTAATTTCTGTAAAAGAGCTTTATTTCTTTTTTTTTTTTTAATTTTTTTTAGAGACAGTGTCTCACTCTGCCACCCAGGCTGGAGTATGCTGGTGCAGTAGGTTCACCGTAGCCTCCAGCTGCTAGGCCCAGTGATCCTTCTGCCACAGCCTCCCAAGTAGCTGGGAATACAGATGCTCACCACTGCGCCTGGCTAATTTTTTTATTTTACCTTTTTGTAGAGACAGAGTCTTGCTATATTGCCCAGGCTGGTATCAAACTCCTGTCCTCAAGTGATCCTCCCCCCTCAGCCTCCCAAAGCACTGGGATTGCAGGCGTGAGCCACCAAGTCTAGCTATTTCTTTTTAAATTATATTGGAAAGTGGGCCAAGTGCAGTGACTCATGCCTGTAATCCCAGAACTTTTGGGAGGCCAAGGCAGGCAGACTACCTGAGGTCAGGAGTTCAAGACCAGCCTGCCCAACATGGCAAAATCCCGTCTCTACTAAATACACAAAAATTAGCCAGGTGTGGTGTCTCACGCCTGTGATCCCAGCTACTCGGGAGGCAGAAGCAGGAGAACCACTTGAATCTGGGAGGCGGAGGTTGCAGTGAGCCGAGATCAGTCCACTGCACTGCAGCCTGGGTGACAGTGCAAGGCCGTGTCTCAAAAAATAAAAAATAAATAAAATAAATTATATTGGAAAGCAAAAATAGATATAGGAAAGCATGCTTCCTGTCTGAGTGATCCTGGTGCATTCTCTATGCGCTCCCCAAACCCACCCAAGTCAGAGTCAAAGACACATCTGGAATGCACTCCAAAGTGAAGCCCTTTATGCTCCATGAAATAAGACAATTGTTCAACACCAAAGGTTTCGATGATGAGAAGGGCAAATCCTGATGAGTGGAAACGGTGATACCCCCAGCTTCCCTGCTTCCCCAGACAAAGATAATATGATTCTAAGGAGGCCTTTTCTTTACAAAGAAACATGCCTTCCTGAAGAAGGAACCATGCCGCCGATTAAGACATTTCCCAAGCATTCGCTAACCTACTTACAGGCATCATTGCTCCCCTGGGCCTGGGGACCCCTCCACCTTCCTGAACGGAGTAGCTGAATAGGTAAATGGGTTATATCAGGCCAGGAAATCAATGTGTATACTGTGTTCTCAGCCACAGATGAGCATGTCGAAGCCATTCTATTATAGCTCTAGGAGCCGTATTGATCCAGCTGTAACTACTCGGAGGTGGCCCGCAATCCAATGAGAACACATCCATCTGTCCATCCAGCAGCCTCTCTCCCCGAGTAGTGCTTAGAGAGTAAGCGTTTGCAGATTGGATTAATTTAATGTTTGCTTAATCAAAACTGACTACCCTGGAACTTAAATGCTATTAATTACTAAGAGAATCCAGAACTAATTCTCTAGCACTGTGAGACCGAGGAGGAACAGCCGCTCTGCAGAGGAAGGGAGTTTCTGTTTGTCTCTCTTTCCAGATGTTCGTTTTGTGGCCTTCCCCACTCCCATCACCACTCACCCACCTGCTTTCCCTCATAGCCTTCTAAAAAGACAAAAAGTACTTGCCGCTTTGATTTTTGCTCTTTGGAGCACGCATGCTGCATGCATGGGAGCGTGCTGGTCGGATACACAGAGCCTGCACCTCAGATGTCCTGGCAGCATGCGTTGCGTCACTTTCTTCCCCAGTGCACTCTGGGGAAATAGCACCCTGCCCTTCATCTACTTCGTGTTGTAAATGGTTCTTTCCCAGAACCCCGAGAGCTCGTCAAAGACAGGGGCTATGACTTACTAATCTGTGATGCTCCAGCACCGAGCACTGTGCCTGGTGCATACTGGCATTAGTAAGTATTTGCTGAACTGAACTGGGGGAAGAGACAATGGCCCCTGCCAAGGGCTCTATGTTTACAAAGCCCTCTACTGCACTGACACCTCTCCAGGGAATGTCTCAGGGGCTTCAGTTCAACAGCACCTGCATCCCATCCTCCAACTTCCCTGACTTTGAAAAGACAGAAGACTGTTAGAACCAGGACCCAATGCCCATCTTGCTTATGAATTAAACGCCATCACAAAAGGAGCGTGAAAGGGCGTATCTGCCTCCAGCTCTATTCCATGGCTTTGCAAAACGATACCTAGTGACCACAAAATGACACACAGTTCAGCCAAGGGGCACTGCTACAGCCTGAAACATGTGCTTCAGCCCCAGCAATACCAGAGGCTTTTGGTAAAACAACTGCGTCTGTGCATCTGCAGTTTGGCCATGAGCACACATGACATCTCATGAACATCTCACTATCTGTGATGAGTGGTGATGGTTCCACTGTCCACTATGTCTGTGTATTGTGCAGAGAAAGCCCACTGCTCTCCAAAGGGAATTCCTCTGCTGAGCACCTGGACCCTAGGGTGGCCACTCCTTAAAGCAGAGGTTCTTCTGCAAGGGCACGGTTCTCAGACCCCAGCTCCCACTGGGGAACTTGCAGCTATTATTATAAGCATTGCAGACTTAAATCCTTACAAGGACACAGCAGGCAAAGTAAATGACCGAAGCAAGTAAGGCTTATGTCCCGACAGGGTGGAGAGGAGCAGAGCAAATTGGGGAGCATGTCCCTCTCCAGGAGGGGCTGCTGTGACTCAGCCCTCACTGCTGTTTCCCTGCAGAACACAGGCTCAGCATGTATAAATCTTCTCACTTCCACATGACCTCACCCTACAGTGAAATGCTGGCAATCAATTCAATTTTTAAAACATTCACATGTCATTAAAATAAGGTCTATAGTTCAGTTAATCATATTGTACCAATGCCAGTTTCCTGGTTTTGATAACGTGCTATGGTCACGTAAGATGTTACCATTGGGGGAAGGCGGGGGAAGAATACGCAAGAACTCTTGGTGCTAGTCTTGCAACTTTTTGTGTGTCTTAAATTATTTCAAATTGGAAAGTTAAACACACTCACATACACACACAAACACATATATGCGCGCGTGCACACACACACACACACACACACACACACACACAGAGTGTATACCAAGCTACATAGCTCAACAAGCCATAGGTTTTCTCTTAAGTTTGTTGACACCCCTTGGTCACATACAAGTGGTCTAATGGCATCTGTGCCTCACAGGCAAAATGGGATAAGAATCAAAACTCTGACCTGACAGCTTCCACACATGGCCAGCCTCAACTGTTGAGCCTTTTATGGAACCAGTGCCCTGGAGGTGACACTGTAGGTTTAGTTCACTGAACTCCTGCTTTTGCCAGATTTCTGAAATCAAGTCACCACTGCACCACACAGCACCCACTAATTCATATGCATTTTGCACATATAATTCTTATTTGATGCATAGAGTACCAGACGTACAATTCAGCCGTGGTGTGGTAAATTACACTGTTCAGATTAACTGTACAAAGAACACGTCTCAAAACAATGATTTTACTTCGAGCTAAGGAGGAACAAGTGCCCTTTCTTTCATTTCTAAATTACATTTTCAATCATAAATATTGAAAATTACATTTCTGATCACCACTGTCACCTTGTGAGTAGTGGCACCCAAGCCCCACAGACACACAGGTTTTTACAAAATGAAAGTGAGAGCCATTAGAACACCCCAACCACTTTGAGTTTTAAAGGGCCTGTTCTCCCAGCCCACAAGATTATAAAACAATGGTACCCCTTGGAGCTTGCAGAGGCAGGGAGCAGCAGTCTCATTGGCACACTGGTTATTAAACATATGGAATTATTATTCTGGGTGTATTTTACCACTTATTACACATGGGCTGTTCCAAGTATTTACAGATAGGTATGGTGCAGCCATTGCCCCAGAGAGGCAGACCTGAAAACAGATCATACTTCTACCTGGTAGACCTCCAAAACATCTGAGCTTCTGGCTATGAGCAAAATAAATTTTTAGCACACACATCTTCTTCTCCAATAATAACAAAATTCAAGATCAGAAGGATGGTCTGGGTTCAGTGGCTGATGCCTGTAATCTCAATACTTTGGGAGGACGAAGCAGGAAGACTGCTTGAGGCCAGGGGTTCAACACCAGCCTGGGCAACAGAGGAAGACCCTGTCTCAGCAACAACAACAAAATTAGCCAGACATGGTGGTGTATGCCTGTAGTCCCAACTATTTGGGAGGCTGAGGCAGGAGGATCACTTGAATGCGAAAGTTCAAGGCTGCAGTGAGCTGTGATGCTGTCACTGTACTCCATCCCAGGAAACAGAGTGAGACCCTCACTGAAAAAAATAATAAAATAAAATAAGACCAAAATAATCTTGAAAAAATAAAATAGAAAATCAATGCTCCATATAGAAACCTGGAAAAATAAAATAATAAAATAAAATTTAAAAGACTGTAAGGATGGAGAGGCTCTTCAAAGGAAAAATGAATGGGGTATTAGAATTACTTGACTGAGGGAAAAGCAGGAAAGAGGCAGGGCTGCATCTGTATCAGTCTCCAGGCTGGGAGAAGGGAGGGGCAGAAGAGGCTCTGATAGAAACACGTGGCTGGAGGCAGAGTCTATCTGAAAGACTTAGATGGTGAGTTAGTTTAGCTGCAAGTAGTTTGACATTAAGATGAAAATAAAGCATTTGCCTACAATGAAGAAACCAAACACCCACCTTAACCAATGAATTGTATCCTTCAAGACACGTACCCCCAGTGTTTCTAGATATAACCAACACTAGGTTCAACTCTTCTCTGGATTCATATACCTGTCAGACATGTGGATGGACCACTAATAGACTGCAGCAATCTTTCCACCCACTGGCTTACATCAGGGATGTACTGACCACCCTACTTACGCTGGACCACACCAAACCCAGATAACACTAAGCCGTGAGAAGTCATACATAGAATATCCCATATCATAAAGACAAAACCTGTAATATATTCTTGTAACCCTGCATTCCAGAGCCCCCTTCCCCTAAATGTTTAGTATGCTTACAGTGGTTCCTTAAGCATAAAGTTGTATAGACCCTCACATGGTAGTCTTTGTACATCACCTCCATGCCTTGCACTAGCACTCAGAGTTCTAGTACAGGCATCAAGGGTGCCTGCTGCGAGCATGCACCAGAGGGCTAATGCCCCAGGACAGCCCTCCACTCCACCAGTAGCAGACAGGAGTTGGTAGATTCACACCCAGCCATTTCCTCCCTTAGTTGGAACTCAGGATTGTTTTACATTCCCAGAGTTCCCAGCTGCCAGGAAAAGGAACATTCAATGTGTTCTGTTATCATCAGTCTCCTTTCCTTCCCTTCCCCTCTCAGGTTAGGTGAGATAAGGGTCTAAAGACCACCCATGTTAGCCAGAGTTCTCCAGAGGAACAGAGCCAGTGGGATGTGTATACACACACTGCATAACAACATTTGGGTCAATGATGGGCCACATATACCATGGTGCGCCCATAAGATTATAACGTAGCTGAAAATTCTTTATCGTTCACTGATGTCTTAGCCATCATGGCTGTCAATAACATCTGATATGGTTTGGCTGTGTCCCCACCCAAATCTAGAACTGTAGCTCCTATAATTCCCTGTGTCATCGGAGGGAACCCAGTGGGAGGTAATTGAATCATGGGGGCAGGTCTTTCCCATGCTGCTCTTGTATAGTAAATAAGTCTCAGGAGATCTGATAGTTTTATAAAGGGGAGTTCCCCTGCAAACGTTCTCTCTTGTCTGCCACCATGTAAGACGTTCCTTTCACCTTCTGCCATGATTGTCAGGCCTCCTCAGTCACGTGGAACTGTGAATGCATTAAACCTCTTTTTCTTTATAAATTACCCAGTCTGTGGTATGTCTTCATCAGAAGGATGAAAATGGATTAATACATCATAGCAGAATGCATTTTGTTTAAATTTGTTTAGATAACACAAGTACTAACCACTGCATTACAGCTGCCTGTAGTATTCAGTACAGTAATATGCTCACAAGTGTGTAGCCTAAGAGCAAAAGGCTACACCATATAGCCTAGGCGTATAGTAGGCCATACCATGTAGGTTTGTGTATGCACACCACAAGGTTCACACAATGATGACATCACCTAAGGATCCATTTCTCAGAAAGCATCCCCATGGTTAAACAATGCGTGATTGTATATGGAGACCCAAATTCACTTAAAGGAATTGGTTCATGTGATTATGGTGGCTGACAAGTCCAAAATCTGTCAGTTAGGCCTACAGGCTGGAGATCCCCCTGCCAAGAAAGAGCCGATGTTGCCATTCCAGATGGAAGGTTGTCTGCTGAAGAATTGTCTCTTGCTCAGGGGAGGTCAGTCTTTTGTTCTATTCAGCCTTTCAAATAATTGGATGCCCACTTTATGGAGGGCAATTAGCTTTACTTGAAGTCTACCGATGTAAATGTTACTCTCATCCAAAAGCATGCCTAACAATTTTGACTAAGAATCTAGGCACCATGGCCCGGCCAAGTTGACACATAAAATTAACCATCGCACCTCCATTCCCCATCCCCTACCAGTGTGTCCTGCAACCACCACCGAAAGAAACAAGTTGCACTCCAATTCTTGTAATAGGGTCTGCTTCTGGGGGTAGCTAACCTAAAAACGTTGTATTTTTAGTATACGGTGACTTGGAAAATAAATGCAAGCATAGAAAATGCTCAGTCCTCTTTCAAAAACCTAGTGACCCATGGAAGTTCTCAGCCCACAGTTTGGGATCCACCGAATCACAGGTGCTGGAGTTTAATGCCTAGAAAGGCCCACACCGTCTCTGAGGCCATGTAAACACAGATGTTTCCGAAGTCGTCGATCATGATTTTGGAAAGGCCACAGCATTCCTGAGAGTGACACAGATATTAGGAGGTCAGTACTGTGAAACAAGTCCCTCTATTCCATTGCGTGCCCGACCTCCCAGGCAGTTAGCAATGTTCTGAGAGAGGAAAGACTCTTATCCGGAACCCATCACGTCACCAAAGCAGCAACGATTTCATTTAAAAACAACACCTTTGTCAGATGGGTAGGCTGCAAAAATTTTTTCCCATTCTGTTGGTTGCCGATTCACTCTATTGACTGTTTCTTTCGCCGTGCAGAAACGATGAGTTCGCGTCCTTTGTAGGGACATGGATGAACCTGGAAACCATCATTCTCAGCAAACTGACACAAGAACACAAAATCAAACACCGCATGTTCTCACTCATAGACGGGTGTTGAACAATGGGAACACATGGACACAGGGAGGGGAGCACTATACACTGGGGTCTGTTGGGGGGAGTTGGGGGAGACAGCGGGGGGTGGGGAGTTGGGGAGAGATAGCATGGGGAGAAATGCCAGATATAGGTGAAGGGGAGGAAGGCAGCAAATCACACTGCCACGTATGCACCTATGCAACAATCTTGCATGTTTTTCACATGTACCCCAAAACCTAAAATGCAATAAAAAAATAAATAAATAAATAAATAAAAACAACACCTCTCTCCAACGGCTCAGAATCTGTTCACAAAAGAAAATACATTTTTGACATGCCTAAAAATACGTGATTATATCCTTTGTGGCAAGCCGAGACCAAGTGACTCATTGAAGTCATAAAGGCTGCAAATTGCAGTATTGTTGTCTTTGAATGAAAATTGCCAGAGGACTTGTGCTTCGTCCTCTCAAGAAACCTAGGCAGTCATTTGCTGCATCACGAGATCCAAATCATCTGAAGTTGAAGATCATCTCCTCCTTTTTGTATTTCATTAGCCAAGATCAGGTTAATAAAAAGTTTAAAAGTTGACTGCCTTCCCCCGGAGATTTATTTAGACCTCCTCTGTGGGGATGAGCTGGGAATGGCAGCCGACACTCCCATTTCTCCAGAGCTCACTCTGTCATCTCCCTCTGTGGTCCCTGAAGTCTGCCAATTAAAGACCTCCTCGATGACATTCTGCTGCTGAAGTTATGCACACATAAATCACTGTAATAAGAGAAGATTGTTATGTTAACCTCCGCCATGCAACCCTTTTCCTTTTGTGAGAAATATGAAAAACATTCATTTGTCTGGCACAAAGGAAGCGATTTCCCAACAGATGCCTGGAAGCCTTGCCTGGATGATGCCCCTTCCTGTGGTTACGTAGGTGGTGCCTCCTGCACCAGCAGGCATTACTCAACTCGAAGCGCAGAGCAACGAGGCCATAAACCAGGCGGCATTACGTCAGAGACAGGGTGCTCTGAAATAAATGGGGAGCTGCTTCTATCTAGAGGAACATTTTTCCATGTTTAACCAAGCAAAACTGGAGACATTACTGAACACGCAGTCTCAAAGGTCAATTCTTAAGGAGGCCAGTGCTGGGGAGGGAAGACGCACACTTTCTACAGCTTTGGAGGAACCCTTGAGGTGGCTGGAGTTTCACTGTTAGAATGAGGGGCTGGTGTGCAGCGACTGTGAATTCTACTTTGATGTGAAAGATTGCATCTTCCGGACGAGCCCCTGGGAGCAGCAGCCGTAGCAGCCATGGGGCTTAAAGCTGGAGGCGGCCACCGCTGCACACTCCCTCACCTGCACTGCAAATCTTCATGGGCTAAAATTCCCCAGAGATTCAGTTTTCACAAAGAGAGAGAAAGAGAGAATGCTTTATCAACAATGGAATACATATTCATGATGCATTAATGACTTATATCTACATGTTAACTTTAGAAGACAGTATTAATTGAAAGATCTGAAAAGGAAAAGTCTAGGCATGAACTGAGCTGTTTCTCTCTATATTCGGTTGCCCCCAGTTAGATGACCCAAGGCTGGGGTGCCCCCAGGGGATGACAAGGGGGAACCTATTCCTTACAGGACAAGCCCACAGCTTTACAAAAAAAGAAAAAGAAATAACAGTGGCTCATGCCTGTAATCCTAACACCTTGGGAGGCTGAGGTGGAAGGATTGCTTGAGCTGAAGCATTCCAGACCAGCCTGAACAACATAGTATGACCCTGTCTCTACAAAAAAAAAAAAAAAAAAAAACAAAGGAAAAAATTAGCCAATATGGTAGTGCACACTTGTGGTCCCAGGTATTCGAGATGCTGAGATGGGAGGATCACTTGAGCCCAGGAGTTGGAGGCTGCAATGAGCTATAGTCATGACACTGCACTCCCGCCTGGGCAACAGAACAAGACCCTGTTTCTTAAAAAAAGAAAGAAAATCTAGTTAGAGAGAGTGGCAGGGAGGGGACAGAACACAATTTCTCTTATCACTTATTTCACAATCACATGAAATTTCATTCTAGTTCACACTAGAACAATTCACTTGCTGTTGGAATTTTGATATATCCTGTAAAGACTGTCCAAAAATAATCAGTTGTACCTGATTCTATAAAATGCTCTGCACCTGACCATGTTTTTTAAATCTCACTTTTTTTTACTGTTTTTTCTCCCACTTCAAATTTAAAGGTGTAAGATGCTTTTTTTTGTTTGTTTTTTGAGACGGAGTCTCACTCTATCACCCACGCTAGAGAGCAGTGGCACCATCTCAGCTCACTGCAACCTCCATCTCCTGGGTTCAAGTGATCTTCCTGCCTCAGCCTCCCAAGTAGCGGATTACAGGTGTGTGCCACCATGCCTAGCTGATTTTTGTATTTTTAGTAGAGATGGGGTTTTACCTTGTTGGCCATGCTGGTCTCGAACTCCTGACCTCAGGTGATCTGCCCACTTCAGTCTCCCAAAGTGCTGAGATTACAGGTATGAGTCACCATGCCCAGCCAGATGCTTTTCTCTTTAACCTAGAGTGATCAGCCATCCTGGTTTTCCTGGGACTGAGGGGTTTCCCAGGACATGGGACTTTCAGTGCTAAAACCAGTCCCAGGCAAACCATAGAGTCACGTGCCTTCTTTAAGTAAACATGCAAATCTTAGTTTGGGCCTACCAAACCATGATCAATGAAACACAGTATCTTAGTCCTTTCTCACACTGCTATAAAGATACTACTTGAGACTGGGTGACATAAACAAAAGAGTTGACTCACAGTTCCACGTGGCTTGAGAGACCTCAGGAAACTTACAATGATGGTGGGAGGCGAAGGGGAGGCTGGCACATCCCACAAGGCAGTGGGAGAGAGAAAGAATGAGAATGAGGAAGTGCCACACTTTACAACCATCAGCTCTCATGAGAACTCACTCAGTATCACGAGAACAGCATGGAGGAAACCCTCCCATGATCCAACCACCTCCCATCGGGTCCCTCCCTCGACATGGGATTATAATTCGAGATGAAATTTGGATGGAGGCAAAGAACCAAAGCGTATCACACAGTTTCACAGTTTTGTAGTGGCAGATACAAAATTACATTCACCAGGCTGTGGGAAACTGGCCCTATTGGGTTTCTGAGCAGAGGTGAGACCACGACAATCATTGCTAGAGTGACTTCCACCTCATACTGCAGGAAGAAGACTGAAGGCTTTCAGAGGCGATTGCACAATTCAAAACACAAAACAATAAGAGCTTGAGTGAGGGGAATGGAAAACAAGAGGCAGGGTAAGCAGACCCTTCTCCAGGGAGGCCTTGCAAATTGTTCCAATCCAGTCATTTTTACAGTCTTCACCAGTTATCCCCAGGCCCCATCAAAAGCAATATTTCACCTGAGGATCCAACACGCAGTGCCACCTTCTCCCTGGCACAGGTGGCCAGAGCATCATCTCACTGTAGTCCTTTTATTTTGAGTAAAATATATAGGAACAATTAAAGAGGGTGGAACCAATGCATCTAGACATTCTCTTTATAGGCAAAAAAAAAATCCAAATTAGGCTCTTGCTACCCTGACAGCACTGAGAATCATCTGGCTTGTGAGCTTTTAAATACCCAGCATATAATGAACATCTCCAGCCAGATCCAGTGAGCTTCACTCGTGGAGACTGGCCACAGCGTGGGCCCACATCTCCCTTGCCTCCTCCTAGGCTTTCAAAGGGAGCCTATCTATGAATCCTATGTGCGAATTACACTGAGTTGCTCTTGATTAAATCACTGTGACTTTTTTTTTTTGTTTTACTCTATGCTTTAAATTGATACTAGCTGAATACCTGAGGGGTTTTTTTTTTTTCCACTAATCTCAGGTCTATATTAGACTTTTCTCATCCAGAAGTGTTGGAAAGATGGAAAATAAAAATGACAAGTATGAGAAAGAAGAAGAGCAATCGCTGCTACTGAGAGGTTTTGCTAAGCACCTGGGATTTTGCTGAGCGCTTCTTGTGTTAACTTTGTACCCTGTGAAACTGCCATTTTCCTGGGTCCCATTTATTGTTTGACCCACTACATTGTCCCCTATCATCCTCACAGCAAGTGAACCAACACTGTCATCACCCTCTTTTTACACATGAGTACCCTGAAGCTGGAGAAGAGTATGGTCCAAGCATACAGTTGAGTCCAGCTTGTCCCAGCTCTGACTCCAGAGACCCTGCTGTCAGCTGATATCCTTGAGTGCCCCGCCCTAACCCGGTTCCCCAGTATTTTTTCTTTTCCCTTCTTCCCCAGCCTCTACTCTGAGCTGCACGCTGCTGATGACAGAGGACAAACAAACAAGATGGACAAGACGGTACCAAAGGCAGAGTCGCGTGGGCAAGGGGACGGCGTGGGTTGAGGGGCCGGGGCAGTTGTACCTTCACGCTGCTGGGATGGGAAGCTGGAGCTTAATGAATGCAAGAACATGTGGACATTCCCAGCAGAGGAGGGCAGAGCTCCCAGGGAACCATGAAAGCACCCACGTGGGAGCCCTCACGCAAGCACCCACGTGGAGGGGCTGAGGATGCAGCCTGGGAAGGATGCCATGTGACCGTGTTCCCTCTCTGTTTTCCAGGCCACCATGGCTGACCACCCAAGCATCCAAGTCGATAAGTCTTTCACTGAGAGAGACCTGATGCCCTGCCCAATCTTTCCTCAACCAGGAGAGTCGGCACAGGTTTTGTCTTCTCCTTGCACTGACTGAAGTTTTTAACAGTTTGGACCTTGCCTGTTGAATCTTGAAAATATCGCAACTATGCATATACTGTGTTCTGCAGAGCTTACCCAGACACTATTTATTAGTGTCTCTTTGATCTAATTCATCCCATGCAAAAATCTCAAGCACCAAGCATCCTTTCAGGGAGACGTGTGAACGTAGTTAAAGTCCGCCTAAGCCCATGTTTCCCACGGCTCGGGCCACGGGTGAAATGGGTTCAAAAATGTAATTAAAAGAAAACGGTCAACTTCATCATTGTCAAAACGCCACATCATCCCCTAAAAGAGAGGCACCCCCTTCGTCAATTTCCCCATCGTGCCAAAGTTTTGGAGAGACCCTTCACTTTATAAATCAACTCACAGCTTAGAACATCCTGGCAGCCCCTTCAAGGAACGGATCAGAATGACAGGGAAAGAGAGGATAACCATCATAGCTTGACTGGATACAGGTGTTTGCGTTTACAGACCAACCACAAACGCCTGGATCTTTGACAGGCGTTGATGCTATCAGTGAATCGCAGCTATTATTGGCTCCGGTCACCAAGGGCTCGGGGCCCTTTCCCTTAGCAACATCTCTGAGGCTGATAACATTTGGCTGAACTTTTCAGATCTTAACCTCCCTTCTGACTTTCTGCAGTCAAACTCGCCTAAACTGATCAGAAGAAGAGACACGCAGTGGGAAGACAAGTAAAATATTATTGACTGGACTGTTTCATGTCTATTAGGAAGAAAGAGCAGAGAGGGGAGGGAGAACCTCACGGTCTGACAGGCGTCAAGATAATCAGGGGAGGAATCGGGGCTGCGCAGTAACACTCAGTGAGGTTGGAAAGCCCTGGCTTACAAGAGGTCATTGTTCTGCACGGGGAACAAACAGGGCGCCGGGCAAACAAGGGCGCAATTGCATTTCTCTACGGGTCCCCGTTCCTTGTCAGTAAGCCCTGCTCCTGCAGCAAAGCAAAGGATGGGAAACAAAAATAGGAAGTCGTGTGGCTCGAGGAAGAGGCAGGGGCTCCCCATCGTCATCCAAAGGCTTTGGTTTCTGGAAGCAGCAGGATGTGCTGACCTTCCATGCATCCGTGGGTCCTTTGTACTGGGCAGAAATGGGACTCAGGGACAGGCAATGCTGCTCTGGAAGAATTTGGCTTTGGAAATTGGTATTATCTTGTGTGTGTGTGTGAGATTTATTTTTTAATTTTAGAGTCGGGGGTGCCTGTGCTGGTTACATGAGTATATTGCATACTGGTGAGAACTGGGCTTCTAGTGTATCCATTACCTGAATAGTGAACATGATCCCTGATGGGAAATTTTTCAACCCCTGCCTTACTCACACTCTCCTCCCTTTTGAAGTCCCCAGTGTCTGTTATCCCCATTTTATGTCCGTGTTTTCCCACTGATTAGCTCCCACTTATAAGTGAGAACACATGGTTTTTGGTTCTCTGTTCCTCCGTTAATTCACATAGGATAATGGCCTCCAGCAGCATCCATGTTGCTGCAAAAGACAACCTTATTCTTTTTTGTGGCTGTGTAATATTCCATGGTGTGTATGTCCCACATTTTCTTTATCCAGTCAACTATTGATGGGCACTAAGGCTGGTTACATGACTTTGCTATTGTAAATGGTGCTGCAACGAATATATTATATAATAATATATACGGTGCTATAATGAATATGAATATACATTATAATGATTAATATATACTTGATGAATAATATAATGATTTCTTTTGGGGGGTAGATATCCAGTAGCGAGATTGCAGGTTAAATGGTAGTTCTGCTATTATTTCTTTGAGAAATCTCCATACTGTTTTCCACAGAGTTTAAACTAATTTACATTCCCACCAACAACATACAAGCATTCCCTTTTCTCCACATCCATGCCAACATCTGTTGTGTTTTGACTTCTTAGTGATAGGCATTCTGACTGGTGTCGGATAAATCACCGAGGCCACTGGTATTTCCAATTTGCATTTCACTTCCCTGCTCCTTGTCCTGCTCTTCCAAAACAGGCCTACTTGTGTCTCCAAGTTCATGTCCTCAGCATCCTGGCTGCGCATGCCCAGGCATGGGTGTGCATGATGGGGATCAGCTAGAAGGGTTTCACTTCCTCTCACTGACCTTAAAGCCAGTTGCCAAGACCTCCTGGGACTCCACAAATAAGTCGATGATATGAGACATGCTTCCCATTGCCCCCAAACCTACTGGAGAGGACAACAAACCCCACTTGCTAACCAATTTGCAAGATCGAACTTGCCATCTGAAGCAGAGGTCAAGGTCTTCAGCACCGATACAGAAAGCGGGAACAGTGAGGTCATGCCTTGTACTTCCTTTCCTTCCCTCCCCAGACCCACAACCATTTTTACTCACCCCTTGGTTCTGTCAGGTAAGAACACCCACAGACGCTGATCAAGGAGGTCCCAGAAAACCTATGGGACATTCCCCACTGTCCTACGGGTACAATTCATCTTGGAGCCTTCTCTCTTTGAGGACTGGGTTTATTTTGCCCCAACATGTTTCCACTCTGTATTCCAGCAGCCCTGAGCTGTGCAGATGGTTTGCTCCCAGCCGTCCATGAAGCACCATCCTTTTGTTAAGGAAACCACCTGATGCCCATAGAACCATGTGACTTCATCCACTTCAGCTTCTCACCATGTGGGGGCGCCTGGGTGGGGTGGCATTTCAGAAAAACATCAGCAAGGGAAGACTTGGAATCAGAGGATGGCAGTACAGAAAGGAACTAAAACATGACCTTCTCCAATTTTTTATGGCACATGTGGGGAAACTGAGGCATGGGGCAAAGAAGAAAAAACGCTTGGGTTTATACATTGTAAACTCCCCTGCCGCCGGTCCCTGACTCACTACACAGCCCTGCCTTGCAGCACATTTAGGCATGCGGTCCATCCATGCCCCAGACACCCAAGGGCAGGTCCCACCTGCAGGGTCACTCACTGTCTTCCTCACAGCTGGCCAGGCTCTACCACAGACCCTCGGCTGGGCCTCGATCAGAAACCCAGGGCCAAACAAGCTCCCATCTCTGTAACACACGCAGTCAGGGGGACCTACAATGCTTCCCCTCACACCTGGCCCTTAAACCTGCTCCTATTTCTATCTCTTACTGTGTCCTCTTTCCTAGTTCTTCCCCTGTCAGTCACCCTCCCACTCCCTGCCACAGAGCCTTCTAGAACCCTGGTTCTATGACATCATGATGATGATGATGATTTATTAAGCATTGCCCTGTCCTAAGGTACCATATGGGTCACTTCATCCAGGCTCCAACTTGCTTCTGCTTTGCCATATGGTAACACAACTCTATCGTGGAAGCACCATCGTTACTGCCATCTGCATGGGAAGCCCAGAGAGGTGGAGTATCTTTCTCAATCTCAAGCAAGAAAGCCAGGATTCCAACCTGTGAGCTCTTCCACTTCAGCCACCTTCGCGGAGCATTGTCCCAGAATAGTGTCGTCGCCACAGGGCGGAGGGAGTAGTGAACTCCAACATCCCCATGTCCACCCCTTGACCACAGCCGCCTTTCCTCCCAGGCTTCAGACATCTGGTTTTCTTCCCAGAGGCCTGCAGGAAAGTGATGGCAGCCCCCTGCCCCTTGCATCAGTCCTTCTCCCCTCCCACACAGCCCTGAACCCACACCGGTTCATCTGACTGCATTGCTCTCACCAGAGGCCTGCAGGAAAGTGATGGCAGCCCCCGCCCCTTGCATCAGTCCTTCTCCCCTCCCACACAGCCCTGAACCCACACCGGTTCATCTGACTGCATTGCTCTCACCAGAGGCCTGCAGGAAAGTGATGGCAGCCCCCTGCCCCTTGCATCAGTCCTTCTCCCCTCCCACACAGCCCTGAACCCACACCGGTTCATCTGACTGCATTGCTCTCACCAGAGGCCTGCAGGAAGTGATGGCAGCCCCCTGCCCCTTGCATCAGTCCTTCTCCCCTCCCACACAGCCCAGAACCCACACTGGTTCATCTGACTGCATGGCTCTTGGCTGAGCACTCAGTTCTCCTACATCTCTTTTTTGTCCTTACACCTGCTGAGATTGCACCCTGCTCAACCCTCCTCCTCTCACCCTGCACCCACATGGCTGGGCACTAATGGGAAGAATCTCACCACTGCGTAGCACTACACGTGGGCCCCCATCTCCACTGAGCCCTGGGTCCCTCCATTAGGGCTTTCTGCCTGTTTTCAGCTTCCTCTTTCATTCCTCCCAATGGCTCTTGTGACTTCATCCTTCCACCTTCAAACTTAGCAACATTCATGGTGACACCTTCCTGCCAGTCTCACCAACCACTGAAAACCAACCTTCCCTCTGTGCTCTTCACTGTCGCCCATGGTCCTCAGTCTACGCCACTCTATTCTCTCCATCACCGCTGGCTAAAGCACTCCTACCCTAAACCAACAAACTAACCACCCTTAACATGATGACCTCCTCCCCTTCACTCAGTCCAGTCATCAGTGACCTTCCCATAGGCAGATCTCATGGGCACCCACCCCGCAGTCCTTGTGTAGTTGAACATCTCTGCCGTGTTCATCACCACTGACCACTCCTGCCATCTTAAAACTGTCTACCCGCTTGGCCTCGGGTTTTCTTCCTTCTTCTGTGACCACTCCAGCTCAGTTCCACCCATGGCTTCCTCGTTCTTGACCTGTCCCTGGATGGTGGTGGTCCCAGGCTTCCACTGACAACCTGCCCCGTTTCCCTCTGCCATCCCAGGTGCCAACTCAAGCTCTTCACACACATCTCAGGTTTCGCTCCAAACTGGCTGGACATCTCCTTCAGCAAAAGAATATGCTCATGACAAGGACCCACTGTCTTGTTTCCCAAGGGGATTTGATAGAGTGGTTTCGGATTACAGCCTGGCTTCCTGGCGTGATCCATCACAAGAAGAAAGAGTGCTGATAACGCCAATGGGTGCATTTCCAGGTCAGGGCTGTTGTGTTTCTCTTGGCAAATGAATGAGTAGTTTCCCCAGCACCTGCAGGTGGTGAGAGCTGGTCTCAGCTCTAATAATCCAGGCTCTGCCAAAGATCCGACCTTGGGCTTTGGGGGAAAAAAACTGAGTCATTGATGCTGTGCGGTGGTGTCCATCTGTCCTTGCTCAAAGCCTATCTCTGCCTGCACCTGTTCTGCACCCAAGCTCTGGATTAAGAGAGAAGTTGAGTGTTAATGAACGGACAGAGCCAGCCCCCAGCTCTTCTGGGCTCACTATTTGCAGGGGACTTATGGGCATGCTTGAACCACAGGGTGGTTGCACCCCAGTGCACAGGGAAGGGTCCCCGTCCACATTCACCCCACTAGAAATGAGGCAGCCTTTACGGTGCACAATGTCACAGCCTGGGGGAGTGTCTGTAGGCAGCCCCTGGGAAGAAGCACCCTCCTCAAAAGGGTCTGATGTTGCTACAACTCTCAAAACCGCTGTCCATGGTTTATAAGGTCATGAACAGGAAATGACACACAGCCCATGCCTCTCATGGCAGCCTCCATGGTTTGCCTCTCCATCTGAACCTGGAAACACAGAAGGAACAGTGGGAGGAAGTCTAACCAGGAAGCCGCCATTCAGATGCCCCCTCTGTCACTCACTCACTGCGTGACCTTGGGACAGTGACCAACTCCTCTGAACCTCAGGATGCTTATCTATTGAACATTTACCACAATCCCACCCTGCCTCCTCGCCAGGTTGATTCAAGGCTCTCCTGTGGTTACCCTCAGAGCTGTCATGAGTGAGCCCAGGGACAGAGGATGACGGAGCCAACAGAGGTGGGGTCAGCCATCCCCATGTGGTCCCCTCTGCTGCTCCGCCATCCACAGCTGGCTCCTTCTCATCCAACAGGCTTCAGCCCAGGAGTTACCACTCAGAGTGGACTTCCCACCACTCACCCCAGTGTAGCCACCAACTAGAGGCACTTTCTAAATGATACGTCTGATCTTCTTTTAAAGAAAGTCTCAACAGCAGTTATCACAAACTGGAATTTTTTAAATTTATGTGTTACATCACTTGCTTATTATCTGGTGGTCTGCAAGATATAGGTGTATCTTCATCACTGAAGTAGAGCCTACGGAGCTCATAGTAGGTCCTCAGTAAACATTAGCTGACTAGCTAATGAGGAGATGATTGAGTGAACATCCCCTGCCCAAGGCTGGGACACCCAGGCTTGATAGATCCTGGTTTCCAGGTCTCAATGGGTTCTGTCTCTTAGTGCCTCCTTTGCCAGCCACTTCCTCAATGATGGAAAGAGCCAAGGTTTCCCTGCTGGATGCATTTTCCCCGAATTTGGGGAACCCAAGACAGTGTCAAGCATATAGCGAGCTCTGAGCCCCTTCAGGAGAGCCAACCCTTGATACAGCCCCCTAGGCACCCCTGTGAGTTGTTCCCCCGTGAAAAATGAAAAATCTGTAGCCAGGTGCAGTGGCTCATGTCTATAATCCAAGCACTTTCAGAGGCTGAGGTGGGTGGATCACTTGAGGCCAGGAGTTTAAGATCAGCCTGGCCAAGATGGCAAAACACCGTCTCTACTAAAAATACAAAAAATTATCTGGGCATAGTGGTGCGTGCCTGTGGTCCCAGCTACTCAGGAGGCTGAGGCAGGAGAATTGCCTGAACCCAGGAGGCAGAGGTTGCAGTGAGCCGAGATTGTGCCATTGCACTCCAGCCTGGGTAACAAGAGCGAAACTCCGTCTCAAAAAAAAAAAAAAAAAAAAAAAAGAATGACAGGACATGAGGTGAAGATTATACAGTGCTGTCCACTTGGCACGAAGGGTCCAAAATCTCAACATCACCCCGCCCTCTGCACCTGCCACTGAGCCGCACTGTGAACTGCAAGAGGCTCCATTCCAGCTCAAACAACCAGGCAAGCCCAAAAGTATCTTCGTCACTGAAGTGGAACCTGCCTGCCCCATAGTAGGTCCTCAATAAGCATTAGCTGAATAGCTAATGAGAGGATGATTGAATGACATCCCCTGCCCCAGGCTGGGATGCCCAGGCTTGATAGATCCTGGTTCCCAGGTCTCAATGGGTTCTGCCTCTTGTCACCTCCTTTACCAGCCACTTCCTCAGTGATGCAAAGAGCCGAGGTTCCCCTGCTGGATGCACTTTCCCTGAATTTGGGGAATCCAACAGTGTCAAGCCTACAGTGAGCTCTAAGGCTTGACACTGTCTTGGGTTCCCCCTGAGGACAAGGAAACTTGTCCTAAGATGCAACCACAGCTGTCAGAGCAATGCTACCCTACGTTGTGAAGAAATCCAGTTCTGCATGGAAGAAACCAGGGCTGCCCTGGTCCCTGGCCAGAGATTTGCCCTCAGAAGACCTGCAATTGTCAGGGCAAGTGGATTTGGTTCTTCCCCGAAAAAAATCCCTGACTGTTCTCATTACTTCATAGTCCAGTGCAGTCCCCCACCCAGACCCAGGCCTCCCGAGAAGCCAGTGAGGGAGCCTCATCCCTGACGGGTGGACCCAGGGACTGTCTGACTTTCCCACTCACATCACTCAGAAATCTGAGGAGGCGGTGCTTGGGGGGCAGTAGAATGAGGCTCCTAGAAGCCACTGTCATCTCTGTGAGCCACACCAGAGTTCAAGACCGGATTTTAGCTCCCATGGCCAAGGGATCTCTGGAAGGTCCCCTTTGTCACCAAGAGCTGGCCTTTTTCCTCATGTTTTGAAAGGAGTTTTCCTAAACACAGCCTCCTCCATCAGCAAGTTTCAACGTATAAACAGTGACTCTTATTCAGAAAAGCAGCGACGAGCAGTTTTATATAAAAGTTACATCTCCATTTAAGAAAGAATATATAATTCCACATTCCACTGTCCCTCGAACTTTATTCCCGTTTATGTAGATCTTAATACAGTTATATAGTCGCGGGGCTAACGTCCCCTCCGGATGGTAATGAGGTCCTCTCGAACCCGTTAGCTGCTATAAAGTATGCAGAAGTTAAATGCACAGATGGAAAAAAATTTGTCTCAATTTTATACTTCTGCAAAATGGTAATTTTGTACTTAAAATGTACAAGATGGATGTTCAGAAATATAGGCTGATAGCCTAAATTATATTTGGTCATAATTTATGTAGTACAGTCCCAAAGAGATACAAAAAGGCAGAGCATAATTTATCTGCTGGAATCAGCGATAGCTTTGCTAAAACTCCCATTTATTCCATCCCCCATAGTCTTAAGCAGCCTTCGTCCTCAGGGCTCACTCTATTTAAGTTTTCCATACTGCTGTTTGATCACATATTGTACTCTATAATTTGCCTATCATCTGAAGCAAATTTAGGTCCCAGAAGTTATGATCTCTACATAGCAACCACTTTATTTGGTAAATGCAAAATATTTATAGCAATATAAAAACCAGATGAAAATAAAATTCCTATAATCATTGGAACATACACACTTTATCATTGGAGCTTGTAAGACCATTAGAGTAAGACTAGCATGTTGCCTAATACAATTACCTTTGGACACTCACTTGAATTTGCTGATGCTTGGGAAGCAGAGAAACTTTTTCTGCAACATCTCTTCCATCTTGCCAATGGAAAAACACACACACACACACACACACACACACACATCTGGGCACTGGCTCCAGAGAGAAGTGCCCCAGAGGAAATGAGATGAAAAGCGAGAGTCAGATGAGTCATCACTGTGCCTCAGATGTGGAAAGGAATTTCCAAGTAAAAACACTCTGCTTGGCAATGCCACTGGCCTGGATGGGTTCACCCCTTACCTTCCAGGGAAACTGACCAAACCAAGCAATGCTGACGATGAGTCCCTCCTGGAGCCAAGATCAATGGATTCCTACTCGAATCAGACGATGTCGCCTCTTCTTTGAGCCTCTCCCCAGTGCTGGCATTCTCACACCTCTAACTCTTTGTGTATGTGTGTGCTTCCAAAATTGATCCTTGGAGACGTTCAGGCTGGAACCTACAACATAACACAGTCCATCAACAGCTCCTTTGAAAAGCAACAGAGTGAAGAGAGGAAGTGGGGAAGGGACAGGCCCCAAACTGAAATCTGCACTTGAAAATCAGAGGAAGTAACATTACTATGCATATTCACATGCACTTGTTGAGTGTTCTCTGCAAGCACCATCTAGGGCAGAATGCTATCAGGACAGAATGCTAACATCCCCTCCGGGGACGTTAAATATGTGTTCAGGTGATGTCTGCTTACACATAGGACCCTGCCTTAGGTTCTCTCTAGTCCTTAGAAAAACCCTGCACAGTAGGTTTCATACATTACTAGTATTCAAAAGAGGAAATTGGCCAGGTGCAGGGGCTCATACCTGTCATCCCAACGCTTTTGGAGGCCAAGGTAGACAGATCACCTGAGGTCAGGAGTTCGAGACCAGCCTGACCTACATAGTGAAACCCTGTTTCTACTAAAAATGCAAAAATTAGTCGGGTTTGGTGGCACGTGCCTGTAATCCCAGCTACTTGGGAGGCTGAGGCAGGAGAATTGCTTGAACCCGGGAGGCGGAGGTTGCAGTGAGCCAAGATCATGCCACTGCATTCCAGCCTGTGTGACAGAGGGAGACTGTATCTCAGAAAAGGAAAAAGGAGGAAACTGAGGCTGGGAGAACTCACCTAGTAGAGTAAGTGACACCCAGGACTGCTATTATTCAAGCCAGCAGTATCTGATACCGAACAAGCCCCCTGTTGTACTTTTCTGTACACCAACACAGAATGCCAAGCTTCCCAAGGTGCCTATGCTGGGATATTGCCTCTCTGTCCTCAGACCTCTCTCCGCCCACCTCAATCCCTTTCCATCCAGCCCTCAAGGTTGCCTTCAGCTGAGTGAAGATGAAATAAAACCCCAGCTGCATCTCTCTGATAAAAACTTCAACTGAAGCCTCATATATTTTGTAGATACTAAAGATCTCATGGCTCTTTGAAGACGAGTGTTAGTATTAATCATTGTGGTTGTTCAGATTATTTCCTCATTTTTTAACATTGCCCAAGCCCTCCTACCACAGAGCCACCATTTCTGTGTCCTGGGCATTGAGACCCTAAGAGATCCCCTAGATTCCTCTGGATAGTCACTTCCTCCTTGTTTGCAACTTAGCTCCAGCTCCAGCTCCCTCAGTCTAAGGGAATCTCCCCATTTTTAACTTTTTTACCCAACACATACTTAAGCAGAAATCACCTGAACACATATTTGAATAGCATTCTGTATGTCATACATACACCAGGAAGGAAAACAGCTAGGTCTCTCTTTGGGACTTGCACGGTAGCATGTGAACAATGTGTCTGTTCTCAAATCAGTTACAACTGATTGCAATCAGCTGGGGATTCAAGAATACCTGACATATGGGACCATCCGTGACTTGTTGCTAGTCCTCTTCTAGCCTGTGGGGAGGGAGATAGGTTTCATTTGCCTGTTGTCTGCTCGTCAGCACTCCTTCCCATGCAAGCGTAGAGGAAGCAAGAGGGTATGTTGACTTTTATCAAGAGCCTGCACGCTGGGCATTTAGTTTGAGCTCTCTCCCCCTACCTTCAGGCAATCCTATGTGTGGCTCCAATGTGCAGGTGAAGCTCTGTCTAGGGCAGTTCTTTTCCCAAGGACACATACAACATAGCCCAAGAATTGATAATACTACCGTAGAGGTTACTGCAGAGGAAAAAACTATGAATGTTACCTTGGGGAGCAGGAGACAACATTCTAGTTGAATCTTCTAGGACGGGATGGTATTTGCATGCAGAGGACAATTTGTGGGCAGAGGTGCTAAGGTCCCAGTAAATATTTAGGATGGTATTTGCACACTGAGGACAATTTGTGTGCAGAGCTCCTGAGACCCCAGTAAATATTTGCTTCATGTTCACAGTCCAAGGAGGGAGAAAATGTGCAAAGGCCTCAAAGAGAGAGGCTTTAAAACCCCACAGGAAGCTCTTTCCAAGTGTTTTGCAAAGGGGATGGTTGTTCATCCCCTTCTTAGGAATCATTCAACCCAGCCCTGCCTCCCAGCAACCCTGCAGCCAGGAGCTCTGATGTGTGATATTATATAGAGTGCAGGAATGTGAAAGGCACCACATAAAATCAAATTCTCTTCTATTTTAAGTTGAGTGGTGCACCAGTTCAGCTTTAAAACCTAATTTCTTAAAAGTTTCAGAGGGGAAAAAAAAATGTTCCTTTGCAATTGGAATCGAGTCCACATAAATTAGCAGGCCAGCTCTATGCATCCATCCTTCCGAACTTTCCTGGATTGTTCATTTTAATCAAGCGGCCCACATTCTTGACTTTTCATCCTTCACTGCCCAGAATGATGCACTGCAGCTACTGATGACACGCAAATGTTAATTTTGTTCAAGTTCAAACATCATCCAAAGAGGGCCTATTTTAAAGACTGCTTTGCAAACACCAGCTGAAAATGAGGATGAATCGAATCAAACACCGCCAAGAAATTCAAAGGAGGGAAAGCTGTGGTCTTATGGAAACTCACAAGTTTTCGTCTCTTAGACCTTCAACCTCTCCAAGGCCAACAGTAGAATCCTTGATGTCTATAGCTGGAAGGGAAATCAGATTTCACCCCAGCCCTGCCCAAGGTCGTTCAGTGTGGTAGGAAAGAGATGAGATAATTCAACTCTCCCTGGGCAAAGGAGCCTTCATAAAACGTGAAACCAGTGAAACCATGCATTTCAAGCCTTTCTGTCATTTAGTAGGTTTCGGGAAGAGCAGGATGCATCACACACACACAGGCACACAATAGGCTTATTTTAGAATGCTGGCTCACCTCTTAACCAACTACCACTCCCTCTATCCTGTCTCCTCCAGTATAAAATGTCACCATGGCCCAGTGAGGGCTGAAGAGTGACAGTTGTTCAGAGGCACTTCAGCTGGAACTGTGCACCTGAATAAGGAGAAATCAGCCTAGTTCGTATTTCTCCATAGTTAAAATTGTCTGACATTTGGCATCTGCTTGTTTGCTTTGCATTCAATGAAGCTCCATGAGCAAAGGACATCATCTGTACGAGTCACTACTGCATCCCCCTGGAGCCTACGACAGGGCCTTGGTGCCTCCTGGTTAGAATGGATTAAATATTCCGTTTGCACCTTAAATGAATGCCACTGTTATGTTTGTGCACACAGTAGGCCAGAAGCCCAGGTTGTTCCCTTTCCACTTGGATAGTCCCCAAATCAAGAGGACATGGAATGCGTAGTAGCTCTTTCTCAGGATTCCAATGCCTGGAATAATGAATTGTGCCAAGTTCTTTTGCTGGTATTTCCTGAGGTTCAACACCCTAAGGTCAGCTCCCGAGAGCCATACAGCCTCCACCTCCCAAGGCGAAGTTCACCTCGTGTCTCTCACGACAGGGGGAGAACTTAGTGTTCCTTGGAAAGTTAACAGGATGCAGTGAAGTCGGGCACTTCCGAGAGCTGGCTCAGCAGTCTGCCTTTACTCACCCCCGAGCCGATGTATGGTGGTATTGCGGAGGACCTTTACTGGAGCAGCACTTGCACTCTAGTCCAATAATTAGAGCAGCACTAGTCCCAATAATTGCACTCTAGCCGAACTGGCTATCCCTTTTACCCTAGCATTTCATCAGCCAGAGAAAGAGAAATTACAACACTGGCAAATAAGAGAAGCTCCTTATAGTTTTTTGATTCTCATGTGTACTTAGATGCATCTGAACAAATGAAGAAATGAAATCACTCTGGTCTGGTTTTCCCAGGATCCTTCAAAGCAGGACTGAGACCTTACAAGGTCTCAGCATAGAGCTTAGAGGTCCGAGGGTCCCTAAAACATTGAATGCCATCTCACAGCAACATGGCCCTAGAGAACAAATCCAGCTGTATGCTGCGGTCCCAGGGATCTCAATGGCCTTGCCTCTAGAACACAGGCCTCATATCAACAAGCCATCAGCAGTGACAAGTACCAGTTTCTGTGGCCCATCAGACTAAACTGTGCAGAGTGGCGGCCCATCTTCTGAAAGAACAGAAGAGACACTTCCACTGCAATGTCAAGAAAAAAATGACTGCCGCTATTCCCTGAGCGATCACAGCCGCTCTTGAAATACAGGACATGTTTCATTTGGCTTATAATAATTGTGTACTGTCTTTTAACCCTCAAAGTGTTAAGTATTGTCATATCCTCTGGGGAGGAAAAGATCTGGGGTTAACAACTTTCTCTTTTAAAAATTCATAAAGGTGCAAATAAACAGCATTGCATCCAGTGGCTCCGCATTGCAAGAAGCCAACGGAGAAAGAGGGAAAAAGACGACAGCGACAACATTACCCCCCACAGGATACTTGGCAATTAACTGCAGCTATGTCAGCAATTTTTTGAAAAATTTCCGAAACATGGAGAAGACTCATCCTCGCCATATGAAAAACAAAGCTACTGCAGTGACTCTCCCATGCATTACAATGTGTGTGTCTTACTTCTTAACCAAGCCGCTAATCACGCAAATTATTGCAACTAATTACATTTGAAGGTCTAATTAATTCTTTCAGTACCACATCATTTAGTACGCATTCACAACACAGCACCTGTTTTGAAAATCCTTGCAGTTAATTTGTTTATAAACAAACACTATTTGCATAAAATGTTTAATGAATGGTTTAACAGTTAGTACAATACTTCAGTTTTGTCTTCGTAGATCTGAGGTCATCAAAGGCCGCGATAAATTAATTTTAAACTCTACAAATTAATTTCAATAGAATGTGTGAATTTCTCATTAATAAAGAAAACATTTTCAACATGTTAATTAATATCTTCGTAACAGGCTAATTACTTCCTGCACAACAAGTACATCTTACAAGCAAATCTTAAAGATTTGGGGGGCAAAGGGGTGGGGACTGTTTTAAAACTGCCAAACAAAAAGTGCAATCCAGAAAAGAACACACAGCCCAATTATACTGGAGAATTCGCCACTTAGGACAGACAAATCCAGGAAAGGAAGCTATTGCCTTATGTTACAAATACAACACATTTTACTCATCGGGAACGGGACGGTTGAAAAACGTTTCTATCACAGGTGCAGTTACGCTGCAAAGATGGTTAGATGATGTCTGCCTTCTGGTAGAAATACACAATTAATGAAAATATTAGTTCTGAGAGTGCAGATCTCTTTTTTGAATGTAGGGCGTATTAGCTGTGTTTGCAACCCAATGGTAAATACGGATTTCATTAAACAAATCTGCATCTTCACACCAGTGTCTGAGGCTCAGCCATCGTAATTCTCCCTGTGGCAAACCGTGGAAAGCCACCTCATGTAGAAACTAAAGAGGAACAAGATTATAGCCCAACATCAAGCACAGCCCTTGCAAAAGCCATCACTGAAATATGCTCACCCGTAAGTTTGTTTCTGATTTGCAAGCATTTTCACATTTGATAAGCACGTGTTGTAAATTTACATCCACGCAGGAAGTATTCTTACGCTAGGGAGCTGAGAATTGTAAAGCATGTTTATACTCTTACCCTTGCATGGTGTTGCCCCTTAATGCACAGGCTGATAAAATGACTAGCTACAGGGGACCCAGAGGGATGTGCTGCTCCACCTGGTTCCTGCGCATCTGCCCCGGAGGAGCCACTAGTCCCTTCCTCCTGGAACAGGTTTGTCAGCACTGATCAACAAGCACTTGGTTTTTGTTTTAAGTTCGTTAATTTGGAGAGGACGCAGAGAGACAGGGAGCGAGGGAGAGAGAGAAAGAGAGTGAGTGTGTGTGTGTGTGTGTGCGCGCGCGCGCGCGCGTGCACGTGTGCGCGTTCAGGGTGTGGGGTTAGAATGACAGAAAGACAAAGAGCAGTACAAATACAGACTTCCCAACACTTCCCTGGGACCTGCCAATGTATTCCCAAGAAAACAATGGAAAAATAGGAGGAGTTCCATCTTGACAGCACCAGGGGAAAAGAAGAATTTGCCCAACCTCTGGTTGGACCCAGGGTGATTTCCAGGGTGATGCTGCTACCCATTAGAAAACACTTGGCTACCTGCCCCTTGGTCTTGATATTTCTTTGGAGGTGTATATAGAATAAAACTATTCCAAGCACCCTCTGCCAAGCTACCCTGGTGAACCCAGCATGGTGTGAAAACCCCCTTGCTTTACTCTTTCGCCAGATAAATGCCAGCCAGCATCCCTCTCTCTGGGGCCCTAGAGAGGCCTTCAACACACCTGGCCTGACTGCCCTGTGGCTTCAATAAAGAGGCCGAGCATCTCCTATAAACCTCGAGGTCCAGGGATGACGTAGAGGAATGATGGATTTCAGAAAAGGCAGGTGCTTCCCACTCTTTTAAATTTTTTTTTATTCTTTCCAAGTTTGCCATCAACAGCCCTGCAGCAAAAATTCAGGGCTTCAGAGACAAACATTTCATGAGTACAGACTGTGATGAGGAAAAACAAGCCATTCCCTCTCTATCTATCAGGACCCAGAGGTAAGCTGCTGCTTTGCTCTTAAAACACACAGGCAAAAAAAAAGAAACAAAGAAAAAAGTGATAATGGTTGGCACAGAACTCGGGACTACAGGCCATTTCTATGTTGAGTTCTTTTTGGAAAAGATACCTAGGACAGCCATGTGAGGAGTGGGTTTCAGCCCCATAGCCAGGTAGGAGAACTGAGGTCCACGAGGCAGAGGGCAAGCTCCCCAGCAAAGACTGAGTGGGGCAGGAGGAGAGCAGGAGGCTGGTGACTGTCAGAGAAAATGCTTCCATCCCAGAAGAAGCAGAACAGGCACACCACTCTGAAATATAAAAGTCAGAAAGCCTTGAAACATACATGCAACCCAAGGACTTCCTTACAGCTAGCAGCCAAGACAGTTTCTAGGCACAGCGTGAATGTGTCTAAGCCCAACTTGGTCCCTAACTTCTCTCTAAAACCGGTCAAGGTGCCCCATCTAAAGCATCAAGATGACAGGCTCCTGCCTCCCATCTTGCATGAAATCATTCCCGGATGTAGAGCCTGGCTTTTTCTCTCTCCCCATTAAAAATCACCAGCGTTTCGCAAATAAAGGCGATCACCATGTGAAAAATTATCTTTTAAAATGGAGCTTAATTTGCATATAAGGAACGAGAGATTTATGACAAGCAACATCGTCCAGTACTGCATCTGCCTAGTATCAGTCGTAATTTAGATTGTTTGTGACTGATCTTAAATTCTAAAGCTTGGAGAAGATGAAGTACTCTGTTGCTGTATTATTGTCAGGAGTCTAAGACTTACCAGAGATTTATTAGTAATCTTATCACAAACATGTCTCAAGTTTTTGCTTTTAATATGTGCCAAGCTCCTCTGAGGAATTTTCCTCACTGCAATTATATTCCTCAATGCCTGCATTCTGAAGCTGAGTTGATTTCCTTCCCAAAATAAAGCGACCTATCATTACACCACAGCCGCTCTTGAACATTTTTCCTCTGCTACTTAATAATCAATGTATTCATCATTAAAATCTGAGCCCTGAAGCAATGGTTTTTAGCATATTCTAATGACTAGCGACTTGCAAATTACAATGACCTTTCATGTACATTCTGTAAGCACCTTGTTCTAATGTGTACTGTATTTATAGTTTGCCAATACAAACTAGCCAAAGATTGGATAATTACTGTAATCTATTAGCTCGATTGCTTTCCGTGCTCATTTATAGCATGTGCCACGCAGGCCATTTTCAAAAACTGGCCTATCTTTCATCTCCCGCAAGCTCAGAAAGTAAGGGATACTTCATCTTCACAATATACACACTTACTAATGTCTGAAGAGCAGCCCATCTCAGCTCAAGGAGGTTTCAAAAATAAAGAACCTTCTTTCCTATTAGTGTCATCATGCTATTTGTGACTGACAAAAAACACCACTCCGAGAGTGTAAACTTTTGTTGAAGAATGTCAAGGCCAGTCCCATTTTCTGCCCATTACTCTGACCTCCAAATAGCATTTAATAAGATCTGCTTTGAAAGAAAAAGATAAAGGCACTTCCCTTAAACAAGAAACAATTTTTTTGTTATAAATAAATGTTTCAAGTGAAGCATTAAACTTTCTTTCCTTTTCTTTTCTTTTTTCTTTTTTTTTTTTTTTTTAAGCACACTGCTGTAACAACTCCGGAACCGTTAAGAGAGCTGTGTGTGGAAGTATGAGCTCGGGTCGCCTTCTGACCCTCTGTGACGGTCTATTTCAGGCAGTTATGGATAGATAACATTACAGACACTGGTAATTAAAACAACACTAATTTTGTCTCTGTGGCCACGCTTTGTTGTTAGAAGCCATCTATCATGGCCTTCACACATCACACAATGAGAAGACATTTGTCTACGTACATTGTGCTTGGTCAACGGTTTTACGGATCTCCCCGTGTACCTGGACACTCAGGCACTTTTTAAGACGTACTGCCTTCATTTCTACTCTATTCCTCTGATTAAGAAAACATTTTGCATGCTTAGTCAAAACACTGCAAGCTTTTCACCACATATATTCATGGGGGGAAAAGCAATGTTAATTTATTTCCCTTTTAGAAAGAAACTAACAACAACAAAAGAAATTCTCTTTTGGATTGGAAGAGAGAAAGAAAAATTCTAATACGGAAATATTTGTCTTCCCTGCGAAACAGAGTCTAGCCTAATGAAAAGCATAATGTTAAAACCCACACACCGTGCCAAGCACCTCCTTTAAGGCTACACATATTTTTGACTATACGTATCGTTGGTTCTTTTCTGTGCATTCATTTGCTTGATTTATGGATGCTCAATTTCACTTCACCTTTTATTACAAGATCTACAGTTATATTAAGAGTAATAGCAAGTCACATGTTTTTATATTTGGGCAATTAAAAAAAACAGAAAAGATCTATTCCGTGGGCTCTTATAGGAAATTAGGGGTAGCCGAAATGCAAGATGACTAGTGTAATTCTGTTGTAATCAACTAAAAGGAAACTGTAATGGTGCATTTCAAGAGATCTTTAACAAGTGACACAAACGAGAAGAAGCAGACAGGACCATTTAACTTCAAACTCCGCCATAGAGAGTTGTATTGTAAGCTTCCTACAGCAAGCCCGGCTGGCGGCTATGTGGCAGTCTTCATTTCTCAGCGGAAAAGCCACTCCCTTGAGACTCTCCAGGCACCCCCAGCCGCATTTTTTATCAAGTGTCTAAAAGGTAGGAGCTGTTAGAATTCTTTTCTCTATTCACAGATGATCACAGCCCTTTTTTCCCCTTTAGCTTGCAGACGCACATGTAGTTTCAAATATTAGCTAGAACTCCAGCCCTCACCAGCCCCTAATTGCTCTCTCAGGGAAGGTATCATAAACGCAGGTATGGCTGACACAGATGTAGCTTCAACTTTATGCAGGCAGGAATGCTACATCAAAGCTATTTGCAAAGTGACATAACTAGTTATTAAAAAGTACATTTTTATTATATTCCTTGGAATTTGCATTCTTCTAGAAACGAAGTGTATTTTTTAACGCGGCCATGGAAATATTGGGGCTATTGACCATTCATGATGTCTGCAAGGGAAAGGCATCTAAATATTTTTCAAGCCACTTTAATAAATTTGAGTGCGTCTGTCGCTACAAGTAACCTGATTATTTAAATAAGTTAATATTAGCACGTCTCTTTTGCCAGCTGCTGTAAGCAGTCCACTGCTGTCATTAAGCAAAAAGGCCAAGACAATGTGAGTTTATCTGGTCCTACCCGCATTTCTACTCGTCATTCGACTGAAACAAATGGGAAAGAAAAACTTACTGACTTTTGGCGAACTACAAAGGTTAACTCTATTCATCATGGAGGAACTGATGCTAAGTGCTTTCTGTCCGTCCATATATTTTAAAGATTTAGAAGGCACCTGCTAGTGTTCTCAGGAGACAGAAGACAGGAGTGCTCATCTTTGCCATATGCAGAGCGTCTCTTGCAGTTTTCTCTTTACCTCACTGGCACTGCTGAAATCCTTCTTAGACTACAGAGTTTTGGAAACAAGCTTATTTTTCAGTTAAAAAGCCAAAGCTTTTCTTTCTTAGGACCTTTAACTCTTTTAAGGAAAGTGGCAGGGTTTGAAGCTGCTGTTAACCCTTTGAGGAGAAGGAGCTCAACAGCTTGCAATGGTAAGAAGAGAATTCTCATCACCCAGGTTGCAATAAAACGTGCCTCTCCCGATACCAATAAAGCCCACCCTGAAGGTTTCCAGAGAGGCAATGGAAGGTAAACCCAGAGGAAAAGCAAGGTAAAGGCAACCAGGTGGCCACGTTCTTAAATCTTAAAGCAACAGTTCCAAAGTTGAGAGCCCGCATTGCAATCTATTGCACAGCCTGACAGGAGAAGGGACGAGGAAGTTCAGAACCTGGCGATTGGAGTGTTTCCCAGCGCCGGGTCCCACCGCGCGCCGCACCGAACAAGAAATCTTTTTCACTTTCTATAACTCATTTGCATGAATTTACTTTTTTGCCTTAAGAGGTTGTTGTAATGTGTGTTAAAACACACAGTGCAATTTTATCTCCATAATATCACAAAAGAAATATTATGTTAGTATAAAGTTAAAAAAAAAATGCTGCGAGATCTTGCAGCACGGCGAGCGGCAAAGCGTTGCTCAAAAGCGCCACCCAAAGGCGGGAAGGTGTAACGGCATTCAGGGACGGATCGTTTTTGTTAATTTCAGCAATCCGAATGTAAAAAATGACAGCGCCACGCAAGTTGACGGAGGCTTTTGATTGAATTGACTGATTGCCTCAGCTGCACCTGCTGAAAATTGATGACAATGCTGTCTAAACCATTCATTAGGATTTGAAACTTCACGCAGATGAATGCTGGATTCATAAATTTGCTAGACATGTGTTGTAGATAATATGACAAAGCACTGTTTTCAAATGAGCATTTCTTTGACCTAATTTTATCAAAATCATGCAAAGGAATGAAAGAACATTTGTACCCGAACTCTTTGGAACAGCTGCAATTGAGGTCTCTCTCTCCATCTCTCCCTCTCTCTTTCTCTCTCTCTTTCCCTTTTTTGTCTTTCAATAAAATTTAAATGAACTATATTGTTTGGAATATTTCTTCTGGTTTGGTTTAAAATATTTGTTAGAATGGCAAAACATTTATTTTTACTTATTACGAACAATGTTACTCTGCCAGATGAAGGAAAATTATTTTGAGATTTTTTTCAAGCTCCAAATTTGCTAAATTGAACACAAGTGGTAAGTAGATTTTTCAAATAATATTAATAACGTCATCTTCACAGACACGTTGGGGGGAACCGTCTCAGTACCAACTGGACATGCATTCTGTGAGAACTGGACTTCCTGCAGGCTTTGAAGGGAAATGAAATCCCTGTAAAATATTGACGCCTTTGGTCAAAAATGGCGAAACCAGGAAAAAATGACATCTGTGTACATTGTATATAAGATTCCTGACTTGCTCTCGATTTTAATGTATCAAAACACTATCAATATTGAATGAAGCTTTCTCTGTGTGTCCAAGAAAAAAATGAGATGTCTGAGAAGGGGAAGGGAGCACCGTTTTCATACCTGGCTTGGCTTAGCTGCACGGGGGAGAAAAGGCCGTGGCTGAATCCATCTCTGGGAGCCGCTGTCCCCCTGAACCATTTGAATTGCAAGGAAAGAGTTACATTTTTAGAAAAGAATACCTGGTATTTAAGAATTCGAATTTCTCACTGTAGAAATAGATCTCACTTCTACAACAAGGACCCTCTGCTTAGTACTTGGACTCCCCCCCAAAAAAACAAAATGAATATTTATTAACGTAAGAAGAACCTGGCGCAGGTCGGTCCATGCATCCCAATCTGCCAAAACGCTTCCAAATCTCTTCCCTGGCATTTAAAAGAAATCTATTTTTATACATTCTCATGAATTTGGTTTTTACTACCAGTAAGGTAATTTCTGATTAGGCATCTTGGGTTTTTCTCTTTATTCCTAAAGAATCCCTGCAAATATACCCCAGATGCTTGCGTTAACCCCACACCTGGATGGAGAGAAACTGCAGGTGTGAACGGCAAGGCTAATAGATTTGAGTTTTGCCATGAATTTTTTTTAAAACCATTCTAGCAGTTACTTTGAACTGGAAAACATTACAACAATCCAAACAAGGCTCTTTAAGGCTGCTATGCCCAAGCTGCTACAGACACAAAATTATCAAGTAGATATGTGAAAACCCCTAAATGCAGAACAATCTGGGTTGGCTTCTAATTGCTATGTTACATTTTCTAATGGGGGAAATGTGTAAAACAAATAACTGGGTATTGGGAGCTCTGAGCAGTAAAAGCAGAACATCCTTGTATTTCAGTAAATCATGTAACTCTACAGATGGGTTTGGAAAGCCTGAAGCTCCAGCCACCTTAAGACTATTTGGATCCAGCATTTGCTTCGAATTCCGGGCAACCTGCTTAAAACAAGTTCCCTGTTTGTCTTGAATGGCCTTTGCAATGAGAACCCCAGGCCTGCAAGACCTCACCAGCCCACCCATAAAGAAAGATATGTGGATTCTCCCTGTATTGCCCAGCCCTGGCTACAATGGCAGGGAGGAGCAGGGATACTCAGCCTCCCGGCCAAAGATGTTACAATCTGGTCAGTGTACACTGGGATAGGAAATGCGGGGAGACGAATGTACGTCAATTCCTGGTAGCACACGGCAAGAAAACACAGATGCCCAGAGGGACATCAACTCAAGGTTAATTCCTAGCTCTTACAGAATGGGGGGACTGGGGCATAGTTCAGCAGCAAAAGCTTTTGAGGAGGAGGTAGTAGAGTGTGGGGGGTGCAGAGATGTGTATATAGGTGAGCCTCCAAGGATGCACTAACTGTGCCTGGGTTTCCTCGCTTGGTTATTACCCTTCCTGCTCTTCTGGTAGGTTTTAGCCAGGCACAGACGAGAGTGGGTCAAGGAGCACCCAGCCTTGTTGTGCTCACCCACCCATGTGTCCTGTCTGGCCTGGGTAATCACCTGAGTTTGTAGCCCTTGGAGATGCACCCGCCACCCTCTACTCTGACACCTTTTTTTTTTTTTGAGACGGAGTTTCGCTCTTGTCACCCAGGCTGGAGTGCAGTGATGTGATCGGTTCACTGCAACCTCGGTCTCCCGGGTTCAAGTAATTCTCCTGCCTCAGCCTCTCAAGCAGCTGGGACAACAGGCGCACGCTACCATGCCCAGCTAATTTTTTGTATTTTTAGTAGAGACAATTTCACCATGTTAACCAGGATGGTCTCGATCTCTTGACCTCGTGATCCACCCGCCTCGGCCTCCCAAAGTGCTGGGATTACAGGCGTGAGCCGCCACACCCGGCCTATTCTGACACCTTTATAGGAACAAGCACTTAGTCTCAACAAAGAGAAAGAAAAAAAAAGATGCCCTTCCTCCAAGAGCTTCCACTAAGAATCATCTCATTCATCCTAGCCATTCTGGTAATTTCCTTTCTCCAGTTCCTTGTTCTCAGAAGCCAAGCATTGTAGGCATATTTAAGCAATCTACCCTTCTCCCATCCTAAGCTCCTAGGCCAGAGGGGCATTTTGTTCCTGTATCCTGTGTACCCCCTCAAAACTCACTCAACATCATCTTGTGTGGTCAGAATGGGATCCTTTTGAGCCTGTCATGAGACGGGCTCTGTCCTCACTGGGGTCCCAAATGCTAAATTAGTTTTTATTTCTCTTTAGACACAACGAACAGAAACCAGAGCTTTTGAATACAGATTTCCAGTAAAAGCAAACCCAGCTTGGATCAGATGCATCTATCCAGCAACCACCATCTCAGCAACGACCTGCCAGCTGCTGGCCGGAAGTCCAGCTGCAGAGGGACTTCAGCCCCTTCTCAGAGGAGCACCATCCTGGCACCAACAGCACCTGCAGTGGGGGCCACGTGTGGCTGCTGCATGGAGAAGGCAGGAAAAGAAGAATGTGCACAGTCTGGGGATGGCAACTTCTCATTGATTACAAAGGCACTGTGGCACCTGCTGCCCATTGACAGGTAGGTGACAGGACCTCCAGCTCAGTTCAGGATTAGGTCTCACAGGCCCTTAAGAAAACAGTATCCCACGCTGGGTGCAGTGGCTCATGCCTGTAATCCCAACACTTTGGAAGCCTGAATCAGGCAGATTACTTGAGGTCAGGAAATCAAGACCAGCCTGGCCAACATGGCAAAATCCCGTCTCTACTAAAAATACAAAAATTAGCCAGGAGTGGTGATGGGCCCCTGTAGTCCCAGCTACTCAGGAGGCTGACGCATGAGAATCGCTTGAACCCAGGAGGTGGAGGTTGCAGTGAGCTGAGATTGTGCCACTGCACTCCAGCCTGGGCGACAGCCTGGGTGACAGATTGGAGCAAAAAATGGTGTTCCAATCAACCAATCAATCAATCAATGAGTAACACTGTGTTCCAGGGTCAGATCTGGCCGTTGTGTTGGACAGACAACACAGGTAGAGGAGAGAGAAAAGAAAGGAAGAGGTTCAGGCCAGGTGTGGTGCCTCACCTTTGGAAGGCTGAGGTGGGAGAAGCCCAAGAGTTTGAGACCAGCCTGGGCAATATAGTGAGAACCTGTCTCTACAAAAAATAAAAAATGAAAATACCCTGGTTTGGTGGTGCATGCTTATAGTCCCAGCTACCTGGGAGGCTGAGGCAGGAGGATTGCTTGAGCCCAGGAGGTTGAGGCTGCAGTGAGATATGATCACGTGCCACTGCACTCCAGTCTGGATGACAGAGCAAGACCATGTAGAAAGAAAGATAAGAGGAGATAAAGTGTGGAGGGTGGAGACAGACAGACAGAAAAGAGAGAGGGAGGGAAAGGAAGGGAAGGGAAGGGAAGGGAAGAGGAAGGGGGAAGGGGAAAGGGAAAAGAAAGGAAAGGAAAGGCGAGGAAAGGAGGGAAAGGAAAGGCAAGGCTGGGCACAGTGGCTCACACCTATAATCCCAGCACATTGGGAAGCTGAGGCAGGTGGATCACAAGGTCAAGAGATTGAGACTATCCTGGCCAACATGGTGAAACCCCATTTCTACCAAAAATACAAAAGTTAACTGGGCATAGTGACATGTGCCTGTAGTCCCAGCTACTTGGGAGGCTGAAGCAGAAGAATCGCTTGAACCCAGGAGGCGGAGGTTGCAGTGAGCCGAGATTGTGTCGCTGCACTTTGGCCTGGAGACAGAGCGAGACAAAGAAAGAAAGAGAGAAAGAGAGATAGAAAGAGAGAGAGGGAGGGAAGGAGGGAAGGAGGGAAGAGAGGAGAGGAGAGGGGAGGGGCAGGGAGGGGGTAGAGGAGAGGAGAAGAGAGGAGTGAAGAGAAGAGAAAAAAGAAAGGGAAAGAAAGAGGTTCAACAGATTCAACAGAGTATCCTTTAAAACCTCAGCCAGCCCTTCCTTCATCTAGATAAGAAAATGCCTGAGAAGCAGCAGAGTCGAGGTTCTCATGTATGCCCACGGGCCCTCTTGGTTCACCTCCTCCAGCCCAGCTTCTAAAACTACCTCCCAAACCTGCTGTATTGCAGCAGCCGTGCTAATTTAGCAGCCTCCCATCCCAGATGCATAGAGAAGACGGAACCAATTCACCATGAATCTATCCATCCGGGCATTTAGATACAAAGATGAAAATGACACAGACCCTGTCCTCAAGAAACTCCTAATCCAACAGGGGAGTGGGGAGAGTGTCAGTAAACAGGATCCTTGAACTCTGTCCCAGTAGCGGGGACAGCCTTGCACGGAGCCACCCACATTCTTGCAGCAACTTCCTTTGTGCCAGACAAGAAGAGAGTGAATGGAGACCCCCACCTTAGCTTTCTTGGCCTGGGGCTCCATCCTGCTGTGCGTAGCAACAACACACACACAGACACACACCAATAGATACACATATCTTACCGCTACTGAGAAAGAAAAGGAAAAATAAATTACTGGGAACCACAGCAGGGTGAGACCCCAGACCTCAGCAAGTCCCAATTTCAGAGGCAACAGCATCTTTAAATGCCGCAGGAATGCACTCCTCGCTGAGGCAGGTGCACGGATTCACCGCTCCACCCCAGCTGTCTCAGACAGTGAGAGAGCTGCGCAGTAAACTCCTTACACATCAACCTCTGAGGACCAGTTTTTCTGCACCTGGTGTTCTCAGGAGAGTGCTTGCATCTATGCTGAAGAACACTGTCCCAGAGGGTCATGTGCAAGATTCCACCTTCCAGCGACATAGCTGACACTCTGCAGCCCAGTTGTCACTTGTAACAAACCTCAGCAGGCCACACAGTGAGGGGAGGCAAGGCTGCGTAAGGCAGTGGCTGAACTATCCCAGAAAACAAGGAGCACAGGCCCCCTGCGACACCGAAGTGGCAAGTCAGATAACCAGGGCCAGGCAGATAACCCAGGCTGGGAAGGCTGCCAGTTCAAGGCTCAAGGAGGAGGGGTCTGAGGAGGCCTGGGGAGGGGCTGCACCATCCAAAGAAATCAATTGCTCTGCACAGTGGTAAGAACTGTGCTCCCAGCACTTCCAAACATTTGAATGAAGCCAGAAATCCATCCAGATAATCATGTGAAATCTCCAATTACTAAATGTTGGCAACAAATTCATATTTCAAATAATCTCAGAACCAAGCAAAATACATCTGTTGGTACATTGGGCCCCCCAGACATTCATTGTGTGACTGACCCTAGCATAAGCCCCTCCTCGAAGGACCCTAGGCACTCACACAAACCATTTAATTTCTCTCCTTCCTCCCAAGCCGAGCATCACACCATTCAACAGACAGGACTAGCAAGCTCAGGCCAAGGTCACTGTGTCCCGAGCAGGGTGAGGATAGGGATCTTCTGTAGAATGTTTGCCCTTGGGCTGTGGGACCTGGCTGTAGGACCAGGTCATCTGGTCAGAAAGCAAAGGGCTTTCCTAGTAGAAGTGACCCTCTCAGCTTGTGACATCGAGGGCCCTGCCTCTGGGCAGAGTCCCCCAGGCATCCATGCAGGGCTGCCTGAGAAGCTGAACCAGCTCTAGCTCAGCCAGAGAGACGTTCCACAGCCTCACAGGGCAGAAGCGCTTGCGGGAGATTCGCTTAAACATGACCGATTTCTGCTCACTGGTTCTCTGTGGAAGGTGGAAGAATTACCCCCTGGTCATTAGGGAATCACCCTTTCACAGCAGCAGAGTGCGTGTGACCTGGGCGATTTAAATTTAAGGTTTTGTCAACATGTGCTTTCATCAGATTGTTCTTTTTATACATTTCATGCATATATATTTATAAACAGATATTAAATAGACACAGCTACAGATACATTTAGGTATATGCATTTATTTTTGTATTATATATTTTTTATCTCATAGTTCCTTGCTAATGCATATAGACTGAGTCCAATACAATAGTTAACATGTCACATTCCTCCAAACGGATTTCTAGATACTGAAATGTGATCACTGGAGCTCAGTGGGAATCCCTTTGCTCTCAAATTCCCCAATTCAATGCCTTCTGATTTCAGCAGAAAAGCAAGAGGCTCCAGGCACCCCATTCAGGGGCTGCCACCAAAGCACCCACAAATCCTTCATGAAAGGGGTGATACTGATACATCCTTTTTTTATTCTCTGGTAGGTATCTGTGTGCACGCACATCCCTGAGTGCTCTCATCTCGTGTATTCGAAAATCCTGTTTAAGAATGCAAAGGTCCATATAGTGTCATTAAAACAAATGAGTATAACCCTTTGGTCATCTAGGTGAAAGCATTTTGTTGGGTTTTTTTTTTTTTTTCAAATTGCTATTGCTATATATAAATGTAACGTATAGCAATAACCATAGAAAGATACTGTGCCCTTGTGTATGGATAATTAAAATAGGAACATCTCTGGACTAAATTAAAATGTGTAAAAACCAAATCCTTATAGCTTCCATGAAATTACAGAAGCTACCAGTGAATCACTAGCCCAGGGACGAAGCATTCCTCTCATTACTCCATGAACCTCTTCCATGATCACAGTTTTACATTTTCACAAATCTACATGGTTCTTTTTATGTCACTAAATATCTCAGCTCACTTTTACTGCCCTCCTTATAGATATGCGAGTTGGTAACAGCATGCAAACAGTCCCCAATCATTTAAGAGAAACCAACACTTTCAGTGCTTTTGATGACACTTATTACTACAAATTATGAACTAAAAAACTGAGCAGGATATAAGGAGATAAATTACATCTTTAGAACATAAAGCGGGGGAAATGCATATTTTTCAGTATCTGAAAATCAAAACCCACAGGTCCTGATCTATGAATTAAAAAGACCTGAATACCTGAGAACGTGTACACAGATTTTTGCCCTAACCCATGACCTGTTCAACTGTGTAACTCCCCTCGACGGAAAGATCCTGATTTGCCCTTTTCTCCTCTGTACTTTGAACATAAGAGGTGTTATTACCCATAACTTTTTATTTAAAGGAATTGTGCAGCTGGGAAAATGAATGAATTTAATTATCAATGCAGTGTGAAAAAAATCATTAGAGCAAGGGTCTGGAACACCACATATTAAAAATAAACAAAGGCTATTAAAAAACAGTTCCAAAAAGGAACGTCAGTTTTTCTTCAATTCTTAAAATGTAAATACCAAAAAGAAAACCATATGTAAACATCTATAGTTACAGAAGAAATTACTCTTTAAGAAAATGTTAAATGACTGACTGGATCATTTAACTTTAAATCTATACTTTATGCGGCAGTATAGGAAGGTCATTTGATTGCCATGCATAGAAAAATGAGAATTCTAATATGTTCTCAAAGTTTCACCTTCATAAGACAAAATTTTCATTATGAAATTGTATTTAATGGTGAGCACATAGAACTTCTTTCTCCATTGCATGGGATGACACTTCTGTCAGAGGGGTGTGAGCCAGAGCGACTCCATCTTGAATGGGGGCTGGGTAAAATGAGGCTGAGACCTACTGGGCTACATTCCCACTTGGTTAAGGCATTCTAAGTCACAGGATGAGACAGGAGGTCAGCACAAGATACAGGTCATAAAGACCTTGCTGATAAAACAGGGTGCAGTAAAGAAGCCACCCAAAACCAAGATGGCGATGAGAGTGACCTCTGGTTATCCTCACTGCTACGCTCCCACCAGCGCCATGACAGTTTACAAATGCCATCGAAACATCAGGGCCTTATCCTATATGGTCTGAAAAGGGAAGGCATGAATAAACCACCCCTTGCTTAGTATATCATCAAAAAATAACTACAAAAATGGGCAACCAGCAGTGCTCGGGGCTGCTCTGTCTATAGAGCAGCCATTCTTTTATTCCCTTACTTTCTTTTTTTTTTTTTTTCTGAGACAGAGTTTCGCTCTTGTTACCCAGGCTGGAGTGCAACGGCGCGATCTCGGCTCACCGCACCCTCTGCCTCCTGGGTTCAGGCAATTCTCCTGCCTCAGCCTCCTGAGTAGCTGGGATTACAGGCACACGCCACCATGCCCAGCTAATTTTTGTATTTTTAGTAGCGACGGGGTTTCACCATGTTGACCAGGATGGTCTCGATCTCTTGACCTCGTGATCCACCCGCCTCGGCCTCCCAAAGTGCTGGGATTACAGGCGTGAGCCATTGCGCCCGGCCTATTCCTTTACTTTCTTAATAAACTTGCTTTCACTTTACAGACCCACCCTGAATTCTTTCTTGCACAAGAACCAACAACCCTCTCTTGGGGTCCCTTTTCTGTAACATCTTTCTAGCGACCACAGAAGGGACTATAGTGAGGAAACCCCCAACCCAAAGATTAGCCTTGGGTAAGGGTCGGGATCCTGTAACATTTCCATAACCAAAGGAAGCTTGTCTTTACCTTTCTGAAAGACAGCACAATTCTATCTTTTATCCAAATTTTTAAAAACAACTCTAGATTAATATTCCCGCCATGGCTGGAGAGTGAAAGCACTGACTGAGCTGAGTATTATGGAAAATTACTAAGCACAGGTGCCCGGGAAAGGCCTTTCTAGTGGGCAAAGACTGTGGAGAAACATGTTTTCTAGGCAAACAGGAATGCTGAATTGCTTATTTGAGGTTCGGAATTTTTTGCTTGGGACCAAATTTGACCTGTGGCAGCAGACTTATCATGAGGTATTTACTGCAGGGTCATTTACAAATTGGAATCTGGAGGAGTCCAGGCAAGATGAATGGAGGCTCAGTTGTTTACATATGAAAGTGAATGGGGCATCTGAAATTGAAAGGGGCCCTGGATCCCGTAAACGTCTAAGATCTTAGCCTCTGATAGCCAAGTTTGGGAATTCAGTGAAAGCAATAGACTCTCCCCTCCTCCACCCCTGCCCAATGTACGCGCAAAATAATAATAATAGTAACGCAGTGTTGCTTACAATTTCAAGAGGTTTGTGGACCACCTCAAAGCTCATGCATGCACCCCTCCCCCATGCCCCAAGAGAAAAGACAGGATGTCAGACCCACCCAGGACAGAGTGGCCCGATGTTGGTCTATCTCCAGCTAAACAGAGAGCAGGAGCTAATCCCACTGGAGCAAGCTAAGGGAAGACAAAATAATTCCACCTGGGAGGAAGAGAGCAGGGGGCCTTTTCCTTCATCAGCTCAAGGAAGCCTACTTTCTGATGGTAGCCACCAGAGTTAGACACTGAAGGGGAGGAGAGAGCAGGAGATGTCCAGTGCCACAGAAATTAGATGCTTTCTGGACAGTGAGTCCAGTCTCCAGCCAGAGGGAGGAGGGCCCAGGAGCTGCCACATGTCCTCAGCTATAGCCTCTCCCTCTGGTGGACCAGAGCTGCCATGCTGTTGCTGGAAGAGAGAGGTACCAGCTGAAACCCACATCAAACAACTGTCACTAACCAGTATCACACAGTTGTTTTTCCTTTTGCCAATAGCTTTGGTGTGTGTGTGTGGTTCCTGATTCACTTATTTCCACGTCTCTCCTCTCCCCTGAGATTCCCAGTGCCTCTCTGGAAGGTCAGGTTCCAAGACAGAGTCTAGTTGGTTCTTCCCAACTCTCTGCACTTGGATCCCTGCCTAGATCAGCCTCCAGGGATCGCCATCAGAATGGCACACAGCACCTGCCAGTCCCCTCTCTGAACCTCAGTGGTCCCAGCTATAAAACCAGGACATGGAACAAAAGCATCTGAAGGTCAATGCGTCCCTGGCTCTTGCAAGTGTATGGGAGCTTAGCCTTTGATAGCCAAGAGCCTTTTGGAAATTCAACGAAAGTGACAGACTTTCTCCCCACCACAAAAAAATAATAATAATGCAGTATTGCTTACGATGTCAATTTCATGGACCACCCCAAAGCTCATGCATGCACTCCAAGCTAAGAGCCCCTGACCTGGCTCAAAACCACCATCTTCACCACCATAAGGTTTAATATGAAGGAAACTGAGGTCCAGAGAAGAGGATAGAGTGTCCCAATGCCATGCAGAAGGAAAATGACCAAACTAGAGAGAGAACCCATTTCCCACCTCCCAGGCAACATCCTTTCCTTGCGCTCTTCTACCCGCTGCACTCCTTCATTCTCATCAATGCCTTTCTGATTATCCCAGGTGTTGCTACCTTTTTGGTTCCCCAGTTAGGAATTTGATATCTGGGCCCCACAGGTCATCCCCACTCCAGAGTTCACTTCCCAGCAATGGCAGGGACATGGGGAAGGAATGAGGAAGGTGGGACATTGGAGCCAGAAAGGGCACTAAGGGTCCCAAAACGCCGCAGCCATCACGTAAGCACTGGGTGACCCTTGCTGAGAGAGGGGACAATAGAGGCAGAAAGGGGCCACCTGTCCCTTCCATGCAGAAGAGGTGGCCCTAAGCTGTTGTTTCAAAAAGCACATTTGCTGTCTTCAAAAAAATATATATGTGGAGGAGGAGGAGGAGGAGGAAGAGGGAAAAAAAAAAGATGCTCAGGCTAGATAAATTCAGAATGATTTGAATACATTACTGTAGTTAAGTTTAGTACATAAAGTACTGAGGATGGCTCTGCCGTGCATTTCAATGAAGCCCAAAATAATGAGGCACTAGCTGGGCTGTTGCGGCTTCGTCAGAGCGATTCTGCCCTAATAAGTGGGAAGGAGGTGGCCACGGCTCCCTGCCTATGAATTGTCCTCATGGGATTTGGCCCGGCCTCTGAGGGGAAGGCAGATGGAAGACGAGAGAAGCCGGGCAATTGGGATGAGAGACCGAACACCTGGAGAGAAGGATAAGCCCACGTGGGGCATTTCCAGGCTTGAACCAGCCAAGGAGTCCTTCAAGGTGCAGCCAAAATCTGTCCTTTTAGACATTCTAGGTCTTCCCAAGGGAGGCTGGGTGGGGGAGACGTGGAGTTCAAATACCAGGAGGGCGGCCTCCAACCTGCTTCTCCCAGCTCTCCCGTCTCCACCTCCTCAGACCCTACACTCCCACCCAGAGAAATGGAAAGACATCACTTAGAAACCGAGAGGCCAAGAGGACCCCAGTGATTCCCTCCAGGATCCAGCAGAGGGAGGAGGTTAAGGAGAGGAGGAAGGGAGGAGTGAGAAGAGAAGGAAACGAGGGAGGGAGAAAGAGCAAAAGAAGAGAAGAAGGAAGGAAGAGACAAAACAAAGTCTCCCATCTGTAGCTGCCTCAGCCCTGAATGGAGAGAGATGCTGTGTGTGGCTTTTTCTGGCATTTCCGGGGTCCGAAATGGCTAAATCTGCAAGAGCTAGAGAAGGAGAAATTGACTTCATAACCACTGCATGACTCATGTGTTCCAAACAGCCTCGGAGCCAACATCCAGGTTGTGGGGACTGGGGAGTGCAGCTGTGGCTCAGAAAAAGAACACTAGAAAACATGATGGCCCTCTGGGAGGACCCTTCATAGATCCTGGTCTCTGACTCCTTAAGCAGGTATTTGACACTCAGACGCTAGAGCAGAAAGAGCCGTGAAGGCCCCAGACCTGATCCCCAGACAGTGACACAGGAGGGTTTCCTTTCCCATCAGCCTCTAGCCAGGGAGCTGGGAGTTCTCTCAGGTGAGCCCAGCAGATGTTACGAGCTTGCAAATAAAGGGTGAAAGTGACTAACCTCCGTCTAAAGGGAAACCCAAGCCTGCGGCCAGCCTCTCACTGAGAAAATATAAATAGTTAAATCCGTAGAATCAGCCTCCTTTTCTGTTCTCTGGATATAACTTGCTCCTGGACGTCTGTGAGTAGTTAGCTGAAAAGCTGTTGGGGTGGACATCTGTTGTTTTTGCCTGCCCAGCCGCTTTTCTCCTTTTACTGGAAATAGCATCCCGATTTTCCTTGAGGAATCACTCCTCCCCCACGCTTGATCCATGTGGTCTTGAGTGGAGCTGAACCCACCCCCAGCCCCAGGCACAGGCAAGCGACCCAGACCAGGACAACGAGGGCATCGTATCCCACGGGCTACCATGATTGGCTCACGGGTGGGCATAGGAACTAATACTGAACAGTCTGACTCAATAACAGGTCTTTGTGTAAAAAGAGAATCTGTTCACTGAAGTTTCAGAGAGGATAGATGAATGTCTGGTGCTGCTGACAGCCATCTTGCCACCACAAAGAAGCTGCCTGAAAATGGAGTTAAGGCAGAGAACCCCAGCACGGAAGCCTGCTGACAGCATTCTTGCCCCTGGATCCAGCTCTACCTGAAGCTCTACCCCCTGGGATTTTCAGTTACAGAAGCCAAGTTCATCTGTGGTTTGACAAGACCATCTGACTTGGGCTTCTGTGCAAAAGCCTTGACTAAGATAACCTTTTGAAGTCCTTTTTTGGAGGAGGGTCGGGGGAGACCTTTGGAGCCTCTATAAGTGAGTCTATCTTAGTCAACGCTTATGGAATCTGTCATAAGTTCACTGATGGACTGATAAACATATAAGGTGTCTTTGTCCATTTGTGCGGCTATAATGATACTCAAGACTGGGTAATTCATAAAAAAAAAAAATGTATTTTCTCACCATTCTGGAGGCTGGGAAGTCCAAGATCAAGGTGCCAGCAGGTTCAGTTTTCTGGTGAGAGGTGCTCTCTGTCTCCAAGATCGTGCCTTGCTGCTGCATCCTCTGGAGGGAGGAACCACGTCCTCATGTGGCAGAAGGTAAAAGGGTGAGCCAGTTGAACACTGCATAAAGCCTTTTTCATAAAGGCTTTAATCCTACTCACAAGAAAGGAGTACCCAGGCTCAGTGGCTCATGCCTGTAATCTCAGCATTTTGGGAGTCTAAGGCAGAGGCTCACTGGAGCCCAGGAGTTTAAGACCAGCCTGAGCAACATAATGAGACCCCATCTCTACAAAAAATTCAAAACTTAGCCAGTTATAGTGGTATGCACCTGTAGTCCCAGCTACTTGGGAGGCTGGGGTAGGAGGCTCACTTGAGCCTAGGAGTTTGAGGCTACAATAAGCTATGATCATCCCATTGCACTCCAGCCAGGGCAACAGAGAAAGACCCTGTTTCTGAAAACAAAGAAGAAAGAGAGAGAAGCCCTCATGGCCTAATCACCTCTTAAAGGCCCCACCTGTTAGTCATATCACATTGGCCAAAACACCTGAATTTTAGAGGCGACACATTCAAACCATAGCATAACGGCTCCTCTGAAGTCACAGGGCTGATGGGATACAGAAGAGCCTCCTTTCCCGGTATCATGATGCCTGCCAGGTTCCCAGGGTCTCCAAAAAAGAGTATGCACCGGCCCAGTTGCACTTTGGGCTGCACTGTGAGTGAAGGACTCCTCCCAGGAATACATCAAGCTGTGAAGTATTCACAGTTTTTAAATTACTCATCAAGAGCTGGATTTTTTTTTCTCCTCTGCTACCTTAGTTACTGATTATTTCCAGATCCATCAGATACACAAACTCTTGTTTTTAAAATGCAATCAGCACACCCACGCACCCATCTATAGATAGGAAAGAATAGGTGCCGAGCCCCTGGAATGTAGTGCTATCCTGCGGGATGAAATGGACAGCATTACAAACGTACACACAGCAGGAAAATACGATTTAGCTGGTAATTCTAGCTGGGGATGAATAATCAGTTCATTTTAAATAATGAACCAAGAAAGCACTGCCATTTAGAAAACTTGGGGTCCATGCTTGTCTGTGGGATCTTGGTGTGACTGTGTCATTCTTATGCAGAAGGGTCACCACCTCTTCCAGAGGACACAGGACACCATCTCCAGTGTGTCAGATGCAGCTGATGGGAGACCACCCAGGCAGGCTCCCCGGGCTCCAGTTTCTCATCTGGCTCCAGTGGTTTTGGAGCCCACAGAGAGGTCTGTCATTTCTCCAAACACTGGCTCTGCAGAGGGGCAGATGGTGCACAGCTCTGTCCGTGGTCTCAGGACAGGCTTCAAAGCCCCATTTGCTGATTTCCTCTCTTGTCTTCTGTGCGTTCAGTCCCATCGCTGAGCTGGGAGTTACAAGATCCTTGTAGTGGGGGATCCTTCCAATTTATCCTGACATGGCTCCGGAAAACACGCAGGTAGATTATGGACAATGCCCTCTTAAGACTCTGGACCAGCTACCAGAGTGTAGACCAGGGCAGCATCAATACTGGAAAACATCTTGGGAAAATAAATTCACACAGAACCCATTACAGCTGATTTTGTCCTATTTTGAAGAAAAATGCACCATTTGTAGGTGTGAGAGTATCTGCTGCAGGTGGCCTACACTGTGACCTCTCTTGTAGGCATGGAGATGAACATACGTGGTGTCATCCACTCTCCGCCCTGCTGGCTCAGTCACCAGCCTCTTCAGGCACGGGGCCTGCAACCTCTATCGTGGTTTGTTCAATCTCTTGAGCCAGGAGCCACAGACCTCATCCGGGACTTCAGGCCTCCCAGACTAGGGAGTCTGAAAACTCCACACATTCTGAGTTGTTATGCTGGACAAAAGCCATGCCCATCCACAAGCCACATTCTTGGCCTCCACAGGAAGCTTTGGAATTTTATTCCCATGAAACAGTGACCTAATGCTTGCACGGAGACTGCTATTTACATTAAAATTGGTCACATAATGAAAAAAAAAAAGTAGTTCATTAATATGCTAAGAAGTGCTAATTTGAACATTGCCGAAAAGCAATTGCAAATTCCATTTTGCAACTTGCAAATGTGATGCAGTGAAAATTAGGGCTGATGGACCCATCTTCAGACATTCAAACTTCATCTGGGTATTTCTGAGTTCTCCAAGCCTTGGCGGCCAAGATCGGCTGCAAGACCAGCGGGGGCGATTTCTCCTCCACTGGAGATGAAAGGCTGTGCCTCCAGTAGTGGGCAAACAACCATGAGCCCTTCTACACAGACATCAGATGAGTCCGAGGAAGCCTGAAATGACCCGAAATAGAAGAATAGGAGTGACCTGAATTGTACACATCACATGTCTTCAGTGAGATGGAGCTGTACCAGATGCACACCCTGCACCCGGTGTAACCCCCACCCCCCAGCCTCAACTCTGTCTTCTACTGGGGACCTTCGAAGCTCTGTTGACCCAAGCTGGGTTGAGAGGTAGCTTGAGGCCCCCTCTTGCAGCAGGGGAAGCCAGTGGGAATCAGAGCCAGCTTCGACAAGGGATGGCCATTTTCCTCCCAGGGTAGGTTCTCTAGGGGCAGCTCTCTCCATGGAAAATAAAGCCCCGGGGACTGTGCCAGGCTCGGTTGCCCCTTCCATCTTCCTGCCATCCTCTTCCTGTCTACACAGGCAGTGGAGTAAGAACTTATGTGAGTGAGCTTCCAAAGTCAGAACACTCCCAGAAATTGGTGTGAGATGAGAAATACACTTGAAAGTCCCTCAGGACAGTGTCGCATCAGAGACCAACATAGCTTCCCCTTGGTAAGCGGACACTGTCAACTTTTCCTCCATCTTTGGCTGTCCTTCCTTCTTTCATTGGATTCTAGATGAAGTGGGTAACCTGCCTTCAGCACCATGCTGTTTCTTCTTTTTGTAAGCATGTACCTTTAAATATGTAACAATCCATTACACACAGCAAGATGTTCCTCTAAGAGGCACTGGCCATGGTCCCCGGTATCCATTGCCAAGGTCTGCCAGCCACAGGGTCAGCACAGACAACAGCTCCCCCTGGGTCTTTGCGCCTCTCTAGGCTACCTTCCCAGAAGTGGAAGACCAGCTCTTCTGTCAGGATCTAACTCCAAGGCAGGAGTGTCTCACTCCGGGATAAATCCTCAGGTGCAACTTCCTTCCTTCCTTTCCTTCCTTCCTTCCTTTTTCCTTCCTTCCTCCTTTTCTTCCTTCCTTCCTTTCCTTCCTTCCTCCTTTTCTTCCTTCCTTCCTTTCCTTCCTTCCTTCCTTTTTCCTTCCTTCCTCCTTTTCTTCCTTCCTTCCTTTCCTTCCTTCCTTCCTTTTCCTTCCTTCCTCCTTTTCTTCCTTCCTTCCCTCCTTCCTTTTTTCTGCCCTTCTCTTCCTTCCTTCCTTCTTTCCTTCCTTCCACTCTTCTCTTCTTCCTTCATGCCCTCCTTCCTTCTGCCTTTCTCTTCCTTCCTTCCTTCCTTCCTTTTTCCCTTCTCTTCCTTCCCTTCCTTTCTTCCTTCCTTTTTTCCTTCTTTCCTTCCTTCCTTCCTTTCCTCCTCAGCAACTTCTCAAAAGGACACAAAAGGGTGAAGTACAGAGGTGGAGGAACCTGGCTAATGCAAGGAGAGGCAAGTCCACCCTTGATCTATAAGCAAGGTGCTTACATATCACGTGGACATGCAGTGCCCAGAGGGACACTGAAAACCTGGCCCTGAGCTTTCCATGAAGAAAAGCAAAGAGGGAAACAAGACCTAGTAATGAGTGCCTTGTCAGTAAAACTGAACAGGCAGTGATTCTGCTTTTCCTATAGCTGAGGCCTGAGAGAAATTTCTCAGGCGGGTTCTCTCCAAGGGAATGGACAATGTCCTCACATAGATTCTAAGAGGCAGCTCCCTGGCCCAAGCCAGAGCCTGACTTAGCTCTCCAAAAGTGTCTGCTGGAGGTTTTTCTACTGAAAGGTGAAAGTGGAAGGCAGGGAAGGCAGGCCCAGCCCCAGGCATCACCCACCACAGCCTCCCAGACCCCATATGTCTGTTTAGCATTGCTCATGCCTCTCTCGGCCACCCATGGGGCTTTGTCACACAGACGACTTCCTAATCACCCAGGCTTCTTCTCATGTGTCCCCTGCTCAGGAAGGCTTTCTGTGACCACTCTGTCCAAAGTGGGTCGTTTCAGCCAGGCGAGGTGGCTCACACCTGTAATCCCAGCGCTTTGGGAGCCTGAGGTGGGCAGATCATTTGAGGTCAGTTCAAGACCAGCCTGAGCAACATGGTGAAACCCCGCCTCTACTAAAAATACAAAAATTAACTGGGCATGGTGGCCCATGCCTGTAATCCCAACTACTTGAGAGGCTGAGGCATGAGAATCGCTTGAATCCAGGAGGAGGAGATTGCGGTGAGCTGAGATCACATCAACGCACTCCAGCCTGGGGGACGGAGGGAGACTCCGTCTCAAAACAAACAAAAAACAAAGTGGATTGCTTCTTCACTTTGCTTATTACAATCTGAAAAACTGAAATTACCTCTTTCTTACGGCTCCATATTGGACGCAAACTCCACGTGGTCAAGAACTTTGCCTTGCTCACGCTGAATCCCAAGCACTAAGAATTTTGCCCGGCATGTGATAGATACTTAATAAATATTTGCAGAATAAACAAATTGGCATGACAAGTTCTTTGATAGCATATTCTAAGTGCTATGCACTTCTAAGCACTTTGGAAATATGAACCCTCATGGAACCTTTAGAGCAGCACTTAGATGTTAAGTTCTATCACTAACCCATTTCAAAGATGAAGAAATTGAGGCACAGAGAGGTTCTGCAATTTACTAGGGTAACACAGCTCGTGAGTGGTAGGACCGGGAAGGCTGGCTACACAGTCGGAGCCCTTGACCTCCACGGCCGATGTTTGATTGGGGCAGGTTGCCCATTGCATGATAAGCAAAGCTTGAATCTACTTTCTCGTGCTCAGAAATCTTCTACACCCATTGCTCCTTTCTCTCTCATCGTTCCTGAACGCATTGTCTGATTTTGGAGATGAGCAGCCTAAGCGATTTAAATTCTCCTTTCTTTAATGTTGTTGATTTTAGCTAAAATGCAAAGTGCAGTGCGGAGGAGCCCAGACAGCATCCACCAGAGAGTCTGGGATTAGTTCATTAATAGGTTCGGCTGCTGCCCATGCGGCCGCATAACATTAGTGGCTAACTGCTTCCGACCATGCGCCACTTAGAACCCCACATTTGCAAATCAGCTCAAGACACACGTCACTGTGAGAGATGACAGTGTTAAAGAAATGCATTTTTCATTGATTCTATTAATATTAGTAATACCTCTTATTGAATATGATTGGTGTAGACAATGCAAAAAGTCGTTTTTCTCATTTATTTTCTAAATCAGCCAGCATGCCCCAATACCAGCCTTGCTCTGTGGACAGCTGCTGGCTGTGAGCATTTCATGAGACAGACACATCTGGCCTGCCTGGTCTGGCCTCTTTTAGCCCTGCCTGTACCCCAACACATGCCCAAGTCCAGGAGAGCAGGGACTATTGGAACCATTCACTGCCCATGAAGAATGCCTGAAGCTGAGCACCATGGCTCACGCCTGTAATCCCAGCACTTTAAAAAGCCGAGGCAGGCAGATGGCTTGAGCCCAGGACTTAGAGACCAGCCTGGGCAACATGACAAAACCCCGTCTCCACAAAAAATACAAAAAAACTAGCTGGACATGCACACCTGTAGTCCCAGCTTACCCAGGAGGCTGAGGCAGAAGGATCACCTGAGCCGGGGAGTGCGAGGCTACAATGAACCATGATTGTGCCACTGCACCCCAGCCTGGGCAACAGAGGGAAACCCTGTCTCAAAAACAAAAGTGCCTGAAAACTGAATGGAGATTTCTGGGAAATGAAGTCCCTCTATACCTCAGGGAAACCTGCAAAGGAGCCCCCACCACTGAGACACACGTTCTGGTATGAATGTGTTGAATGAAGTCCCAGAGGCAATGCCACTGGCACATTGGCACATGGAGCTCAAAGGAAGGGAGCAGGGGAGCTAGCCGGGAATGTGTGCCTTGTGCCAGACCTGCCACTCTGTATGCACCCTGGCTCCGGTCTCACCAGTCCCCCTCTCTCTTCGTCCTCCTCTGAACATTTCCACATCTTCTCTGTCTCCTAGTTTCTGCTTCTCCTAAGTTCCTGCCTTCACACATCATGATCTCCTGTGGTCCGTCCACCTTGTGGCTGCTTTTAGCTTCAAATTCAAATGTGGATTGCCACGCTGAGAGAGAGCAATGCCCAGGAAAATATCAAAAAAAAAAAAAAAAAAAAAACTTCACCGCTCTTTGCTTCACTGCCCCTTTTCCTTTCTCTGCCTCGTTCAAAGAGGTATCCAGGAAGTGTGAAGTCTCCCAGGATCCAGGGAGTCTGAGGAAACCAGCATAGTTTTCCTGAGCAAATTTCAGTTTATCAGGCTTGTAGGAAGTCAGAACCAAAAAAAACAAATAATAAAATCAACATTTTGGCAAGGTCTTGCCTGAATGAATCTCAAATGAGTCAGTTGAGAAGAATGGGCTGGCCCATTTTACCTAGTGGTACAACGACCTGCCCAGGAAGAGAGTAGAAAATGTTGCCGCGAGAAAATTGTCTGATCTGAGCTTGAGTTGATGCAAGAAGCCCAGTTTCACACTGATATGGTCTGGCTGTCTCCCCACCCAGATCTCATCTTGAAATGCAGTTCCCATAATCCCACGTGTCATGGGAGGAACCCAGTGAGAGGTAGTTGAGTCATGAGGGCGGTTACCTCCATGCTGTTCTCGTGATTGTGAGTGAATTCTCGCGAGATCTGATGATTTTATAAGGGGCTTTTCCCTTTTGCTTGGCATTTCTCCTCGCTGCTGTCATGTGAAGAAGGATGTGTTTGCTTCCTCTTCTGCCATGATTATAAGTTTCCTGAGGCCTCTCTAGCCATGCAAAACTGTGAGCCAATTAAACCTCTTTCCTTTATAAATTACCCAGTCTCAGGTATGTCTTTATTAGCAGCATGAGAATGGACTAATACACACACCATTTTCTTTTTCACTGTAAAATTACACACTGGATTTCTGGGTTTATATATCAGTCTCATGACCTTGACTAATGTGAGTCCACACCTAAGAGACAAATCCACTCTCAGAATCAGAATAGAATCTTGTTTCTATATTTGTGAGGTTGAGAATCAAACTACAAGCTGTGATAAGTTTACCACTAACAAATGTTACCCTGCAGAGGCAGACCCCCCACCACACACACACAAACACACACACACACACACACACACAATCCCCAGTAAGTCCCATTCTTCACAGGAGAAGCAAGAAAGGTTACACATGTGCCACAACCTAGGACAATGATTCTCAACCTTGGCTGCACAGTGGAATCACCTGATCACCTGGTCTCACTACAGAATTTCTTACTTAACTGGTCTGGGGTGCCACTTGGGCACTGGGGTTTTTGGAAGCTCCCCATATGGCTCTGCTATGCAGCCAAGCTTGAGAACCACTGACTAGAGCTTGGAAGTCCCCAGTCTGAATAAAGACCAGGAGTGGCCCAGCATGGAGGCTCACACTTCTAATCCCAGCACCTTGGGAAACAAGGCAAGAGATCCCTTGAGCCCAGGAGTTCAAGACCAGCCTGGCCAACACAGTGAGATGCCATCTCAGCAAAAAATTTAAAAATTAGTCAGGTGAGGTGGTTCATGCCTGAAGTCCCAGCTACTCAGGAGGCCAAGGCAGGAGGATTGCTTGAGCCCAGGAGTTCAAGGCTGCGGTGAGCTGTGATTGCGCCACTGCTCTCCATTCTGGGAGACACGGGGAGACCCCATCTCTAAAAGAATACAATATAGTGTTTGAACCCGGGAGGCGGAGGTTGCAGTGAGCCGAGATCACACCATTGCACTCCAGCCTGGATGACAGGCTGACACTCTGTTTCCAAAAATAAAATAAAATAAAATATAGTAGAATGACTTATAATCGTTTGGGTGTATAGCCAGTAATAGGATTGCTGGGTCAAATGGTATTTCTGGTTCTAGATCCTTGAGGAATCGCCACATCTGTCTTCCACAATGGTTGAACTAATGTACACTCCCATCAACAGTGTAAAAGCATTCCTATTTCTCCACAATGATAGACTGGATAAAGAAAAGGTGGCACATACACACCATAGAATACTATGCAGCCATAAAAAAGAATGAGTTTATATCCTTTGCAGGGACATGGATGGAGCTGAAAACCATCATTCCCAGCAAACTAATACGGGAACAGAAAACCAAACACCGTATGTTCTCATTCATAAGTGGGAGTTGAACAATGATAACACATGGACACAGGGAGGGGGACATCACACACTGGGGCCTGTGTGGGGTTGAAGGGCTAGGGGAGGGAGAGCATTAGGACAAATATCTAATGCATGTGGGGCTTAAAACCTAGATGATGGGTTGAGAGGTGCAGCAAACCACCATGGCACATGTATACCTGTGTAACAAACCTGGACATTCTGCACATGCACCCTAGAACTTAAAGTAAATTAAAAAATAAAATAAAATAAAATAAAATATAAAAGACTGGAGGGCCGAGAGTAGGAGCAGACCACGGGAGTGCTGAGCAGAAGCCTCTAAAGACAGGGAACGACTTCCACCAAGGGAATGCTGCTCACCCTTCTCCATCACTCCCTGAGTTCCGCCAGGAGGGCCCCTCCTTGTAAGTCAGGCCTCTGTGTCAGCCGCCAAGAATAACTGCTTGCCCTCGCTGAAGTTCATAACTGCCTTCAGAAGCCAGTTAGAGCCTATAATTAGAATTCACTGCAACTCTGGCAACACGCAGCCCATCCACCGCCCAGGACTCTGGCAGCATCGGCTGTAGCCCAGTGATTTAAAACTGCGGTGGACAGATTCTCCACACCTAATGTGCATCTCTTGGTGGGCTGCCCGCTCTGATGTCCACTGAGAAGGAATTGAATTATGGCCTCAGATACAAGACTGAGAAGTTGCAGGAGGAAGTCGCAATTATGCACAGAACTGGATGGGCAATTTGAGGAGAAGGTGACAAGAGAAGCTAAATCTGCCTCCCTTTGGTCCTTCAAGTCTCCTTCCAGAAACCCGTTCCAGCACCCACCCCGCCAGAGACGCGGTCTGCCATGCTGGAAGCAATGCAAGGGGTGGAGGGGGGTGGGGGTTGAGCTTGCATTTGAACCTCTCCTATAATGCCAAGATGGAGACAGCATAATTAGTCTTCGCTTTCACAAGTAATAAATACGCTCAAATTAAAAATACATTTGTACCACTCATTTTACCCCTGCATATATCATAACATGTAAATACACATTCTGCTTGTCTTTTGCTAATCATTTGCTTTATATTTTCATGTTGGTCAACAGGATAAATAACCATCTCCCTATGTATCTCAATATCATTAATATTCCTTAAAATTTATAGGTTCTCATCTAAGGCTGAATGAGGGCTATTGCCTATGGTCCTGGAAACAATTGGGAAATTTGTGAATTATATGGCCGGTTTGCTTGTATTTGCCAAGCTAAACATTTAAGAAAGCCTTCCTGTCGTGAACAACCAAACGTTTTTGGTAAGTGCAATCATTCAGCGAGAAGAACGGTGGAAATAATACCAAGTTTGGAATTAGGAGGCGCTGGTTGGAGTCTCATGCATAAAACTGTTTTGTGACTCCGGCCATCGGCACCTCCCTGGGGTTTAGCTTCCTAACCAGCCTTGGGAACACCCTTACCCCACCTGTCTCCTTTTATTAATTTAACTCTTATTTTAGGTTCAGGGTTACACGTGCAGGTTTGTTATAAAGATAAACGTGTCATGGTGGGGTTGTTGTACAGATTATTCTGTCACTCAGATTATTAAGCTTATACCCATCAGTTATTTTTTCTGATCCTCTCCCTCCTTCCACCCTCCTCCTTCTGATAGGCCCCAGTGTGTGTTCTTCCCCTCTGTATGCCCATGTGTTCTCATCATTTAGTTCCCACTTATAAGTTAGAACATGCAGTATTCGGGTGTCTGTTCCTGCGTTAGTTTGCTAAGGATAACAGCCTCCAGCTCCATCCGTGCTCCTGAAAAGGACACCATCTCGTTCTTTTATATGGCTGGGTAGTATCCCATGGTGTGTATGTGCCACATTTTCTTTATCCAGGCTACCATCAATGGGCATGTAGGTTGACACCTTGTCTTTGCTATTGTGAATAGTGACGCGATGAACGTATGCATGCATGCGTCTTTATGGTAGAACAATTTATATTCCCTTGGGTATATATCTAGCAATGGGATTGCTGGGTCGAATGGTAGTTCTGGTTTTAGGTCTTTGAGGAATTGTCATGCTGTCTCGCACAATGGTTGAACTAATTTACACTCCCGTCAACACTGAATAAAAGTTCCCTTTTCTCCACAGCCTCGCCAGCACTTGTTATTTTTGACCTTTTAGTGATAGCCATTTACCTTACTTGTCTCTTATCAATAGGATTATCAGTATACACCCAACTAGAGAGAGACCACACGAGGCAGGGAAGTGCAGGAAAGAGAATTGATCTCAGATGGAGCCAGCGATGGACCAGACAGCACCCAAATGGCCCAGGGACGACATAGTGTTCCCAGAGCCCCAGGAGCCAGCCCAGGAAACTGAGAGGAAGGCCTCTGTGACAGGAGCTGAAGTAATACCAGATACCTGACCTCGAAGCAGAGAGGGAGCTTGAGACAGCATACCCGACTTGTTCTCTGATTCCCTTTTACAGCCTCCCAATGGGCAAATCTAATTGGCACTGGCCAGCACGGGCAGTGTGCAGGGCCAGCCTCCTGGGACAGGGGGAGGGGCAGGGAAGGCTGGTAAATGGGTGATGCGGGGGTGAGAAACAGCCTTCACAGAGGCCTCTCCAGAGTTAAAATCTCCATCGCACCTCGGGAATGGAAAACGTGCCCCTTCCCTGGAAGAAGTTTTCAAGATGCCTTAGAATTCAGCTCCCTTCAGCCAAGGAAGCTCCTGATGGAAGCACAACTTTAATCAAAAGAGTGTTGATAAAACCCCACCTTGAGAAAGTTCAGCACCCAAGAAAGCAAAGTTTTTCACATTAGATTAAAATAGATTGTTTTCCCTTAAAGGTTCTTTAAGTACTTTGCACAGGGTTCTCTCCAAGGGAAGCACTCCCCACCCCCCCCACCTCGCCCCCTACACCCTGAGGTCGAAGGCTGGCATAGGCTGGAGGAGAGAATGACCAGCAAGCAGGTGGGCCAGGTAAGAGAGTGTACATGCCCACAGGAGGTCAGTCACCTGCCACCATGACCATCCTGAGCCTCAGCACATACCTGTTGGTCTAGTCTCTGGCAGTCCGGCGTCAATGAAGAACTATGACACCTGGTGAGGTTTTGCAACACCACAGGAAACCAAAGCATCCCCAAATGCTCGTCTCACCCTGCATGTCCTCAGGAGATGCCCCAGTCATGTCCTGAAGTTTCATTTTAGGAGAACATCCTCCTCTGGTACCTGGGTAGACCTCAGGGTTTAAGCCAATCCAAGCCTCTGTTTGACAGATAAATAAACTGAGAACTAAAGAAAGCATGTGGCTTGCTCAAGACCACACAGCAAGCAAATGGAAGAACTCAGGCTTCCCAGCTCCTAGTCCAGGGCTCCTTATTTATGCCCCAGGCCTCCAGCCGAGCAACGTCCATGATAAAAATGTACGGGGACGCGGGCTTTGTCATGATTTAGGGAAGCGGGGAACGCAAGCTCTAAAATTAGACTGCCTGTGTTCAAACTCCTGCTCCACTAGCTCTATCAATTTAGACAAAATATGTAATCTTTTTTTTTTTTTTTTTTTTTTTTTGAGCCGGAGTTTCGCTCTTGTTACCCAGGCTGGAGTGCAATGGCGCGATCTCGGCTCACGCAACCTCCGCCTCCTGGGTTCAGGCAATTCTCCTGCCTCAGCCTCCTGAGTAGCTGGGATTACAGGCACGCGCCACCATGCCCAGCTAATTTTTTGTATTTTTAGTAGAGACAGGGTTTCACCATGTTGACCAGGATGGTTTCAATCTCTTGACCTCGTGATCCACCCGCCTCGGCCTCCCAAAGTGCTGGGGTTACAGGCTTGAGCCACCGCGCCCGGCCAAATATGTAATCTTTTTAAGCCTCAGTCTCTGCATCTATAAAATGGATTTTAAAAAACTTATCTATCTTGGGGAGTCATTAAAAGAATAAGATAGGCCAGGTGCCGTGGCTCACGCCTGTAATCCCAACACTTTAGGAGGCCAGGGAAGGTGGATCACCTGAGGTCAGGAGTTCAAGACCAGCCTGGCCAACATGATGAAACCCCGTCTCTACTAAAATTACAAAAATTAACTGGGCGTGGTAGCACATGCTTGTAATCCCAGCCACTCAGGAAGCTGAGGCAGGAGAATCATTTAAGCCTGGGAGCAGGAGGTGCAGTGAGCCAAGATCACACCACTGCACTGCAGCCTGGGTGACAGAGTAAGACTCTATCTCAAAAAAATCAAACAAAAAAATCAAAACAAAACAAAAAGAATGAGATGGAGCAGGTAGAGTGCTTGGTACAGAGTAAGCAATAAAAAAATTTCTGGTATTGCCAGCTCACCAGAAGATCACTGTCAATGATAATAGCTCTATGTTCTGCATTTGTCAGCCAGACCTAGCACCCGTTCCTTGCTGGAACTTGGGATCCTACTAGACTACAGAGTCAGCTGAGAGCAAAGCTCCTTCCATCATTTCATGGGGAGTCAAAGCACAGGGCACTACCCATTTCCATGGGATGAGGAGACCCATGCCCACCTGCAGAGGCAGGGCAGAGAGAGAACCATGAAGCGTGAAGGGGCTGCCCCAGCCACTTTGCCTGGACTTTGGCAAAGCTGCGACTCTGGTACGTCCACATGTTACCAGCCTCCCGGGGGTGGGTTGGGCAGGGAGGTAAAAATGGGGTCATGCTCTCTTTAAATACCAAACTACAATGACCTGAGTCCCACCATCTTGATTCTGGAACTCAGCCCTCTCCTCCTGCCCTCTGCAAAGCACCCACTCAGTAGCCACCATGTTCTTCCTCTGTCTTCTGGCTCCCTTGGCCCTTGTCTGTTTCCATGGAAACCACCTAGCAAAGCCCTGGACCAAGGAACTGTCTCCAAGCCTCCAGGGGGCACCCAGACCAGGACCTCTGATGGCACTATAGGACGGGAGACCAGGTCTGGCCACTCTCTGTCATGAGACCCTTCTTGCTTCTCCTTATACTTCAGTGGCTCTTGTCCCCACCCCTCCTGCCCATACCCCCGATGGCACCCTTCAGGGGTCCATTCCTGCACAGAGCAATCAAACAGGGCCCAGCTGCCTGGCGTCGATGAGTCTTTATGGAGTCAGGCACCTCAACACGCATTGAGGCCACAGTGAGAGAGCCCCATGCACTAGGACCGAGAGTAAAAAAAATTAAAGAAAAATAATAAAATTGCTATTGCTTCTGGATGAAATATCCTGATAGTCACAGGAAAGGAGAGCTTGGAATCATAATCATAATCATCTTTGGTCTTTGCCTGTGTAGACCTGGCCTAAGGCTTTAATGGAAACCCATGGTGACTCTAAAAGCTACATGAATAGTTCATTTCCCCACAAAACTGCCATACAGGGAGACAAATAATTTAAGTTGGGACAATGCTTCACCAGTATGCACATATTAGAAGTTTAAAATCGCAACCCAGGGAAAGCCAGAGAGGGAAAGAAGGAAAAACAAACTTTTTTGTTTCAATTTCAGCTAGCTGGAAAGACGGTTCCGTTCTGAAGCTGTCGTGCTCTCGCCCGCAGAGCGTATTTTCCCTCCGAGAGAAGGAGCTGGAAGGGGGTGCCTGCACACTGATGACACATGAGATGGGGGCCCCTCCTTCGAGGGGCAGGGGGGAAATTTAGAGGGAGAGAAACCTGGCTGTAAATTCACAACTGGAAATTTGCAGAGGATATGTTTTGCTCTCTAGAAAAGCAACCAAAGGGTTATTGACATGAGATTCATGTAAACGAGGTCTAATTTCTCACCCTGGGCGCACATCAGCACTTTCCTGGGATGTTGTATTTTCTGAGCGTTTCACCGGACGTTCCACCCAGAATCAACGTATGGGTTATAGATTACTGATCACCGAGAACCCAGGCCCCAGCCTCTCTTTCAGTGTCACAATGAGAGCTATTGTTCTCCTTCCCAGGCATTTAACCATGAGTCATCATACATTTTCAGACATAGAGCAATTATTCATCGTCATGTTATCTTACCCAAGCTTACCGGGAATTTAAACTGGAGAATGTGTACACGTGCCTTCCTGCAGCAGTATTTTAGATACACGAAGAAAGTCAGAAAAACGTTACTGGTCCAAGAAAAAACTCTAAACATTTGGCTTCTAATTCTCTGTCTAATATATAGCAACTTCAATGAGACTAATATCACCATTCTGTGAACCTGCCAGCAGATAGAAGTTCCCACATTATTGTGGTCTGTTTCCGAGGACAAATAAAGTATGCTGCTCTCCAGTGTTCTGTAGAAGCACGCCACGCTATAGACAGAAGTGTTTCAAGTCAACACAATATGAAAAAATTCAAAATAAAATGAAAAGTGTCTGAAAACAAACCAACATAAATATACAGCAGTCCTGTTAATTATGATTATTTATGATCATAAGAACTGGCATCATTACTGCGGTTTCCTTTCCAAAATCTCACAAACTTGTTACTATACAGCAGTTTCGGAGTTCTATAGGCTTAAAAAGGTGGCATGCTGGAGGCAAAAGTCATTTTTGGCAGGGATGACGTACGTCCCGGGTGCGAGGGCTTGCACCCACGCGCGCACGTGTGTGTGATGCTGGCACACAATAGAGTCAGCTTGGACTTTCCAGGGTCCCCCAGCATTAAACCACTGGCAATGCATTACAGATGTCTCTGATGAGCACCGCCAATCTATTAAACAAAGTGCTCTCGTCGCCTGCGAGGGGCCTGAAGAATGATCTAGAAATCCACCCCCGGGGGGGAAACAGCCTATGAAACATCACCAACAACACTGAATATTTCATCAGGAATGACAGGGCTTTTCTCTTTGCAGCCCCCCCACTCTCCCGCTTCTCCACTGCCCTGCCTGCCACTGTCTCCCCCCGCCCTCCCCGATCTTTTTCTCCACTCACTTGACAAGTAGTCACAGCCACATCACTGCCGTCCCGCTGTCCTTGCACGCTGACCTCTGTACTGTGTGGTGCCCAGTGGTCATGCTGTCCTCGTCTCTCGCCAACCACATCTGACAGGAGATGAGGCGCTCACGGCAGCAGCTCCTGGCACCTGAGATGCCCTGGGACTACACAGGTAAACCGGGGGGGTCCATGTTGTCTCCGGACTAACAACAGAGGGAAAGACATGACATCTCTGACCAGGAGCCCAAGTCCAAATATTCAAAAGGTTCATCATGCGGGAGATGGGGGGCAGCCCTCTCGGCTTTCCAGGATGAGGCCTGCAGAAGTCAGGAGGGACGATGGGAGGAGGAGGGAGGCCTGCACCTGGCCCTAGCCCAATCAGGGAGAAGAAGAATGCAGGTGTAACAGACCAGCGATGTCAACTCCGGGGCTAGGGTAGGGGAGTGTCAGCCCCTACGGTCTCCAGGGACCCCTCCCAGGCAGGCTCCAGACCCCTAGACATGTGTAGTCACGTGGGCAGCTGAGAGATCGGCTCTTGCTCGGGTGGCCACCATCGCCACCCAGTCCTGTGGCTCCTTCAGTACCCAAGGAGACGATGAAGGTTGATTAGTCGAAAAAGAAAATAGCTCCTTTAAAAATGACATGGCGGTTTTGAGTTGCTATATTTTCCTACAGCTCCTTTTTGGTGAAGTGTCGGAGTGAAGAAAAAGCATGAAGTATTTTGACTGAAATAAATGCTTTCATGGAAAACAGAGAGCCCTAGAGAGTATTCTAAGACTGGAAGAACGTCATACTATTTTAAGCAGGTGACAGTAATGTCACTGTCTGAGGGGTTAGGGTATTTTTTTTCCCCTAGAATTACAAGAGGAAAAAATAAGTTTGCTTTGAATAGAGAAAGTTAAGTAAAGAAACGCACTTCCCAGTTGCATGGATAATTCATAGACTGCAGTGACATATTTCCCTGCTCTTGGTCTTTGACAAAACTAACCAGTGCTATTAGGCAGAGAATGTTTGCTAGCTCCAAGCAGAAAACTAAATAAAGTACAAACATACTCTTCAAATCACTCTGGTTTTTCCAACTTTCATTACACCACCCACATCAACATGGCTGTAATGCAATTGTTCAAAAACCTATCCCAGCTCTCCCTCTGTTTATCACGGACAGAGTAGGTCTGGGGCAAATCCAGACAGCACGCTTCATCTAACTTGAGCTTAAAGCTTATTCCAGGCTACTCATCATTTTCGTTTTCTTCCTTGATAGTACTGAACAGTCAATTAAAGGGTAGGTGGCATTGCATGTTACCTCCTAGGACCATTGGCATTAATGGACATCTTTCCTTTTTCAGTACAGAGCACTGAAATGCACAAAACAGAATCTTGCAGGCTGGGCACATTGGCTCATGCCTGTAATCCCAGCAGTTTGGGAGGCCAAGGCGGGCGGATCGCTTGAAGTCAGGAGTTCGAGATTAGCCTGGCCAACATCTACTTGCATTTCCAAGTTGCCCCAGAGCCCTGTTTGGACCCCCAGGAGTAGTCAACCCAAAAAGCATCAATATCAGAGCCTCTCAGAGCGTGAGGAAGGCACTCTATTGTACTAGATCATGGTGGCCCAGAGTTTTTTTTTTTTTAGTCTAGTAATAACCGAATAATCAATGTTTGCTGCCACCACCATTGCCTCAAGGATTGTAACCCAGAGCCCTTCGCAAGTCCAGGACTGTGTGCCATTTGACCTCATTGGTAGGGTGGTAACTATAAAAGGTCGTCGTCTTTAAAATGTGTGGGTTAAAAATTAAAACCTTCTAGGAGCTTAATTCCACATGTGCAGATCCTACCTCCTTCCACTCCCTGCCAAGCTTTCTGGGCCAATAAAGTGTAATGGCTTTAATATCTTTCTAGATTAACAAAGGATAAGGCAACCACATTAAAGTAGCAATGAACAATTCCATCCCCACTCCAAAAAAAAAATAAAGAAACCAACAAGAGAGGACAATTGAGGCTTGGCGGGGTGAGTCCTGGGGACAGAACTGCTTGTTACTACAGGACGTCTCTGAATCCAGACTCGGGGAGAGCTGTTGGGGTAGCTCTTGCCGGGAAAGAGGACTGTGAGAATGAGATCTTCATTTGCAGGGTATTGCAAAAGCCAGGGGGGGTTGCTAGTGCCTATTCAGAGAGCACCCACTAAAACCCCAGCGCAAATCAATTCATCCTAAACTGAGATCCTGCGAAGAGCCGTTAAATTTCGTCTGTGCATAAAGATGGGAACAGTAGACACTAGGGACTATAAGAACAGGGAGGGAAGGGGCAAGAGCTAAAAGCTACCTCTCCAGTATCATGCTCACTGCCTGGGTTATAGGTTAATCATACCCCAAACCTCAGTGTCATGCAATATACCCACATCACACACCTGCACAAGTACCCCCGAACCTAAAATAAAAGTAATGAAACTGTTCTAAAATTGATTTCAGTGATAGTTGCAAAAGTGTATGAATATAATAAAATCATTGAGTTGTACACCTTGAAAAAACAGAACTTCAGAAACTAATAAGTAAATAAACAAGAATGTTTTTTTAAAAATGTCTATGAATAGCATCCGGTGCAGCAGGGCCAGAAGGAGGAGCTGTAGAGGAAAAGGGGGCTCTGCCCATCCTCAGGCTCAGCTCCAGCCCCCCACCCAGCTCCCCTGCAGCCACAGAACCCAAGATTCTGAACCTCATCATCCCCCCCACAGCTCTAACCCCATCATACCTCCCACTTCCAAGCAGGTATATCTTCACTGAAGTAATCCCTTGAAGGAACCAAACAGCTAAACCCAAGCAGAACCAAAGATCAAAGTGGGGACCACTCAGCCCCATATGAACAGAATTGGCCATAGTGACATGTCCAAGAAAGCCCTTGGATAAGAGGAGCTAACAATGGCGCCACAGAGAGACCACGGCCAGGCTCACAGGCACCGTGATACAACAGAAATAAAACTAAATTATACCACTTGTCATCATTAAGAAAAATTTTCATCTTTGTTCTTCATTTGAAAAGCACTATATTTAATGAATGCGTACTGAGTCATGACAGGCAAATGACTAAAATATAGGAATTATACTGGGGTCAACTAACATATTTTAAAACCTTGAAATTAAGGGACCTATTCATGCCTGTTGCCAATGTGACTTCCAGTCACCAGGGCCGCCTGTGAGCAACGGGGAATGGTGGATATTTCCACCAGGGGTAGCCTAAGCTTCCTTTCAAACTCTGTCATGGTCAAGATGAAGAAATCTTGCTGACCTGTCTGCTCACCTCCTGTGGCCCTGCGATCTCTTTGTGTGTATCCAATGAAGGCATTGCTGGTCTTGTGCAAGGTAAGCACCATTCCAAAGGCATATTTTGCAGATTCATCACTCATGAAAGGTGAAGCTTTGACCCCTCCTATGCTTCCAAAATGGCGGCTCACACCAGGTTTGCATCAAGAGAACGGCTCTTTCTCAACTGCATTCATCTTTAATTTCTCCAGGAAAATTAAGGCGCCTCAAAGTCTGAATTCTGCAAAAGTTTGCAGGAAAAATGGCAAAGAAAAAATAAAAGATGGCAAGATCAACCAGGAAACCTGAGATGAGGATGTTCGAACCATCTTCCAAGGTCCTGACACCTTTAGGTTGAAGTGGACATATTTTTGCTTTTCCACTCTCCAGCTATCAGCTCTTTTCTTGGTAAACAGTATTCTGAATTTCCCTGGGTGAAGTTGCACCTTCTATTCTCAAGCATGAAGTTTGAGTAGGGTTGACCTCACAAACAACACCAAGGTTGGATGCTGTCATAAGTCAATCAATGTATGCCTTTACCCTACCACAGGAATTAATGGCCCAATTCTGGTCAAGTAATTGATGAATGTGTATAGATTCGAAGATTTCAACTGCCAGAAACACATACATTCACGAAAGGAGGGCTTAGAGTTATTGAGAGGGGGAGGTGATATTGTGTGGAAGCTGATGATGATGCCAATACCAAGAGGGCCCTTGGTCACATATTTTAATCTGCTGGATCAAACCTCACCTGAAGCAGAACTTTGTTGTTTACAAAGGCCAAGACAATTTTCTCTCTTTTTTAATCCAAGGAGAGTTGAGTGGGTTTTGTGGCATGCAGTGTGCTTTCAGACTATAGAAGGTCCTGTCTAGAATTGTGTGACCTAGAGCATAGAGAAGCTTTTCAATCACCTTGCCTCCAATAAACATAAAGATGACTGGACTCAAAGCAAGTTGCAGGAAAAGAACTGATAACGACAGCAAAGAGAAGCAGCTGTATTAGTACCAAGACACAGGAAGCTCCCAGCTTTCTGAGAGCTGGAGGTCAGGTCACACACAACCCCATTGTTTGTGGCTGACCTCTTTTCTTATTTATCAAATCCCAAGTCATCCTAGTCTTTTATACTTGGAAACTACCCCTGTCTTGAACTGTCCAAGCCTGTCATTGATTAACTACTCCCTGCTAACTAGGCTCACCAGTATCTCTGGGATTCTGATGGGGACATGCAAGGAAGAAAAATGATTAAAATGTCCCCCACCCAAGTTCTCCATAAAACATGACATTATTCCACCTGAATTTCATCACATACTTTGAGGCCACTGTAGTGTGAAAAGATGAAGCTTAAAGAATGGGAAAAAAGAAAGCCATGATAGTGGAGTCTAATACCTTCAGCTGTGGCAAGAAAGAGAGGTTGAGAAAGACTCCACAGTTGTTTCTGTCTTCCCAGCATTCAGACGCGGATACGAACATGAAATTCCAAGCTCTATCAAGGCGGAAAAAGTCTTAAATGTCATCTACTCTGACCCTTAATTTAATGTTTCACTTCCTCCCAACCGCTCCTACAAATGTCCACGTAGCCTCTGTTGAACACTTCTGGTGATGGGGAATTCACTCCCTACCTCCCTCAGAGGCAATACTTTCTTTGATCAGTGTTGAAAGTCTCAAGTTTTCCCTTGTTCTGAGCAAGTATCCACATCTCTGAAGCTCCCATCCATTGAGGATGTCCAGATCTCACTGTTCTCTCTTCCCCTGGAAGCTCTTCACATATATAGCCAGAAATCATGGTCCCCTAGGTGTTCCTATGTCTGGATCGAATGTTCTCTATTCATTTCTCACATTGCCTTGGTTCAGCATGTCTAACTCTGTCCCAGTCTATACTGATCACAATACGTACGCGTGTGGTCTGGTCAGCATGGCGAGATAGAGATCCTTCTCATCACCTCCATGTTTCTTTACACTATACTCCCATTAATACAACCACAGTTACACTGTGGTTAGAGAGACCAATAGGGATTTAGACCAGTGGAATTTCTCCTCCTCATTTTTCAACAAAGGTAAGACATGCTCTGCTGATCAGAAATCCACCTTAAAATTGTCGTCGATACCCCCGCAGTTTGGGCTGGTGAGAAAGCACAACTGCCTGGTGGTAAGTTAAGAGCATGCCAGCCTCCATGTAGTGGGAGGGGAAAGAAAGTGTTTTCAGCTTCTCAGATGAATGTGTAAGTAAAAGCGAAGGCTACCAAATTGAAACTGATCAATGTAGGCCAGCCATCGCTAATTGTCACCCAGCTATTTTGCTTCCACCGGTCACGTGGTGGGTGACAGCCACAGACATTGATGGATTCTGACCTAGACTAGAAATCTGGTTTCTAAAAAAGAGAGAGAGGAAAGAGAGAAAGATGCAATGAAATTAACGGCTCAGCGTGAAGAGAAGGGAGTGGGAAAAAGGCGGTGTCTTTGACAGCTCAAGCTGAGGAGGAAAATTAGAAAAGAAAGCCTACTCCACCGCCATATGTGTGAGAGCTGGCCGGGACAGCTGGAAGAAATATCGCCCAGCCCGAATCCCTGGCCAGGATTGTGATCCATGTCTGCGTATGGCTATCAATAACCCTGCATGATTAATGCTAATGATTTATGTTAATTTTGCCATAAGCTTTATTTGTGCCCGGTGTTGAACTTAAGGATGTCAAATCATTCCTTGGGAGGTTGCTAGAGATTTTTAAAAGCAAAGTCTAAAATACAATGCCTGACATTCCATATATCACGGCTCCAGCCTCCCCAACATTCTTTGTGAGACGAGGGTCACCATACCCCATGTAATTGCCTCTCACTCAACAAGAAGTCTTTGGGAAAGGTTCCACATTACAGGAAGGATAGCTCCACAGGGACCTGCAGGTTCCTCTTTTGGGGGGGGCTGTGGTTGCAAAGTCCATCCCTAACACCCCACCTGTCTCAATGGGCTATCATTTATCCAAGAGGTAGGGGAAGGCATGGTGAGCTCCCTGAGTTTCCTCCTAAGTGGCTGTGAACCAGTCACTTCACTCTGAGAGCCTCAGTTTCCCTTCTGTTACATGCTGGGTTGGGCGTGGGGGTGCTCAGCCCACTTCCCAGGAAACCTGGGAGGCTCTATGACACATGAGATGCTTTGTGCTCCATAACACGCCCCCATACCCAATGCACTGCATTCTCCAAGACTGCTTTGAGGGTCTGGTTGCATCTCCAGGACCAAGCCATGGGGGCTGCAGGTCCGGAGGAGATCTGAAGATCTGGCCTTTCAAGTCACCACCTGCCCACCTTGCCTCTGTCCAAACATCAGTCACTGATCCAGATGACCCCTTTGATACCTCCTCTATTCACTCCCAAAAGCCAGTCCACACCATGGCTGGCCTGCTACAAGGTTCTGGACACTGTGGTGTGCAAGAAAAGTGGGGCCAGGCAACAACCTCAACCTCTCAGCCATGCTGAAACGTAAGCCTCAAGGACTAGCCCAGTTACAGGGCGCAGCACCTAGCAGTGGTGAAGCAGAACATGCGTCCACTCTGGAGAGGACGAAAGGAGGCCAGGTCAGACAGATACAGTAGAAATGGAAAGAGAGTTTCACTAGCTAGCTCAGTGCAGCAGCACTGGGAGGGACAGCCATCCAACGTCAGTCCAGCTCACCTGGGGGTTCAAGCTGCATGCAAATCAGGGACCCTAGGAGCTCCAATCTGGTACCCCTGCCCTGTCTGTCCCTCACTCTTCTCAGGAAATCCTGTCCAGGACTGCCACCGTCCTCTGCAACCACAGGCTTCTCTCAGCCTCCCGCTTTGCTCCAGTAAGGGTTCCTTCAAAAGCCCATTGAAGACCCAGGAGCCAGAAGCTTTTTCACCTGTAAACCACTCACCTCAGCAGCAGCTGCCCTGACTTCAAAATGAAGCCCAGATCCAAGCCAGGACCCAACTAAAACCTTAAGCCACAGGGGAGGTAAATCTCCTCCTCCCCCATCTCCCCATCTCTTGCTAGAAATTCACTATCTATAGCTTAAAAGTAACAATTTCTATATGGGTTTATACCAAGAAGGAAATATTCTATCTGCTCTCTTGGCTTCCTTTGATGGGGCTCCACGAAACCAGTTTGGTCTGGGCTGTACGGCGAACACCTGTCAAAACGTATGGACCATGCCATTTATCAAATAATCTGCTCTAAGAACAGATAGGCACTATCAGCAATCTGGTATTGATCTGTACAGGCCCCTGCTATTGTTCATCCCTGCATCCCGAATGGCAGCAGGAATTAATGAAAGAAACAAAACAATGCATACCAATCACTCAGCTGCACAACTTTGTTTGCTGCTCTCATTAAGTTGGGCAAAGTTTCCCCAGCTAACCCGAAAGCTTGCTTGAGAGGGGTGGGCCCAGAAGGCCAACCCTCTGGTTCACCAACCCCCTCTTCCTCGTCCTGACCTCCACGGGGCCCTTGTCAGATGCCCCTGCACCTTTGAAGCTTATGGAAGTGGAGGTCCTAATGGCAGGCAAGGATCCCACCTGGCTCTCTCCTAGGGTCCAAGCAGAGATAGCCTCTCTTCTGACAGCCCCTTTGTGGTTGTGTTTAAGCTGCCTTTGTGCAGGGCCTTCATCCACACATAGCCTTGCACTGGGGAGATATCTGTCTACAGACAACACCTATAGGCCCCCAAGGAGAGTCTAGGCATTGGGGAGAAAGAGTGAGTCAAACCAAGCCTTTCCCCTAAAGGCAGGTCCTGCAGAGAAATACACACCAAGGCCCAGCTCTGTGCCTGCACTAAACAATGAGCCCTTCCAACACACACATAGTCATTCCTGCCTCAACCTCACTGTCCATACGTGAGCAGGCTTCAAAGATGGATGGATGGATGGATGGAAGTATGAATGGATGGATGGATGGCAGATAAATGGATGAATGGATGAGTAGGTGGGTGGGTTAGTGAATGGATGGATATATGGATGGATGATAGATAAATAGATGAATGGATGAGTAGGTGGGTGGGTTAGTGAATGGATGGATGGATATATGGATGGATGATAGACAAATGGATGAATGAATGAGTAGGTGAGTGTGGGTGAGTGAATGGATGGATAGATGAGTGGATGGATGATTGGATGGGTAAATGGATGGGTGGGTGGATGGATGAATGGATGGGTAGGTGGGTGAGTATATGGATGGATAGATGAATGGATGGATGGATCAGTGGGTAGGTGGGTGGGTGGATGGACAGATGGATGGGTAGGTGAGTGGATGGGTGGGTGGGTGGATGGACGGGTGGATGGATGGATGGATGGATGGACAGGTAGATGGGTGACCGGATGGATAGGTAGACGAATGGATGGATGGATGGATGGATGGATGGATGGATGGATGGATGATGAATGGATGAATCTGAACCAAGTGAGACAAAAACTCAAGAGTGCAACAGTTCCATAGCTATGAGCTCACAGTGATGGCATCCCAATGATGGGCAGCACTGGGGATTTCATTTTTCTTTCCAAAGCACAAAAGTATCTCCTCCTACTCTAGCCATAGCACCAAGGAGTTTTCTCATCCTGATGGGGCAAAAGTAGACACTAAGGTCCAGAGAGGGTGAAGGATTTGCCTTGGATCATACGGAGTCAGCCTCAACCACAAACCTCCTGAAAGTAAAGAAATTTACTTGCTGTCTGGTATAATTAAGAACCCCACCCCATCACCTCTTCAGGACAAATATCCGAACCCCAATTCCAGAAAGCCTCAAGGCCATGGCACAGCCAAACCACCACCATAGACCCGCTAAGTCAGTGAGTGTAGCTGAGCTCCCACCACACCTGAGTGACCTCAAGTCCTGTTCTCTTTGGAAGCATGCCTTGGAGGGATGCCTTGGTTGTCCCTGTGGGGGTTCAGAGGGCACTCATGCATACTGAGATAATGAGGCCTTCCCTTTTTGGAGGCCCCTCCTTGGCTGGAAGGAAGCCTCAGCAGAAAAATCACCAAGAGTGAAGCTTTCCACTCGGCTCAAGTTTTCAAGAGCGGCCGCTCACCCCACATGCAGGAGATGTAGCAGAGACAAGCGTGGCACCGACCAAAGCCTCACTCAGCTAAGCAGGGCCTTGAGGGGACCAAAAGACACTTCCGTTCTGGAAAGGCACAGACCAAAGGACCAGACTGGGCCAGCCAAACATGTGACATGCAATCCTCCGAGGACATACGGCAAATCTCCACTCGTGCAGGGCCCAGGTGTGAGGGTCATTCCTCCTCGCTCCCACCCAGAGTCTCCCTACAGCATCATCTGGACACTGGGTCCTCGCCAAGAGCCACATTACATGTCTGCATTGCCGGAGCAGGAGGAGCAGCAGCAGCCGTTTCTGTTTTCAACTAAGGATGAGAAGTGTGGATGAGGAGGGTGGGTGGGCCGGTGGGCGGGGAAAAGAAAGGAAGGAGGAGAAAGTCAGAGAGTGACAGGGAAACAAATAAAGCTGAAATGTTAGTTCCTGCCCTTAAGGATCTCAGAATACAGCGGAGAAGGAGAGCCATAAGATCACAGACTCAAGCAAGGACAAGAAACCAAAACAAAGGTCCTGTAACCAAATGCAGGTTCAGCCACTCACCACGTACAAAGTCAAATAATAAGGTCGAGGTGTGGTGGAAGGAAAGTGATTTTATTTCCAAAGCTAGCAGGGGGAAGCAGCCAGGCGCATGCCTAAAGACACTGCTTCAGCTTTTCGGTCGAGGATAAGAACTTTAAAAGGGGAGTTTGGTATGTAGGGCATGCAGGAGTGATCGGGGATGCTGGTCTATGTGACTTGTTTTGATGACTATCTTGAGTGGTTGCCTCATCTGGTGAATGAACTGGCACCATCTCAGGTAGAACTAGGCTGCAAATTAACTGCAGCCTTGAAGTAATCTCTAGGTGGGGAGAATTCCATAGTAGCTTGAATTGTTTTAAGATTTAGTCTCCGGAACTTCCAAACAGAAAATTAAATAAGGGAATTATCATGTAAGGGGTGCCTGGCAGAAAGAAGGAGAATAAAGACTATTGTTTCATTATTAGAGTCAAAACCAGGAATGGGCAGGAAGGAGAAAGAAAAAATAATAATAAATTTTAAAAACAGGACACTCGCTGGGCACTTGGCCCTCACCTGTAATCCCAGCACTTTGGGAGGCTGAGGCAGGAGGACTGCTTAAGCTCAGGAGTTTGAGACCAACCTGGGCAACATAGACTCCATCTCTACAAAGAATTTAAAAATTACCCAGAGGCTGGGCATGGTGGCTCACACCCGTAATCCCAGCACTTTGGGAGGCCAAGGCAGGCAGAACACAAGGTCAGGAGATCAAGAGCAGCCTGGCTAACACGATGAAACCCCGTCTCTACTAAAAATACAAAAATTAGCCGGGCATGGTGGCACGCACCTATAGTTCCAGCTACTCAAGAAGCTGAGGCAGGAGAATCGCTTGAAGCTGGAAGACAGAGGTTGCAGTGAGCCGAGATCATGCCACTGCACTCCAGCCTGGGCAACAGAGCAAGACTCCATCTCAAAAAAAAAAAAAAATTACCCAGGCGTAGTGGCATGTATCTGTAGTCCCCGCTACTCGGGATGCAGAGGTGGGAAGATTGCTTGAGCCCAGGAGATTAAGGCCACAGTGAGCTATGAACACACCACTGAACTCCAACTGAGATGACAGAGTAAGAACCTGTCTCAAAAAAGCAAGAGAGAAAGGACACTTGGTTCACGGTCCCATGCTCAGGAGTATCTCTTCTTCAGGAATTCTGGGGTGTTCAGAATGTTGTAAGAGATTCCCTAAATCCCTCCTTTCTGAACTTCCAAATATCTCTTGTCCGGTGCTCACCAGTGGGTAGGCCAGGATTTGGGGATAGAACTGCGTCCTCTTGAGTTCCTGCAGGCAAATGCCGCAATGATCAGAGGTTGTACCCACCCCAGTCCAGCTGACCTCAGCAAAGGCTGGTCTTCTGAAGCGGGTCTGACCCCACTGGCTCTTCTGCCACCATTTAGGTGGAAATATAGGTTGAGTATCCCTTATTCAAGATGCTTGGGACCAGAAGCATTTAGGATTTGGGATTTTTTTTCTGATTTGAGAATCTTTGCATATACAGGATGAAATACCTTGGGGATAAAACCTAAGCCTAAATACAAAATTAATTTACATTTCATAAAGACATGAAGGTAATTTTATGCATTTTTGTTGCTGTTTCGTTTTTAGAGCAAGGTCTTGCTCTGTCACCCAGGCTGGTCTCAAACTCCTAGCCTCAAGGGATCCTTCCACCCTAGCTGCCCAAAGTGCTAGGATTACAGGTGTGAGCCACTGCACCCAGCCTACATTTTTAATAATTGTGTGCATGAAACGAAGTGTTTTTTCGGTTTGTTTTTTGGTTTTTGTTTCTTTTTTTGAGAGAGTCTCACTCTGTCACCCAGGCTGGAGTGCAGTGCCAGGATCTCAGCTTGCTGCAATCTCTGCCTCCCAGTCTCAAGTGACTCTCCTGCCTCAGTCTGCTGAGCAGCTGAGGCATGCACCACCACACCTGGCTAATTTTTTATTTTTAGTAGGGACTGGGTTTTACCATATTGGTCAGGCTGGTCTCAAACTCCTGACCTCAGGCAATCTGCCTGTCTCAGTCTCCCAAAGTGCTGGGATTACAGGCGTGAGCCACTGTGCCCGGCCATGAAACAAAGTTTTGACTGCAATCTGTCACGAGGTCAGGTGTAGAATTTTCCTCTTGTGACATTATATCCAGGCACAGAAAGTTTTGGACATCAGAGCATTTCAGCTTTTGAATTTTCGGATTAGGGATGCTCAACCTGTCCAGTATTCCTGAGTAGACCAGGACTGCTGGGACTCAAGGAGGGAGGAATGAAGGATGAGCCCTTCTTCACTGATTGCTGTCCCATTACAGCAAAGTCCACGATACCCTGAGAATGTGCTGGAGAGCAGGGGTCCGGAAGGCAGGGAGAGGACCTCACAGGGCCTTATCCAAGGAATCCTACCAAATTCAAGAATGCAGAAACGGAAGAGCATCTGGTATGAGCTCCAGACCACTCAGCAATGTCATCCGCTGCAGCGGTTAGCGCCTTAAGCACCAGGGCTCCCGATGTGAAAACCCAGTCTGCGCGTCCACTCCTGATTGCACTGGGAGCTGATAATGGGAAGTCCAACCCACAGCAATGCTGCTCAGTGTTCCGGAGAAAGCCATTAGGCCAGGTCCCCATGCTGTCATCAGCCGCTGAGGGTTGACACCTGCGCTGAACCCAGAGAGCCAATGGTCACAGCCTGGCCACACAGCCACTTACGTCACCTTTGGAGGCAGAGGCCCCACCACGTTCTGGGACATGAGCAGCTCAGGTCAGAGCATACTGAGCTCAGCACTAGGGCTCGCACAGTCACCAGGAGACTACCACTGCCCACACATGCTAACCCTGCCCTTCCAGCGCCCATGTGCACCTCTGGGCAACAGCCACTGTCCCACAGAGGCCTGATGCCCTGACATTCTCAGCCTCCATCCCAGTGCCCACAGGCCCACTTGTCTAGGCCAACTCCAAGAAAGCTGAGAGCAGCAGAATCCACCTTTGCAGCCCTGGAGCAGTGACATCAGGTGCCTCCGAGATGGCTCTGGTGAGCCCATGAGCCATTGCCCCAGCATGCTGCAGCCGCCTCTCCGTAGGAAGACATCACCTTGGAAACAGGTCATGTGTGCCTGCATCCCCTTGAATCAAATGGGATGGTGGCTTCATGGGTTCTTCCCTGGACCCTGAATACCAAGGTCTCCACCCTGCCTTCCTTTCCATGGGCATATGACACCTTCGCCTTGGAAATGAGCTGCCAGCTTGCTCTGCAGACTTGCTTCGGGAGGGCTGATCTCTTTTCTGCCTCTCTCTCTCTCTCACTCTCTCTGTCTCTCTCTCTCTCTTTCTGTCTAATACTAGCAACTCATCAGTGCGCCCTTCCCTAGGAAAGTAGTCATTTCAATCAAATACCTGCAGGTGCAGAACCTAGGGCATAACGCTGCACAAGGAGATCTCAGAACATGATGGGAGAGAGACCCATGAGATCACAGAGTCGAGCAAAGACAAAAAACCAAACCACAGCCCCAAACTAGGCAGCATCACTTTGGGAATGTTAAGCGAGCCCCCCGCCCCAAATGCCTCCACTCTGAGCTTCCAAATGTCTCTTGCTCAGCGCTCACCCAGGCTCTGACAACCCCTGAAGACCCCAGCAAAGCCTGGATCTAAGATGCCACTGTGGGTGGAAGGTTTGCAGGGAGCTGTGCTTGTAGAGGGAGGCACAGGAAAGAATGCTTAGGTAAGACTTGCTCATCCTCCCAGGAGGCACTGCTGTCACGGGGGCCACTCCTTGGCAACTGGGATGTTTCATGCTGCTCAGCCCTGACTGCTCCAACACCCATGAGGACCTGTTCAAAGAAGGCTAGATGAGAGGGCACCTGATACGGTTTGGATATTTGTCCCCTCCAAATCGCATGTTGAAATGTGATCCCCAGTATTGGAGGTGGGGCCTGGTGGGAGGTGTTTGGGCTATGGGGGTGGATTCTTCATGAATCCTTAGTGCCCTCCCCACGGTAATGAGTGTTCTCACTATGTTAGCTCATACAAAAGCTAGTTATTAAAAGGAACTTGGCACCTGTTTTTCTGTCTATCTTTCTCACCATGTAACACCCCTACTCCCTAACTGCTTTAACCCATAACTGGAAGTTTTCTGAGGTCTCATCAGAACCCAAGCAGATGTGGGCGCCATGCTTGTATAGCCTGCAGAACTTTGAGCCAAATAAATCTCTTTTATTTATAAATTACCCTGCCTGAGGTATTGCTGTATTCCAACACAAAATGGACCAACACAGCACCCAAGCAATTTCCACCCCGCCCCCATCCCCTCCTCGGAAGCCAGGAATGAGGTCACACAGCAAGGCCAGGATGTGGAAGAGGTTAGCCACTAAAAAGTGACTGTCTCTCTGTGGCCTGGCTTGGTTTGACTTGCACAAATTATTTTTTACTTTAATTATCCAACATTCAAAAATCAAAAGGTTTTGCTTTTAAGCCTGTACCACCACGTCTTCATAAACAAGGGAGGACTAGGCAATTGTGGCTGCACTCCCACCTGGCAGGGCAGCAGTCAGTGGCCTTCTCTAGCCCATGCCACTGATGGCACTACCTGCTTGGCCCCTACAGGCATCCGGTTTGCAATTCTGGGGTGAAGCATGACTACAGATTAAGACATGATATGGAAGTTTCTAGAGGGCCAGTGGGGTAATAGTTGGCCATAGCAAGCCATGCTTCCTGGTGACCCTAAAATCATGTGAGTTGGAGAGCTTATGCCCCTTTGAAGGATGCTCTCCTGCACCTCACCAGGTCACCTAAAAGCCATGAAAACTTTGCTGACTGGGAGAGCAGAATTTTCAGAGACAAAGCCAGGTCTCTGGGAGTCCCTTCCAGCATCCTAGCTCTCCTGGATTTAACTGTGAGTGTCCTCAGCCGGTGCCTGCTTCCAGGAGGCAGGCAGGCTTGCTTTAAATGCAAAGAGGGGCTGTGATTGACTGCAGAGATCCAGTAAACAAAGAGGGTTAAAAAAATAAAGCTAGGCTTCCTGTCTGCCCTTTGCACACTAACAGCCGCTGTTTGCTCGGGCTTCCACATGACTAACGCGGGCGCGCTGATTTCTATTACACAGAACATTAATAAGAGGAAGCACTGACCCTCAATTGCCGAGAACCAGGTAAATGGCGGGGAGGGAAAGGGGCCGAGAAATGGTAGGCGTTTTACACCACACGACTTGAAGGGGAATGCGTTGACTATAAAGATGACGGGTGTTGTAGCATCGAGGAAAAAAACATAATTTTTCATTGATGTACGGCAGTCAGGCTGGAAGGAACACAAATACTACAGTAGATCCATTAACTGGATGACAAGAAACAGTGTTCACATCCACTCACTAAACTGTTTTTGATTCTTTAGTACCAACACACAGAATGATCCTTACATTATGTTGCCAGGGAAAAACCTTAAAATGCATTTATTTCATAATGTAACTTTCTAGTATTATCATAATAGAGCCATAACGGTTGTTGCAAACACTATGGGGTCTGAAAAACACCTAAGTACAGTTATTAAAGGGGAAATTTTTTAAAAGGGGGAAATGTGGTGTGTCTACAAAGGTATGGGGAGGGAGGGGGCTACGTCTCACCTTCCACCTCTCCTTCTGGCCACGGGAGTTCCGGACGCGAAGCACCAGCAGTCACCGCTGGGCAGGGCTAGGGAGGACCTGGGAGAGGGAAGTGGAAGATGTGGAGGTATTTGTGCCCAGTGACTCCGTAAAACGGAAGGTTTGCAGGGAGGGATGACAGTCACTGCACCATCTAGACTTTGGCCATTCCTACCCTTCACATGCCCCTGTACTCCCTCGTCTACTCCCTGTACCCTGGACTGTATGTCCCATCTATATGGGGACAGAAATGGCCATTTGGGGACAGGGTGTTGTGGCCCACATCTGTAATCTCAGCACTTTGGGAGACTAAGGTGGGAAGATCCCTTAAGGGTGGGAAGATCCCTTGAGGCCAGGAGTTCAAGACCAGCCTGGACAACACGGGAACACTGTCTCTCAAAAAAAAAAAGAAAATAGCCAGATATGGTGGTAGCTCATGCCTGTAGTCCCAAATTCTCAGGAAGCTGAGACAGGAGGATCACTTGAGTCCAGGAGTTTGATACCAGCCTGGGCAACAGAGTGAGACCCTGTGTCTACAAAAAATTTAAAATGAGCTAGGTATGATGATGCATGTCTGTAGTTCCAGCTATTCAGGAGGCTGAGGCAGGAGGATCCCTTGAGTCTGAGGATGCAGTGAACTATGATCGTGCCACTGCACTCCAGCCTGAGTTACAGAGAAAGACCGCAATTCTTCAAAAAATGTTTAAAATTAGCCGGGTGTTGGGTGATGCAGCCTGTAGTCTTGGCTACTCAGGAAGCTAAGGACTACCTGGGATCCCTGAGCCCAGGAGGGTGAAGCTGCAGTGAGCTATGATTGCAACATTGCACTCCAGCTTAGGTGACAAAGTGAGACCCTGTCTGGAAAAAAAAAATGGCCAGTTCATGTCACATACCTACTCATGTGCTCAGTAGTCAATGGAAGGTTCTAAGGGGCGTTCAGATGCACTGTTCCAAGGGGTACTGATTTCTATTACATACAACATTCATAAGAGGACATTTAGAAAAAGTGAGACATTAGCCGGATATGTATGCTGTTGTAGTCCCTTAGAATGGGACGTTCGAAGGATGCTCTCCTGGGCCTCACCAGGTCACCTCGAAGCCAGTAAAACTCTGCTTCCTGGGGGAGTAGAATTTTCAAAGGGGTAAGGCCCAGATCTCCAGGAGTCCCTTTGCAATGGGTCCAGCATCCTGGCTCCCTGGTCTTAACCAAAAGTACATCCTCAGGAGGCAAGAGTAAGTTTCCAGGAGGCAGGTAATTTGTCTTCCCCACTGTGGCCACCAAGCTGAGAGCCCACTCCCAGTGGCTCTACCATAGCCAGGCTCTGAAGGAGCCAGATGCCTTTCCAGGTTGGAATCTTAACTCTGCTACATCCTCTGGCCCCCTAGAATGGTAGTTAGCATTAGTGGCACTGCTATAACCAATACACTCCGTTTCGGGCACTGAGCTCCAGTATTAGGGGTGCCCCCCACCTGGAAGGACCTTGCGCTGCTACCAAAGGCAGTGAGGAGAGCTGCGGCAGACACAAAAATAAAGTGTGGTGGTAGAGGAGCAAATGAGGAAGGCTTCCTGGAGGAGGCAGCACTTTGAGACCTGGGATTTAACAGACACAGAAGTGGCAAAGGCATTCTGACAAAATGAGCAGGTGGACAGAGGCGGTGCATGCAGGTGGCAGGTGGGATTGTCTGGGGCAGACAGAGCCCAGCCCGTGCATGGAAGACAGCTGGACCCAAGGCTGCAGAGAGGAGGGGTGGGGTAGGAGGTGTGAAGAGCTGGCCTCCGAGACTGGCTGGAAATGGTGAGTGGGATGGGTGGGAAGAAACAGGAGTGACCTCTCAACTTATTTTCTTCATGGGATGCCTGGGTGGTGGGCATCCGCATGGGGAAGAGGAACCAATTTGGAGGAGGCAATGAGATGATGAGGACACTGAGGATGACGGCAATGCCAGCACTGCAGACAGCATCGGTCTTTCCATTGAATGAGGCAAAATGCAAAAAGAGGTTGGGTGCAGTGTCAGTAATCTCAGCACTTTGGGAGCCCAAGGCAAGAGGGTCGCTTGAACCTAGGAGTTTGAGGCCAGCCTGGGTAACATAGTGAGACTCTGTCTCCCCTCTAAAAAAAGTGGGGCGGTGGGGGAAGGAAAAGAAAAGGGGAAAAGGGAAAGGGGAAAAGGGAAAGGTGATGGTTTCTAAGGCCAGACTTCAGCCCCAAATCTCTACTGGTTGCCTCTTGGGAGATGTAGAAACCTAATCACCAACAGGAATTCCTTGAAGCAGAAAATGCCCTATCTCTTACTTTTTATTTCATTTTAAGGGTTTTGGGTTTTTGTTTGTTGTTTGTTTTAATTTTCCAATGAAGATGGTTTGCACTAATGTGATATTTGCACTGAACATATATATATATATATACGGTTTCTTGGTGTAATTTCCATGAATAATTCAACGTGAGAGGTACTCCTTGGAAAATTATCACATGAAATTCACAGAGAGAAGCTACGACCAAGTTGGAGGGTCAGCTGTCCAACATCTTGTTATCTGTCCAGAAGCAGCCGTAAATTCACTGCAAAAAGCAAGATCTCCAGGTCCTGGGAGCAGAAGGGTCCCTAGAAGCCAATCAGGAGGCCATGGCTTTATTTAATTGAGGACTAAATATCTTTGGGATTGCTTTTTCTCTCCCAAGGAAGGTCACTTTGCTGTAAAAGCATGTCAGTGTCTCCCTGGTGGTTCTGTTCCCTGGTTAGATCCAGATTTCCGCTCTGCATTACAGGTTCCTTCTTCCTTATTACAAGGGTACAATCTGCCAAGACAATATTTGGATTCTCAGCATCGTACCCCATATCCCAGAGCCCATGCTGCCCCCTTCCCCCCTTAGTCAGGTACTCAGAGGCCCCCACTCATTAGCCACAGAGTCACAGAGACTCGCATGGTATTAAGACAGCAATATCATCTTATTGGCTATTAGCACAAATGTGCCAATAAACATAGTGCATAAAAATTATACATATTCCCTCAGAGTCCATAATCCCGAACTGATATGGCATAATGCAAAACACACTTCCCCAAAAGTAGTGCTTAAAGTCACGATGTACAAATTGAATTTTAAATAAATTTCCTGAAACATCACCAGTGGTTCTGGCCACATTAGCAATACACATTTGCTAAAAATAAAGTGCAGAATGGCTGTGCCCAGCCCAACCCCAGAGGGATGGGACCAGTGGGCATTTATTTGCCCTTGAGTGGTTTCAGAGGTGGGCTGGCTGCACATGTGTTCGGGTGCAGTTGTTAAAACAGCCCAATATCTTCCCCTCAAGGGTTTCCCCTAATTATCAGTGATCATCAGGTTCCAAAAGTCAGCTTGTCTTCACCTCATTCTCTATCAAAGAGGGAGATGTTAATTGCATTATCGCCTTGCCAACACTCTCTGAAATGACGGCAGTGATCATTAACAGCCTACCACGGAGCCAATCAGAGTCCACCCAAATTCAGAACCAGCCAATGGAGTACTTCCTAATCCCACGTGTGTGTAAACACCAAAAACATAAAAACACAAGGCAGCCATCACGGAGAATGGGGTGCTGGGGGTGCTGAAGACCAGATCTGCCATCAACTCCATGAAATAACCCACTGGTTAATACAAACACACATACACACACACACACACACACACACACGAACCAGTGAAAAACTAGAAGATCCCCACAAGCCTTATGATTTTTTCCCCCAGCCCTCTGCATCCCAGACCAAGCTAATCGACTAGCAAAGAAATTCACAGTAATGCCAAGTTGTCTGGTTTTATTTAATGAAGAACCTCCCCAAGAATGCTGTCAGCATGCCGCCTTTCACAGATAAATAAATATTTATGGTTCCTTGAATGTTAGTTTCGGCAGAGACCGAGACCAAAAATAATTTGCCCTTGTTCACTGGACTTCCTTTCTTAACTGTACAAAGTGAAGCTGTGGTTTTCCTGTGTGTTCTTGTTCATGGCTCACCGAAGAAGATGCCTTTTGGACTGACCTAGGATCCAACTATCAAAATCCTGCTCACACCTACTCAAGGGCTGGTTCAAACCCCAGCCCCCCGCATCTCCTTTCTCAACCCCATCCAAAGAGAGATGAGTCGAACAGTTGATATCTTTCTGCTGTGAAAAACACTTTCAAAGACTTTTAATCCTCAAGAGAAAAGTGGGCAAAATAATCAAACAATGCATGAGAGAAGAAATACACATACACAAGAGATGTATAGAAATGTATTCAACCTCCACCATAAAAGAAATTCCAATTTTAAATATTTTGATCTATCAAACAAACAGCTTTGCAGAGACTATCCCTTATTTGGAAATCTAGGCTGTCACTCCCCCACAAAGCTCACAGAGCCAACCTTACCTGGGAGACAAATATTTCAAAATAAAGAGGTCTCAATACATAAGACTTTCTCTTCTAGGATTTGACCTTAAAGATATCCAGAAGGCACCCAGTGATCAATGGTAAAAAAAATATTGGCCACCACTTCACTGGTAATGTGAAAAAATCAGAAGCAACTCAATGTTTGCCAAGAAGGAAATGGTTAAACAATGTGATGCATTTGTCAAGAGACAAAACTGCAATTGATCCTTGAACGACATGGATTTGAATTTCCTGGGTCCACTTATATTCAGATTTTCTTCCACCTCTGCCATCTAAGACAGCAAGACCAACCCCTCCTCTTCCTCTTCCTCCTCAGCCTACTCAACGGGAAGAAGTTGAGGATGAAAACCTTTGTGATAATCTATTTCCACTTACTGAACAGCAAATGTATTTTCTTTTCCCTATGACTTTTTTTAATAACTTTTTCTCTAGCTTACTTTATTGTAAGCAAACAGTATGTAATATGTATAACACTAAAAATATGTATTAAGTGACTGTTTATGTTATTGGGAGGAGTCCAGTCAGCAGTAGTCATTAGTAGCTAAGTTTTGGGGAAGTCAAAAGTATACGTAGAGTTTCAAACGCACAGTGGGTGGCTGGAGAAGAGAGGGCATCCCTAACCCCCGAGGTATTCAAGATACCATGGCATAACAAATGAGTTTAAAGCTCTCAATTGGCTTTATTTGCAATTCCAGAATCAGGCAACACTTTATTTCAACACAGAATGAGCAATCCAGTGAGCCCTGCAGAATTTGGTTTTATAGACAGAGAAGGCTGAAGAAAGCAGAAACGAAGAACAAAAACAGGATTCATTACTTTTAGACAGAAAAATAGAAAAATAACTGATTGCTTCACATCGGGTTACTTCAGGCTTCCTTTTTGTGTGTGAGGATTAAAGCAGAGAACTTCATTATCATGCGGACTGAGGATTGAAACAGACCTGTTTGGGAAAGTGGTTGTTATCTCTCTCCCGATTTCTGAGAAGGTCAGATAACAACTGAGCCTAGTTTTGGTGACGGGGAACTGAAACAGATCCAACAGTTCCATAGACAGTCCTTTCAGATAAACATAGATACTAACTCTTCTGCTCTTAAAGCTTGAAACTTGCATTTGTTTTTTGTTTTGTTTTGTTTTTAAAATTTTATTTTACTTTAAGTTCCAGGATACATGCGCAGAACGTGTGTGTTTGTTACATAAGTAAAAGTGTGCCATGGTGTTTGCAACACCTACCAACCCATCACCTAGGTATTAAGCCCCACGTGCCTTAGATATTTGTCCCGATGCTCTTCCTCCCCTTGCCCCCCAAACAGGCCCCGGTGTGTGCTGTTCCCCTCCCTTTGTCCATACGTTCTCATTGTTCAGCTCCCTCTTATAGGTGAGAACATGCAATGTTTCATTTTCTGTTCCTGCGTTAGTTTGCTGAGGATGATGGCTTCCAGTTTCATCCATGTCCCTGCAAAGGACATGATCTTATTCCTTTTTATGACTGCATAGTATTCCATGGTGTATATGTACCATGTTTTCTTTATCCAGTCTATTACTGATGGACATTTGGGTTGGTTTCGTGTCTTTGCTATTGTGAATAGCGCTGCAATGAACATACACATGCATGTATGTTTGTAATAGAATTATTTCTATTCCTTTGGGTTAATACCCAGTCATGGGATTGCTGGGTCAAATGATATTTCTGGTCATTTGTTTTATCTGAATTCCTTCCTCAGGAAAATACTCCCAGACCTCTCAAAAAGTATGAAAGAACTGAAACTGACCAGATCACCACATCCAGACAAGGAGATGCCAGACCAGACCCCTCACTCATCAGGATTGTTTCCTCACCATTCCCTAGTTCCTGTTTTCCAACACGTGTTACATTTCCTCCCTGCTGTATAAGCCCCTAATTTTAGACAGTCAGGGAGAGAGATTTGAGACTGACCTCCCATCTCCACAACTACAGCACCTGATTAAAGCCTTCTCCCCTGGCATTAATCGTTGTCTCAGTAATTGGCTTTCTGTGTGGTGAGAAGCAGGGCCTAGGCAGAACCCCTGGTGTTTCGGTAACAGCATGCTAGCATGGGGAACTCCATTTTGATTTTTAATCTGGTCTGTTGAAGCCCAGTGCAGAAGCTCAGTCGAAAACAGTAGCCTCCTGTAACTTTTATTTAACACATCTATAAGATGCAACTCTGTGAATTCTTAAAATCGAACCAGAAAAAAGTCTGAAAACCATCAAGGACATAGAAAATGTTTACAGTATGTTAAGGGGGAGGGAAAAAAAGGACAGGATATAAAAACTATATGTAGAGTTGAATCCCAATTTTGAAAAAATAATAAGACATCTAAATGCCCACAGGCCTGTAAAGAAATGCATAAAAAATTTAACAAGGTTTATCTCTGGATAGCGGGATTACAGGCAGTTTTTATTTTCTGCTTGAAACTTCCCTGTATTTCCAAATGTTCAAAAATAAATTTGTATTACTCCTATAGTCAAAAAGCAATGTTTTGCTTTTGTTCTTTACAGGCTCTGAACCCCCTACAGCACTTGCTGTCGGAATGACTTACCGCAAACCACATGCTACCTCCAGCTCTGCAAGAACTCATTCTGGCTTCTGCTTCTGGCTCAGCCTTCTCCTGAAGACAAGGAATCAAGGCTGCTCCTCCCTTGCTCCTCACCCAGGGTCTATGGGCTCAGTTCTTCTCCTCCTCCTCCTCCTCCTCTTCCTCCTCCTCCTCCTTCTTCCTCTGCCTCTTCTTCAGATCTAAGGGATTACATGTGCAGACTTGTTACATGGGTATATCATATGATGCTGAGGTTTGGGGTACAAGTGATTCTGTCACCCAGGTAGTGAGCATAGTATCCAAAAGGTAGTTTTTCAGCCTTTACTCCCTCACTCCCCACTAGTAATCCCCAGTTGTCTGTTCTCCATCTTTGTGTCCATGAGTACCCAATGTTCAGCTCCCACTTACATGTGAAAACATGCAGTAGTTTCTTTTCTGTTTCTGGGTTAATTTGCTTAGAATAATGGCCTCGACCTGCATCCATGTTGCTGCAAAGGACGGGATTTCATGCTTTTTTATGACTGTGTAGTATTTCATGGTGTAAATGTGCCACATTTGCTTTATCCAGTCCTCTGCAGATGGGCACCTGGGCTGCTTCTATGTCGCTGCTATTGTAAATAGCACCGCAGTGAACATACATGAGCAGGTTCATCTTTTTAGTTCAGTTCCTTATTTTTGATGTTTGCCCTCAGTTGCCCACACTTTGGCCACTTAGCTCATATCAACAAACCCCAGACAAGGTGCCATGTTTCTGAGGAATTAGAGGGCAGGAATAGGAAAAGGAAGAAAGAGGAAGTGAGAGGTGTGAGGAAGTCTCCTTGACATGCTAGAAAGTTAGCTATAGACTCAGCTTGGACGCACGTTTCATTTACAGGAATTTCTTTTTGGGGGGTTATATATCCAGGTTCATTTTTTACAATAATCTTTTTTATTTGTATAAATGTATGGGGTACAAATGCAATCATGTTACACACATAGATCGCACAGTGGTGAAGTCAGGGCTTTAGAGGATCCATCACCCAAATAACAGACATTGTATCCAATGAGTAATTTCTCATCATTCACCTCCCATCCACCCCACCCGCTTCTGAGTCTCCATCATCTACCATTCCACACTCTACATCCAACTGTATACATTATTTAGCTCTCATATATCAGTGAGAACATGCAATATTTGTTCTTCTGTTTCTGGCTTGTCTCACTTAAGATAATGACCTCCAGTCGCATCTATGTTGCTGCAAAACACATGATTTCATTCTTTTTCATGGCTTGATAGTATTCCATTGTGCACATGTACCACATTTTCTCTACCCATTTGTTGATGAACACTTAGTTTGAATAGTACTGGAATAAACATACAAGTGCATGTATCTTTTTTATATAATGATTTTTTTTTACAGAAATTTCTTGCTAGTTAGTTGTCATAAGATTGAGGGATGGGGGGATGCTGTGGCCTCAAATCTCATTTGTGAGCCTCTGCCTTGGGTGGCCTGCAAAAGAAGATGGGGATTTTCAGGCCAGGCAAAGTGGCTTACAACTGTAATCCTAGCACTTTGAGAGGCTGAGGTGGGTGGATCAACTGAGGTCAGGAGTTTAAGACCAGCCTGGCTACATGGGGAAACCCCACCTCTACTAAAAATACAAAAATTAGCCAGGTGCAGTAACAGGCACCTGTAATCCCAGCTACTCAGGAAATCAAGGCAGGAGAATCACTTGAACCCAGGAGGAGCCGAGATTGCGCCAATGCACTCTAGCCTGGGGAGACAGAGCAAGACTTTGTCTCAAAAAAAAGAAAGAAAGAAAAAGAAGAATATTTTCTTCTTTCTACTGAGATCTCAGCTCCCAGGTGGCCTGATGATCACGTCACCAAACCAAGGGTGATTCCAGCAATGGACAGAGATACAGAACTCTGTTTTGACACTACAGTAAAATGAGCTATGTTTGACTTAGGGTCACTCTCTCATACAATACTTTCCCAACAGGCTGGCAAGGGAACAGTGGCTTTTTTCTGGTTCTGCCTTGCACACAGCCTTGGATCCTACCCCTGAGTTCCCTGTGAATGTGCCATTTTGTTTGGCTCTGAAGTGTGTACTTTCCCCATCCTGTCAGTTTCCTGGGAGGATGGTCAGTGCCCCTCATACCCTGCCCCTCCCTCACACATTTCCTGCCACTCTCCCACCCTGGCCAGCAGTGGGAGCATGTCCCAACCAGTAGGGGGGGAGGGGGACAGGGAGGGGGTGGCGATCCTCCCACCATCATAGCCATCACCAGTCTGAGATGAGAGATACCACAGATGAAGGGACAGAAGAGCTTCCACCCCATGGCTCCCACTGACCTCACCATCCATGATGCAGACATACTTGTCACATCTTAAACACTTGGCACCCATGGGCTCTTCCCCAAATGGCTATCAGAATTGCAATTTCAGCCACCAGGAGCTCTCAGACAGGCACAGGCTCTGCTCATGGCTGGTTTGGAATGGCAAATCCATCACTCCCTCTTTGCCTGCAAAATACCAAGGAGACTGATATAAGCAGGGGAATTCCCACCCATGGCCTGCTTTAGGCCTAAAGGAACACAGATGGCATGTGCGGAAAGATGACGTTTCACCATCCCCATCTGAGCGACGCCTGCCCATCAAACAACCAAAGGAGAGCAAGTTCCCCCCACATAGTGTAAAGTGACTTGCAGTGATTATCTTCCCCAAGGCCAGCACCAGCTCCAAGGCCTCCAGTCCCATCAAGTCCTTTTTTGGCAGAGGAGGCTCACCCTGGAACATGGCTCTCCCAAGGGGAGACAGGAATGGATGTTGACTTCATCCCGGCAGCTTCTGACATGATGTCACTATCTTTCAACTTTCTCCACCAACAGGGTTAGGCTGTCGAATGACCTCGACTGCAGTTAGCCTGACACGGCTAGCAGCCTCAAAACAAATTAAATGAGGCAGGGATGTCGTGCAGTGATCGTTCCATTATGTCCCCTCTGCTTCCACACGTGACTCACACTATCACTTTTAGGTGAGGCATCTTATTGAATCAACACCTAATCTGTGCACGGTGTCACAGAGGAGGGGTGAGGGGACAGTGGGAGCATTTTTCCCTGATCCTTTTCTTCCCTGAAGACCTCGCTGGAGACAGCCTGGGTGGGGGCGAGGACGAATTGTGAGGAACCCTGACCCTGTTTCAGGTAAGCTTCTGATTTACTGTTCATTGTGCTTTCAAATGAATAATTTTTATATAATAATTCCCCCAGTAAGCACCAAACCCTTCTTCTTGGGAATGCAATTAAGGGAAAAATTAGCAATAAATTGTTTTCAGTACTTAACCCAGCTCCAAATTTATGGCTGCTGAAATTTATTGTTTCAGTGGCCTGAAAAATGGCGATTAATTTTATTCCATTTCCTGCCATTCACCCTCAAAACTGAAATGTAAATAAGGAACGGTTCCTGGCCTTGGGTTTTCCTGCATGTTACAAACCTCAACACTAAAGCTCTCCAGACGGTTACCTCTAAAGGCTCCTGAAACTTAGAAACAGAGAGGAAAACACTCCTTTATCTGCAAGCGTCTCCTTTACTTCTTCCACGGCTGCAATTGCTGGAAGCTCCGCGAGTGCCCTTGGCGCACAGATGTGCTTTACAACAGAGTGACTGTAAATGAGAAAACACTAAGTTAGGTTCTGACGGCCAATGCTGGATGTATCAGTTTGCCCTATAAATAAGCACTGATCACCTCCATTTTATTGAACTCATTTTCCAGGCAAGCAAAGACCACAAGATTCTTCTGCACATTTTCTCTTTACACCCTCTAGTACCGCTGCTACTGTCAGCTCCGACAGATTTATAGCCCATTCATTCATGGGAACAAAAACCCTGCCACGGCTGGTCATGGGACACGCAATAGCAGTTAGTTCAAAAGATAACAGCTGCAATACCTCACCTCTCCATTCAGCACTACAGAGCCAGCACTACTTCGGAGGTAATAAATGCTTCTTTTTGGTGTGCTTTGAGTCATAATCCTGGAATAACTGTGGTTGGCCTCACCCCGGGCCCCACCCCTAGGGAAACCGCTTTCTGTCACTCCCCAACACCCACCCACCCCCACCTTCACTTCAGCCCCTTTCTGCCAGAAAAGAAGGAGGAGTTGAAAGCAGCCCATTGTGTAATCAAAAAGTAGACCCTGTCTCCTTTTTCCAGTGCACCCAACACAAGCTGGTTTGCCGAACCTTTGCGACTCAAGCAATTAGGCAATGCTGAAAAGCTGGGCTTCCTCATGGTAATTGCAGTGATTCTCTGGCAATATGGGTATTTGCATCCTCCTTGCAAACTGATCAGAAACAGAGCTGGGGCATGAGCCCTGTCCCCACAAAAGGTGGCAGATGGTTTGACTAATCCACCACCATCCTCAGATCCTGGACACACACAATAAGCACGTATTAAAAGAATCCATGGATTTTTTTAAAAAGCAGTGAATGACCTGGGAAGGAATAGAGGATCTGTTTCACTCCCATCACTCAGAGCAGGAACGGGTTTAATACAAGAAGCAATATAGCAGTGAAGTGTTCTGCCTCATTTTGAAGTTGGCCTTTCCCACTCATGGGCCTCAGCTTACTCATCTGTAAAATAGGGCTGCTAACTGTACCTATTGTACCAGCAAATCAGGGATTTGTTGTTAGAATTAAACATAAAAAGTAAATATCTTTAAAATTTTAGCACAATGTTAACCAAGTAGTATGTGTTGCCAAATGAAATAATTTAGTTGGAGAAATCAGACATGCACACAAGAAACTTTAGGAAAGATCCCTAGAAGACAAGGTCATTGACGATAATAATACTTTAGGAAAACGCCTTTCATTTTTGAAACCCTCCAAGACACAGACACTTGCCTCCACCTCTACCTCCACCAGCGCTGTGGCCTACATTCTGCAGAGATGTGTTATTGTCGCTGTTAGTCAGATGTCCTCACAATTAAACAGCAATGAGAAAGGCAGAAATCCAAGCACCTTGCATTGCCTCTGGGATCCGTCCACCCTAGCTAGGGGTCCAGGTGAGAGATATCACCGGCCCAGGTCAGGCAGTTGAGATGGAACCTGAGAGCCTCCAGGCTGCAGAAGGCGCCAGAGAGATACCAACGTGACACTCCCCATGAAGATGCACAGTTCGATGGAAAAAGAGAAGGCCATGGAACGCATAGAAAATGACACTGGGCATCAGTTGCTATCAGTACATTCTCCACTAATCAATCAGCTTTTATTGTGACGCCTCTAGCTCTGCTCATAAGGCCTCAGCTCATAAGGCCGGAAAGCCAGCAGCAGTTTAAAATGTTTCCAGTTTAATAATCTCTGCTAATTGAAAGCAGGTCAGAAAAAGGTGGGGGCGAATGGGGGTTGGAAGCAAACCAGCACCGTTTATGGCAACAGTGCTGTTCCTACAGGAAACAAAATAACCTTTGATGCTGCCCGGGGAACCTGCCTCCCTGTCCCCAAACAAACGAATTCCCACAACTGTCTTCTTTGGCACCAGAGCCGTTTCTTCTTATGTTTTAATTGTAGGATGTTATAGTAGCAGAATGGCTGTGAAACCTGTTTTTAATCTGTGGAATGTTAACCACCCCCTGCTGCAAAAACTGATTTTTTTTCTTCAACAGAGAATTACATTCATTTTTATAATTGTTCTTTCCTTTCAAATCACCTAAAATGACAAATGCTGGACAACCGTATAGTTCATCTGCTAAAGAGTGTCTTTATGTGTTGAGGCCTCAATGCTTTAATGGAGAAATTGCCTGATTTAAGTAAATCATGTCACCTTCACCCTTCCAATCGTATTTGTTGCAGACGTCGGCTGACCTAACCTGCAGAACAAAAACAAAAACACATTTACATTGCCGGGCTGAGATATCCGGTTCAAATGATGTATGAATAGGTCATAATGAAAAGTAATTTTAGCACACGGCAAAGGTTCCATTTAAGTATACTTTTGACAGTTTTTACATATACATAATTATTCAGTATTGTAATTTAAACAGGTAAAAGACAGATCTTAGCACAAAAGCCTCCATCCTGGTTTCTCGGAATTCCCTGGCAGAGCTACAGTTGGGGACATGGATAGAGCAGAAGGATGTCATCTGTCTGATGAACCACAATTCAGCTGGGCTCAGCCTTCACCCCTTGGATCCATGCAAACTTACCCTAGAAGGTGGATCCAGACACCTACATCTCTTTTTTTTTTTTTTTGTATATTATTTTTTATTTTTTATTTTTGTGGCTTCAGAGAGGGTATATATGTTTATGGGGTATATGAGATATTTTGGTACAGGTACGCCGTGCATAATAATCACATCATGGAAAATCCATCCCCTCAAGTATTTATCCTTTGTGTTACAAATAATCCAATTATACTCTTTTAGTTATTTTTAAATGTACAATTATATTATTATTGACAGGTCGGGCATAGTGGCTCACACCTGTAATCCCAACACTTTGGGAGGCCAAGACAGGAGGATCACTTGAGCTGAGGAGTTTGAGACCAGCCTGGGCAACATAGCAAGACCCCGTCTCTATTAAAATATAAATTAAAATTTAAAAAATTAGCCAGGGATGGTGTCGTGCACCTGTAGTCCCAGCTACTCGGGAGGCTAAGGTAAGAGTATCGCTTAAGTCCAGGAACTCAAGACTGCTGTGAGCTATGATCACCACTGCACTCCAGCCTGTGTGACAGAGAAAAACCCTGTCCCTCAATAGATGCATAGATGGGTAATTGACTGTAGTCACTACAGACACCTAGATTTTGATCCCGCAAAGCTCTCTTTATATTGAGCCTCCCAGCTATTTTCTGGAAGTTATCGCCAGAAAAGAGTTTTTAAAATCCTAGGTAATGATTTGACTTGAGGATGAGCATGGAGGCAAGTGGTAGTTGTGTGAAGGTGGGGGAATGGGAAGTGGCGTGTCAAGGTTACTCATATCATAAGAATGGGGTACGATTCCCTTTCCCTCTCCCGGGCTTAACATGACTTAGATAATTTGGTCAGAAGATGACAGGTGGGTGGGTGACTCTAAGGTGGCGGTGATCAGTCACTAAGAGGTGGTCCTTACGGAAAGCAGCTCATGCCTGGAGTCTAAATCTTTCCTTCTTATCTGTGGCATTCTAAGGAACACTTTGCAGTAAGAGAAATTGCAGTAATCATTCTAAATCCTAAACTGGAGCGAAAGTAGTCATCATCCCATCTAGAGAGTTCCCCAGATTGAGGAAGGGAAGGGATGGAGAGGAGATTGCGCTGAGAGAAAGACAGATGGACAGACAGTCGGGGAGAAGGAACCTGCGCCCAGGAGTTGGTCTGCACCTTTTAGGAATTTTATGTTTAAAATTAGAAACATTTTCTTTTCTTGTGATGTCCTTGTCTGGCTTTGGTATCAGGGTAACGCTGGCCTCGTTAAAAGAGTTTGGAAGTGTTTTTCTCTCTTCAGTTTTTTGGAAGAGTTTTTGGAGAATTGGTATTAGTTCTTTAAATGCTGGGCAGAATTCAACCATGAAGCCATCTGGTCCTGGGCTTTTCTTTGTTGGTTGATTTTTTCTGACTGTTTCAATCTCCTCCCTCCTTATTGGTCTGATCAGATTTTTGTATTTCTTCATGATTTCATCTCAGTAAGTTGTATGTCTCTAGGAATGTATCCATTGCTTCTAAGTTAGCCAACTTTTTTGGCATATAGTTTTTGGGGGTTTTGTTTGTTTGTTTGTTTGTTGAGACAGGCTGGAATGCAGTGTCACTCAGGCTGGAGTACCATGGTGCAATCACGGCTCATCGCAGCCTCAATTTTCTGGGCTCAAGCATTGGACTACAGATGTGTGCCACCACACCCAGCCAATTTTTTTTATTATTATTATTTTTGTAGAGACAGTCTCACTGTTACACAGGCTGGCCTTGAACTCCTGGGCTCAAGTGATCCTCCGACCACAGCCTCCCAAAGTGTTGGGATTACAGGCATTATCCAGCTAGCATCTAATTATTCTTAATAGTCTCTTATGGGCCTTTGCATTTCTGTGATGTCCATTGTAATGTCACCTCTTTTATTTCTGCTCTCTTTCTCTTGGTTAGTCAAGCTAAAGGTTTGCCAATCTTGTTTATCTTTTCAAAAAATTAACCCTTATTTTCATTGTTTTCATATTGTTTTCTAGTCCCTATGTCATTTATTTCAACTCTAATATTTATTATTTCTTCTGCAGCTAACATTGGGCTTAGTTTGCTCTTCCTTTTTTATTTCCATGAGGCATAACGTTAAGTTGCTTATTTGCAACTCTTCTTTTTTGATGTAGGCATTTGTTGCTATACACTTTCCTCTTAGAACTGCTTTGGCTGCATCCCGTAAGTTTTGATATGTTGTACTTCCCTTTTTGTTCCTTTCAAATATTTTTCAATTTCCTTTATAATTTCACCATTGACCCAATGGTCGTTCAGGGGCATCCATTTAATTCCCATGTATTTGTGAATTTTCTGAAAATTCCTCTTATAACTGATTTCTAGTTTTATAACACTGTGGTCAGAAAAGATATTTGACATGATTTCAACCTTCTTAAATTTGCTAAGAGTTGTCTTGTGGTATAACATCTGATCTATCCTGGAGAATGCTCCATGTGCACTTGAGAAGATTGTGGATTCTGTTGCTATTCGATGGAATGTTCTGTATATTTCTGTTAGATCCACTTGGTCTAAAGTGCCTTATTAATATTCTGTCTGGATAATTCATCCATTATTGAAAGCGGTCTACTGAAGTCCCCTACTATTATCATACTGCAATCTATCTCTCCCTTCAGATCCTTTAATATGTGATTTATATACTTGGGTGTTCCACCACTGATGAATGGCTAAAGAAAATGTGGCATATATACATGATGGAATACTATTCAACCTTAAAAAATATTCTGTCATTTGCATGAATGGCAGAACATTACATTAAGTGAAATAAGCCAAATACAGTAAGGCAAATACTGCATGTTCTCACTTATACATGGATTCTGAAACAATTGAACTCACAGAACCAGGGAGCAGAATAGTTACCAGAGGCTGCGGCTGTGGGGAATGGGGAGATGATAGTCACAGGGCACAAAGCCTCAGCTAAACAGGAAAAAGAGATTCGGTTTTTTTATATCAGTTGAACATTATGGTAAATATAGTTAATAACTGAGTTTTGTACATTTCAATATAACTAAAAGGGTACATTTCCAATATTCTTACCACAAAAAAATGTTAAATATTTGAGAAGATGGCTATGTTCATTAGCTTAATCTTTCCACCTTGTATTAAAAAAATCATACCACTTTGTAACCCAAGAAATACATACAACTATAATTTGTCAATACATAACAAATATCATTTTCAATATAATAAAATTAGAAGGAACCATTCACTTGACCTCATGGAATACCATGCAACCATTTTAAATTGCATCCTTGAAAGATACACAATTAAGTGGAGAGGTGTTCACCACACATTAAGTGCAAATGCATGTTAGGAATGATTTTGCATAGGAGAATCCCAGGTTTATAAAAGAGCAGGCATCCAGAAAAGATGGTTAGTATAACAGACAGACACTCAGGAGGATGGGCCCCATCTATTTCCCTGTAGTTGTAGTGTCTCGGTCATCAGTCAGCCCTGTTGCTGTTAATCTTCCCCTCCTTAGTTTCTTTTTTTTTTTTGAGATGGAGTCTTGCTCTGCCGCCCAGGCTGGAATGCAGTGGCATGGTCTCAGCTTACTGCCACCTCCACCACCTGGGTTCAAGTGATTCTCCTGCCTCAACCTCCCGAGCAGCTGGGACTACAGGTGCATACCACCATGCCTCACTAATTTTTGTATTTTTGTAGAGACGTGGGTTTGCCACATTGGCCAGGTTGGTCTCACACTCCTGACCTCAGGTGATCTGCCCACCTCGGCCTCCCAAAGTGCTGGGATTACAGGTGTGAGCCACCACACCTGACCCCCTCCTTAGCTTTATCCCTTGCAGGGTCAGCTTCTGGATGGCAGGGTTGTCATCCATTCACTCACTCATTCACTATGTGAATCGGACATGGAAATAAACAAAGACCAACTAAACGAAAACAAGTAAAGCCTATTTATTTAGAGCTTGCTATATCAAGAGAGTCAGCAACCATCACTCACTTTTGGCAGAGACTCAAAGGCAGGCAGAGGGGTGGGAAAAGTTTACAGTGGAAAAAGAGAAGGCTTCCAGTGTGTCCTGTTGGTGAGGGAAGCTGTAGGCAGCTAACTAGAAGCAAGACATCCTACGGGATGGTTCAGGTGGGCATATTTGGCTTTCTCTATGTGGTGCTAAGTTAGAAGCAGTGATAACAATTAGGGACACTGTCAGTTATTCATCAGGTCCCAGCCATTTAAGGCCAAATGTGTTAAAGGTTGTTATTTGGCATCCTGGATGGGTTGCTAAAAGACAGGAGTTTGACTTCCTGGATTCTTTGCTGCCAATTGTAGGTCAGAGTTCTATCTTATATATGGTCTGGTTATTGCCTATGTATTTTGTCTCTTGTAAGCGTTGGTAAAAACACTGACTTACAAAGGTACCTGAAACCTATTGCCTTCCCTCAGGGAGGTTACAGTCAAACAGAAAATGTTATCTTGGAATGTCCTGGTGACTTGTCCATGTTAAACAGTAGGGCTGTCTACCTGGCACTACGAGAGCACACTGCACTTGAGCTAAAAGCCACATCCCAACACCATGGCCTGCAAGACCCCCGAGTACTTGACTCTTACGAGCCCCCTTTACATCATTTCTCACTACTCCTCCCCTCACTTGCTGCTCTGCAGGTCACACTGGTGGTCCTGCCAGGGAAAAACCACCCCCTTAGATGCAAGGAGTGAGGATATTCAGAGCCTACAGAGCATTTTTGTCTCCATGTGCCAGCAATTCTAAGCGATGTGCATAATTTAAAAAAAAAAAAAAAATACTCCTTTCAAATCTCTTGTTGGTTTAGATTCTAAACAACTACTCCCATTACTTTGAGTTTTAATAATATATACACAAGCTTCAAATTAGCACATTTTTATCACTGACATTTTAATACACATTGATTTCTACATGGAACTTAATTCAAATAACTCCTAGTTATAGATGTGTCCCTGAGATACACAGACTCAACTATATGCATTTGTTGAAAGAATAAATTTATAGCAGCTCAGAATTGCTGAAGTTCACTTTGGGCATGGTCTTTGTCCCCAAGCTCAGTGGAACGACACATCCCTGCATTTAAACAGTAGATTCAAAACAAACAATGATAGCACAGTGATTGCAAAGGTAAAGAAACAGAACGTAGATGACTTCAATTCTGTCATCCTAAGTGATCGTGTGGAAGTTCATTCATGTTTAAAATTTAAAACAGAAGGAACCAAAAAGTATTACCTTTTTGTTTGATAAGTGCACTTTTAGTTCATTTATTGAATTTTAACAGTGTCTTCAAGACTGAAATTTGTTAGTTTCAATTGTTAATTGAAAACTAAAAGAAAATCAGAAAAATAAAATTTTACAGCAATGGAGCTGTTTAGTGGTTTTTATCCTGGTGTGATGTGATAGATGAGGTTAGTCCGTCACAAAAAATATTTGCAAACAACCAGAATCTCCTTTGAACAATGTCCAGTGAAGCATCAAGCTTTAAAACTATTCCTGAAGATCTCTCCTCAGAAATGGTGGAGAAAGGCTGGGCATGGTGGCTCATACCTGTAATCTCAGCACTTTGGGAGGCCAAGGCAGGTGGATTACCTGAGGTCAGAAGTTCAAGACCAGCCTGGCCAACATGGTGAAACCCCATCTCTACTGGTGTGGTACATTCCTGTGATCGCAGCTACTCAGGGGGCTGAGGTGGGAGAATCTTGAACCTGGGAGGCGGACGTTGCAGTGAGCCGAGATCATGCCACTGTACTCCAGCATGAATGACAGAGCGAGACTCTGTCTCAAAAAAAAAAAAGAGATGGTGGAGGCCATTAACAATGCAGCACACAAATACCAAAAAAAAAAAAAAAAAAAATAGACAATGAAATGGAAAAAGAATCAAATTTTGAGGAATAGTGCAAGGATAAATGACAAAAGACGCGGGTCTAACATTGCCGGAAGAAATTGAGAGGGCAAAACTTCAAAGCCTTGATCATTTTCACCAAGGACTGGGCACATGGCCCACAGCAATGGAGCCCGTCATGTCAGGTTCACCTTCACCCCACCATTCTTCCTGGTTTTTGTAAAAGAAGAAAAACCTTGAAAGTTTTTACTGAATAAAATAGGAATCTATGATGAATCTCTGGTGATGATATTTTAGTGGTTTTCAACTAGGGGAGATATTTTAGATGGGATTTTTATACATCTCTGCCAAAATTATCCTCACGTTTAAGACTTTCATAACCATTTGTATGTCTGTTGTTTCTTATGAAAGAAACTCTTTGAAATTAAAATTAATAAAGAAGTGTTCTTCAACCAACTATGAGTGAAGACAAGCTGACAAATCTGGCTGTTGTGAATAGTGGACATGTGTAGATGAAAAAGGTTGTCAAAGCCATCGGCAAATTTGCAGAAGTCAAGGCTCAAACTGAGAACTATGATGTCATTATTCACTGTTGCAAAAGATACATGGGAATAAGTTTGTCCACATGGATGGACTTTAATAGGATTAATCTATTATGCATTTTTCTTTGTGCTATTGTAATTTTTTCTTCTGGTATGATTAGATATAAAGAGTTCAATAAAAGAACATTTTTTTGCTGTCCACATTTCTTTTCTGGTCATTACTATTACTACTTTCATTGCTGAATTGTTATTGAACATTGTTCTTGCATATAGAGGAAAGCGGGTGTTGGAATAATCCCCTCTGTGTCTCAAATGTACCAGCCTCACTCTGCTTCCAGTGCCCCTTGGGACACATCAAGTTCTTGTCCAACTCTGAGCCTTCGAACCTGTTATTCTCCCTGCCTGGAACACTTTCCTACCATATCGTCAAGGGGCCAGACTCTTTCCCACTCAATATTCTTCTCAGAGGGTGTCTCAGTCTGTTTTACGCTGCTTAGGTACCACAGACTGGGTAATTAGTTTATTTATCATGGTTCTGGAGGCTGGGAAGTTCAAGAGCATGGCTTCAGCATTTAGCAAGAGCCTTTGTGCTGTATCCTCACATGGCTGGAGGGCAAAGAAGCACACGAGACAGAGAAAAATGAGGACTGAGTTTCATCCTTTGATCAGTAGCCCACTCCGTAACAATTAACAAGATAAAAGGATTAATCAATTCAGGATCAATCAATTCAGAATTAAGCAATTCAGGATTAATCAATTCATGAGGGCTGTGCCTAATCACCTCTTCAAGGGTCCCACCCTCTTAATATCGTCACAAAGGCAATTAAATTTCAGCGTGAGGTTGGGCATGGTGGCTCATATCTGTAATCTCAGTACTCTGGGAGGCTGAGGCAAGAGGATCACTTCAAGCCTGGAGTGGGAGACCAGCCTGAGTAACGCAGCAAGGCCCTGTCTCTACAAAAAATAAACCTTAGAAACATTAATCAATCAACTTTTTACAGTAGCTGCAGTCCCAGCCACTCGGAAGGCTGAGGCAAGAGGATCACTTGAGTCCAGTAAGTTGAGGCTGTAGTGAGCTATGATTACACCACCGCACTCCAGACTGGATGACAGAGCATAGACCCTGTCTCAAAAAAATCAATAAGCAAAATAAATAGATTTCAACATGCATTTCAGAGGGGACAACCACAGCAGAGGAGCATTGCCCAGTACTGATCTCACAGTGTGTGGGCTTCCCCGGTGCAAACCTCACAGTGTGTGTGCTTCCCCGGTGCAAATCTCACAGCATGTGTGCTTTCTCGGTGCAAATCCCAGTGTGTGTGCTTCCCCGGTGCAAACCTCACACTGTGTGTGCTTCCCCGGTGCAAATCTCACAGTGTGTGTGCTTCCCGTTGCAAATCTCAGTGTGTGTGCTTCCCCGTGCAAATCTCACAGCGTGTGTGCTTCACCGTGCAAATCTCACAGCCTGTGTGCTTCCCCGGTGCAAATCTCACAGCGTGTGTGCTTCCTGGTGCAAATCTCAGTGTGTGTGCTTCCCCGGTGCAAATCCCAGTGTGTGTGCTTCCCCGGTGCAAATCTCAGTGTGTGTGCTTCCCCGGTGCAAACCTCACAGTGTGTGTGCTTCCCGTTGCAAATCTCAGTGTGTGTGCTTCCCCGGTGCAAACCTCACAGTGTGTGTGCTTCCCGTTGCAAATCTCAGTGTGTGTGCTTCCCCGTGCAAATCTCACAGTGTGTGTGCTTCCCGGTGCAAATCTCAGTGTGTGTGCTTCCAGGTGCAAATCTCACAGTGTGTGTGCTTCCTCGTGCAAATCTCACAGTGTGTGTGCTTCCCTGGTGCAAATCTCAGAGTGTGTGTGCTTCCCCGTGCAAATCTCACAGCGTGTGTGCTTCCCCGGTGCAAATCTCACAGCGTGTGTGCTTCCCCAGTGCAAATCTCACAGCGTGTGTGCTTCCCCGGTGCAAATCCCAGTGTGTGTGCTTCCCCGGTGCAAATCCCAGTGTGTGTGCTTCCCCGGTGCAAACCTCACAGTGTGTGTGCTTCCCGTTGCAAATCTCAGTGTGTGTGCTTCCCCGTGCAAATCTCACAGCGTGTGTGCTTTCCCCGGTGCAAATCTCACAGTGTGTGTGCTTCCCGGTGCAAATCTCACAGTGTGTGTGCTTCCTCGTGCAAATCTCACAGTGTGTGTGCTTCCCCGGTGCAAATCTCACAGTGTGTGTGCTTCCCCGTGCAAATCTCACAGCGTGTGTGCTTCCCCGGTGCAAATCTCACAGCGTGTGTGCTTCCCCGGTGCAAATCCCAGTGTGTGTGCTTCCCCGGTGCAAATCTCACAGTGTGTGTGCTTCCCCGGTGCAAATCTCAGTGTGTGTGCTTCCCCGGTACAAACCTCACAGTGTGTGTGCTTCCCTGGTGCAAATCTCACAGTGTGTGTGCTTCCCCGGTGCAAATCTCAGTGTGTGTGCTTCCCTGGTGCAAATCTCAGTGTGTGTGCTTCCCCGGTGCAAATCTCATAGCGTGTGTGCTTCCCCGGTGCAAATCTCACAGTGTATGTGCTTCCCGGTGCAAATCTCACAGTCTTGCATGACCCTCCTTATTTACTTGCCTGTTCATTGTCTGTGTCCTGCTATGCAAACTCTGGGAGGGTGGGTTGTGTTGCCCTGTTTCCCTGTCTCCCCCCAGCATGGCATCTGGCATACAAGAGGCTGGCAGGAAATATCTGTGGCATCGACCCATGAGCTCAGAGGAGAAGCACCTGGCCTGGAGCGGGCAGGTGAGCAGGTCGGATCCGCCAAGTGCAGACCCCTGAGGCTGAAACTAGAAGGATAAGCTTGTAAACAAGAGCCAGAGGGAGGCGGAGGGAAGGCTTTCAGGGAATTGCAAGTGGACAGCGTGTCTGGAGGACACTGTTGTGGCTCTGAAAGAACAGGGACCTTGAAATGGTCATCGTAACCCAGGGCAGACTGACGAGGGATTTTCAGAGGCAAGGGCTTTATGCCCAAGAAAATAAGGAGGCGTTTTAAGCAAGGGAGTGACATGATCTGATTTGCCCTCTGGAAATATCACTGTGGCAGGCAGAGGGAAAGAAGTGGAGGGGCAAGAATGGGAAGGGAAGGGGGAGACGGTGAAGGGCTGTGCTCTTTAGAGCTTCCAGAAAAGAACAGGGGCTGAGATGCACCTAAGACAATCCCTTGCTGCTAAATCCCCTCCACCCTGCACCCCAAGAGCTGGGATTTCTGCCAGCCCTGGGGGATGTCCTTTGAGGTGGGGAGGGGGGAAAGGCGGGAGTTGGGACTGCCACGATGGGCAGGGAGCGGGCACTGGCAAGTGGCACAGATGGGTTTCTGGAAGGACACATCGAGGTGCTGGTTAGAGGGGGCTCCTAAGCAAGCTGCCTGTGGGGAATTCAGACAGAGGAGCTACAGGGGGATAGGACAGAGGCAGAACTCACATGCTTTCAGTCACTCTCCTCATCACAGGGGAGCCTAGGCTCAGGGGAGGCTACAGGGTGGTCTCTGAGGACTGACACAAATACAGAATTTCTAGGGAAGAACCACTAAAAGATGAGGGTCCACTGATGTTCCTTTGTCAAAATCCAGTTTGGCAAGGAAGCTGCCGCAAAGACTGCGCCAGCTGGAACCCCCAGTATCCATACCCAATTCCCACCCTGGGGCACATAGGGACGACTCTGGAACTGGTGAAGGCACAGGGACCCCCCACCACCCCCTCCCACACTGGTGACCAGCACTGGCCTTGTCCCCGACTTAGCTGCTGATGTGGGAACTCTCCTGGGACCCGGAGCAAGGGGCACGCTTTGAATCTTTACATGCCACAAGGAAGAAAATCAATTTCAATGCCCAAAGGAGGGAATTACCACAGCAGAAGGTCACCAACCACTACAAGTTGCAGTATTGTCTTGGAGTGTTGGACGGGGGAAAATGCCTCCAAGTGATGTAAGAGTGCTCTGAAGTCTGAAGCAAACGCCTCTCCCCAGGAATAATGTGAGACGGTCCTGGCGGGTGGGGAACAAGTCCACACGAAGGAAGAAATTTGTATATTCACAACTAGGGTGAGATTCTGAATTCTGGTTCTGGCCACTTAGGCAAGGCCTTGACTATAGCTGCAGAGTTCTGACTCATGTGAAGTCTTGGTGGAATGGCTGATATTTTAACAGTATTGTCACAGTAGCAGCCACACCAGTGGCAATGGTCACTCCACTTAGGCATGGCAAACACACTCCACAGCCCAGCCTCCAGGCCCTAGAGCTCCCCAGTTAATGCCAGGTTCCCTAAGCACTGATGCAAGGATGCTAGATGTTGGATATTTATTTATGTGCAGTCTGGCTCCCAAGATGAAACATAAATTAAAGCACTAGCTCACAGTTGGAATCCCGGCCCTTTGGGAGGCTGAGGCAGGAGGATGGCTTTAGGCCAGGAGTTACCAACCTGGTCAAAAAACAGAGAACTGTAGATGTGACTTCTTCCATCTTTGCTCCATTGCAGCAGAGATGGAAAGACCCCACCCATGCCCAGGTGCCTTGTCTTTTCTTTTTTTTTATTTTTGAGACGGAATCTTGCTCTGTCACCAGGCTGGAGTGCAGTGGCACAATCTCAGCTCACTGCAACCTCTGCCTCCTGGATTCAAGCAATTCTTCCACCTCAGCCTCCCGAGTAGCTGGGACCACAGGCACATGCCTTGTCTTAAGGCCAGTGCAGTGGAGCCCAGTCAAAGCAAAGGTCAAATGACAGTTCCATTGGGCTGGATATTGACAATCCCATGTCTGGGTGTATGGACTATAAGGTAGCTGGGACCCACCTTCTTATCCAAGCAATGCAAAGATAAGCAAGGGAGTCATTCAGTGTCCTGGGATTCAGGAGAAGAAAGATCTTGCAGATTCATAGACTTTCTGCATTAAGTCCAAAGCCCTTATGGATGGCAAAAGGCAGTGCCTCAGCCTTGTTTCTAGATCTTCAAAGTCAGAGAAGCCCGTGGCGTGAACTGTATCAGCCTGTTGAAAGCAAATTCTGAAGATCCTGACGTGTGTGATATATCATACTGTTTGATGAGGGTGGCAGCAAGCAAAACCTAGTTGGCCCCCTAAAGCGGAAAACTTCCCCCCAAAAGCAGAAAACTGCTCAAAGCATTATAAAACAGTAACCAATATGAATATGTCCCACACCAGATGAATTAGTTCTTTGAACACAGGATATGTGACTCTTTCCTTTGTTCCCTCACAAAGAGTGCTTTCTAGTTTATCTTTAACCTATAGTGAACATACACTAGCTGCCTGGTTAGTTTATCTTTAATCTATGAAAGAGCAAAGAGCATCTGCTTGTTAAACTTGTCACTGGAAGTAAAGAATAAATACGTGGGTCAGAGACTGCTCTGGGCTCCCAGCTGGGAATGCTGTGAGTCCCCTGATGCCCCACTCTGAACCCACGTTTTGCACTCTATCTCTGTGTCTGTTTCTTAATTCCTTCGGTGCCATCTGGGTTGGGGTCTCCATGCCCAAGCTGGTCTTGGCATCAGCCCCAGCCAAGAGGCCATGAAAGCAAAAACAGTGTTTCTGGAATGAAAACACGTTATCTTGAGAAAGTGAGGGTCAGGGCAGGCAAGCAGAGCAAGTGTGGGTGGGAGGCAGTCTCCGTGGCTGCCCTCCTTCATGACACCTTTCACCAGGGCTTCAGAGGGGTGACATCCATGGGCCAGTGTCCCTCCTTGCAGAGGTTCCAGCTGGTGACCGAAATAGCCAGGAGGGGGCTTTGGAGGGGCTGGGCAGGAAGTGGGGAAGAGCGGGTTCCACGCAGCAACTGCCTGGAAACCACACCCTAGTGCTGTTCACAGGCTGAGGAGAATTAAAATAAAATTAAAAGCTGGTGAAATGACACCAAATGCGCAATCCATAAAAAAAAAGAGGAATGATAAATTGGGCTCCATCAAAATTAAAAACTTCTGCTCTGCTAAGACACTGTTAAAAGAATGAAAAGACAAGCCACAAATGAGAAGAAAGTATTTGCAGAGCACATGTTTGACAAAGGACTGGAATCCAGACTCCATAAAGAACTCCCAAAACTCAATAATAAGAAAACAAACAACCCAATAAAAACAGGCAAAACTTTTTAAAGACACTTAACCAAAGAAGATAGACAAATAGCAAACAAGTACATTAAAAAGGTGTTCAACGTCATTAGTCATTAGGAAAATGCGAATTAAAACCACGATGAGATGCCGCTACACAGCTATTAGATTCGCTAAACATAATTGTTTAAGTGACAATACCAGGTGCTGATGATGATGAAGCCACTGGTAATCTCATACATTGTTGGTTCAAAATCGTACAACCATTTGGGGCAACAGTTAGGCAGTTTCTTACAAATTATAACCCCCAGCAGGGCGTGGTGGCACACCCTTGTAGTCCCAGCTACTCAGGAGGCTGAGATGAGAGGATTGAGCCAGGAAGGCCAAGGTGGCAGTGAGCTGAGATTGGGCCACTGTACTCCAACCTGGGAGACAGAGTGAGACCTTGTCTCAAAAAAATAATAAAAAAAAAAAATGATAGCCCATGGAAATGAGAATGTATGTTCCCACACAAATGCCTGAATCCAAATGTTTGTAGTACATTTATTCATAATCACCAAAAAAGGGCAAACAAGCAAAATATCATTTAACTAGTGAAGAACTAAATAAACTGCAAAGCATTCACATAATGGACCAGTACTCAGCCATTAAAAAAAAGCTACTGATATACATAACACCATGCATGAATCTGAAATGTGTCATGCCAAGTGAAAGAGTCAGACACAAACGAATACGTACTGTATGATTCCGTTTCTGTGGCATCCTCAGAAAGGCTAAAACTGTAAGACGAGAAGGCACCTCAAGGCCAGGCATGGTGGCTCATGCATGTAATCCCAGCATTTTGGGAGGCTGAGGCAGGAGGATTGTTTTAGGCTAGGAGTTAGAGAGTAGCCTGGGCAACAAAACAAGACTTCATCTCTACAAAAAATTTTTTTTAATTAGCTGGGCGTGGTGGCTTGCAGCTGTAGTTCTGGCTTCTCTGGAGGCTGAGTCAGGAGAACAGCTTGGGCCCAAGAGTTCAAGGTTACAGTGAGCCATGATCATGCCATTGCACTCCAGCCTGGGCAACAAAGCAGGACCCTGGCTTGAAAGAAAAAGGAAAGGAAAGGACAGGAGAGAAGAGAAGAGGAGGAGTGGGGAGGGGAGAGGGAAGGAGAGAGGAAAAGAAAGAGAGAGAGAGCAAAGGAAAGAAAGAAAGAGAAAGAAAGAAAAAGAAAATAGAAAGAAACAAAATAGAAAGAAAGGAGGGATGGAGGGATGGAGGGAAGGAAGGAAAAAAGGAAAGAAAAAATGAAAGGAAAAGGAAGAGAAGGGAAGGGAGAAAGTGAGAAAGAGGGAGGGAGGAAAGGAGGGAGGGAGAAAGCGTCAGCAGTTACAAGAAGTTAGGGATGTGGGGAAGGCTGATTACAAAGGGGTAGTAAGAGAATTTGGGGGTTGATGAATCTGTTCAATATCTTTTTTTTTTTTTTTTTTTTTGAGATGGAATTTCGCTCTTGTTGCCCAGGCTGGAGTGCAATGGCACGATTTCAACTCACTGCAACTTGCACCTCCTAGGTTCAAGCAATTCTCCTGCCTCAGCCTCCAGAGTAGCTGGGATTACAGGCGCCCACCACCACACCTGGCTAATTTTTTGTATTTTTAGTAGAGACAGGGTTTTACTATGTTGGCCGGGCTGATCTCAAACTCCTGATCTCAGGTGATCCGCCCGCCTAGGCCTCCCAAAGTTCTGGGATTACAGATGTGAGCCACCGCTCCCAGCCCTGTTCAGTGTCTTAATTGTGGTGGTGATTATGGGACCATTTGCTTCTAAGTTCATAGAACAGTATACCAAACAGAGAGACTTTTACCACATTGAATTTTTAAAGTGAATAAAAGTATTAAAAGGGCATTTTTAAAAACTGGCGGCAAGAAACTTCTTTTCAAAATGGATGTGGCCCCAAATTCAGCAAACATGACAAGGTGACCCTGACGGTTCCATTTAACAGACATAGACCAAGCCTCTGGGAGAAGCCCCTGCTGGCAGCCTAGGCGAATCTAGGAAGACCGAGACCCCCACCAAGTTCTGCCTTCCAGGGATAACTCCAGAGCAAAGTGGGAGCAGAGCAAATCCCAGCTGGAGCTTGGGGCTTTCATGGAGGAGGCAGGGTTTAAATCAGGTCCTGAGGAGTGGGTAGGATCCAGGGCTGTGGACGTGGGGGAGGCGGGAGTGCATGCATGCACACACAAGGCTGATTCCGAAATAGGGAGAGGCCGGTGGGCAGTCGTGTAAGAGGACAGACCACACATGCTGACGGGAAACTGCAAGGGTCTGGTCGGCACAGCCCCCGAGAATCCTGTGGTGACTCATTTGGGAGCCAGATGGAACATAAATAAATATCCAACATCTAGCCTACTTAGATCAACGGGTACGAGAGGCGTAGGGAAGGCCTTTTTAACGAAATGCTGTGAATAACCCATCAGAAAGAAAAACATCATGGAGAGGTCGCAGTGACCCCATCAGCTGACACGAATGGCGTGTCTACCATGTGCTCTTTGCAAGCCCTCGATATATAATGACACATCTAATCCACCCCCACGTCCATAAGGGACTTCATTACCCTCATTCTGCCAGTGAGAAAATAGAGGCACAGAGAGATTGTGTTACACGCCCAGAGATTGTGCTTTCTGTCCAGGATCACACAGAGGGGACGTAGGATTCAAATCCAGGCATTCCAACACTGAACACAGCCTCTGAACTACTGCTTGGGTCCAAGTAATTATGACTGCAGAGACAGCCCAAGGTATATTTTTCCAATCTTTTTTTTTGTTTTTTTGAGATGGGGGTCTTGCTCTGTTGCCCAGGCTAGAGTGCAATGGCTCCATCTCAGCTCCCTGCAACCTCCACCTCCTGGGTTCAAGCAATTCTCCTGCCTCAGCCTCCTGAGTAGCTGGGATTACAGGCACCCACTACCACGCCTGACTACTTTTTGAATTTTTAGTAGAGATAGAGTTTCACCACATTGGCCAGGCTGGTCTTGAACTCCTGACCTTGGGTGGCCTCCCAAAGTGCTGGGATTACAGGCTTGAGCCACCGCGCCCGGCCATTGTTTTTTTTTCTTCACCCACATATCAACATTATGCCACCGGCCCACCATAGCCTCCCAGTCTGTCTCCAGTTGCAATTCACACCTGTGCAGCCTTGTTCAGCGGGTGTGTGTGCACACCGGTACACAAGGCACACGTGCTCCAAGGCTGTCATTCACCCCCAAAGAAGCCAAGAGACCATCAAGTTAAATGACGCAGAAGAATCACAAGTGACTGGTTCTTAAAAATAATAAGGCTTTTCCAAAAGAGGCCAGGTCATACAAGCAGCAGTGGGAGCCAAATGACGTCTAAGCAGAACAGTCAATAAATTAATTTCATGTGGAAAAAAACCAGGTTGGCCCAGGGTTAAAAAAGATCCCGTCAACATGAAGATCTCATTACGACACAGACTTCCCTGGCAAGGGTTGAGTCTGCTGAAGCTGTTTTGGATTCAAGCTTCACAGGGGTCCCCTGTGCCTAACAAAGATTCCACATCGAATGCAGAAAAGATGGATCTGTCTAGACACCCCCCTGCATAAACCCAACAGCCTCCTCATCAGCTACACAGAAGTGGAACTGTGTAAAGTTTCCCTTACCATGGCCCCCAGCAGCCAGGACAACTGGGGAGAAAAGGCAAACACAGCTGTTGACTCAGGAATAGCATTCAGGCTTGGGGTAGGAATTGTTATTGAGCTTCTAGAAGATTCTGAAGACTTGGTGTATGTTGTTGTAAAGCCGGCAATCCCCCGGGAGAAGTGGAGGCACATCAGTGACTCATGGGTGAAATGCAGACTATTCCAAATCGAAATCTGCCATCATTCAGCCACAGCTGAGCTGGAGTCTGTCTTTGGCATGCTGGAAAACAAAAGGGCTCAGTCAGAACATGGTTAATGTAAACACAGAAAGGGGACACAGATCGAGCTAATCTCATTCATAAAGATAATATTCATTCAGTGTTCATAAACATATTCAACACCTACTTGGGGAGGCGCTTGCTAGGAGCTGGTGCACCGTGGTGGGTAAAGTAGGTGTGTGACCCATGAAGCTCTCAGTGTAGAACACAGACATTGCAGGCAAGGAAACAGCACTGACTCCAGACTGTGGCTGCACACTGCCCACCTCCACTGCGCACCTGCACCGCCTTCACGGGGAGACGGCCACGGCTTCAGCTGCCTGTGGATCACAGCCCAGGGCCCTTTCACTCGCTGCTCTCTGCCTCCCTCGGGAAGGCTGCCTGTCCTCACACATGCATTCTGTGCTCCTCTGCAGGGACCCACCCCAACCAACTGTGGATTCCCACCCTTCCTTTCCTCCCCCACCCACTGACACTATTTACCCCATGTATTTTCTTCACATAACATAGTAAGGTCCTGTGCATTTATTCTTCCTATCTGTCTCTCGAGCTAGATTGTCAGTAGCCAGTGGGCAGGAACCTTATCTGTCTTGCAAACCAATATCCACCTGATGAACACACGGTGCCTGCACATGGTCAGTATCCAGAAGGCTTTTTTAAACTATGAATGAAAAAATAAGGTTACAAGATAGCCCATGAGATAGAGGCTAAATAGGTTATAAGAGAGCTCATGAAGTAGGGGCCAATAAGTTATGAGATAGTCCATAAGACAGGGGCCAATAAGATTATGAGATAGCCCAAGGAGTGGGGGCTGATAATGTGAGGATATAGCCCATGAGAGAGAAAGGCCTAATCTAAATGTGTGACTGGGGAAGCCCTTCGTGAGAGGTGACATTTATGCCAAGATGGGAAAGAGAGAGGGGCTTACCAGGTCCACGTTGAAGAATAAGCTCTCTGGGCAGAGGAGAAAGCACATTCAAAGCTTCCAAGGCCGGAAAAGCCCTGTGCTGGGGGAATTTAAGGAAGGACATCAGGGCTAAAACAGGGTGTGTGACTGGAGAGGACAGCAGGGACATGTGAAGGGGTCCTAACCCTATTACAGATGTGGCAGGATGGCCCTGAGGATGTGAAGCAGATGCAGGCCATTGTCTAGTTTATATTTGTAAATATCATTCTGTGCAGACACAGTGGCTAACACCTATAATCCCAGCACTCTTGGAGGCTGAGGTGGGCAGAATGCTTGAGGCCAGAAATTTGAGACCAGCCTAGGCCACATAATGGCACTTCATCTCTACAAAAAAATATAAAAATTAGCCAGATATGGTGGTATGCATCTGTGGTCCCAGCTTCTCCGAAGGCTGAGGTGGGAGGATGGCTTGATCCCAGGAGACTGAGGCTCTAGTGAGGTATGATTGCACCACTGCATTTCAGCCTGGGAGACAGAGTGAGACCCTTTCTCTAAAAAAACAAAACAAAAAAGATCATCCTGGCTATTTGATGGAGAATATATAATAAGGCAACAAGAGTAGAGGCAGGAAGACAAAATTAGAAACTACAGCATTATCCAGGTGAGAAATAATTGGGCCAAGGTGTTAGCGAGATGAAGGCTGAAGATGGAGGAAAGTGCATGCATGAGGGTGTCTCCTGTTGGCCCTGCAGGCTAGGTGAGCTAACAATGGTTGGAAACAGTAGCCAAAGGCCAGGCACAGTGGCTCTTACCTGTAATCCCAGTGCTTTGGGAGGCTGAGGCCAGTGGATCACTTGAGGTCAGGAGTTCAAGAACAGCCTTGCCAACATGGTGAAATCCCATATCTAGAGAAAATACAAAATATAGCTGGGCATGTTGGTGTGTGCCTGTAGTCCCAGCTACCTGGGGAGCTGAAGCAGGAGAATTGTTTGACCCTGGGAGGTGGAGGTTACAGTGAGTCAAGATCATGCCACTGCACTCCAGCCTGGGCAACTGAGCGAGATTCTGTCTCAAAAAAAAAAAAAAAAGACATCAAGATGGGGCTTGTTTCAGGGATATGATTCAAAAATCACATAACTGATACGGGTCTCATATTCAGAATATAGAAAGAACTCTTACAACTCAAAAATAAAAAGACAAAAAACCCAATTTTAAAATGAGCAAAGGATGCAAATATAGACATTTGTACTGGGCACATTAAAACTGCCCAGTGACTGGTCATGAGGGAAATGCAAAGCAAAATCATAATGATGCCCATGGGATGGCCATCACCAACAAATGTAAACAGAAAGTAACACGTGTCAGTGGGGATGTGGAGAAACCGGAACGCTCGTTCCTTCTACTGGGCACATCAAATGGCACAGCCACAGTGGCAAAAGTTAAACATAGAATTACCTTGTGACTCGGTAAATTCACTCCTAGGTATATGCTCCAAAGAACTGAAAACAGGTACTCACACAAATACACGTACACTCCTGATACCACAGCACTTTTCACAATAACTAACAATAACAAAAAACATGAATAGTGTTTCACAATAACTAAGAGATGGATGTACAGCTCTATCAATAACAGATTAATGGATAAGTAAACAGTTATATATTATCTATTATATATATATAGCATATACTATATATAAAGCATATATAATACATATATATTATGTAATACATATGTAGCATATATGTATTATAAGTAATATATTATACATATACGTATATTATATACATATCACATTATCTTATATACATATTATATATTATATACATATGCATGTATGTGTGTATGTATATATTATATATGTATGTTATATACAATACATATATATGTTGCATATGTATTATAGATATATAACATAAATAAAATGCTGTATATGTTATGTATCTATAATACATATGTAACATATAACATAGATAATATATAAATAATATATAAAATATCTGCATTATATATTATATACATATATTTTATATATACTTATATTTATAATGTTTATATTTATTATATTTATTTTTATTATATTATATTTATATTTATATTCATTATATTTATATGTATATTTATTTTATATTTATTATCTATTTATTATTACATTTATTTTAATATTTATATTTATTATACTTACATATTATATACATGTATAATGTATATTATATAGACATATGTATATAATATGTATAATATGTATAATGTATGTATATGTATAATGTATAATGTATGTATATGCATATTATACATATGTAAAATATAATATGTATAATATATTATACATACATATGTAATATACATATATACATATGTATATATAATATGTACGTATAATATATATAAAACACAGTTTCCTTTTCCATATATATAATAGTATAGTGGTCCCCAACTTTTCCAGCACCAGGGACCTGTTTCATGGAAGACAGCTTTTCCATGGACAATGGAGGTGAGGGTGGATGGTTTCGGGATGAATCTGTTCCAACCCTGATCATCAGGCATTAGTTAGATTCTGATAAAAAACATGAGACCTAGATCCCTCGCAGGCTCGGTTCACAATAGGGTTCGCGCTCCTGTGAGAATCTAATGCTGCTGCTGATCTAACAGGGGGTAGAGCTCGGGTGGTAATGCTCGCTCACCCACCGCTCACTTCCTGCTGTGGAGCCCGGTTCTTAACGAGCCATGGGGCTGGTCCATGGCCCAGGGGTTGGGGACCCCAATATAACTGTGTTTTATACATGTTCAGCCCTAAAAATGAAGTACTGATACACGTTACAGCTTCAATAACATTATGTTCAGTAAAGAAGTCAAGACTTAAAGGTCACATATTGTCATTCTGTTCATATGAAATATCTGGAATAGGTAAATCCACAGAGATGGAACTCAGATTGGCAGTTGCCAGGGGCTTGCTGGAGGGGGAATGGGGAGTGGCTGCTTAACGAGCCTGGGTTTTTATTTTGGCATGTGGGAATGTTTCGGGGCTACATGGAGGTGATGGTCGTACAACTTTATTACATGTCACTGAATTGTTCATTTTAAATGGTTCATTTTATGTTACGTGAAATACACCTCAATCAATTAATTTTTTTAAAAAAAAGAACAACAGCCAGGTTTGCAAATTGAACAATAGGGTAGAAATAGGTGCCATCCTTGGAAGTGGGGAAGACTGAGGGCAAGTACATTTGGGGTAAGCTAAAGAGTTTCAGTGTTGGACATGTGACATGAGGATGCCTTAGGTATGAAAGGAGTTCCCAGGGAAGTAGCTGGATTTGGGATCTCAGAGCTCAAATAGGAGATCTTAGCTGTAGTTAAGATATTTACAACTGTTTATATATAAAAGTATTTTCAAAGAAAAGATAGGAATGAGACAGCAGTGTAGAAGAGAAGAGAATCCAATATTAAGTTCTGGAGAACACTCTGGCTCAGTGCATATCAATCTGAGCCCAAGAGCAGCTCTGATTAGAACTGAAAATGAAGTGATTTCTCATATCCAGGGACACCCCTCACCACTGTCCCCAGAGGTCAAAGCAGCAGGCTCCCCATTAGCAGTGGCTGACCCCAAGCAACCCTCATGGAATTCACACCCGGAGCCCCGAACCGTCTGGGCCACCCGGAGTCCTTTTCCATAAATCACACCACATTGTCCACCCGGCCTGGCCACCAGCCTCACTTGGGTCTCACCTCAGTAGGGAGACATCATAACTGACATTAATGGAAGGTTTGCCAGGAGCTCCGCTGTTCAGGTGATCAGGGGCTTGTTTGTGTTCATCAGACTGGCTTGACAAAGAACGGGGCAGCCAGACACCAGCTTTGGAGTCCTATGGCTCTCACCACACATGGGAGAGCATAAGGAAAAGAGGGCGTCCAGGCAACCAGAATTGGGGCCACCCAGGACAGAACCCCCAGGCATGTGGAGCTGCCCTGGCAGTTGTCAGGGGCCTCCGGCATCCCTCCTGATGCTCCTCCCCAGCCTATGTGGTCCTCACAGGCCAGCCCTCTCCTCCCCTTGCCTGTGTCACAAAGCCCAGGCAACAAGTGATGTCTCCTGGAAGATGGCTTGAGCGTTGTGCTCCTGAATAAGAAACAGGTCCTAGAATTTCACCCAGGTGGGCCAGACAGACCACCTGGTCCACAGCAAGCTACTCCACTCCACACTGGACACAACTGAAAATCACTCACTATCAGAAACATCCCCTAAGTCTCTTAAGTAAATTACCAGCCCTAAGAAAGTCAGGGTCAACGTTCTGGCTCTTCCCATTTTCTCTGCCTCTTGGCTGTGGTCTGTTTCTCTGAGAAAATCTGGGGAGTTGCAGGATACCCAAAGGGATTTTTGTCGCTTTCTCGGTTTGATTTTGGCGGGGAAAGCCCAGAGGCCCATGTGATATGCCCCAACTCTACGAAGAGTTGATGTCTACCAAGCGTTGATGTCTACCAGGCATTGACATCCACCTTGAAGCACAAGACCCAAGGAAAAAGATATGATCCAAGATCAAATGTTGTATGGCATGATCATTTTTGAAGTTCTAAGAAACATTTACATTATATTACATTACAGGGAGTTTTTTAAACCCTGGTCTTTGTTCTTTGTGTTGCTAGTTTCCTCCCCAGCACCCCCCATTCCCACCTGGCAGACTGGAAGGCAGGAGACCAGGAGGGGGTGGGGGGGAACTTGCCTCTGCCACTAATTGGTCAGGAGGCTGTGGGCAAGGCTACTCCCTATCCTGGCCTCGGTTTCTCCAGCCACACTCAGCCTAGGCGCCGGGATCATTCTGTAAGCCTGACAGGGCCTGCCCAGTGAAGAGCAGGTCTGAGTTCCCCCAGGGGACAGCCCCCTGAGTCCCAGCTGGATTTGACTAGGTGCACCTGGGAGCATGAGGATGGAGGCAGTTTCTCCAGGCTCCTTAGCAGCACAGAAAAGGCACGCAAACTTTTCCTCTGTGGTCAGAGACAGCAAGCTCATTGCTAGACAGGGACACCAGGATCAAGACTTCTTAGAATTGGGCTTGATGATGTTAAAGGGAAACATTGGTGGGGCACAGTGGCTCACGCCTGTAATCTCAGCACTTTGGGAGGCCAAGGCAGGTGGATCACCTGAGGTCAGGAGTTCAAGACCAGCCTGACCAACATGGAGAAACCCCATCTCTACAAAAAGTACAAAATTAGCTGAGCGTTGTGGCGTATGCCTGTCATCCCAGCTACTCAGGAGGCTGAGGCAGAAGAATCACTTGAACCCAGGAGGCAGAGGTTGTGGTGAGCTGAGATCATGCCACTGCACTCCAGCCTAGGCAACAAGAGCGAAACTCTGTCTCAAAAAAAAAAAGGAAATGTCAGGCCCGGCTGGGATGCCAAGTTTATCTGCTGGGATCCCAGCCTCCTGCTCACTGGTTCCTTCCTGTGCCTCTAAGCAAAGGTCTCCAAGGGCAGCGGCTATGTCTCCACTGGGCAGCATCAGAGTAAACGGCAGGTTCGGGGTCAGGCACATCCTCCAGGAAAATTGCTGGCTTCCCCACCGGCTCTGATGGAAGGACCCTGTGCCCCACAGAGCTCACACCCAGCCCAGGCATCTGAAAGACAGGGGACCTGCGCTGAACCTGTCCTTGGAGGCAGCTCCCAGGCACAGGGAGTTTGCCCACAAGCAGAGTGAGGACGTGGCAGCCAAGGAGCCTCAGGGCACTGGCCTTGGAATCCCTAGCCTGTGGCATCCTTGAGAGCCAGAATCGACTCACTCTGCATCCATCCCTCCAACCCCCAAGTCCCAACACAGAGCTGTGGGAATTCCCCTCATTGATTTTTGTTTCGCAAATGCTGTGGTTACCATGTAGGTCCAAAGGGAGCCCCTATCTATGGTCTAAATTGTCAAAAGCTAGTGATGGCGTGGCTGGATTTTCTCCCAGACTAGGGTGAAAAATAAAATGAAGGGGCCAGGCACAGTGGCTCACGCCTGTAATCCCAGCACTTTGGGAGGCCAAGGCAGGCGGATTGTGAGGTCAGGATTCCGAAACCAGCCTAAAATTGTGAAACCCCGTCTCTACTAAAAATACAAAAATGAGCCAGGTGTGGCAGTGTGCACCTGTAATCCCAGCTACTCAGGAGGCTGAGGCAGGAGGATTGCTTCAACACAGGAGGTGGAGGCTGCAGTAAGCTGAGATCATGCAAATGTCTCAAAAAAAAAAAAAGGGAAATGGGAAGGTTAGCCATTGGTTCTTCCAAGACAGGACTTGAGGCTTGTGATTCACCATTTTAAATAAGATAAATCCATTTTATTTCTCAGAAACAGCTCTTTCATCCTCAGCAGTTAAATCCAAGGACTAGAGAGTGTGCAGGGATGGACAGTAAAGCAGCAGACACCAGATTTGGGGTTCCCAGGAGCGACTGGCCAGCAACCACTGCCCAGTCCTGGCTGACACTGACTGGAGAGCCAGCCCCACTCGGCAACTCACTCCCCTGAAGCGTGTCCCGGCACAAGCCTCCCCAAAGCACTGATCTGTAAGAGATGCCAGCAGGCACATACCCCAAAAGGTGATGAGAATTGGACTCAGAGAGACTAAGACACCTAAAAAGACTCACCCACATTCATTACCAGATACCTTCTGCAAGCATTCACCATTTCTTCTCTCCAGAAGTTTATGGACACAGAAGCAATAAATTGAAAGCATTTATTTATATCAAAAAATAATAGCAGCTACTGATCTATCTGATGAGATGAAAATATTGTTTCCATTTGGTTAATTAGAAAACTTAACAACTAACATTCATTGGATGCTAACTATCAGTCAGGTGTATTCTAAGTACTTTTCACGATCAGATAAAATTCCTAACACCCATAGGTAGTAAATTTCACTATCAAGTTCATTTTGCAAATGAACTTGAGGTTGAGGCTGGGGCCCAGAGAGGTTAAGAAACTCGCTCAAGATCACACAGTTCATAAGTGGTAGAGATTTGAACCCAAGCTGTCAGATTCAGTCTCTGCTTATGCTGCCCTACATAAAGGCCAGAGAGTGAAAATTGTGTGCAAGCCACATAGCTGGTATGCTGAGAGGAGCAGAGTGAGCTGCAGACCCTCAGGCTTTTAGCCTGATGGATAAGTGCAGTATTTACAGTGCATCCTGGACGCAGGAGCCCTGGGGGGCGGGGGGTGCTACATGGTGAGGATCCTGCTATGCTGCAGCCACAAAGGCAGGCTGTGTGACCGCCAGTCTCAGTCCCTGCAACATTTTTCCACCATCAGATGATTCTGAGACTTTGTAGAGTCCAGAATTGGGAGCCCCTGGGACTGACACTGCATCCCTGGTGACCACCACCTCAGAAAATGGAGCCCACCCACACTGCCTTCCTCCCTCGCAGGCCAGACCAGCCTCTTGGGTAAAACCACAGTCTTGTATTTTTCCCTCCCTCTCTCCTCTCTCTCTCCCTCGCAATCCCTCAACCCAGAACACGGGCTACATCCACACTCATCCCTCACACCTTCACGGGGACCACGGGACATGAATCACTTCTCTCTGTCAAGGTTATATTTTCTTGTTTTAAAAAGAGCACCTATTCTTCTTATTATTCTGAGGATTTAAAAAAAAGTGGCATCTTTTTTTGGCTTAGAAGGTGGCTGAATTTTTCAATATATTCATGCAAACGAGATATTTCATCTCATGGATTTTATCCCAGTTCTGTCTATGCACATTTTAAATAAATTAAGATGAAATAAATCCATTTTATTATATTACCCGGTGCCATCTCCATGAAATAATGCCCATATTTGTATTTCCTAAGGAATGTTGACGTGGCTAAAAATGTTTCAGCAAGTGTAATCTTTGAGGATTGTACTGCCAGAAAAAAAAATAAACCTAGGCCTTTGTTTAGAGCTCAGAGTGGCACCACTTTTGATTGAAATGGCTTGAAATATCCATCCCCCAAACATGGACAAGGCAGTAAAGTACACAGAATTGATCACCATTGGCTCAGGAACAAAAGTGCTGTGCCTTTCTTTGTTTTCTTAACATCTGTTCTCTCCCTTCCAGCATAAACCATCCCACAGAAATAAATAACATAGCCTCCCTTTTTGGGGGGGAAGAGAAACGGAGATTTGCAGTGGCCAGGCCCAAGGTGCCCAGGGCAGGCCAGCCAAACCCACCTTGCTCCTTGGGTGGCCAACGCAGAGGCCCCAGACCATGTTGCTCCTAGCAGGTGCTGCTGCTGACCTTGAAAACATCAGCATCTCCACTTCCCACTTCCTTCACTCGCCTGGAGCATGCCCTGGCACAAGCCTCCCCAAAGCACTGAGTTATGAGACGCCACGTGGAGATGGAAGGAACAACGTGAATCCTGGGAGAAGAAGCTCTGTGGCATCTTGTTTTCCTTTAAAAGGCAGGTGGACTAGTGGTGACATCTGCAAAGTTAACACTGTAGGCTGCCGGCCATCAATATCAACAAGAGCTGGCCAGGCACGGTGGCTCACACCTGTAACCCCAGCACTTCAGGAGGCCGAGGTGGGCGGATCACAAGGTCAAGAGATCAAGACCATCCTGGCCAACATGGTGAAATTCTGTCTCTACTAAAAATATAAAAATTAGTGGGTGTCGTGGTGGGCACCTATAGTCCCAGCTACTTGGGAGGCTGAGGCAGGAGAATAACTTGAATCCGGGAGGCAGAGGTTGCAGCAAGCTGAGACCACGCCACTGCACTCCAACCTGGCAACAAAGCAAGACTCCATCTCAAAAAAAAAAAAAATTCAAGAAGAGCTAAGGAAGGCCGAACCAAGATGTGGCTTAAATCACTCACTTGCCCCTTTCATGCAGGAGATAAACTATGCTCATAAATAATGGGCGAAAGTGAATGATAGTCCAATCTGTCAACAAGAGCCAAATCCTCCTGCTGGGGCTGTGGTTTTTGTAGAACCCCAAGTATAAGCTAGGGGGTACAAAAGTATATATCGTGTTGTGGGAGGGCAACTACTGGCTTCAATCTAAAGCCCTGGACCCTCTCTCCCACTCATACCTCCTCCACATCCCCTTCTCTGCCACTCCCTGGTATTTCTTACTTTCCATCTTGAGCTACACTCAACATATGTTGTCTGGATGGACAGACAGACTACTCAATTGCACCCAGCCCAGCCCTTTCTAAACAACCATCCAGCTGTTGTAAACAGTGGCAGTAAATGCTGGGTCTGTGTACAAAGAGCAGGGGACCCCCTGGGATGCATGAGCTCTCAAGGCCAAAGCCAGCATCTCCACAATCCTGAGCATCACAGCTAAGGAACCTGGCTCTTTTTGTGGCTCTGCTTGGAGATATGATTCACATACTTCCTGGCCAAAAATGAGATGCCTCATCAGAGTAGCCTGCCAGGGCCCCCAGCAAGAACTCAACACGAAGGTACAGCACCCTCCCTTAGCATAGTCTATTTTCCATCTCCAGAACAGGCACGGGCTTTCACTTGCCAGAGAGTCACCAGCAGCTTGGAAAGACACTTCCAACCATCCAGAAAGGGGTTCCCTTTCAGTTGCAGAGATTGTGTCAGGTGCTGATAATATAAAGTGACCTCCAGACCCTTCTGTGCCCATCCTCAAATGCCCTAATGAGGTGGCAGCCCTCCTTCCATTAAATGTAAGGAGATCCAGACTTCCTTTCCCAGGCCTCTATCAGGGCCTGCTATGGAACACTCGTGAGGCCTGGTAGCAAAATCCCCAACTCCCCGCGGCTCACACAGCCAAGTGCTATTCTAGGTTGGCTCCTCCTCCCTCCACTGCTATTAGTGTCAATTAGGTTCAGCATGACAGGCCACCTTTGACAAAATGCGGGAGCAACAAAGACATAAACAACGCCAAAGCCTTTGGAGTTGATGTATGGTTGCATTTAATAAACATTTGTTTGCATATTTTTTATCATGCTAATGAATATAATTACTTTAATTTATGTCATCAAGCTATGATTCTGTTCTGATCTATACGTCACTTAAATGTGTAGCGTTAGCATTTTGCACACACTAGCAATTTAAGAAGGGAAAGGATTCGCCCCTCCTGTGAGAACTTGGAGCAACATTCCAGAGTTGCACACACCCTCGCAGAAGCCAAACCTAGCTCTGCAGCTGGGGCCCCCATCCTCGCACCCCTACAAGGATAGGTACACACCTTCCACCACCTGAGAGACCTTTTCCAAAGAGCACACATTTTTACTTCTCTGTAATCTCCCCAAGAAGAGGCCGCTGAATACTTACCCATAACATAATGCTAAACACACAGTCATGAAAAAAAGAGAGTTAAAATCATATTAGTGGGTTTTACTGATTACAAAAATAATGCATGTTTATTTTAGAAAATTTGAGAAAACACAGATCACAAAAAAAGACTAAATGAAGATGATAAGCTAACCTTCTACTCTCGAAATCTTTAGAAATCAAATATATATATATATTTATATTAATATATTTTATAGAGAGAAGAATATTTAATATGTATTTAGGTAAATATATATTTCAGCTATATATATTTAGGAGAATATATATTATATATGTAAAATATATATTTAGAAGAATATGTATTATATATAATATATATATTTAGAAGAATATATACGTATATTATTCTAAACTGCACTAGAATACTGGAAGGGTTATTCTTGGTAGAACATGATAAGCAAAACAGCAAAACACACATTCAGAAAAGAAGTACAAGAAATGGTGGAAGGTGCACCAAGGATGTGCCAAATTTGGATGGGGCGACCCCACAGCACCTACAGTGCATTGGTTGAGCAACTATTGCAGGAGAAGCCAGGTGGGTTACCCTTATCCATGGCCTTTCCATGGCCAATGTGTTAAGCAACCTTATGGACAGGCACTGGCCTGCAGGAGAGATATTGTTCATTAGTACGTGCTCTAGAGAGATAGGACACTGCCCAGATGATCTGAGCCTTCACTCAGAATAGGCCAGCTCCCCTACCCCCAATACATGAGGCAAGCTACAGAAAAAAATTAAAAACTAACTGAGTTGGCTGGGCTTGAGACTCCTGTCTTCCACCCAGAGATACTGCAATGCCCATCCCCCAAAGGTACTAGCAAGGAGGGGAGCACATCATAATATGTTGCTCTACACGAACAAGACGTCTCCTTCCCCATAAGGCCTTAATTTCTCCCTTCCACTCAGACATACCATGAAGCCACAAGGCCATTGGCAAGGGGATCCTGACATAGCAACCATCTGGTCCAGGAAGCTCTCTCCATCCCCCACTGGCAAGGGGTGAACCCATCACACAAGCAGGCAGCCTGGGAAGTGTGCTCTGTCTATCAGAGACCCTTCCCCAGTAAGATTTACCAGATGGCTCAGCCTGGGGAAGCTTCTTCTTCCCATTCAAGCACCAGCAGGGACCAGTGAAAGCCTCAGTCACAAGAGATAAACCAAGCAGACCAAAATAACACCACATAGGCTCTGAAAATTAGACTGTCATTGGAACCATAGCCCTTAAAAGTAGGCCAGGGCCTGCATGCCAAATCTAAACAGGGTGACTGCCTGCTAAAATGAAAGATTTAAATAGGAACCAGAGTCTCCTAAAATAACATCCAAAATGTTAAGGATACAATCGAAAGTCACCCATCGTACCAAGAACCAGCAAAATCACAAGTTGAGTGAAAAAAGACAATTCATAGATGCCAACACTGAGATGAGTCAGATGTTAAAATTAACTGACAAGGGTTTTAAAAGTAAGTATCATGAAAGTGGTTCAACAAGCAATTACATATTATCTTTAAACAAATGAAATATTTTAAAAATCAGTAAAATTCAGTAAGGAAACATAATTTATTAAAAAGATCTAAATTATAGAATTGAAAAATTCCATAATAGAAATAGAAAACTGCTAGATGGGCTTAATATTGAATGGAGACAACAGAAAATAAAACCGGTAAACTTGAGAATAGACCATGAAATTCATCTATTCTACAAAGTGTAGAAAATAGAATTAAAAAAACAAACAGACTCAGGGACCTGTGGACAATAATAAAAGGTGCAACATTGGTATTATTATAGTCCTAGAAGATGAGAAAAAGAGTGAGGTTGAAAGAGCATTCAAAGAAATAGGCTGAAATCTTCCCAGATTTGTCAAAAGATATAAACCCACAGATTCAAAAAGGTAGCAAAAACAAATAATATAAAATCAAAAAAGTCATGCCAACTCACATCATAATTAAAACTCTGAAAACTGAAGACAAAGAAGAGTCTCAAGAGCAGCTAGAGAAACCTACATGTTACCAAAGAAAACAGCAAATTAAATGGCAGACGATTTCTCATCTGAAACCATGGAGTCCAGAAGGAAGTACCAGAACATTTCTCAACTGCTGAAAGAAAAAAAATTGTGAACTGAAAATTCTATACCCAACAAAACTACCCTTTGAGAATAAAGGAGAATTCTCAGATGAAGTAAAACTAAAAGAACTTATCACTAGCAGACCTATTCATAAAGGACGGCTGAACAAATTTCTTTAACTAGAAAGGAAATAATAATTAAAAAATCTCAGATATTCAAGAAGGAAGAACTATGGAAAGACTAGAAATGTGAATAAACATGACAGACTCTCCTTCTCCTAATGAGTTTTCTAAATCACATGTGATGACTGAAACAAAAGCTACTGACACCATCTGCCATACAAGATAATAATATTTAAACGTGGAAATATTTTTTTAATTTATTTTTAAATTTTTTTTGTTTCAATAAGTTTTTTGGGGGAACAGGTTGTGTTTCATTACATGACTAAGTTCTTCAGTGGTCAAATTCTGATACTTTGGTGCACCGATCAGTCCAGCAGAGTATACTATACCCAATGTGTAGTCCTTCACCACCCCCACCCTTTCCCCTGAGTTTCCAAAGTCCAATGTATCATTCTTATGCCTTTGTATCCTCATAGCTTAGCTCCCACCTATGAATGAGAACATACAATGTTTGATTTTCCATTCCTGATTTACTTCGCTTAGAATAATAGTCTCCAATTCCATCCAGGTTACTGCAAATGACATTATTTTGTTCCTTTTTATGGCTGAGTAGTATTAAATGGCACATATATATACACACACACACACATATATATACATACATATATATCACATTTTCTTTATCCACTGTTTGATTGATGGGCATTTGGGCTGGTTTCATATTTTTGCAATTGCAAATTGTGCTGCTATAAACATGGTGTGCAAGTATCTTTTTCAAATAATGGATCTTTTCCTCTGGGTAGATACCTAGTAGTGAGGTTGCTAGATCAAACAGTAGATCCACTTTTAATTCTTTAATGAGTCTTCATACTGTTTTCCATAATGGTTGCACTAGTTTACATTCCCACTAACAGTGTAGAAGTGTTCCCTTTTCACCACATCCATGCCAATATTTATTACTTTTTGATTTTTTGATTATGACTATTCTTGCAGAAGTGAGGTGGTATAGCATTATGGTTTCAATTTGCATTTAAAAGTGGAAATCTTTTTTAAAAGGAGGATCTAAATGTAAGTAAAATTTCCACACTTTACTCAAAGTTGCAAAATGTTATTAGTAGACATTTTGATATTATGTTATCTTCAGCAACAACTAAGAAAACTATACAAAATTATATACTCCAAAACACTATAAATAATTCAGCATAAAATTCTTAAAAAATGTTCAAGTAACCTATAGAAAGGCAAGAATGGAGAAATCAAGAAAATAGAAAATAAAATAAAATAAAATGTCAGGCTCAAGACCTAATATATCAATAATTACCTTAAATGTAAATACCCTAAATATACCAATTAAAAGAGATTAGAAGAGTGAATTTAAAAATCACAATCCACCTATAAGCTGTTAATTTTGTAATTCACTTCAAATTCAACAATGTAAGTATGTTGAAAATAAAAGAATAGGAAAAGTTATATATCATAAAGACATTAACTTCTAAAAAGAAAAAATGCTCATATTAATAGCCAGAAAAGTGGACATCAGACCAAAGAAAGTTACTGTAGACAGAAGGGCATTACACAATGACAAACATGCCAGTCCACCAGGATGACATAACAATCATAGATGTGCACACACCAAATAACAAAGGTTCAAACACATGAATCAAAAAATGACAGAGCTAGCCAGCATGGTTACTGGTAATCCCAGTAACCATGCTGTCATCCCAATGCTTTGGGAGGCCAAGGCGGGTAGATCCCTGAGGTCAGGAGTTTAAGACCAGCATGGCAAACATGATGAAATCCCGTCTCTACTAAAAATACAAAAATTAGCTGGGCCTGGTGGCATGCTCCTGTAGTCTCAGCTGCTCAGGAGGCTGAGCTAAGACAATCTCTTGAACCCAGGAGGCAGAGGTTGCAGTGAGCCAAGATCATGCCACTACACTCCAGCCTGGATGACAAAGATAGACTATATATCAAAAAAAATAAATAAATAACAGAGCTGAAAAGAGAAAAGATAAATCCATAATTATCTCTGGGGACTTGAGACCCTCAGCATTTGATAGAACTACTGGATAGAAAACTAGCAAGGAGGCCGGGCACGGTGGCTCAAGCCTGTAATCCCAGCACTTTGGGAGGCCGAGGTGGGTGGATCACGAGGTCAAGAGATCGAGACCATCCTGGTCAACATGGTGAAACCCCGTCTCTACTAAAAATACAAAAAATTAGCTGGGCATGCTGGTGCGTGCCTGTAATCCCAGCTACTCAGGAGGCTGAGGCAGGAGAATTGCCTGAACCCAGGAGGCGGAAGTTGCAGTGAGCCGAGATCGCGCCATTGCACTCCAGCCTGGGTAACAAGAGCGAAACTCCGTCTCACAAAAAAAAAAAAAAAAAAAGAAAACTAGCAAGGATAGAAATGATCTGCAAAATACAATCAACCATCAGGATCTCATTGGCATGTATATAATACTCCACCCAAACAGCAGCAGAACATACATTTTTTTCCAAGGGCCTATGGAAAATTCACCAAAATAAACCAAACTGTGAGCCATGAAACAAACCCCAACAAATATAAAAGAATTTAAATTATCCAAAGTATGCCTTCTGACTACAGCAAAATCAAACTAGAAATCAGAAAAGGAAGAAAAGAGAAAGATGAAAGACAAGAAAATTTCTAAACACTTGGAAATTAAATAGTATACTTCCAAATAATCTAAATAATCAATCAGTCAATGAGGAAGCCTCAAAGGAAACTGAACTTTTAAAAGATGGAACTAAAGTAAAAATACAACATATCAAAATAAATGGGATGCAGCTAAAACGGTCCTTAGGGAAAATTTATAGCACTAGATTCACACATTAAAACAGAGGAAATGTTTCAAATCAATAATCTACCTCAAGAAGCTAAGATGAGCAAAATAAACCCCCAGAAAAGCAGAGGAAGGAAATAATAAATATCAGAGCAGACAACAATGAAAATGAAAATGGGATAACATTATGCTTAAAGACAAAAGACTGAATAGTTTCCCTCTAGGGTCAGAATTAAGGCAAGGTTGTTTCCTGTACACCTTTATTGAGCACAGTAAGTGGAAGTTGTAGCCTTTGAACAAGTAAATGAGAAGAAATAAATTAATTTAAATTCTTTTATATTTGTTGGGGTTTGTTTCATGGCTCACAATTTGGCTTATTTTGGTGAATTTTCCATAGGCCCTTGGAAAAAAATGCATATTCTGCTGTTGTTTGGGTGGAGTATTATACATATGCCAATGAGATTCTGACCGTTGATTGTATTTTTCAGAGAAAATCAATGAAACAAAAAGCTATTTCTTTGGAAAAATTAATAAATTTTAGCAAGAATGTCAAATATAAAATGAGAAAAACACAACTTACCAGTATCAGGAATAAAGAAGGAATATTCCTATGGATCCTGGAATCATAAAAAAAAATAGTATGAGAATAATACAAACATTTTCTTTATAAATTCAACAGCTGAGGAAAATGGCTGGTACTACAGGTGTACGCCACTACGCTCAGCTAATTTTTGTATTTTTAGTAGTGTCGGAGTTTCATCATGTTGGCCAGGCTGGTCTCGAACTCCTGACCTCAAATGATTCACCTGCCTCGGCCTCCACTCCTTTAGGAGTGTTACATTAATAATAATGTAATCATTTGTTACACTTATGTAACAAATGATAATAATGTTACATAAGTTATCATTTATGTAACATTATTTAAATGGGAAAATTATAGAAATGGAAAATAGATTTGTGATTGTCATAGGGCTATAGGTGTGGGAGAAGCAGTGTGCGAAACTCTCACAGCATGGAACTGTTGTGTATCTTGACTTACTTCAATATCAGTCTGCGGGTTGTTACCTTACACTATAGTTTTACAAGATGTTACTATTGTATAAAGGGCACGTGGGAAAACTCCGTTGTTTCCTACAACTGCACATGAATCTACAGTTATCTCAAAATAAAGTTTTCAAAAGGCACAGACATTTGGAAAACATTTTGACAGACTATTATAAAGTTAAGCATATACTTACCACTTGACCCAGCAATTTACTCCTAGGTATTTACCCAGGAAAAATTAAGATATATGTCCACATTTAAAAACCTATTATTTATAATCACTAAAAACTGGAAACAACTCAGATGTCCATTAACTGATGAACAGATTAACAAATTGTATACATCCACACAATAGAATTCTACTTAACAGTAAAAAAAAAAAATTATTGATTATTGATACATGTAACAACACAGATGGATTGTGTGTTTTTCAAAAACCAAAGAAAAAAGTCAGGCCTTTAGGTTGAAAGGATCCACAAATACTAAGCAGAATAACAGAACAAAATTGCAATCAAAGTTACCTCCTCTGTGAAATTCAGGGTTCCAAGAATAAGATAGAACCCTAAAGACTTCCAGGAAAAAAAAATGTTCCCTGCAAAAGAAAAAGGATCAAATTGTCACCTGACTTTTTTGAGTAAGGATCATATTGGCACCTGACTTTTTTTTTTTTTTGGAACGTATCATCAAATTTTGAGATAGAATTATATTAAATTTACATTTCTGTACCAAGCCAAAATATCGGTCAAGCTTTAGGGTAAAATAAACTAAAATAATAATTCAAGACTATTAGGCTATAACAAACCACAGTGCACAAAGAAATCAGTAAAGTTTATAGTTGAGTCTAATTAATTAATTGACTGAAAGAAAATTAGACAACAAACAGAATAAAATCTCTATTGATGATGATATTAGAGGTGGTGGAAGACAGGTTGAGAAGGGGTGAGAATTAAATAGTAGAGAGAAGATATTAATTAATTTTAGACATCAAAAGAAAATATTATTAAGATTTTCAGAGTAAATACAATTTTTTTGAGATGGGGTCTTACTCTGTCACCCAGGTTGGAATACAGTGACATGATGACAGCACACTGCAGCCTTGAACTCCTTAGCCAGGCATGGTGGCTTGCACCTGTAATCCCAGCTACCAGGGATTACCAGCTACAATCTCCTGCCTCAGCCTCCCAGGCAGCTGGGACTACACCACACCTGGCTAATTTTTTAGAAATTTTTTGTAGGGATAAGGTCTCACTATGTTGCCCAGACTAGTCTCAAACTCCTGGTCTAAAGCTATCTTCCCACCTCAACCTCCGAAAGTGCTGGGATTACAGGCATGAGCCAATGCATCCAGCACAAACAAACAATTTATTTTCTTTTATCGTACTTTAGGTTCTGGGGTACATGTGCAGATCATGCAGGGTTGTTGCATAGGTATATACATGGCAAGGTGGTTTGCTGTCTCCATCCCCGCCATCATCTACATCTGGCATTTCTCCCCACGTTATCCTTCCCCACCCTCCCCAGCCCCTGCTGTCCCTCCCCTAGCCCCCCAACTGACCCCAGTGTGTGACGCTCCCCTCCCTGTGTCCACATGTTCTCATTGTTTAACACTCACCTATGAGTGAGAACATGCGGTGTTTGAATTCTCTATTCTGTGTCAATTTCATGAGAATGATGGTTTCCAGATTCATTCATGTCCCTACAAAGGACACAAACTCATCATTTTTTATGGCTGTGTAGTATTCCATGGTGTACATGTGCCACATTTTCTTTGTCCAGTCTATCATCGATGGGCATTTGGGTTGGTTCCAGGTCTTTGCTATTGTAAACAGTGCCGTGATGAACATACGTGCAAGCACAAACAAACTTTAAAAAGATGTTTTAACCGCCAAACCACTGGAAGAAAAACATGGATGTGAATATATAGAAAAAGCTCTAGAAGGAAACACACCAAACTGACAATACTGAATTTCTATAGAGAGTATGGGGGAGGGATATGGGGTTGGTCTGAGGGACTTCAGTCGTATCTGTAGCATTTTAGCATCTACAAGAAATGTTTTCATTCTTGTACAGATTGTGCAGATCTGAACAATCCTTACTTTAATTGTCAAAGACAGAAAAAAATATTTGAAAGGCCAAGGCGGGTGGATCACTTGAGGTCAGGAGTTTGAGACCAGCCTGACCAACATGGTGAAACCCCGTCTCTACTAAAAATACAAAAAAAATTAGCTGGGTGTGGTGCCAGGTGCCCGTAATCTCAGATACTTGGGAGGCAGAGGCAGGAGAATTGTTTCAACCTGGGAGGCAGAGGTTGCAGAGAGCCAAAATCATGCCATTGTACTCCAGCCTGGGCAACAAAAGTGAAACTTGATCCCCCAAAAAAAAAAAAAAAATATATATATATATATATATACACACACACACACACACACACACACACACATATCACATATATGTGTATATATGTATCTGTATATACGTATATGTGTATATATATATATAGTCAATGCTAGAGGAAATTTGAAGAAGAAGACGATTTTATTCGGTATAAACTGGGATATCATTTGTGAAAGTTTTGCAGTAAGCATTAAATGTGGGCTAACATTTAATACTCATTTAGTGGTACAATACACTAAATATTTGTTGTAATATTTAACTAAATAAAATAAAGTACTGATAGGATGATAAATGTCATCACTGCCCAAAAAATGATCAGTTTTAACATGGTAGTGCATTTTTAACTAGTTTTATTTACAAATATACCTACACAAAAAGATGTAAAACAGATAAATACCAAGAGACATGGGGCTAGCTTTACTCACAAAATAGGAATTTCTTGTGTTTTTTTCTTACTAATTTGAAATGAGATTTATTGGAGTTTTGTAGTCTATTTGTTCTCCCACATACTCATAACATATTCACAAACCAGCAAATAGTCTTCAAAAGTATCATTCTTAATGGCTGAATAATATCCCATACTTGCCATGTACCATAACAATTTATGATGTGAATATTTAAGTAGTTTTCAATTTTTTGCTAATTTAAATAAAATCATAGTGAACATCATTATACATACATATGTGTGGACATCTGTGATTCTTTCATTTGAGTAATTTCTTAAAATTGGACTGCTGGTCCAAAAAATGTACTCATCTTTAATACTTTTTTCTTTTTCTTTTTCTTTTTTTTTTTTTTTTTGAGACAGGATCTTACTCTCTCACCCAGGCTGGAGTGCAGTGATGTGATCATAGCTCACTGCAACCTCAACCTCCCAAGTTCAAGCAATCCTCCCACCTCAGCTTCCCAAGTAGCTGAGACTACAGCACAGGCTACCACTCACTGCTAATTTTGTATTTTTTTTGTAGAGACAGGGTTTTGACCTGTTGCCCAGGCTGGTCTTAAACTTCTGGGCTGAAGCAATCCACCCACCTTGGCCTCCCAAAGTGCTGGGATTACATGTGTGAGCCACTACAGTGCCCAGCCAACATTTAATACTCATTGCAAAACTTTCACAAAATATATCCCAGTTGATACTGAATAAAATCTTCTTCTTCAAACTTCCTCTAGCATTGGTAATATTTTTTGTCTTTGATAATCAGTAAGGATTATTCAAATCTGCCTATCTTTGATAACTACTGACGTTTAGCTATTTTTAAATGGTTTTATTGTCTACTTATATTTCTAATGTTACTAATTGCCTGTTCATTTTGTTTGATAAATGGTTTTTATTTCTTATTAATCTCTAAATGTTATTAATAAGAAATGCCATTATCCCTTTGTTGTGTATATTTTAAACAATTTTCACAACTTAGTTCCCCTTTAATTTCATTTGTGATGTCATTTGAAAAACAATTTCTGTTTTTATGTTCATTTTTCACCTTTGTTTCTCTGCCTCTGATGTCACATTAAGAAGGCTAATCTCACTATCACATCAACATTTTCCTGATACCTTTTCTTTTGTGGTTTCATTTTCCACACTTGAATCTTCATTATACCTGTGACCGTCTAACTTTATGATAAGGTTCTAACTTTATTTTTCCTGAATGATGAGATGGTTGTCCCAACACCATTTCTGCTTTCCCCATTGACTTTTACTAAACTCCATTTATTTTAATTCTGCAAAAATATTTGACTGAATCTTTATTGCAAAAGTCAAACTATACAGACAATACAAAAATTCTCCTTGAAAAAGCCTCATTCCATTTCTAATTGCATCCTCTTACCATAACTAACTATAAATCAATTTGATGTGTGGAAACCTGGGGGTTTCTTCATAGTAAAAGTAACTGGCATTTAGGAGGGCTTACCACATGTGCGGCCATGCTGTAAGGGCTTTGCATATAGTAACTTGCGTGATCTTCCCAACAGCCTATAAAGTAAGTACAACAGCTCTCTCCATTTTACCATTTTAGGAAACAGGAAACTGAGACACAGAGGGTGTAGGGAACTGAGAAACCTGCTCAGGGACACCCAGATGGCAGAATGGGGATTTGAACCCAGGAATCTAGCTTCAGAATTGGCAGAACATTGACTGATGTCCTGCTGTCTCCCAATATACCTACATGCACTTTGGTGAAAGGCACTATTTTATTTTAGAAAGAAAGTCTGAGGCTGGGTGTAGTGGCTCACACCTGTAATCACAGCACTTTGGAACACTGAGGCAGGAGGAATGTGTCCCACCCTTGCTTGAGTCCAGGAGTTCAAGGTCATGGTGAGCCATGATTGTGCTATTATGCACTCCAACCTAGACAAACAGAAGGAGATCTTGTCTCAAATGAATGACTGTATTTATGAATAAATACATAAATAAAAAAGTTGGGTCTATGGATTTTATATCATACTATACAAATTATGCTATTGCCTTTTTGATCAAATGTCAATATCTCTTAGTTGTCTTTCCACATGAATTCATATAAATCAGCTTCAATTTTTTTAAAAAACTACAATATAGTATGATCTACTACAGTTTACTTAACTCTTCTATCAGATTATAGTTAGGTTGTTTTTAGCCTTTCACCACCAGTAAGGCTGCAAAGAACATCTCTAGCAAGACTGCCTGCACATTTTTGTGAAAGTTTCTCTTGTTGCTGTTGGTTTTTCTCATTCATGTGGTATGTGTTATTTTTTTTTTTTTAGACAAGGTCTGACTCTGTCACCTAGGCTGTAGTCAGTGGTGGAATCATGACACAGCACACTCACTACAGCCTCTATCTTCTGGGCTCAAGCAATTCTCCTACCTCAGTCTCCCAAGTAGCTAACATTACACATTAAGTATCACCATGCCTGGCTGTCTTTTTCATGTTTTGTAGAGACAAGATCTCACTATATTGCCCAGGCTGATCTCCAACTCCTGGGCTCAGGTGATCCTCCCAAATTGCTGGGATTACAGGCATGAGCCACCATGCCCAGCCTGCATTTTTAAATGTAACAAATACTGCCAGATTGCCCTCCCAACTATCTGAACCAATTTATACCCCAATAAGCAAAATATGATAGCACTTGTTTCTTTATGACATCCCAACAGTTGATACTATCCAGCTTCTTTTCAATATAATGAGTGAAAAATGGTATCTCCTTGTGCATTGTTTGGGATGTTCCTCACTACTACTGAAGCCGAGCAACTTTTCATGCTTATTTTCCATTTTGGTTCCCCTTTTAGTCATTGCCTGTTTGCATGTTTTTATTATTACCCTTTTGAATTAAGAATCTTTTTCTTATTGATTTACAAATGTTTACATATATTTTGAATGCTAATGCATTGTCTTTTCCAAATGTAAATATTTTCCACCAGCATGTGTTCTTTTAATTTTGTTTATGGTATCTTTTTTTATTTATAGTATCTTTTGTCATAGAGAAGGTTTTAATTTTATTTGGGCAAACATCATATTTTCTTTTGTGGTTTATATGCTATATTTTCCTTCACTCAGTTTGCAGGTTTTATTTTTGTATAACATTTAGCTCTTTAATCCATCTGGAATTTACTTTGGTGACTAGTGTAATTTAAAAATATAATTTTATTTTTACAAATAGTATCTTATTTTCCACACAATTTCCCCTGCTAATATGAAATGCCAATTTTTCTCAAAATTATATGTATATCTACAGGGATCTGTTTCTGCACTCATTACATTGTTCTAGTTAAATTTTTAACTTTAATACCATTCTACTTCAATTAATGTAGCTTTAAAATATATAGAGATATTTAGTAAGGTAAGTGCACCTCTTGTTTTTCTTCTAAATTATCTTTGTTCTTCTCATACATTCACTCTTCATATGAATTCGATAATCAGCTAGCCAAGTTCCATATAAATGCTGTTGGACATTGAATTTTTAGATTAAGTTGGGGAAAATACCTATCTTTACAATATTAAGCACGCTCATCCGAAATTAAGGTATTTAACTTATTTGGATCTATTATGCCCCTCAATAATCTGAGGTTTCTTCCTAGATATTTTATCATTTTTATTGCTATTCGAATTGGGTGATTTTGTCTATGACTTTTTCTAATAAGATTATACCATTGTATTAAAAACTATTAGTTTTTATGTGTTTATTTTGTATTGGGCCACTTTATAATACTTTCTTATTAGTTTTAATGGTTTCTCAACTGATTATCTTGTCCTTCCTAGGGAGCTTGGCTGAAAAAAACAAAATAGCACTATAATCTCTTCCTCCATTATTCACGTGCCATTTTTATTTTTTCTTGTTGTATAGCATTGGCAAAGACCTTCAATACAATATTGAATATAGAAGTGAAAGGAAACGTTGTCTTGCTTGTGACTGAAATGGAAACAGTTCTCATGGTTTCACCACCACTAAGTTCTAGTAGAAATCTTTACTTTAATAATGGAAGTTTTCTTCTATTTTTCATGTGCAAGAATTTCTGAGTGCCTGGGGAGGCGTTTGTTTGCTTTTCATGAAATAGCAAATTGGAAAAAAATGTTTTTACTTCTGTTATGATTTTAATATCAGACTTATATAAGGCTTCTAGAATGAATTGAGTACCTTCCCAATTATAACATAAGAATTATCTATTTCTTGATGGTGTTATAGAATTAAATAATAAAACCGTCTGGACTTGATGTTTTCCCTAAATGTATATTTTTGACTGGCTTTCTAATTTTCTCAATAGAAATAGCATATTTAGACTTTCTATTACTTCTTGAGCTAATTTTGAAAATCATGCATTTCATCTAGTTTTTTAGTTACTAGTACAAAGGTACTATCTTACAAAATTTAATTCCTTCTCTATCTGTAATTACATCTTATCTCCTTTCCCATGCTGTTTATTTATGCTCTCTTTTTTCCTTAAATTTGAAGAAGGTTTTATTGATCAACTCTACTAGCTTTGTTATTCTTGTTTATTTTATTAATGTCATCTTATCTTTATTAATTCTTTTCTTCAACTTTCTGGAGATTTGATTTTTTTGTTCTTTGTAGTCTCATGAATATTATACTTGGTTCATTTGATTTCAATTTTGCTCATTTTCTGATGTATGCATTTAAGTCCATAAATTTTCCTCTCATAACTGCTTTGGCCACATCTCAGAGGTTTTAATATTTAATGCTCTATTGCTTATTTCTAAATAGTTTGTAATTTCCACTTTTTATTTCCTTATTAACAGAAGACTTTTTATAAGTGTTTTTATATTTATGAGAGTGAAAATTTATTTAAGCTCTCCTTTAGTTATTTTCTCATTTGTTCAGAGAATGGAACTTACATATCCATACTTCTTACAATTTGCTGAGATTTTCTTTGAAATCTAATACATTATCAATTTGTGTGATTCATGTGTATGTCAAAAGAATGTGTACTATAAGCTTGTTGATTCAAAGTTGTTTATTGTGTCATTTAAATTCTGTGTCATTATTTTGTCTATTTGAAATATTCATTTCTTAGAGAACTATGAAATTCGTCCTTCTATTCGTTTTTGCTTTGTATTTTCCAAAGCAACTTGTAAAGGACACAAAGATTTATAATTGTATCTTCTTGGTGGCTGTTCTTTTTCACATTATGAACTATTCTTCTATGTACACTAATGTGCCCCCTCTGACTTCATATGACTCATAAATCATATTACAGATTTTAATGCAATTAGGCTTACATCTTGACTCTGTTTCTTTCCATTGATTTAACTGATTATTTGGGGGCAAATACCACACTGCTGTCTATTGTGGCTTTATAAGTTAATTTTTATCTGATAGTTGAATTGTTGATTACTCTAGCATTATTCATTCTTCCACATTTAGGTTTATTTTGTAAAACTACCAACAGAATCAAATTTAAAATGTTGAGTGAAGTGCCAGATGCAGTGGCATATGCCTGTACTCCTAGCTACTCAGGAGGCTGAGAAGGGACGACTGCTTGAGCTCAGAAGTTCAAGTCCAGTCTGGGCAACATAAAAAGATCCTGCCTGTCCACAATTTTTCAATTTTTTTCAATTATTGGAAAAGAATTACTTACAAATCAACTTGGGGGCATTTCTCTTTATGTAGCACTTAAGGCTATTCATATGCACCTCAGAAAAAAATGTTTTTCCTTCGTATGCATCTGGCCCACTTCTTAAGTTTGGGGATTTTTTTTTTTTTTTTGGTATTGTATATTTGTATCTTCAATATAAACAGAGGATTTTTCTTATCTTTTATCTCTAACTGTTATTCCCAGCATAATATGTAAGACACTTTTTATTTGCATATATCTGTTTTATTATTAGACATATCACTGATATGGCATAGGAGTATTTGAGATAATGTTCTTTGGATTTTCCAGAGTCTCATAAAATAGGAAGAATTTTGAATTGACCATTTCAATACTTATTTCTCAATTTTTTATTTTGACTGTCATTTTTATTAAATCATTATCTAAGACTTGTTTTGTTACCATAACAAGAATTCCTCCAACTTTTTATTTTATTTTAATTTTAAGTTCTGGGGCACATGTGCAGGTCATGCAGGTTTGTTACATAGGTAAGCGTGTGCCATGATGCTGTGCTGCACCTATCAAGGTATTAAGCCTGGCATGCATTAGCTATTTTTCCTGATGCTCTCCCCACCCTGCGCTCCCCTGACAGGCCCCAGTGTGTGTTGTTCCCCTCCCTGTGTTCTCATTGCCCATCCATGATAGACTGGACAAAGAAAACGTGGTGCATATACACCACGGAATACTACGCAGCCATAAAAAGGAATGAGATCATGTCCTTTGCAGAGACATGCATGAAGCTGGAAGCCATTATCCTCAGCAAATTAATGCAGGAACAGAAAACCAAACACCACATGGTCTCACTTACAACTTTTTATTTTTAGGTATTTGTAGCCTGTTGTTTTAAGATAGATTATCTTTATCATATAAACCAGAATGTTCCACATTGGTACTATCAATATTCGGGGCTGGATAATTCTTTGTTGGGGGAGGGAGAGCCCTTTCCTGAACATTGTAGGATATTTAGCAGCACACTTACCCTCTACCTACTACACACCAGTAGCACCACCTCCAAGTCGTGACAATCAAACCTGTTTCCAGGTACTGCCTCCTGAGAGGCAAAAATGTCCCTGAATGAGAAACACTAATGCAATGCATTATCCTTCTCTTCCTATTTTAATCATAGCTTTTGGCAGGACTGATGTTGAATTTTATCCGATGTCTTTTTGATGTGATAAATGTTTAATTATATATTTCCTGATTTAGTGCCATCCTTACAGTAGTGGAGAAAGGCTTCATTCATCAAGGTTTGTTATTTTTAATATGAGGTTAGCATTCATTTTGTAAGACTTTTACCTCTATGCTTATGTGTGAGGTTGACCTGTAGGTTTTGTTTGTTTGTCACGTTTGTCAGGTTTGAGTACAAAAATAATGCTTGGTTGGTAATTAGCAGGATTACTTTTTGTTCCTTAAGACATCTAAATCAATCTCCTACACAACCATCCCTTTTAATATATTTTTACATTTTTCCTTTGTTATTCAACTACTCTACAGTTAAGATTAGCAATTTGTACCACCATGAGATACCATCTCACACCAATCAAAATGGTGATTATTAAAAAGTCAAGAAACAACAGATGCTGGCAAGGCCGTAGGGGAATAGGAACGCTTTTACACTGGTGGTGGGAATGTAAATTAGTTCAACCATTGTAAAAGACAGTGTGGTGATTCTTCAAAGACCTAGAACCATAAATGCCATTTGACCCAGCAATCCCATTACTGGGTATAAACCCAAAGGGACATAAATCATTTTATTACAAAGATACATGCACATGTATGTTCATCGAAGTACTATTCACAATAGGAAATGCATAGAATCAACCCAAATGCCCATCAATAATAGACTGGATAAAGAAAATGTGGTACATATACAACATGGAATACTATGCAACCATAAAAAGGAAAGAGATCATGTCTTTTAGGGACATGGATGACGCTGGAAGCCATTATCCTCAACAAACTAATGCAGGAACGGAAAACCAAACACCACATTTTCTCTCTTATAAGTGGAAGCTAAACAATGAGAACACACGGACACAGAGAGGGGAACATCACACACTGGGGCCCGTCAGGGGACAGGGTAGGGGGAGGGAGACTATCAAGATAAATAGCTAATTCATGCTGGGCTTGATACCTAAGTGATGCGTTGGTAGGTGCAGCAAACCACCATGGCACACATTTATCTATAAAACAGACCTGCACATCCTGCACATGTATCCCCAGAACATAAAATTAAATTAAATTAAATTTTTAAAAATTAGTAATTTGAAATTTCCTAGAAAGTCATTTATTTCAACAAAATTTTCTATGATAATATATTTTCTACCACTTTTTAATTTTTTGGAATACATGTATATTCTTTTTTATTTCTAATGTTTTTACATGTGTTTTCTCACTCTGTTTTACTTAAGTAACTTGTCAGATGTCTTTGACAAATTCTAATTCTTAGACTTGGCAACTTACTGTCTGTTTTCTGATTTACTAAGTTATGTTGTATCTTTACCAATATCTTTCTAGTTTATTTCATTGTTGTCTTTCTAATTTATTGTGAGTTAAAAGCTTAATTCATGCATTTTTATTCTACATTAAATAATGTTGGTGTTTAAGGCTATGTGTTTTCTTCTGAATATAGCTTTGAGTATACCTCATAAGGTTGATATATGGTATTCTCATTGTAATTATTTTCTAAATACTCTCCAAATATAGTTTTGATGTCCTCTTTGATCTGAAAGACAATTCAAAGAGGTCTTAATAATTTTAGAAATTGCTCATTAAAGTTTTTAGTTACCCTCCTTTGTTGATTTTATAAAGTAAGGGGTCTGCCCACTTTTTGATTCTTTGAATATATCCAACCTTTTTTTATAGCCAATATATACTATTCAGTGAATATTTCATAGGCTTTAATATAGTCTCTCATTTGAAAAAAAAAAAAAACTCAATTTAAGAAACAACTTTATTATTTGAAATCATCTAAATCCTTGGATTCCTTGCCTACTAGATCTGCCAAATACCGAAAGAGATGTCTTAAAGTTTTTCATTACAACTGTGAATCTCTACACTTCTTGTACTTCTAACAATCTTGCTTGCTACATCTTACTGCAATGCTATTTGGCAATATTAGGATCCACAACTAGTTCAGTCCAGTGGCCTGCAAGCCCAGTGAAGACAGGAATCACATCTGACCTGTTTAACGTTGAGTCCCAGCCCCTGGCCCAGTATCTACTAAATAATTGTAGGAATCAATTGACAAGTGATGGAGATTCAGTGTTAAGTATATGCCCTTCAACAAACATCCTTTACCTATTAGATCTAGTGTTTCTTACCCTCAGTTCTACTTTGTCTGATGTCTAGAAAGATAGATAGAGAATAGATTTTTTTGGAAATAGGATTTCACTCTGTTGTTCAAGCTGGAGTGCAGCAGCATGATCATAGCTCACTGAAGCCTCAACTTCCTGGGCTCAACGGATCCTCCCACCTCAGCCTCCTAAGTAGCTGGGACCACAAGCATGCACCACCATGCCTGGCTAATTTCTTTTTGCTTTTTGTAGGGATGGATTATCACTATATTGCCCAGGCTGGTTCAGAACTTCTGGGCTCAAGTGATCCTCCAGCCTTGGCTTCCCAAAGTGCTGGGATAACAGGCGTGAGCCACCACGTCTGGTCAATGCTGTCAGTATTTGTCGCTATATTTTGTTGGTTTGTTTTATCTGATATATATTACATATCTTGTTATTGGGTTTTAGTGGGTTTTTCTGTTTTTTGTTTTTGTTTTGCTTTGCTTTTTTGTGTTTCTTTATCTGCCCCATCCTTAGTTCTATGAAAACTATTTTCTTTGAGATTGTCTTTAATATACAGAGATACAGTTTATAATTTAAGTAGCAAATGGTTTCAAGTGTTTCCAGAGTATTACTTAACCTCTACATTTAACTCCTGTATTTTTCTGATTTTCAGGTCGGAGAGGCAATTGAATCTTTTAGTTCTTCTTTTTAACACAATGTAGTTAACACATTTTTATTCTCCTCTTCCAGACCCCATGCTACTATTTCTTCTCCAACTACTTCTCAGACACTTATTAAATAAACTAGAATTTTATAGGTTGACTATTATTAATTTTTACACAATAGGACTTCTCTTTGGAAGTGAATTTTTAACACTTGAATTCAGTTTTTTTGAATAATGTCTCAGTTATTTAGAGAGCATTTTTTTAAAGTATAAATGAAGTTTATCCTTCTTCTAGGCGAAGCTGCACCTTTCACCCCCTACACCAGACATTCCTTTGCTATGAACACACAGGGTGCTGGGGAGACACAGGATTCCCATTGGCAGTTCTGGTTCTCCTATGGGCCAAGCAGCTCGAGCGCCCAAAGGTAGCTCTCTGGGAATGGTTGTGGGTGAGGAAGCTGAGAGCAAAGTATCCATTGGAAGCTGGTAGAGGCCGAGCGTGTGGCTCATGCTGTAATCCCAGCACTTCAGGAGGCTGAAATAGGAAGATCAGTTGAGCCCAGAAATATTTCTGGGCAGTGTAGAGAAAACTCTCCTCTACAAAAAACTTTTGTAATTTTGTAAGACTAGCCTGGGCAGTGTAGAGAAACCCCCTCTCTTAAAAAAATTTTAAAACTTAGCTGGGCATGGGGTTGCACACCTGCAATCCCAGCTACTCAGGAGGCTGAGGCTGGAGGATCACTTGAGGCCAGGAGTTTGAGACCAGCGTGAGCAACATAGCAAGATCCTGTCTCTATAAAAAATTTAAAAATTTTTAGCTGGGTGTGGTGGTGTCTATTTGTAGTCCCAGCTACTAGGGAGGCTGAGGCAGGGGGATTGCTTGAGCCCAGGTGTTCAAGTCTACAAGTGAGCTATGATCATACCACTGCACTCCAACCTGGGTGACAGAATGAGACCCTGTCTCAAAAAAAAAAAAAAAAGAAGCAGCAGCAGCAGCTGGTAGAGAAATTGGAGGGATCTGGACAGGGCACAATGGATGTCTGCTACACCAGCACACCAGTGCAAGCAGCAGGCGGGAGCCATGTCCCCAAAAACCCCCGACTGGGCTAGGCTTGAGCCACAGCTGCGCCTGCTGCTGGTGACATGCTAAGCCTGCCCTTCTCACCTGGCCTTCACACGTAGACTTACTCCCATCATCCGACTTTGCATCAGTTGCATTTCAGCCAAGGTTTCTATTAATGGGTTATTATATTATATCACCTGCAAAACAGAGAAAAGGAGGGCTGTTCTAAAATTCTAACGTGAAAAGTGAGCTTGTCAAATGCAGAATGTGCGGACACAGCGACCATGGAGTTTACCACTTTATTAAAATTGTGATTGTTCACATAAAGACTCAACCAGGTCACATATTAATAATTATCACTGACAATCTTTAACATCAGCTGAAGCCCACAAGTGAAGCAATATTACATCTCCCGGTCTCATTTATCTTATTGCTTATGGCCCCTCTGTGGTCAGCACGCTGTGAGCTTCGCGGACATTTAATTATGAGCACATCATAAATGTAGCTGACAGGGCAGAGGCTGACCGGGGATGCTCCTGGCGAGGGGGTCACAGTGGAAAGTAGTTAGTTGATGCACCCTCCAGAACAGGGCGTGGCAAAGACCACTTCTTCACGTCGCCCCGCTACCGTTCCCTGTTCCCCACTGCAGAAGGGCAGTAGGCGGGAATGTGCTCAGTTATTGACAGCTCTCTTACTTTCAGAAGCATCAGCCCACTTGCTTTAAAACCTAAGACCAGCCCCACAGTCTCTCTGGTCCCGCTTAGCTCTGAGAGTCTTGGCTTGCCTCTCTGCGTGTCTTTGGCTGTTTACAGAGCTCTCTGAATGTGGACTTCACTCTGATGCACATGAAAAAGGTGGACTTTCTCCCCATACTCCAGGGGTCCAGAAAGTCCACTGTCCCCTTCAGCTGTCCCCAGTGTCTTCTGTGCAAACCACTCAGCTCTAACGAGGTACAAAGGACAGTGAGGGTCCCAAGAACATCCCCAGGACTCACCTCGATGCAGGAAATACCTTTCCACTATATCAAAAAAAGGGACTCTGCAGTACAAGCAGTGGAGTGGGGAGGGCTTTTCCGTTCGTTTCTAATTAGCCACCGTCCTGATGTGATAGCTAAGGCTTCGTGCACTAATAAGGCCACACACCTCCCCAGTGGGCTTGGGAGAGCAGCAGGACTTCCCCGTATCAGGTTTCAAAGCAACCATCCTCAGAGGGTGGAGGTACGGATTCCTCCACCACCCCAGCCGGCTCGATGGGGAAGACAAAGCGTATAATAAGGGGCGTGCGATGAAGGGGCTCCGAGGAGAAAGCTGAAAAGTAGCTATCATGTTGGCAGATAAATTCTACACACAATTATTCATTCCTAGCCTCTTGACATGTAGATTAATGAGTTTGATAACCCAGGCTTCTAAGAAGTAGATTCCACTCTGTTCGCAGTCTTTCTCCCCCTCTACCTACAAACAGCACACAGGTCTATGGAGAAAAAAACAAATCGATACATTTGCAGTAGCCATCACTGCTTTCTGCGATTGGAGCACTACGTCAAAAATATGATGCGTCTTCTACTTCCCGGCCTGGGAGAAGTCAGTCATGGCCAGGCAGACCCTGGAGGGGACTGTGGGCTTCAGATCTTGGACTCCACTAAGTCCTGGACTTATTTTTAGTGGGCTGGGCATGGAGCATTTTCAACTCCAGCCCCGAGGGAATAGGGCCATTTCTTGACACAGCAGCTGTCATCTGCTATTGTGCCTCAGGCTGAAGTCCCCACTGGCACAGTCCCAGGTCAGCACCCAGACACCCTCGCCCAGAAAGAGCCATATGGAGAAAGGAATGATGCGGAAGCTGGACAGTCACACCTGCACCCACACCAGGTATTTCCCTTAGGACTGGTGAACAGCACCAAACTCCAACCCAAGCATAAGGAGTTCAAATCCTCGTAAAGAGAAATTGGGTTCGGTGTGCATTTATCAAGATGATTTGGTTTTTATGTTATGATTGCGCCACCCCCAACCCACAGTGATGCAGATTTTGGAGATGTATTTCGATTGTCCATTTTTTTAATTTTCTCGTTAGCCATTTAGCAAAAGCATTTCTAACTCCCAGCCCCATTTTATTTCCTTTTCATCACATTGGTTTTTATGTTCTAAAGATAAAACACATGCGGGAGGAAGAGAGGGTAGAGGGGAAGGCTTCTCACCTGATACCCTGCTAGGAGGCTTTATGGCCACCCTCCTCTGCCAGACAAGCCCTCTGGGAAACAGAGTAGACCTCAAAAACCTAGAGGGGGGCTGGGCGTGGTGGCTTATGCCTGTAATCCCAGCATTTTGGGAGGCCCAGGCAGGTGGATCACTTGAAGTCAGGAGTTCAAGACCAGCCTGGCCAACATGGTGAAATCCTATCTCTACTAAAAATACAAAAATTAGCCTGGTGTGGTGGCATATGCCTGTAATCCCAGTTACTCAGGAGGCTGAAACATGAGACTCACTTGAACCTTCAAGGCAAAGGTTGCAGTGAGCTAAGATTGCACCACTGCACTCCAGCCTGGATGACAGAGACTCTTGTCTCAAAAAGAAGGGCAGAGGGAACCTAGAAAGAGTAGAGGGAGTTCTGTCTGGGTGCTGGGTGACTCAATGATTCACCTCCCCCAGTCATCGCAGATTCAATGTGACCAGTTTAAGCATCTGAATTTCAACATAACTTCCATGCCACTTTGAAAAATACAGCCTTGAGCTGCACAAGGAGGGAAAAGTCTCTTTTCCTAATTTGAGGAGCCAGGCTTCTCACAAAGTCTTGGGGTGAGGATCGCCAGGTTTAGCATGTAAAAATTCAAGATGCCCAGTCACATTTGAATTTCAGATAAACAGGGAATCATTTTTTAGTATAAATATGTCCCAAATATGCATGGAACTAAAAAGATAATTTACCATATACTAAATACTAAGATAATATACCAAAAAATATTTTAGTATTCGTATGTCCTATGCATATTTGAAACATATTTATACTAAAAAATTATTCAATATCTGAAATTCAAATTTAAGCAGACATCTAGTATTTCATCTGACAACCCTATTCAGGGTGTCCTCGTGAAACTGCTCAGGGAGGAACCAGGGTGTGACCAAGGAGAAAAGCATGAAAATGGGCTCAAAATTCACGACAGCCACACCCAGGGGCCTCTTCCATCCCACCATCTGGCCTCTCCAAAAACATCCTGCTTCCTACCGAGCCCAAAGCCCAAACCACCGAAACAAAACTCAGACCATTGTTCCTGAGTAGATGAGAAGCCCCGAACTCTGGCTTCTAGGGCTCTGTGTATAAGACCTTACATTGGAGAGTATGGGGCTGGGAGGACACCAAAGTAGAGGTGTATGGGGCTCAAGCTGAGGGTATGGGGCCAGAGGGACACCAAGGTAGCCCTCAAGAAACCACAGCCCGTGGGATTGTCCTTGACAGCTGCCCTCCTGCTCCCCAAATACAGAACCTCCTACCTCACCATGGCCCGGTTGGGCTTTTTCTAGAAGACAGCGGAGGTTTGAAGGTCCTACTCTCCCACCTGGCCTGGCAGAAATCCCAGAACAGAACTGCAGAACGCAATTGGGGCAGGGAGTGGGGAGCAAAGCCAGCACTGCTTCCTTTTTCAAATCAATTATGGCCAGACTGACTCATCTTCTCTCATAGACCAGAAAGTCCCACATCTTGTTGTTTCTTAATCATATGGAAGCCTAAATATAGATGTATCTGCAGAAGGACAAGCCTGAGAAAACCAGTATCCTTGTTCTCCCAGGGGAAAGCTCCATTCTCACTCTTTTCTGCTGGATTTTAAGCTTGGGACCATGTCCCCAGTAGTGCACAGAGGATGCACCTGCCTGTCGGGGCAATGGCAGTAATTCAGACCTGCCTCCAGGTCAGCTGCTGCACCTGGGTCCCCATCACACACTACTTACTTGCCTCTGGAATGATCTCCAGCTTCCAACCCAAGAGCAGTGTGATGAGAAGGAAGCCAGGTACCTCGGCCACATCTCAGCAGAGTGCCTTTGTGAATGGAACCCTCACTGATGTCTGGCCTTGAGCAGACACCCAAGACTGCAGCCTCCGGAGAATATCTCAGCAGAAGAGTCCCACTGAGCACCAGGCCAAGCACAGCAGAGTCAACCAGGCACCCAGGAGGGAGGAGAGCCCCCACAATGCTCTGGGTCTGTGTCCTCCTTCCCTTCATGCATTTCTGGGAAATAGCACAAAGGATGGTTTTATCGGAAAATAGCTTATTGCCCTTTGGGAAGGGTCTTGAGCCCAAAGTTTCCTAAAGCTGGGGCCATGGAGAAAATGGAGCCGTGCTTCAGAGAACAGAGATGCAAATGAGATAGCCGTCCCTATGATCTGAACAAAAGTCAGTTTGTCCAGGGAAAGCATTTTAGAGGAGATCAAAGTCGTATCAGAATAGCCACGAAAAGCTTTTGCAAACCACAGTGGTCAAATTTAGCAATGAGAATAATGAGACCAGGGAAGAGTGGCCAATAGCCTGAGATTCTTTGGTGCAATATGAGTGATGGCAAAATCAGGATGTCATTGCCAGCCAACCAAGAGCCCAGGCCTCGTGCAGCAGGCAACCTGGGCAGCAAAACCTGGGCTTTAAGGCTAAAGGAGCTTCTGTCTGCTAATTCTCCTGCGGTCTCCATGCCATGCCCAAAACACAATCTAACATCCTCTTGGCATCCCCAGACTAGAGTTGGAAACCTGGCAGCTCATAAGCCACAATATACCCCACGATCTTGTTTGGTTCACACAGTAGTGGGTAAATATTTGAATTAATTGCCAATATTTTAAAATCAGATTTTGGGCCAGTTGCGGTGGCTAATGCCTATAATCCCAATACTCTGGGAGGCTGGGGTGGGCAGATCACTTGAGGTCAGGAGTTCGAGACCAGCCTGGTCAACATGATGAAACCCTGTCTCTACTAAAAATACAAAACTGGCCAGGTGTGGTGGCACATGCCTGTATCCCAGCTACTAGAGAGGTTGAGGCAAGAGAATCGCTTGAACTTGGGAGGCAGAGGTTGCAGTGTGCAGAGATTGCACCACTGCACTCCAGCCTGGGCAACAAAGGGAGACTCTGTCTCAAAAAAAAAAAAATTAGCCAGGCATGGTGGTAGGGGCCTATTATCTCAGCTACTCAGGAGTCTGAGGCAGGAGAGTCACCTGAACCTGGAAGGTGGAGGTTGCAGTGAGCTGAGATTGCACCACTGCACTCCAGCCAGGCAACAGAGGGAAACTTGGTCTCAAAAAAAAAAAAATCAGATCTTGCAGGAAAATACAGATTTTAGGTTTCCCTTGAAAACTCAGAAGATCTGACAACACTGGGCCTGTGTCTGATTGACAGGAGCCAAAGGACAGCCTCCCTTAGATACAGCATGTCCTTGCCAGTTCTCCACAGTCCCCAGCACTCCCTATTGTCTAACATCTGCTCCATGGGTGGGTGCATTGTGGAGGCCCTGCCCTTGGCCCCAGAGGACCACAACAGGAACACAAGCACCTCTGCCCTCCCCGGAAGCGTTTTCCCACTGGTCCCCTCCCATCTCTCAGAGGAACCATTATTCTAGGCACCTTTCCCTCCCATAACCACAGGTTACTCCACTTCAGGTCCCCAAGGCCTGTGATCTGCCATCTAGAACCCCAACAGAGGCATACGTTCATAAGACAAAAACCCCAGTGTCTTGGAAACTGTCTAGAAAATAATTTAAATAACAGACATCGCAGCATTTTTAGACAAAAAAAGCAAAATGTAACGAAGTCATGCCCAAGGCCCAAGGTTAAAGGCAATCCACATGGCAATAGTGAAGGCAAGAATGATGTGCCCATTTCACAGACTGTGGTGTCGGAGGTCAAAGTCCCATTTCTCCAGACTCTATTCCCTTTAATTTCCAGAATGAATGGTTCACCCATTGAGGAGGAGGGGAAGGAAGTTTCATCAATGTATTAAGTGTTGAAGGGGGAAAAAAAGTTCTGATTGGCTGATTCAGGAATTGGGATTCTGGGCAGAGCTTTACAAAAGGATAATGTATCTTTAAGCCTAGGTGCCCTTCAGGGAATGTATTGGATAAATGTCTTCTGAAAAGCCTGTAAATATTCCATCGCCTCACTGTCATTACTACCATGAAATGAAAATGAAGCATGAAAGAAATATAATTCCATATTCAGATGACAGCATTAGCCTCCATAAGCAAACTGAAATATTTATTAGTAAAATGTTCAGTATCTACGCCTGTAATCTAAAAAAAGGACAAAAATGTTTTATAATAAAAAAGAGATTGAATGCAGAGGTAAAATCTGGTTGGCTGATTTTATTGCTTATTATTAAATCCTGGCAAAACAATTATTTTTTTCTTTTCATTAGTAAGACACCCAAATTAAAACTCTGCCCTCCGGCTGCAAGGTTTACAGTAGTGATTAAAAACAAGGAATTGTGATGCATGGGGCTTTTGACAATGGCATAATCAAATTCATTCATATTGTTCAATCTTTCACTGACAAATATTTTTACAGTGAAATATACCAAACAAAGAATCACATACAACAACTATCAATACAGAGAAATTAGGAAAACCTTGTTATTATTTAAATACTGAACTGATACCACGTTGCCATAATCTTGAATACAAACATTATACTGTAGTTAATTAGGGTAATTATTGTCTAGATTGTGCTTAATTGTCTTATGCTGAATAGGATGTATGAATGATGCTTTTTGAGCTTTCTATAATACCTAAGTGCCGCCAAACTACTTCGTGATAATTTAATAAGTTTTGATGGTATTTCCTATAAGTCAGAAAATACATCTGAATACAAGCTAAGAGATAAACATGGACCATAGGACTTGACCTCTGTTTCACCTTATTGAAAAAGAGGCGTAAGAGAGTCATTTAGTATACCAGCGTCACAGAGCATTGCTGCACCTGGAGCACATTCCTTAAAGGAAAGGGGAAAGGAAAAAAAAAAAAAAAAACAGTGTCTTTGAAGTGAATGAAAAATTAGAGATTCAAGTGACCACGATCAATTCTGAAACACTGCACAAAATTAATTACAGTTTGGCATCAGAAGCAAGAATGTAGATTTCAGACAGTCCGTGTCATTTATCTTGAGCCGCACAATATACAAAGCGATTAAAAGCCAAATCTGTCCCCACCTCCCAAGTCTAAGGCCTCTCAGAAGCTGTGAAGTACAAATGATTAACTCCAAATTATGCAAGGGACCGGGCAGCCGCTGCAGCTTGAATGGAGTGTGTGGCAAGTCGAAGACGCTGGAGAAGGACAGATTTGCGGCTCTTTATCAAAATCCAGTCTGGCCAACCATTGACGGACTCCAGATAAATTGCCCGGGGATCTGACAGTGGCTGCAGAAAGCTGGCTCGGCAAAATCCGAATCTCTAATTTCTATCTGTTTTTAATTGCTTGCCTTAAATTTGCATTTTTATACAATTGGTTTAAAGGATTTATTCTATTCTATAGGCTACTCTGACCAAATTGCTTTCCACTTCACATAGAGTTACAGGAACCTGTCTTAAGAGATGGCGGAAGATGTGGCTTTTTAATCACTTTTAATATGCAAGCTCAGTTTCTTGAATACACCTAGGTTAGGGAGATTCCCTGCCCTCCCTGGCCCCTGGGATTAGTCCAAGAAGCTATCAGTGCCCAGGTGGCTCACAGATACCCTCCGCCCCTTCTCTCCAGAAGAACCCCACAGAGAAACCCAGCCACACCCTCCTTCTTTCATCTGGGGCCCTGTTCTCATTAGCCCCCCTTTAGAAAAGGCAGGACATGCGTGTGTTCAAAATACATCTTATTCTGTTGTCAAAACTCACTCAGTATTAGAAAGGCTGACAGATTTTCCCAACACCAAGAAACCACACATGGAGTGTCACACACACACACACACACACACACACACAGGCACAAGCTGGGTGCCTGCTTCATTTAACCTTGCATTTGTAACCAGTTTATTAACACGAGGATTGCCAAGTGAAAAACTGTCATTTTAAGATTTGCAAATTGAGCCTCACCTCACAAACCCTTAGATTCTGAGCAATTGGCTTCGGGTTTCTAGGTGAAACCCGGGCTGCCCTCACCAGCTGTGACTGACTAAGCTGTACCTGACTTAACCCAGGTCCTCCCCTACCTGCCCCTACCGAATACTGTCAAGCCTTTCCCTGGGAATTTCTTAAACATGCCTGGAGACATCCCATTGCAGAAGCTTCTCTGCCGCCCAGTCCTTCAACTAAGCAAGTCTGTTTATCCCAGTGGTCTCAGACACAAATGGCTACTGGCCCAGGGAGGTGGCACAGGAGGGATAAAGACTGAGCTTGAGGAAGGTCTGTCTCCTATTTTCCCCCCGTTTTGTGGAAACAGATATTTCTTTATTTCCTGGAGCAAAAAAAAAAAAAAAGGCAAAAACAAACAAAAAAAAACAAGGTAAGCACAATAGAAACAGCAACTGGGCCAGGTGCAGTGGCTCACGCCCGTAATCCCAGAACTTTGGGAGGTCGAAGAGCGTGGATCACTTGAGGTCAGGAGTTCGAGACCAGCCAGGCCAACATGATGAAACCTGCCTTTACTAAAAATATGAAAATTAGCCAGGCATGGTGGTGAGTGCCTGTAATACAGCTATTCAGGAGGCTGAGGCAGGAGAATCACTTGAACCCCAGCAGGCAGAGGTTGCAGTGAGCTGAGATTAAACCACTGCACTCCAGACAGGGCAACAGAGCAACACTCTGTTTCAAAAAAAGAAAGAAAGAAAGAAAGAAAGAAAGAAAGAAAGAAAGAAAGAAAGAAAGAAAGAAAGAAAGAAAGAAAGAGAGAGAGAAAGAAAGAGAAGGAAGGAAGGAAGGAAGGAAGGAAGGAAGGAAGGAAGGAAGGAGAAAGAAAGAAAGAAAGAAAGAAAGAAAGAAAGAAAGAAAGAAAGAAACAGCAACTGGCCCTCTGCCCAGTGTCAGTGACACGAGGGAGTGGTGGGGACCGTGCCTAATTTTAAACACGTGATCCTTCTGAAGGGGGCAGCTGTAGCTCTACTCACATACATGTTACCATGACAAAAAGAAGATCTGTGTTGCCAGAGACTCTGAATTTTCAGTGAAATCTGGATTCTTTCCAAAAATTTAAATGTCAATTCACATTTTAAAAGCAAATAAAAGAACACTCTACTGGCCAAATATAAACACTTGTGAGGGCCACATCCAATCTGGGTCCCCCGGCTTATGACCTCAGGTCCCTTCCTTTGCTGGATATAAGCATTGTCATTGTCAAATAGCTGCAAAGAGACATCTCAGGATTCTGAAGGGCAAATCACCCCCCGCACCCTATGATAGAAGCATGCCATAACAGTGGTCCCTGAATTCCTCCTTGTCTTATGCTAACTGCCCCCGATGGTCTCACCTTGGAGTGACCCCTGGTGCCATAACCTTGAAGAACTTTAGGGCTCTGGTCCAGCTCAGGGTCTATCTCCATGGCACTCTCAGTCTCTGGAAGCAGCCTTGACTCCCTTCTTTTTTTTTTTTTTAATCCTTGGACTTTTAGAGATGCCTAAATATTGTGAGTCCAAAATGTGCAGGCAAAGGCTGGGCATGGTGGCTCATTCCTATAATCCCAGCACTGAGGCAGGTGGATCACCTGAGGTCAGGAGTTCGAGACCAGCCTAGCCAACATGGTGAAACCCCGTCTCTACTAAAAACACAAAAATTAGCCGGGCATAGTGGCACATGCCTGTAATCCCAGCTACTTGGGAGGCTAAGGCGAGAGAATCACTTGAACCTGAGAGGTGGAGGTTGCAGTGAGCCAAGGTCGAGCCATTGCACTCCTGCTTGGGCAACAAGAGCAAAACTCCGTTCAAAAAAAAAAAGATATGAAGGCAAACCCCAGACCACCCTACTCTCTGCAGCTCCAAGCTGAGTCATCCCAAGCTGAGTGCAAACATTGGCTTCCACCCACATAATCTCCCTGCTCCTGGAGCCTGGGCTGCGTTTTTCTAGACCGACTTCCCATTGCTATGAGCAGCTCAGTGGCACCTATTAGAGAGAGAAAGATGTGCTCTGCTACTGTACGGTACCCTCAAGCTGCTTCCTGCCAATGCCCATCAGTAAACCTTACAGAGCAAGGAGGAGAGAGAGAAGGCACCACGCTGGGACCCCAACCAAATGCCTCCCCAAAGCAACCAATAATTCACCACTGATTGCTGGCCGAGGAAACACTCAACTCCCATCCTCTGGCAGCTCCCTGTCTTGGCTCTCTTGACTACAAATGCCATGACAGTGACCACATGCATCCCTTTATAGCACCCTGGGCTTGCACTGGATTATTTATGCTGAAGAAGTGTGGCCAGGTAGAGAGTGCAATGGATGTAAAATCAGAAGTGCACAGAGGCTGCAGCACCTTGGGTAAGTCATAGAAACTCAGAGTTTCTGTTTAAGCATCTAGAAATAGAGTTTATATCACCTGCCTTACAGGTGCAAGCAAGAATTTTTTTTTTTTTTTTTGAGATGGAGTTTTGCTCTTGTCGCCCAGGCTGGAGTGCAATGGTGTGATCTCGGCTCACTGCAACCTCCGCCTCCTGGGTTCAAGCGATTCTCCTGCCTCAGCCTCCCAAGTAGCTGGGATTACAGGCAGCCGCCACCACGCCCAGCTAATGTTTGTATTTTTAGTAGAGACAGGGTTTCACCATGGTGGCCAGGCTGATCTCGAACTCCTGAGGTTGGTGATCCACCCACCTCACCCTTCCAAAGTGCTGGGATTACAGGCATGAGCCACTGCACCAGGCCCAGAATTTTTTTTGTTGTTGTTTAGACAAGGTTTCACTCTGGAGTGCAGTAGGTCATTGCAACCTTGAACTCCTGGACTGAAGCAATCCTCCTGCCTCAGCCTCCCCAGTAGCTGGAACCACAGGTGCTCACCACCATAGTCAGCTATTTTTATTTTTAGTAGAGACAGTGTCTTGCTTTGTTGCCCAGGCTGGTCTCTAACTCTTGGGCTCAAGCAATCTTCCTGCCTCGGCCTCCCAAAGTGCTAGGATTAAAGCTGTGAGCCACCATGCCTGGCTGATGCTGGAAAAATTAAATTTGCAGTTTGTATATGTCAAATCATCATGTAAACACTACGGATGAGTCTCTTTTTTCAGGATTATATGGATGCTTTGTGCACAAAGCACAGTGACTAGTGTCAGCCCTGCATCTCAAAACTCCCACCCCAGGGCGGCAACATCTTTTGAAATAAAATTGGTGGAATAAGGTGGATCACTTGAGACCAGCTTGGGCAATGCAGTGAAGCCCCATCTCTACAAAAAAAAATGCAAAAATTGGTTGGGCATTGTGGCATATGCCTGTATTCTCATCTACTCAGAGCGCTGAGACAGAAGGATCAATTAAGCCAATGAGTTCAAGGCTGCAGTGAGTCATTATCGTGCCACTGCACTCCAGCCTGGGTGACAAAAGAGACCCTGTCTCAAAAATGAATCTGAGCCGGGCACAGTGGCTCAAGCCTGTAATCCCAACACTTTGGGAGGCTGAGGCAAGTGGATCACCTGAGGTCAAGAGTTCAAGACCAGCCTGACCAGCATGGAGAAACTCCATCTCTACTAAAAATAAAAAAATAGCTGGGCATGGTGGTGCACACCTCTAATCCCAGCTACTCAGGAGGCTGAGGCAGGAGAATTGTTTGAACCCAGCAGGCGGAGGTTGCAGTGAGCCGAGATCGTGCCATCGCACTCCAGCCTGGACAAAAAGAGCAAAACTCTGTCTCAAAAAAAAAAAAAAGAATCTGAAAACAATGGACCCATCCCTTCAGAATTCTAGAAAAAAAGTTATTTTCAACTGATAAATCTATATTCAGCCAAATAATCAAGGGTGACAGTAAAATAATACAATTTTAGACAAGCAAAGACTCAGGGGTTACCTCCGTGTACCCTTTCTTGGGAAGCTTATTGGAGAAAATACTTCAGTAAAATGAAGGAGTACACAAACCAGAGAATGAGATGGATCCAGCAAACAGGCCCCAACACAGGCAATATTCCTGCTATGGAGCTGGCTTTAAAAAGAAACAGTAAAATATTAATAGGTTAGCTGAGTGGAATGGCCCATGCCTATAGTCCCAGCTACTCAGGAGGCTAAACAAGGATTGCTTGAGCCCAAGAGTTCCAGACCAGCCTGACCACCAGAATGAGATCCGTTCTTTTAAAAATAATAATAGGTTATTGGCAGATTTGGGGCATGTGGAAAGAAGTTAATTGAAGATAAAGCAAAAATAAAAAAACAAGGGAGAAGGGTTGGTTAGGCAATCATTAACTCTAGGGCAAAAAGAAGTACAGGATAGGAAGTAAGAGCATAATACGCTGTTTTTCTCAACAATGAGCAGTATGTACATAGTCATAATGTTGTGGCGACTGCTCAGCCCCTGAATCTGGTAACTACTTTGAGACGACATGGGAGGAAAGTGACGATAGTGATGGTGTGAGAGCTAATTCCTCACCTGTCATAGCAAAAAATCACTATATAATGGATAAAATAATCAAGAAATGACTAAGTAGTTATGTGAGGAAAAAAATACTTTTAACATTGCTGAAAGAGTTAAAAGTCATTGCTCTAGAGAGTTAGAAGGGATGGGGCGGAGATTGTTAGGATGCATTATAAACTGAAGAGGTTTTTTTAAATTACATGTATTAATATATGCATTCACTTGAAAAACTAAAAAAAATAATAATTTGGAAAAACCCATGAAGGTAACTACCAGAAGGAAAAACTGAGAGAATGGAAAGTGCTTGCCTCTGGAAAGAGCAACTGGCAGGACTGTTGTTTTCACTGTAAGACTTTTGGAGCCATTTGATTTTACTTAACCATTTTCATATATTTATTTCATAAAAACAATTCTATCTGAATTTAAAAATTGGTGGAAAATATTGTTTCTAAGAAACTCGGTTCACAATAGTTTCAAGACGCATTTATTCAACCATGGGGAAAACATAAGAAAATAAGAGTACATGGTTCCTACCCTCAAGGAGCTTCCAATGTATTTGCAATGCAGAGATGGTGGTGGGGTAAAGTAGGTAGTTGCAGTGAGGTCCAAGCATCTGAAAAGTTGAGTTCCACAGGCCAGGCCAAAGTCATTACCTGGTTTGTCTTCCCTAGCCCTGAGAAACAGTTTTCTGATAGCTCATACCAGAATCAAAACACAGAATTTGAATCCCCCTGAAAATAAACAATCATCTTCCTAAAAACAGAGACTCGAGCAGGAGGTCTCTCTTGCTTTCATATCCCAAGGTGTGGGGAAAAGATACAGGTGGTTTTCCAGCCCTAGGCTGAGTCCCCCTTTAGGGTTATGAAATGAGATGACATTTGAGAAAGGGTCTTATAAGCCGTCATCTTCATTCCACCATTGTCTTCATCAAAAGGATTAAGTTCAATAAGCTAAAAGTATTAAAGAGAAGACAGAAGGGTTGGCTTTGGGAATCTATGAATCAGAAAGCTTCAGGTTTAACAACTCAGAAAATTACCTTTTTAAAAGAAATAATCATTAGAGTAAACCAGCAACCAACAGAATGGGAAAAAATTTTTGCAATCTACCCATCAGACAAAGGGCTAATATCCAGAAACTAGAAAGAACTAAAGCGGATTTACAAATAAAAAAACAAACCCATTCAAAACTGGGCAAAGGATATGAACAGACACTTTTCAAAAGAAAATATCAGAAGTTTGAGGAGTTTAGGCAATGTTTATCAACAGCATTTTTTCACTCCTCATTCGTGATTCAAGACAAGACTCCATCATGTGAAATTAACAGGTTGTCTGTCTTGCTGCCTTGCTGTTCAAAATTGGAGTCACTGACATTCACATCGACACCTCCAAACTACCGCTCCTAAAAGGCCAGGATGCCACAAGTTAGCCTGAGTAATCAAATCCTCTGAGGAAGCAAAAAACAACCTTCTCCTGCCTCAGAAGAGACCAGCACCCAGTTTACCTCTCCAGAAATGCCATTTGTAGTTTTCAGAATCAGGATACGATCTTACAGTGAGGAAACAAAGGATCAGAGAGGTGAAGCCCCTGACAGAAAGACTCACAGCAAGTTAGTGACCAACCTGAGACCAGGATGCCAACCTAGGGCTCCCTCTCTGCTCCTACCAGGTAGGGGAACTCCTGTATTGACTGCTGAATATCTCCATGTTCACAGGGGGCTGTTGGAGACCTTGGAGAAGGACAAGGTCAGCCATCCTCGGGCCTGAGAGCAGAACCTGCTCAATTGCCATTCCTGAACTTCCCCCATGAGCTTCACGCTACAGATGGGTGCACATCAGAAATGCACATCAGAGGCATGCAAAGTCATCCGCTGAGGCTAGCAGAGGTGAACACACAAAAAATGTTAATAGGGCCTTCAGGAAAGCACAGATGAAACAAATCTCCAATTGCAGGAGAATTTCCCAAAGCATAACCATCTAAAGGATGTGGTGTGTACACAGCCATTTCTGAAAATTTCAACAGAAAAGGAGATAGCATTTAAATTAGAAGGGGGTACCCAAAGAAAATGTTCACAGGGCATTTTTCATTGACTCTGCACTTGGCAATGGACCTTAGAGAGAGACTCTGACAATGACAATGCACACGGCATGGTTTTCATTTCAGATTAGCTTTTGGATACCTCACAACCCAAAGCTTAGTCTTCTCAGAGAACCTCCATAGCCAAGAGCAATGCATCATATTGTTAAATGAAAGCCAAATAAGTTTCATTAGAAAAGGCAATGATCGGGCCTGGCACAGCACTCACGCTTGTAATCCCAGCATTTTGGGAGGCCAGGGCAGGAAGACTGCTTGAGCCCAGGGGTTCCAGACCAGTCTGGGCAACAAAGTGAGGTTCTGTCTCTACAGAAAGAATTAAAACTTAGCCAGGCCTGGTGGCGGGCCCCTGTAGTCCTAGCTACTCGGGAGGATGGCTTGAGCCCAGGAGTTGGAGGCTGCAGTGAGCTGTGATTGAGCCACTGCACTCCAGCCTAGCCAACAGAGCAAGACCCTGTTTTGAAAAAGGAAGGGAGGGAGGGAGGGAGGGAAAGAAAAGAAAATGATCTAAGGGTCACAGTGGGCCACCACTGATAATAAGTCAGAATTGTGAGACAAGGTGGTACAGTGGAAAGAGGGGAGTCAGAAGTCCCTATTCTGCAACTGACATTAGACAAACTCCTCCTTAGATCTCAATATTTCCAGCCATAAAATGGGGGAAGAAATAATACCTTTCTATCATTCTCATAAGGTCGGGTTATAGGCTCAAAAGAGGGGATTCAGGAGACAGCCTTTGGAAAGCCTACAGCGATGGACATGCATAAGGCTTTACTGCTGAGATGCTGGCCCTGGGGACTACACATTTATGTACTTGATCCCCCCATGATGCGAATCTTTTTTTTAAGCAATGGGGGTCTCATTATGTTGCCCAGGCTGGAATGCAGTGGCTACTCAGAGGCATACTCACGACTCACCGCAGCCTTCAACTCTGGGCTCAAGCAATCCTCCCACCTCAGCTTCCTAAGTAGCTGGGACTACAAGAATACACCAGCATGCCCAGCTAGTTTTTTATTATTATTATTATTATTATTATTATTATTATTATTATTATTTTGTAGAGACGGGGTCTTGCTATGTATGTTGCCCAGGCTGCTCTGGAGTTCCTGGCTTCATGCGATCCTCCCACCTCAGTTTTCTGAGTGATAGGCACATGCCCCCACATTCTGCTTAAAACAGGAACTACATGTATAACTGACTTCAATAATAACAACAGCTAATATTATTATTAAAGAGCTCACCCCAGGCCCATGTGTGGAGAGAGAATTTCTGCAAGTCAGGGCAAATAAAGGGTTGGATCAGAGACCTGGCCAATGGTTGAAACAGAAGAAGGAGAGAGTTGGTGGGCACTATCTGACCCATTTCTGTCTCCCACACTAGAAGACAAAGTCCTCATAGAGGAGAGCCAAGGTGCCCCAGCTGACTGCCCGCCAACCCCAGACATGGCAGGCAAGCCAACCTAGACCACCTAGCTGTCCATTAATCTGCCAGCTGAATACAGAGCAAGCCCAGCAGAAATCAGTCAATAGGCCCAGACAGTAGCAGTGTCCAGCCAACCTCAGAATGGTAGTTCCTTTAAGCCACTAAGCCTTGAGCTGGTTTGTTACCCAGCAGTAGCTGAGACACTAATCAAACAACTGCCTTATACAGATGACAAGACCAAGACCCAGGAACGTTTCCTCCTCTTCCCTCTGCAGCCTCAGCCTGTCTGATCCATCCCTCTCTCAGCCTCCAGAGCGACAGTTCCAAATACAAATTTCATCAAGTCTTTTCCCTCCCAGGTCCGCTACCTGGCTCCCCAGGGTCCCATGGAATTGCTCAAACTTCTCCTCACCTGGCAGCCCCAAGCCAGCCTTCCACCCACACCTTTCCATATGGATTCTCCGGCACTCCCCAGCAATTTGTCCTGGTGCTGCCCAAAAGGAGCAAAGTCCCCCATAACACTAAGCCAGCTGTCCCTGCTCTCAGCTAGCAGCATCCTCCCCCTGGACGGGAATGCTGGTCCTCTGGCCACGCTTGCCCTGGCTCACAGCCTCTGAGTCTGTTCCTAAGCATCCACTCTGCGCTGGAGCTCAGTCCCCTGAGATCTGGGCCTCTTACTCACCGTGGAGTAATACACAGAGCTTGGCATGGGTCCTGGATTCCCTGGGCACTGCTACGTCTCCACCGTGTCTGCTGAAGACAGTGCTGGTGAGGCACAGTCACCCCAGCAAGTGTCCCAGGAGAAGGGTTCAGGTAGCATGATGAGATGGAAGGAGCACTGGGTTCAAGACACGCCCCTTCTACTTGCCACCATGTGACCAAGGGGCAGGTGGCTTAACGGCTCACTTCCTCATTGGCAAAACGAAGCTGATAACTCCTGTCCCATTCACAGGGATGCCGACTCTGAACTCCAAAAGTCATGGAGGCTCATCTGTACCAGGCGACCTCTTAGTATACCAGCCACACCTTTCACTAAATGGCAGCAATGCCCAACCCCTACATCATCTCCATCCAGAGCCACTTCTGCCACCATGCAACTTATGCTGTAACATACATCTTGTTCTCTCTCTCTGTGTCACTCTCACTCTCGTTCTTGCTCTTCCTCTTCTCCCCTTTTCACTGGGAAAGGCCATCCCAGCATCTTCAGTGGAGGAAGATACCATCTCTCTCTGCGTCTTTGATTTGCTTCTTTCAGGGATCTGTAAGAGGCAGCCCTAGAATGGAGATGGCTTCTCTGACCCACCAGATTTTGTGGAAGTCCCCACCGAGCAGGGTGTCTGGGGAAATCAGGGGTTCTTTCAAATTGGCCTGTTTGATTTCAGCAATCTTTAAAACCACACCTCTGGTCATAGGGAATGTGTATAGTGATCCTAAAAAATAAAAAAAGATCAGCTGGAAGCAGTGGCTGGCATCTGTAATCCCAGCACTTTGGGAGGCCAAGGCAGGAGGATCACTTGAGCCCAAGAGTTTGAGACCAGCCTGGGCAACATAGCAAGACCCCGTCTATACGAGAAATTAAAGAAAAAATTCGTCAGGCATGGTTGTGTGTGCCTATAATTCTAGCTACTCAAGTGGCCAAGGCAGGAAGATCACTTGAGCCCAGGAGGTCAGGGCTGTAGAGAGCTATGATCAAACCACTGTGTTCCAGCCTGGGCAATATAGCAAGACCCTATCTCTAAAAAATAATCGGCCAGGTGCAGTGGCTCACACTTGTAATTCCAGCACTTTGGGAGGCTGAGGCAGGTGGATCGCCTGAGGTCAGGAGTTTGAGACCAGCCTAGCCAATTTGGTGAAACCCCATCTCTACCACAAATACAAAAATTAGCCAGGCATGGTGGTGCATGCCTGTAGTCCCAGCCACTCAGGAGGCTGAGGCAAGAGAAGTGCTTGAATTCAGAATGTGAAAGTTGCAGTGAGCTGAGATCATGCCATTGCATTCCAGCCTCAGGGACAGAGTAAGACTCCGTCTCAAAATATAATAATAATTAAAATAATTTTTTAAATTACCTGGGTGTGGTTGCATGCACCTATAGGCCTAGCTACCTCTTAGCTAGGCAGGAGGCTAAGGCATAAGGATCACTTGAGCCCAGGAGTTCAAGGCTGCAGTGAGCTATGATCACACCACTGCACTCTAGGCTGGTTGTCAGAATGAGACCCTGTCTCTAAAAAATAAAATTAAATTTTAAAAATATAATTTAAAAGATGATCTGCGCTAGACACAGCCTGCCAACCTGGGAGGGTGGCTCAGATGACAGCCTTCCCTAGGACGTGAAGGTTAAAAGCAGAGACCCCCATACCCTACCTGCATGGCTTCTGTAGTCTGTATACCCAAGCTTCACTTCCTCACCTTCGACCACGTGCTTGGTGAAACGGGAAATAGGAGAGCTGCTTTACAAAAATAAAAATGAAAATGCAATTGTCTGACCAATAAAAAGCATTCCTGTATGTAATCCCAGTAATAGATTTTTTAATCCTTGGTGCTGACACATTGTTATGTGTTCACAGTTATTATCTGTCCACTTCTAAACCTTAAGAGGTTAGATTGTTTAAAGATTTGTTAGCTATGAACTGCTTAAAGAAGGCAAAGTATAAACTCCTAGCTAATTGAAAAATAGCATTTTATCAGATTCTCCTCTGATATTATATTGTAATGGTTGTACTTAGAGCACTCTCAATACTTCAATAAGTGGAGAAATTAAAAAAATAACATCTTCAGGGCTTTGCAGAAAATGTGGCTGTTACCAATTTATACTGCTTTTTTAACCATTATTTTCTTATATTTCCCACAATGCCTCGGATCAGAAGCAAACAGAAACTGAGTGATTACCCCAAAGTGTGCTAGATGAACTGGAAAAAGTCTATTCAAACAAAGCTCATTAGTTCTGATACCTCCAGGGCTATGACAAATTAAGCGGCTGGTGAGTGCGCAAGCAGACAAAAGAATGGTGCCGCAAACTAGGGCTGAGCTAGGCGCTGTGTCAATAAATTCCCCTGAAAAAAGGTAAAAATTACAATTGGAGCTAAAATGGAATCCCTTTAAGAAGCATGTACAAAATAGATCATCCCTTCTTTCTTAAGTACATTTGTGAACCCGCCCGTGATGAATTATTGCTGCCTGGGAAGTGGCCACTCAAGAGGGGCGGCTTGGCCAGGTGCGCATCAGAGGCGCGGCCGTTCCGGGCTTCTACCTCACTCCTCTGCAAAGGAAAGTGGTTTCGAGCCCAGCCAGCAGAGCGTCCCTGCTCAAAGACAAAAGTCCCGGACCACGGCTCTGCCTGCTGGGCTCCAGGTGAGGGGCTGCGCTATTCCCAAAGCCAGGTGGGCAGCCTCCCAGCTTTGAAGAGCTCCGTGACCTTGAGATCACCTTGTTTTCCCAGCCAAAAGAGGACGGTGCGTTGTAACCGCGGGATCTCTTTCCTGGTTTGGGAATCAGTGTCTGTGAGGGTTCATAGACAATTCTCAAAAGTAGTTGTGCTTGTAACAGATCAGGCACTCAGAGGCTTTAATACATATTAAAGGCATTGGATAATGTCTGTTAATAATTAATAAATATGATTAGACATTGGAGACTAGGAAAGAAAAAGAGGTTTTATGGACTCACAGTTCCACATAGCTGGGGAGGCCTTACAATCATGGCAGAAGGCAAAAGGCACATCTACATGGTGGCAGACAAGAGAGAGCATATGTAGGGAAATTCCCCTTTATAAAGCCATCAGATCTAGTGAGACTTATTCACCATCACGAGAACATCATAAGGGAAACCACCCCCAAGAGTCAATTATCTCCCACTGGGTCCTTCCCACAACCCATGGGAATTATGGGAGTTAAAATTCAAATGAGATTTGGGTGGGGACATAGCCAAACCATATACAACATCCCACGGAACTTCCTGCACCACTAGGCTGGGAGGGAAAGGACAGATTGGATCATGTGGGGAGCAGGTAGGTCTCACTCAGCACCTCTCAGTTCCCCAAGGCCCCAGAGCAGTCCAGGAGAGCCATCAACCTTTCCCGTACAGCTGGGAAGAAGGTGCAATTGGCTGGGAGAGGAAGCACACAGAGCTGGGGCACCAGGCTTCAAGATGAGGGCCAGGCTCATCTTGCATATTTATTGCGGCACTACTTATAGTAGCGAAGACTTGGAACTAACCCAAATGCCCATCAATGATAGACTGGATAAAGAAAATGTGGCACATATACACCATGGAATACTATGCAGCCACAAAAAAGAATGAGTTCGTGTTCTTTTGCAGGAACATGGATGGAGCTGGAAGCCATCATCCTCAGAAAACTAACACAGGAACAGAAAACCAAACACCGCATGTTCTCACTCATAAGTGGGAGTTGAAAAATGAGAACACATGGACACAGGGAGCAGAACAACGCACACTGGGGTCTGTTGGGACTTGGGGGGCAAGGGGAGGGAGAGCATTAGGACAAATACCTAATGCATGTGGGGCTTAAAACCTAGATGAGAGGTTGATAGGTGCAGCAAACCACCATGGCACATGTGTACCTATGTAACCTGCACATTCTGCACATATATCCAAGAACTTGAAGTAAAATTTAAAAAAAGAAAAGATGAGGGCAAGGCAGGAACAGACACGTCATGGACATGGGAAGTCACTAGGCAGCAGCATTGAAGGACACCTGGTTGGCCCAGATGCCTTTGCACAAGCCACATCCTCCATCCCAGGGAGAAGGGTGCTGGGGAATCCCCACCTCAACTGAGGAACCTCCAATGAACTGTGTTTCCCCAGAATGAATTAGATTGAGCTCCTACCACTTAGCACACGGCGGTTTGAAACAGAGACTTAACTGATTTACAGGAGCATAAAGAAAGTTGCAGTATTTCCCCAACTGGTACCTCTGACTTTGTCTGCACCACACAGTACGCTGGAAATCAGCTTCCCCAGGAGGAGCGCCCCCCGCCCGCTCAACCCTGGGGGGTTTAGAGGAAGAAAGAGAATAGGTCTAGCTGCTTCCTAAAAATTTCTGGGCATGCAGAGGTCGGTGTATGGGGAAGAGGGCATCCCGAGGGCAGGGCAGCAGTGGGACACCTGAAAGGCTGTTTTCTGGTTTGTCCATGGGCGGGGGGTAGAAAGATCCTAGTTGCAGAGGCCAGCTGGCACCAACACCCTGGCAGAGTCTCTCTGAAGCCTACCCCACCCTTAGTCAGGGGCAAGGGAATGGCTGTGATGAGACCAAAGCATTCATGACGGCCCCAGGCCAGAGACGCCCAAGAGCCAAGCTCCCCAGGGCTATCCCATGCCTAGGCCAGATAAGCAAATAAGTAGACCCGGGGGTCAGCAGGCACACAGCGAAACAGGGGCCCCTCTCCTCTATCCCACAAGTGCTTCCTCCTCTCCACCCCAATGCCCCTTAAGCCCTTGCCATCTCGATTCTCCTTCTCATTGGATTCTGGGGTCCTTTTCCCTACTTCTCCCTTAACCCCTCCAACAATCCCTTCTCATATCTGCTAAATATAGAATACCCTGAGGTTCTGAGCTCACCTGTCCTGTCTCTCATGTCTCTTCCTAGTGACCTTGTGCTCACATCTCCAGGGAAGTGACCTCCACATGTCCAGCTTCCACCCCAGCCCCTCTCCCAGGCTCAGCCTCCCACTCAGGGACCCACTCACACTCTGATGTAGTCTCAGCGTCTCCAATCTGTTCCCACAAACAACCTGTCTCTGTCATGGTCCCCCACTGCCCCAATGAATCACCCAATGAGGTGCGGCCAGGAGGGAAGGCACCTGCTTTGTGGTTGGGGTGTTGGGGAGTAAGGCTTCTCCACACATCCTGCTGTGTATTTTCCCAGGCTGGAATGCAGTGGCACGATCTCAGCTCACTGCAACCTCCGCCTCCCAGGTTCAAGTGATTCTCTTGCTTCAGCCTCCGGAGTAGCTGCAATTACAGGTACCCACCACCACATCCAGCTAATTTTTGTATTTTTAGTAAAGACGGGGTTTCACCATGTTGGCCAGGCTGGTCTCAAACTCCTGACCTCATGTGATCCACCCGCCTCAGCTTCCCAAAGTGCTAGGATTATAGGCATGAGCCACCGCGCCTGGCGTTTCTTCAGTTTATTATCCCCATGCCAACATGGTGCCCTTAAAAGGGCCCTACCATTGCAAACAGGGTTCTCTGTTGGGGGATGTGCTGAGGGGAACATTCCTCCCTCCCGGTGTGCCTCTCTGTCACCTGCCACATCCTACTCTTCCTTCTTGCATCTGCTTTAGGCCCCTCCCTCAGGGGAGCCTGCCATGACCACTGAGAGCAGCTCAATCTCTCTGCTATGTGCTCTCTTTCCTCAAAGTATTTCTCATCATTCCATTAACAATCTGGGCGATAATGAATCTAATGTATTCCTTCTCTCCTGCTGGATTGCAGGTTTCATAGCAGAAGTGAAGGGTGCTCTCTTGCCAGCATGGTGCTTGTACACAGTAGGTACACAACAAATGCTTCAAATGAGAGGGCACATTTCTTCATTTTTAACAGATGCTTGGTGGGAACTAGCCACATGCGATTGGAACTTTTATTATATATCTTTGTGACAAATTTGTACTGAAATCACCTATTCAGTAACCTAACAGGCTAAACATATAGTCCCTACAGCTTCTAGAAAGATGCCTGTGCCCCTCTCCAAGGAACACAGGTAAGCCCTCCTACTGTTCAGCCCCCACCCTCAAAGAAGAGCCCGCCAATGGCCAAACTTCCTAATCCTATTTAGCTCCCATACCCATAATCCCAGCACCTTGAGAGGAGGAAAAGGGAGGATGGAGTTCAAGACCAACCTGACCAATATAGCAAGACCCCACCTCTATGGAGAAAATTTTTTTAAAAAAATTAGCTGGGCACGGTGGAGCACATCTGTAATCCCAGCTACCCAGCTACTCAGGAGGCTGAGGTGGGAGAATCGTGTGAGCCCAAGAGTTGAAGGCTGCAGTTGAGCTATGATCACATCACTGCACTCCAGCCTGGGTGATACAGTAAGACAATGTGGAAGGAAGGGAGGGAGGGAGGGAGGGAGGGAGGGAGGGAAGAAAGGAAAGGAGGGAGGGAGGGCGGGTGGGCACTAGTGAATAGCCCAGAACCAGAGTGCCCCTGAGCCTCAAATACCTGAGTGCTCCAGATATGTAGCAAATCTGCTCTAGTGCCCATCACTGGCAAAATGCAGAGAACGGCCGAGCTGGCCCCAGAGGGCCCCAGCATGGCCAGCACTCTGAGCACTTCCTAATAAGCCTGTCCTTCTGATCAGCTCTTTCCCTGCACAGCCACCCATCGACATGACAGTATCTTGGAAATGTGGAGCATTTTATCATGGCACAAGTAATAGATGCTTATTCTGGAGAAATGTGTACATATGGATAAGCAAAATGAAACCACCCACAATTTCGCCTTCCACCTAAAACACCATGACTGTTGGCATTTTGGTGGAATCCCTTCACACTTTCATATTTGTAGCCTCTCAACTGGTTCCTTCTCAATAAGCTCACATTTTGGGGTGCAGGGGGTTCATCTCTTCTCTAGCTGCACTCATGCCCTTGGCACCTGCCTGGTCCCCTTGCTTCAGCTATTAGCTCTCTGTTGCCAGTTCCCAGGTGTACCTCTCAGCCCAGCCTCCCTCCCTAATTCCAGGCTCTAAGCTCCCAATCATCGCCACCTGGATGTCTACTCCACCTCTCAAACTCAGCATGTCCAAAAACGTCCCTCCATAGCTACAAAAAAAAAAAAAACTCCAGGATAAACAAAATAGCAAAATTTTAAATCAAGACAAGACCCAGCCCTGCACTGGCACATCACTCTCTTCCCTTTAATCCCCATCCTTTTGGATTCTGTCTTTATTTAGAATGTTGATATTTTGTTCATCATGAGTTTTTGCATTAATTTTCACTTTTTAAAATATTGCATTAAAATATGATTCAGCTTGATGGCTGAGTTTTTTGGCATGGCTTTAAATGGTGCACCTGAAGTGAACGTCTTGCTCCCCAACTTCTACTCCCAAACTCGCCTCCCTCCCCCCGATTCTTGGCCACCACTGTGCAACCAGCAGCCCAGGCACACACCTAGTGTTTCTGGCAGCTCCAGCCACCTCTAGACTTACAGGAAACACCTCACCTCTGAGTATAGAGCCGATATCCTGAGAAGCTGCCAAAAGTGACACCCAGAAGATGCAATGCAAAAATGTGGGGAAGGTACTCCCCACGCAGTGAACTTTGACCAGAGGGAAAGAAGAAAAGCGAAGGAGCCAGGCACACTAATTTCCTCTTCCCTGTCACCCACCGACTACTTAAGAGACAGAGTTTCTGCACACACCCCATCTGGAGAAGATGGTGACGCCAAGCAGAGACACCTGCTAAGCCACCTGCTGTGTCTCTCCCCAGCCAGCACAGGGCAGGACCGTACACATTTCTTCCCGTCCCTCTCTGCTGCATGCCTCCTCTCTCTTTCCCCCTTCTCTCTCGCTCTCTCTCTGCCTGCAGTTTGTACCTCCCAAATGAAGCATCAGCCCTTTAATCCTTGCCTCAAGCTCCGTTTTCCAGAGAGCCTGAGCTATGGCAGGTCTGCTTCTGGATTTTCTGTGTTTTGTCATCTTGATCTATTTTGTGGCTTTAAAATGCATTTTCATATCTAATACAAATTCTTCATCGCTCTTCCGCCCCCCAAATTCCCTTGCCTATTATTACTCATTGAATCATCCAAATGAACTTTCTCACAGTTAAATTCTGGGGAAAAGAAATCGCTTTCTATTTTTCAAGTCATCTTCACATTTGTTATCTTTTTTCTATGCAACACAAATACTTACTAACAGCTTGGATGTTAGCTCGGCCCTGGGTGCTATGTGACCCCAAGAGAATTGTAATCTAGCTGGGGAATTAAAGAGAATAATCAGTAACCTTGATTTAAGCCCTCAGGGTAGGTGTCCCAGTTGGTGTAGAACTTCACAGCTGCAAGAGGCTGAGTTGAGGTAAGAGCCCTGGTCCCCGTGACCCCCAAAGCCCATCCTCTGTCTGTTCACCAGCCTGGAACACTGATGACCACAAAGATCACAATCACTGGAAGAATTCAGATGAAGGAGACCTCATGGGTGGTAGGGGCAAGGTAGGGGGTGCCATGCCAGAAAAGTCTTCAGGAAGCTTTTTTTCCTCACTCTGTTGCCCAGGCTGGAGTGCAGTGGCGTGATCTCAGCTCACTGCAACCTCTACCTCCCAGGTTCAAGTGGTTCTACTGCCTCAGTTTCCTGAGTAGCTGGTATTACAGGCACACACCACCCTGCCCGGCTAATTTTTTGTATTTTTAGTAGAAATGGGGTTTCACCATGTCAGTCAGACTGGTCTCCAACTCCTGACCTCACGTGATCCACCCGACTCAGCCTTCCAAAGTGCTGGGATTACAGGCGTGAGCCAACACGCCCAGCCAATCTTTAGGAAGCTTGAAGCTTCTAGCTAGGATTTAAGGAAATGAGGAAAGACAACATTACTCCAAGGAGAAAGAACAATACCTACTGAAGATCCCAGAAGCAATTGGAATTGGATTCCAGGAAGAACCCTGAAGCAGCCAGACCTGAGGGGGTAGGGAGAGCACACAGCAGAGGACTGGGGTCAGCTGTGGCTTCCTCATGCCAGTGTGACACAAACTGGCGTACCTGAGAATTTTCCCCTTGACAGCTTAAGAGCCCCCAGCCTGTCCCATATACTTGGCTCGGCAGCCTGTGTTTCCTGGCCAAAGGCATCCAAGGAGATAACCCAAGGCCAGGCCAGTGATGCCCCACCCTTGTTTCATAGGATATTTTTAATTGTCTTCAAATGTTCATTATTTTTTTTTTTTTTAATTCTCAAAAGACAATTTGGATTGGAAATAACGGTAGTGGTCTTTATGCTTCTTAAAGATTCTTCAACCAAAGTCTGGCACAGTGGCTCAACAGTTTGGGAGCCCAAGGCAGGAGGATCACTTGAGGCCAGGATTTCAAGACAAGCCTGGGCAACATAGCAAGACCCCAAAATTTTTTAAAACTTAGCTGGATGTGGTGGTGCATGCTTGCAGTCTCAGCTACTTGGAAGGCTAAGTGAGAGGATGGCTGGAACCCAGGATGTCGAGGCTACAGTGAGCTGACTGCATGCTGTGCTCCAGCCTGAGTGAGAGTGAGACACCCCCATCTCTAAAAAATGAATAAATAAATAAATGTAAAAATTCTTCAGGCAAAATCAGCTCATGCAACTGTAATGTGTCATCTGCCTCTACGTACAAGACACATGGTAGGTCCCATCTTTGAGAAACTGAAGCCCTACAGCCCTCTATGAGCAGGGATGTTTTCCCTCACTCAGGGCTACCACCTGAGCAGTTATCGCGATACCTGGAACAAAATGCCTGCTTTGTTGAATGAATAAGAGAGTGAATGAATGAATGAATAAATGAATACAAAGAATGTAGCAGACTCTGAGGCTGTAATGCTGTCTGAACAAAGTGCTCTGGCAATGCTGGAAAGGGAGCAGGCACATACAGCAGGTGACATTGAATGGGTTATTCCTATTGAGGAGGAGGAGGGGCAATCCACTCTTGAAGCAGCAGCCTTTTCACCTAATTCCTGCTCTGCTCCTGGGGGCCTGGGATTGCCCACATCCCAGCAGCAGGGTGAGGGTTGAAGCAGCCACTCTCATTTCTTAGCATTTGCCGAGACCATGCCCCATCAATACTTGAGGCAGGTACATGTGTCTCAGTGGAAACTCAGAAGACAAATGCCACCTCAGGGGGGTGTGTATTTGGAGGCAAGGGGACAGGTTCCTGCACTCTTGAAATAGGACTTTTACAGGCAACTGGCAGACGCTGATCTAGATATTTCAGGCAGGTGGAAAGCACCTTTACAAAGGTGCGGGGCTGACGCCCTGCGTGCTTTGAGCCTGCAAAGTGGTCTGATGCTGGAGCCACTGACCACATGATGTGGAGGTGAGGAGGCAGCAAAGGAGGAAGGGATGGGTGGAAGAATGGATGACCCTAAGTGTTAGCCTGGGAGGGTTCTCTGAAGCCATTCTGAGTGTCTCTGTGTCCTTTGAGCCCCACCATCTCCCCAAGAACAAGGCTGAGAGAGAAATATTCCATCAACACATATTGACAGTGTCCCCGCCCAAATCTCATTGGATGAAATTTGGGAATTTCGGGCCCAATCACTTGATCATCTGGGTACATCAAGTATATTCACAGGGTTCAAGGACAGAGGCAGGAATAGATGGCATGGATGCTTCCTCCCCGTCTCTGTCCCTTGGAACTTCTAACCCAGTAAACAAAAGATGAAACGCTCACGGGAATCAGGCTGGCAACATAAATGTGTGATGTCAGTTACACGCAACAGTGCAAATCAAAGATCTGTGGTGACAGCCACTCAGCGCAGGACTGGGAAGGGTGTGTGGAGAGATAGGTATGACCACAAATTAAGAGCATAGCTATGTCTAAAAGGAGTAGCCTGACTTCACACCTCTCAATCGCGGTCAAGAAGAAATGCCTAGATTTTTCTAAGAGATGCCCAGAATTTGGATGTTTACATGCAATCTTCTGACTTTGAAATGTTGGCATTTAATTCAGGTTCTGTTAAAACTCTAAACAGGCCCCAAAACCCACTTGGGCCTGAAGACAGTCCGGGTGTTGTCTGTTTGCAACCCCTCCTCCAGAGGTTTTACTAGCGCCCAGGGAAAGCTGAGCTGACTGCAGGGGCCCAGGCAGACTCACCACTGTCACATCCCAGGAGATTCCCTGCAGGGACCAGGCTCCCTCTCTGCCAGGGAAGTGGCCTGTCCAATGCAGGACAAGCCAGTGGAGACGGGTGTGGATCCCCCACTCTGTGGCTCTGCCGTCATCCCAATTGAAATAGGTGTTTCCAGTTCCAAATGTCTATGATTAACATGACTCTTAATGTGGTTTCTAAATGTGAAACCATTTTGTGTGCAAATACTGAAGGAACAAGAATTCCTTGGACCAGGGAGCTCGAGGCTTCCTCTCCTGGTTAGAGGCCCTGAGATGAAAGTATCCTTGAATGTGATCCTCTCCCATTCTTTTTATCCTGGATTCCAAATGAAATATACTGAGAAAATAAGATGTGGTGCCAGCTTCTGGGCCAGGGGCCACATCAATGGCCTCAATTCCTGCAAAGAGGCATTTGGCCGAGGGGGAATGGGGCACCATGGTCTGCCTGTAAATGGTTTGTTATGGAAGAAATGGCTTTAATTTACTGCAAAGGTTAGGGTGGCCCTGCAGATACAGGGTGCCGCCCACCCCCCAAGGTGCCCAGGAAGGGATGGAGCAGCAAGGTGATGTCAAGTACACCCTCTCAGTTCTGCAGCAACTGAGGACCATGAGTTAATGACAGAGAAGTGTGGACAGCCTCCTCCCACGCGCCCTAGATCCCCGGCTGCTGCAGAGCCTACAGAGGTCCTGACATTCCGGCTAATCGGGCATTCTTCCCAGTTCTGCTGCCAGCTTGCCCAGTCAGAGCTGAGGCCACAGAGATGCCCAGTGCTGTCACCAGGGGCATCCTGCCTGAACTCTGAGTCTCTTTTCTCTGACCCTGGAGCCAGGCCTGCGTCTTGAGCCCATGACCTATGCAGTGTTCAGGCCCCACATTCAGAAGGTCCCTGCCCTGGATTTAGATGCTCCACTGTCCTGTCTTGAAATTCCTAATTCATTTTTTAATGAGGGACTTCGCGTTTTTATTTTTATTTTACCCTGGGACCTGCCATGGCTTGGGGAAATCTCACCCTGATTGCCACACTGCTGTGGGGCTCAGCTCTCAAGGGAGTTCCTCACCCAAGGCGACACCAGGGGAAGGTGAGCTGACTTGAACTTGGAGCTACCTTCATGGCCGAGGAGGCTGTATGGTTTGAATGTCCCCTCCAAAACTCAAGTTGAACCTTAATTCCAAATGCAATAGTATTGAGAGGTGAAGCCTTTAAGAGGTGACTGCAGTCGGGTGCAGAGGCTCACGCCTGTAATCTCAGCACTTTGGAAGGCTGAGGCGGGTGGATCACGAGGTCAGGTGTTCAAGACCAGCCTAGACAACATAGTGAAACCCCATCTCTACTAAAAATACAAAAAAAAAAAAAAATTAGCCAGGAGTGAAGGCAGGCACCTGTAACCCCAGCTACTGGGGAGGCTAAGGCAGGAGAATTTCTTGAACGTGGGAGGAGGAGGTTGCAGTGAGCCAAGATTGAGCCAGTGCACTCCAGCCTGGGTGACGGTGTGAGACTCCGTCTCAAAAAAAAAAAAAAAAAAAAAAGAAGTGACAGGATCCTGAGGGCTCTGCCTTTATGAATGGATTCATTCATTCATGGATGAATGGATCAAAGGGCTACTGGATTAATGGGAGGGGAATTGGTGGCTTTATAAGAAGGAAGACACAGCATAGCACACTGGCACACTCAGCCCCTCGCCATGGGACACGCTGTGCCGCCTGGAGACTCTGCCGAGAGGCCCTACCAGCAAGAAGGCTCTCACCAGATGCAGCTCTTCAACCTTGGACTTCTTATCCTCTACAACTGTAAGAGAGAATTCCCTTTTCTTTATAAATTACCTGTTCTAAGCAATCAAAGACAGACTAACACAGAAACCTCATCTCAAGCTGTTCACACATGGCTGCAGAGAACCCAGCCAGGGCCTTGCCTGGGCCAGAAGGGCAGGGAGAGCCTGGAGCCTGCAGGGAGGGAGAAAGGCAGTCTCCAGCACAGGCAGACACAGAGCTGAAAGAGTGGAGTAGCCAGGGCCTGGGTGCCGTGGGCTTCCTGGAGGAGGAGGTTCCCAGATCTAGGACTGAACTTAACGAGTAAGCAGGGTCTGGAGAAGCCGGGGAGGCTGGGATGCAGGATATGTTGGGTAAGGGAAGTAAAAGGAGGATCAGCAGGGCAGAGGGCCCTAGATTGTGCCCGAGAGGGGCCCCAGGCCCGTTCCCCTGGTCACCCCAGCCGCCGCAGGAGCACCTTCACTCACCCTCCCTCCTGGGGTTACACACCTGCCACCTCACAGACACCCCCAGTCCCGCATCTCCCTGCACAATGCCTGCTCTGATTCTCCTTGCAGCCTGGGTGAGAGGCAGTCAGCGAACAATGCTATCTGCGCGTGGTGGCGCCCAAAATACGACTGTCATTTATTTCGTTATATGAAATTAGAGCACTCCTTGTAGCCATAATGAATCATTTCCTTCCTGCCTGGGCCACGGTGTCAGGCAGGAGCTCGGCATCCCCCATTCAGGGCCTTTCAGGCTAATAATAACCCTCGAGGGTGAGCACACATCTTCCCGAATATTTCATCTTTTCCCCTTTGTCACTGAGTTCTGTGAGCTCCCCACCCCAACAGAGACAGTCACCATCTTGAAGTAAGTGCAGTGAAAAGGACCCAAGTGCCTGCCTTACATTCCACTTTCCAAATTGGACTAAAATTTAGGAGTTTATTCCCCATGGGTCTTAAAAAAGAGCAGTTTGAGAAATGAAGAAGTCGTGTGTTTTATACACATTTAAGTGCAGTCTTAGCAAATTTGCAAACTCATTACACAGACTTTTTTTTACAAAATAGGATCATACTATTTGTTTGTACTACTTTACCTGCTTTGTTCCATTATTAATAGATAGGGAATTCTTTTTTCACTAATATCCCTGAATATTTTCACAGCTTCCCATTGTACATGTAAGCCAGAGGTCTCTAAGCCTAAGCCTCTTGTAGGGACTCTGGAGTTATATTCATAGCAAAAACTCAAATTCTGTTGTCTCTTACACTCATGCGCTGTTGCATATTTTTTTTAAGAGGAAGTCTTGCTCTGTCACTCAGACTAGAGTGCAGATTACAAATGCCCGCGACTGAATAGCTGGGATTACAAATGCCCGCGACTGCACCTGGCTAATTTTTGTATTTTTAGTAGAGAAGGGGCTTCACCGTGTTGGCCAGGCTGCTTTCAAACTCCTGACCTCATGATCCACCTGCCTCGGCCTCTCAAAGTGCTGGATTACAGGCATGAGCCACTGCGCCTGGCCACATACAACTCTTATGCCATACGCTATTGTCATCATTTTTAACTTACTGTTTAATATTTGAGTGGTTTCTAATTTTTTATGTAAAAAATTATGTCACAATATCTGGTAAAATGACATACGCATTTACATTTTGACACAGCAATCTCACTTCTAGGGATCTAACAAAAGATGCAGGAGCAAAAACACAAAATGATGAAACACAGTGCTATTCATTACAGCACATTCATGCTAGCAGAAGACTGGAAACAACTCAAGTATCTCTCAGTAATGAACTAGTTGAATAAACTATGGTACATCCAAAAATGTAGACTGCCATGCCACTTTAAAAAGGAATAAAAATATCCCTATACACTGATATGGAGTTACCTCCCAGATACATTATTAAATAAAAAGCAAGGTGGAGGAAAGTGATTTTTGTATGGTATCATTCATCTACGAAAGGAAGGGATATGCAGGCACGTATGCACACACATGCGCGTGCGCGCACACACACACACAGTTACTAATATTTTTAAAATTAAAAAACAAAGCAAAACTTTAAAAAATAACTATCTGTAGATTCAGAGGGAACAGAATGGAGAACAAAGGGACAGAAGCTGGACTTCTCTGAACATAATTTGTGTTATTGATTTGATGTGGAACCCATGAAATATTTTACATAATTTTAAACAAAATTAGTTTTTTTAATCCTCTCCAGAAAGATGAAACAGGCACTTTTTTCTATTCCTCCCACTAAGTACAACAAAAACTCCTGAACATTATATATAAAACAAACATAATAATTATGTGAATATAAAACAGACATAAGAATTTTCTGAAAAATGGAAAAACTATGGTAGAGTGGCTGGGTACCTCAAGACCCAAGGAATAACATAGGCGTGAGCTCTCTGGGTTTTCTTTTTGCTTCTTAGATGCTGAACTTACAATTGAAGAGGTTAAAAATCTGGAAACCACAATGGACACAGATGACAAAAACAAAAAACAAAAGAAAACATTTGTTCTCTCTAGCCAAAGGAGCAGAAAAGGGGCAGCCTAGCAAGTCAGAAAACTTTTAGATGGTAACCACACTACTCCAGCCAAATACCACAGGAAAAAAACCTTGTGGTCCCACTCCATTCAAGGCCAAATGAAGAGTCTAGACTCTCACCCTCACGAGGACACCCAACATCCATGCTGAGCTGATATCAGAAAAGACCAAGTGTGGAGTCTTCATCCCCATTGGCCTCCATCCCCCAACAGTATCAGTGGAGGAGTGGTAGGGAATCACATTATCTTACACGTCAACTAAGGCAAAGTGCGAACCTGGAAGAAGACTGTATTTATACCAGATAAACTAGAATTCAGGGAAAAAAAAATTACCAGATACAGAGAGAGACATCATAATGATGATAAAAGGGTTAATCCACCAAGAAGACATACTGATCCTAAACGCGTGTGCACCAAACAGAAAAGCTGTAAAATGCATGAAGCCAAAACTGATGGGAAGCATCTCCCCTACTACAGCAGTATCAGAAAATAACCAACTATACCACAAACTCTAAGATTCAAAGTCTCATCATATAACACAAATTCCCATTTCAATTTAAAAATCACTCATGCTATAAAAACAAAGGTCGCAAACTGCATAAAAATGACAATCAGATGCTAACATCAATATGACAGAATGGCGTTAAAATTATATGACAAGTATTTTAAAGTAGCCATCATAAAAGTGCTTCAGTGAGAAATTACAAACACACTTAAAACAAATAAGGTAATAAAGAGTCTTGATAAAGAAATAAATGACATAGAGAAGAACAAATGGAAATTTTAAAACTGAAAAATACAATAACCAAATTTTTAAAACTCAGTGAATGAGTCAAAAAGCATAATGAAGGGGGGAGAGGGGAAAAAAATCAATGAACTAGAAGAGAAAATAATGGAAATTATCCATCGGAACAACTGAGAGAAAAAATAGACTGAAAAAAAAATAACACCTCAGGGATTGGTGGGACTGCAACAAAAAACAGAACATTTATTATATCAGAGTCTTGAAATGAAAGGAGAAAGAGGATGGCACCGAAAAGTACTCAACAAAAGAATGACTGAAAATGTCTCTGAGTTTTCAAGACATTAAGCTACAGATTCAAAGAGCTGGGTTCACCCAAACAATATAAATGTAAAAAATTCCATATCAAGACACATTGCAGTTGAATTTTTGAAAATTAAAAACAAAGACAAAAACAGGCAAAAGAGAGAGAGAGAGAGAACATGATATATGGAGAAAGCAATTAGAATAACAGTAGATTTTTCATCAAAAATCATGGAGACCAGAAGTGGCAATGTGTTTTTCAAGAACTGAAAGAAAAGACATATAGATGAAGGGAACACAATAGAACCCAGAAACAGACCCCACAAAATACCCAATTAATTTTTTACAAAGGCACAAAAGCAATTTAATGAAGTAAAGATATACCCTTTTTAACCAGTGGTGCTGGAGCAATTGTTTATCTCTGCTAAGGCAGAGAAAAGCTTGAATCCAGGAGGCGGAGGTTACAGTGAGCCAAGATCGCACCACTGCACTCCAGCCTGGGCAACAGAGTGAGACTCCGTCTCAAAAAAAAAAAAAAAGGTCACAGTGGATATTGCCACACGCATGTCAAAATGTCTTTGGAGTGACACCACCAAATGCTGATGAGGATGCAGAGAAACTAAATCACTTTTACATTGTCGGTAGGAAAGTAAAATGGTAAGACATTCTGAAAAACAGTTTGGCAATTTCTTAAATAACTAAACATGCAAATGCCATTCAACCCAACAATTGCAACACCTGGGCATTTATCTCAGAGAAGTGAAAACTCAGGTTCACACAAAAACCTGTATACAAATGCTTAGCTTTCTTCACCATAGCCAAAAACGAAACAACCTCAATGTCCTTCAGTGAGTGAATCATTAGGCAAATTGTGATCCATCCATGCTATAGAATACTACACAGCCATGAAAAGTAACAGCTTGAGTCATGTTCCTGACAATGATGCTTAGTGGAAAAAGCCAATCTCAAAGGGTTACAGGCTGTATGATTCCATTTATTTAACATTCTTGAAATAACAACCTCATAGACATAGAGAACAGATTGGTGGCTGCCAGTGGTTAAGGAGTGAGTTGGGAGGGAATGCTTGCGGCTATAAAAGACTAACATAAGACAGTCTCCTAGTAAAGGAAACTTTCTGTATTCTGCCTATTTCAATGTCAATATCCCGATTCTGACAGGGTGCTGTAGTTTTGCAAGGTGTTATTATTGGGGGAAACTGGGTAAAGGGTATGTGGTATCTCTCTGTACTATTTCTTACTACTGCACATGGATTTCCAAATATCTCAAAATAAAAAGGTTGATTTTTTTTAAATAAAGATCAAGGTAACCAAATAGTTAATGGTGGAAAACTTCTCCTTACAGAACTATTCCAGCTAATGAGTTAAGAAGGGGTGATAGAATATAACCATGTTGCAGCCTTAATAAAATAATAGATCTAGGCCGGGTGCAGTGGCTCACACCTGTATTCCCAGCTCTTTGGGAGGCCGAGGCAGGCGGATTCCCTGAGCTCAGGAGTTCAAGACCAGCCTGGGCAACACAGTGAAACCCCATCTCTAAAACAAACAAAAAAAAAAAGATCAGATTTTACTCCTTGAGACCACTGGGCCTTCTGGTCATCTGAAAAGTATGGACCTCCCTCTAAGAATAAAACAATGAAGTAAAATGAAATACATAGGTAACAAACTCTTGAAGTATTATCAACATATGTCACAAAACTCTTGAAGTATTATCAAAATATGTCAAAAAACAAATTTGTGACATAACAATATATGTGGATCCTTATGTTCTTATCAATAGCAAAGTCTAGTGGAGTGTTTAATAATTTTAAAGTGGAAAGGAGCATAACTTATATTTCAAGATGCCTGCAATTTGCAATAGCTATAATGCTATATGAAAATATCTGTGACTTCTACTGGTGACATAGTTGCAGGATATACAAGATACAGCGGAACATGTTAAATGACACGAAAACAATACAATCAGTAAAATCAAGTCTGTGGGAAACCCAACGGTGCAATTCATCCAGCCCCTTCAACAGATTCCAAGGGAAAAAGAGAGTGGGGGAGGGAAACAGAGATTAAAAGAGATGAGATGCGTCAACCAGTTGCCAAGGGTGGACTTTATCTGATTCAAACAAAAGAAAAAAGAAAGATTATGAGACAAGGAGGAGAAATTAAATATCGACTGAATATTTCACAATATTAAGGAATTTTTGTTAATTTTAAAGTGAGATAAAGGTGTTGTGACTTGCTTTCTGAAGGAGCCCTTATCTTTTAGAGATGGCTTCTGAATTATTGATGGATGAAATAACGCAATACCTGGGCCCTGCTTCCCATCACCTGGGAGAAGGAAGGGGACCCAGGAGTTGACAAGCATCGAAGCTGAGTAACAGGGTACAAGAGTCCATTTTCCTGTTCATGCTACTTTTGTACAATTTTTAAATTTTCTGTAATAAAAAGCCAAAAACAAATCTGCAATGAGCATTATTGCATTTGAACCTTTCTTTTCATCCAGGATTAATTCCCTACAAACAGTTCCTAATAGTGGAATTGTGGGTTTTAAGGGTGTGAACATTTTAAAGCTTTTGAAATGCATTACTTGAGTGAGCTAGTGGAACAGGAAAAGATAGAGTAGCCCAATGCCTCTCCTAGCAGAAAACAAGGGAACTTTTAAATAAATATATATATATACACGAATAAAAAGACAGGGTCTGGCTCTGTCCTTCATGCTGGCGTGCAGTGGCACAATCACAGCTCACTGCAGTCTCGAACTCCTGGGCTTGAGCAGTCCCTCCCACCTCAGCCTCCTGAGTAGCTGGGACTACAGACACATGCCTCCCAGGCTTGGCTAATTTTTTTTTAAATTTTTTGTAGAGATGTGAACTCGCTAGGTTGCCCAAGCTAGTCTCAAAGTCCTGGCCTCAAGCAATTCTTCCACCTCGGCCTCCCAAAGTGCTGGGGTTACAGGCATGAGCCAGGAACATTTTTTAGAAGGCTTGTCTTCCTCCACCCTACCTCTCCTCCTCTTTGCCCAAATGTGCCCTTCCTCTGTGAAAGAAACCAAATTTTAGCCAGCACTCAAACCCTGGTTCTCACTATTCAAATTTCTCTGGCTCTGGCACCCATTTGGCTGGATGTAAAATCATGTATTCACCTAAGTTTGGTAGTTGGACATCTACATTTTGCCTATTTCTTTCTTTTATAGAAGATGTTGTAACAATGTGTCTATCATAAATTGCTGGTCATTTTTTGTTATGTCCTTGGGATAAATTCCTAGAAGAATCTACCTGGCTCAAAAGAAAGTGCACTTTTCAGATCTCGTGAGAACTGAGTATCACAAAAAAAAAAAAAAAAGAAAGTGTACTTTGCCCTCCTAGAAACTGTTTCTGGTTAATCCCATCAGTGCCCAGTGGCTGGTTCCTGGCTTTTTACTAGGTACCATCAAATTTACAAACAAACATCAGCCAATTTGGTGGGTTAAATGAGGCCACCTCGGGCCAGGCACAGTGGTTTATGCCCGTAATCACAGTACCTTGAGAGGCCAAGATGGTAGGATCGCTTGAGGCCAAGAGTTCAGAAACTGACCTGGGCAACATAGAGAGACCCTCTCTCTACAAAATAAACTTTTAAAACTTAGCCAGGTATGGAGGCACATGCCTGTAGTCCCAGCTACTCAGGAGGCTGAGGTGGGAGGATAGCTTAAGTCCAGGAGGTTGAGGCTACAGTCAGCTTTGATGATCACCACTACACTCCAGCCTGGGTGAGACAGAGCAAGACTCTGTCTCTTAAAAAACTTTTTAAATAAGGTATCCTTGCTGCTAACATGAGCATCTTTTGATTAGTAGGGGGTTGAACACTCTAATCTGGTCAACTCTCAGGAGCAAGCTTAATTCCTTGGACTCCCTTGGAAAATGAGGTCTGGCATTAAACTCTCTTAGAAGAATGCGTGTTCAGCTTGAACATGCCCCACAGCCAATGCCCAAACTCTCCCTGAACCATGATTCCCAGTGTGATCAGAAGAACCACCTGCAGAGGTGGCCTCTTGGCAAATTCCAGTTCACAGACCCACCCCACACCTACAGAATTGGAGTCTCTGGATGCGGAGACTGGACATCCCTATGGAATTCCACTAAGACCCCTGACCTAGAGAGAGCTGTGCCAGTTCCTCATCCTTCAAAACTGGGCTGGATCATTCACAATAGCCAAGATATGGAATCAACCTAAGAGTTTATCAACAGATGAATGGATAAAGAAATGTGGCGCATATATACAATGAAATACTATTCAGCCTTTAAAAAGAAATCTTGTCATTCGCAACGACGTGCATGAACTTGAAAGACACCATGTTGAGTGAAATAAACCAGGTACAGAAAGACAAATATGGCCTGATGTCACTTATACATGGAATCTAAACAACTAGAACTCATAGAAGCAGAGAGTAGAATGGTGGTTCCCAGAGGCTAGGAAGATGGAAAGTTAGAAAGATATCGGTCAAAGGATCTAAAACCTCAGGAAGAATGAGTTCAAGAGATCTAGTGTGCATCATGGTGGTGACTATAGTTAATAAGGTATTGCATACTTGAAAATCACTAAGAGAGTAGATTTTAAGTGTTCCCACCCCCCCAAAAAAATAATAAATGCATAAGGTAATGCATATGCTAATTAGCTTGATGTCGCCATTCCACATGCACGTGTATATCAAAGCATCGTGTTGTATTCCATACAGATATATAATTTGTATTTATCAATTTTTTTAAAAAACTGGGCTGGTTAGCAGTTGAAATTATTTCTTAGGAGGCAACAGAAACGCCTGCTGAATGAACCAACAATGAATGAATGAATAAATGAAAGAAGGAAGAAAGGGATAAATGGCTTAATTAACTGACCAATGAATTCATGAATGAACAGATAAGCTAATGTGTCAATGAATGAAAAGATGAGTGAGTGAGTGGGTGAATAAGTGAGTGCCTATGAGCAGAAAGGGAGTGTTGGTATTTGGCTTTTTAATAGATACCAATGAATTACAAACAAACATCAGCCAATTTGGTGGGTTAAAATAAGGTCACCTTGGTCCAGGCACAGTGGCTCACGCCTATAATCCCAGCACTTTGGGAGGCAGAGGCAAGAGGATCACTTAATCTCAAGAGTTAGAGACTGACCTGGGCAACATAGAGAGAACCCCTCTCTACAAATAAAAAAATAAAAAAAAAAACCTTTTGAAACTTAGCCAGGCGGGGAATTGGGGGACACAGCAGAGATGGAAGCCTGCCAGCCTCCCTTGCTGTCCTTCTGCCACCCAGGTTGCACGCAGCCTTAGGAGGTAGAGACAGAATCAACTCCCCACACCACCCAGGACACTGCATCCCAGGACAGAAGCACCGAACTGCCCCCACGATGACCCCCAAACACAAAATAACAGATTTTATTTTTTCTAAACATTTTTTCAAAGAATTTTTGTACATGCCCTCTAGCTACAAATAAAATAATTATTTGTGAGAAGAGGAAGGCTTTCAGCATCTGAAAGAAAATCACACAAGCTGCTGGGTAAATGAACACTTGCCTTCTGAGTAAGCAGAATGTGTTTTGGAAATCTCCAGCAGTGACCAGGGGTGTGCACAGCTTGAGAAGTGGAAGCTCTTTTTTCCCTCCTGGTCTCTCTCTCCTTCCTCCCCTTCCCACCTTTTCTCTCTTGTCCTCTCTTCTGCTCTCAAATCCTTTTCCTAAGAAGGGCTAGAGTCCCAAGGAGCCGTGGAGAAAAAGAAAGCAAATCACCGCACCCCTACGCTCTGCACTGGCCCGTGTGTCTGCCTCGGTCCTACCAGCCACATAAGTTGCAGGAAGCATCCCTGCCCCTCTTTGCACCACTGCCCCTCTCTACCAATCCTTGCCTAGAGATCAGAGGAAGAAGGACATGTCTGTGGTCCACGGATGCTGCACGAGGACCTCCGTTCTGAGGTCTGTGCTATCTGGCTTGGAAGCTGTGCTCTTGGGGGATCCCCAGGCAACTGGGATTAGACATGACCTCTAAATCAGGACTCAAGGCTCAGCTGCTGGAGACAATATACTTTCACAAGTCAGGGTATGGGCCACCAGCCAGGGGCACAGATGGGACACATTGCTAGACTGGAGTGATGCTTCATCTTTAAAACAGGACACACCCAGCCCTAGGCTAGGGGAGACAGAGGAAACCCAGGAATTCCTCATTATCATTACTCGTTTCTACAATATTCGTGCAAATGGATGCCCCAAAACATGTGCAGGCTTTCCCCAAAGGGCTTTCTTTCCTTTTCTTTCTTTTTCCTTTTCCTTTTTTTTTTTTTTTTTTTTTTTTTGTCCTCTGCTCTGACAGCCTTCTAGAATTCCCTTCCCAGCCTGGCCACATGCCTGGGGCCTCTGAATCGTGGGAAGGCAGGACATATTCAGGACTAGGAGCTCTGTTGATTTTATTTCTATTTTAATAGTCTCAGCATTGCCACCTTTATATATAATATTTTCCAATTTTGGAATTCTGTGGCTAAGAAACTGTGGTTACACCTGTGGCTGACCCCATCGCAGAAGGCAAACCAGGGTGGCAAAGATAGGGACATTCCTCCCTCAGCCCCCAGCCTGCAGATCGCATCTCAGCTAAATTGTCGCTGGTTCCCGGGCTCTGTTTTCCAGCGAGTCCTTTTTCCTCACCTTCACGGGACGAGATCGGGCCGGGTTTCTCTTCTCTCCAATGTTACTTCAACTTCTCGTCATAAAATGGAATGATTCCAGTGTTTATGCTGTTAACTACATTTATCTTTAAGAGCAAGATGTTGAGTTTAGTTTTAATGATGAAAAAAGCCTTTCAAAGGATAACTCATTGAAACTCATTATGCACTATAAAGGCCACTATTTAAAGATTCGGTAATTCCAGCGATGATCTTTTTAAAGCAGATTTATAGCAGAAAATAGTTACATTCTTTGACTTCAGTTATAATTTTCTATTTTGTAATTTAATACTCCTTTAGTTTATATTTGCACATTAAAAATATAGCATCTAAAAGTCCATCATTAAATACTTTTAATAAGTGCAATAAATAAGTTTTACAGTCTGCATAAATCTAAAAACAAAACCAACATAAATTGTTAATCTTACACTTTTTCTCATTAATTGCAGTACATAAACATATGTTTTATACAAAGATATTTGCTACAAAATAAGTATAATAAATACAGTTTACCACATGTATTAATCTTAATAGTTACAAGCTGTTAATCTTATATATTAGGTAATAATTTGCAATAAATAATTGTTTATTATCTTGATGTTTGCTTGTCTTGGGTTCTAGCAATATGCAATAAAGAAATGCAATTTTGAATAATTTGATTGTAAGACTGCTGGGAAAATTCTGTATGTTATAATTAGCTGGGAGAGGATTCTAGTCACAAAAGCAAGCACAGAAACGGGGTTCGATAACCCAAACATACATTATTGAGTCCATAAATAATTTTAAAAGTTACATTCAGATTCAAACAAAACAGAATGTTTTAAACTTAAATGCAATTAGTGAAACATTTCACATTCTTTAGTGCTTTCATCATTACACATTCAAAAGGAGATAAAGAAACCCGGAAGCCCCATCAAAACTGCCAGCCTCCAAGCTGAGATGGGAACATGGCTGCCTTTGGGAGAAAGAGTGGCCTGATGGCTCGTCCCCATCAGCCAAGGGCTCCCCTCGGCCTGGAACACACCCTCCGGAACAACCACCAGTGCACCCACAAACACAGCACCCGGCAGACCTCACCTTCAAGCCTGCACTTAGGGAACCGCACACACATTTCTCACACGCATCCTTACTGAGCTTAACAGAAATGGTTAATCTTATATGTAAAGGTAATAATTTGTCATAAATAATTGTTCATTATCTGGGCCTTTGCTCATCTTGGAGTTGAGCCGCATGCAATAAAGCAGTGCAATTTTGAGTAATTCAATTGTAAGGCTGCTGGGGAAACATGCTAGATTGTAATGAGCCTAGGAAGGGTCCAGTGGGCCAGAGACCCCAAAGAACTGACCTACCAGCTCTGGCACATGCAAAGCCCAGGTCCTCACCAGCGATTACACGGGTCCTTTAAATTTTCACTCCAAGACAGAGAACAAACCAGTTTCCCCTTCTCATTTCTGCCAGAGTAGACATCACTCAGAAGAAACCGGTCCTAGATGAAGTGAACCTCGGTCCCTGGGGAAGGCTGAGGTGGCAACTCCACCAAGCCGGCTGATTGGCACCAAAGGCTCACCTGTCTGCCTGGAAGAGGTGGGGGTGGGGGGTCATTTCCTCCAAAGTGACCCTGACACTGTTCCTGGCAGCAGCTGCATCCTGGCACATCCCTGCAGGCAGAGAGCTGAAAGCAGTCCAGGCAAAGAGGAGGCTGTGAGGTCAGGGAGCAAGGACCCTGTGCATTTCGGCTTCATAGAATCCCACGGGCAAAAACACCCACTTCAAGGAAAACTCCCCCAAGCCAGGAAAGGGAGGGAGGGAGGGTGGGAAGGAAGAAAGGAGGGAAGGAAGAAGAGAAGGAAGGAAAGAAGAAGGGAAGGAGGGAGGGAAAGAGAGGAAGAGTGAATAAAAAAAGAAAGAAAGAGAGAGAGGAAAGGGGGGAAGGGAGGGAAAGAGAGGAAGAATGAATAAAAAAAGAAAAGAGGGGAAGGAAGGCAGGGAAGAGAGAAAGAAAGCAAAGAAGGAGAGAGGGAGGGAGGAAGGACAGAGGAAAACAGAGAGAAGAACAAGGGAGGAGGGAGGGAAGGAAGGAAGGAGGAAAAGAGAGGAAAGAAGGAAGGAGGGAGGGAGAGAAAAGGAGGTGGGAGGAAGGGAAAAAGGAAGGATAGAGGGAAGGAGGGAGGGAAGCGAGAAGGAAGGAAAAGAAGGGAAGATGGAAGGAAGGGAGGAAAAACGAAGAACTAAGGGAGACTCCTAGATCCATTATAACCATGAACAGCCCTTCCTAATAGAAAAAAGATCAGCACCCCACAAAGACACACACATACACGCCCTGACACGCATCTAGTGACATGAGTCTCCATATCAAAGCCACTCGCAGTGTATTCCTGGCAGTCGCTGCGGTTTGTGGTTTTCACATCTCGCTTCTTCTAGGCTCCTGGTACTCAGCGCACCTGCTAGACTGGGCCTGGTTTCCCCTCTTTAGGTTCAGCTCACACCCGGAGCCTAAGCCCCGGGCCTGCTCTCTGCCTAGGCTGGGCATAGCACCGTCCACAGCCTGGGAGGGGGCCATTCATCGGGGTGACAGAACGGTTCAGTCCAAGGGGAAAGTTCCTGCCTAGGGCCGGGCTTCAGCCAGGATCGGTTCCCAGGGGCAAGTGCGGTGAGCCTGAGGCCCCAGGCGTCGGAAGACACCACAGGTCTCCCCCTCCTCTCCTCCGTCCCAGTGAGCACCTGCGGTCCAATCGCCCCGAGCCAGGGGCCCTGCTTTCAGCCCAGTTGGAAAGGGACAGAAGCTCCCCCATCTCCTGCCCCCTTCCAATGACAGGCAGCTCCTGCAACACCCTCAGCCCTCAGGAGTCCCTTTCGTGGGGTCCCCACCCCCGTCCTGGAAATGAGACCCCAGGTTCCAGGATGCAGTTGGCATCACAGGGGAAGGGACTCCACCCGCTACCATGACCCGGGAGAGGCCTTCCCGAGGGTCCGAGGGTCCAAGGAGCCCTGCCCCACCCCAGCCCATCAAGGGGACCGCGTTTTAGGGGCATTCCTGGATTGTCAAGAAACGCTGGCTCATCCGGACCCCTGGGGGGCCCAGCATGAAGCCGGGAGCACCCTGACACCCCAAAAAGAAGGAACCTGGGGCACTTGTCGAACTCAAGGGGAAGGAAAGGGCGCCCGCCACGGTCTGCTTCTGCGAGGCAGCTGCCACCAAAACCCGCGCCCAGGGCCCCGCGGGGCCGCCCTGGCAGCTGGAAAGCGCCCTCCGGTAACTGAGTCCCCGGGCGGCGGCGGGGCAACTGCGGAAATCACGCAGCCAGATGAAGCTCATAAATTTCCCCTGTGAACAATTGTTTTCATTTCCCTCCCATGCCACTAGGTATTATAAGTGGAAAGCAAAACACAAGTAAATATGTTCATTCCGCTCCTGCGATGGGTGATAAACCGGAGGCGGCCGAGGCCGGCAGAGGTCAGCGGACCGCGCGTCGCGGGTCTGCGAGCGGACACTGCCACCCTCCGGCCGCGCGCGGGACTGCACCGGCCCCGCCGCCTGGCTCTCCCGCCCGCTCGCTGCCAGCCGACGCTCGCTTTGCGCCATTCGCTCAACGTGCGTGCCAACTGCAGGGCGTCTGAAAGGACAGAGAGCTCCCCTGTTTGAAATAACCATTTTTACTCATCACAACCTCTCTTCCAGAAATTACCGCTCTTATTAACGTTTTCATACAATTATCTTCAGTCTTTATGTGCCTTTTGTGATGTTTTTCTGTGTACCTATAACATACAAAGCTGTTCCTACAATATTAAAGCCTGATTTTGTAGCTAACACTTAAACAAAAGTTATTGTCGCACAAGATGGCCTCACAGATACCTTTTTAGGGGCTGTGTAATATTTCAACTTGGGACTGTACCAAAAGTTATTGAACCATCTCCCAATTGTTCATTTAAAGAGTGTCTAATGCTTTCGTCATTGTGCATAATCCTATAATTGAAACCTCTATTCAAAAACCTTTGTTCACATTGTTAAGATACATACTAAAGGCAGGATTACTAAATGAAAAGAAATTTTAGATAGATAGATAGATAGATAGATAGATAGATAGATAGATAGATTTTTTTTTTTTTTTTTTTTCCCCTGAAACTGACTCTGGCTCCATCACCAAGGCTGGAGTGCAGTGGTGCAATCTCGGCTCACTGCAACATCTGCTTCCCAGTACAAGCGATTCTCCTGCCTCAGCCTCCCGAGTAGCTGGGACTACAGGCTTGCACTACCACACCCGACTAAGTTTTGCATTTTTAGTAGAGATGGGGTTTTGCCATGTTGACCAGGCTGGTCTCGAACTCCTGACCTCAGGCGATCTGCCCGCTTCAGCCTCCCAAAGTGCTGGGATTACAGGCATGAGCCACTGCGCCCCGCCAAGAATTAACATTTTTAAGGATCTTAGTAGCATTATTATTTTCTAGATGTATAATACCTACATGGAGAATATTATTTAAAATGAGCAAATATAAAATAGTGCTCAAACGACTGAACAGACTGTATCACCAACATATCAATCCCTACTCATCTAATCTTTCACTTGAATGCAAGTCCAATAAAAATTCTATCAAAGCTTTTTTTGATAATTTGTCACATTGATTCCAAATTCCATGTGAAAGAATAAATAAAAATCTCCAGAAAACATTGTTGTTAAAAAAGAGAGGAGACTTCCTCAACAAGATATTAACATATATTGCAGAAAGCTACAATAACTAAAACAGCGAAGGGCAAAAGAGAGAGTGCGGAAGTAGAACCCAAATATTTTAACATAAAGGCATTTTATATCAAGGGAAAAGGATGGCTAATTGCTGAAGATACAGGTACAATCTGCCACACATTCAGAAAACAAGAAAAGTTAGTCCCCTACCTCATACCACATATTCAAATGAATGCTATAGGGATTAAAGATTTAAATTTTTAAGTGAAATTATAAAAGTGATATTTACATATATGGTAATAGACAAGTTCTTTCTAAGTCCAATTGCAAAGGCAGAAGCTAAAAAGTTTAAAATACCCAGATCTGAGGTGCACATTTTTTAAATATCCACACGTGAAAAATGTAATTTTGAAATTGAAAGGTAAACCAACACTAGGAAAAAGAAAAATGCTTTCAACATACATCACAGAAAGGTTAATGCCCCCGGTGTGGAAAGCTTTCTTACAAATGAACAACAGATAAATATTTCAACAGAAAAAAAAATAAACTGGGGACATGAATAGCAATTCACAAAAAAAAATACAAATGATAGACATATTAAAGTTGTTTAGTCTTATTAGCAATCAAAAGACATGCAAATTGAAACAAAAATGAAAAAATTTTACCCCTATATTGATAAATATAAAAACAATGATTGTGTTTTCAAGGATGGAGAAATGAATCCTTTCAACACAGGGTGATAGGGCAAATCAGGTAAACTTTATAAAGGGTAATTTGACAATATGGTAAAAATTCTTAACAACACATGACCCCATGATCCAAAGATTCTACTTCCAAAGGAATCTATCACAGATATGTACAAAGATTCAGCTGTAAGGTTGTTCATTGCTATCAGGAACGAACCAACTGTCCAACAATAGGCTACTAGATTTTACGTAGATATATAATATCATAAGATAGATAATATAATCAACTTCTCAATAGTAATGTTGTAGAAATTAACATTTAAGGATTTCTTAACAGATAATATTCAAGGAGTTCTCATAAAATACTGTTTCGTAGCAAAAAAACAAGTTACAATGTAACTATGCTTTCTACACACATAGGAAGGAAAAACCTATAAGGTATTCCTTTAAATAATAATAATGGCAGGTGGGCTACAAGTAATTTTTAATATTCTTTTTGTTGCTTGATATTTTCTCTATATGTTTAATAATTTCTTTTCAATTGTTAAGGAGAAAAATAGTTTTCAGTGGTTTTCTAGAAATATTGTATTTTATGTTCCCACCAGCAATAGTTGAGAGTGTTTGTTCAGGCCAGACAAAGGGGGCTCATGCCTGTAATCCCAGCAATGTGGGAGGCCAAGGCGGGAGGATCACATTAGGCCAGGAGTTCGAGACCAGCCTCCATTCTACAAAAAAAAATTAAGGAAAAAACAAAGACAATGCTCATAATCATTTTTTTTTTTTTTGAAATAGAGTTTCACTCTTGTTGCCCAGGCTGGAGTGCAATGGCATGATCTCGGCTCACGGCAACGTCTGCCTCCGGGTTGAAGCTATCCTCCTGCCTCAGCCTCCCGAGTAGCTGGCATTACAGGCATGAGCCACCACACTTGGCTAATTTTGTATTTTTAGTAGAGACAGGATTTCTCCATGTTTGTCAGGCTGGTCTTGAACTCTCAACCTCAGGTGATCCACCTCAGCCTCCCAAAGTGTTGGAATTACAGGCATGAGCCACTGTGCCTGGCCCATTTGCTCATTTTTTTAAATCAAATACTCTCAGAATACACATGTAGAGCAAAGCACATTCAAGCCTGGTCATCTACACTTGCAGGAGCTTTCATGTCCACCTTCACAGGTGACGGCATCAAAATCACACTTTTCCCAAAAATACAGATCCAAGGTTTTCCTGCATCCAATGCCCCATGTTGTGAAAGGAAGCACAAAATCTATGTGGGCTTACACATTTTTTTCAGGTTTTGGGGATTACTAATAGATTTCCAGGACTTATTTTCTCCTAGGTTCTAATGTCATCCCACTATATTTATATGGGAGGGAAATTGTGTTTTTCCTCCTCAATCTAAAGTCATTACCATCTCTTATATGATAAAAATTAATCAAACTATTTTCTTAAGATAATTCTTGTAAAATTGAGGTGCCTATTACAGGCCTGCACAGCTTATGTCCCAGAAACTACACTCATCTCTGCCTTTCCTGTTTTCATAGTCTCATTTCTTCTATTATTAACTTTTTTTAAATGAGACAGGCTCTTTCTCTGTTGCCCAGGCTGGAGTACAGTGGTATGAGCACAGCTCACTGCAGCCTCAAACTTGTGGGCTCAAGCCATCCTCCTGCCTTAACCTCCCAAGTACTGGGGATCACAGATGCATGCCATCACATCTAGATATATATATATATATACACACACACACACACACACACACATACATATATATACGTATATATGTACGTATATATATGTGTGTGTGTGTGTGTGTGTATATATATATATATATTTTTTTTTTTTTACTTTTTGTAGAAAAGGAGTCTCACTATGTTGCCCAGGCTGGTCTCAAACTCTCAAGTGATCCTTCCATCTTGGCCTCCTAAAGTGCTGGGATTACAGGCATAAGTCACTCTCCCCAGCACATAATCCCATTTTACCATGCACCTGGTCCCCTGTTTATCAAGACATCTGTGTCTGCCCTTGCCCCAGTCCCTCCCTTGGGGAAGCTGCTTCTCTGTAGCCAGAAAAAGCCCTTGGGGTGGTGGACGATGGGGGAAACTATGGGGTGGGACATGAGGACACAAACTGAGGCAGGACCTGTGCCTTCTGGGGGCTGAGACACTGGGGTCAAATATGTCAGAGGTAAATTTGTGACTTCAATCATCATTGCCCAAACCTGGGTGGGGCCGCTCTGTGTGAGCCTGGGGAACCACAGGCTCAGGACGGGATTCTTCTGCACAAGGCAACTCAGGGATTTAGCCAGTGTCCTAATGCCCAGGGTGCTGCCTAGTTGAATAAACACAAAGGCACCAGAGGAGGAGGTACCTGTGTGGATACAGGTATCTGGGACTCCAGGTCAGGGTCACTAAACTGAAAACCCATCTGTCGCAAGTAAGGCATGCGATAAGAGAAGGACATCCCCAAAAGAATACCTTGAGCACAGGGCTACAGCAAAATCTAACTCAAGACACCCTCCCCCTGCCCTGGTATTGGCATGGAAGAGTCTCCATGCCAGCAGGTGACACCCAACACTGACCAAAGGCATCTTAGTATCAGCAGTCTCTGACACCCCAAGCCCCCAAGGTATCACCACTGGCCACAGCCCAACACAGAGACAGCAGCAGCATAGCAAGGCAGCCACAGCATAAAGTCAGAAGGTCCCTTCACCCTGACAGCTGCAACAAAGGCGCTTGCTTACAGGAAGCAGTGAGAACACACGTGGTCACACGTATGGACACACACATTGGTGAGCATCTCTCTTCTGGACTTGAACGCCTCTGCTCTATGCTGCCACTCAGTGTGATATCTGGCACGTGGTAGGCACTTAATGAGTGTTTTCTGAATATAGGAAGGAACAGGGGGAATGGAAGGGTTGTGCAGACATCATCCAATGTCTTATTTCTCTACCAGTTTTGGATCCAGAAGGCAGCATGGCATTCAGGGTGCAGCTCAGACCATGTTGTCAATTTCATACCAAGCATCAGCTGTCGGGGGAAAGACAGACATGTATGCCCAGGGCACTGGGTGGCTTTTACCTCCATAAAAAATCACCTTCTGAGAGACACTCCCCAAATTCTTCAGAGGAAGGACACAGCACAGGGGATCCGCCTGCCTTCAAAGACGGCCAACAGAGCAGATGCCAGCAGGCTTGAAGCAGAGCCCTCGCCACCCACTTGGCAGGCAGGTAAAGTTGGACAAACCCTGGTCTCTGTTGCCTCATCGGTAAGATGGCACTAATTACCCAAGCTTGTCCCGAGAATCTAATGACATAATGAGCACAAAAGCCCCTCATTAGCCAGGGGGCAAAAGGCATCGTTATGCCATGTTTTAAGGACGCCGTTTGCCACTGGGCAGAACAGAGGAAGAGAAGCAGGAAGGAGCCAGATGCCCATGGTCTTGGCCCATCGCCTATCAGCATCACATCTGAGCCTGGGATCTCCACCCCGGGCTCCCACCTCTCCTTTTGGGGACCCAGAGCTGCCTGGAGGGCAAAAGTCCAATGAGTGCTCAGAGCAAAAGAACCACTGCAGAACTCAGAGTGGCCGCCACATACGTAAGGGTGTGTGCTCCAAGTGACTGCCTTTCCTTGGTGCAAGGAGCAAGGACGTGATGGTTGGAAAGTGGGCAGTGAGGCCTCCCCATTTCAAAAGGCTCCTCCCAGTGACCCAGCGTTGGCCCTACCAGACCCCGGCAGGGGGCCTCTCCATGCCCTTCATCAGAAAGCAGACATCTCCACCACCATCAAGCGCAGAAATCATCTCCGAGAGCTTCTCAACTCCCTCCGTCTCAGAACAGTGACAAGGGGATGAGAGTTGATACGCATTCGGAAGCAGACAAGCACAAGTAACGAACACAGAGATGATCTGCCCATTTTTGGACCCCTGCATTAGATTCCTAAGCAGATGCTCTGCCAGGCTCACACCGCAAGATTCGGTGTGGGAGGGACTGGAGGAAGGGCTCAGACACCCAGACTCACTCTCTCCCCACCAGGCTGCATGTCTAGAAATTGTCTGTGTCACGTTGCTCCTGTCACTAAGAGAGGGCCCACAGGGACGAGATCCCGCCCCCACAGCAAGCCCTCCCTATGCTAAAGGCAGAGCCTGCATGAGTCAGAGCCGACTCCTGCACCCTCTGGCATTTTTGGGGAGCTGCCCCATCCTGACCTCTTGGTCAACTTCACTGCACTCAGGCTCACCCTCACACACTTTAAACCAGGAATGCTCTCCCTTGAACTATCTTTTAAGGGACCCGAGGATGAAACAGTGAAATTGGAGACTGGTAGGGTGTTCACTGTCAGTCTGAGAAAGGAGATCCGAGCAGCAATGAGAAAACCCCAGAAGCGGTCAGTGAGGAATCAAAGTCCGGTGTCATGTGGCCCCGACAGAGCCCCGAGGAGCTGAGCTGAGGCCTGCGTGGCTGGGCAGGCAGGGGACATGTCCTGGAGGGTGCAGGCCTTGAACTCGTGGTCTGTAGAACTTGCCCTTCTGACCCAAGGGTGACCATAGAGGAATGTTAAATCAGCACCCCTGGCCCTGGACCATGCCTGATGGACAAGAGGAGTTTGCTTAACCTCTCCAAGCTGCCCCTCGGAGAAGAACGTAAGATCACGAAGCTGGACCTCGGCCCACCCGGGAGACGCCATGAGGAACACAGTCCCCAAGGCGCACAGGAAATTGCAGACCGGAAGTGAAAGAGCGTTTTCCTGGGAGGTGATGAGGTAAGTTAACCAGCCTGGAAGTTAGGGGGTTCACCCAGCCTCCAGTTCTACACAGCTCTCGCCTCACATTAAGCATCAACAAACTCAACAATCAAGGTAAGTGCAGTCTTTTTAAAAATCAAAATTAATGCATTTTTCAAAATCCATGATGAGCAAGATTATCAAAATTTTACATCAAGACAAGCTCTGACCTTACTACCTTACTCAGCACGACCTGGCCATTTCGCACTCTCCTAGGGTGGCGTACTCCATCATTTCACTAACCACCATGGTCATTAAATATTCATCAGGGTGATGGTTGGATTCGATTCTGCCCCACAAGGGGAAGGGCAGCGTGCTTCACTAGTCTTTGTGTGCCTGGCACCTAGCTTAGAGCTTGGCATGTGGAAAAGAGGTGCCCCGGAAACACTCAAATAGACATCATAGATGGAAAGTGACCCTAAAGCTGGGCTGAGAGCTCTTCTCTGCTCAGATGTCATGGCAGGCTTCTGCTGACAGCCCTAGGGGACTCTCCACCCCGTGCGATCACTGCCACTGTACAAGACCCTACCTTCCTGAACGTAGAAGACAGACCTGGGTGTTTGTTTATTATTTTGTTTGTTTTTTAGACAGGGTTTCATTTCCATTGTCCTGGAGTGCAGTGGCACAATCTCAGCTTACTGCAACCTCTGCCTCCTAGGTTCAAGCAATTCTCCTGCCTCAGCCTTCTGAGTAGCTGGGATTACAGGTGCCCACAACCACGCCCTGGCTAATTTTTATATTTTTAGTAGAGATGAGGTTTCACCATGTTGGCCAGCCCAATCTCAAACTCCTGGCCTCAAGTGATCCACCTGCCTTGGCCTCACAAAGTGCTGGGAATTACAGGTGTGAGCCACTGCACCTGGCCCAGACCTGGCTTCTAACGACCCCTTCGCCGTCATTTGTGAAAAGATACTTTCAGTGCAGAGCCAATGGGATGCAGTGAAGACACAAACAATCCAGCAGGTCCTGGGATGATGTGTGACTGATTTTCTGCTCCTCCTGATCTTGTCTCCACCTCACACAAGGGCCACCACCAAATGGCCGTGGGAGGGTGTGTCCTGCCATTTTGGGCACTTGGGTGGCTGGGCTTCCGCCCCCAGGAGCCAGGTTGGATCCATTCCAAGACAATCACTCTCTGTCCACTTCTTCACTGAGAACATTTCTATTTTGAGGAAGTTTAATTTGAGGCCAGTCGGAATCATAGTGTATGGGCTTGCCTGAAACAGGCTCACATGCAGGCAATGGCTAAATAAAAATCTCCAAACAGCCATGCCCTATTTTTGCATTTTTATGAGTTCTTTGAAAGGAAAAAAAAATCGGGGAGGAAGAGATTAAGAAATATAAGGCCAGGCACAGTGGCTCACACCTGTCATCTCAGAGTATTGGGAGGTCAACGCAGGAGGATGGCTTGAGACCGGGAGTTTGAGATCAGCCTGGGCAACATAGTGAGACCCCATCTTTAGAAAATAAAAAGAAAACTAAAATTTTTAAAAAAACAAACTACAAGATGTTTCTCTGTTCTTACCTGACCTCCCAGTTGCAGGGGATTTAGGAAGGGGGGAAAAGTGCAGGGGGACCTGCATGGGCAGCCAGGTCGTGGTCCTGCCCACAGCCTCTGCCCAGCTCCTCTTCCTTATGTGGGCATTGGCCTAGTCCTCCGCATGCAGCTGTCCTGTCTCCTCTGACTTGGAGAGGCAGTTTTGCCTTTCTGCCTCAGAAGATGGAAAAAGGGGGGAAGTACCCCAAGTTGTCACCATTCACTCCATCAGCTCCTGGGAAAATGCCCAGCTGAGAGGTGCCCAATGCCAGTAGGCTCAGCACTGCCAGCTCCCAGGGACCAAGGCCAAGCCAGAGAATGGCCTGGGCTTATTGTAGAGGGGAGACGGATAAGGAGAGAGAAGCAACATGCAGTTTTAATTCTTTGTTTAAAACTTGGCCAGGCACAGTGGCTCAAGCCTGAAATCCCAGCACTTTGGGAGGCTGAGGCAGGCAGATCACTTGAGGTCAGGATTTCATGACCAGCCTGACCAACATGGCAAAAACCCGTCTCTGCTAAAAGTACAAAAATTAGCCAGTGTGGTGGCGGGCATCTGTAGTCCCAGCTACTCGGGAGGTTGAGGCAGGAGAATCGCTTGAACCTGGGAGGCAGAGGCTGCAACGAGCCAAGATCATGCCACTATACTCCAGCCTGGGCGACAGAGCAAGACTGAAAAAAAAAAAAAAAACCTCACAAGCCCTACTAAAGGGTCAGTCTCTCTTTCGGAAAGGACATTAGGTGCTGTTTTCCTGCTGGAAGCCCCATAAGTCCCCATGTCTCCTCAATGCACAATTCAAAAAAAGCCTCCAAATTGCCACTGCTGTCATGCTAAGCATTGGAACGTTCTGCTTGACCTTTTATTAACATTTTTCTAAACCAATATGTTTGGTGTGGTGGTTTGGTTTTTTTTTTTTTCTTTTTCTTTTCACTACAAGCACCCTGAGGAATTATGAAAAATACTTTTTTCTGTAGTTTATCCCATATGCACTTAATAGGCTCACAAATATAATACCATTATAAAAAAGAAAAACTGCCAACTCTGCTAAAAAAATTGTCATAACACTAAATTATTATATAAATATAAAAGGAGTGTGTCTGTAAAATATTCACTCAATGAACATCCCAAGGTGATGGTTTTGCTATGTTGTTTTTATTCCTGAGAGATCCATAACGCACTCGGATATGCCACATGTCACCACATGAATCAGGCAGTTAATACATGTGCTTTTTAGAAGCAGGGATGTCTTCCCGATAGAATGTGCTATAAAAAAAATGTGGAGATCCGGCTGCTTTGTCTGATAGGCATAATTTAATGTCTTGCTTATAATACTGCATCTTAAGGAAAAATACACACTGTCCTATGTAGTTATTTACAATATATTGCTAAGTCTATGCAAATATGTTTCCCCGAGCCCGGGATTATATAACAAAGGTCAACAATGTTTGAAATATTTTGAAGCATATTCCCAATATGCGTAGTCTATGGTGCTAATATCCAATATATGCACATATATCTTAATATATTTCCAGATCTTTCTGTTCATTGTTCTTCCATAGCTTCCCACAGAATACTACTAGAGAAATGTTTTCTTGTGAGTAAAGCCAAACATTGCCTATCCATCTTGGAAAAATTTATTAAGGTGGCTAATTATGCGGTCCTTAATATTGCATTAGTAGGGAGGTTGCTCAATGCCACTGCGGAAGCGAAAAAGATAGAAGCCAGTTCAATAATACTGAAACCAGAGATGCAATGCTTGCAAAAATCAGCACACACCTATGTTTTCTGCCCCAGATTTCCAAATCAAGCAATTACACTTAGAGAACACATGTGTTCCGGTGCACCCACATGCGCACACACACACACACATGCACACACATGCTTGTGATCTGGTGTACACAAAACCCAGATTACAAGCCATACATTCTGTTTATCCCTTCCAAATATTGCAGATTTTGCCTTTATTTTTCTGAGGGGAATTTTGTGATCACCTGTGCCTTTCATTCAAATCACTCTCTTCAAGAAAAAAAAAATGGCTTGGCTAATTGCACAAAAGTCAGGGAGAGGGTTGTGGAAACCAGACCTCCGCTATCCATGCCACGTCCAGAAGAGGCATAAAAGAGAGATTTGTTTACATCAAAGGTATATGAAATCTGAGCCCTCAATTCTGTCCCCTATTTCAAATTATGTTGTTCCTTTATCGTTCTCCAGTCACCAAACTGAGAAGACTACAGTCAAACAGACACCAAAACAAGCGACTGAGGTCATTAGAAAGAGGCTCATCCTGGGAAAAGATATTCCTCCCTGGTATGTGGACTGGGCTGGAGTTTGCAGTGGCTTTTCATATCTGTGCTGCTGTGACACTGTGTAGCTGTCCCAACCTCTGGGTCACAACATTACCCAGAGGTTGACTCTGGCAGCGTCAGACTGCCCTGGTATTTAGAGTCCTCAAAAACCCCGAGGCAAAATCCTTCCAACCAATCTATGTTTTAGGACACTACAAAAATCACCCATTTTCAAGGACTAATGGTGTATGTCTAGATGCAGCTATGGAACTGATGTATTTTTTTAGAATCTTTTTCCATGTTATCAATCTAGCCAGCCACACAGCCCACCTGATGAGGATTTTTCAAAAGAGCAAAGCTGTGAAATCTGATGTTTTACACCCCTATCACCAGCAGAAATGAATTATCTAGAAGCTTCTTGAATAGAAGTCTCTCAGGAGGCCAGCCACAGTGGCTCACATCTGTAATCTTAGCACTTTGGGAGGCCAAGTCAGGAGGATTGCTTGAGGCCAGGAGTTCAAGACCAGCCTGCACAACTCATCTCTACAAATAAAAAATGAGTTATCTCAGGAAAGCAATCACAGACACACAATGCAAGCCTCCTCATGAGAAAGTCAGCTCTGCTGTTTTTCCAGAAGGGAATGTCATTACCAGAAATTGTTCCAAATGACCTTTTTAGCCAGGCGCCTTGGCTCATGCCTATAATTAGAGCACTTTGGGAGGCTGAGGCTGGTGGATCACTTGCACCCAGGAGTTCAAGACCAGCCTGGAAAACATAGTGACTGAGGCCTCATCTCTTTTAAAAAAAAAATTTTAATGACCTTCTTGCTTGACTCTGGCCATGGGGTTTCCTGAACCCCTGTAATAATGCCACAAACTGTGGGGGAGATGGGAAAGATAGAATAACGCACACGTACACTGAAGAAAGCCCCTGTTTCCTCCTAAGCCATAAACTGCTTCATGGAAGCTTCCAGAAGGTTTTGAGGAAGGGTTTTCACGAGGGCTGAGAGAGCTGCTAGCATCTTTGTTCTCCCACTGGAAACCCAACTGTATATAAGACAGAGCAAATGTTAAATCATTTAAAGAGAGCTATTTTTCATAGTTTCCAGTACATAAATGTGTTTCAGTACATGTTATTGTAAAATAGTGTTCCTACTTACGTTCTTATACATCTGTTGTTGTGTTTACTCATCCTTTCGTTCTGACTTTTAGAAATAGCAATAAATCTATTTTTTAATCCCCTCTGCTGATGACTGATTATTCATCGCTAAAAGGGATGGAGGGAGGTCCATGTGAAGAGTGATCCGCCCTCCAGAACGAGCTCCACTTTCACAAGATAAACAGGGTCCAGGGAGATTCCTCTTTTGTCCTGGGTAGTTTATGCAAACTAAATAAGGACTTGGTGGCAGCTCAAATAAATATAAATTACCCTCCCGTGGAAACTCCAACCACTTGTTACAGTCAATTTCAGCAAGGAGGAGCCAAGGGTGGCATATACACAAACAATACAATTCATTTCTATACTGCATCCCTACCACGAAGATCGCAAAGGGCTTCGCAGGAGTCAGTTGTCACTGATCTAAACCAAACAGGGTGGGAAGCCAAGAAGGCAGAAGGAGGAGGAAGAGGAATTGCCACTTCTGGACCCTGGGAAGAATCCCAGCTGTCATTGAAATCCCACCAAAGCAAGGGCCTAGAGAGGTGTATAAGTCAGGATAAGGCAGGCTCACGCTGCTGCAACAAACAATCACAAAATCTCAGTAGTTTAATACAGTTTAATACAAGTGTTAATTTCTTTCTTTTTTTTTTTTTTTTTTTTTTTTAAGTTTTTAGAGACAGGATTCTGTTGCCCAGGCTGGAAGGTAGTGGCACAATCATAGCTTACTGTAGCCTCAACCTCCTAGGCTCAAGCAATCCTCCTGCCTCAGCCTCCCAAGTAGCTGGATTATAAACACATGCCACCACACCCAGCTAATTTTTGGGTTTTTTTTTTTTTTATACAGATGGGGTTTCCCTATGTTGCCCAGGCTAATCTCACACTCCTGAGTTCAAGCAATCCTCCCACCTTGACCACTCAAAGTGCTGGGATTACAGGAGTGAGCCACTGCCCCTGGCCACAGTGTTTATTTCTCGTGCTGAGAGTCTGTGAGACTCACAAGGGTACCTGTCCCACATTCCGTGTGTCTCAATGATCAGCCTATATTGTTCTGCAGCTCCTGTACCTCCACACAAGGCCTCTGTGATTGCCCAGGCAGAGGCAGTGAAAGAAAGCCACAGTTAGTCATACACAGGCTCTTCTATGCTCTCACCTGGAAGCAGCCTTTTGACCAGAATAAGGCACACCTACCTATTTGCAAGGGAGCTGGGAAATGTGGGAGAAGAGAAGGGCATGTCTGGTGAACATCACTAACTCTACCACAGGTGACAGATCATTTCACACAGCCACTCATCGCCTGGGGATTGCAGAACACATCATAAAGGATCCTTTAAGCACTTTTCCTAAACTATATTGTGCAATATGTTTGCCCCCTCTGTCTACAACTCAACTGTGCTTTAACTGCATTCCTAAGACTTCATGCATTTGTAAACTGCACATCGTTAATGCACACGTGTGTTGGTGGAAGTAACAACCATAGCTAGTGGGTCAGCATTTCAGCATGTGGGGCAGGGAAGCCCTGGTTCAACGCCTAGAACTTAGCATCCAGAGTAGTCACCAGATGGTGACCCCCGTCCAGTACCATATGATGTCTAGCTGGCTGCTTTGGTGATTGCTTCTGTTTGTAGTGCCTTTCAAATTCACCTCTGCTTTAACATATCTGATGATGATATGAACGTCTGTAGTTATGACTACTGGTTCTTACCTAGACTATTGGCTGGGGTTTTTTTGTTTTCTGAGATCGAGTCTCACTCTGTTGCCCAGGCTAGAATGCAGTGGTGCTATCTCAGCTCACTGCAGCCACCACCTCCCAGGTTCAAGCGATTCTTCTGCCTCAGTCTCCTGAGTAGCTGGGACTACAGGTGTGCACCACCATGCCTATCTAGCTTATGTATTTTTAGTAGAGATGGGGTTTCACCATGTTGGCCAGGCTGCTGTCAAACTCCTGACCTCAAGTGATCTGCCTGCCATGGCCTCCCAAATTGCTGGGATTACAGGTGTGAGCCACTGTGGCTGGCCTACTGGCTGGGATTTTTTAATGAACTTTTTTTTTTTTTTTTTTTTTGAGACGGAGTTTCGCTCTTGTTACCCAGGCTGGAGTGCAATGGCGCGATCTCGGCTCACCGCAACCTCCGCCTCCTGGGTTCAGGCAATTCTCCTGCCTCAGCCTTCTGAGTAGCTGGGATTACAGGCACGCGCCACCATGCCCAGCTAATTTTTTTTTGTATTAGTAGAGACGGGGTTTCACCGTGTTGACCAGGATGGTCTCGATCTCTTGACCTCGTGATCCACCTGCCTCGGCCTCCCAAAGTGCTGGGATTACAGGCCTGAGCCACCGCGCCCGGCCTTAATGAACTTTTTAAAAGCATCTATCCCAGGTACCTTATTCCCTTGCAGGTACTTCCATTTGCACTTAGCTCGTGGTCAAGATTATTTATTTTGCCACACTCAAAAGTGAGTTCCAATGAATATTGGAGAAGACCATGGGGTCTGGTAATTTTTCCAATGGTATAATGCTGACTTTATTGTTTCTTGTTTTTTGTTTTTTGTTTTTGTTAACCGTGTATTGCAAACTCTTCTTCCTAAAAGCTTCTTGGCATGTGGTCATCTCTGGGTCACATCAGAAAGGACCGATTGCAAAAAAAACCACCACCTTGAGGCTGGACAAAAGGAAAAGAATGAGATGGACTCTTTCTTGCTGGGTTCTTTTGGAGATGGCATGGCATAGCAGGGTGGAAGAAATTTGGCTTTAAACTTGAGTTTCAATCTCAGTTCTGCCATTTGTATACGTGGCCTTAAACAGACAGTACCTGATATAGTTTGGACATTTGTCTTCACCCAATCTCATGTTGAAATGTAATTCCCAGTGTTGGAGGTGGGGCCAGGTGGGAGGTGCTTCAGTCATGGGGTGGATCATTCATGGCTTGGTACTGTCCTGGCGATAATGAGTGAGGTCCTGCAAGATCTGATTGTTTAAAGTATGTGGCTCCTGCCCCTTCTCCCTTGCTCCTGCTTCCACCTAGTGAGGTGCCTGCCCCCTTTGCCCTCTGCCATGATTAGAAGCTTCCTGAGGTCTTACCAGAAACAGATGCAGGTGCTATGCTTCCTGTACAGCCCGCAGAAGGTGAGCCAATTAAACCTCTTTTCTTTATAAATTACCTAGTCTCAGGTATTTCTTTTTTTTTTTTTTTTTTTTTTTTGAGACGGAGTCTTGCTCTGTCACCACGATCTCAGCTCACTGCAACCTCTGCCTCCCGGGTGCAAGCGATTCTCCTGCCTCAGCCTCCCGAGTAGCTGGGATTACAGACACCTGCCACTGCACCTGGCTAATTTTTGTAGTTTTAGTAGAGACGAGGTTTCACCATCTTGGCCAGGCTGGTCTTGAACTCCCAAGCTTGTGATCCACCCGCCTCGGCCTCCCAAAGTACTGGGATTACAGGTGTGAGCCACCGCACCTGCCCTCAGTTATTTCTTTATAGCAGTGCAAGAACAGCCTAATACAGTTTCCTGTCCTGGAGCCTTTCCTGGCAGGAGAGGAGGGCGGTACAGGAGAGGACTCCATAAGACTACATGCCAAGGACTATGACTTGGTGGTTACTGAGCATTTGGTGAAGTCTAGTTCTCTTACTCAAGCATCATGTGACATACTCATCACAGGGCACCCGAAGTATCAGAGGACTGTGCCGGTGGAGAAGTCGTGGACACGTTGGTACAGGATGTGCACATAAATGATCCCCTCTTCATAACTTTCCATTGAAAAACATGGAACCATCTTCAGAAAGGAACCCATGAGACTTTCTCGTGGCTTAAGCTGTGACTTCCAGAAACTTCCTCCAACAGAACCATCCAACAGTGGGTTTTCCTGTCCAACAGCCCAATACACAAGTTTGACCTTCGCCACCCCCTCCAATGCTATGGTAGGTAACTCCAGCAGCAGGATGGGAATGAGTATTGAAGTCATGGCTTCATGCTGAGATGACACCAACCAATGCCCAGTTCAGCTTTCCTAACCAATCTATTGGCTATTTCAACCAAATTGCAAAAAAAGCGAAGATAAAATAATAAGAAGTGCTCATTAGTCACTGAGAATGTGTCAAGCAAAACCTATATTTTGCAAGCAGTTTTAACATTGGACTTTTGTGCTTTCCTAATCTAATTTAGCCTACTAATTTTCTATAATTACCTGCATGCTCTTAGCTTCCGCTGGTCGGATGAGTTCTGAGACACTTATATAACCGGCATTAAAAAGATGCATTTATTGGCTCAGATGGTTAAAGTAACAAAGCCTATAGAATCCAGAGGTTATTGTATTCTCCCAAAAGTACTTAAATAATAGCCTAAAATCTGAAGAATTACTTTAATACTTCAATAAAAATAACCCAATTCAAAACATTTTCAAGGAAACAGAGTTCTTTGCTCTAGGCTACCGAGTAATGGCTGAGAAAAAGTATATAGCCTGTCACTTCTGATTAGAGAACTGTGCCTCTGTGCTTTGAATGAGGGGCATGTCTGGTAATAGGAAGTGCAGATATTAAAGTTAATAAAATAATGTGGAATACAATATATATGAAACTTGACCAAGTAGAGCACAGAATATAACATACATTACCCTGTTCAGTCAACTCCTGTGGCCCCGCATCTAATGACAAGCTTAATTTCTGTTTCCAATGAGAGTACAGCTAAAAATACAATTTCCAGATTAGACAAATATTTTATCCGACTCCCTAACAAATGTAACCAAGAATGGCTGACGTGTCTACACAGATGCCCAGTGACCATGAGAGGAAATTACTAGGATTGCAAACTGCTCAGCCTGAAAAGTCCGTGAAACCCCATCATCTTTGAGGTCATTATAAATAATTAGTTGCAGACACTGAGATGTTGAGGCTTCGCAACTGGGAAAGGACAAGGGTGGATCCATTTCTCTCCCGCCCTGAGAGGCTCCCAGCTCCCTCTCGGCACAATTAGGCTCCCCAAACCATCTGATATCAAAGCCCCTGAACACCCATTATTGCATCTTTAATCTAAAACCCCAATGCCAACCGTAATGGTTTTTGTTTTTCGATACATTAACCTTCAACTTGTATTTTCACTATTAAATAACCAGCCCGAGAACCTCCTAGAATTTTTTTTTCCCAGTCACCTACAAGAAACCATGCAGTCCCCATGATGTGACCCTCTTAAGGGATTTAAAAGCAATTCAATGAGCTAATCTCAGTAAACCTAGAATTAAAGTTCTTGTTTCCATATTTCACTTTCAAAATATTTAGAACTTTGACAGATATGACATTATGTTTTCATTAAAACAGCTGATTTCAAAATGCTGCTCTGTGCAGAAACGCCATAAACAGTTTATGATGAACTGCCACGCTCTTAATTAAAACAATAAATCCAGCACACAATATTTGTGCAGCCTCCGGTCTGACCTTTGCCTCTTGCTATCCACCACCAAGCCGCGGCTGCGTTCCCAACGCCAGACGTGGAAGGTTTTAAAACATGATCTGAAAGGCACTAAAGATAAAATAAGAGAAAACGTACCATTAGTCTTCGCAGTTATGATTAATTCAGTTCATATTTTACAATCTGGTTATGGAGTAAAACTGCAGACTTTACATCAAGTATTTGCCATTCACTATACCTAATGTATAAAAATGCTTGATATTTTAGAAAATGGCACCGAGCTAATTCACCACAACCCCATGAAGGACAGGAATTGAAATAATAAAAACAGAGAGTGATTCGCTATCCATCCAAAGAGAAGAGCGGATCCCACTCGTTGGACGGTCAGCCTCGGACGATAAATATGTCGATTGCAGCCCGGCTTCATCGCGCCACGTTTATCTCTGTGCCACGAGATTTCAGATTAAAATATTCCCTAAATCTCTCACATATGCTTCCGGAGCAGGCAACAAGGGTGTTAATTACCAAGCAGTAATGACAGCAAATTTGTTTCCCTGGCCTGGAGTCACCAAGCTAACCTCCACCCTTGCCATCTCCAAGGACAGAAATAATTCTGAACTGAGGCTCACTTGCTTGCACCCTATAGAGAGAGAGAGCACTGGGTTGGCTCGGGGACCATTCTGCAGCCTCTCCGTGGAGGATGCGTGGACAGCCAGCATCTGGGCTCCAGGAGAAAATGGTCCTGGCTGTCTTTGGAGCAGAGACTTCCTGCAGGAAGGGAAGGGAGTGTCCAGGTGCCTTTGAGGGCATGGCGACCCCATGATGCCTGCAGCAGGCTGGCCCCCAACACACCTCCCCATCACACCTGACATGAGCCTGTGTCCCCAGGCCCTTCCTTCAGGCTTTGTCTCACCTCCTTTTCCATCTTCCCAACCCTCTGTCCCGACCTGCTCCACATCCATATGACAAACATATGCACACAGTACATGGACCCATACAGAGCTGGGGACAGCAAAGCCTCTAAGGCTGGGAGACCTGGGATGATAGTGAGTGGGACCCAGCTCTGCAGGTCCCTGTCTGAGTTGCAGGCAGAGTGCACCAGGGTTCCAGAAAGATGGAGGAGAGGAAAGCAGTGCTGGCCACAGGAGGCCATGCTGGTTTGCACCCTCAGACCTGGGTCCCTTCCACCCACATTAGGAGTGGAACCCCAGGGGGGCCACCTCTCTCTGCGAGGGCAAGACCCCCACGTTGGCCTGTCTGGCTCCAGCCTTTGCTCACCTCCAAAGCCTATCATGCCTGTCCTCTCCCCTCTCCAGGACCCTTACTTCCCTCCAAGGGCCCCTCCAAGCCCACACAGCACAGTGGACTTAGCTGTCACTGGACCTGAGCCCTGGAGGGAACCAATGCTAAGCATGCCTGCCTGCCGTGGAGCCTCTGATGTGGCTTCCAAGGAAGGTGCTCCCAGAGCCCTTCTCCTACCTGACCTAAAAATGTGCCTCAGCCCTTGTTTGTTTGGGGAATTCTGTCCTGGCCATTCTAGCTGTGAAAGGGCCCTGCAGGAAGGCTGAGCTCTGGGGGTCCCTGAGCACCATCCAGGGTTCCTGTGCCCCCCCGCCACCGGCTTTACCCCAGGTGCAACATGGCTCTCTGCCAGAGTTCTCACTCAGTATCCTCACCGTGTGTGTGTGTGTGTGTGTGTGTGTGTGTGTGTGTGTGTGTGTTCTGGGATGGGATCTTATTACGTCGCCCCAGCTGGTCTTGAATTTCTGGGCTCAAGCAATCCTCCCACCTTAGCTTCCCAAAGTGATTGGATTACAGGCATTCACCATCATGCCTGGTCAAGCCTACAGAACCCGGTATTTCCAGGCAGTCTCCCATCCAGGTACTAACCAGGCCCCAACCCTGCTTAGCTTCTGAGATCAGACAAAACCTGGCATGTTCAGGGTGCTATTAGGGTTATGCCTCACACTTTGAATCAAGCATCAGAGTTGGGATGAGGCCCATCCACCTCCCTGTCTTCACAAAAGAAGATACCCTAAAAGCAGTTAAACCCCTCTGCCCCCCACCAGCTGCCCCCACACCCAGGCATTTGTACCAAAAGGAGCAGCCCCAGACCCCGGGTGCCTGCCATCCCACCACCTACATTTTCCAGCTGTGCAACCCACCCCAGCCCACAAGGTCACAGTGACCCCTGTGAATATTACCATTTTTTAGAAAACTGATAAACCAGAGGAGTAAAGTCACTATCCCGAAGGCACCGAGTAAATGAGTGGCACCTCGGAACTGAAACCCACACCCAACTGAGCATGGTGGCTCACACCCGTAATCCCATTACTTTGGGAGGCAGAGGCAGGTGGATCACTTGAGCTCAGGAGTTCAAGACCAACCTGGCCAACATGGTGAAACTCCATCTCTACAAAAAATACAAAAATTAGCCAGGTGTGGTAGCACACACCTGTGGCCCCAGCTACTCAAGAGTCTGAGGCAGGGGGATCGCTTGAGCCCAGGAGGTTAAGGCTGCAGTGAGCCATGTTTGTGCCATTGCACTCCAGCCCGGACATGCAGTCTGACTCCAGCCTGAGAGTGAGACTGTCTCAAAAAAAAGGAAACCCACATCCTCTGCCTTTAGGGCTGATGAGCCCTCATGGTAATGCCCTCCGCTGCCCTATGCAACCCCACTCTTGGCCAGAGACTTGAGTTTCTCAAACTGAGGCCCATAGATATGTTCTCAGGGGTTCAAGACTCCTTACGGTAAGTCTTAATTTTTTTTTTTTTTTTTTTTTTTTTTTGAGACGGAGTTTCGCTCGTTACCCAGGCTGGAGTGCAATGGCGCGATCTCAGCTCACCGCAACCTCCGCCTCCTGGGTTCAGGCAATTCTCCTGCCTCAGCCTCCTGAGTAGCTGGGATTACAGGCATGCACCACCACACCCAGATGATTTTTGTATTTTTAGTAGAGTTGAGGTTTCACCATGTTGGCCAGGCTGGTCTCAAACTCCTGACTGCAGGTGATTCACCTGCCTTGGCCTCCCAAAGTGCTGGGATTACAGGCGTGAGCCACCTCGCCCAGCTGGTATGTTTCAATTTTGTGAGTGTTTTCACTTAGTGCATTCATCTAAAAGACACAATGAACACAAACAAATGATCACCCAGAACCACTGTGTGATCTCCATGCACAGTTTGTGTTTTCCGTCGGAACATTCATACCTCATTTTACTGCGTCAGCCCCCAACCCCAGTCACCACACTGCCCCCTCAGACCCGCCCCCCAACGTTGGAGGTGGACGTGACATAGATCAGCGCAGGGGCCCGTGGCCTGGGCCTCCCTCAGTGCCGATGTCAGCAGGAGGGACCTGGGGCAACTCCTGTTGATATGGTTTGGATATTTGTCCCCTCCAAATCTCATGTTGAAATGTGACTTCCAGTGTTGGAGGTGGGCAGAGGGAGGTGTTGGGGTCATGGGTACGGATCCCTTATGATGACTTAGTGCCTTTCCTATGGTCATGAGTGAGTTCTCGCTCTGTTAGTTCACGCGAGAGCTGGTTGTTTAAAGGCACCTCCTCCTCTCTCTCTGGCTCCCTCTCTTGCCATGTGACACTGGCCTGCTCACCCTTCACCTCCCACCATAAATGGAAGCTTCATGAGGCCTCACCAGATGCAGATAGGGCCCCATGCTTCTTGTAAAGCCTGCAGGATCTGAGGTAATTCCTTTATAGCAACACAAAACAAACTAATTCGTGCATGCATCCGGACTGGGCTGGCACTTCGTCCTGTACTTCCCACTGTCTACCCCGGCACAGAGCAATGCTGCGCACTGGCCCCTCCGGGGCTGTGAATTCCCACAGGTGGCCAACCCAGCTCCACAGCCCACCCAGAGGAGTCCACCATGCCTCCTTTTGTCACCCGTACACCCAGGGACAGCCCCCTCCCTGTCACCTACCCCACTGCAGTGCCCAGCCCAGTGGTACAGGGCGGGAGGGCCAGAGGCATAGGTGGGAGCACAAGAGCTCCTGGGGCTCAGCTCAGCTTTACAAGGGGACAAATGGGCCATTTCATTTCCCTAAATAGCCTTCCAGGAACACTTTCACACGGGCCATAAAAGAAGGTTTAGAACCAGGAACTTTTAGAGGGGCTTTTATCTCCATGAGTGTCTATTGAGTTTTACACCCCTTCAGGGTATCTGTCGGCTGTGGGCAGAGTGGGAAGAGGCCTCTCATTAAATGCAGGAAGGAAGAAACCGCCAGAAATACGTTGGACTCTTCGTTCTCTGGCTTTCAGGTAGTCCTTGGGAGTTTTAAAACCCAGCTCCCATGGGAAAGCAGGCAGCAGAGTGACGGGCAGCGCCCTCTAGCTGCTGATGGTGATCTGTGTCCTGGGGGAGGCCCGGACAGCAGCCTGCAGCCTCCCACCTCCCCCACCAAGGCCTCCTGGGGGCCATGATTGGCAGGGACAAGGAGCTGACCCACTGGATGAGGCATGCCCAGGCCCACATGTACCCGAAGGCATGCAAGTCCCATAGACGCCCGCGCGAGCGCGCACACACACACACACAGATACTCATGCAAGGATACTTGCAGTCACTCCAAGGGACCTGGAAACACCCCTCCTCCCTTCTTTGAACCTTCTCTTCCCTGGTCACCCGGTGCACCCGATTCCACCCCCAGACCCTCCTTTCACTCCTCACCTCCCTCCCATCCTCTCTCTCTTCCTGTCTTCGTAGTGACCATGGGCCATTTTCAGAAAAGGTGGCCAGAGGGCAGCGCCATTGCTCCTGGTCCCTCTGGCTACCACCTGCTGAGCATATCTGACAACAAGCTGCACCAGCCCTCCTGGGACCCAGGCCACTGGATTCCATGGGGCTGGGCCTGACGCCAGTGGGTAGGTGAAGGATGGCAGGCCTTAGAGAGAAGGGTGGTTTAGAACCCAGCTCTCAGCTGGGTGCAGTGGCTCACACCTGTAATCCCAGCACTTTGGGAGGCCAAGGCAGGCAGATCACGAGGTCAGGAGTTCAAGACCAGCCTGACCAATATGGTGAAACCCCATCTCTACTAAAGATACAAAAATTAGCCGGGCCTGGTGGCACATGCCTGTAATCCCAACTACTCTGGCGGCTGAGGCAGGAGAATTGCTTGAACCTAGGAGGCGCAGAAGTTGCAGTGAGCCAAGATCGTGTCACTGCACTCCAGCCTGGGTGATAGAGCGAGACTCTGTCTCAAAAAAAAAAAAAAAAAGAACCCAGCTCTCACCTCCCTCCCCTCCAACTCACAGCCAGCCACACCCCCAGGCTCTGGAAGGAAGTGCAGCCAGCTACACAATGCACTCAGGTGCCCCCAGGTCCTCACACATTTCCCCACCTGCTTTAGACCATCCCCTCCACTGCCATCTGTGTGTTAATGCCAAACTGTGGGCTCCAAGGCCCCCGTGTAGAAGCAAGGACACCAGGCTTAGAGCAGCAGAGCCTGACCACATGGTCACGCTAGCTCTGTAGGCCACCCGGTCGGCACCTGCCAGAGCCAGGCACAGCAGCACACTCGGGAACACGGGCTGGAGAGCTCTGACTCCAACTCCTGAATTACCTGCGTGCCGACTCTAAGCCTTGGTTTCCTTATCTGTACAATGGGAGAGAATCATAGAAGGAAGTCGCTTCACAGGCCTGTTGTAAGAGCAGGCAACCCACGCATAGGAAGTGCTGGGCACCACGCCTGGCCCACGATTTGGCTCTCAACTCCAACCATCGCCGTCTTGGCTATCATCCTGGCTACCACTTTCCTACTAACACTGCTTATCCTACCCAATGTAAACAACCGCCCAGTGACCTGCAGAGGGCCCAGGCTTGCCCAAGAGCCAAGCAATCTGCATTTTCCCACCCACCTGCGGGGACAGGCGGCAAAAGCATTGGCCTACGCTCACCTCCGTAGCCCCAACCCACAGGACTCCAGCAGCATCCATCTGACTCTGGGCCTGGTTGGGCCCCATCTGTCTGGAAGTCTTACCCGGTTCTTTCCCTCACTCCAAGGCCTCCAGATAACCGTGGAGGCCAAGACAGCCAGAGCCGAGCTCGAGAAATCGTTCCGTGCTGCCTAGGAAGGACGCTGGCATCCCCGAGTCTATTTCCATCTCAGGACTCAGAAATTTTCCAGAGACACCCTTAGCTCTGCGGTGAAGGCAGGTGCCTGCCAGAAGAGTGCCCACACCCCTGGCCCCCCAAACCCTGCACCCTGAGTCCCCAGTGAACACAGGTTGTAACTTCAAAATCAGGAAACGGAACATTGCTGATTCTCACGGCAGCATTAACTCATTCACTTGCACATATGGGGTACTTGGATCCCAGTAGGTCTTCTATATATATAACTTATTATACAGTAGGTGCAACTTGGGAGAATTAATGTTGCTATAGGAACATTCAGATCAAGGCTGGCTTCCAGAGGGAAGAGAGAAAAAATAAGTTTTCCTCCTCAGTATACTTCTCTGTTTTGAGTTCCAGAGAGGAAGGAGCCGTGTAATCAAGTCAGATGAGGCAAGGAGGGGCTTCCCCTAGTGGTTTGGGGAAGGTGAGAATTCCTGGAAGCTGCTCGCTGGGGAGAGATGACAGAAAAGCTCAGAGCAGGAGCCAAATGTCCTTGTGGCTAAGAGGACCGGGAAAGGGATATCGGGGGCCGAATCCCCCAGCCCGGGCCAGCAACTCCAGGCGCCAAAGCTGGAACACAGCTGTGGGGTGACCTTCCCCTGAGAACAGGTTGAAAGCCACCTAAACAACATAATCCCATGTGCTCAATCCCCCAGCCCCACACCCGTACATCTCATTCTTCCCAGCTTTCCATCCTTCCCAGCGATAAGGAAAAAGCAAAGGGAAAACTGAGAGTGAGTTTTGTGGTCCGCACTGGCTCCTGGATGAAGGGCTTAAGCAGGCAGCGTATCGGAAGGTTGTGTCCACCATAGCCTGTGTCACTGAGCTCTTACTTCCTGAGTGGCAACTTTGTGTCCACCTGTGAATGTTCCACCTAAATTAAACTATTTGTTGAAAATCTGGGCACTTGGCTGGGTGCGGTGGCTCACTCCTGCAATCCCAGCACTTTGGGATGCTGAGAAGGGCGGATCACGAGGTCAGGAGTTCAAGACCAGTGTGGCCAACATGGTGAAACCTCATCTCTACTAAAAATACAAAAATTAGCCGGGTGTGATGGCAGATGCCTGTAATCCCAGCTACTCGGGAGGCTGAGGCAGGAGAGTTGCTTGAAACCGGAAGGCAGAGGTTGCAGTGAGCTGAGATTGTGCCACTGTACTTCAGCCTGGGCAAAAGAGCAAAACCCTGCTCAAAAAAAAAAAAAAAATCTGGGCACTTGGCTCTAAACCTCACCTATTAGAGGTGTTTTCCTCATTAGTAAATCTGGATGTGCATAGAATCCCCCAAGGGCTATGAGATGCGTAATTCTACTATCTCCCTTGCAGTTGACAGGAGTCCTAAATCACCCTCCCCCACTACCTTCCCTGGCACATCTGGGGGTCTCAGCAGGCCATGGGTGTTGTGATGGTCACAGCACAGCCAGACACGACACCCCACACACACCCCAAACACACACCCCATGATGACTGCATCTTCCCCAAGCAGCTGGGCTGGCTCCTCTCGGCTGCCTTAACAGTTGGCACTGTGCTGGCCAAGAGGAGATGGCTCAGAACGGGTTGGCTGCAGGAGTGGATTTTGAGCCCAAGATGGCAGCAAAGAGGGAAAGAAAAGATCCACGTTCCTAACACCATTTTCCAGCTCAACATTCACCAGGTGCTATCTTATGCCTGGGGAATCCAGAGATAAATAAGATACTACCGCTGCTCTCAGAGTGCTCACAGGCTGGAGCAGTGGCTCACGCCTGTCATCCCAGCACCTAGGATGGCACAGGTGGGAGGATTCCTTGAGACCAGGAGTTCAAGACCAGCCTGGGCAACATGATGCTACCCCCACCCAACCACCGTCTCTACAAAAAATAAAATTGTTTAAATTAGTCAGGGTTGGCGGCTTTGGGGTGTCCTGTGGGTGTTACAAATGAGAATTCCAAGCAGTCTGATTTGAAAGTCCCAGCTACTGGGGAGGCTAGGGTGGAACTACCACTTAAGCCCAGGAGGTTGAAGACGCAGTGAGCTGTGATTGCTCCACAGTGCTCCAGCCTGGACAACAGAGCCAGACCCTGTCTCTGAAAATATAAAAGAAAATAAGAAGATGCTCCCAGTCCACCTAGGGGAGGAGGAAGGAGAGGTCTGGGGGTCATGTCTTGCTTCCTGTCTCCCCAGGAACCAAGCCTAGGTAGGGCTGAAACAGGCACCTGCAAATGCCCATGGAAGGACCAATGAGATGGCAGAGTGGCCAGAACCTGCCCAAGGAAAAGTACGAAGTGTCCAAAGGAGCCCGAAGTGGTGGAAAATTCATTCTGGACAAGGAGGCATCATCCCACGGGCTGTAGCCCATCCCCTCCCACCCAGCCGAGCAAACCCAACATGCAAAGTCCACTGAGAACTGAAGCCTCCTTTGCCATTAGGTATTTCAGACACATTGCACACACCGTGACAGGCAAGGGGGCCACTGCCACCCAGAGCTGCTGTTTTGCATTTCATCTGAAGCTGTGTCTACTTTTGAAAACATATATAACAGTAAAATGGAATCTCTAAGCACTTCCCAGGCCTCTCCGCTCGGACCTGCGTGCCAAACATCCTAACTACTTGGCCTGAGTCCTAGCAATGGGGAGGAAACAGAACAGCCCCCTCCTCCAGGAAGGTGAGCAGGGAGGACATCAGCATTCTTCTCCTGCCTCTCAGATCTGGTCGTCTATGCTGTTAAAATAAAGGTGGATTTGCAGCATCCCAGAGTCAACCATTTGCCAAATTTCACGTGACAGACCAGTAAGGGAGATGAGTCTAATACACCCACAGATCCTGGTTACTCTTAGATGGAGGCAGGCAGGTGGTGAAGGGTTGTCTTTTGTTTAATCATCAGAAGCCCAGTGGGTCTACCAGACATTGCTGAGAGAGACCCTCTCCTAGAGCTCCCAGGCCCCTTAGAGCATCTTACACATTTGTCACTCTGCTCTGTGTTGGAAATTCTTCTCTTTGTTCCCTTAGCTCACTTTAACTCAAGTGTGGCGTTTTTAATTCTGTCTGTGGCATGATTTTCAAATTAAGCAGTTGGTGTGCCGACAGCTGGTGTTACAACTGGCCTGTTCCCTCCCCCTACACACACACCCCACCCACAAAGAGCCAGTGTGGTGGGTGCACAGCCTCAGAGGAACTCACGCACGTTCCAAACACCCATCTCTTGCCCGGGGGTGGTGGAGAGTTGTGGGGGGGTGCTTCCGAAACGGGTGAGGGTGCTGAGAAGCTAAGACAGGAAGAGCCTCTCACAGCCCTGGGGACATCCTGGAATGGGGGACAGGACGCACCCGAAAAATACTACGCTCCACTTTCCAACACACCTCCCTGGGGACACAGTTCAGATCCAAAGCACACTCTGCACTGACAGGACATCTCCATGCCCCTCACGGGTCAGGTCACAGGCTGTGGCTAAGCACCAGTACCCCTGCAGTGAGTGCATGTCCCATGGGTGTTAAAAATGAGAATTCCAAGCACAGTCTGATTTGAAAGTCCCATTTCTCTTATTCTTTTCTCTTGTCCTCTGTCTCATCACAACCCTGAGACTGCTATTCACCTGACAACCCTAGACGGGTGAAGGCATTCAATTTCCTGGGGAGTAGGCATTTCCAGAATTCTGCTTAGTTCAGGGTACTCAGAAATGGTCTCTACACATGGGAACAAATTTGTGAAGGCAACCCCGGAAAGACCTGGCTTTATGGCATATAGAATTAACTATGCACACTTCCAAGCCACATCCATGCCAATCGGCCAGCCACAGCCTGTCACCTCCGCCACACCCCCACCTCCCAGCCCATGCCTATCATTCAGCTCCCCTTGCATGCAAAGCCTGCTAGCTTTAGAGAGTAACAAACAGAAGTGGTCCAATCTCTGACACACAGAGATGCCAGCTACATCTCAGGCCTCTGGCATTCCTTGACATTGTCTAGCTTACCATAGCTGATGGTGCCTTCATTGTTTTTTCTTTTCTTGGAGGCATTCTTATCGCCCTCATAATTTAACCCATTTTTGAAACTAAGCAAATATTTTACGCAGCTCCTATTCAAATGGAGTTGCTCTGGTTCAAACACCTCTGACAACAGGAAAAGCAAAGTAGACTTGGCAGTAGGTTTTGAAAAGTCTATTATCTTTATGTTCAGAGAGTCTACTTCTGCAGATTTCTCCAAAAGAAACAGAAATGTGCAAAATTATTTCAAGATCTAGAATGTCAAGTCTATGGTAGATTGGATAAAGAAAATGTGGTACATATACACCATGGAATACTATGCAGTCATAAAAAATGAGATCATGTTCTTTGCAGGAATATGGATGTAGCTGGAGGCCATTATCCTGAGCAAACTAGGCAGAAACAGAAAAACAAATGCGCACGTTCTCACTTACAAGTGGGAGCTAAATGATGAGAACACATGGACACAGAGGGGAACAACAGACACTGGACCTCACTAGGTGGAGGGTGTGAGGAGGGACAGATTTAGAAAAAATAACTAGTGAGTATTAGGCTTAATACCTGGGTGACAAAATAATCTGTACAACAAAACCTCTCTAACACAAGTTTACCTATGTAACAAACCTGCACGTTCCCCTGAACTTAAATAAAAGTTAAACTTAAAAAAAAAAACAGAATGTCAATTTTACCATTATTTACTTATAACATTTAACCATCTAAATCTCCAACAACAAGGCATTAGTTGGGCAAATTGTGTTTCACCCAAAAGTACCTTGAGGGCGGGCGCAGTGGCTCACACCTGTAATACCAGCACGTCAGGAGGCCAAGGCAGGCAGCTCACCTGAGGTCAGGAATTCAAGACCAGCCTGACCAAAATGGTGAAACCCCGTCTCTACTGAAAATACAAAAATAAGCTGGGTGTGGTGGCAGGTACCTGTAGTCCCAGCTACTCAGGAGGCTGAGGCAGGGGAATCACTTGAACCTGGGAGGCGGAGGTTGTGGTGAGCCAAGATCACACCACTGTACTCCAGCCTGGATGACAGAGTGAGGCTCTGTCTCCAAAAAACAAACAAACAAATAAGTACCTTGAATTTAAACTCCTCCAGGGCAGGGATTTTTGTGTGGGCACCAGTGTATCCCAAATGCCTTCATGAAATGACCTTCATTAAATATTATTGGATTGGCCAGGCAGTAGTTAATGCCCATAATCCTGGCACTTTGGGAAGCCAAGACAGGCAGATTGCTTGAGCCCAAGAGTTTGAGACCAGGGGCAACATAGCAAGAACCCCATCTCTACTTTAAAAAAAAAAAATAGCCAGGCACAATGATGTGCACCTATAGTCCCAGTTACTCAGGAGGCTGAGGTGGGAGGATCACTGGAGCCCAGGAGGTCAAGGCTGCAGTGAGCCATGATTGTACCACTGCACTCCAGCTGGGGCAACAGAGTGAGACCTCATCTCAAAAAAAAAAAAAATCAATCTATCAGATTGATTCAACATAAAACACCCAGCACCATGGAAAATCATGACATGAGAAAATGTTCACAATACAGTAAGTGAAAACAAAAAAGGAACAGATTGTAAAACTCCATGTACATCATAACCACAGTTTTGTTTAAAGGAAAAGAAATATATGTATCTTTGCATATTAAAAGACTAAAGCAAAGTAAACCAAAACATTAGCAAAGGCTATTTCTGGTGAATGAGATCTTAGGAATTTTTCTTTTTTTTCTTTCCCTTCTTTCATTTCGTGTGTGTGTGTGTGTGTGTGTGTGTGTGTGTGTGTGTTCTATATAGAGTATTCCAAATTTTCTACAAATAACATGCATTCTTTTTTCAAACAGAAAATAAGACAGTAAGTGAGGGTCAAACATGATGGCTCTCACCTGTAATCCCAGCACTTTGGAAGGCTGAGATGAACGGATCATTTGAGGTGAGGAGTTCGAGACCAGCCTGGCCAACATAGTGTAACTCTGTCTCTACTAAAAAATACAACAATTAGCTGGGCATGGTGGCGGGCGCCTGTAATCCCACCTGCTCGGGAGGCTGAAGCAGGAGAATCACTTAAACATGGGAGGTGGAGGTTGTAGTGAGCTGAGATCACACCACTGCATTCCAGCCTGAGTGACAGAGCGAGACTCCACCAAGAAAGAAAAGAAAAGAAAAAGAGAGAGAGGAAGGAAGGAAGGAAGGAAAGAAGGAAGGAAGGAAGGCAGGCGGGCGGGAGGGAAGGAAGGAAGGAAATAAGACAGTACAGTAGGAATTCAGGCGGAGTTATGGTGATTTCTGAAGCAATAATGGAGTTGGCAGGGAGTTCCAGGAAACGACCCGCTCATTGGCCAACATCACCTCCCAGCAATTCAGCAGATTCTCAGACTGCAGTCAAAATGGCTCCTTCAGGATCTTACGCATAAACCGGCACCACTTGTCCTCTTGTTTACTGAATATTTTTCCTTAAATTGACGCTTTTTATTTAAAGACGTTTCTTTAGGAGGAATCTTGATCATGACCATAAAGGGAAATCAGTATCACTTGTCATAAATAAAATGAAACTGTACAATAGATTTCATTTCATTTCTTTAAGTGGCCTTATTTAGCTCTCTAGCTGAATACTGTTGCCTGCAAAAGGTTCTGAGCCAGAGGCCTGCTCACTCTTTTGTAACAAAGGGAGGTTAGCAAATGTAAGAGAAGTGGGCGTTAAAGGCATATTTGCAACAAATAAGCTTTTCTTCTGACATTGTCAGAAGGCTTGAAAGTGCATTGAAGGAGGAATGACATGTTGAAGGAGCATCGTTGTCTGGGGTAATGCCCGAGGTTCACTGTCCCCTGGCCACCGAAAAGTAGGACTCAGACACACCAGAGTGGGGTTAAGAGAGGAAGTTTGATAGGCAAAAGAAAGAGAAGAGCTCTCTGCAAACACATGGAGGGATCCAGGAGAAAGTGGTTGCTGCTTCAGCGGTGAAATGCAGGAGGTTTTACAGATGAGCTGGAGGAGGCGGTGCTTGATTTACATAGGGCACAAAGGATTGGTCGGACCAAGTGTGTCATTTGCATAAGGTGTGAAGAAGCTGGCCACCCATCCCTAATCTTTTATTATGCAGATAGTTCTCTATCTGGCCAGCACCAAGTTACCTGGTTCTTTTTTTTTTTTTTTAAGGGAGTCTTGTTCTGTTGCCCAGGCTGGAGTGCAGTGGCAAAATCTCAGCTCACTGCAACCCAACCTCCATCACCCTAGTTTAAGCAATTCTCCTGCCTCACCCTCCTAAGAAGCTGGTATTACAGGTGTATGCCACCACATCCAGCTAATTTCTATGTATTTCTATGTATGTCTATGTAGAGAATAAAAGGGTCTCACCATGTTGACCAGGCTGGTCTCAAACTTCTGACCTCAAGTGATCCACCTGCCTCAGCCTCCCAAAGTACTGGGATTACAGGCGTGAACCACCGCGCCCAGCCAACCTGGTTCTTTACTGTACATGTGGTGACAAAGAAAAGGGAAGATGGAGCCTCCATGTTGAACATACCTGGCTTCCAGATAGCCCTTTTCCATTGGCACATTTGCCAGCAATTACCTGTGTAAGCTTCTAGCTTGCTTATCTATGTTTGCAGCTTGATTTTTCAAGCTACTCTTTGTTGGTTTGGGGGCTGCTTTTTGTTGAAAGGGAAGCCTTGAGGTAGTGAGGGTAAAGGACTCCTTTACCCTCACTATCTGCCTAACTAATTTCTTTTCAGCTCCTGTATCAATTTGATTCCATGTCATTTATTTCCATGTTCCTGTAGTACCCAAAAGCATTTCTCAGGCTACCAGTGGTAGGCATCCCACACTCCAAAATGAAGCCCTGGAGTGCACCAGCCTCTGCCATGCTGGGGCTCCACTGTCCCCCTCTGCACTGTCCCATACCTAGACCCCTACTGTCAGAGGCGTGTGAACCACAGCAACTCCATCTTGAATGGGGGCTAGGTAAAATGAGGCTGAGACCTACTGGGCTGCATTCCCAGACAGTTAAGGCATTTTAAGTCACAGGATGAGAAAGAAGGTCGGCACAAAATATAGGTCATAGAGACCTTCCTGATAAAACAGGTTGCAGTAAACAAGCTGACTAAATCCCACCAAATCCAAGATGGCCACAGGAATGATCTCTGGTCATCCTCACTGCTACACTCCCACCAGTGCCATGACAGTTTACGAATGCCATGACAATGCCAGGATGGTACCCTATATGGTCTAAAATGGGGAGGCATGAATGATCCACCCCTTGTTTAGCATATGACCAAGAAATAACCATAACAATGGGCAACCAGCAGCCCTCGGGGCTGCTCTTCTATGGAGTAGTCATTCTTTATTCCTTTACTTTCCTAATAACTTGCTTTCACTTTATAGACTCATCCTGAATTCTTTCTTGTGTGAAATCCAAGAACCCTCTCTTGGGGTCTGGATCAGGACCCTTTTCCTGTAACACGGCCACCCTTGGGTTCCAGGTGTAGGACAGTGCAGAGGGAGACAGTGAGAAGTCCAGAGACTGAAGGGTTACAATGACCCCACAGGTCACTCTTAGACCTTAAAGAGTTATCTTCTCCCACCCTAGGGAAGAAACATAGGTGAGAGAGGCAGCAAGCTCTGCTCTCTCTAGCCTGGTAAAGGTGCGAGATGTGAGCTTCTGGGATGCTGGGCAAGAGGAACTGGAGTGAATGATTTACAGTCATGTTTGCCAGTTACAGAACCAGGAAAAATGATCCTTTCCTTCCTCGGGCACGATCAAGTGAACTGCACCAGCTCCATTAGCGCTGGAAGCATCCATTTGAAATTATGGGACTTACGATGGCTTTGTCTGGGAAACTGTTCATTTCTGATCGGAAGTTCTATTACACATGAATTTAATTCTAAACAGTGTTACCAACAACCCCAAATGATTTACATTTTAAGCAGTCTTCTTTCATTATCTCATACCTTGTCAGGGAGCAAAAGATGGATTTTTATGGGCTTCTATGATGAGAAATGATTAATGCCCCTAAATGGGCATCTGTCTCTACTCCAGCCGTTCTGACAAGGGGTCCCATTCCTCAGCTCTGCTTCAGTGGGCATATTTGAGAGCTGAGATCAAAGAAAGGCCATGGAGAAAGAACATTACAAACTTTTCTTAAGTTGGATCTAAATAGGGTAAACATTTCCAGTTAGGGCACTGAACACCATTTGGTACCTAACATTGTCTTTCATCCAGAAAGAGAGTAAAGAGAGAGAGAGAAAGAGAAAGGTTGTCCACTAATAAAGCCGAAGGTTGTAGCAAAAACTTGAAAATGTATGAGAAGGCAGAGCGCAGTAGCTCATGCCTGTAATCCCAGAGCTTTGGGAGGCCAAGGCAGGCGGATCATCTGACGTCAGGAGTTCGAGACCAGCCTGGCCAACAGGGTGAAACTCTGTCTCTACTAAAAATACAAAAAATTAGTCGGGTGTGAAGGCAGGCACCTGTAATCCCAGCTACTTGGGAGGCTAAGGCAGGAGAGTCACTCAAACCCAGGAGGTGAAGGTTGCAGTGAGCTGAGATAGCACCACTACACTCCAGCCTGGGTGACAAAGCAAGACTCCATCTCAAAAAAAAGAAAGAAAAGAAAATGTATAAGAAACAATTTGAGTTTAATCTTTCAGGGTTAGGGAGAGAGAGGGCACTGCCCTCCAGACAGGCGCAAATCTGGAATGTTGCCTTCCGTACTGATGCTCTAACAAGGCACCTCAAAGGTAGAAGCAGCTGGAGCACACCAGCTCTCCCACCTACTTTACCTCTGACTTTGGGATCATTCTTTCCAGGGGGCACCTGGACAACCAGCCAGCTCAGAAATACCATGAGGGTAAGGTTGTTGGATAAACTGCTACAAGGACACTTTTCTGGAAACTTGTGTTCACGCACCAGAATCAGATGGGACATTCCTCGAGAGACAGATTCTCTTCTCCAGTTCCCTGCAAGTGAATTCCTTCCCTTCCTCCCACCAAAGCAAGGGGCATCTGTTTGAGGATCATGGCCTGAGTGAGACCTTGCCATTGAATGGTTGGGTAAGAGACTGAGTCACTGGGAGGAAAACTCTGAGTGAGTTGTGTCTGAGACTTCCCCACAGAGAGGGGCCACTTTTAGACTCCATCCAAATCATAGCCCAAGTTCCCAGCCCAAAAGCTAAAAAAGTAAACAAGATGCAAGAAATTCAGGTGCTCTGATTTTCAGATTGTAGAAAATATGCAAAAACAACCTCAGAAAGAAAATCATCTTTGTAGCAAGAGAACCCCTGACATCCTCTAGGATTCTGTGGCTTGGGCGGCCTCAGAAGAATTGCCCAAAAATTACCAACAGCAAGTCGAGGAAGCAGAAAGCAAATTGAGCTGCAGAATGTGAACTGCCTCCACTCAGAGAAGAGGGGGGTCATGTCCTTGAAGCAGGCCCCACAGTTACCGTGAGCCCCTAGAACGCTCCTCCCTCCCCCTACAGTTCATGGTATCTTTAGAATCAAGGCTACAAACTGCATGAATAGCGAGTAATTCAATTAACTCTATAGTCTGTGATGAAAAAAAGGGCCATTTTGCTAGCTCTAGTGGAGCACTAGTTTAACCCTGGTGCTCAGGAAATTCCCAGGCCAGACAGCATATTAAACCAGCTCTTCAACTTAAGAACAATTACTGTCATTTATCAGCCTGAATAGCAATAATGCACAAATCGACACCTTTCAGGAGGCAAAAAGCTAGCGAGGTGTAATGATATGCAAAGCCACAGCACTCTACATTTTGAACTGTCTCCATCCCATCAATACATCTCCTACTACCTACAATTTATCAATACAAATGTGGTACCCAATGAAGGCAAGACCAAGAAGATAAATATGAAGAGGGTGAGGGGAAAAAAGGCTCAGGAATGTCTGAATTTTAAAATGATGAAGTGCAGATCACATTCTTAAAGCATTTTACATGCAATGACCCGATCACATCAAGTCCTCTCCTGAAAGAAGAAACAGAATAAGGGATTTTTCTACACCAAGGTTGCAGGCAGATGCAGCTCTTATTTCTCTTCCATTACCCAGATCACGTCTTTACGCGGAACTGTGTGATTCTTTAGGTCTCTGATAAAAGTAAATAAAGACATTATTGCTCATCATAGTGATGAATTTCATAGATCCTTTTTCCTAATTACTTTCACATCTATCCTGTTTGATTTTAATTTAATTTATTATTATTATTTTTTGAGATGGAGTCTTGCTCTGTTGCTCAGACTAGAGTACCGTGGCTCAATCTCAGGTCACTGCAACCTCCACCTCCCCGGTTCAAACAATGCTCCTGGCTTCAGCCTCCTGAGTAGCTGGGACTATAGGCACACACCACCACATACAGCTAATTTTTGTGTTTTTTAGTAGAGATGGGTTTTCACCATGTTGGCCAGGCTGGTCTCGAACTCCTGACTACAAGTCATCTGCCTTCCTCGGCCTCCCAAAGTGCTGGGATTACAGGAGTGTTATTTTAGTTGTATAATATCTTCAAGAGGTAAGATAAATATTATGAGACCTATTTTGAAAGAAGGGGAAACTGAGGCATGCTGTGATTGAGATATTCTCTACATTAGTCAGGCACTGGCAAAGCAAGGGTTAGAAACTGGGTCCGACTCCCAGCCTGCCCCTCCAAAGTCACAGCACACCCAGGGCAAATCAAAAACTTCCCACATGTGTTCATGAGGATGCAGGAACTTCAGTACAAGTGGCACAGGTGGGAGTAGCAACCACAGAAGTGGGGAGGAGCAGAGACGAACAATTTCACATTTCAGGCCGGGCGCAGTGACTCACACCTATCATACCAGCCCTTTGGGAGGCCAAGGTGGGCAGATCACTTGAGGTCAGGAGTTCAAGACCAGACTGGCCAACATGGCAAAAACCCATCTCAACTAAAACTACAAAAATTACCCAGGCATGGTGGCAGGCGCCTGTAGTCCCAGCTACTCAGGAGGCTGACGCAGGAGGGTCGCTTGAACCTCGGAGGTGGAGGTTGCAGTGAGCTGAGATCACACCACTGCACACCAGCCTGGGCCACGGAGGGAGACTCCATCTCAAAAAAACAAACCAAAACAAAACAAAAAATTTCAGCCATGCGTTCCCCCACCCCCGCGGCTTTCGGTCGCCATGTTGACCCCATCAGAACCACATGCACTCCTGGGCCACTTCCCGAGCTACTGCCCACACAGGGACCCGTGGCCAGCAGGCAAATGCCCTGGGGAGCCTTTTTACCCTGCTGCCTGGGACTGGGAAATGCCGGAGAGGCCTGCCAGAGCCACGCGCCGGGTTGCCGCAGTCCCCGGTCCCCACAGGCTCCGGTTGTACCTCACCTCTCCGGGCTGTTTTCTCCAGCCCACAGCTGCGCGCTCAGTTCCGCCCCTGGGGCTTGGCTTGTTAAAGGCCGGCAAGGAGCGAAAGGCCCCGGGGCCATGCCTGCCCGCTCTGCCCCACAGGCTCCCTCAGGTTTTGGTCCCAGAGATAATATCCGAAGGATAGAGAAGGAGACGGAAGGCAGAGAGAGAGCTTGGAGGTAAAAAACTTACGCTTTTAACTCTGGCTGGGCCGGGCAGCTTAAGAGGGGCTGGGTCGTGCCTCCGAGGCGCTGCCGCTCAGGATCCTCACAGCCCTGCCTGGCTATGGCCGCTTCAGGTGTTCTTAAAGAGACAGGACAGAATGGGGTCAGTTTTACTCACGATTTTGACGTTTTCTCCGTCTGTACCTCTTTCCTGGCTGTACCCCTCTTCTAGTGAACCCCTCTCCTGACTGGCTCTCCAAAATGTAATATTGGGGTTTAGGGGTTCAGGGTGCCCTCAGCTCCCCTGAGAGGACGTTTCTCCAGGTTCTTGACCTCCTGCCCTCTCAAGAATGAGAGAGGGGACCATGGCACAGTGCTCAGTAAATGCCGGACTCAAAAGTGTTTGTAGAAAGTGATCTATTGAGATATATATATATATATATATATATATATAGAGAGAGAGAGAGAGAGAGAGAGAGAGAGAGAGAGAGAGAGAGAGAGAGAGAGAGAGAGAATCAGGAGAAGGAGAGAGAAAGAAGAAACAGCTAACTCTCACACTGAGTGAGAGAATCCAGAAAGGTGGAATCCAGGAGAGGAAAGCAGCTTCCACACTGAGTGGAAGGGAATAGAGAGAGATGGAGTTTAGGAGGGGAAGACAGGCTTCCATGAGAGAGTGTGGAAGGGGACTCCAGAGGGAAAATCCAATAAAGAGAAAAACAGCTTCCACAAGCACATGAGTGTTCGTGGAAGGGGACCCAAACACGGAGTCCGAAGGGGTGTGTAAGAAGGGGACTTTTAACCTGGGAGGAAGCCCCACCTTCTCCAAGACCCCTGGCCAATGAAAGGAGTTCCTTAGAACTTCCACTGGAGTGACTGACTCTTAGTTTCTTCCCGTGCCCAAGAAATTCAAACATAAACCATTAAATCTCCCAGATGGAGAGAGATGGGAGAGGGGCCATGGCGCTAGGAAGTTCTTGCCCTTAAAACTACGCCCCCTTGTAGACCCTGGAAAGAGAACACATTCCTTCATTTGGACATACTGTTTTTGAAGCAAACATATGGTATATATCTAGCTGACTGAAAATATTGGTAAGATACAGGTTATAATGACCTGGTTTAGAAATACAAGTATGGTAGTTTTTTTTATGATCAATGAATAACATATACTCAGTAACCATTAGACACATAGACAAGAAAAAAAATTTAAAAAAAATAAAATAAAATTTCACGTTTCAAAACCAGATGAATAGAATTTCAAGTCTGCAGCTCACACAGACTGAGCTCCTACTGTGTGCCAGGCGCTGAAGGAGGCAAAGACAATGCCAGCCCAGACCCTGGCCCTGCCTGTGGTCCTCCCCTCCCACATACCCAGCCCTCCCCAACACACACTGACATTTTCCCTAGCAGCATCATTTAGCCGGATAGAATACATTTACTCTCTGTGGAGGGAAGCCAAGGAGGGTGGTACCCAAAGCAGGAAACATTCCTCCAAAGGCAACAGGGACGGGGGTCCCATGGGAGCTCTTAATGCAAGTCAGGCAAACAAGGACCTCCCAGCTGGTGCCTCAGGGAGCCCCGGGGGTTGTTTACCACTGCAGTCATTTTTATCCTTCACCTTCCAATCATTTCACAGACCCACTCAGGCCCTCCCAGCCATTTCATCATAGACACTCATCATCTCAGCCCAGGAATTTTGCTTTTGTTTTTTTTTTTTTGAGACAGAGTCTCGCTCTGTCACCCAGGCTGGAATGCAGTGGTGTGTTCTCGGCTCACTGCAGCCTCCGTCTTCTGGGTTCAAGCGATTCTCCTGCCTCAGGATTCTCCTGCCTCAGTCTCCTGAGTAGCTGGGATTATAGTCACGCACCACCACACCCAGCAAATTTTGTATTTTTAGTAGAGAACAGGTTTCATCATGTTGGCCAGTCTGGTCTCGAACTCCTGATCTCAGATGATCCACCCACCTCGGCCTCCCAAAGTACCGAGATTACAGGTGTGAGCCACCCCATGCCCAGCCCTCAGCCCAGGAATTTTGAAATGGCCTCTAACTCTAGCATGCAAACTCATGTCCTCTCTATAAGCAATATTTTCAACTTAATTGAAAAGGAAAATAGTGATTGGTGGTAAATGTAAAAGATTTGTTTGTTTCTATGTTTCTTTGGAAGATTAGCTGTTTTTTTAAAAAAAATTATGCTTATCTTTATTTCTTAAGGTAATATCTATCTAATTTATTTGTTTTCTTTCTCTCTCTCTCTTTTTTTTTTCAGAGACAGGCTTTAGTGCAGTGGTATAATCATAGCTCACTGTAGCCTCAAACTCCAAGGCTCAAGTGATCCTCTCACCTCAGTCTCCTCAGTAGCTGGGACTACATGTGCATGCCACCATCCCTGGCTAATTTTTTTATAGATATAAGGCCTCACTATGTTGCCCATGCTGATCTCAAACTCCTAGACTTAAGCGATCCTCCCACCTTGGCCTCCCAAATTGTTGGGAATACAGGCATGAGCCACCACACCTGGCGCCTACCTAATTTTAAATCACACACAATACACAGACACAGACACACACACACACATGAAATGATCATATCTTCTAAAAGCACTAAGATAATCATTTGGCAAATGACATCTCATGTCTTAATTTTTCAATGGGTAAAGGAAAGCCCTAAACAGATTCTTATTTTCTGACATCAAACAAGAATGTGAGTGCATTTACAAGAAAGTACACCTTGCTCTTCCTATTAAATTAGAATACCCCCCTTTACAAGAAATTACACCTTGCTCTTACTATTAAATTAGAATACTCCCCTTTATAAGACATTACACCTTGCTCTTACTATTCAATTAGAATACCCTCTCTTCTTTTCTAAAATTTGGCTGCTGTACAATAAATACATAAATCAAAGAGACATAGGATCCAGACGCCAATTGGCAGACAGCACTATGAAATAAGCACCAGGACACAGGCATGCGGAAGTGTTACAACCTGTTCCAATCTGCTCCCTGTTCCCCCTTAAAACAAAAGAGGAAGAGAGTCCAAACCCTCCTACACACACACACACACACACACACACACACACACACACACAGCAAAGCAAAGCAAAGTTTAGGAGGTTTAAATAGAGCCTAAGCTGCTAAGAAGAAGAGCCACCCAACTGCTTAGGACCTAGGTTTGTCACTCTTGCCGCTGAGCTGCAATATTTGCCACATCTTGCCAAGAGAAGATGGTGTGAACCTGTCATGCAACTGCTGAGAAGTTTGGAAAACCCTGGCGTTTTTCCAGTATTGTTATCATCCTCGTCATCACTGCCATCAGGTAGAGAAATTTTCCAAACCCTTGAGCTTGGGGTCTTTCCCAACAGCCATGGGAGGGTGGCCATTAGAATTACCTCCATCATTCATATGATGAAATCCATTCAGAGATACAGGGGAAGCGGAGAATAGGTGGGTGTAGCAATTAGGACACTTTTGGTTACAAGCAACAGAAAGTCCAACCTGAAAAGGGTTGAGGCAAAAGAGAAGATATGGGCTTATGTATGTGAAAAGTCCAGAGTGAACTGGATTTGGGCAGGAATCAGTCAGAAACCTGCCATTCCCAGTCCTTCCTACTCTGCTTCCTGGGGTAACCCTCTTCCCCAGCATAACACTTGGACCAGCAGAAAATGAGTTCAAACCAGAGCTCAGAACTGACACTGATTGGCCAAGACTGCATTGACTTGGGTCATGTGTTCATGCCTGAGCCAATCACTGCAGCCAGAGAGATGGAATGCAGTGGGTGACTTAAACTAGGTCACATGCCCCTGCCTGCAGCAGGAGGGCAAGATCTTCACCAAAGCATGTGGGCAGAGAGAAGTGATGTGTGAGCCCCAGGTGGCAAAACCAGGAGGAGTGGGTGCTGAGAGGTCAAATGCAACAAATGCCCACTTCAAGATGTCATCTTTGGTCAAACCAAAAATCTCCAATTCCTTCGGCCAAGATACCATACCTAGAGTTCACTCACAATTTGAGTAGAGAATATAGCTGCTTACTTGTATTGAATGTCCTGTACCTTCTACGTCTAGACTGAATATGGCTCTTGCATCACCAAAATCTGATGGATTCACAAAAAGGACTCCTGAAGAGGAGTTTTGCATCCACCAGTGTCCAGGATTTTAATAGCTGCCACTCTTGAGCTATGAAACTCAGGCCAGAAGATTAAACACTCCCTGGCCAAGAACTAAAGAAAGGTGAACTGTGGGACCCGTCGCTTGCACTTTATATATTTTTTTTAAATTTAATTAAGATTACAGGTCAGATTAAGTAATTGCTTTCTATAAGAGATAGATAAACACAGACACACTTGCACCAAGATTGTTTAAAGAAACCACTTAGTTTCAACTTCAAGATGTTCTTTTTTTCATTCATTAAACTGTATTTGTTGAAATATAACATACCTATGGGCAAATGCACAAGTTTTAAGTGTACACCTCAATTCTTATCCCAACATAAACATATTCAAGTAACTGTTATTGAGGTCAAGAAATGGAACATTACCGGTGCCCCAGAAATTCCTTTGGGACCCCCCTCCCAATCAGTATCCTCCCCTTTCCACCCAAAGATTACTGTCCTGACGTAGATGAATTTTGCCTATTTTTGGAACTTTATATAAATGGAATTACACAGCGTGCACTCTTATGCCTGGATTCCTTCTTTCAAAGGAAAGTCACCCAAGTTGTTACATGTATAGCTCGTTCATTGTTCTTGCTGTTTAATAGTTTCTTATGTGAATATTCTGCAATATGCGTATGCAGTCTATTCGGGATTATCATTTGGGCTATTGCTGTGAACGTTCTGATGCATATACAGACATTTCTGTTTCTGTTTCTGTGTAGGTGGGGAACTGATGCAGGTTCACCTTTGGTAAATAAAGGCAAATAGTCTTCTAAAGTGTATACACCAATTTATGCTCCTGGCAGCCGTAAGACCTTCCTGAACACCGTTTACCGCTAGTTACTACTGCCTTGACTAGTGCTGCTCTGTTTCTAACTATGACCCCACTAACAGAGGCTGTGTGTAGAGCTTGGGAAGCATCCAGAGCTCAGTTTAAATCCTGGCTGTGCCACTTACTAGCTGTTGAGTGTTCCTTTGGAGAATTTCACTTAGCCTCAGATTCCTGATCTGTGAAGGGCCTGTAACCATCATGTTCTTGTAAGAATCAAATCGGATATTATAAACCCAAGTGCTTTGCAAACTGTTAAACTACATATCCATGTTAAGAATTAGAAGGGAACCGTGGGTCCCTGAGGCTAGTATTACAGTCACCAAGTGTTAAGATAGAATTCTCCCCACAGTATTGGAAAGGTAGACCACAGCAAGTTAGAAAGACCCGGATTACTATATAACATTTGAGGAGTCACTCAATCTCTTTGATCCTTATTAACTGTTTCTGTGAAATTAGGGCAGCAAGGCCTCCCTGAGAGGATTGTGAAGATAAAAAGAGGTAATGTATTGGAAAAGAGGGAGAGCGAGATTGAGAAAAAGAGAGCGGAAGAGAATCTAAGTGTTGATTCAAGTACCTACAAGTGCTCAAGCAATGATGGTCATTATTAGTCAAAGTCTAGAAAATATGGGAGAAAATCTGGTTCAGTTAATCCTTTTCATTGATACTCTCATCTTTCATGATGAAGGTTGGTTACATGCAAAATTATCAATTGATAAAAGTTGGCTTTTCTGTCTCAAGATGCTTTTTTTTTCTTTCTGCCTGTTTCACCCATTTAAAGACTCAGCATACCCAGGCTCTCTTAAGATCCACCTCCTTAAGAAAAGGTTGCTATCAGGACTGGCATGGTGGCACACGCCTGTAGTCCCAACACTTTGGGAAGCCGAGGCGGGCAGTTCGCTTGAGCTCAGGAATTCAAGACCAGCCTGGGCAACATGATAAAACCCTTACCCTACAAATACAAAAAAAAAACAGCAAGGCACAGTAGTGCACATGTGTAGTCCTGGCTACTCGGGAGGCAGAGGTGGGAGGATCATTTCAGCCCAGGAAATCAAGGCTGCAGTGAGCCATGAACCACCACTGCACTCCAGCCTGGGCAACAGAGTAAGATCCTGTCTCAATAAAAGAGAGAAAAAAAGCTTGTTATCAGGAAAATGTGAAATATCAACATTCAGTAAGACAGTCCCAGAATATCAGAGCTAGAAGGTACCTGAGTGCATGCAACCCATTCAGTTCATTGCACAGAGAGTGAAGCTGTGACCAGAAATCTAAGTTAACACCACTGGTTAGTGGCAGAGCCAGGCCTAGGGCCCAGCTCTCCTGACAACCAGTCTAGGGCTCATTCTTTAGTAGCAATACCAATGTTAATCTGTATCTCCAGTATAAATAAAATAATTGGTTCTTTCTTAAAGACCTTTCAAGCATTAAAGAAAGAGTTAAATCACATGCAATCAACCCCTAAATTAAATAGGCCCTGCTAAAATTTAACACACAGACAGACAAAAACCATCAGTGTTTATATTTTAAATAACATTTTCTCTTTTAAAAAATTGGAGAACTGCTTCTAGCCATGACAGAATAACTGATATGAGACTTGCCTTCCTGCCAAAAATAACTATAAAACTAGACAAATATATGAGGCAACTGTTTTCAGACATTGAACAACAGACAGTGCAGGACTGTAATTTTGAGAAAAGGCATACACATGAGGTGAGCCCCATTGTTTATCAAGCTTTCTGGATGGAGGCACCTTTCTGCCAAGGCACAAAGAGGAGGAGTACAAATGAAGCAATAGCTGCACTGAGCTGAGGAGGTGGATATTGGAGTCCTACCCTGTTGAAGTGGCTGGATTTTATGAAGCAGAATAACAGAGAATAGTGATCTTCACAAACAACGTGGAGCTTTGGCTGAGAGCACAGAAGTGCATGCAGAGTGACATTCCAGGAAGCCTAGCAGATGTCTCCTACTACAGAGCTGTGAATGGTATGGTGATACCAGAGATCATGTGCTGCTAAAAAGCACTGAAATTTTGGCTAAGTCAAGGTAGAGAAAGTTCACTGAGTGCCCCAAGACTCCAGTTGAGATCACAAAAAGGCCATGCCTTTAGGTTAAGGACCAGGGTCCTAAGTGAAGCCAACACCTTAAGACTCAGCTCAAAATTCAAGTAGATCTGAACAGCCAATTAAGCCAACCCTAGCAGACAGAAAGGATCTAATGTTTGTTACTGACAGAACAAACATTAAAACTATTTAAGGAGATATATGACATAATTTGGAATCTCTTCCATGAATTATTCACAATGTCCACTATGCAGTCAGAAATTACTAGACATGAAAAGGAACATCAAAATGTGATCCGTAATTTTTTTAAAGCATTCAATAGAAAATGACCCCAAGAATCACTCATGTTGAAATTAGCAGGAAGAGGCTTTCAAACAACTACATAAAAACATGTTCAAGGGCTTAAAAGAAAAGATAACCATAATGAGTAAATAGCAGAGATATTTAAAAAAAACTTTTATAAGAACCAAATGGAAATTCTGAAGCTGAACAGCACAATGCCTAAAATGAAAGTTCTGCATAAACTTAATATAAAATTAGAGACTACAAATGAAAGTTAATGAACTTAAATACAAATTAAACCAAAGAACACAGACAAAAATTTTGGGAGGGCAGGTGGTGTGGAAATAAACAGAGGCTTAGGGACTTATGGGGAAAATAAGAGCAACCAAATAGATATGTAATTGGAGGCCCAGAAAGAAAGGAAAGAAAGAAGATAGAAATATATGTGAAGGACTAACAACTACATCTATATAAATTGTGTGAAAAGTATCAGTTTACAGAGCCAAGAAGGTCAATTAGCCCCAAATGACACAAATACCAAGAGAACTACACCTAGATCACATCAATGTCAAACTGCTGAAAACCAAAGATAAAGGAATGTCTGGGTGCATGATTGCACCTGTAATCCCAATACTTTGGGAAGCTGAGGCAGGTGGATTGCTTGAGCCCAGGAGTTTGAGACCAACCTAAGCAACATGTGAAATCCCATCTCCACAAATATATATATATGTGTGTGTGTGTGTGTGTGTGTGTATGTATGTGTGTGTGTATATATATGTGTGTATGTGTGTGTGTGTGTGTATAAATAAATTAGCTAGGTGTGGTGGCTTGTGCCTGTGGTCCCAGCTAGTTTGGAGGCTGATGTGGGAGGATCGCTTGAGCCTAGGAGATTGAGGCTGCAATAAGCCATGACTGTGCCACTGCACTCCAGCCTGGGCATTGGAGTTAGACCCTATCTCAAAAAATAAAAATAAAGAAACAATCTTAAAAGCAGCCAATTAATAAAGGCTCATAGCTTACAGAAGAACAGTAATATTAATGACAGCTGACTTACCAGATTGAAATTTAGATCTATAAGAAGGAATGAACAACCATAGAATGGTAAATACGTGGGTAAATGTAAAAGAATATTTTTCCTCTCTTAATTTTTTAGTAAAACAACTGTCTAATCAAAAATAGTAACAGTGTCATAGGGTTTATTAAATATTACTAAAACTATGACATCTAAAGCACAAAGGATGGTTCAGTAAATGAATTTTTCTGTTGTAAGGATCTTATGCTTTAAATGAAGTGGTACAGTATTAACTCAAAATAGACCTTGATGAGTTAAGAATGCACATCGTAATTCCTAGAACAGCCACCTAAAAAAAAAAGATACAAAGAGGTAGAGCTCTTTGCCATAAAATATATAAAAATATGGATTAAAATGAAACCAGAGTACAATAATGCAAAAGTATATCCAGAAAAGGAAGAACAGATAAATGCAAATCAGATGGAATAACTAGAAAATAAATTGCGATATGGTAGACTTGCAGATTATCAATCACTAAATTAAATACAATGGACTAAACTCTCCAATCAAAAAGCACAGATTGCCAGATGGGATTCAGCAAGCTATGTCCAACTATATGCTGTCTACAAGAGACATTTTAAATGAAAATAGATAGGTTAAATGTAAAAGGATGGAAAAAAAGACAATAAGCAAACAAAAAAGTTACTTGACTATATTAATATCAGACAGACTTCAGAACACAGAATATAAACACAGATAAAGAAGGACATTTTATAGCAACCGTGATTTCATAGTGGAAAAAAGATAATTTATCAGGAAAACATAACAACTCAAAACATGTATACAATAAATAACAAAGCTTCAAAATACGTGAAGCAAGACCAAACAAAACTAAAGGGAAAAAATATTAATCCACAATTGTATTGGAGATTTTAACACCTGTCTCTTGGTAATTGATAGAACAATTAGACAATAATAAATAAATATATAGAATATTTGAGGAACATTATCAATGAATGTGACCTAATTGACATTTTTAGAACACTGTATCCAACAATTGTAAAATGCACATTGTTTTTAAGTGTACCTGAAATGTTCACCAAGAAAAATCATATTTTGGGTCAAATTGAAGTCTCAATAAATTTAAAATATCGAAATTTTAAAGAGTAAAATTTCACCACAATTAAAAAGCTGCAAATATGTATAAATTCACAACATGCTCCTAAATAATGCATGGGTTAAAGAAGTTACAAAAAAAACCTTGCAAAATATTTAAACTAAATGATAATGTGTTCTTACACAGCATATGAAAGTTTGTGAGATGCTGCTAGAGCAGTAATTAGAGAGAATTTATAGCTTTTAATGGGTTATGTTAGAAAAGAAGAAAGTTTTAAAATCAATTAATGTTTCCATCTTAAGAAGCTGGAAAAAGCAAATTAAGTTTAACCCAATGTAAGTATAAGGAAGGCAATAATAATGACGAGTATCAGTGAAGTTAAAAGATAGACAAATAATTAAGAAAATTAGCAAAACCACAGGTGTCTTTGAAAAAAAAAAACAAAGTTGATGAATCCCACGAAAAAACTAAGAAAAAAGAAAGTAAACACAAATTTTCAGTATCAGAAATGAAAAGAAGGACATCACTACAGATTCCACACACACGAGAAGGATAACAAGGTGAGATTACAAACAACTTAATTCCAGTATATTTGAGAGTGTATATGGAAAGGACAGATTGACTGAAGATTTTGATTCATCAAAATGAATATTAGAAGAAACAGAAAATCTGGAAAAGTATTAATTCTTTTCCAGAAAGAAGTTGAAAGTATTAATTCTTTTCCAATGAAAGAAGTTGAATTTGTAATCAAAAACAAACTTGAGGACTAAATGGTTTCACTGGTGAATTCTATTAGATGTTTAAGAAAAGAATAATCTCAGCCTTACATAAACTCTCTCAGAATATAGAGGATGAGAGAACATTCCTTCACAAGTTTTATAAGGATAGGAGAATACTGATTCCAAACCTTACAAAGAAATTACAAGAAAGAAAATTCTCACAAAATATTAGCAAATAAAATTCTGTAATATAAAAAGGGAATAATACATCATGACCAAATAGAGCTTTTCACAGAATTTCAGGTTGTTTCAACAATCATAAATAAACCAGTGTAATGCATGATATTAACAGAAAAAGGGAAAGAAAAAATAATCTGACTAGTTACCAAAAAAAGAACTATCAAGATTCAACATCCGTTTGTAGAAGAAAAAAATTTTAACTTGAAAAACAAAAGAACTTCATCCATCTGATAAAGAACTTCTGATAAATCTACAACCAACATTATGCTTAAGGGTAAAATACTGAATATGTTCCCCTAAAGATTGGAAACAAGGCAAGGACTTTGTCTCTCACCATGTCTATTCAACATTGTCCTGGAGATACTAGCCAGTGCATTAAGAAAGAAAAAAGCCAAGATCAAAAAAAGAAGTAAAATTGTATTCATTTACAGATAGTATAGTGGTTTATATAGAAGACCCTAAGGAATCTATAGAGAAATTGCTAGAACATCAGTAAATTTAGCAAGGTTGCAAAGTAACTCAGGATACAAAAATAAATAGTATTTCTAAATACTGGCAGTAGCAAACAATTGGAAATGAAGTTTAAATAGTTTCAGTTATATTTTACATTTTTGCATTAAAAATATAAAACATTTAAAAATACACTAACAAAGTAAGTGCAAGATCTTTGATGTTTGCATTGCTGTGGCTGTGTCCATTTTACCTCACACTCAATTTTAGATGATTGCAGAACCAAAGCAAACGATTTGCAGTAGGCTTGGAGTTGAAAGACTTGGTTTGTGTACTGATGCTCTGTCGTTGGGTTTTCACTGCCTAGCCGGGTGACCTTGGGCAAGCTACAGCCAATTACCTTGAAGTTCCTTGGGCAAGTTACCCCACTATGCCTCATTTTTCCCATCTGTAAAATAAGGACAATAACAGGATCATGGGGTGGGGTGAGAATTAAATGAGTTAATATGTGGGAAGGATGTATGATAGAACAGTGTCTGCAACAGAGTAAGTGCTATTTAAACGTTTGTTAAATAAATTGTAAACATTACCTAAATTGTTTTCATGGACTTCAAAAGGAGGATGTGACAGCGTGAGAAAATTAGTTGAAGAAGCCAAAACTTGTATATATCACTTTAAATACACCACTCCTGTGAATATTTTAATTCAGCTAAGGGGTAAATTATATAGATGTGTACACAAGGTTGCTTTTAGCTTAGTCAACAAGAGCAGAAACTTCAAGATGGCAACATAAAACAACATCCAAGACAATGTTGAAAGAAAGGTGAATGATAAAATTGAGGTCAAGCCGTCTTCAATTGGGGGCACTCTCTTGGCTCCACTTCCCCTCACAGTAAGAAATACAGTGGGAGGAATAAATACAAGGACATAGGCCCCGAAGATGCCTGAGTGGCCAGAGAAGAGAGACCCCCAACGCTGGCTTGCAGGCTGCTGGGCAGGTGTGGGGGAAGGACCTTTCTTGGTGTCCTCTTATGAGGCAGAGGGGACCAGACTATCCATCACAACATTGTAATGCTTAAGCAGCATGAAGTCGTAAAGCCCACAGTGAAGCAGGGACGCTCCACTGCCAGCAGAATCAATCTCTTTCTTTCTCTCTCTCTCTCTCTCTCTCTCTCTCTCTCTCTCTCTCTCTCTCTCTCTCTCCACCCCACTTCCTCTCTCTTCCCTTCCCCCAGTCCCTCCCCAACCCAGCAGTGGAGGCAGGAAGCCCTGAGCAGCCAGCCCTCCAGCTTAGTCACTGGCCAGAGGGACCTCCTGAGGATGGGCTCTCTGCCCCATCCAGCAAGGCTACGAAGTCCAGGAGAAAGCACTATCATTCATTCATTCATTCATTCATCCACTCATTCTGTAATTATGCATTGAGTGCCTATCATGTGTCAGACCCTGCCCCAGGCATTGGAAACATCAGAGACTCAAACCAAGAAAGATCCCAGCCAAGTGGTGCTGACTTTCCAGTGATAGGAGCCAGCCAAGAGCAATAAACAGGCAGGTGTGGTAGCTCACACCTGAAATCCCAGCACGGTGGGAGGCCAAGGCAGGGAGATCAGGAGTTCAAGAACAGCCTGGGCAACATGGTGAAACCTTGTCTCTAGCCAATAAAATAAAAAAATTAGCCAGGCATAATAGCATGCACCTGTGGTCCCAGCTACTTAGGAGGCTGAGTTGGGAGGATCACTTGAGCCTGGGAGGTAGAGGTTGCAGTGAGCCTAGATTGTGCCACTGTACTCCAGCCTGGGTGACAGAGTGAGATCCTGTCTCAGGAAAAAAAAAAAAAAAAAGCAATAAACATGAAATAAGTGATGGTATAGTATGTTAAAATGCACTAAGTGTGTAGAGCAGTGGAAGGGAGGATGTTGGTGGTAGTGGAAGATAGATCAGGCTGCAGAAAATAACAGGGTGACAGCAGGACAGGCAGGGACTAGAGTAAGGAGAGCCAGGAGGGGACCAGGGTCCCACATTTAAGGAGGCAATCATGTTCAGTGTCCTGCAAGTTCAGGGTCAGCCCCTGAGACCCTGAGAATTTTAAGTGACTCCTTGAATTTCATGCCACAAGCAGCCCCTCAGCAGCTTCACCCTACTTCATGCCCTGAGGAGACACCTTTTTGAAAGGATGAGGTTTTAGCTACAACAACCTTTAAAAAGAACAAAGTTGGCCAGGCGCAGTGGCTCACATCTGTAATCCCAGCACTTTGGAAGGCCGAGGTGGGTGGATCACCTGAGGTCAGGAGTTCAAGACCAGCCTGGCCAACATGGTGAAACCCCATCTCTACTAAAAATACAAAAGTTAGCCGGGCATGGTGGCGGGCACCTGTAATCCCAGCTATTCCAGAGGCTAAGGCAGGAGAATCACTTGAACCCAGGAGGTGGAGCTTTCAGTGAGCCGAGATCACGCCACTGCACTGTAGCCTGGTAACAAGACAGAAACTCCACCTCAAAAAAAATAACAATAATCAAATGAAATTTTAAAATCTCTGTGCAGCAAAGGACACAATCCACAGAATAAAAGGCAAAGCATGGAATGGAAGAAAATACTGGCAAATCACAAATCTGGTAAGGGGTTAATATCCAGAATAAATAAAGAACTCCAACTCAACAACAAAAGAGCAGCCCAATTAAAAACTGGGCAAAGGACTTGGAAGAGACATTTCTCCAGAGAAGATCTATAAATGGCCAATAAGCATATGAAAAGATGTCCAGCAACATTAGTTAATTGGGAAATGGAAATCAAAACCACAAGGAGATATCACCTCACAACTATTAGAATGGCTGCTACCAAACAGTCAATCAATCGGAAAATAGTAAGTGTCATGAGGATGTGGAGAAATGGCCTCATGGTAGAGACACTATGAAAAACAATGAGGTAGTTCCTCAAAAAATTAAACATAGAATTACCATACGATGCAGCAATTCTACTTCTGGGTATATGCCTCAAAGAATTGAAAGCCAGTCCCAAAGCGAGATTTGCACACCTATGTTCATAGCAGCTTTATTCTCAATAGCCAAAAAGCAGAAGCACCCCAAGTGCCCATTGATAGATGAATGGAAAAGCAAAATGCGGTACAGGCCAGCTGTGGTGGCTCACACCTGTAATCTCAACACTTTGGGAGGCTAAGGTGGAAGGATTGCTTGAGATCAGGAGTTTGAGACCAGCCTGGGCAACATAGTGAGAACTCAACTCTACAAAATATCAAAAAAATCGCCGGGTGTCCTGGTGCACACCTGTGGTCCCAGCAACTCAGGAATCTGAGGCAGGAGGATCACCTGAGCCCAGGAGGTCGAGGCTGCAGTAAGCTGTGTTCACACCACTGCACTCCAGCCTGGATGACAGAGTAAGACCCTGTCTCAAAAAAAAAAAAAAAAAAAAAAGTCGTAGTACAACCACACAGTGGAATATTATTCGGCCTGAAAAGGAAGGAAATTCTGAAACATGCTACAATGTGGATAAACTTCAAGGACATTATACTAAATGAAATAAGCCAGGCACAAAAAGACAATTATTCTGTGATTCCACTTATGTGAGGTCCCTACAGTAGTCAGATCTATAGAGATAGAAATTAGAATAGTGGTTACCGGAAGCTGAAGGAAAGGGGAATGAAAAGTAATTGTTTAATACAGTGGTCCCCAACCGTTTTAGCACCAGGGACCAGTTTTGTGAAAGACAGTTTTTCCATTGATGGGGCGGAGTGTGGGTGCGGGGGATGTTTCAGGATGAAACTCTTCCACCTCAAATCATCAGGCATTAGTTAGATTCTCATAAGGATCGCACAGCCTAGATCCCTCGCATGCACAGTTCACAACAGGGTTCGCGCTCTTATGAGAATCTAATGCCGCCGCTGATTTGACAGGAGGCGGAGCTCAGGCAATAATGCTCGCTCGCCCACTTCTCATCTCCTGCTATGCGTCCCGGTTCCTGACAGGCCACGGACTGGTACCAGTCTGCCACCCAGGGGTTGGGGACCCCTGAGTTAATGGTACAAAGTTTCAGTTTTGCAAGATAAGAGTTTTGGAGATGATGGTGGCAATAGTTGCACATTGCATAACAATGTGAATATACCTAAGACCGCTGCACTATACACTTAAACATTGTCAGGGTGATATATGTAGTGTTATGTGTATTTGACGACCATTTAAAGCAACAGCAACAATAAGAATGATGAAAGAAGGTGAAGCTTGGAGTGGGCACTTGAAGGAGGTGATTTGATTAGCCAAGTAGACCCCAGAAGCCCTGGAGTGGGACCGCATCCCCCCAGACTTCATGCCACACCGGTGACATTTTATGCCACCACTGTCTTAGACCTTAGTTTCTCTTGGGCAGGTTTCAATGTATTGTCAACTTGTTGAAGTACCTGCTGGTCAGGTTTCTGAGATAAGTATCTTGTAAAGTGCACCTAAGTAGCACGTGTTTCTGCAGGTGACATGATAGACCACCAGCCTCACGATGCCACTTCCTCGTCCTCATCTTCCCTCCGAGCCCTAAGAATGCAATGCTGGCCCCAGATCAAGACACCCACAGCTTCTCACCAATGAGCAACATGTTTGAGAGGTAAGCACAGGGAGATAGGAGAGAGAACGGCATTTCATGCTCCACAAAGGAAGAAGGTCCTTGAGATATAAACCCTAGAGGCTCAATGGACTATGCTGAGTTACCAGCTTTGGTGATAAATAAGCTTCGTCATTTTCCAGTCTGCTAATAATTAGGTCTCAGACAAATCAGTGATCAAACTTTAAAAGATGGTCTGTGAACCACTAAATCTCACAGAAGAACAATTGCACAGAAGTTAACTGCAGCCATACGAAGGGAATTTTTATGAACCTTTTAAATCTGTTGATATACTTGGGGAGCAAGCGCATCAGTGGTGCATTTAAAAGTCTATGTGGAAGTAAACATTTTACTGCATGTTTGGGAGGAGGGGAAAAGTTAGCCAAGATTCATATTTTTCTGGGGCAAATGAGGTCATGCACTGGTTTGTGGCTGATCTTCCCTCCCATGGGATCCTGTAAAGATTCGTGAAAGCCCCAAACACTGCAGCTTTGCTACTCCTAGAGATTTGTGGGATTTGGGTTAAATGCAATAGTAAGCACTCTCCCTCAAGATAGTCCTGGAGGCACCAGCCAGAAGATGGCGCTGTAGCTACAGAAACGAAGACAGCCGTGTCCACACACGCCCTCCCACAGCCAGAGTACTGGGGACCCAGGAACTGAGTCAGATGCATCCAGAACCAGGCTGGACCTTAATACCCAACTTGGGTCTAAGCAGCGGTTCCCAACCTTGGTTGGGCACAGTGGCTCACACATGCAATCCCAGCACTTTGGGAGGCCGAGGTGGGAGGATCACTTGAGCCCAGGAATTCAAGACCAGCCTGGGCAAGATTCAGGTCTAAGCAGAAGGCAACAAGAGACCCCTTCTTCTTTCTGCTGATCCACAGCCCTGCCTGGAGCTTTCAGCAGAAGCTTAATAGGACACCGGAGTTGCTGTGTGTTTCTGTGTGGTCTCAGCGTTAAGGAAGTATTTGTTCAAGTGGACATTCGCCATTTAGGCTGTTAAAATTGCTTCTTCCGCCCAGGCGCGGTGGCTCATGCCTGTAATCCCAGCACTTTGGAAGGCCGAGGCGGGTGGATCACGAGGTCAAGAGATCGAGACCATCCTGGTCAACATGGTGAAACCCCGTCTCTACTAAAAATACAAAATATTAGCTGGGCATGGTGGTGCGTGCCTGTAATCCCAGCTACTCAGGAGGCTGAGGCAGGAGAATTGCCTGAACCCAGGAGGCCGAAGTTGCAGTGAGCCGAGATCGTGCCATTGCACTCCAGCCTAGGTAACAAGAGCGAAACTCCGTCTCAAAAAAAAAAAAAAAAAAAAATTGCTTCTTCCTCTCAGATCCTGGTTTTCTTTAAGGGACTTATGTCCCATTGTCCGGACTTGACCCGTCAGGGTCCTTAACCCAGACCCTGGAGGGAGCCCTCTCATTGCTGTCCTGGTGTTTGGACTTGCAGAAGCAGCCAGAGGTCTCTTCTCTACCACATCACATGATGTCTCAAGCCACCCTGCTCCCTGTGTTTTGGCCAAGCTTTGTTCTCTTGCCTCTCTTGAGTTGTCTGGGAACCTTCCAGTAAATTCCTAATGTGCTGATACTCTCGGAATTTGCTGCAGTGGCCTGTCAGCGAAGAATCTTGATGGGTAAAGATGGGTGTATCCCCAGGGCCTGCTACTAAGACAGGCATCAGAAGTGCTTGCACCCCACATCTCCAGGCAAACACTCATTTTGCCTCCAGAGGTCTGTGATGGTTAATACTGTCAACTTGATTGTACTGAAGGAGCAAAGTATTGATCCTGGGTGTGTCTGTGAGGGTGTTGCCAAAGGAGATTAACATTTGAGTCAGTGGACCTGGAGAGGCAGACCCACCCTCAATCTGGGTGGGTACCATCTAATCATCTGCCAGCATGGCTAGAAGAAAAGCAGGCAGAGGGATGCGGAAACACTAGACTTGCTGAGTCTTCTGGCCTCCATCTTTCTCCCATGCTGGAAGCTTCCTGCCCTAGAACATCAGACTCCAAGTTCTTCAACTTTTGGACTCTTAGACCTACACCAGTGGATTGCCTGGGGCTCTCGGGGCTTCAGCCACAGACTGAAGGCTGCACTGTCAGCTTCCCTACTTTTGAGATTTTGGGCCTCAGACAGGCTTCCCTGCTCCTCAGCTTGCAGATGGCCTATTGTGGGACTTCACCTTGTGGTCATGTGAGTCAATTCTCCTGATAAACTCCCCTTCATATATACATGTATCCTGATAGTCCTTTCCCTTGAGAGAACCCTGACTAATACAAGGTCCTACTGAAAAATGGTCAGTGTGCTTCTCTACAAGTGCAGATAAAGCCATGAGGAACCATGATTTTGTTATTTCAAAAGCCAGAAATGATCCTTGGGATTCCAAGCCTTCACAGAGACAGAGGATAGACCCAGAGCTCTCTCCAGGACCCTTTTGCAAACAGGATTCTCAGGTTAGAAGTGTCAGGAGCTGATAAACCAAGAGGCTACCATGCAGAATCCTGGAGTTACTTTTCTTTTAATTATGGTAAACTATACATGACATACAACTTACATTTTAACCATGTTTAAGTGTATACAGTTCTGTGGCATTAAATACATTCATATTGTATGCGACCATGACCACCATGCATCTCTGGGGTTCCTTTTCTCTTCCCCAGTTGAAACTCTGTACCCATTAAACACTACTTTCTCATTCCTCTTTCCCACCTCCAGCCCTGGGCAACCTCTATTTTACTCTCTATTTGTGTGTATTTGACTACTCCAGATACCTCATATAAGTGGAATCATACAGTATTTGTCTTTTTCCGCCTGGATTATTTCACTTAGCAGAATGTCCTCAGGGTTTACTGATGTTGCAGCATGGGTCAAAATTTCCTTCCTTGGCTGGGCACGATGGCTCAGGCATACAATCCCAGCACTTTGGGAGGCCAAGGCGGGAGGATTGCTTGAGCCCAGAAGTTTGAGACCAGCCTGGGCAAGACAGGGAAACCTCATCTCTACAAAAAGTCAAAAAATTAGGTGGATGTGGTGGCGCATACCTGTGGTCTCAGCTACTCAAGAAGCTGAGGCAGAAGGATCGCTTGAGCCTGGGAGGTCAAGGCTGCAGTGAGCCATGATTGTGCCACTGCACTCCAGCCTGGGTGATAGAATGAGACCCTGTGTCTCAAAAAAAAAAAAAAATCCTTTCTACTGCAAGCTGTATAATAATCCCTTGTACAGACATACCACATTTTGGTTACTCATTCATCTGTCAATGGACACTTCAGTTGCTTCTGCCTTTGGCTATTATTAATAATGCTGCTGTGAACATGGGTGTACACGTATCTGCTTCAGATCCCGTTTTCAGTTCTTTAGGCTGAATTTACTTTTGAAAGCAGCTAAATGTGAGTTGCACAGCCTCACCATTTTACAGGCAATCTACCTGAATAATGTCTCTCTGAGCACTTGTCATGTGCAGGGTATATGATAGGCTTGAGGGACAACAAGATGGATATACATGGAAGGCCAGGCTCACCCAGGACCCCCCAGGCTCCCCCAGGAAGAGAAGAGGCTCCGGCACAGAAACGTCAGGAAGGGTGTTTACCCAGCTTCCACAGGGTCCCAGACAGGAGTGCCAATAGCTCTCCTAGGAGCTCTGAGAACAGAGGCACTGGCGTGGGCTGGTAGAACACTGGGGATGAGCCATGAAGGGTGCCAGGACATGGAGCAGTGGGGACCATCCTTTTGTGTTAAGAGCCTGGTGGTCCCATTAGACAAGCTCCAAGACAGGCCTTTCAAAGGCCTCTCGCCTGGAGTGCCCAGTGAGGCTCCTGCCCTGCACTCTCATGGGCAATGACTTTGCATGAGGCAGCAAACCTTCCAGCGGATGTGATCCTGGGTAAGTTACCTCTCTCTGGTTAAATTGACTGAGCCTCTATCACCTCATCTGAAAGCTCATAGAGTGGTTGTGAGACCTAAATGAAATCATGCGTGTTAATATTTAGCTCAGTGCCTGGCCTTAGGAAGGCCCTGACACAGCACTGACTATTGCTCTCTAACCTGCTAGCTCCACCTGAGCAAGAATTCTGTTTTGAGCCGGGTGCGGTGGCTCAGGCCAGTCATCCCAGCACTTTGGGAGGCCAAGGTGGGTGGATCACGAGGTTAGGAGTTTGAGACCAGCCTAGCCAACATGGTGAAATCCTGTCTCTATTAAAAATGCAAAAATTATCCAGGCGTGGTGGTGGGCACCTGTAATCCCAGCTACTCGAGAGGCTGAGGCAGGAGAATTGCTTGAACCTGGGCGGTGGAGGTGGGAGTGAGCCGAGACCGCACCATTGCACTCCAGCCTGGGTGACAGAGCGAGACTCTGTCTCAAAAAAAAAAAAAAAAAATTCTGCTTTGCTCACCACTATATCCCTAGGAACTAGCATAGTGCCCGACACTTAGTAGGTACATACTATTAGCAAATTTTCAATCTTCACATTTTAAGCCACAAAAAAAGGGAGGCATAGGTGAATTTACAAAACAACGCATGTTATCTCTCAGCAAAAACTCACCCTGCTATGCACACCTCTAGCACTGGGCCTGGATGCCTGCAAACTGCGTTTCCCATATTCTTTTGCTAGCTGGTTGACTTTGGGCCAGGTGTCCCTAATACAAAGCACTGGGGATAAAAATGAAAAGCATAAGAAAAGGTTAAACTACCTTCTAGAGGCTTCTGTGGCAGAAGTAGCAGTAGCAGCAGTGGAGGAGGGTCCGCAGGGAAGGAGACAGTGGTCAAGGTAGGAACAGTGGTGACTTCAGCAGCAGGCCAGAAAATGCAGGCTCAGGTTCCTACTCAGGCAGCTCATCCTTAACAGCTGGTGGTAGCAGCTTCCATAGCTGTTACTCATTGAGTAAATTCACTGCACCCTTTCTTCCTCCACTCACTTTTCTAATACCTTTGTAACCAACTCCTTAGATGAAAGGCCCTGTTTTGAAAGACCTGGGGGTGTTTGGCTGATGGGACTTCAACTGATACAGTTAACTTATTCTTAGAGCAAGTGTCTAGGGAAGTCAGGGCAGCCCTTCTCCCAGGGTCATTCTAGTGATGGTGCCACCTCTTCATCTCTGCACAGCCGAAGCTGTTATAAAGAAGCCCCAGCCGGGCACAGTGGCTGACGCCTGTAATCCCAGCACTTTGGGAGACCAAGGTGGGTGGATCACCTGAAGTCAGGAATTCAAGACCAGCCTGGCCAACATGGCAAAACCCTGTCTCTACTAAAAATATAAAAATTAGCCAGACGTGGTGGCACACACCTGTAATCCCAGCTGCTCAGGAGGTTGAGGCATGAGAATTGCTTGAACCTGGGAGGCAGAGGTTGCAGTGAGCTGAGATCGTGCCATTGCACTCCAGCCTGGGCGACAGAGCAAGTTTCTGTCTCAAAAGAAAAGAAGCAGAAGAAGAAGCCCCACGGTCTTCCAGGCCCCACCTAAGACACAGGCCGCCTCACATGGTTGTGCTGGTTGTTTATTGCACAAAAATGCCCTGCTAAGGGTACACACACAGCTGAGACCTGCTCTCCAAGCCCTGTGCCCAGACTATGGCACTCACCTTGAGGGTGGGGAAGGCCTTTCTCTGAGATATACATAGGCAGATGATAACCCCGCAAAGATAGGCGGGGCCAGCACTTTTCCAAAAAGCTCAAATCCCCTAGAGCCCTCCCACGTACCTCCGGGGCCGTTTTCTGGGCTGACTTGGACATTTCAGAGGAAAAGCATTTGGGTCAGGACTGATGAACAATTCTACTTAGGTAGAGGCCAGGCCAAACCTAAGCAGATTCCAGACCCAGCAATGCTTCTGGCGCAGCCCCAAACCTGGCTCTCCATTGCTCAAAACATCTCCAGGCCTCCCTCCTATTGTGTGTGAGTTTCCGCTGGGAAACTGACCTATTCCTGCCCTCATGGAGCTCCTCGGCAGTTGGACCTGCAGCAGCCAGAAATCTTTCTCCACGTCTCCTCTCACTAAGTGAAGAACCCAGGAGACTGTATCAGGCCCTCCCCAGATCACCAGCTCCCCAGGCTGGGCCTTGGTGGCACCCGCTGTTTTCCAGGCATCTGTGTCCACACTAAATTTTCGAAGGATTTCAGATGCCTCTGACAAAATGCAATCAAATAAAACAAGCCACCCATCTTTGAGCTCCCTAACCCTTGCAGAACTCAACATTTCTTTTCCTGTTGATGGGGAGAAGCAACACCACCCACTGAGTTCATTGAAACTGAGGCTTCAATATTCCCGCAGGAGAGTGCACGTATGCTTAAAACCCTCGCCATATGTGTCGATTTAAATGGAAACCAAACGGGGAAGAATTCTGACGACAGTCTGTCACTGACTAGAGCGCTACTTCCTCCAGTTAATTTATGTCTTCCGTAATCACATTGAGGCTTTTTAAAAGGCTCTACCTGTGACGGCATTTTTTTTTTTTCCTCATGCACTCACATTCAAAGGTCCCCGGCCCATGCGCTAATAGTCATTTTAAGACACCACACGCTCCTAGCACTTTATCTTCCCAGCTCTTTACCTGTATTCATTAATTAGTGCTATAAATACAACCAGCACATGACTATTCTGGAGCTAATCAGTCACTGACATGGCTCAGAACCTGGAGGAAAATTAGGAAAATTGAATCTTTCCAAAGTTGGGTCTATGCAAGGTAACTTAGTCAATCGTGTCCTGAGGGTCAGTGGGGACCAACTGATTTACGCTCCACCTAGGTAGAAAAGCAATTTCCCAAACAGCAAGCCAGCAACCCTGGTTAAAGTGATTCTGACCTATTGTAAGTAAAGCAGGTATTCTGTTTTCCTGCTGGTTGGGTATAGCAGCACTTACTGAGGGCCTGGTGCTGCACAGCCCTCATCCTGGGCTATATAAGGAATATCAGAAGACAGGATCAGGCCTTTCCCACTAAATTGTTATGGTGGCGTTAAAGAGAGCCAGCATACATTCCAGGGTCTGAAACATCAATCCCAAAAGTTGAGCAAGGGAAATCAGGGGACTTGGGGTCAATGTAAAATATTATACATTCACTGAGTCATTCGAAAAAAATATTGAACATCTACAATTTGTTGCATGCCCAAGACACTAAGATATTGGATATCTATTCTTTCTTTTATTTATTTATTTGAGACAGGGTCTCACTCTGTAGCCCAGGCTAGAGTGCAGTGATGCAACCGGCTCACTGTAGCCTCAACCTCTTGGGCTCAGGTGATCCTCCCACATCAGCCTCCTGGGTAGCTGGAACTACAGGTGCAGGCCACCATGCCTAGCTAATTTTAGTATTTTTTGTAGAGATGGGGTTTTGCCATGTCTCCCAGGCTGGTCTCAAACTCCTGGGCCAGGGATCCTCCTACCTTGGCCTCCCAAAGTGCTAGGGATTACCAGCCTGAGCCATGTCGCCCGGCCTTGATACATATTTTTCCAGGGCTTACAGCCACTGACAGAGACAGATTTGAAAACCACAAGAAACATACCCAAGAATCCATGATGCTCAGAATCCAAGGTATAGAATATCCAACAAAAGGATATTCTTTTTTTTTATTTTTTTTATTTTCTTAGGTGATTGGGGAACAGGTGGTGTTTGGTTACATAAGATCTTCAGAGGTGATTTTTGAGATTTCGGGGCACGCATCTCCCAAGCAGTATACACTGCACACCATTTGTCGTCTTTTATCCCTCACCCCCTTCCCACCCTCTCCCCCGGAGTCCCCAAAGTCCACTGTGTCAATCTTATGCCTTTGCATCCTCATAGCTTATCTCCTACTTACGAGTGAGAACATACGATGTTGGTTTTCCATTCCTGAGTTACTTCACTTGGAACAAAAGGATATTCTAAATTGCCCAATTCATCAGGTCATTGGCCTGCCTAGAAAGGAGGCTGGAAGAAGAGATCTCTTGCTTCCACCACAAGCCTTGAGGACTCTTCTTAGTGCTGATCCAGCACTGTTTGTGTTTAGTTTGCACCTTCACTCTGAGTTCCTGGGTCCAAATTCGGGGTTTGGCCCTGGCGAGTTCTCCTCCATGCTGAGCCTTGGCCTGGGCTACAGGCCTCTTGTCCTGGGGCTGGCCTCCTTCTAGGGGCAAATAGGGCTAAATGGGAGTGAGATCAGTGAGACTGAAAGCCTGAGGCTGACCTAAGAACCTCATTTCTCTAGCTCATTTTTCTTAATTTCTCGTTAACTTCAAAATAAAGAGTTCATCTCACCCAGAGTTTTCCCATGAAACGGAAGCTGCAGGCTGGTGTTTATATCTGTGAGCAGAATTGCTTTGGTCACCTCTAATTCGCATTTGTTTTTTGCCCACCTTGCAGATTAAATCCAGCCTATTATACACAAGGCTCTGGGCTAGGCACTGGGAGATGAAGGATGTAAAAGTCAAGCCAGATGAGGTGGCTCACACCTGTGATCTTAGCACTTTGGGAGGTGGAGGTGGGTGAATCACAAAGTCGGGAGTTCCAGACCAGCCTGGCCAAGATGGTGAAACCCTGTCTCTACTAAAAATCTGAAAAATAAGCTGGGCGTGGTAGCAGGCGCCTATAATCCCAGATACTCAAGTGGCTGAGGCAGGATTGCAGTGAGCCAAGATTGCACCATTGCACTCCAACCTGGATGGTAGAGTGAGACTCCATCTCAAAAAAAAAAGGATGTAAAAGTCTTAGACACCAACTTGACAAAGAAAGGATGTCTGGGCTCTGGCTAGGAACTTGGGCCTTATGTGGGATGTGTAGATAAATAATAGTGTCAAGGGCCAGACATGGCGGCTCACATCTGTAGTCCCAGCTATTCAAGAGGTTGAGGCAGGAGAATCACTTGAGCCCAAGAGTTTGAGTCCAGCCTGGGCAATACAGCAAAACCCCACCTCTAAGAAATAAAAATAAACAGGCTGGGCGTGGTGGCTCATGACTATAATCCCAGCACTTTGAGAGGCTGAAGCAGGTGGATCACCTGAGGTCAGGAGTTCAAGACCAGCCTGGCCAAAATGGTGAAACCCCAACTCTACAAAAATACAAAAATTTTGCCAGGCATGGTGGCAGGCACCTGTCATCCCAGCTACTCCAGAGGCTGAGGCAGGAGAATCACTTGAACCCGGAGGTGGAGGTTGTGGTGAGCCAAGGTCATGCCATTGCACATCAGCCTGGGCAACAAGAGTGAAACTCCTTCTCAAAAAAAAGAAAAGAAAAGAAATAGAAATAAACAACAGTGTTAAGCTTACAAGGAGCCCTGAATGTACAGGGTGGGAGAGCTGGATTCTGCCTGCTTAGGGTGGAGAGAGGAGGAGGTGGGCAGGAGGTCAAGAGGCATTTTGGAAGAGGTCCATTTCCAACAGGGAGCGTTAAGCAGTGCCAGGGGAGGGAACACTGCAGGGCACAGGAACCATGTGGGTAAGGACAGGAATGGGCAGGGCATGCTGAGGAGTGATGAGTGGGAGCCCACTTTCAACACCCATCCTGAAAAGGCTCTTGGACTTCTGCACTTTGTAGATTTCATTTCCTCCTTCAATGTCCCAGTCCCTCATTCCTCACCGAGTCAAGTATCCTACAACAGCAGTGAAAGCAGGGACAGATTTCCCTGGGAGCCAGCCTGCGGGGAAATGATCTCTTTGTTTCTCCTGTGCCTTCCTGCCCCTCCTGCACTCTCATGGTCCAGCTCTATTCTGAGGCAGTCCTTATGGGTGGGAATAGGTGTGTTTTATTCTTGCATCCTTGGTGCGACAAGCCACCCTCCGATAATTTGCTTCTGCTCCTCATGAAAGAGTCCAAAGACAAGTGTTCCACCTATCCACATGGAAGGAAAGTCCTATGGCTAGACAAAGGCGTTCTGAGCAGTTACAGGTTGAAGACTGTGAAATTGACAAAGGAAAGTGCCAATTCGCATTTTCTTAAAGTTTCTCAATCCACCGTAACAATGTATTCTCAGGCTAGAGGGGGCTCTGGACACCACATGGAGCTTGTGAGAGATGCCCACGGATGCTGTTCAGGAAACAGACACCACAGCCTGCCTGTGGATGCATCCTCAAATTTCACCTTCCTGGAACAGACACCATTCTGCTGGTGCACATCCAAGGCCATCTCTGCTTTCTGGAAGGTGACTCTGTCTTTTAGGGATCTTGAGGAATCCCAGCAGCTGCCCTGTGCTGTGCACAAGCCTCAATATCCACCAACATACAGAAATTCTGCTACCTCCTGGCCACTTTTCTACTTCACACCTCCCCCAAAATTTATCAAAGTAGGATTGACAAATAAAAATTGTACGTATTTAAGATGTAATACAATGATTCATATGTGTGTGTGTATATATAGTGTGTATATATACATACGTGTGTGTGTATATATATATAATGAAAAGATTTCCATAATCAAGCTAATTAACATATACATTACTTCCCATAGTTACCCTTTTGTGGAGGGGATTGGGAGGAAAGTGGTGAGAAAATTTAAGATCTACTCTCAGCAAATTTCAAGTGTGTGATACATTATTATTAACTATAATCACCATGCTGTACATTAGATCTCCAGGACTTATCCTGTATAACTAACATTTTATACCTTTTGACCAATACCTCCCCCTTGCTCCCACCCACCAAGCCCTTGGTAAGCACCATTCTACTGTTCCTATGTGTTTAACTTGGTTAGATTCCACATATAAGTGAGGTTCTGTGCCTAGATTATTCACTTAGCATAATGTCCTCCACATTCATCTGTGTTGTGGTAAACGGCAGAATCTCCTTTCTTAAGGCTGAATGATATTCCATTGTATGTAGGTATGTCTGTGTGTATACTATACATATACACATACATATGCATACATAGACACATACAAGACACACACAACAGTTTCTTTACCCGTTTGACCATTGTCTTAGTCTTTTTTCTGTTGCTATAACGGAATACCAGAGACTGGGTATTTTATAAGGAACGGAAATGTATTGGCTTACAGTTTGGGAGGCTGAAAAGTTCAGTATCAAGGTGCTGTCATCTTGCAAGGACCTTCTTGATACATCATTCCATGGTGGAATAACAAAAAGGCAAGAATGGGTGAGAGAGGCAAAAGAAAGCCCAACTCGTACTTTTATAAGAAACCTGCTCTCACAATGATAAATGTACTCCCAAGATGGCAAGATGGCAGCATTGATCTACTCACAGGAATAGAGTCCTCATAGCCTAACCACCTCTCGTTAAGCCCCACCTCGAAACACTGTTGCATTGGGGATTAAGTTTCCAACACATGCTTTTCCAACACAAACCCTACCAACTGTCAGTGCACACTTTACTTGTTTCCAGATCTTGGCTTTTACGTATAAAACTGCAATGAAGTGAGAATGCAGATATCTCTATGAGGTTATGATTCTTTTTTTTTTTTGAGATGGAGCCTCACTCTGTCATCTAGGTTGCAGTGGAGTGCTGCAGTCTTGGCTCACTGCAAACTCCACCTCCAGGGTTCAAGCCATTCTTCTGCCTCAGCCTCCCGAATGGCTGGAATTACAGGTGCCCGCCACCACACCTGGCTAATTTTTGAATTTTTAGTAGAGTCAGGATTTCAGCATATTTGCCAGGCTGGTTTTAAACTCCTGACCTCAAGTGATCTGCCTGTCTCAGCCTCCCAAAGTGCTGGGATTACAGGTATGAGCCACCATACCAGGCCAAGATTCTACCAAAATGCATTTTCAACTTATAATGTTTTCAACTTGTAATGGAGTCTCACTCTGTCACCAGGCTGGAGTACAGTGGCACAATCTCAGCTCTCTGCAACCTCCGCCTCCCAGGTTCAAGTGATTCTCCTGCCTCAGCCTCCTGAGTAGCTGGGACTACAGGCGCACACCACCATGCCTGGCTAATTTTTGTATTTTTAGGAGACACGGAGTTTCACCATGTTGGCCGGGACGGTCTCAATCTCTTGACCTCGTGATCCACCTGCCTCAGCCTCCCGAAGTGCTGGGATTACAGGCATGAGCCACCTCACCTGGCCTTCTTCAGTATTTCTTATAAGGCAGGTCTAGCAGTGATGAACTCCTTCAGCTTGTGTGTGACTGGGAAAGTCTTTATCTCTCCTTCATTTCTGAAGGATAGCTTTTCCAAGTAAAGTGTCCTTAGTTGGTAGTTTTTTCTTTTAGCACATTGAGTACAATATATTTTATTATATCCTACTCTCTCCTGGTCTGCAAAGTTTTTGCTGAGAAATCCACTAATAACCTTATGGGGGTTTCCTTGTATGTGACCTATTTTCTCTTGACTGTTTCTAAATTCTCTTTGTCTTTGAATTTTGACAATTTGATTATAATGTTCCCCACTGAAGTATTCTTTAGATTAAACCTATTTGGGGACTTTTGATCACCACATATGTGGCTGTCCATATCTCTCCCACTATTTGAAAAGTTCTTAGCCATTATTTCTTTAAATAAGCTTTTGCCCCTTTCTCTCTCTCTTTTCCTTCTAAGATTTCCATAGTGTGAAAATTTTATTTCTTTTGGTGATGTCTCATTAATTCTGTATGTTTTCTTCATTCCTTTTCATTCTTTTTTCTCCTCTGACTGGATAATTTCAAATGACCTGCCTTCAAATTCACATATTCCTTCTTCTGCTTGATCGAGCCTGACGCTGAAGCTCTCTATTGCATTTTTTCATTCCGTTCATTGTTTTCTTCAGCTGCATAATTTCTATTTGGTACTTTTGTGATTTCTTTCTCTTTGTTGAACTTCTTGTTCTATTGATGTATTATTCTTCTGATTTTGTTGAGTTGTCTATCTGTATTCTCTTATAACTAGGTAAGCTTTTGTAAAACAATTATTTTGAATTATTTGTCAGGCAATTTTTATAGATCTTCATTTCTTTGGGGTCAGTTACTAGAAAATTACTATGTTCCTTTGATGGTCGTGTATTTCCCTGGTTTTTTGTTTTGTTTTTTTGGTAATGTTCCTTTAAGTCTTGCGCTGATGTCTTTCCACTTGAAGAAGCAGTCACCCCTCTGACTTGCTTTGGGAGATAAATGCCTTCAACAGTAAGAAATCTGAAGCCCTCTCAGACATTTTAAATGAAAGCATCCATTCTACCCTTTTTGTTTCCTCTTAGGATGGAATTCTTAAGATTGTATGCCTTCTCTCAATTTTACAAAGCCATGCTGGGTGTTGAGAACCTCCCTCTGAAATGCTAAAATTTGTGTGCCTTCTCCCAATTCCTCAGAGTCAAGCTGGCTGACTATACATGCTTGCTAGCCATCTGCAAAGGTTAGCACTCACTCTCCAGGGGTACACACATGGAGCCAGCCATGGGTGGAGAGATAGGTGAGGTGTTTGCAGCATTGGGGTGTCCATGGGTCAACCGGAGGAGTCTGCAGGTGAGGCATCCCAAACAGCTTGTGGGCAGGCTTCCTGATGGATTCTGCAAAACAGTTAGCAGGATTGTGGCTCATTGTTGAGTCCCATGCCCTAGTTACTGTGAGTCTCCACCTCTTTTTTCCTACTCCCAACTTCTCCCAGCTATTCAGCATACTTATCTCCTCAGTATTCTGGACAGGGTGAGGAAAAGGCGAGTCTCTGGGACAGCATTCCACACAGCTGTGGAACCTGGGCACTCACTCATTGCTCTCATTTTTTCCCATGGGAGGAATTGCAGGCTGAGGGAGTTTCTTCTGTCGTTTAGCTGTGACTCCATGGTGGAGGGAAGATGCTGGTAAAATAAAAGTAATCTTACCCTCTTGAACACATCTATTCTCAGATTTTATGATTCAGCTGTGTGCTGGAACTTCTCCCACTGGATTCTCAGATTCCCACAGAGGTACTCTTATCTCTGGGTGACTGTCAAAATCAGTGCACTATAGGTAAATGATGATACAAAATTCCTATTCCACCACCTTGCTGATAACATCATTGTCTTTCATTCCTTTTCTATTCTAAAGTCTCCTATGCTATCTAGGGCCACTTCTCAAGGCCACCTACCCACATCATTGGTGCCTTCTCTCAATTGCCCATGGTTTCTGCGAGATCATCCATGAAACTGCATTGTAGTCCAGCTTTTATGGTCTCAGAACAAGAAACCTAGAAGTATAATAAAAATAACAGATTTAAGCCCAGAATCCACTTCAGCAGCATTCAGATCTTCCAAATGAAGAAAGCTAATTATCTGTACCCACTCTTCCCTAAAACAGCAACATTCAAAAATAAGTGAGCAGCTCCTCTCCAAAGATGTGTAAGCAGAGGCACAGGAACTATCTGTTCTCAGCCAAAGATATTCTAGCCTTGTGCTACTACCAATGGAGCCCGTGGACCAGCTGCATCGCATCACCTGGGACACATCAGAAATGCAGAATCTTGTTAGAAATGCTCCTCCACTCCACATCTACTGAATTAGAGTCTGTACTTTATCAAGATCCTTGGATGATGCATGTGCACATTAAGGTTGAGACGTGTTGGTTTCCAGCCACAGCTGCACCTTAGAATCACCTGGGCAATTATAGTTTTTAAATATCAACACCCAGGCCCCATCCACAACCAAGTAAATCAGACTCTGTGAGTGGGGCTCAGACATCTGTATTTTAAACGTTCCTAATGGGTTTCTAATGTGGACTGAGTTAGAACTTCCCATGAAGATTCCTACGCTTCATAGCCAGCTAGACTTGAGAAATTTTCCTTCTCTTCCTTGTTCCTTTTACACAGGCAATATGTGCACATAACTTTTTTAAAGTCAAAGAATATAGGCCAGGCATGGCGGCTCACGCCCGTAATCCCAGCACTTTGGGAAGTCAAGGAGGGCAAATCACTTGAGGTCAGGAGTTTGAGACCAGCCTGACTAAAATGGTGAAACCCCGTGTCTACTGATAATACAAAAAAAAAAAAAATTAGCCAGGTGTGTGGTGGCACATGCCTATAGTCCCAGCTATCTGGGAGGCTGAAGTGGGAGAATCACTTCATCCTGGGAGGCAGAGGTTACAGTGAGCCAAGATCTCACCACTGCACCCCAGCCTGGGTGACAGAGCAATTTGTCTCAAAATAAATAAACAAACAAACAAAAGGAATGAGCAAAGATCTCACCACTACACTCCAACCTGGGTGACAGAGCAAGAGTCAGTCTCAAAATAAATAAGCAAACAAATACATAAGTAAATAAATGAAAGTCAAAGAGTATAAACTAGCATACAGTAAAAAGCAAGTCTCTCTCCATCTCTAACCTTCAGTGACCCAATTTCCTCTCCAAAAGCAACCACTGTTACCAGTTTTTTCTGCCCTTTTAGCGCTTTTCTTTTCTTTTTTTTTTTTTTTTTGAGACAGAGTCTTGCTCTGTCTCCCAGGCTGGTGTGCAATGGCGCGATCTCGGCCCACTGCAACCTTCACCTCCCAGGTTCAAGCAAGTCTTCTGCCTCAGCCTTCCAAGTAGCTGGGACTACAGGTGCACGCCACCATGCCAGGCTAATTTTTTTTTTTTTTTTTTTTTTGTATTTTTAGTGGAGACAGGGTTTCACCATATTGGCCAGACTAGTCTCGAACTCCTGACCCTGTGATCCACCAGACTTGGCCTCCCAAAGTGCCGGGATTACAGGCGTGAGCCACCGCACCCGGCCCTTCCAGAGTTTTCTATGCATGATCAAACACATCCAAGTACAGACACGCTTCTTCTTTATATAGGTAGTAGTATTATACTATACATGCTGTTCCGTATCTTGCTATTTTCACTGCACACTGTATCTTAGACATTGTCCCACAGCAGTGATTGTGTCTCAATTCTTTTTGACAGCTACATACTATTCTATTTTATCAATGTAACATAATTTATTCATCAATCTCCCATTGATATACATTCAGGATATTTCCAATTTTTTGTTACTACAATCTGCAATGAATAATACATAAAATACCACAACTTCAGTTACTTTTTCCCTTTTTCCCTACTTTTCTTCAAAGCACTCATCACCACCACCTCAGGGTAACCACAGCGTTTATCATACAGACTGGGACATCTTTTTTTTTTTTGAGATGGAGCCTTGCTCTGTCTCCCAGGCTGGAGTGCAGTGGCGCGACCTCAGCTCACCACAACCTCCACCTCCCAGGTGCAAGTAATTCTCCTGCCTCAGCCTCCCAAGTAGCTGGGACTAGAGGTGCCCACAACCATGCCGGGCTAATTTTTATATTTTTAGTAGAGACAGAGTTTTACCAGTTGGCCAGGCTGGCCTCAAACTCCTGACCTCAAGTGATCGGCCCACCTCAGCCTCCTAGAGTACTGGGATTACAGGTGTGAGCCACTGTGCCTGGCCCAGACTGGGACACTTTTGAGAGCAGAAGCAGGCACTAACAGTTGTACTAGAACATGTCTGTGACTATCCCAGGCAACTGGGATACATGGCCATCCTACATGATCTATTATGCATTCCTTATGTATTTGTTTATTGTCTGCTTCTCCCACTAGAATATAAGCTTCTGGAGGGTAAAAACTAGTCTGTCGTCTTCATGACTGTTTCTCCAGAGCCCTGAACAGTGCCTGGAATGCAGCAGTACCTCATTAAATGTTTGATGAATGACTAAACAGATTAAAATTAAATATCTCTGAATAGCATCATTAACACATGTGTAAGAATATATTTAAGATAAATTCCTAAAAGTTGAATGATTGCATCAAAAGGTACATGCTTTTTTTTTTTTTTTGAGATGAAATCTCACTATGTTGCCAAGGCTGGATTGGATCCAAACTCCCGGGCTTAAGCGATCCTCCTGCGTCAGCCTCCCAAGTAGCTGGTAGTATATGCATCTTATAATTTAGTAGACATGACTGTATTGTACTCCATGGAGTATGTACTAATTAGCATTCCCACCTTCAATGAGAGTGGGATCTGCCTCCCTCAATCCATGTGGCCTGCATGTGTGCATGTGTGTGCAAATGTGCATGTGCACACACATCACACTCAATGTGCTCCACACACAGGCACACACAGAGACCTGCTGCCACAGCGCTGCCAGGACAAGCACTGAATCTTCTGACTTCCCAGGGACACATGTTCTGGTGCTGGGAGAGGAGAAGGAGGCCCCTCACACACTCCATCAGGGGTGTTTGTTCATCCTCTCTTCTCCCCATACCCATCCCAGACAGAATCAACATTTGCAAATTACCTTCCAGGTCCCCGACTATGAGACACAGCATGGCAGCACCAACTGCAGGCCTGGCTCAATAAATGTTTAATTAATTAATCAATCAAGCCAAATCAAAGATTAGGTTGATTATCCAGATATTTTTATCTATATGGTACTAGGCAACTGGTTAATTGCTTTTTCTCTTTTTTTAAATTTTGTACTGAAATGATAATAATATGTTTGGGAATTATGCAGATATAACTTCAAAGGTCAAAAGCCTGATAAGTATGAAATATTCTCAGGGTGTCCTCAGGGGCAGACTGCTGCAAAAGCAATCGTCATTATCCTAGGAGTCAATGCCTGGGTGTTGCCATGATGCTGAGGTAGAAAATACTCTGGCTTATGATCGGAAAACTAAAATCCACAAACATGGTCTGTTACAGGACGGGGTCCTGATCCAGACCTCAAGAGAGTGTTCTTGGATCTTGCACAAGAAGGAATTCAGGGAGAGTCCACAGTGCAAAGTGAAAGCAAGTTTATTAAGAAAGTAAAGGAATAAAGAATGGCTACTCCATAGACAGAACAGCCCCGAGGGCTGCTGGTTGCCCATTGTTATGGTTATTTCTTGATGATATGCTAAACAAAGGGTGGATTATTCATGCCTCCACTCTTTAGACCATATAGGGTAACTTCCTGGCATTGCCATGGCATTCGTAAACTGTCATGGCACTGGTGGGAGTGTAGCAGTGAGGAGGACCAGAGGTCACTCTCACCATCTTGGTTTCGGTGGGTTTTAGCTGGCTTCTTGACTGCAACCTGTTTTTATCAGCAAGGTCTTTATGACCTGTATCTTGTGCTGACCTTCTAACTTATGCTGTGACTTAGAATACCTTAACCATCTGGGAACGCAGCCCAGTGGGTTTCAGCCTCATTTTACCCAGCCCCTACTCAAGATGGGGTTGCTCAGTTTCACATGCCTCTGACAGTTCTGCAAAAATAAAAGACCAAACTCAGAGAACCTACATCAGCACGATTTTCCCCACCGTGGCTGTCCATACATAGGCTGATCATGAGGACAAAGGAATGAGTTATTGCATAAGATTCTTAACCATGCCTCTCCCTGTGGGATTCCAGCAGAATCTGGGCATGCCACAGCTCTGTGGGAAAATATTAGGTTGAGGCCAGGTGCAGTGGCTCACACCTGTAATCCCAGCACTTTGGGAGGCGGAGGCAGGTGGATCACTTGAGGCCAGGAGTTTGACACCAGCCTGGCCAACATGGCAACATCCTGTCTCTACTGAAAATACAAAAATTAGCCAGGCGTAGTGGCGTGTGTCTGTAGTTCCAGATACTCAGGAGGCTGAGACAGGATAATCGCTTGAACCCAGGAGGCAGAGGTTGCAGTGAGCCGAAATTGTGCCACTGCACTCTAGCCTGGCGACAGAGCAAGGGACTCCATCTCAAAAAAAAAGAGAAAATATTATGTTGCATGAAATATAGGAAAGTAAAAATCTGGTCATCAAATAACCACAATGAGGAGAGATGCCATGTGGTTCCTGTGCTTCATAAGTTTTCCACTGAGAGTGACAATTTCCAGGAAACCCCATGCAAGAGCCCTGGGGGGATCCCGTGTTCTGTCCCCTAAGTTCCTCATGTCGTCACTTAAGAGTCATGAATTATCTGCCTTACTTTCGTTTCCAGATCAGAAGATGCTGAGATTTTTTTATGCTGTCCTGTTTAGTTATAGCTATTAGACTAGGGCTTTCTGGGTATTAATCTGGTTGAAATTGTGCTCTTGGTGGATTTGGGATGCAATAAAGTAACAGCATCCCAAGAGCCTTCTCTGCACAATCCACAACCAGGCACCCAGGGCGGATACACCAGAACCTGCCACTCCCCTGTCCCTGGCAACAGCTCAGTGTAAACCAGCCCGGGACCTCCAGAAGGTGCAATCTACAGATCAGGAAGCCCTAGCAGGTTCAATGCAACTGGAAATTTTTGGGGTAACTTCCAGAAGCTGGAAAAAATAATTCACAAAAGATGTTCCCCTTACTCTCTAAAGATTTGCCTTTGATTTTTAAAACGCTCTTTCGGGTTGAGTTGGAGCACTCACTCACACATTCGTCTGGGTGACGGTGATCTGGCAGCCACCCATGCCTCAGAGGCTGCCAGGAGGACTCCAGAGGCTTGTTGAGGCCTCCGATTCCTTGCAGTCTGAGCCGGAGCACAGAAATGCGTGCTCCCGACCATAAGCGCTGCCTTCACAGGCTGTCGGGGAGTGTGAACCGGGGACAGCAGAGCTGGCTGGCAGCCCCACAGTAGCCACTTCCTCCTCCACCCGCACGATGCAAACACTCAGAAAGATCAATAGCTGTTGCTTCAGAATCTCCCTCTGCTCAACGTTGTCAACACATGTTCAGCCACACTCAGTGTATGTATAAGTCCACAAATACCCGAGCCAACAAACACATTCATCACATGTCGATCTTCACGGTCGACTCAACACCTTTCAATGGTGCAACACATCACAGCGGAGGGCAAACTTGGGTCCGGCTAAGAATAGATGCCCACAGGCTCTCAAGGGATCCAAGTCTAATCAAGATTTACTAAGGCTTTGGGGATGCTAATCTGGGGACCTTGCAACCAGGCAGGGACATTTGTGCCATCTTCAGGGGATCGCGTGTGAGGGAACGTGCCTCCAGGGTCTCGATAACAGATCATGTATCAGAAAACACAGGCACGGTGGCTCACACCTGTAATCCCAGCAATTTGGGAGGTCGAGGCGGGTGGATCACTTGAGGCCAGGAGTTCGAGACCAGCCTGGGCAACATGATGAAACCCCATTTCTACTAAAAATACAAAAATTAGCCAGGTGTGGAGGCAGGTGCCTGTAACCCCAGCTACCTGGGAGGCTAAGGCAGGAGACTGGCTTGAACCCGGGAGTTGGAGGTTACAGTGAGCCAAGATCACACCACTACACTCTGGCCTTGGCAACAGAGTGAGACTCTGTCTCAAAAAGAAAAGAAAGGAAAGCACAGAAGTAGTGTCTGGAGAGGCAGTGCCTGGAGGCATGGGCTTTAGAACAGGCACATCCCTTCTGGAGGACTCATGTTTTCAGCCACAACGCATCTTCCATCAAGTGCCACAGGATGACCTTTTAACAGGTGGCAGCTCTGGAACAACTCAATTCCAAATTGCCTGTGTCTGTCTGTTTTAAAAAGAAGAGTCAGCTCTGTCTTTCCCAGGGACTCTAACCAACAGCCTCACTAGCGCCATGGAAGGAATCCAACTTTGGCAACACATAGGCTTGGGGTCCAGCTCTGGCTGTGCCATAAATAGCTCGGTGGCCTTGATCAGGTTAGAACCTTTCAAACCTTTGATTTCTTAATCTCTAAAATGGGAACGATAGCATCCACTCCCTCGAGTTTGTTGTAGGGATTAAAGTCGACGCGTATAAAACATTTAGGACCCAACAGGAGAGTGGCATATAGAGGGGCAGAAAAGGCCAACAGTCAACCCACTGAGCAGGGCAACTCAGCCTTCCTGTGGTCTTTCCTCCTGCAGGGCAACCTTCCCCAGGAACCACTGGAAAGCAGAGGTCAGACCAATGCGCTTCTGTAAAGGATCATAGCTTTGGGATTGACCATGAACATGAGAGTGTGACATGGATATCTGCAGTGAGCTTGGGGATAAGGTAGTGCCTGGGCAGCAGGCAGAGGAGGCTTGGGTTGGGAGGAATAAGAGGAAAACCTTGTGCTAAGTGCACCTGTCCCACACTTACAACTCAAAGACAGAGGAACTGATGGGTGACCTTCTCAAGGATGCTATCGTGGTGCCTACGAATCTCACTGGAGGGTCCTCACCAGCAGACACTCCTGCCCCTGAAATTCATGCCTACATTGTGGCCTTCCACAGCAGATCCCACATGCACACCAGGCATCAGCAGGGTGAGGACCGGCCCCTGTGCAGGTCACCAGCCAGCTCCCCTTATCCCTGCAGTATCTTTTTTTTTTCTTTTTTTTTTTTGAGACAGAGTCTTGCTCTGTCACTCAGGCTGAAGTGCAACACCATGCCCGACTAATTTTGTATTTTTAGAAGAGAGAGGGTTTCACCATGTTGGCCAAGCTGGGCTCGAACTCCTGACCACAGGTGATCCTCCCGCCTTGGCCCAGAGGACAGTTGGGAATGACCAAGAGTGGCCATTGGTAGCCAGGAATTTTTACTGAGGATGCTACAAAGTCTTTGAGCTGTGACCCTAAAGACAAAACTTTACTCACAACATTTATGGCACAAAATGTGTGCATTTCCACATCAAGTCATTTTCCAGTTTTCTGCAGACACACTGGGGATCCAGTGATTCATTTCAATTCTGACCTTAGGTACCCAGAGACAGCATCAGACCTCACAAGATTGCCTCCTATGTCACACACCAATTACAAGTAGGGGGCCTCCAGGTTGCCCACACTTCTTTCTGTCTGATTTGGCTACAAATCAGGGGTTCCCAGAGCCCCCTTGTCAGGTTCAATAATTTGCTATAACAGCTCACAGAACTCAGGGAAACACGTAACTTACTGTTACCAGTTAATTATAAAGCATATAAATAAACAGGCAGATGACTAAGTATGTAGGGAAAGGTATGGAAGGGGCAGGAGGTCCATAGGAGCTTCTGTCCCCATGGAGCTAGCTGGGGTCTGCCACCCTCCTGGCACATAGATGTGTTCGCCAACCCGGAGGCTTGTCAGCTCCCATTGTTCAAGGGTTTTCAGAGCTTAATCTCCATCCCCTTCCCAGAGGTCAGTGTGTGGACTGAAAGTTCCAATCCTCAAATCACTTGGTCTTTCTGGTGACCCAACCTAAGGCTGTCTAGGGGCCCCAGACTAAGCCACGTCATTAGAGTAAATTCATGGGGTCAAAGAGACTGATTATGATTAACAAAAGACTCTCCTATCACTCCGGAAATTCCAAGTGTTTTAGGATCTCTGTGCCAAGAACTGGGAACAAAGGCCAACTATATTTCTTTTCTTTTCTTTTTTTTTTTTTGTTGAGATGGAGTTTTGCTCTTGTTGCCCGGGGTGGAGTGCAATAGTGCAATCTCAGCTCACTGCAAACTCCGCCTCCCAGGTTCAAGCAATTCTCCTGCCTCAGCCTCCTGAGTAGCTGGGATTACAGGTGCCCCACCACCACACTTGGCTAATTTTTTTGTATTTTTAGTAGTGACAGGATTTCACCATGTTGGCCAGGCTGGTCTTGAACTCCTAACCTCAGGTGATCTGCCCACCTCAGCCTCCCAACATGCTGGAATTACAAGCTTGAGCCACCGCACCCAGCAAAACCAACTGTATTTCTTATACTATAGCCTTCTCTGCCATCCAGGGATCTTTCACGCTTTTGTGGGTAAGGACTTTTGGAGTATGTGGGAACAATGTCTAGGTTGACGTGTGAGCAAAACACATACTGCATGCCTAGACACAGGAATCGGGGGATGAAGGCAGAGCTGCTATCTATGCTGTAGTGGAAGCCAGAGGCTCGGGTACAGACCCAGCTCTGCAGCTAATCATTTCCGTAAGCAGCCAAGATAATACCACTGCACTCCAGCCTGGGCAGCAGAGTGAGAATCTGTCTCAAATAAATAAATAAATAAATAAATAAAGGTCTGGGTATGGTGGCTTGTGCCTGTAATCCCAGCACTTTGGGAGGCCAAGGCAGGCGAATCACGAGGTCAAGAGATCCAGACTACCCTGGCCAACATGGTGAAACTCTGTCTCTACTAAAGATACAAAAAATCAGCTGGGCGTGGTGGTGCGTGCCTGTAGTCCCAGCTACTTGGGATGCTGAGGCAGGAGGGTCAATTAAACTCGGGAGGCAGAGGTTGCAGTGAGCCAAGATCATGCCACTGCACTCCAGCCTGGCAACAGAGGGAGACTTTGTCTCAAAAACCAAAAATTCAATAAAAAATCAATGAAAATAAAGATATCCTTCAATCGTCAATCAAAAAATCAATGTGCCTTCTAAAGGGAATCCTGTTAACTGGGGCAGAGGGGTGCTTTGTTTCATTAGATTTGGGTTTGTGAGTTTGAGGCTAGGACTGTGGGAACAGCTGAACAGTTGGGCATAGAGAGGAGAAAGGTTTTGTACCCTGGCACGATGAAGAGTCAGGTGATTGGGCAGATTCCCAACTCTCTAGAGGCCAGTTGGGAATGAACAAGAGGCTCTGGAAAAGCCCCTTTCCCTCTCTGCATTTTATTTACTCAACCCTAAAATGGGCTTATGCGCTTCCAACTGTAACATTCTAGGACTCTGACTTTAGTTCGGCACTCTCCACAATGCAAGGTGGGGTGACAGCATTTATTAACAGAGCATTTGTGTATTTACATGGAATGTACTTGCTGCATCCCCATATGATGGATTTTCCCACAAATTACATATGCTAAGAACTGCTCAGATTAAACTGTAAGATCACATCAGATGCACTATTGATTTTCATTATTTTCGTTTTCTCCATTCCCTGAGTTTTCTGCAATTACCCTCTAGTTTGAGTTTACCCAGCAGAACAATCTGCCTCCTCTTTCTAGTGATCCGTTCATAAAACTTCAGAACTTGGGAGTCTGAGGAACTAGGCTAGTTTGGATACAATGTCTGTCCTTCTACAGGGATGTTGCTTGTGGACCTCCTGGAGCCAGTAGGGATTCCTCTGGCTACAGCAGTAGATGTCTTTCAACGGCAACGTGAATCAACAGCCGTGTCTGCATACACACTCTTCTTATGAAATAAGGAAGGCTGAGCACTGTGCCTCATGCCCATAGTGGCAGCACTTTGGGAGGCCGAGGGTGGAGGATGGTTTGAGTGCAAAAGTCTGAGACCGGCCCAGTCAACATGGTGAAACCCCACCTCTACAAAAAAAGACAAAAATTCACAGGGCATAGTGGCATGCACCGGCAGTCCCAGCTACCTGGGAGGCTAAGGTGGGAGGATCACTTCAGCCTACCTAGGGGGTGAGCCGGGAGGATCGTTTCAGCCTGGGAGGTAGAGGCTGTAGTGGGTCAAGATCGTGCCTTTGTACTCCAACCTGGTTGGCACAGCAAGAACAGGACTCAAAAAATAATAATAAAATAAAAGAAAGAAATCAACTTCTTTCATGAAAAAACATCCTGCTAATACACAAATGCTTTATCCCCTATTATAGCTGTCCACTGGGGAACACTAGTAACCCTTCTCCACAGATGCTCTCTGGGGTACCCACTTTCCCATCCATTTTGCCCTTTTGACCCTGTTTCACACTTGCAGTGACTGGACCGTACAGTTTCTAGGCAACCCCAGTTCCCCTAAAAGGGCAAGCAAGGTAATTTTCCAGCAAAGGAGGCCCCTCCTGACTTTGCAAGGGCCACGTAGGGAGCCGAGATCCCTCAGGTGTCCTTTTCAGAATCTCTCCTCTGATTCATTGTCATCCCAGAAGAGATTAGCTCTGCATACAAACACCAAGTTATTAAAATTGGACACCGCTCTGCCTCTGATATTGGGAAACAGTTACAGATAGCTTTGTATAAAATGACTTCTATGACAGAACAACAAGATGTACAACTCCAAGTCTATTAACAACAAAGCAAGATGAAAAGCAAAACCAGAAGGGCTGCTCACCCAAAAACTTTCAGGGGAACAGCAGATAAGTCAAGGGATTATTCATGAGAAAAAGACCACAAATAGAGAAACACTCACTGGCTTAAAGCTTGAGCCTTGGGGACTTGCAATTGAGGGATTATGTTAACTTCTCTTCCCAGGTCCACAAGGGGCGTGGTTTTAAAGGCAAGAGCTTCCCGGCGCCATGCCTCATCCACCTCCCCATCCGGGACCCTAAAGTCTTTTGTCCAACTTTCCCCTGTGCAGGGTAGGTAAAATTCCAGGTGGGCTTCCTTTGTTCAGAAAGTCCCCCAAAAGTCTTAGAAGGTGGGGCTCTGTTGTGGGCCCAAGCAACCAATCCGGAATCAAAGTCAAAGATCAACTACTCCAGAGGAAGTATGACAGAACTCCTCTTATTGGACAAGAACATGAATGGGGCAAGAATAACTTCAAATTTAAAACCCCACTGCCCGTTATCTGTGCGGACTCCTTCTCCGATCCCCTCCCATGGCAACGTGGGAGCTGCCTCTCCCTCTCTACCTGTGTGGATTTCCCTCTCTGGGATCCCCTCCCACGACAGCGTGGGAGCTCTCTCTACTTCTCTCTCTTTCTCTTTCTGCCTAATAAATTGCTCTCTGCAAAACTCTTTGGGTCCCACATTTACTTAACCGGCAAGCTCACCGCGCCGCCAGGGCCTCTCCCCTATTCCTGGGGCGAGAGAGCCCAAGAACCTCGGGCACATCAAATCGCGGGTCGGGGCGGGGGCGGAGCTGAGCCCCGTCCGTCCTGCAACCCGGTTATACAATGATCTCTTTCATCATTCATTTACTTGTACAAAGGGCCGAGCGCTGTGCTAAGTGCTGGATCCCCCACAACTGAACATAACCAACAAGATCCTAACTCCTCTGACATTTAAATACCTGTGGGGGGCCAGGCTCACGCCTATAATCCCAGCACTTTCTTGAGTCCAGGAGCTCAAGACTAGCTTGGGCAACGTGGAGAAACCCTGTCTCTACCAAAAATACAAAAAAAAAAAATTGTTGGACGTAATGGCATGCACCTGTAGTCCCAGCTATTCAGGAGGCTGAGGTGGGAGAATTGCTTGAGCCCAGGAAGCAGAGGTTGCTGTGAACCCAGATGAAGCCACTGCACTCCAGCCCGAGTGACAGAGTGAGACCCTGTCACAAAAAAAAAAAAAAAAAAACCAGTAAGGGGAGATCAACAATTACGTTGTAAACATATCATAGACAAGATGACTCTAGGTTGATCGTGGTGGTCACACCTATAATCCCAACATTTTGGGAGATCAAGGCAGGAGGATCACTTGAGGCCAGGAGTTTGAGACTAGCGAGACTCTGTCTCTAGTCTCATTTTTTTTGAGACGGAGTTTCGCTCTTGATACCCAGGCTGGAGCGCAATGGCGCGATCTCGGCTCACCGCAATCTCCGCCTCCTGGGTTCAGGCAATTCTCCTGCCTCAGCCTCCTGAGTAGCTGGGATTACAGGCACGCGCCACCGTGCCCAGCTAATTTTTTTGTATTAGTAGAGACGGGGTTTCACCGTGTTGACCAGGATGGTCTCGATCTCTTGACCTCGTGATCCACCCGCCTCGGCCTCCCAAAGTGCTGGGATTACAGGCTTGAGCCACCGCGCCCGGCCATTCATTTTTTTTTTTTTAATTAGGTTTTTAAAAATTAGGTTTAAAAAAAGATTTTTTTAAAATATTTTTTTAAAAATTAGGTTAAAAAAGATAACTTCAGAAAGTTGTAAATTCTATGACAAGAACACAATAGAATAGAATGATTGAGAGACATGGTCACAGAGGCCACTCCTATACCCTGGGTGGTCAGGAAAAGCCTCTCAGGATGTGATATTTAAGTAGGGTGCAGAGAAGCAAAGAAAAAACTCAGGGTAATTCCTGGAGGCTTTTGGCTTGAGCAACTCTGGTGAAAATGAATTATCAGTGTGTCAGGATGAATGATAAACCCTTTCCATCATTCTTGGGAGGGACACAAGGTATTCTTTTGTTTTTGTTTTGTCGAGAGTTCAGGAGCCAACTCATTAGAAATACAAGCAGTGGCAACATTCCACTCTGCAACCTGAGAAATACTTGAGCTCTTCTTTGCATATGATGATTTTTAACCTATTTCTTCAGAAAAACAAATGCCAAGCAGAGGTTAGAAACAAATGCTGGCATAAGTGTAAACATCCGCTTTGTGAAGACTCAAAGGCAGGCCCTTTCTCTGCCAGAAATGTGTTTCTCATCTGCAAAGGGCAGGAGAGGCCTCCACTCAACTGTTTGGTTGAGGATCCAGACTTCAAACTTAACCCAGTGGGTCTTGGAGCCAGCTTAATAGAGAATGAAGTGTCTTTGTTGAAAACTCTAGTGTGTTTTGTGGAGGGGAGTGGGCAAAAGCTAGCTGAATATGCAAGGGAGGGATGAGATTTTTAGAAGAGGCAAAATATCAAGAAAGAGAAACTGCAAACAGATTCGTGAGACTCAATTGGCTGCATAGCAGCAAATATCATTTCTGTGATTCCTGTAAAGGAATCACACGATGATTTCCAAGTGCATCTGCTTGCTGTGTGGATGGCCTCTAATGAGACACGGTTTCTAGCCAATTGGGTTTCACACCACTCAATGCCAGCTTGGCGATTTGTTTTGCATTAAACACTGCAGCCTGTTAACCTGGTGAGTAACTGTTCTGGATGGGCAGCCAGAATCCCTCATTGCACTGCCCTTTTTTCCTAAGAGAAAAAGATAGTGGTGATGATGGTGTTGGTAGTGGTGATGATGATGATGAAAATGCAATCAATCAGGTTACCATCTTGAAAACTTGAACTCTTTGAGCTAAAATGACCCAGATAATGGGCCTTTTAAAAATATGCTCTGGCTGGCATGATGGCTTATGCCTGTAATCCCAGCACTTTGGGAGGCTGAGGCAGGTGTATCACTTGAGGTCTGAGACCAGCCTGGCTAACATGATGAAACCCTGTCTCTACTAAAAATACAAAAATTAGCCAGGTGTGGTGGCAGGTGCCTGTAGTTCCAGCTACTTGAGAGGCTGAGTTAGGAGAATTGCTTGAACCTGAGAGGCAGAGGTTGCAGTGAGCCGAAATTGTGCCGCTGCACTCCAGCCTGGGCAACAGAACAAACTTAAGAAAAAAAGAAAAAAATTATGGAACATTCCAGGGAAGCGCTCAATCTATTTTTCAGCCTTTCTGTGCCCTCTGCTCTTGCTGGGAGAACTAGACCTCTCTGTCTCAAGATAATTCAGAGTTCTGGAGTGCACAAGACACTTGGGAATTTGATCTGGAGGTGACGGAGCTGACGGCCGGGCACAGTGGAGAGGAGCAGTTTAGGAACAAAAACATCAGACTTCATTAATCTCCATTGTAAATGTAAAAGTCTTCCTGTGTCTGACACCACCAGGATTGTAGGATTTTTCTTCTTTAGGGGACAAAATTGAACCATTCCCAGCAGAAGCAGTCTGTCCATGGTCTCTTTTCCATGAGTCCAAATAAACTTAAAACCTTAGGCTGGACCAAGAGCCTGGATCCCCAAGCACACCCACCGAGGCTCCATTAGAGCCCCCCATTTTCCCTGAAAATACTGTGGTCACCCTCCCCACATTCCTCCTACCTCTTTCCACGGCAGAAGGGAGACGGGTGTGTCAGCTGTGATACCACAAAGCCACCAATGTATGGTGTCACCGTTCCTTCCACAATGGGACGCTTGCTGGGTAAAGTAGCTCATTCTCAAGCCTTTTTCTCTCGAGGCCAGGGCAGGGCAATGGTGGGGACTAGTCTTTGCAGAAGAAGAATCTTGACTTTCTGGATTTCAGTTGCAACTTCTGCTTCAACAAGAACTGCGTAGAACCAACCAGAACCATTAGGCTGCTGAAAGGAGTTGATGAAAGCTATGCCCCATCCACATGTGAAACTTACAGGGTGATAATACAAGGTTTCTGTGGCAATGACAACACATGCTTTGTTTGTTTGATGTTTGTTTTTCGAGGCACTTCCACCAGGGGATACAAGGAATGTTTTTGACTTACAATGGAAAAAAAATTCTTAGCTTGCAGAAGTCAGGAAAGACTGCGTGCACATGCACATGTGTTTGTAGGTGTTGTTTGCATAGTGTAGGTGAGTGTGAGGTGTGTGTGTCACTTTCAAAGTACCGGAAGCCAAACTGTCTGTTGATTTTCTGACACGCTACATGGTCCTTTTCAACTACCAAAAATAGAGAGATGACCATAAGCAGATGAATATCGTCAGGAAGTGCACACCAGGCAGCCCTGAGCATTTGATTCAGCTGACATTGGCAATTGCTCACAGTGAGTTTCTGCTCCCATCATGGTCAAGACAACCCTCCAAGCACTGTGGCCCCTTAGGCCAAGCCCAGAAGTGGCAGGGCTCAGTGGTTTGACACCAACATGTACTGATTAAAACGCTGCACCATGGAGAGCCATGAATTGTGTTTTAAGCATTTTGTGAGCTAACATCTTTTTTTTCTTTTTGAGACAGGGTGTCACTCTGTTGCCCAGGCTTGAGTGCAGTGTCTTGATCGATGACTCACTGCAACCTCGATTCCCTGGGTTCAAGCATTCCTCCTACTTCATCCTCCCGATTAGCTGGGAATACAGGCATGCACCACCATGCCCGGTTAGGTTTTCGGTTTGGGGTGGATTTTCTTTCTGTTTTGGTTTCTGTAGAGACAGGGTCTTGCTATGTTGCCGAGGCTAGTCTTAAACTCCTGGGCTCAAGCAATCCTCCCTCCTCGGCCTCTCAAAGTGCAGGGATTACAGGCATCAGCCACCACACCCCACCTGTGATCTAACATCTTAAGATTTCAGGCAAATACAATTACTTTCCAAAAGAGAATATTTCCCCAGTGCCTCTCAGAGAACCCAGGGCAAGCAAGCCATCTGACACTTGCTTGGTGAAGTGTTTGTGAGATGGTTCCATAACATATAAAAGAAACTTAATCAAGGAAATATGAGACTTTGTGAAAATTAACAGACAAATAACAGGGGCTCAAGAGTTCAAAGCAGAGGACTGGGCTGTGGCCAGAGTACCGACTGCAAGAGAGTGATACACATCGGGACACAGAGAAGCAGCCGGCAGGCAGGTCACGTCTGAAATACATAAACCCATGCTGTCGGCAATGCGATTCAAAGAACTCGTCTTGCTAGACCATTTTACATAAATATTTCCCAACATATTCAATCAGCCCCCTCAAATTGACACTGCCACCAAAATCAAATCAATACTTCTTGGGAGGGATGGAATAAGCATCTTATCTAATAATCAACTTATTTGATATCTGCAATGCTGACTGCTGTTACCAAAAGACATTTCTCAATTATTTACGTTTAACTATACATTACTTTGATTTTTGTCTCAACTGCATTCAGATAAAATGTGAGCTTCTAATTTAATTTTCATGTGGATTTCCTGTGACATGTCTATTTATGCCAATTTCCCAGGAGGAAATGGACATCAGTAATAAAGATAGTTATAGAAAACACTTACAAAGCACTTTCAGCACGCCAGACTCTGGGCTCAAGCCACCATCAAGATTGTCTACTTCAGTCTTCAGGCAAGTCTATGAAGAGGCAATGGATTGATATCCCTATTTTATGGATGATGTACTGGAGCTGAGAATAAGTGTCTTACCCCTGAGATTTGACCCCCGCAGTCTGACTCTAGAGCCCTGTCCCTGGCAGACGTGGTGACTCACACCTGAAATCTCAGAGCTCTGGGAGGCCAAGGGAGAAGGATCGCTTGAGCCCATGAGTTCGAGACTAGCCTGAGCAACAATGCAAGACCCTGTCTCTAAAAAGAAATTTAAAAATTATCCAGGTGTACTGGTGCATGCCCATAGTTCCAGCTACTTGAGAGGCCGAGGATGAAGGATGACTTGAGCCTGGGAGTTAAAGGCTGCAGTAAGCTTTTTTTCTTTTCTTTTTTTTGAGACAGAGTCTTACTCTGTCACACAGGCTGGAGTGCAGTGGCATGATTTCAGCTCACTGCAACCTCTGCCTCCCAGGTTCAAGTGATCCTTGTGCCTCAGTGTCCCCAGTAGCTGGGATTACAGGCATGGACCACCATGCCCGGCTATTTTTTGTATTTTTAGTAGAGATGGATATTCGCCATGTTGGCCAGGCTGGTCTTGAACTCCAAGCTTCAAGCGATCCACCCATCTCAGCCTCCCAAAGTGTTGGGATTACAGGAATGAGCCACCACACCCAGCCCTGCAGTGAGCTTTGATCATACCACCGGGCAACAGAGTGAGACCCTGTCACAAAAATAAATAAAATAAAATAAAAATAGAGCCCTGCTTCTAACCACTGCACAGCCCCACTTCCCAGTAGCATGGGAATTCCAAGCAGAGATTTCCATAAGATTTTCTGCTCTGAGTCAGCGGATAATAAGAGGGTCATGATGTTAGCACCAGAATGGACCTAAGAGATAACCCCATCCCTGAAGAAGGTCAAAGCCACTTCTGGTTGCTGTTCTGCTCTGCCGTTTGATTTCCTTCTAAGATGTCTGCCCTTCTCTAGGAGTTTTGTGCAACACTTGGAGCCTCTGTCTATTGCATTCTTTAGACAAAGGATACTCTCTGAATAGGACTAAAAGCAAAGGAGAGGAACATATGGATGCGGTGTGACAGGTCAATGAAGGCTGCCTGCATCAAAGCCCCAGTTCATCATCTATTAACGCTGTGTCCCTGTGGAAGGGCGAAGTCTTCGTACCTCAGTGTCTTCATCTGTCAGGAATTCAAAACCAGCATGGTCAAAGTGGTAAAACCCTGTCTCTACTAAACATCCAAAATAGTAGCTGGGTGTGGTGGTGACCACGTCTGTAGTCCCAGCTATTTGGAAGGTTGAGGCAGGAGAATCGCTTGAACCCAGGAGGCAGAGGTAGCAGTGAGCCAAGATCACGCCACTGTACTCTAGCCTGGGCAACAGAATGACACTCTGTCTAAAAAAGAAGAAAAGAAAGAAAGAAAGAAGAAAGGAAAGAAGGAAGGAAGGGAGGGAGGGAGGGAGGGAAAGAAAGAATGAAAGGAAGGAAGGAAGGAAGGAAGGAACATGTAAAGAGCTCACCATGCTCCTGGCACAGAGTAACTGCTCAGTTCTTGGTTATGAGTCTCAATCACCCCCAGGAACTCTCCCCACACCACACCCGGCATGACACCTGCTTTGGGATTTTGTTATACACCCTCTTTCTCCACTGTGCTGTGAGTTGCTCACTGATCTGGTTTGTGCCTCATTCAGGAGCCCCAGCCTCAACCTCCTGGGCTGAAGTGATCCTCTCACCTCAGCCCCCCAAGTAGCTGGGACCACAGGCATGGAATTTTGTTTTTTATAGAGATAGGGTCACCCTATGTTGCCCAGGCTGGTCTCACACACCTGGGCTCAAAGAGATCATCCCACCTCGGCCTCTCAAAATTCTGGGTTTACAGGCATGAGTCACTGCACCTGGATTGCAATTTTCTTTAAAATGTTTTCTTGGGTTTTTTTGTTTATTTTGAGACAGTCTCGCTCTGTCACTCAGGCTGGAGTGCAGTAGCTGGATCTCAGCTCACTGCAGCCTCCGCCTCCTGGATTCAAGCGATTTGCCTGCCTCAGACTCCCTAGTAGCTGAGATTACAGGTGCCCGCCACCACATTCGGCTACTTTTTGTATTTTTAGTAGAGATGGGGTTTCACCATGTTGGCCAGGCTGATCTCGAACTTCTGACCTCAGGTGATCCACCTGCCTTGGGCCCCCAAAGTGCTGGGATTACAGGTGTGAGCCACCACACCTGGCCTAAAATGATTTTATCACAGACCAAGATCAAAGGGAAAGCCAGAACATAATTAATATCAAACTAGGGACACATTTACAATCTATTTTTTCTAATTTCCATAATTTACATGTCAGCAATCCATCACAAAATGAAAAAAAAAAAAGTTGCAAAAATACAGACCTAAACATGTTTAGTGTCTTGCATCTTAAATAATTACACAGTAATACTATGATAATCTAATAGCAATTGACAAGATAAAAATGCATAGTAATCATGTATTGTACCTGATATAAGCAATATTACATCACCTACTATCCTGCCTTTTACGTGCCTATTTCATTCCTTGGAAGCTCCCTGGTAATGAAGATGCTATTAAGCAGGGCTTTTTTAATTTGCATGTTTCCCTTATAGTGATTCATCAATAAATTTTTCTGATTTCCTTCATAAATAAGTTTCATTATTTCTCATTATTTAAAAAAACAACCGCATTCTCCTGTCCTGAAAGGATGTCATATATTAGATGACCTTCCTATATAAAATCACAAATGAGAGAAGACCAGACAACCTGCAAGAAAATAAGTAATCAGACAATCAGGCACTAAATACAGCTGGAAAGACAGTAAGCATTATGGTATAGTCTGCAAAAAAGGCCAGGCACAGTGGTTCACACTTGTAATCCCAGCACTCTGGGAGGCAGAGGTGGCTGGATCACTTGAGGTCAGGAGTTCAAGACCAGCCTCGTCAACATGGTGAAACACTGTCTCTACTAAAATTACAAAACTTAGCCAGGCATGGTGGCAGACGCGTGTAGTCCCAGGTACTTGGGAGGCTGAGGTATGAGAATTGCTTGACCTGGGGAGGTGGAGGTTGCAGTGAGCCAAGATCACGCCACTGCACTCCAGCCTGGGCAAAAGAGTGAGACACCGTGTCAAAAAATAAAAAATAAAAGTCTAGAAAAAAAAATTCCTTTACAAAGTAAAAACCAAAAGAGCATTTAGTTTTACTACAGCATGAGTTAAGTCTCAGCTTTTGCACAATTTATCCATGATTTCTTCATTTTGTTGTTTTAAGCATGCTTTTAAGACATACTGAATAACTAGTAAAAATTGTATACAATTTCAAATGACATTTCAGATAAGTTTTATTGACTTAATGCTCTGATAATAAAATTATAACAATCAGTATTATTCTGATTTATTGCCATTTTTACTTTCACTTTGTAATGGACTTGGTGCATCCCAGAATTGAATGTAATGTTGCTGCCATCTCAAGGTCACTCACTGAAAATGAGATGGCTCACTCCAGTCTAGTGCTCTAAAGCACATAAGTAACCGAGGGCTTTATGGATGAAAATACACTTTGTGATCACGTCGCAGTAAATCTAAACTTTTATTTGCAATGAAACAATGGGTTTTACACACAATTTTCAATGAAAACATACTCCAGTAATGCTACGATGGCAATGTGAGCACTGGATCTGTGAGAGAAAAGGCTTTTATATCAGAGTCCAGGGGAAGAAATGTCAGTGCGTCAAATTGAAGAACCATCTGTGCCACTGGCATATTGACACGGCGTCATCCAGAGACAGTGGTTTCTTTAGAAAGAGACATCGTCCTTGAGTTTATTTTTCTTTCGTAAAGCACACTTGGCCATTTTCCCTCCCTCTTCAATCTTTCCCAGTCGGTGACCTCCACGACCCTGACGCTCTTCCGTCTGGATTTATCAAAACTACACTTAACATGAACAAACAGTTCACGGGAAAGGAAATGCCAAAGAGCCGATTCAAGGAGTTACATATACATGTTTTGCCTAACAGATTGTCAAAGATCAACTTTCGATCACACTGGTTTGGCAAGGTAGTACTGTAAATTAGAAAACAGGGAAATGTGGTGATAGTTTCCAAATTTTAACATGCATATACCTTCTGACCAGCAATCCCATTTCTAAACATTTATCTGTCAGATCTATACATACGTGTGCGCACAGGGATATATGCACAAAGAAACTTACCACAGCAAAAGACTGGAAACGAACTCAATGTCCATCAACAGAAGACATGTCAATTATAGTAAATCCATAAAATGGAATACTGTACAGCCTTTGAAATCAACAAGGCAGCTCTATATGTACCAATATGGCACCATTTCCGAGATCATATGGTTAAGTGGGGGAAAAAAAAAAGCAATGAGCTTAACGGTGTGTATAGTGTGCTTAGGGTGTATGTATTTGCATAGAATCTCTGTGGAAAAACACAATCAACCACTAACAATGGTTCCTTGGTAAGAAGAACTAGGTAACAGGGTGGGAGAGACTTAAAATTCACTATCTACCCATTTCTGTCTTGAATTATATACCATACATATGTATTAACTACTTGAAATGTATAAATAAAAATAAAACATTTCAAAAACTGGTTTGGATTGTAATTCCAATAAAAAGTCAACATTTACAGGCCGGGCGCGGTGGCTCAAGCCTGTAATCCCAGCACTTTGGGAGGCCGAGGCGGGTGGATCACGAGGTCAAGAGATCGAGACCGTCCTGGTCAACATGGTGAAACCCCGTCTCTACTAATACAAAAAATTAGCTGGGCACGGTGGCGCGTGCCTGTAATCCCAGCTACTCAGGAGGCTGAGGCAGGAGAATTGCCTGAACCCAGGAGGCGGAGATTGCGGTGAGCCGAGATCGCGCCATTGCGCTCCAGCCTGGGTATCAAGAGCGAAACTCCGTCTCAAAAAAAAAAAAAAAAAAAAAAAAAAAGTCAACATTTACAAAGAAAACACTGGCCAGGCTTAGTGGCTTACATTTGTAATCCCAGCACGTTGGAAGCCTGAGGCAGGAGGATCACTGGAGCCCAAGAGTTCGAGATCAGCCTGGACAACAAAGTGTGGCCCATCTCTAATTAGCTGAGCTGGTGGTGTGCACCAGTAGTCCTAGCTACTGAGGAGGCTGAGGCAGGAGGATAGCTTCAGCACAGGAGGATGAGGCTGCAGGAAGCTATGATCACACCACTGCACTCCAGCCTGGGCAACAGAGCAAGATCCTGTCTCAGAAAAAAATAATAATAATAATAATAAAGAAAGAAGGAAGGGAGGGAGGGAGGGAGAAGAGGAAGCCACAGAGGAGAGGACAGAAGTAAAGAGTGGAGGCTGCCACGGGGGGCCAGGGATTTGCCTCCCTTCACAGTCCTTCTCACATCCCCTCTTGACAGTTTCTCTGTTCTAATCCAGCCTGAATTTGTGTATCTTTTGTTTGTTTGTTTTGTTTTGTTTCTTGGGGTTTTCCCTTCTTTTCTCTCTCTCTCTTTTTTTTTTTTTTTGAGATGGAGTCTCACTCTGCCACCCAGGCTGGAGTGCAGTGGCACAATTTCTGCTCACTGCAACCTCTGCCTCCCAGGTTCAAGCAGTTGTCCTGCCTCAGCCTCCTGAGTAGCTGCGATTACAGGCACGTGTCACCATGCCCAGCTGATTTTTGTATTTTGAGTAGAGATGGGGTTTCGCCATGTCGGCCAGGCTGGTCTCAAACTCCTGACCTCAGATGATCTGCCTACCCCAGCCTCCCTAAGTGCTGGGATTGATTACAGGCGTGAGCCAAGCTGTCTGGCCTGAATTTGCATTTCTTCCCTGATCTCCTCCTTTCTTCCATTCTCCTCTCACTTCCCATTCACTCTCCTCTGCATTTCCATTCACTCTCCTAGTGGTCAATTCTCATTTCAGTTTCTCTGGTTTCTCACATTCTGCCCGTCTCTGAGGATTCTGCCCAGCCCCCTCCATGGGGAGGACCAGAGCCAGCCCTTCTGTGTCGGTGCCAGTATACGACAGGGCTTGCCAGGTACACGCTGTGTGCACCCGGGACACCCAAATAGTGTGAACAAGCCGCATTGCAGTTAACAGCCCCATCTGTCATCTGCCCTCTTCTGGAACTCAAAGTGTTCAGCAGAGAATTGCCTATTTAGCTTCTTCTCTAAGTTCAGATATCACAGTGATTAACAATATATCTGCCCCTTGGACAGCACTGGCCAATATGTAGAAGAAATGCATCCAGGATGGGGTCTAGAAATATGGAGATATTTCACGTGTTTGTGGTGGGGAGTCCACCCACAGTCTCTCAGATAGGAACCCAGGAACACCCAGTACTAGCTGAATGTGCTGAATATGTCAGCAGAAGTGTTAAGAGAACTCCGGGCACAGAGGAAAAAACAGAGTTGAAAGAAGGAGGTGAGTACCTCCAACTGTTCCGCATCATGCATTTACTGCATTTAACTTGCCTTTCCCTTTTCCTCCTTTATTAAAGCGAATCTCCTGCTATTTTTATAACTCCTTTTAATGGTACATCATTAACAGTGTAGTTGAAATTCTATTTAACATTGCTCAATAATTCAAATTCCATCAAACATCCATCAAAATACTTCTATAAGCCACCAATATGAAGGATTTCAAAAAGGTGCACATTTCATCTCTCCAAATCCACACAGAAACTGCCTGGTTTTCTTTTGATATTAATTTGAAATGCTACAGTTCAAAAGATTAGTATTCCTGCTATGACTCGGTTAGTTTTCCAACTTGATCCACCTTGAAAACAGACACATTGTTTTTATTATATTTGAAGGTTACTGAAAAAGTTAGAAGCAAACCAATAAACAGTTTATTTCATCTTAAAGAGATGCCTTGGTAGATTTCTGGCATATGGAAATCCTTCTCCATTCTTCTCACAGAGACCCTTCAAGAGAAGGTGAACAGGCTAAGCCCTACCACACCGTGTTACAGAGATTCTCCAGAAAGGAAAATGGTGCAGAAACTGGACTCTTGGCAGGATAGTTGAATCCAGGCCTCTGCTCCTTGGGCCCCCAGCTGCATCACCTCTCTGTTTTTCCCATCCCCAAGATCCTTCCAGCTCTAAAATTCTTCAACATTAACTCTGAGATAAACAACAGAAGAAGAGCAGGACAGCAAAAATGGAAAGCAATGAAAAGTATGGCCAGGCACGGTGGCTCATACCTGCAATCCCAGCACTTTGGAAGGTGGAGGCAGGAGGATCACTTGAGCCCAGGAGTTCAAGACCAGCCTGGGCAACATAGTGAGCTCCTGTCTCTACAAGAATTTTTTTAAATAGGCAGGCATGGTAGTATGTGCCAATCGTCCAGCCACCTGGGAGGCTGAGGCAGGAAGATCACTTGAGCCCAGGAGCTTGAGACCAGCCTGGGCAACACAGTGAGATCCATATATCTACAAAAAAAAAAAATTAAAAATTAGCCAGGCATGGTGGCACACGCCTGTAATCCCAGCTACTCGGGATGCTGAGGCAGGAGGATCACTTGAGCCCAGTAGCTGGAAGCTGCAGTGAGCTATGATCATACCACTGCACTCCAACCTGGACGACAAAGCAAGACCCCAACTCTAAAAAAAGAACACAAGAGTATAGAATGCACGTGGGGCTTAAACCTAGATGACGGGTTGATAGGTGCAGCAAGCTACCATGGCATATGTATACCTATGTAACAAACCAGCACATTCTGTGCATGTATCCCGGAACTTAAAGTAAAATGAATAAAAATTTTAAAAAGGAACTCGCCAGAATAAAAGGGCCTTGAGGGACTGAAAAACTAGAAAAAAATTAAAAAGCTTAAATCAAGCCTGGGTTCCAATCAGAGACAGGAAATGGGTTTCCATTGTCTTCCATTTTTTTAGGGATTTTGCACAGATATGAATTAGAAAAGACTATTTTTTTTTTTTGCCTCCAGGTCCCCTCTTCCACCTTCTGTGTGATCATCTGCAATCATCTCAAGCATATAAACAGACACTTTTAAAAGCACCCCCACCTCCTCAGGAGGTGTCCAAACTGGGTTTTGAGATGGCACTCTAGAAATCCAAGATCTCCTGAGGGCACAAGGGATGTCATGAAACAAGGACACAATAGGCAGATGTGATCTCTGAGCAACAGCTGGGGCTTCAGGAAGCTGACCCCTGAACCGAACAAGCAAGCATGGTGGCTGCAGAATTATGCTCCACGAAAGCGCAAAAGGGTGGGATTAAGAGACAGATGGACTCCTGGCTGGGTGCGGTGGCTCACGCCTATAATCCCAACACTTTAGGAGGCTGCGGTGGGAGGATCCCTTGAGCTCAGAAGTCCAAGACCAGCCTGGACAATATAGTGAGAGACCCCCATCCCTACAAAACATAAAAATAAAAATCCTCAGGGCACAGTGGCACATTCCTATAGTCCCACCTACTCTGTAGGCTGAGGCAAGAGAATCACTTGAGCCCTGGAATTTAAGGCTGCAGTGAGCCATAATGGCCCCACTGCACTGCACTCCAGCCTGGACAACAGAGCAAGAACCTGCTCCAAACTGGGTTTGAGATGGCACTCTAGAAATCCAAGAAATTTTTTTGGTGGGGAGAGATAGATGGACTCCTAAAGACAGTACTTGGGAGCAGAGAAGGAATTATCTGGAAGGGAAGAATTTAAGAGAACGAATCCATGGTAAGGCACTGACCTCATCAACCAAGGAGTCTGAGATGAGGCCTGGCGTGAATGATACTGATGACCACCAATCTGATGCGGGGTCTCCCTGTTGACTCTATCCCAGCTTGTACAGAAGTAGATTGCACAGAATTACTGCAACCACCAGCGTTACAGGGTTTCGAAGACTTTTATTCTGCATTTAAGAGATTTACAGGAAATCTCCAGGCAGTTAAGCTGAGGGGCTGAGCGTGCCTCTCAGCTGGCTGGAAGCCAGTCATTTGGAGGGTCGTTCTAATTCCTGGGATATGCAGTCATACAGTCAGGAAGCAGCCCTGACCCCGCTAAGGTCAGTGTCATGGCCAACTACCCTGAGCTCAATTTAGAGACATAACTATGGCAACGACTGTGCCCAATCGGTTATTAGAGGAGATTTATTGACGGATATGCTTGAATAGCAGAGCCATTAATTGCAATTACCAGACAAGACACCTTGTTCATCCCAGAGAACTGAATGCCAAAATGCCCTAACAACTTTAAAATTCCATTTGCTCTTGGGCACTCTGCTGGTGTCACTGCACCTGCCCAGCTTCCCAATCCTGAGAAGGAGAGAATAAGGGGCTGAGCCTGACATGACACTAGCTGGAGAAATCCACAATCCTGGGTCCTAAAGTACCAGGCAGAGGAAACTTCAAGGCCCTTCACAGAGGTGAGGGAAGCATGAGCCATCCCACTCCACCCAATGCCGCTTCTCCAGGTCTGTTCTCACACTGCTATAAAGGCATACCTGAGACTGGGTAATTTACAAAGAAAATAGGTTTCATTGGCTGATGGATCTGCAGGCTGTTCAGGCTTCTGCTTCTGGGGAGGCCTCAGGAAACTTACAATCGTGGTGGAAGATGAAGGGGAAGCAGTCATGTCTTACACAGCAAGAGCAGAAGGAAGAGAGCAGGCCAGGTGCAACGGCTCATGACTATAATCCCAGCACTTTGAGAGGTTAAGGGGGGCAGATCACTTGAGGCCAGGAGTTCAAGACCAGCCTGGCAAAAATGGTGAAACCCTGTCTCTACTAAAAATACAAAAATTAGCTGGGCAAGACAGCAAGACTCCATCTGAACAAGAAGAAGAAGAAGAAAGTGAAGGGGAAAGTGCCACACACTTTTTTTTCTTTTGAGATGGAGTCTTGCTCTGTTGTCCAGGCTGGAGTGTGCAATGGCACGATCTCAGCTCACTGCAACCTTCACCTCCCAGGTTTAAGCGATTCTCCTGCCTCAGCCTCTCGAGTAGCTGAGATTACAGGCATGCACCACACCTGGCTAAATTTTTTGTATTTTTAGTAGAGATGGGGTTTCACCATTTTGGCTGACCTCAGGTGATCTGCCACCTCAGCCGTCCAAAGTGCTGGGATTATAGGCGTGAGTCACTGCACCCAGCCCAAAGTGCCACACACTTTTAAACAAGGAGACAGCACTGGGGGATGGTGCTGAACCATTAGGTACCACCTCCATGATCCAATCACCTCCCACCAGGTCCCACTTCCAACACTGAGGATTACAATTGAACATGAGATGTGGGTGAGGACAGAGAGTCAAGCCATATGAGGTCTCACCAACAGCACTGAAATACCTTCTGCCTTTGCTCTGCCAATCCACACCTGTCATTTCCTCTGAGATGCTCTGGGTCCCTGTGTGGCTTTGCTGTGTTTGGTGATGTTTGCCCCAGGCTTCAATCACTTTGTGGTCTCCTGAGCCTGGAACAGTCAATCCCTGGATACCAGCCTTCTGGTCTTCCTCAGGGCACCCTCCTCTGAACACCCCATTTCTCTAAAACAGGAACCTCCACCTCCCTCATGTATCTTCTATCGCTTCACTCTGCTCTAATTTCTTCCAACACTGAAATTCCACTTTGCATTGATCTGCTTGTTTATTTCTGTCTCTTTCACTAGATTCTAAGGTCCAGGAGAGCAGAAATTTGGTCTGTTCCTTCCACCACTGTATCCTTGGTGCCAAGTACAGCATTTGGCACATGGCTGCTACTCAAGAAATAGTTGTTTGGTTTGATTTTTCTGTGTTGTGTTCTTGTTTTTGAGATAGGATCTCATTCTGTCACCCAGGCTAGAATGCAGTAACACGATCATAACTCACTGCAGCCTCGAACTCCTGGCCTCATGCAATCCTCCCACCTCTACCTCCAGAAGTCTGGGATTAGAGACACTGCACCTCAAGAGAAATATTTGTTGCATGAATGAATGAACTTGGTACATTGTGAAGTTATGCTTACCTTCTCTATCCAAACTAGATCATGGCTTCTGTGAAAGCAGGGATTCTCTCCCTGCTCATCCCTTCTTCCTCGGCACCATGCACACCTTAGATGCTTTAAAACTTAAGCAAGTAGGGCCAAATGTGGTGGCTCACGCCTGCAATATCAGCACTTTGGGAGGCCAAGGCAGGCGGATCACCTGAAATCAAGTTTGAGATCAGCCTCACCAATGTGGTGAAACCCTGTCTCTACTGAAAATACAAAAAAAACTGGCCAGGTGTGGTGGTGTGCACCTGTAATCTCAGCTACTCAGGGGGCTGAGGCAGGAGAATCACTTGAACCTGTGAGGCGGAGGTTGCAGTGAGCAGAAATGGTGCCACTGAACTCCAGCCTGGGCAAGAGAGTGAGACTCCGTCTCAAAAACAAACAAACAACAAACAACAAACAAAAAATGTAAGCAAGTGAATGACATTGTGAACCACAAACCCTATCCACACATCAGAATCAGAAAAAGCACACATTCCACCTCTTTTCTAAGGAATAATAAGAGCTAACACTTAAAGAATGCTTTCTCTAGGGAGAGTTGTAAGTACTCTCCAAGGTACTCATTCTTAAAAGTCACAGGACAATACTGAAAGGTGGGGAATAGAATTCTCTGCTGGTGAAAGGTGAGGACTTGGGGTTACACAGCTAGCAAGTGACAGTGATGGACACAGGTGCAGGCACTCCAGACAGAATCTGTACCCTTAACCCTCGTGCTAGGCTTTCTCTTTCTCCTAACTTTGAAAACTAGGATAAATTCAAAAATAATTAGAAAAACATCCCAAGAGAGGGCTTTGGGTGCTAACCCTATGCTCCCTTGAGTTTACTTTTTATTTTTTTCTAAGTAGATTGCAAGTTACAAATCCCTGCTCCAAATTAAGATGTCCATGATAATCTCTCCCTTACAGGTAAAACTTCAAGACTATGCTTAACCTGCAGTTAGTGAGGTATATGAAGGTCTTTCCGAGAGAGAGTTGAATGCAGCCCTTCCCCGAGCTGTAAGAACACAATCTCAGATTAAATTGGCAGAGCAAAGGCGGGAGCAGGCAGTGACAGCTTGGACTCTCTGCCAAGGGTGTAGAATACAAGAATTTTCAGTTAACATAGATGAACTTCACTGATGCAAAACTGGCCCCACCAGGTGTTCCTGTGATTTACATCATTTCAGTGTTAACCTGCAGGGGGGCCTTTGCTAAATGAGACCCCTTAAGTAACTGGAATTTTCTATACTTAACACTGATGCCCACTAATGTTAATTAAGTATTCATTGAAGTCAATATTTCTGGTTGGGTACGGTGGCTCATGCTTGTAATCCCAGCATTTGGGGAGGCTGAGGCAGGCAGATCACTTGAGCCCAGGAGTTCAAGACCAGCCTGGGCAACATGACAAAACCCCACTTTACTGAAAATACAAAAATTTAATCAGGCTTGATGATGCACACTTGTGGTCCCAGCTACTTGGGAGGCTGAGGTGGGAGGATTGCTTGAGTCTGGGAGGTGGAGGTCACAGTGACCTGAGATCGCACCACTGCACTCCAGCCTGGGCAACAGAGTGAGACCCTATCTCAAAAAAAAAAAAAAAATCAAGATTTTCTCAGTGGATCCTACAACCCACATAAACATAACCCTTGATAATCCATGGTGTCTACCATCCAGTTCTCTGTTTTTGCACAGTTAAATGGAGCAATGTGCTGTTGTTGGGTAGATGGACCGGAAGCACTACAAGAATCTCAGTCCTTTGAGACAAACTCCATTATATTCCTCATTCATTCATTTATTCCTGTTTGATCTTTATTATCACCTACTAGTACCAATCGAGATGCTGCTACAACATTGTGGATGACCCCACAGAATCCACAGTCTATAGGCGGGGGTCGCCATTCATCCCCTCACTACACAGATAAACTGCAACTATAGCAAAGGGCACTTGGTGTTAAGAGAGGGTAAAGAGATTTATCTGGTCACAGAGGTCAATGAAAGTGTCTTTGAGAAAACAGCTCTTTTGTCAAGAGCTGAAGGAAGAGTAAGAATGAATGGGGAGTTGGGGCGTGGTGGTTCACGCCTGTAATCCCAACACTTTGGGAAGCTGAGGTGGGTAGATCACAAGCTCAGGAGTTTAAGACCAGCCTAGCCAACATGGTGAAACTCTGTCTCTACTAAAGATACAAAAAATTAGCCAGGCGTGGTGGTGGGCGCCTGTAATTCCAGCTACTTGGGAGGCTGAGGCAGGAGAATCCCTTGAACCCAGGAGGCAGAGGTTGCAGTGAGCCAAGATCCCACCGTTACACTCTAGCCTGGGTAACAGGGCGAGACTTCTCTCCAAAAAAAGAGAGAGAGAGAGAGAGAGAAGAAACGAGGAGTGGGGACAGATGGGGAGGACATGGAGCTTGGTGCAACTGGAAAACCGAAGTGTACATTGGTGAGGATGGGCAGGTGTGATGGGGCTGAGGCTGGGGCAGTGCCCAGGGACATCAGGCTGGACCTCAAAGACCAGCTAAAGGCCTGGATCTTTAGGAGCAGCCACTGGGGACATTTAGGCTCCTTCAGAAAGGGAAAGATTCGAGGACTATGTAGAAGGTGAAACTGACAACTTGCTATGCATCCATTCTGCACACTCTACTTGCTGAGGCAGAAGACTGGACAAACACACTAAAGACAGAAAAAGAAAAGTCAACAACAAGGGCTGAAATGAAAAGGACTTCCTAGCCATCTTAAGGTCAACAGAAAAGTAAACACTGAGGGCACACATCTCCAGAATGGTACGGTCAGTCCAAGTTTCGCTACTCTCAGCTAACTGCAAATGTACACTTCTGCAAATGGCCCAGAAATGAACCTCGGAGCTTATAACAATGAGAGTCAGCCCATCTGCAACCATGGAGATGGGTTCTATTTTGCACTGCTCTCACTAAAACAAAACAGAAATCTAGGCAGGGCATGGTGGTAGCTCACGTCTGTAAACCCAGCACTTTGGGAGGCCAAGGCGAGCAGATCACTTGAGGTCAGGAGTTCAAGGCCAGTCTGGCAAACATGGTGAAACCCCATCTGTACTAAACACACACACACACAATGAGCCAGGCATGATGGCACATGCCTGTAATCCCAGCTACTCCAGAGGCTGAGGCAGGAGAATTGATTGAACCCGGGAGGCGGAGGTTGCAGTGAGCTGAGATCGTGCCACTGCACTCCAGCCTGGATGACAGAGAGAGACTCAGTCTCAAAAAACAAAACAAAACAAAACAACAAATCTATAATGTAGCTATTATTCTTGTGGTGACATCAACATTATTATGCAATCATAGAGCAGGATACTGGTTTTAATCTGCACAAAAATCACAGAATGTCCATGCTGGGAGGAACCTTAAACATCATCTGAATATGTGTGCACTGTTCCAGTATGCTCACAGATGTTTTCACTTAGAGTGTATCTTCTGTTAACATGTAATTTGGTGTCCTCTAATTAAACTGTGTGTTTTTCATGTGGGCTAACCCATGTACACTGCCTTTCAAGTTACCCTTATTCCCATCTAAGCACCAGTGGAAAACACACACACACACACACACACACACACACACACACACACAACTGTACTCAGAGGAATTTAATCAACACTGTTAGTGGATTGACTTACTGACAACAGATCAAAGGCTGCCTCTGAGACTGATGCTCAAAGCCATAAAGCCAAGAGATTTATTTAGTCTCCATTTAAGAGAATCTGATTCAGCTGAGCTCAGTGGCTCACGCCTATAATCCCAACACTTTGGGAGGTGGAAGCGGGCGAATCACCTGAGGTTAGGAGTTCAAGACCAGCCTGGCCAATATGGCGAAAACCTGTCTCCACTAAAAATATAAAAATTAGCTGGCATGGTAGCAGGCACCTGTAATATCAGCTACTTGGGAGGCTGAGGCAGAAGAATCGCTTCAACCCAGAAGGCAGAGGTTGCAGTGAGCTGAGATCACACCACTGCACTCCAGCCTGGGCAACAGGGCAGATTCTGTCTCAAAAAAATAAAAATAAAAATGAAAGAATCTGATAAAAATATAAGGGAGCCAGGCACAGTGGCTCATGCCTGTAATCCCAGAACTCTGGGAGGCCGAGGCAGAAGGATTGCTTGAAATCAGGAGTTTGAGACCAGCATGGGCAACATAGCGAGACCCCCATCTCTATTAAAAAACAAAAAGGCCAAGTGCAGTGGGGTGCACCTGTAGTCCTGGCTACTATGGAGGCTTAGGTGGGAGGGTCACTTGAGCCCAGGAGTTGGAGACTGCAGTAGCTAGGATCATGCCATTGCATTTCAGCCTGGGCCACAGAGAGAGCGACCTTTGTCAAAAAAAAAACTAACAATAGGGGACAGATGAAATGAACGGCCAAAGACTTGTTCCACCGGCTCTTCAAAGGATGGGGAAAACCAAAAGGAGTTAGAATCTGAGGCCCCAGCCCCTCTCCGTGCAGGATAGTTGGTTCTGTCATTCGTGGGAAGAGTGGACCTAGATTAAACAGGAAAGCTGAGAAGGATGCCACATCCCTGGTTAAAAGGTCAGGGGGAAAATGAGTATATCAAGCAAACTGAGAGGTGTTGCAATTTCAGAAGGAAAGTAATTTTCTTAGATGACAGCAGAAGCCACTTTCAGCTTTTTCTTTTCTTTGATCCATCAGCGTTGCCCTGGCCACCAACCAAGTTCACACAGTCCAAGCAGACATTCTGGATTGCATCAACATGTTAGCACTCTTCGTTTTCAAAATGTAGACCATATATAGCTAAGATTAAACCTGTAGCAACCAGCCCCTAGATGTCATTGTTGCTGCTGAAATATCAACTCTTGAGTCTTGGAATTTTTACATCTGAAGAGATAGCAGTGTTCATCTGAATAAGCCCCTTAAATAATGCAAATTCAATTCACTTTCGGTTTTTCAAAGCCAAGTCCAAAGTCTTCTGGACTTCGTAACCAAAATGCAACTAAATCTTAGGGTGTTAGCACGCATTCAGTTGCCAACAGAATCCGCATTCAGGAAAAATAGGCTGAAAAACCCACGTAGTCGTATGTGACATTCCTAACGTGCTCACATCAAATTCCACGACATAAGCTGATTATAGAGTCGCTGGGCGATTCTGCCCTTCTTCTTTTCGTGTGTTGTCTGACTTCTGTGCCTGCCTCTGTCATCGGTGTCTGGAGCTCAGAGCCGTCTGTGCCTTATGAACAGCAGCTTCCTATCAAGGGCGAATGGAAGAGCAGAAGAACCCACCCTGCTTCCAACAAGCCATCGAATGCGACATATTCTTTGTTCACAGTGTCCTTTAACTCCATCTCTTCCTTCCATTTCATATCATTCCAGTTCTAGTCTTTGCAATAACAACATTTTATTGTTTATTGATTGCTTTCTATGAGTCAGGCATACATTCGGTTCTTTAAACTTTTCAACAGCCCTGTAAGGTAGACAGGAAGTAACCCAGGCACAGAGAAGTACAGTAACTTGCCCAGGACACACAGCTAGTGAGTGCTAACAGGTTTTGAAGCACAGGGTAAATGAAAACCAGTCCACAGAACGGATTCTTAGGGCCTCCCTGTGACCAACTCCCTTGTCTCTAACTGGATGGCACGCTTATTCTCTTTCTAAGCCTCTGGCCCTTAATCTCACACCCTATCTTCCCAAAAGATGCTTTTGAGTAGCTCGTCCAACAAACTTTATGCCTGGGAGCGTGTCTGCTAAATGAAATCACTTTTTTCTTTGATCATTCAGTGTTTACTGAATGTAGCTACATTTTAGGCCCTGTTCTAGGTCAGGAGGGCAGGAAAGATATTGATGAACAAAACTGACAAGATCCCCTGGGCTCTTGAAGCTCATTTCCCATCAGGGTAGACAGATGTTGAGGTGGTGATTACACACAGAATTCAAGGCAAGAGAGTAAAGTCCACAAAGACGCGAGAAATCACACAAGCAGAGCCCCTAACATGGGCCCTCAACAGAGGCCTGCTGCCTGTCTCTGCCCGCCCAGTCCCAGCCCCAACCTGCCTCTCTAGCCAAAGCTCTTCCTGCTCCCCACACTGAGTCCTCCAAGCCAGGTAGAGGGGTCTCCACAATCCAGATCGAGCCCCCGTGTCCGTGTCCACCTCATTCCTCCATTCAGGTTGCTCCATTTTCTTCCACGTACCAAGGTGACCATTCTTGAACTTAGCTAGCTTAGGTTTTGATTTCCATTACCTGGTCCTAGGGATGTCTCTGCAAGTGGCCTAGAGGTATGAGCTGAAGGAGGAGGCCTGACGCAAGAGGGATGAATGGCATGGGAGCCTGGCCACCTACTCATGAAGCCTCAAGCACCCCACAGCTCCACACGTGCCTAATTCTGGATGCATCACTTACACCTGGTGACAGATTTCGGCTGGGCCCTCCTGCCTGTGGCTTCGTGGAGCTGATGATGAGGCCAGAAGGGGCATGTAATTTGCTATTGGCAGTGCAGATGATACGGCTTGGCTAGGTGTCCCCACCCAAACCTCCTCTCAAATTGTAATCCCCACGTGTCAGAGAGGGTCCTGGTGGAGGTGACTGAATCATGAGGGCAGACTTCCGCCTTGCTCTTCTCGTGATAGTGAGTGAGTTCTCACGAGATCTGGTTGTTTGCGAGGGTGTGGCACTTCCCCTCCCCTCACTCCCTCTCTCTCTCCTGCTCCAACCATGGTAAGATGTGCTTGTTTCCCCCTCACCTTCTGCCATGATTGTAAGTCTCCAGAGGCCTTTCAGTCATGCTTCCTGTTAAGCCTGCAGAACTGTGAGTCAATTAAACCTCCTTTTTTCATAAATTACCTAGTCTCAGGTAGCTCTTTAGAGCAACAGGAGAATGGACTAACAGGGTGAACTTTCTCTGGGTACGATATGCGTTTTTTCTTTTACTTTCTCACTCATGTCTCTTTCTCAGTAAAAGAAACATCCCAGGCTTGCCACAGTGGCTCATGCCTGTAATCCCAGCACTTTGGGAGGCCAAGATGGGTTGATCACTTGAGGTCAGGAGTTCAAGACCAGCCTGGGCAATGTGGTAAAACCCTGTCTTTACAAAAAATACAAAAATTAGCTGGGCGTGGTGGCACATGCCTATAATCCCAGCTACTTGGGAGGCTGAGGCAGGAGAATCATTGGAACCCGGGAGGCAGAGGTTGCAGTGAGCCGAGATTGGACCACTGCACTCCAGCCTGGGCGACAGAGCAAGAGTCAGTGTCAATAAATAAATAAATAAGAAACCTCCCAGAAAGTCAAACACTATACCATGTTCCCTCTGCTTGGTCTTCCCTAGTATATGAGGAGCTCAAGCTGGGAAACTTAGAAGATAGACTCCTTGCAATCTACAGTTATCCATTTACTGATGTCTTAAAGAAGCAAGAAGTGGAACTCGCAGCCAGTCGGTGATGATGCCAGCAGCTCCTCCTAGTCTATCACCTCAAGAGGAACTGTCAAAATAACAAATGACATATTTTTAAGTTGCAGGATTACCCCTTAGCTGGGCTCTCTTGGTTTGATTAGCAGTTACTTTTTCCTTTTAGTGTCTTTCTTCATCTTCGCCTCCTTCTTCTTTTCATTTTCTTCCTCTGCTCCACTCATCCATAAAGGCCACTGCTTTCAGGAAACGGCTTTTCTAGGAAGAATTCAGCAGTATCCTATTACAATCACATTGTCTTCTTGACAGATATTACCTGTCAGCAGGGGTTTGGGACAGAGCAGATAGCTCCCACCCAGCTCGGTGGAGCCACTCCCTGGCTCCTGGGTAGAGAAAAATGGCCAAAGGAGAGAGCTCTTTGGAGGCCTCAAAATCTCATTTTCATTCCCCTTGCAGAGAAGAGACTGACTTTATTGACAAAGACGACTGAAAATTGCTTGAGCGTTCCAATAACCAGTCTGCGTTGAGGCAGAAAGGCAGTCTGGCGGAGGCAAGCTCCCTGCTCCACCGCTAGCTCCGCCGAGCCACACTTTCCTGCAGCACCAGTCTGTGGCATATGCAGACTAGACTGAGAGGAGCCTCCTGTCGGCCTCAAAAGCAGCCCCCCTCCACCTCCACTCCCAGCCTGCTGGTGCGTTTCCTGGATCCCAATCACAAATCAACATGAATGCGGGGAATCTCTGCCAGACACCAAACTCTCAGGCTGATTCAGGAGCTCGGGGTCAGGCCTAAGTCAGCTTGGACCAGGCACAGGCCCTACTTTCCACTGGAGTGCCCTGTGGCTTGGCTGCACATTGCACGTGGGCCACTAGATGTCACCATTATTGATTCTTGTCCTTATACCAAGGTCCTGAGTCTAAGACAGGGTCCCAGGGCTAGGGGAACTCTGGAGAGAATTCCATCACAGCGTTGACTGCAGGGCTGCTACGTTCACTGTGTCTGAGTTCCTCGGTGGGGCTTTTCTAAATAAATTAGCATCTCAGACCCAAAACAACTGAGCTGCAAATTAAGCAAAGACCAGTGTTAGTTAACCAGAGCCAACCCTGACTTTCACAATCACATCCCCCGCCCTTTCTCCTCCTCTTCGTTGTCATGGTTGGTCATTATGTACCCTTATCCTTCTGGTCTACTTGGGCCCCAATAAGAAATAAATTAATATGTATGCCTTATAGCACCAGAGATTTTAGATGTCAATGTGCTGTTGGAAAAACGTAGGTCTGTGGCTTTTAGCAGAGAATGAATGACAGATGGATAATTTATGATGGTCCTCAAGACCTGAACTATAATTATGAAGTATTTCTAGGTGTATATTCAGGATGCAAAGTGTAAGGAACCCAGAGCTAATGTTAATTTATTACTGACAGCTGTATATAATAATATATCACGTCTTTTCATCTTACATTCCTTCTGACTTACATCAAGCAATCTTTTCATTCATTAATAAAATCAAGTCTTGCCATTATTCTTAATGATGAAGTCCCATCCTGAACCCAGAGGACTCCTATCATTAAACTCCGTGCTTCCATATACCAGTCATCTGAAGCTCAATAAAAGGATAAATTGAACTTCTTGTTTTACAAGCAAAGTGAAAACATCAGAAAGACAGAACCCACTTTCTCACAGTCCCACGAGCGCTAAGTAGCAAAGTCAGGGACAATTTTTGGGTTTATTTTTCTCAGCTCTCACTACCACATCCTTTTTTTCCTTTTAGCTCTCTTGCCTCCTCTCACCCTTCCACAATCTTTCCTTTTTTGAGGCAGTATGTTTTTTAAAGGTCATGATAAAAATTACAGCTTAAAGAAATACGGGCCACACGTCTCGTCCAATTTTCTGTGCTGTGCCAAAGACTTACATGATTAATCCCTTCAAAAGAAATCTAATCTAATCTTATCACATCAAAGACGAGGCGTCCTTCATAAGTATTGTGGCTGGAAAGAAGTAGGTCTTCCTCCAGTTTTAACTGGTTTGATGTCTCATTCGGTTTGCAACCAGTCATCACCTTGGCAACTTACTCGAGGCACTGTCTGTAGCATTCCCAAAATGTAAGCAGTGCTCCAGTTCAACTTGTAAAGCACTATGCATCATCAGGCTCCCTGGTCACTTTAAGAGATACAGAGACCCACGATACTTGTAGAAGAAGCGAAACCTTTAACCTCATCGACTAATTAATGGCCCCAAAGTAAAATAACAAGGTGTGTGGAGGAATTCAGTTACTGGGTCATCTCTCATCTGGAGGCAGAATCAGATTCCACTGAATAGGCGCTAGATAACTGAGTAAGCGGGTTTCCTATCAACAACACTACATCTTACTAGGATTGTTTAATTAAATCATGATAAATAACACTGTGGCAGGTGAGAGGTGCTGAGAAGAGTTTAGGTGAGATGTCCACAAGTTCAATGGAACTACATCTGAACGCCTTTGCATTCTTCTGACTTAAAAAGCTTGACTGTAATTTCCTGGAGAGTTCTTTTCTAAGAGACAGAAATACTGAGGTTCTGTGTTCCAGGCTTTTTGAAGTTTTCTTGGTTCTCCTATCAGATTCTGCATTGTATACCTTCTCAGTCTTCAGGAATGAAGGTCTCAATTTTTTCATCATCATTTTTTCTGCCTATAATGATTTCTTCCTAATGGCTCTGGCTGTTCCAGTTACATCAGAGTAGGGAGGGGGTACTAGTGGCTGTGTCATCCTGCAGTAACAAACAGATTTCTCAGAGAACTAAAATTAGAATTACCATTCCACCCAATAATCCCACTACTGGGTGTATACCCAAAGGAAGATAAATCATTCTACCAAAAAGACACCTGCACTCATATATTTACTGAAGCACTATTGACAATTGCAAAGACATGTAATCAACCAAAGTGCCCAACAACCATAAAACGGATAAAGAAAATGCAGTACATAGCCAGGTGCAGTGGCTCACACCTGTAATCCCAGCACTTTGGGAGGCCAAGGCAGGTGGATCACCTGAGGTCAGGAGTTCGAGTCCAGCCTAACCAACATGGAGAAACCCTGTCTCTACTAAAAGGACAAAATTAACTGGGCATGGTGGTACATGCCTGTAATCCCAAGTACTCGGGAGGATGAGGCAGGAGAATTCCTTGGATCTGGGAGGTGGAGGTTGTGGTGAGCCAAGATCGATCGTGTCATTGCACTCCAGCCTGGGCAACAAAACTGAAATTCCATCTCAAAAAAAAAAAGAAAGAAAAGGGAAGGGGGGGGGAGGGGAGGGGAAGCTAGGATTGTTTGTGCCAATAGCCCATATTTCTTGTTTGTTCTCCCTTTGAACATTTTGTATTTCTGGTTTTCCCTGATTGCTTTTCCTTCCATCCTTCTATGCGAGCCTCCTGCTCAATCTCTCACCTTTCATTGAAAACAAAATTACTTAACATTTTATTTTTACTTCTTCATAGCTATTTGGTCTAATTGCAATAGCAGAATTACAACTTTGCTGCCGGGCATGGTGGCTCACACCTGTAATCTCAGCACTCTGGGAGGCCAAGGTGGGCAGATCACTTGAGGTCAGGAGTTCGAGACCAGTCTGGCCAACGTGGTGAAACCCTGTCTCTACTACAAATACAAAAATTAGCCGGACGTGGTGGCGTATCCCTGTAATCCCAGCTCCCACGGAGGCTGAGGCAGGAGAATAGCTCGAACCCAAAAGGTGGAGATTGCAATGAGCCAAGATCGTCCCTCCGCACTCCAGCCTGGGTGACAGAGTGAGACTACAACTCAAAAAAATAAATAAATAAAACTTTGCTGGTTTCCTAACCGCCAAATTCAGATGAATTTGTACCCTAATATACAGTAACAGGAATTATCAGCCTGTCTGATTCTAAATTTTGTTGGATCTTCCTCCCAGGACAGTGGACAGCCCAGCCAGCTGTAAAGGCCTCTCAAAGATCTGGAGTAGAGGTGTCTCACCACATTCCATTACAATGATCAGAACCTTCAGTTTTACTCCCTTGCTCATGTCCACAGCCCATCCGCTGAGTCCAGACCAGAGCACCATGCTGCATAGTTCCTAATATAGCAAAACTATTCAGCAATTTTGGTGAAATTGGCTGTAATGCTTCACCAAGTCCCTTTTTCACTGTTAGCAGGAGAACCACCCTAGAATCTTTCATAAAACAGATCCGAATGACAAACGCCGTCGTGACCTGGGAGGGCTGAGGTTGTGTAACTGGGTCTGATCCTACAAACCTGAAAATTCTGAATCTTTCAAGCAACAAGATTTCCCAGAGTCAGCTCTGGCCCTTAACAGGCACCACTTAAAGCCAAGCCGTGAGCCTGGCTAGGACCGCTACATTTTAGCCAAGAACACCTCAAAGTGTACAGCCCTACCAAAAGAACTAATACAAATCCAGAAGCCAAGCTAAAGAAAAAAAAAAAAGTTAATGTCCTTTGTTGAAAGCCAATTGCGGAGTGAGTGGGGTGATGAGGCTAGCCCACAGCGGATTTAGGTGACGTGGGGACATGCCAAAGTGAATACACGGTGACTTCTAAACCTAGACGTCTGAGGGGGGGCCGTGAGCCAGAACCCCGCCCGGGAGCTGGGATTTGCAAGAAGCTAAACCCGCTGGAGAGCCTCCCTCGCGCAGGTCCAGCCCCGCCGGCCCGGAATACCCGTGGGCAGGGCCTGAGCATCGCCCCGCCCCTGCTGCCCGCCATTCGGGTCACCTGACCCACTCGCGGCTCACGTGATCCGTCCCCAGCGCCGCCATTTTGGAGCTCCGGATGAGGAGGGGGAAAGCGGGGGAAAAGAGGGAAAAGAGCCGGGAGAGAGGTGGGCAAGGACAAGGGCGAGGGCACGGCCGGGTCCTGGCTGGCCAAAGGAGGCTCGCGGAAGCAGCAGCCGCCGCCTGACCGCAGGTACCGCGTCCCGGGGCCGCCCCTCCGCCCGCTGTTAGCGCCGCCGCCAGCCATGTGCATCCTCCCCTCAGGCCTCTGCCGGCGCTCGCTTCCTCCTCTGCTGGCCGACCCCCGCCCGGTGCTAGCCACATGCCCCAATTCTGTCGTCTGTGCAGCAAGGCCTGCGGAGACCCCGGGCTTGCCCTGCAGCTGGGGGTGGGGGGAACCTGCTGCTCCGCGCATACTGTCACCAGCCCCGTGCGCCCGCAGGCCCACCCGCAGGCGTTACTTCCTTCTGCAGACGTGAGATCGCTTAGGCCAGCGGGGATGGAGCCGGCCACGATGTTCTCACAGCATCTTTTGATTTATTTTCCAAGCCCCCTCATTCCCCATCATCTTACTCCTTTAGCCAGTGCGTGGTGTACAAGAAGCTAGTAGAGAAACGCAGTGCTGGTCTTCTGCATTTATTACCATCCTCAATAGAATATCTCCAGAGATCACGGAGACCACTGGGAAAAGTTCCCACCTCTTAAGACCTGGGGGCACCGGAATGAATGGTTTATTAGAAGGCCGGGGTGATTAATAAGGTGGAGGCTACTTTCCCAACCCCATGGCGGTCTTTTTAAGTTTCTGCAGTGGGCTGTAATTTGCTATCAGTCTGCATCGCTCTTCTCAGGCAATTATTGGATTTATCACCTCTTTTGAGTTTGCACTTTCTGCAGTACTCCGCTCTCACTCAGTGTATGGGTTGCGTTATTGATTAAAAGAAAGCCTGGCCCTTCATTCCTTTACCTCACTAACTCGTTGAAAATTAACTTCAGGGGAGGCCTAAAGATGTTTTTTCTGCCCTGACAGTGAACTATTTTATTTAGCCGTGATCGATAAGGTAGTTGCATTCTAGGTGAAACGAATAAGCATTTTTTTATCTTTTAGATTTATTCTAGCCAGTGTAAGAAACAGTGGCAAAGAAATGTAGGACCAGAGTAGGAAACTGCATTAGAAGATATATAGGTCACACCACTGTGTCATGTCTTTTTATGCTGCTCTTCTGCCTACTGTGCTTGCAAAATTTGCAGAATCACTCGTTAGATTGTATTTTTAGTTTAGATTAAAATAGCTATGTGCAATTTATTGTTCCATTCTCATTAGAAAATGATGTCAGTAAAACCAATAGTGTTGAGTCCAGTACGTAAATTCTGAGGTAAAACAAAATATACAATTATTGGAGAAGTTTCCAGAGCTAATTTTTCCTAACTGCTGCAAAATCCTCAAGTCTGCTTGTTAGATAAATTATTTAAATTTGCATTATGTAATGAGATTGCATGAACATTCCTCTGAATTTTTTTTTATATGGAATATTGAGAAATTTTTCGCTGCCAAAAAAATTCATTACTTTGTTTCACCAAGAAAGAGAAATGTTTGATACTGTATACTTTCGTTCTTGGTCACAGCTGGATTTTGAAGATTGATCCAAGGGACTGTATTAATTTCAGGAATTGATTTGAAAGACACTGGCTCTGCCACTTAACAGCCATGTAACCTTGGGTAAGTCACTTAAACCACACTGAGTGTTTCTTATTTATAAGATTGTATAACACCCACGTAGCCCGTCCCAAAGAGTTATGAGGATCAGATACCACTAACGTGTTTGATACAGCGTAGCTGTAAGGAGCTGTTATTCTTTTCAGTATTGATATTTTATACATTTTTGTTCTCATTGAGAATTAAAAGGAGAATTGGTACATTAGAGAAAGCTTGGTTTTAGAATCAGATTGGCCTGGATTCCTGCTCTTAAACCAGTTACCACTTTATGTCTATGAGTCTCAGGTTCCTCATCTGCAAAAAAAACAAAAAACAAAAAAAAAACACTATAATTTGAATATTATACAAAATCTACATCGGCATTACTCTCTAGACTTGCACCTCATGGGCGAGGATTTCCTCAGTCATTTTTGTAGTCTCCAGCACCCTGGTTGGCACATTATAGGTGCTCAATAAATGATAGTAAATCTGAATATTGGTAAATGTTAGTTAGACCTTATGTCTTCATTGCAGCTGCCAAATTAGAATGTTCTCTCAGGCTATGTGCCAATTAAGAAACTCCAGACTATGAAACTCATATACTTGTGATATTTATACTCATTTTTTTCTTAGTGGTAATTAATAATTACCTTGAGCTCAGAAGATTTTAAATCAAATTAACTATAGCCAATACAGTGAGGTAAATCTATAAATAATGTGTAAGTAGCTTCCAGGTAACTTTATAGACAGTTTATAATTCAAGGACCTGAAAGTTCATCTAGCTTCACCGTCTTGTTTTACATCTGAGCAGTCTAAAACTCAGAGACAGTGACTTGCCTAAGGTCACACAGCTAATTGAGGGCACTTTAGGGGAGGGACCCTTGAGCTTATATCACGTGCCTTCTTTTGGCTGGAGCAAAATAAATGTGTCATATTTTAGAATTACGATAATTTGGAAGAATGGAGAATTTAGTGGCCATTACTTCTATACCACATTTTTTTTTTTCAGTTTTGGTGTAGCACAAAATTTTGGAAAAAAAAAAAATTCTTACTCTGAAAGAGAAGGTTCTTTTGTATCATATTGTACTGTCTTTATATATACACAGAAAATTATAGCCTTTTCTCCAGGCCCACATGAAGTGTTCAACTTGATTTTACTCATGATAACCATACTGCTGTAACTGTAAGGAACTAATTAGATACCCAGATAAACCAAATAGCAAATTATAAGGAAATAAAGACAACTGAAATAATTTGGTTCTTAACTTTTCGTGAGAAAGATATTAATTGGAAGCGTTTGCCTGTGGAACACTGTTGTCAAGGAAAGATTTGGTGGAAAGGGTTATGGAACTTTTCTGGTTTGGGATACAACTTGTGTTATTTGTAACAGTTTAATATATTTACTCTAACATTGTTATGTCTCAGCATTCCAAACGAGAAATCTCCTGTTTTGCTAATGCCTGTAGTCTTCTTTCCTCCTAGTGAACTTTCCTATTCAGCCATATTGATCTTTTCACTCACCCCTAGATAGCATGCTTATTCTCACTTCTAAAAATATAGTAATGTCATGGCTGCTTTTCTTGTCACTGCTACCCTTGTGGCAACTTGTATCAGCAGTATTCCAAGGAAGCAAATGGCACGTTGAAATGAGGATAATTCAAGGAAGGTATATTTACAAAGATATTAATAATAAAGGTGTTGGACTTAAATAAGCAAACCACAGCAGAATGCAGTTATCTGGAGCTAGCTGCATCGGGAGAGGGAGAGGTATCAGAATCAGAAGAAGGCTCTTGTAGAGCAACCTGCCTGGAGAGAAATAACCTTCTGTTGAGAAACACGGCCAATCCAAGGTGACCTAGAGATTGTGAACCAGGACAATGAATATTCTGATCTCACTCTGCTACCTCCCTCTGATCTGTCTTCATTGGCCGACCTCAACCAGAAGCCGGAGGGCAGGGGAGCCTAGTGATATAATCCCTCCTGAGACAAAGCAGAATGGAGAGGAGGATACAGTGAGCCTAGAGGGCAAACAGATGATGTCTGGCCTGCTGCCCGTTCTTTGGGAACCAGTGGAATCTTACCTCTCCATGAAGCTTTTGCTTACCTTGCTAGCCCAAAGGAGCTCTTCAGTCTCAGGATTTGGTCATTGACTGTTGCCTTTTCTTTTACCTTGTGTACCATTGCATTGTTAAAAGCTTTTACTTTTTGACTTCCTAATGTTTGCCTTATCCACTCAACTCAGTTTTAAACTACAAGTATTAAGAATTTAAAATTTTTCTGTTTGTCTTGATACTTTGCCTTGTGCCTCGTACATAACAATTTTTACACACACACACATATTTGTATTTCTGCATTAGTGGTCTAAGTAAAATTGCTGTGCATGTACATAAGTAGAAAGAACAATGAATTCCTAGGTACTTATCATTCAACTTCAATCACATAATTAGTCATTCTTACTTTATTCTCATTCTGACCACCCCACCACTGCATTGTCACCATGGTAGTTGTTTTAAAGCTGTGTTTATGTTGATCTCTTGGAGGCCAGGGAGAGTATGCAGATTGTCATAGTTTATGTTGTCATTATTGAGCCACTGACATTGTAGGTATACTCCTTATTTCATCTCTTGTTCAGATTTACTTCACTTGACATGCAGTCCCATATATATGTATTTCTGCATTAGTGGTCTAAGTAAAATTTTTGTGAAAATTTGAAGAGCTGGCCTTGCAGTAACTTTCCCTCTGTGTATACTTTATTATCAGTTTATCTAGCTTTTTTTTTAACAGAGACTCGTTTTTATTAGATTAACCTGTGCATCGATTTTGCATGTGGACCCAAACTGGTTTTTCAGGAGTTTCTTGATGTATTTTATGTTGTCATATCTACTTTATAGCTGCCATTACTGTATTTATCCCCAAATGTATGCAGCCTTTAAAATGAGATACTTACATAAATGTTCAGGGAAAATTGGAGCATCTGCTGCAAATTTCCATTAGCTTTTAATGCCTGAGCAGACACAGCTTTAAAAATCTGAATGTTTTGTCAGAGTCTTTTGTGTTAGTCTTTTTCTTGAGTTAAGATGAACTCCTCCTTCTCTTCATTTCACTTTCTTTTTAAGGTACACACTGAAATATCCACAGGGAGCAATTTGCACTGGTCTCTGTCACTTCTCTTATATCATTAAGTAGAAGAGAGATAACATGAGTCACCTTTGTAACCCTGTGGGTCTGCAGAGTCTCTTGAACAAACAGTTGCTTGTTAACCTCCAGATGATTAGTCAGCCTACATGGGTGTTACAATTCATGGGGAAAGAGACCTTAGATCTACAGTAGAGAGCCATATTGTGTCCAGAAAATTGAATGTTTGAGGATTCCTATTATTAAACTTATTATTTAACCAATTTGCATTTAACCATTGAACTGAAAGAAATAAAGCCTTAAGTTAATCACCTTAAAGGGAAATCAGTAGTCATACGAAGAGCCACAGCTCCCCTTGGCCTAAAAATGCAGAATTCTAAGACAATAAAGCAACTTAGGAAGTCACAAAAGGGTTTTTCTAAGGAAACAAATTGTTCCCCCATTGGTCTCTTCTTTAATGACTTACAGCTGTGTATAGAGATCTAAAAAACTTTTGTTCCTTCTACCTGAGAAAGATAAAACAGAATAATCTTTTGAGAGATTGTTTAAGGGAGAGTGGCTGAAGGACCACGGGCCTTTGGGAGCCAGGGTAGGTGTCACTGTTGGAATGGCCATGGAATGCCTGTTCTGCTGTGAGGGCAGTTAGAGACAGTTAGTGGCAAAGAGAGAAAAGCTGATCCCATAGGGCAGAGTAGTATTAGGAAGAAGGGAAGAAGTAGTACTGAAGAAGCCAGGAGTAAAGTGTTTGCATTTTTGCCTGATGCGGACCTAGATCTAGAAAGCTGGCTTGCCAGAAGGAGTAGAAAATGAGGAAGAAAAGCCAAAGCTGCTGCCCAGAGTTGTGGGCGACCTGGCGCTGAAGCTGGTCAGAGCACTGTGTGGGGGAGAGGGGAGGGCGGGGCCTGGCAGGACATTAGGTATCATCTTGGCAGGGGCTGAATTGATTCAACCGTGCAGGGAGGAACAGCCATGATTCACCACCTAAAATAAGAATTCAGAGCCTGGGACTGAAGTTTAAGAATAGTGTGGTCTTTGGTCTATAGCTAGTGCCACTAAAAATTTTGTTGGCATTTATTGAATGTTGTGAGTAAGATTCCAGAATGCACCTAAAATGTGGAAAAACAAAACTTGTTGCTGGAAAAAAGCCTAAACTTAAAAATGTGATCCAAGTCAACAAATTAATCTCACTTTAAGCCAAAGGAAATGTTTGGAATGAAAGTACTGCCAGGAAATATAAAGAGTATTCTAGACTTAGGCAGAAAGATTTATGGGTATTTTATGTTTAGTGACTTCCTCAGCCATAATGCATTATTAGAGCAAATAGATAACCCCTTCTAAGGACTCTGTCATAATCTGGACCTAAAACAACTGGGATATCAATTTTTTCCTTCTCTGATGTCCCTTACCCTTTCAGGAAAAAAAAAAAATACATATATATGGATATGAGTAATAGTTGACCACTGATATGACCTCTAGGAAAAAACCACAGCATAATTTGTGGTTTATCTTCAGGAAGATAAAGGAAGTAAAAGTAGGAACTAGATCATTGCTTTTATTTAGTTTTGTATATATAGTACTTTCCCAGATTTACTATGCCCTGTACAAACTACATGACTATAGTTTCACAATTCCAGAGATTTGGGGAGAAAAAAACAAATTTGTGATTATAGTAATAAAACTGCAGCTGTATTTGGTATAAGAAATAGTCTCTCAAGAATTGTATCAGTTACCGGCTTTACAGAGTGATGTTTCACAGTAACTGGAGGGGGTTTCACATGCCTTGAGAATGGCCATGCTCCTTTAATCAAGGAATAGGAGCCTGCCTTTCTTTCTTTCTTTCTTTCTCTCTCTTTCTTTCTTTCTTTCTTTCTTTCTTTCTTTCTTCTTTCTTTCTTTCTTGGCATTGTGCAAAAGGGAGGGAATACTTCTGGTCTTGCTGGACGCTGAGGGCAAAGAAAGTGCGGAAAAATGGAGAAGAAGATCTTCCTTTCAAAAGAAAAAAGTGATGGAGGGGAGTATCCTCATCATTAGTCTTGATAGAAGATTGCATTCTAAAGAGAAATTCTAGCCAATTTAAATCTATACTAGGGATAGCCAGGTGTGCAGATGTGGCGCTTCCAGCTTAGAAAATACTTAGACACTAAAATTATCCTGTAACCTGGTATTTTTCTATTTTACATTATCCTTTTTAGATATGGAAGAAAGTAGCAGTGTTGCCATGTTGGTGCCAGATATTGGGGAACAGGAAGCTATATTGACTGCTGAAAGTATCATCAGTCCTTCACTGGAAATTGATGAACAAAGAAAAACTAAACCAGATCCATTAATCCATGTTATCCAGAAGTTAAGCAAGATAGTGGAACATGAAAAGTCACAAAAATGTCTTTTAATTGGAAAGAAACGCCCTCGTTCAAGTGCTGCAACACACTCTCTTGAAACCCAAGAGCTTTGTGAGATTCCAGCTAAAGTAACCCAGTCACCTGCTGCTGATACTAGAAGAGCTGAGATGTCACAAACAAATTTTGCCCCTGACACTCTTGCCCAGAATGAAGGGAAGGCTATGTCTTATCAGTGTAGCCTTTGTAAGTTTCTATCATCATCTTTTTCCGTGTTAAAAGATCATATTAAGCAGCATGGTCAGCAGAACGAAGTGATACTAATGTGCTCGGAGTGCCATATTACGTCTAGAAGCCAGGAGGAACTTGAAGCTCATGTGGTGAATGACCACGAAAATGATGCCAATAACCACACCCAATCCAAAGCCCAACAGTGCATAAGCCCCTCCAATTCTTTATGTCAGAAAACCACAGAAAGAAATAACGAAACCATTCCAGACATCCCAGTAAGTGTGGACAATCTACAGACTCAGACTGTCCAAACTGCATCTGTGGCAGAAATGGGGAGGAGGAAATGGTATGCGTATGAACAGTACGGCATGTATCGATGCTTGTTTTGTAGTTACACTTGTGGCCAGCAGAGAATGTTGAAAACACACGCTTGGAAACATGCTGGGGAGGTTGATTGCTCCTATCCAATCTTTGAAAATGAAAATGAACCCCTAGGCCTGCTGGATTCTTCAGCAGCTTCTGCGCCTGGTGGGGTCGATGCAGTGGTCATTGCTATTGGAGACAGTGAACTGAGTATCCACAATGGGCCATCAGTGCAAGTGCAGATTTGCAGCTCAGAAGAGTTACCATCTTCATCTCCTTTAGAACAGAGTGCAGAAAGGGGAGTACACGTAAGTCAGTCAGTTACCCTGGACCCCAGTGAGGAAGAAATGCTGGAAGTGATTTCTGATGCAGAGGAGAATTTGATTGCTGATAGCCTCCTTTCATCAGCACAAAAAATCATCAGCAGCAGCCCTAATAAAAAAGGTCATGTTAACGTGATAGTGGAGCGATTGCCAAGTGCTGAAGAAACCCTTTCACAGAAGCGCTTCCTCATGAACACTGAAATGGAAGAGGGAAAGGACCTAAGCCCAACAGAAGCCCAGATTGGGCATGAAGGAACAGATGATGTTTATCGTGCTGATAAATGTACTGTTGATATTGGGGGGTTGATTATAGGCTGGAGCAGTTCAGAGAAGAAAGATGAGTTAATGAATAAAGGCCTGGCTACTGATGAGAATGCCCCACCAGGCCGGAGAAGGACAAATTCTGAGTCTCTTCGACTGCATTCATTAGCTGCAGAAGCCCTCGTCACAATGCCTATAAGAGCTGCAGAGTTGACAAGAGCCAACCTGGGGCACTATGGGGATATAAACCTTTTAGATCCAGATCCTAGTCAAAGGCAAGTAGATAGTACATTGGCAGCATATTCAAAAATGATGTCACCACTTAAAAACTCTTCAGATGGATTAGCTAGTCTTAACCAAAGCAACTCTACCTTGGTAGCACTCCCAGAGGGTAGGCAGGAATTGTCAGATGGGCAGGTTAAGACAGGCATCAGCATGTCCTTACTCACCGTCATTGAAAAATTGAGAGAAAGGACAGACCAAAATGCTTCAGATGACGACATTTTGAAAGAGTTGCAGGACAACGCCCAGTGCCAACCCAACAGTGATACGAGTTTGTCCGGAAACAGCGTGGTGGAATACATCCCGAATGCTGAACGACCCTACCGTTGCCGCCTGTGTCACTACACAAGTGGCAACAAGGGCTACATCAAGCAACACTTACGAGTCCATCGACAGAGACAGCCTTATCAGTGTCCTATCTGTGAGCACATAGCTGACAACAGCAAAGATTTGGAGAGCCACATGATCCACCACTGTAAGACAAGAATATACCAGTGCAAGCAATGTGAAGAATCCTTCCATTATAAGGTAGGCATTGGTTCAGGAAGTCTTTCAGAGGACCTTAGCATCTTAGAGTGAGAAGGGAACTTTGTAGATCTAGTCCAACCACCTCGTTTTATCGTTAAGGAAACTGGGTCCCAGAAAAGTTTGATAATTTGTCCAACGGGGTCCCAACTTAATCAGTGTTAAAGTTAGGACTGAAATCTAGGTCTTCCGAATTTCTGCTGTAGAATCCTTTTCCCTGCCTGCTGCCTCCTTAACAGCCTGTGTGTATAGTTTATTTAAAAAGTGTTGATTTTCTGTTGCATGAGAATTACCAGGGAGTGTACAGTAGAGTCACATCATATACACATTTGACTGACATGGATTTAACTGTACGTCATCACGGAAAAAAAAAAAAATCATATTTTTCATCTTACATGGCCCCAAAATGCCAGGCATTCACTTCGGCTTCTACACAGTCAATAATGATTTGTATCATTGCAGACGGAAAAATGGGCTACACTGGACCTATGGCTGTGTTGTGGAAATAGAGCCATGTGTGTCATGTTTTATGGGCAGGGTAAAGGAATTTCAAGAGTTATTTTGACTGATTTTCATCTTAAGTGCTGACCTTACCAAAACCAATATCCTAATATGACATGCTATTCTTTTATAAAGGAAACTTGGATTCATTGAATCATTGGTTAAGAAGTTTTCTTCTTCAATGGGCCAGGTGAATCCTTGAAAATGTTTTACAAATGTTATCCTAAGAGCTAACTAGGATGTAGACATTTTCCCTTAGATTAATGAGAGTGGGGTCTAGCTGTGGTGAAAAGGTAATCAGGAATAAAAAAGCTCTGGAGTCTGAGGTTCACTCCTTCTCAGATTACACTCATGAAATTCCAGATAGCACATCCACATAGGCTGCAAAGGCAAGAAGTCTCCAGGAGTTTCTTTTGCTGCTGAGCTCTTGATTCATGGGAATGGAAGTAGAAGAGACAGGATGTCCTTGGAGGAGCACTTCCATTTAGGTCTTTTACACATTTTGATATTTAAGTGAAAAATTAGGAGTCCGGTGATTACTGATTGGATTTATTTTTGTGAAGTTGCGTTATTCTGAACACTCTGCTCGTTCCTCTCCTGGACATGCCAGTGGTTCAGTAAACATGGACACACCATGCATAATCACCTAGAAAGTAGTGACTTCCTTTCGGAGAATATGAAGAGAGGAACTGCCCTTCGCATGAGATTATGATTTGCTAATGTACTTCTTTCTATAAATTGTCAAATGTGTCAAATGATCTTTTAGCAGACTTAATTTTAAAATACGGTCATGCGTATTTAACATACTGTAATGTTGTAGGTACTAGGCCATGAAAGCAATGAACCCATTCTTCTACAGCCTCCTAAGATTTGGACATGTATATTTATTGAAAATTACATATTTCTTTTCATTTTTCAGAGTCAGTTGAGGAATCATGAGAGAGAACAGCACAGTCTTCCAGATACCTTGTCAATAGCAACTTCTAATGAGCCAAGAATTTCCAGTGATACAGCCGATGGAAAATGTGTCCAGGAAGGTATCTGTGTATTTTGTTATGCAGGCTGCATAACACATGAAGACTCGCACATGAAGTAAAAGTGCCCTTAGTTGTCACGATTGGTTATTTTCAGGGCAAAAGCCTATATTCTCCTGTTTTTGTACCATGGATGCAAGTGAATCTGATCTCTGATTCTAAGGAAATGCCAAGTACTGAATGAAGCAGATGATTACTAGGTCCTAGGTGAGAAGCCGTAGATTAGTAAGGATTCATCTTCAGCTGTGTAGGTAGATATTGCAGTTGAAACTTAAGAGCCCCTTCGAAGGTGATGTACCAGCAAGCCAGAAAAGCTGCAACATGGAAGCAGGCCTCCCCTCCCTCTCTCAGCACCAGTTGACCTACTGAGAACAGAGCTTTTGCAGATGGTGGGCCCCTACCCCAAACTTTAACTGGGCTTCCCGCTGTGATCTTATTCTTACCCAAGTATGACTGCCAGATTTCATCTGCATTATTTTAAAAAAAACACACACACAGACACACAAGATCTTTTTATGTTCTAGTTAGGTAGCAGTCGACCGAGTTTCTGGTAATAGGAATATTAGAATTAAAAGATTTAATTAGAGTTCCATGAAAAGGCGGATGCCACATCCGGAGAATTAAGGATAAAGTGTACTAAGCTGTGCCGCTTTGCTTCAGCTCACTTAAATTGATATACTTTAAATGTCTCCAGTGTGGCACATAATGTTTATGGGAGATAAAACATATTGGGGTGACTTTCCTTTTTAGATTTGCTAAGAATTAAAGTTAGAAACGTCTACAGAGTGAAATGTTTTACCATAATGTTTCATTAAATTATACCCCAGAAAGCATAACTGATTCTAGAATGTTTCTGAAAGAACTGATTTTGACACCACTGTAGCACCAAAATTCTCATGTCAAACAGATGTCATCCCTGTAAAACTCTACAAAACAAAAGGAGTTTATGACATAGCATCTGTTTCTGCAGTAGATGGCTGAGCTAAAACAGTTTTGTTTCCTTTTTACAAAATATCCCTAAATGCCTCCTTTTATTTTAATTCATTATGTTTCCGTATCCCCTTTAAAGGAGGCATTAAAACGTTTGATATGATTGGACCATAAATCCCTAATGAAGGGATGAAGTAAATACTACTCAGTAGCACCACCTGCAGTTAATATCAGTGTTGGAGATGTCTTTTTTAGCACTGTCCTAAAAAGCAAGCATTTCAAACTGTCCAAATGAGTTAACAGATTAAAATTCATAATTTTAATAAAAAGATTAAAGTGTCAGCTCATAATTAAAATAACCACTTCAGATTTTACAGTATAAGTTCACTAATTTTATGTTGCAGCATCTTTTCTTTGTGGCTCATGCCTTTTTCTTAGGGTGAAATGTATGGATTTTTAAATTGCCTGCCCTGCCTCTTTTCCCCCACCTGGCTCTGTTTGCTTTTTTTCTGTCAGTACTATAGCAGTTCAGATGGCTGTATACTTACACCTGGATGGGTACTTTATTAATTCAGTATTAGATATTTTGAAATTTGGTTGTCAGGCCAAAGAGTAAATTTTTAGCTCACAGAGAAAGTAATAATAATTCATGCTTTGTTAAAACTTCTTTAACCATTTAGTAAACTTATTAAACAAGAAGAGAGGTATGTGCCTCTGTGATAGCACAGATACCGTAGGGCATGTTTCAGCTTGACATTTCCTTCACCAAAAGGCATGGCCTGCCTGTCTTGAGCTAGATACTGTGTTAGGTGCTGGGAGTACAGTGAAAGGCATCAGTGCCCTTTAGGAACCCACCTCAGTGAAGAAGACAGAATGAGGCTGATGGGTATGTAAGCCAATACCACAGGAACTCAAATAAAGCCCAAGCAAAGCGCTTTCATACGGTGTTACTCCATGAAACCTAATTAAATTGTTTTTTAATTGGAAACCTATAATTTGCCAAGTCCTGGGATTCAGTCTAAACAAAACAGGCAGATTCTTATCCTCAGGGAATAGACAGCTTCGTGACAGGTCAGAGATTTTACCCAGACATGGCAGGTAAAGTACAGACTTTGCTAAAGGAAAAATATAGGACTTACTAAACTATGCTGTGAGGTTCTAGCATTTCCAGTTTGTAGATGAGAAAACTGAGACTTCAAGAGGCAAAATAATTTACCCATGATCATACTGGTAGAAAGTGGCAGAGCAAGGACTAAGCCCAAATTTTTGAACTTTAAATCCAACATTCTTTCCATTGGAAACAGTTGCTTGAAGTAGCACAGGCTCTCATTCTGTGCTATATTAAGTTTTTCCATCTGTCAGTTTTATTAGTTGTCATTGATCTGTAATATTTCTCACACAAAACCATTATCCAATATTTCACACTTCATTTTTTAGTGTTTTTTTAAAAACTGTATTTGGAACAGTGCCATTTATAATCAAGTCCAAGATTTTAACCTACCAATTAAGAGCAATACTTAGATTATAATTATGATTAGTGTATATATTAATGCTATAGATTTATACCACAAAATTAGGACATTTTGTTCTGCCTGGCAGTAGTTATTAGCAAAAGAAAATTTCAGTTTTAGGAAGTGTAAATTTAACTTAAGGATTTTCTTTGTTGAAATTTCAATGTGGATTTTCTTTTGTATAATGCCACAAATTTTACTTTTATGCAGCATATACAGGTGTTCTACCTAAGCTTTCTTCCTGCCAAGAGACACAGAGTTCTTCCTGCTCTGCCTTTTTCTTGAGCTTCCATGCTTGCTCTGTTTCTGAATATAAAGCAGTCAGAGTGTGAATAGCCTGTGGACTGTATGCTGACAGACAGACAAGTACATGGAGCATTGACTGTCTTCAGGAAATCGTTTTATATGAACAAGTCACTCAACTCGTGTTGACATAAGCTTACCCCAACTTGAATTACTCAGCCCTGTTGTTGCAGAGTGAGTTTAGTAACATGGCTTCTTTTCATTGGATCCATGTTTCCTGCGTTTCGGAGAGCTGCATATTCATGTCAGTCATAACCTTTGTCCCTGTCACCTGTCAGTTAACTAGATAGAATTATACATTGCATAGCACTTAATAATTTGTGGCTGCTTTTCCTTTCATGTTGCACTGGTAGCTGACATTTAGTGGTAAACAAAGAAAATGCACTGGGTGAAAAGGCCTTAGGCTTTTTTGGGGGTGGAATGAGGCAGGGAAGAGATTTCATGCTCTGTTGCCCAGGCTGGTCTCCAGCTCCTGGCCTCAAGTGATCCTCCCACCTCGGCCTCCCAGAGTGCTAAGATTACGGGCATGAGCCACCACACACAGCCAGACTTTTTATATTGAGTTTGTTATATATGCTTCATAGCTATACTTTATCATATTGGATTATAGTATTATGGCTTGTTGGCAAATCAGTGTTTCTTTAAGACAGTATATCCAATATTGATTAGAGTAACATCTATTTAGTAATACAGATCAACAGGGTATCTGATTAATTTAGCTCCTACACGTTCAGCCTGAAGCAAGTTTGTTAGGATTTAGAGTACTGTACATGGTTATGCAGAAATCATCCCAACCTATCTGTGTTTATAGGTCATAAGGTGTTCAGTTTATATCTGCTGATAGTGTATAGGCAGGAAAACCTATAAAACCACTTCAAGCTTGTTAAAACAGCGAAAAGCCGTGATTGAAATATTAATACAACTGTATGGTATAAATTTTCATTTACAATGGAATGTAAATGCTGTCATTTGAATCTTGTCAAAGTCTGCCACTAAAACTCTGAAATACCTTGTCTAGGAAATAAGTCTTCAGTCCAGAAACAGTATAGATGTGATGTGTGTGATTATACAAGTACAACTTACGTTGGTGTCAGAAACCACAGGCGAATCCATAACTCTGATAAGCCATACAGGTAAGTGTTATGATTCTAGAATTTTAATGCTTATATTAAAATGTTTTATAGTAAAGAAATAAAATGAAATAATTTAAAATTTATACCGCTTATTGAAACACAGGTTAAGAATGAAGAAATTTTCAGTAACTGGTTTTATTTTTTTGTTTTTTTATATATTTAGTTATTTTTTGAGTTGGGATCTTACTGTATTGCCCAGGCTGGAGTGCAGTGGTGTGATCATAGCTCATTGCAACCTTGAACTCCTGGCCTCAAGGGGTCCTCCACATTGGCCTCCCGAAGTGCTGGGATTGCAGGCATGAGCCACTGTACCTCGCTAGTTTATAAGTCTTGTTTGATTTGTTAAGGAGTGTGAACTTTAAGCTTGAATCTTAGGACAGTAGGCATTTTGTCTAGTTGATATATAGGAAGTTGTCTTTATCTGTCAGTTTTATGTTTTTATTTCATATGGGTATAAATTTCATAGCAGACCGGGCGTGGTGGCTCACACCTGTAATCCAAGCACTTTGGAGGCCAAGGCGGGCGGATCACCTGAGGTTGGGAGTTCAAGACCAGCCTGACCAATATGGTGAAACCCCGTCTTTAAAAAAAAAATTTCATAGCAATTTTCAGTGCCTTATAGTTCATTTCAGTAATTTGTCAGTAAGGTATTCAGTATTCCAGCAAAAGATCCTTAAAACTTAAAAGCAGTAAAATTTCCTATGAAAGAGTCCATTTTTCAAAATTAAGCTAGTATGTATAGAATAAGTCATTTAATTTTGTTACTTGATTTTTCCCAAAAGCAAATTCAAATAGGTATTTCAGAAAATACAGGCATTCTCAGTCAATTCAGACGAGCTGATAAATAAAAATCATTCTTTCTTAAATAAACTTTGCCTCTTGAGAGTAAACTGCTTGTTGTTTATGTAGAGTCAAGGTGCAAATGTTTTACAGAGTTTGTCCAGCTGTCACTGAACAGTTTGTTCTGTTTGCAGCCACAGTGGAACATCAGGTTCCGACATCAGAGCTAACCTTGTTACTATGACTTGATAGTGCTAGGCCATGGGCATGAACTCTTTCACCCCCCTTGTCAAAACTTTTCAGGTTTTAACACTCTCCCCAGATTTATAGATATGACACAAGTGAGTATCAAAGGTTATTCTGTTAATCTTATTGAAAACCGGACAGACTGTCATAAAAGGTCATTGTTTAATCCCATAGTGTGGTGATCTGTGTATGGTTTTGAATAGTTAATATGTGCTTAATTTTCTAACCAGCAGACTTATTTAGAATCACTCTTCAGACAGTACATCTGTTTGTAGAGTCTTTTTTTTTTTTGAGACAGAGTTTCACTCTTGTTCCCCAGGCTGGAGTGCAGTGGCACAATGTTGTCTCAGTGCAAACTCTACCTTCCGGTTTCAAGTGATTCTTCTGACTCAGCCTCCTGAGTAGCTGGGATTACAGGCACCCGCCACCATGCCTGGCTAATTTTTGTATTTTTAGTAGAGACAGGGTTTCATCATGTTGGCCAGGCTGGTCTCGTACTCCTGACCTCATGATCTGCCCACCTTGGCCTCCCAGAGTGCTGGAATTACAGGCGTGAACCACTGCGCCTGGCCTGTAGAGTCTTAAAACTCTGTGGAAAGTGTTTGACCCCTCAGTACTCAGTGTCTCTATTTATTTTTTTTTCATTTATTTATTTTTTTTTTTTTTGAGACAGAGTCTCGCTCTTTCGCCCAGGCTGGAGTGCAGTGGTATGATCTCACTTCACGGCAACCTCCACCTCCCAGGTTCAAGTGATTCTCACGCCTCAGCCTCCCAAGTAACTGGGACCACAGGCATGCGCCATGACTAGCTAATTAAAAACAGGATTTCGCCAGGTGTTGAACTCCTGGCCTCAAGTGTCTCCCCACCTCAGCCTCCCAAAGTGCTGAGATTACAGATAGGAGCCATCATGTCCAACCAGTCTATTTTTATTTCAAATATTTTCAAAACTAGAATCCCTAAGAAATTTTTTCACAGAGCATAATGAAGGCCATTATTAACCATAACTCAGTGCCATAAATTACTAAATAAGGAATAATAAGTGGGACTGAGTATATATCCCTTCGTGATTTACACTGGGAAATGTTTAGGAGAATGTGATGGAACAGGGAATACTAGTTTACCTGATAGGAGGAGGAAGCTTTGCCTTTATATTTTTGGTGTCCTTGAATTTAGGCATGCTGTGCCAGATTCATGTGATAGAGGTAACAAGAAAATGGCATTTCTCTGGGTCCAGAATTAGATTATTCTTTCATTCATGGATAAATATTTATTGAGCAAATATGCTTCAGGGGCCGTGCTAGGTTCTTGAATTACAGTCATAACAAAACAGACGTCATCTTTGCTCTCCTGGAACTTGTAGACAAGCAGTAAGCAAGTAAACCCTCAAATACTTAGAATAAATGTATGAAAAAGGTTAGTGATTCTGGTTTTGTAGAGGAAGGTTTTATATCTGCTTTATTAGATCTGTCTTGCAGCTTAAAGATTCATTTTGATAGCTGTCAGTGTCTCAGGGATGTTTTCTTACGTTCTTAAAATACTCAGACTCATAGCATTTGTTGCAGTTGTCCTAGGGTGTTCCTACCAATGGGCAACATCCTATGAGAATCCTCTTTGAGTAACATCAAAGAAGTCTCAGTCTGTTATTTTCCAAATTTATTCACACTCCACTTTGTCACTGGGTTTGGTGTGTTTATGCCTTAGAAAAAAATTTTGTCATACCTCCCTCTTTGTACTTATTACCAGTTTTTCCTCATACGTCTTATTTTCTGATCTCATGGCTCTCCTTTTAACCTTCTTTAAATACTCACCATCCTTTGTCTTCATGGGATTTGTGGTCATAGAGCATTATGGATTAACATGTTCTATGCCAGGATGTTTCAAGGACTTTCTCCTCATTGTCCTATACCATGTGCCTTAAGCCGAGCCGGTGAGCATAGGCTTCATAATGTCTGACTTAATCCAAGGATCACAGGAGTTTTTCTGGCTCATTTCATGTCTGCTTCATTCAGTTTCGTTACCTAGTGCACTTACGGTCAGAGTTTGGACTTGGTTTCTCAGAGTTCCTGCCATACCCTATGCATTTCTGATTCCCTACATTTCGTTATGAAACAGGCTTACAAGCAGTGAATTGAATTCTTACAGAGCTAGAAGGTCTTTTTGCACAACTTCTAAACTTTGTACAAGGGCACAAAAGGTTTATTTTACTGTGGCTATTACATCATAGGTTTTCTGTAGTGGTGAAACCTGTTCCTTTCTCATGCCTTTGCTTTTTATGCTGTCATTCCAGTCCTTCAGTAACCCCGTCTTTGTGGTCTGAGCAGTACAGCTTCATGGATCTCTGGTTCTGGGGGCAGATAGTCCTGGGATTGAATCTGAGCTCTCTCACTTGTGGAATTTGTGACCTTGGGCAAACTGTTTCACCTCTCTGTGCTTGGTTTTGTCATCAACAAAATGAGGATATTAAGGTTGTGAGGATGAAATGAAATACCATATAAGGTACCAGCACATAATAAAGAGCCAGTAAGTGGTAGCTGTCTGGTAGTTACTGGGCCCAGCTTTTACCTTCTCAATAATTCATTATCTAACCAAAGAAAAGGACTAAAAGGCTATGACCTCTAAACACTAGGGAAACAAAGAATTAATTCTGTCCTAGGGTAGGCAGGCAGAGCTCATTTTACAGGAAAGATGCAGGGCCCAGGCAGAATGCTGTCACTGCTGAGGTCCCTGTGCTATGTCTGGCTGCTTTGGAGTCAGTCTGGTGCCTTGGGAGCATCCCAGGCCTGGACCACACATCTCCTGTGCCCCACTGGTGACCTTGGGAATGTTATGCCACACTAAGCCTCTTTTCCCATATGAAACTGAGTTGAATACTTCACCAGTCATAAGGCTTTGTGAAGATTAAGTGAGATTATGTTTTTGAAGTACCCAGCATGTTACTAGGTGCATGGAAGGGGCTTGTTCCCTTTTTCTGCTCATGAAGTTGTCAGGTCATCTCAGAAACCCTGTTCTTATCCTGAAGGAAAAGAGCCATTTTCCATTCCTATGGAAGGACAAGGAAAGATTAAAATGACATCATTCCATCCCAGTCCCTACCACTGCAGCTATTAATAACTTTGTTTTGGCCGGGCGCGGTGGCTCAAGCCTGTAATCCCAGCACTTTGGGAGGCCGAGGCGGGTGGATCACGAGGTCAAGAGATCGAGACCATCCTGGTCAACATGGTGAAACCCCGTCTCTACTAATACAAAAAAAAAAAAAAAATTAGCTGGGCACGGTGGTGCGTGCCTGTAATCCCAGCTACTCAGGAGGCTGAGGCAGGAGAATTGCCTGAACCCAGGAGGCAGAGATTGCGGTGAGCCGAGATCGCGCCATTGCGCTCCAGCCTGGGTATCAAGAGCGAAACTCCGTCTCAAAAAAAAAAAAAAAAAAAAAAAAAAAAAAAAAATTACTTTGTTTTTATTCTGTGTAAACCATACACCAATTATAGTTATACCTGACATTTCTTTTTTCTTTTTTAAATTTTGTTTTTCCATAAGTTATTGAGGTACAGGTGGTATTTGGTTACATGAGTAAGTTCTTGAGTGGTGATTTGTGAGAACCTGGTGCACCCATGACCCAAGCAGTATTTATTGCACCTTATTTGTTGTATTTTATCCCTTGTCCACCTCCCACTCTTCCCCCAAGTCCCCAAAGTCCATTGTATCATTCTTATGCCTTTGCGTCCTCATAGCTTAGCTCCCATGTATCAGTGAGAACATACAATGTTTGGTTTTCCATTCCTGAGTTCCTTCTCTTAGAATAATAGTCTCTAATCTCATCCAGGTTGCTGTGAATGCTGTTAATTCATTCCTTTTTATGGCTGAGTAGTATAACATTGTATATATATATACCAGAGTTTCTGTATCCTCTCATTGATTGATGAGCATTTGAGTTGATTTTGCTATTGTGAATTGTGCTGCTGTAAACATGCATGTACAAGTATCTTTTTCAAATAATGACTTCTTTTCCTCGGGGTATATCTCCAGGAGTGGGATTGCTAGATCAAATGGTAGTTCTACTTTTAGTTCTTTAAGGAATCTCCACACTGTTTTCTATAGTGGCTGTGGTAGTTTACATTCCGCAGCAGTGTAGAAGTGTTGCCTGATCACCGCATCCACACCAACATCTACCGTTGTTTGATTCTTTGATTATGACCATTCTTACAGGAGTAAGGTATCACACTGTGATTTTGATTTGCATTTCCCTGATTATTAGTGATGTGGCATTTGATTTGCATTTCCTTCATCATTTAGTGGTTTTTTCATATGTTTGTTGGCTATTTGTGTATCTCCTTTTGAGAATTGTCAGTTCATGTCCTTAGCCCACTTTTTGATGGGATTGTTTTTTTTTTCTGCTGATTTGTTTGAGTTTGTTGTAGATTCTGGATATTAGTCCTTTGTCAGATGTACAGATTGTGAAGATTTTCTCCCACTGTGTGGGTTGTCTGTTTACTCTGACTGTTCCTTTTGCCATGCAAAAGCTCTTTAGTTTAATTAGGTACCAGCTATTTATCTTTGGCTTCATTGCAATTGCTTTTGGGTTTTTGGTCATGAAATCCTTGCCTAACCCATGTCTAGAAGGTTTTTCCAATCTTATCTTCTAGAATTTTTTTTTTTTTTTGAAATGGAGTCTTGCTCTGTTGCCCAGGCTGGAGTGCAGTGGTGCGATCTCAGCTCATTGCAACCTCCACCTCCCAGGTTCAAACAATTCCCCTGCCTCAACCCCTTGAGTAGCTGGGATTACAGGTGCACACAACTACACCTGGCTAATTTTTGTATTTTTAGTAGAGATGGAGTTTCACCATTTTCGCCATGCTGGTCTCGAACTCCTGACCTTGTGATCCGCCCACCTCAGCCTCCCAAAGTACCGAGATTACAGACGTGAGCCACCGTGCCAGGCCATCTTCTAGAATTTTTATAGTTTCAGGTCTTAGGTTTAAGTCCTTAATCCATCTTGTGTTGATTGTTGATTTTTGTATAAGGTGAGAGATTATACCTGACATTTATAACATTGACCCCAAAGTTTTACTGAAAAGTTCCACTCAAAATTTTTCATATTATTAGATGGTCCTTGGTTTAGTTGAATGTTGCAGTGCTGGACCTGCCCTGACTGACATCTCCCACTACCACTTTTGTAGAGAACAAGATGGGAGAACAAAGCATTGTCCTGAGGGAATCAGTTTCTTTCTAACCATGTGGCATGGAACTCATTTTCCCTTAGAAACACAACTGTACTGTGCTTAGTTTCTGAAACTACACTGTGGCGGGGGACAGCATTATGTCAAGGGAAGTACATGGGCTTTGGGGTAAAGTACTCCACATGCTGCCTGGCACATAGTAGGTGCTTAGTAAATGTTGACTGATAGTTGTCCACATCCCTCAGTTTTTCCCATCTATAAAATGGGTCTGATTCTATAAGTTTTTTATGTAAGTTTTATTCTTGAAAATAAATGTGTAGTGGTGTTATTATGCTTTTTCTTCCTTAAATAGAATAGCTGCCCAAACAATGTTAAGTTGAATTTTTTTAATGCCCAGTCCAAAAACACCCATTTTTCCCTAATTGTTGCAAAATGTACTTTTAGAGGTGGCTTTTTCATATCGAAAACCAAACAAGGTCCAGCCACTTTATTGAGAGTCTCTTAAAGTCTCTCTCGCTCCCTCCTTCCCTCTAAATTTTTTAAATAGATTTTATAATTGATGTTAGCATAGCTCCTGAAAATTGCATAAATCACAAAGGTACAACTGATGAATAATCACGAGTTAAACCTCTGCTTGTACCACAAACCATTATCAGCCCTTCAGCAGCATCCCTTCTTGGGCCTTCCTGTCGTTAACTACCCCTCCCCTCTTTCTGATAACCACTGTATTGACTTCTAACATTATCAATTAGTTTTTCCTCGTTTTGAACTTAATAAAAATGGAATTAACAGTACATATTCTACTTTATGTTTAGATTTTTTTCACTCAACGTGTGTGTGTGTGTGTGCGTGTGCATGTATATATAATTCAACATAGCAGAAATGCATTTCATTGCTGTATAGCATTCTACTCTAAGACTACCACAATGTATTCATTCTGCTGTGGATAGACAGTTGGGTTATTGCAAGGTTTTCCTCCCTGATATGAATTGATACCATTTTGAACATTCTTTTACATGTTTTTGGGTGTATATATGAAATGAGTCCATTTCCATTGGGTTTATACCTAGGAGTGGAATTTCATGGTAATTGGACCTTTATATATGTTCAGCTTTGGTAGACAATGTCAACAGTTTTCCCAAATGGTTGTACCCATTCATATCCTCACCAGCACTTTGTGTTGTCAGTCTTTAATCTTTATCAATTTGGTAGATGTACAGCAGTGTATTATTGTGGTTTCGTTTGTGGTTTCCTTGCTAATTTATGAGGTTAAGCATCTTTGCATTTGTTTCTGGGCTATTGCCCACTTTTTTGGATTGTCTGTTTTATTAGTTTAGCATTATTATAAGGGAATACCTGAGGCTGGGTAATTTATAAAGAAGAGGTTTATTTGGCTTATGGTTCTGCAAGCTGTCCTCTGCTTCTGATGAGGGCCTCAGGAGGCTTCCAGTCATGACAGAGGTGAAGCGGGAGCAGATGTGTCACATTGTGAGACACAGAGCAAGAGAGAGGGAAGGAGGTACCAGGCTCTTGTTAACAGTCATATCTTGCAGTAACAGAGAAAGAACTCATTATTCATGAATGGCTACACTAAGCCATTCATAAGGGATCTTTCCCTATGACCCATTCACCTCTCCCAGGCTTTACCTCCAACATTGGGGATCAAATTTGGACATGAGATTTGGAAGGACAACTATCCAAACTGTATCATCTGCTGTTTTCTTACTGAATTATGTATTCTTAGTACAAGGCTTTTGTGAGCATATTGCCAATGTCATCTAAACTATGGCTTGCTTTTCTATTTTCTTAATTATGTCTTTTGATGAACAGACATTTCTAGTTTAATATAGTCAAATGTATTAATCTTTTTCTTTGTGTTTAGGACTTTTGTGTCTTTATATTCTGAAACTGGTTTTGATTTTTTGAAATAGTCTGTTGAGTAAGGTAGACGATGATACAGAAATAAGAATGTGTGCTGGGATGGTACATCAACTATGTGTGCTTAGGTATTACTGAGCCTGGTTTACTAATATGGCACTAAAGCTAAAAAAAAATCTAACAGAAAGCATTCCAGAAAGGCTTTCAGCAGTGGGAATGACAGTTCACAATGGAAATGTTAAGGTTGCCTCTCAGTGTGGTCAGTCATTGTATGGGATTTATATAAATGTAAGTATGTTAGAAATGATGATAATGGCTGATATTTTTGAGAAGATTGTTTGTGGGCCAGGTGGTGTGCTAAGCACTCAATATGTGTCAGCTCAGTCCTCACAGCAGCCCTGTACTTAGGAATATTACTACCCCAGTTTTGTAGATGTGGAAACAGAGGCTGGGCTAGCTCAAATAAGTTTCCCCATGTCTCACAAGTGGCAGAGCTGGGGCTTGAACCCTTTCTCCTAAAACTGTGCCATCCTGCCTGCCTGTGCTATGCCAGGAAGATCTCTTTATGAAGTGTACTGCTGCTGCATGCCAGCCCACCTCACATCAGGGTGTGAAACAGCAGCAATTTCATTATGCTCAGGGATTCTGTGGGTCAGTGAGGAATTTGGAAAGGACATAGTAGAGATGGCTTATCTCTGTTGATGCAGTCTGGGGTCTCATCAGGGAAGGCTTGAAGGCTGGGGGTGACCCAGACAGCTGGGGGCTACAGTCTCTGAAGGCTGCCTCATCATAGGCTGGTGACTGTGCTAGCTGTTGGTTGGGCCTCAGCTGGAACATATACATGATTTCTCCTCGTGGACTTTGCAGGTCTGCTAGTTCCCGAAATGAGCTTCTTAGGTAAGAAAAAAGCTGTGTTGCCTTTTATGTCCTAATCTTGAAAGTCACAGCCCATCACTTCCACAAGAGTTACAGGCTTCAGTCTTTTTTCATCTGTAGGCATCTTGAGTCCAACCAATGTGTTGGCTTGGGGAAAAACTAAGTCTTTAAAAAGCTTGAATTTGTTTAAGGAAAATAGTGAAGGAAATAGTTTCATCAGGAGAAAAAAATACATATTTTGTTTCGAAGAGATGAACTGAAAGAGTTTGTTTTTCCCAGTGGCATAAAGATCTCTCAGGTTCATCACAAAATTTGAAGTGGCTGTTTGCGGGGGAGCGGGCCTTAGTTATTTCTTTAAAAGCATAGAAAATGAATGTCGTTAGATAAGCTCTATTGTAAAAGTTTCTGTTCAAGTCATTGTGTATGTGTTCAAACCAGACTCAGGTCATACCAAATCTTGTAGACATCCAGCTGCTTTCTTTTATCTAAGCCGTCAAGGCAGTTGACCTAGAAACTAACCAAGTAAAGTCCCAGGCCAGGGAAGTGGGTGTTTATAAACCAGCGTCCTTATCTCCTTGGGGTTCTGAGACCGAGATAACTGACTTACTAGCAGTCGGAGCTTTTTAGCCGAGTTGTAAGAAGCCTTAGGTTTCTACATTGGCTTCCTTTGGGTTACCAAAGTAGCTTCCTTGCATTGGGAAGAAATCATTTTTTATACAAATATGGGTGGGGTTTTATTGGTTAACACAGAAATTGTGCTTCTTTGGGCATTCCAAAGCCTGGGTCCAGCATTGGCCGTATTTATAAGCCACTCTAGGAGTCCAGCGGCTACACTGTTAGGGTGTTCACTTCTTTCCCCATGTCATCTGTATGACTTTGCCTTGATAGACTTGAATAACTGAGTCCCAAATGGCTCTGTCATCAGGAGCAGCCAGCAGTTCCACCAAGGAAGCAAAGTAGAATCGTGACAGGTGGTGCGATAAATGCACTCATGCTGTGGCAGTTCTTTTGTCAGTGTGGTTTCGTTTTGGTGTAGACTTTTTTTGCCCAATGGATGGGGCAGGATGGGAAGGAGCAGTTTATCCTAAGTGGAAATATGGTCGTTGCTGGTCTGTTGTTGAGGTGGGTAGAAATGATTTGTTAGACATAGCCTCTGTTTCAAAACTTATTTTTTTATGTTTTTGTTTTGTTTTTTAATAAATTCTATTGTTTATATTAGAGGTTAATATGATGTAATAGGATATAGATAGTAAAATGGTTACTACAATGAAGCAAATTAGCATATCTATCATATATACTTCTTTTGTGGCAAAAGCAGCTAAAATCTACTTACTTAACAAAAATTCCTAATACAGGACAATTTGATTATAGTCCTGGTGCTGTGCATTAGATCTCTAGACAAGTTCATCCTTAATACCTGCTGCTTTGTGTTCTGGAATCTTTTCTTTCCTTCCCCACCCCAAGCCCCTGGTAACCACTTTTTCGTTCTCTCTCTCTCTCTCTGTGTATTTGACTTTTAAGTAAGATTGAGCAATATTTGTCTTTCTGTGTCTGGTTTATTTCACTTAGTATGAGGCCTCCAGGCCCATCCATGTTGTGGCAAAAGGCAGGATCTCCTTTTTTAAGGTGGAATGAGAGTGTGTGTGTGTGTGCGCGCGCGCGCGCACACGCGCACCACATTTTCTTTACCCATTTATCCGTCAGTGGACACTTAGGTTGTTTCCATACCTTGGTTTTTGTGAGGAATGCTGCACTGAGCATGGGAATACAGATGCCTTCGTGAGCTGGCGATTTCATCTCCTATGCAGAAGAGGGACTTCTGCGTCATGTAGTAGTTCTGTTTTTAATTTCTTTAGGAACCTCCATACTATTTTTCATGGCCGTGCCAGTCAACACGATAGTATGATTTCCTTTTCCCTACACCCTTGCCAACATTTGTTCTCTCTTTTATCTTTGATAATAGTCATCCTAACAGGTTATCATTTCATAGTGGTTTTAATTGTATTTCCCTAATGATTAGTGATGTTGAGCACGTTTTCATATCGCTGTTACAGTTTTTATGTCTTTGAAGAAATAATCTGTTCAGGTTCTTTGCCAATTTTTTAAATGGGGTGATTTGTCCTTCTGCTATTGAGTTGTAAGTGTTCTTTATGAATTTTGGATATTAACCCCTTATCAGATAAGTGGTTTGCAAATATTTTTCCGCAGTCCTTAGGTTGCCCTTTCATTTTGTTGATTTGTTTCGTTTGCTGTGTAGTTTTTTACTTTGATGTTGTCCGTTTATTTGTTTGTGCTTTTGTAGCCTGAGCTTTTGGTGTCATATCCAAAAAATCATTGCCACAGCAGCGAGATTTTTCCCTGTATCCTCTTCTAGGAATTTGGTGGTTTCTGGTATTCCATTCAAGTGTTTTATCCATTTTGAGTTGATTTTTGTGGATGGTGTAAGATACTGGTCCAATTTAATTCTTTTGCATGTGGATATCCAGTATTTCTAGCACCATTTATTGAAGAGACTGTTCTCTCTCCATTATGTCCTCTTGGTGCCCTTGTCAAATGTTGATTGACTCCGTATGTTTAGATTTATTTCTGGGCCCTTTATCCTGTTCTATGGATCTGCGTTTCTGTTTTTATGCCCTTACCATACTGTCAAAACATACTTTCTATCATTTCTCCTTTTTCTTCGTGCTACATGTACAGATCAGAGCCTTAAAAATGGCTGTGCCCCACAGCCCAGGAACGTTCTTACCTCTGGAAAGGAAGGGAAGGCAGTCGAGGTCAGGCACACAGGGGGTCTTAAAGGTATATTGGTCATGTTCTGTGTCCCAACTAGGAGTGTTCATTCTTTATTATTCTTAAGGAGTCTTAGGGGAAAATGAACTCTATCCTGAAGAATAAGGGTCTGAAATGCATTTACATTAATGTACAATTTGTTATAGTATTGTTTATGATGTCAAAAAGATCAAAAACATTCTGGCTCTATGCTACTTAGTAGAGTGGTTAAATTATGATATTTTCATAGGATGGAACATTATACCCCATTGAAAATGCATAATTTTTAACTTGAGAAAATACTCATGGAACATTGTCAAAAGTTGGATTAAAAATCTATAGTATGATTCTACTTTTGCTTCAGATCTACATATGTACATTAAAAAAGACCAGGAAGCTATGCAAGTAATTTTTTAGAATTTGTCTTTATACTTGCCTATATTCCATTTTTGTGCAAGGAATATAGATTACATAATCAGAAAAGGGTTTAAATAAAGAGATAGCATTTGCTGACCAGTTAAATGGACAGGAATTGGCTCAGTAGTTCAGACTAACAATCCACAAGCAAGGGGCTCTGATAGCAAAGCAAACCAGATAACCCACAACACTCCAAATGAAGAAAAGGTGTTTATTCAGCTGTCAGTTCTGCAGGCCAGAAAGTTTGAGGGCCTGGCCCTGGCTTCTGGTGAGAGTTTTTGTGCTGTGTCACATGGCAGAGAAGGTCAAAAAAGGGGGGAACACATGCAAAGAAGGGAAGAGCTGAGGGGTGATCTGGCTTCATAACACCTCACTCTCAGGAGAACCAATTCATTCTGAGGACCAGTCCAGTCTTGGAAGAGCAGGAACTAACTCACTCACCACCGAGACAACAGCACCATCATCCCATTCATGAAGGATCCACCCCCAAACACAGAAACCTACCATGAGGCCTCATCTTCCAGTACAGCCACATCGGGGATCAAATTTCAACATTAGTTTTGATGATGACAGATCACATCCAAACTGTGGTACTGTGTCTTAGTCCATTCAGGCTGCTATAACAAAATACCTTAGACTGGGTAATTTATGAATATCAGAAATGTGTTGCTCATGGTTCTGGAGGCTAGGAAGTCCAAGATCAAGGTGTCAGCAGCTTTGGTGTCTGATGAGGGCCTGCTCCCTACTTCATAAATAACATGCTGGAAGGGGCAATAAAACTCCCCTGAGCCTCTTATAAGGGCACTAATCCCATTCACAAGGCCTCCGCCCTCATGACCTAGTCACCTTCCAAAGCCCCACCTTGTAATACAATCCCTTTGGGGTTAAGTTTCAACATATGAATTTGGGGTGGGGGGGCACGTACATTCAGATCATACTACACTATAATTTAAAACTTAGAAACTTTGAGAAATAAAATGTTTTGTCTCTTTGTAAGAGACTTATCAAGTGGTTTAAACAGCGCTTGCCTTCTCACTGTGTCCTTTACAGTCTAGAATGAGCATTTTCCTATGCCTTGGCAAGTGGTCAGTTGTCTTTTCTAAGTAATTATGGGGTCATCATCATGAAATGTCTCCAAGAGTTCCTTTAGTGCAGACTTTTTTGCCAGCCTAACTTCCTTCAGGAACTACATACCTCCTCATTAAATTCACTTTCACTAAGATCCTCTGGCTGCGTATCCCAAGTTTTCTTCAGTGGCAGCAGTATCAACATTCCTGTGGCCAACTATTTATTTGTTCTAGAATTGATTTACATCTGTGTCTAATTTTGCTTCCAGCATTATCACTTTTTGGGTTTTTGCTGCACTTTGATTTTGTTGGCCAGTTCCTCTCTTGTGACTATCGATTTTTGTAACATGTCCTGCAGGTTTAACATTGGGAGATAAGGAGGCAGCATAACTCCATGTTTTGCTGTCTGGGAGTGAACTGCATAGCACAATGACCAGTCACCAGCTTTGAAAGGCTTGCTTAGTCACTGGGCATGGTGCATCTGTGTTTACATAGTAGACTGAAGAGCTGCCAGTGAAGTTTGTTCTCTTCAGTTACTCACAGTTCGTATTCCCATAGTAGTTAATAACTGAAATTTGAACCATGCTGTCGGGGGACTGATAATGTTTAATGAAGCCATAGTAACTGAAATTCATAAAGCTCAGAACCATGCAAAGCAAGGACCATATGCATGCATGTGGGCGCACACACACATTCATCGTAGGCTTGTTTTTGTATATTTTTTCCATTGCTATTATAAATTGTGTTTTTTCCTTCTTGCTGGCATTTATCTAGCATTTTAATATTGTTTCCATATAGGAAAGTTCTTGATCTGTATGGAATGTTAGTTTTTTGGCTTTATTGAGTAATTATTTGTAACAGTTTTTAATTTTAATAATAATATTAATTTAATTTTAATAACAATTAGATTGTTAAAGCATATCATTAAATTATCTGCAAATCATTTTCTCATATTTCCTTTCTATTTATACCTCTTCTTTCTTTTTTTTTTTTTTTTTTTTTTTTGAGATAGAGTCTTGTGCTTATCACCCAGGCTGGAGTACAGTGTGGTGCAGTGGTGTGATCTCAGCTTACTGCAACCTCTGCCTCCTGGGTTCCAGAGATTCTCATGCCTCAGCCTCCTAGGTAGCTGGGATAATAGGTGCCTGCTGCCACGCGTAGCTAATTATTGTATTTTTAGTAGAGACAGGGTTTCACCACATTGGCCAGGCTGGTCTCGAGCTCACGACCTCAAGTGATCCACCTACCTCAGCCTCCCAAAGTGCTGGGATTACAGGCATGAGCCACCACACCTGGCCTATACCTCTTCTTTCTTTCTCTCGTCTGATTGTCCTAGCTGGTACCTCCGCAACACTGCATAATAGTGGGGATAGTAAATGCCCTTGTTCTGTTCTTGAGCTTAATGGAAATGCTTCTGGTGTTTCCTAATTAAGCTTGATACTAGTTTTGGAGTTGAGAAAGTTGTATTTTTATGATATTGAAGAATTATCCATCTACCCTATTTTGTAGAGAAGTTTTATTAAGAATGTATATTGGGTTAGGTGTTGTTGGTTTGATTCAAGTGCCTCCTGAGTATGGCAATAGGAAATACCCAGCTATACCCATGGTATATACTTGAAAAAAAAATTAAATCTGACCTTGAATCTAATGAAACCTATAGATCATTGGTTCCCAACTAAGGGTGCTTTTGCCCCCTCAGAGGACATTTGGCCATTTGGCAACGTCTGGAGACATTACTGTGTTTGTCACAACTGAGTCGGAGAGAGTGCTACTGGCATTTAGTGAGTAGAGGCCAGGGATGCTGCTGGACAACCTGCAGTGCCTCAGAGAAGCCCCCACGGTGAAGAATTGCCCCAAATGTCAAGAGTGCAGAGGCCAAGAAACTCTTTCCTAGAACTCACTCCCAGTTCACAAGAAACATGAAGCACATAGGGACATGATAAACTACATCACCAGAAAGTCCTCTGTGTAGTCCATGCTATGAGAGATTCTGCAAGGCAGATGGCCTGGTATCTTCAACAGATACATGCATGATGGGCGACGGGAAAGAAAGAAGAAATATTGTAGATTAAAAGAGACTTAAGAGACTTAGCGACCAAATATGAAATGTACATCTCATTTGGATCCTAATTTGAATAAGACATGTCTGCAAAAATCAAGCAAGTTTAAGTTAGGAGAATACATGAAACAAGATTGGCAAGATGCCAACAATCAGTTATTGAAACTGGATGGTATGGATCCATCACATTTTTATTTATAATTTTGTCTTTGTTTAACAGCTTCCATAATCAGAAATTTTAAAATGAATACTGATTTTTTTTTTAGATTTAGTCGCAGCAACACCAATAAAAATAAATATGCCTTTTCTCTTTTGATCCTTTGAAATGGTGACTCATAATAATGAATCTCCTAATACTGAATTGTCTGTATTCCTAGAATAAGCGTCTCTTAAAAGAATGAGCACATGCTAATGCACAAATTAAGGTTTATAGAGTGTGTGCTCAAAAGCTTTAAGTGCCTACAATTTTTATACAAAGATGATTGTCAATAGTCGGAATTATATTTTCTGCATAAACAATAGAGAATTCAGTGGAATTCCAATAATTCCATCCAATGTGAAATGCTAGGCAGCCTTTAAATATTTTATTATAGTCATTTAATAGAAAGGTTAAATTATATCAACAGTAGACTTCCATGATTCCAATTTTATAAAAATAATATCTGTATTTTTAAATAGTGGAAAACAAACATCAAAATAATAATAATGGTTATATCTAGTGATAAGGTTATGATTGATTTTTTGTTTTGTTTTTTTCCCTGTATATTTCTAATTTTCTATAGTAAATTTTTGAAATCAGGAAAAAAGTTATTTACAAAATTAAAGCAGTTCGCCTATCACCCAAATCTTGGTTTCTGATACCTTTCTCTAATTAAAAGAACTAGAGAAATTATCACTCTAGTCTAGGACTGGGGTGGGGAATATGCAAGGTGATCCTGGAGTGACTCATAGGGCTGACAAGTAAAGAAGTGCTCAAGAAATGAAACTTGGGGTGTGGCAGCAGGACATGGGAGCCCACCACAGAGGCCCAGGGGGGAAGGCTGGGGGAGTTTGAGCAACAAAATAAATAGTGCAATACAGAATTATATCCCAAAGTATAAAATACCCATGTGTCCACACTGATGTACATAAATGGTTGAATAAACAGGCGGGTAGGAATAGACACATCCTGTGCAGAAGAATTCCCTGTAATTGACGTACATGCCCCTTCCTCGAGGAGGCAGGTGGTCATTCCAGCTCTTAAGTGTGAGCTGCATACAGTGACTCCCTTACCAGTTGTACACTATGGAAATAGGGTAGAGAAAGAGGAGCTGGACCATGGAGAAACCTGACCGCAGCCAGGTGAGGAAGGTCAGGGGCGAGCCCTCCTAAGACTGGAATGTGGGGAAGACAGCCTGTTTCCTCTGTGGCCTTTCTCCCAAGAACCCATCAGCTCAGTCTAACTGCAGACAGCTCCAACTTGAGGGACATTTTACAAAGTATCTGACCCATATTCCTCAGATCTGTCAAGGGCATTAAAAACAAGGCAAGTTGTCTGGACTTGGCGGCTCAACGCCTGTAATCCCAGCACTTTGGGGGGTGAGCGGATCGCCTGAGGTCAGGAGTTCGAGACCAGCCTGGCCAACATGGTGAAACCCTATATCTACTGAAAACACAAAAATTAGCCAGGCGTGGTGGCGCACACCTATAATCCCAGCTACTCAGGAGACTGAGACAGGAGAATCGCTTGAACCTGGGAGGTGGAGGTTGCAGTGAGTGAGACCTTACCAGTGCACTCCAGCTGAGCGCCAGAGTGAAACTGTTTCAAAAAAAAACAAGGCAAGTAGGAGAAACAGTTGCAGTCTAGAAGATCCTAAGGAGAAGTGAGGACTAAAAGCCAGGTGGTGTCCTAGATGGGTTCATGGAACAGAAACAGTATGTTAAGTACAAACCAGGGAAATACAAATAAAGTGTGGACTTCAGTTCATAATGATGTAAGGAACATTGGCTCCTGAGTTATGGCAGATGTACCCCAGGAATGTAAAGGGAAATAACCTTTCTGTATATCTGTGACTACATCTGTAACTATTCTAAAACTAGAATTTTTTTTTTTTTTTTTTTAAGGAAAACAGTAAACAATAGTTCATCACTCTTATTTTTAAAAGGTTGGAATAATATTAGAGATGTTCTGTAGGATAAATTTGTAATTTCTGGTGTTTGCTTTCTGACCCAGTTTTCTCAGAAGTATGAAATTCTTGTTGCATAAGCCTGACTTGTCACTGGGGGATCATTCCGGATAAAGAATTTTCTGGTGAGGACTCAGGACCACAGTCTGATTATAAGTGAGGAGGCGAGTGTCTATAAAGAGCCAGCATTTCGTGTCTGTTTCCCCTTTGCATAACATAAAAATTAACATATGAAAGCCCGACATATGTAAAGGCACCTAGGTAGAGGCACTAGGTGGAAGAGAGTGGGCATCTCTTGCGTGGCGTCAAGCTGGGTGCCCAGCCACCATAGTGGAGGGCAGTTGCCCTTTTCAAGCAACTGATCCAGAAACACTTGAGTAGGGGACTGTAACCACACCACACTACACACTACCATCATGTGACCAGTACGGTCACAGAGGCAGACACTGAGTTTAATGGCTTGGGGGTGGAGAATTTGCCAGCTGCCCACCCTCTGAAAAAGATGTTAGTGAAAATACTATAGATTTATTGAGGTTTGTCAAAAAATTGCTGCATCTAAGATACAAATGGGCAAAATAAAATGAATTAAGGTTAGTTTTTTTGTAGTTAATCAAGAATGAAATGTAGTGATTCTGTTTTATCATGCCAGCTGTAATAAAGTCTTAAGGAGAATGCAGGCTACAAAAGCTTAAAAAGAATAGGGAAGCAAATTTTTAAATATTTAAATAATGAAACATCAAACATTTTACCACATTTTGAAGAAATAAAACATTGTAAATATAGCTAAAGCCTCACTTTCTTACTTCTTCACCCCTTCTTCCTGAGAGGCAACCCATTGTCTTGATAGTGATGTGTATCATTTCAGGCATTCATGAATAACTTTTCTATGTATATAACATATATGTGTGCACATGTACATATATATGGACGTGTTAAGCAATACATACTGTTGGTTTTGGTGTTTTAACAGTTTATTTAAATTATGTACCTAACAGATGTTTTTATTTTTCTTTTCACTGATCATTACTGACATTGGTTCCTGGTGCTAAGTGTAGATCTCGTGGGGGTTTTTTGTGTGTTTTGTTGTTGTTGTTGTTTCCACTTCATAACATTCTGCTATATGAACATAAACCAATTTGTTTCCATATCCTTGTGGAACAATAGTGGCTGTGCTTTGTATCCTTTTTTTGCTGTTCGTGGCTAGGATGATTCTTGTATGTGCGTCCTTGTGAACACCAGATTTGTGGGGCTACAGGTGTGTGCCACTTCAGCCTTAATAGATACTGCCAAATTGCTCTTCAGAGTGCCATACATAGAGTTTGTACATTTCCATTTTTCCACATCTGTGAAAAATCTTACCAGATTCCACATCTTTTCAGACTTACTTATCTTTGCCAGTCGGACGGGTGTGATACATTTCCCTGATTGTTAGTGAGATTGAACATCTTTTTATATAGTTGAATTTATTAGAAATTCTATCAAGAATTTCCTGTTTAGGCTGGGTATCGTAGCTCATGCCTGTAATCGTAGCACTTTGGGAGTATGAGCTCAGGAAGTCAAGGCTGCAGTGAGCCATGATCGCACCACTGCACTCCAGCCTGGGCAACATAGTAAGACCCTGTTTAAAAAAAAAATAAAAAATAAAAAAATAACTGCTTATGTATTGCCTGTAAGTGGGCTAGTGTTTCTTGAGATCAGAGATCCTTGGCCTTAGGCCTGATTCCTCAGGGTGTGTAATAAAAAAATACTCCTGCATGCTATCAAAAAGTTAAATTGGAGGTGGTCAGAATAAGAGTTTAGTCTTTGCCCGTGTTAAATTGCTTTGTTTACTCCTATGCCGTTTGATTTTCTTTATGCCTCGTTATTGCTGACTGTGTCTCTTATTGGTGTAGGAAGGAGTTCAGATAAGTTATCTGATTTTTTAGGTTAGTAATTAAGTATTTAACAAAAATGTCTTTGGAAAAGTGCATTTTTAATTTCCTAAAAAGATGACAGTTTTACAATACAGCCCAGCAATTATGCTCCTAGGTATTTGCCCAAACGATGACAACTTTTATCCTTACAAAAACCTGTGCTTGCTGGGAAGCTGAGGCAGGAGGATTGCTTGAGTCCAGGAGTTTGAGACTGCAGTGAGCTATGGTCATGCCACTGCACTCCAGCCTGGGCGACAGAGTGTAAGACCCAGTCTCAGAAACAAAGCAAAACAACTTTGCACATCAATGTTCATATCAGCAATTAATCATAATTGCAAAAAACTGGAAGCAACCAAGATATTGTTCAGCAGGTGAGTGAACAAACAATGGTACATCCACACAATGGAATATCGCTCAGTGATAAGAATGATCAAGCCCTGAAAGACATGGAAAAACTGTATATGCATATTGCTATTATTCCAATTATGTGACGTTCTGGGAAAGGCAAAACTACGTAGTCAATAGAAAGATCAATGGTTGCCAGGGATTCAGGGGCAGGAAGGAAGGATAAAAAGGTGGAGTACAGGGCATTTTTAGGGCAGTGAAACTATTCATGTGACACTGGAATGGTGAATTCATGGCAGTATACCTTTGTCAAAACACAGAATTGGCTGGGGATGGTGGCGTGAGCCTGTAATCCCAGCACTTTGGGAGCCGGGTGGATCACTTGAGACCAGGAGTTCGAGACCAGCCTGGTCAATATGGTGAAACTCCATCTCTACCAAAAATACAAAAATTAGCCGGGCGTGGTAGTGCATGCCTTTCATCCCAGCTACTTAGAGGGCTGAGGCACAAGACTCGCTTGAACCCAGGAGGCAGAGGTTGCAGTGAAACAAGAACACGGCAAAGCAAGACTGCACTCCAGCCTGGGCAACAGAGCAAGATCCTGTCTCAAAAAACAACAACAACAAAAAACAGAATTGTACAACACAAATAGTGAACAATGTAAACTATGGACTTTCATTAATAAAAAAGTATCAGTATAGCTTCATCATTTATAACAAGTAGAGCACACCAGTGTTAATAATGGGAGGAACTGGATACAGGGGAAGAGGAGGCATATGAGGACTCAGTACTATCTGACCAGTTTTCTGTAAACCTAAAGGCATCTAAAAACTAAAGGCTATTAATCTTTCTAAAAATCCTTCTTTGTTAAATTCAGATTTTACCAAGTGTACCCAACTATATGGAACAATTATGTTTTTTAATAGAAACATTTTAAGACTATTATTTGTTTTATTTATGAAATTAAATTGTTGAAGCTTTTTCAAGACAACTGCTTCCGTTTTTTGGGAGTCTATAAAGAGTGCAGAGTTCATGTTGAAAATCATTTCGTTTCTTTTTGCTTTCTCGGTTAAGCAGTAGAGTGGTATAAGGTATTAATTTTGTAAGTTTTCTTTATGTGTGTGATTAAATAATTTAGAGCAAAGATTTTGCGCATTACTGTATCAGAAATCTTTCCAAATATCGTAATAGTTAAAGTAATCTGGAATGTTTGTCTTGATTCTTACTAATTCTTTATAATATAAAATACCTTCTTTCATTGATTCTAGGACATCCATTCTGAAATCAGTGTACCTCTTAGAAATCAATGTACCTCTTAGAATCAGTAACATCTTAGATTCAGTGCAATACGATATGTATAATAAGGGTTCAGAAGAAGGGATATAATAATTGTTACAGAATCATGATAATTTTTCAGCAGTGTTATGGGACCATTCTGATTTTCCCTGTGCCTGCCTGTCTTTCAGATGCTCTCTGTGTGGGTATGTGTGTAGCCATCCTCCTTCTTTGAAGTCTCATATGTGGAAACATGCGAGTGACCAAAATTATAACTACGAACAAGTAAACAAGGCTATTAACGACGCGATTTCACAAAGTGGCAGGTATTTCATCTACCCCCTCCCTTTATTGCTATGTGTAAATTAAAGCCAAGATTAAATCTGCTAGTCCTACATTATAGCCTCCTCATGATGTGGTGTGTTTGTTTTGTTTTTAAGAGTTCTAGGGAAATCCCCTGGAAAGACTCAATTAAAGAACAGTGAAGAGAGCACAGATCCCATCACTGGAAGTTCAGAAAATGCAGTGTCATCTTCAGAACTGATTTCCCAGACTCCCAGTGAAGTTCTGGGTCCCAACGAGAATGAGAAACTGAGCCCTACAAGTAATACCTCATATAGTTTAGAAAAAATCTCCACTCTGGCCCCTCCTGGTATGGAGTACTGTGTTTTACTATTCTGTTGTTGTATTTGTGGTTTTGAATCAACCAGCAAAGAAAACCTCTTGGATCATATGAAAGAGCACGAAGGTGAAATTGTAAACATCATCCTGAATAAGGACCACAACACAGCTCTAAACACAAATTAGATGGAATAATGACTCAAACAGGAAAGCAGCAGAAGAGGATTCCTTCACCAGTTTCACCTTTGCGCTTCAAACAACCTAGCCACAGAAGAAATCGTTGATGTGATTTTTGAGGAAGTGACAGATGTGACTTTGGAACCAAACTTGTAATAAAAGGAATTCCAAACGGATGAGCAGTAATGATAAATTTAAGTATTTTGAGTGAGGGGGAGTGGGTCGAAGAGGAAGCAGAGGTGTAATACAATATTAACCCTCTTTTACCCCTTCTTAGTGTTGAGTGTATTTATTAATAAAAGCTTATATAGTATAGAAATGCAAGCAAAAGAGTTAAGAAAGAGCTTTTCAGGAACTGTTCTAAAAGTCATGAAGTGTCACAGTCTTAAGCAGAACTTAGTTTTCTTCTCACTTCTGACATGCAGACTCCAGTGAGAAATGGGAGACAGTTCTGGGAGAGGTTTTTTCAGTGTCACCAACAAAGTCAACAATGAAACATAGAGGGCTTTGAAATGATCTACTGAAATCCCTAAATTGGTAGAAATTTACTTAATCTAGGATATGTTCCTTTACTCCTTAGTAAAGAAAGAAAAGAAGACAGACCTCTAAATTCAAAACTAGATTGTAAATAGGCATTTAAGAAGTAAAGTATTGTCTTAAATTTACCGTGACTTTTTGTGGGCAAAAGAGGAAACAGGTGAATTCCCACCAGACTCAAACCAGATCTCAATTTATAGTAATGCTAAATTGTCTTGAGTGTTCTCAGAGGTTCTTTTCAGTGTCTGTCAGAACTTTGCATACTTTCTCAGTAGTACATAGACCTTCTAATACTCTGCTAAATGAGACCATGCTTGTTATCTGAAAGTGTGTGAAAGAAACAATGTATGAAAATTTACATTTGATCATTCGACATTGGAAATAGTTTGAACTATTTCCAAAAATCCCTTAAGGGATGAGGGGTGAAATTTAGAAGCTCCTGAAAATAAGTACTGCTGTGTTGAGCTTTTCCTTCCTGGGGTATATTAATTTACTTATATTTAGCAGAAGTGGAATATATCCAAATGTGACTAAAATATAGCAGAAATTCAGGTTGTTTGTAAAAATTGAAATAACAAACAGCATTTGGCAAGTCTATAGGATTCCTCCTATCTGGAAAATTCTATTTTGTTAGAATGCGATAGGACATATGGAAAACCAACGCAAAGTGCTTTAGCATTAAAACTCACCATCAAATAGATATAGTCTTATTAATTACACATTTTATAATTATTTCCAAGAGTGAAGAAAACAGGGTGTTTTTGCTTTTGTAGTTCTGATTACTTATTTATGCATTGTTTTGTTAAAGTAAATTCTGCTTACAGGTGAAAAGGCCGGTGCGCTCTTCCGTGCACTATGCTCATGGTGCTATTTCCGAGTATCTGAATATTGATTTCTAACACCTGAGACGAGGCTGTGACCCATCAGCTTTGAACACTGAAAACAGGTTTTCGAATGGGATACTCTGTAGGCGTGTTTTAGGGAAGAATTCCGTTCCTAAAGTCCAGGTATGATTGGATTAATATTTATAAAATTACTAGGAATTATTTAAGTGGGGCCAGGCATCTTGAAACATTGTCTGATTTGTTGGGTTTTTTTTTTCTTTCTCATCTCATTTTGGTGATATTTAAACAAACATAAATGATTGTAACTTTGCAGCTTTTTTATTTAGGTAGCTTTAATTTATTTATGAAAGTTAATCCATTTCTGGTATGTGGTTTTTAAAAATATGAAATGGATTTATATATACTAAATTATATTCCCCAAATCCACTGTATGTGGACTTATATTCATTTTCTCCTTTTTTCAGAATTGAAACATTTTAATTTTAAATTTAAATAAAACATTTAAAATAGTTTCATTATTATTACTGTTCCCACTCACTGTAAGTCAGTTTTATCATTGCTTGTACAATGACTCAGTATTGTGTTATAAAAATCTGTTATTCTGAAATTAACAACCTTAGAAGAATTTTGTTTTATAAAATTTCCTTGGCTTTAGTTTTGTATAATATTTGGAAAATATTAATAATGAAAAGAATCCCCAAAATTTCAATGATGTGAATTTTTAAATTACTTTATTTCTTTAAACTAATTGCATTGATTGTTACTTAGATTTTCCACTTGGTATCATGGATTTAAAATTTCCCCACCTCATGGGGAAAACTAACCCAGAAGTTCAGAGCCTTTCAAGTTACATCTGATTCTGGCCTTAGAATTGTCCTTAAAAGCGTTCTCCTGGCCAATAAGAGAAAGCATGTATCAAGGAGGTTCTGTACGTTCCCATTAACATTTTGTGGCAAGCCTTAAGTTAAAAATGTGTCTACTAAGAACAATCGAGTTTTCTAAAAGTAATAATGAAGATTATGCAATTATAATTGTAAAAGAGAAAGCTATTAAAATAATCAGTAGCCTGGGCATGGCAGCTCACACCTGTAAATCACAACACTTTAGAAGGCCAAGGCTGGAGGACTGCTTGAGTCCAGAAGTTTTAAGACCAGCCTGGGCAGGCCGGGCATGGTGGCTCACGTCTGTAATCCCAGCACTTTGGGAGGCCGAGGTGGGTGGATTACGGTGAGGAGTTTAGGACCAGCCTGGCCAACATGGTAAAACCTCATCTCTACTAAAAAATACAAAAATTAGCTGGGCGTGGTGGCAGGCACCTGTAATCCCAGCTACTCAGGAGGCTGAGACAGGAGAATTACTTGAACCTGGGAGGTGGAGGTTGCAGTGAGCCAAGATCACGCCATTGCAGTACAGCCTGGGCCATAAGAGCAAAACTCTGTCTCAAACAAACAAGAAAAAAGACCAGCCTGGGCAACATGGGGAGACCCGATCTCTACAAGAAATCAAATATTAGCCAGGCATAGGTGACACGTGCCTGTAGTCCCAGCTACTTGGGAGGTTAAGGTGGGAGGATCGCTTGAGCCTGGGAGGTGGAAGCTTGCAGTGAGCCGTAATAGCACCATTGCACTCGAACCAGGGTGACAGAATGAGGTCCTGTTTCCAAGAAAAAAAAAATTTCAGTAAGAATTACTTCATAGGAATAACATTTATTGGTATTAGACTCCTTATTAGACAAAGCTGATAATATTTGTTTTCTGCTTTGAACACTTAGATGTGGTAGTGAAAATAGCTTTGAAAAGAAACTGTATATGACAAAGGTGGGGAGGGGGAAGATGATGCATTCTGATCATTATAAAGAATACTTTTCAGGGCTCTATCATTTTCTCCCTTTCTCTAATCATCCAGAATACGGTAGGTGTCCCAGTGTTCCAACAGTATCACACTAATATTCTGTGTGATTGGTAGTCCAAGTTCGTTGGCCAGATAGTGCAATGTCGTGACACCCAAGCCTTTGCTCTGGATCTTTCTTCCTGTTGAAGGTGGCTGCTGGTGGCTTCATAATTGTTTTCTGATTTTTTTTTTCTCACAAAGCAAATGGTGGGCATCCATGTTTACATTGCACCTTTCCGTGCTGTAATTGGCTTGACAAAGGCAAGCAGGCTTTTCTGTTGAGACTTACTGTATTTTTAGTTTTCATAGACACTTATTATTTAATCTTTTTAAATTGTACAGCAAGGTGCTCTAAGTAATATTCGATAAAATATATTTAATAGAAATGTGTGTTTGATATTCATGGACATGAATACATGTATTTTTTTAAGAAATAAGTATTGTGTAACACTATGGCATTGCTTCTATAGCCAAAGTATAAAAATTTCTGGAATACTGACATGTAAAGACTACAGTTAATTCTGACACTGTATCTTATTAAAATAGGATGATTTGCATTTTGTAAAATTATCCTGCACATCGAGCTGCATGCCTTAAAGCTGAAACTCTAGGATTGTGTTCATGGTAAGAACAGTTCATCTGTTCAGAACAGTGAGGCAAGGTCTATAGTGCTTCTTTAACTACCTTTGGAAATACTGTACAATGTTAGAATAATTTATTTTGCTTTACAGGAGTTTGTCATGTATTGACTTTAATATTGTATTTTGGTAATAAATTTTTTGTTAAAAAAAATTTGCCTCTAACTTTTATTAACCACAGGTTGTGTCCATTCTTTTCCTGGAAATGATGACTTTATTGCTTAGAAAGTCGCATTTAAATAATTAAAAGCTTCCCAAGGATTAAACGAAGGCTATCTTGATAACTTGTTAATCTGTGCTGACTAGCATTAGACTGTTAGATGAAGATAAATTGAAAAGGCATTTAGCTTTTTAAGTCATTTTAAAAATTCAGTATAATTTTGAAGCTTTTTTTCCTTGCTACCCAGTTCAGTTTCTCTTCCAAATGTTGACACGGTTATATGCTTTCAATTCTTGATGTAGTCAAAGTGCTAAAGACTAGTTCTGCTATTGACAATTAGCATTCTTTAGTGAAGGCCGAAAACTACAGTGATGTGTTCACACCTTGATAATTTTGTAATCTATACAGATAGCTGTTGATGTCCTATCTGTTGCACTGACAATTGAAGCTAACATCATCTGACTGTATTCTGGGTCTGGTTATCAATTTGTGCCCTAGAATCCTGGGGCCACTTCAGTTGAAAGTGACCAAGGCCAAATATTTCATCCTATGCTTCCCAGGGACACATTAATCATATCCCCTGTCTTTCAAGAACCTAATCGGAAATGTGTCACTAACCTCCAAATTAGAGAAATCCTAGCATGGAAGCTCTAGAACATACGATCCAGTGTGGCAGCCACTATAATATGCTCTAAGTGTAAAATACATAGCAGTTGCAAAGACTTAATACAAAAAGGAATTGTATTAATAGTTTTTTTATATTGATTACATGTTGAAATTAGTTTTACTTGTTTTTTTAATGTAGCTACTAGACAATTTTAATTGACAAGTGGCTTACATTGTTTTTTGTTTTGTTTTTTTTTTGAGATGGAGTTTTACTCTTTTTGACCAGGCTGGAGTGCAACGGCATGATCTCAGCTCACTGCAACCTCCAACTCCCGGTTTCAAGAGATTCTCCTGCCTCAACCTCCTGAGTAGCTGATATTACAGATATGTGCCACCCACGCCAGGCTAATTTTGTATTTTTAGTAGAGACAGAGTTTCTACATGTTAGTGAGGCTAGTCTCGAACTCCCGACCTCAGGTGATCCGCTGGACTCGGCCTCCCACAGTACTCAGATTACAGGCGTGGGCCACCGAGCCCAGCCTACAATGTATTTGTATTGGATAGCGCTGGCACAGAAGAGAGATTAGCAAACTAGAGCCCTCTCTTCAAAGCCAGCCTGCCACCTGTTTTGGCAAATAAATTTTATTAGCACACAGCCAAGCCCGTGTGTATACATTTTATGTATGGCTATTTTCAAGGTACAACAGCAGTGCTGAGTAATGGTGACAGAGATTGTATGGCCCACAAAGCCTAATTTACCACCTATTTGATAGAAAACATTTGCTGACTAGACCTCTGAACTAGAACCACGATATAATTTGTGATCTAGAGCTACCAGAAAGCAAACGGCTTTTTACAAAGAAAGCTTTTTATAGTAGTGCTTTATAACTAAATTAGTTTGTTTCTTCCTGTGTAATTTTTATAGTCTACCTGTCTACAGATCTTAGCCATATTTTATGACTTTAACCTATTTCATCTCTGATATTTAAAGCCAAACACAATTTGTTTAAAATAGCAATGCATAATTAAATAATAAATCAAAATGCAGCTATAAAGTCTCGTTTGTCTCCTGACAACTTTACGGTGTCGCTGTTGGCCCCCACGGCTTCACCCTGTCAGTGCTGTGGGACTGTAGCACACGGCCTGCAAGTGTAACCATGGTGCAAGGTAACCCCAGTGACTAATCCACTCAGCTGGGGTGACAATTGACTTGAATAACCCCGGATATAAAGAAAAGAGTCTTCAGTGCACCTCTTTATCATGAATAGCATGTGCGACTCCAAAGCCAACTTCAAAGGTAGGGAGGAGGTGGTAGTTGGCTTTGGTCTAGAGCTGTTGATTAAACTGGCAGAGCTAAGAAAAAATTCGTACTCCTCTACATAGATTTCTTCCAAGTCAATCAACGAAGATGGAAAATGAGAACGTTTTTGGCCCTGTAAATTCATAGAGAAGTTTCTAATTGGTGCCATACGATAGACTGACTTAGGTAGTGTGTTTTGGTGTATATCTCAGAATCCAAATCAGCTGAAACCATTTTCAAAGGCCTATGTATCTGTGCAGCACAATCCAGTTTGCATGCTGTGTTAGAGGACTATAGACCTTGCTTTTCTAGTGGCACATTAATAACTATACTGTACTTAGTTTTATTTGAACTAAGAAGTGTTTATAAGATTATGACAGCTTTAGTTTCTTTAATCTCCTGATTTTTTATTCCAATAATGGGTAATTAGTTTAAATTGTTTGCCTTACCAAAGTAGATTATATAGGTAAGAAGGTTTTCCTTTGAATTAAAAAGTTTAATGTCAGGCATCTAATATAAATTATTACTGCCATATAACAGAATCATGTCACATGTTGGTGGCTTTTTGCTCCTTAACTCAACCAGATTTACACCAGTTGTGTTACTTAATCCAGATAGAAAAGGTGCCATTCTGTAATAATTTGTAAAAATGCATATAAAACAGATACTTCTAGGTAAATGGGGTGTTTGTTTTAAAATGATTCTACCTATTAGGCAGATGTAGAAAAAACAATTTAAGCCGGGCGCGGTGGCTCACGCCTATAATCCCAGCACTTTGGGAGGCCGAGGCGGGTGGATCACGAGGTCAAGAGATCAAGACCATCCTGGTCAACAAGGTGAAACCCCGTCTCTACTAAAAATATAAAAAAATTAGCTGGGCATGATGGCGCATGACTGTAGTCCCAGCTACTCGGGAGGCTGAGGCAGGAGAATTGCTTGAACCCAGGAGGTGGAGGTTGCAGTGAGCTGAGACCGCGCCATTGCACTCCAGCCTGGGTAACAAGAGCGAAACTCCGTCTCAAAAAAAAAGAAAAAACAACTTAAAAAAATTTTTTTCACCAGACACAGTGGCTGACACCTGTAATCCCAGCATTTTGGGAGTCTGAGGTGGGCAGATGACTTAACATCAAGAGTTCGAGACCACCCTAGCCAACATGGTGAAACCACATCTCTACCAAAAGTACAAAAATTAGCCAGTTGTAGTGGCACACACCTGTAGTCCCAGCTACACGGGAGGCTGAGCCTGGAGGATCACTTGAACCTGGGAGGCAGAGGTTGCAGTGAGCCAAGATCACACCACTGCACTCCAGCCTGGGTGACAGAACGAAACTCTGTCTCAATAATAATAATAATAATTGCACAAATCAGAAAATCATGAATCCTCAGCCATGAGCTCAGACCCAACTATTTCACCTTGCTGATTTCTCAGCTTGGTACTTTGTTAAAAGGAAAAACAAAAAGAATATTTATAATTACCCATGTTATTACCATAGATTGATCAGTAATAAGTATCATTTTAAAATGAGAAAGTATATTATCTTAAATGTATACACAGTGGAAAACTGGACCTGAACAGACCCTCAATAAAATAAAACATTCATTTTTCAGGACTTATATTAGCACCTACTAGTGCTATTTAAAGGTTTATTGTCACTACTGTGCACATCTCCAATTTTTTTTCTACTTGTCATCTTATTAATTTTAGTATCCATATTTTAGAAATAGTGTGGCTGTGTTTTACTGAAATAGGCACATCAATCCACATCTTGTTCTTTTTGTTTATATCTGCAGTCCCATTTAAATTCAGTATTTCCAACCACAAACGGTGTTAGAAAATTCTATTTCAGGCTTATGAGAAAAAGTACAGCAGGATATAGTTCAGAGCTTAAGCTGTATTTATTTCTGTTCCTCTAGAGCTAGCATTCCACAAAAAATAGTTATGCTGAAATAAACAGTGGTAGGAAACCAGTGGTTTCAAGGCTATCTGCATTTTCTAAAGCCCTTCTCCACGTGAAGCCTGAGAACACAGTTGGTGCGGCAGTGCCTCCCTGGAAGGATGATATTGGAGTCCATCACAGTTTCACCGCAGAGGTGAAAAACTTAACGTGAGGCTCTTCAGCATTTGGGACCACCTGGAGCAACCCTGCGCTCAGCCTGCAAATGCAGACAAAAACTCCAGTGTACTGTCTGAGTGGTTTTTTTTTTTTAATTTTTAAGTTCCGGGGTACATGTGCAGGATGTGCAGGTTTGTTGAATAGGTAAACACATGCCATGGTGGTTTGCTGCACCTATCAACCCATCACCTAGGTATTAAGCCCAGCATGCATTAGCTATTTATCCTGGTGCTCCCTCTCCCCTCACCCCGCCCCAAGACAGGCCCCAGTGTGTGTTGTTTCCCTCCCTATGTCCACGTGTTCTCATTGTTCAGCTCCCACTTACAAGTGAGAACATGTAGTGTTTGGTTTTCTGTTCCTGCCTTAGTTTGCTGAGGATAATGGCTTCCAGCTCCATGCATGTCCCCGCAAAGGACATGATCTCATTCCTTTTTATTTCTGCATAGTATTCCATGGTGTATATATACCACATTTTCTTTATCCAGTCTATCACTGATGGACATTTGGGTTGATTCCATGTCTCTGCTATTGTGAATAGTGCTGCAACGAACATAAGCATGCATGTATCTTTTTAACAGAATGACTGATCTCCCACTGGATATATACCCAGTAATGGAACTGCTGCATCAAATGGTATTTCTGGTTCTAGATCTTTGAGGAATTGCCAGGTGTGGTGGCACTTGTAATCCCAGCTACTCAGAAGGCTGAGCCAAGAGAATCACTTGAACCCAGGAGGTGGAGGTTGCAGTGAGATACCAAGTGCAATGGTGAGATACCAAGACCTCGCCATTGCACTCCAGCCTGAGCAACAAGAGCTAAACTCCCCCATCTCAAAAAATAAAAATAAAAATGAAAAAAGTATACCTGCAAACCAGTCCAGATGCTAGCCTCTTCATGTCAGATGCCATCCTGCAGGCCCAGGGAATAGCTTTCTACTTCAGTCCAGTGGCCTTGTGATCAGGTAGGAAAACAGTAAAAGTGGCAAGAAATAAAACCAAATCAGCACTCATCTTTAACCATAATTGATAGATGAAATTTACCCTTGAAAGATAAAGTGGAACAAGGCACGGTGCGGTGGCTCATGCCTGTAATTCCAGCACTTTGGGAGGCCAAGGCGGGTGGATCATTTGAGGTCAGGAGTTTGAGACCAGTCTGGCTGACATGGTGAAACCCCATCCCTACTAAAAATATAAAAATTAGCCAGGCATGGTGGTGGGCACCTGTAATCCCAGCTACTTGGGAGACAGAGGCAGGAGAATTGCTTAAACTCAGGGGACGTAGGTTGCAGTCAGCCGAGATCGTACCACTGCACTCCAGCCTAGGCGAGAGAGACGGAATCTCATTCACTGGAGTGAGATTCTGTCTCAACAAAAAAGATAAAGCGGAACAAGAGCTTCATAGCCATATTCCTAACTAGGTTATACCTTATAAAACTAAAAAGAATACGTATGGACATAAGATACAAAGGGTATGATCGTTAATTAAAACCCTAAAACAGTAACAGCTGTCTACTGTAAACAGGCACACCAGCTGCACCTATACATTGTATTAAGTACCTTAAGTGTTTCTAAAATTCAAGAAGACATCAGTCTGAGTATGGTGGCTCCCTGTAATCCCAGCACTTTGGGAGGCCAAGGCAGGAGGATTGCTTGAGGCCAAGAGTTCAATACCAGCCTGGGCAACATGGTGAAACCCCCATCTCTACAAAAATAAAATTTTTTAAAAAAATAGCCAGGTGTAGTCACAGCTTTGGGAGGCTGAGGTGGGAGGATCACTTGAGACTGTAATGAACTGTGATTGCACCACTGCACTCCAGCCTGGGCAACAGAGTGAGATACTATCTCTAAAAATAAATAAAAAATACATTTTTTAAAAAAGAGACAAAATGAATCTAGGATCACAGAGTTCAAAACTGGTTGAGAAAATATACCAGTTGTCGTTGACACATTCACTGTATTTGATGGCTATCTTTTCTCTAAGCATATTGTAATACAAATATAAAATTGTTTTGTTTCAGAAAACAATAGAATACATCAGCTGAAGTTACCCCAAAAGAAATGAAAAAAACTTCTGAGTGTGCCCTTAAAATTAAGGGGAGTTCCACCTCCCCTTCTTTCTCTGTTCTGCCACCTGTTATGTAAATGTTACGATCACGGACTATGAGAACAAGCACAAGACAGAGCTTCTAAAACTCAACAACAAAATCCAATTCAAACATGGGCAAAGGACTTGAAAGACATTTCTCTAAAGCAGATATACAAATGGCCAACAAGTACATGGAAAGATGCTCAACATCATTAGTCATTAGGAAAATGGAAACCAAAACTGCAATGAGATACCACCTCACACCCGTTAGGATGGCTACTATCAAAAAATAAAACAAGCAGAAAATACTAAAGTGTTGGTAAAGATGTGGAGAAATTGGTACCCTTGTGCACCATTGGTGAGAGTGTAAAATGGTGCAATCACTGTGGAAACAGTATGGTGGTTTAATGGGCACACAGTTTCAATCTTATAAGATGAAGAGTTTCGGAGGTATATGGTGATGATGGTAGCACAACATTGTGAATGTAGTAACACTGAACTGTACATTTAAGAATAGTTCAGATCAGTCAGGCGCAGTTGCAATCCCAGCATTTTGGGAGGCCAAAGGGGGCAGATCACTTGAGGTCAGGAGTTTGAGACCAGCCTGGCCAACATGGTGAAAACCCATCTCTACTAAAAATACGAAAGTTAGCCAGGTGTGGTGGCGGGTGCCTGTAGTCCTAGCTACTCAGGAGGCTGAGGCGTGAAAATCGCTGAGGCACGAAATCACTTGAAAATTTATCCAGGAGGTAGAGGCTGCAGTGAGCTGAGATCACACCACTGTACTCCAGCCTGGGCAACAGATCAAGACCCTGTCTCAAAAAAAAAAAAAAAAAGTTAAGGTAAATTTTATGTATTTTACCACAAAAGAAAAATTAAAACACACACACACACACTCAAGTGTGACATTTTTGTGGGAAGGACCCTGGGTCCCCGGCATTGTGGAACTGGACTGCTTATGTGACAGAAATAAACGTCATTTCAGCCACTGTCTTTTGGGTCAATACTGAACCCTCAGCTCTTATTTTCAGTCTGCCCCCCATTTACATATAGAGAAATACATTAAAGAGAAAAGTAAACCACCAGGATTCTGCAAGGATCCAACCACCAAAACCTAGTCTACATCGGTGTTTCCACCTTTATTTCATTACCATCCTCCTAAGAAGCCCTTTGAGAGGTTTTTCCCAATTAATTTCCCCATCCATGACACAGAAGTACCGTACAGTTTATCTGTCTAGAAACTATAAGTATATCTATGCCTTTTTGTTTTTGTTGTGACAGAGTCTTGCTCTGTCACCCAGGCTGTAGTGCAGTGGCATCATCTTGGCTCACTGCAACCTCCGCCTCCAGGCTTACATGACTCTCCTGCTTCAGCCTCCTGAGTAGCTGAGTCTACAGGTGTGTGCCACCACACCTGGATAATTTTTGTATTTTTAGTAGAGATGGGGTTTTGCCGCGTTGGCCAGGCTGGTCTCTAACTCCTGACCTCAGGTGATCTGCCCGCCTTGGCCTCCCAAAGTGCTGGGATTACAGGCGTAAGCCACCATGCCAAGTCTGTGTGTGCTTTATACATAAAAAGAGTAATTTTTTGAACCCCCCAGAGACCAGTTTTCCCCACTGGGGGGGGGGGTCATATTGCCATAGGGAATTCATCCTTGCATATAAATGAATTGGTTGAATAAAGATGGTTATAGGGAGAGAAAGCTATTTCAAACCTCATTTCCTGGTATCTTGACTGAACATCTAAAAGCTCATCAGGAGATTGTGAGGAAAAATCTGTAAGAGGAGGCTGGATTTGTTACCTCCATCACGTGGAGAATCACTAAGTACAGACAGAATCGACTCAATACAGCTAGACTCCATCTAGCTGTTGGGGTAGTTTCAGTCTCAGAGCTTTCGGACCTGCACAGTTGCAATCAAACCTGTAGACTTTATGCATAAGGAATCCTTTGGTTTATCTCATCTTTGTCCATGGGTTGATTCAGGGAAGTTGGTGGGGTGCACTTGATAAGTGTTAGTGAGAATCCAGCCCTGCACTAGATTAGCCCTAATTTAAGGCATGATAAAATGTCTGAATTCATGAGTGTTAGAAACACATCCTTTTCTGGCTGAAAGTCCTGCTTACAACAGGAAAAAACAAAACAAAACAAAACAAAAAAATGTCTCAAGCCTGACAACACGCCTTGGCATCTATTAGTAGGAAAAACCTGCTGCTGGGATTTGTGGACACATGTACATGCCTGTTTTGCAGGAAATGACATTACAGCAGTCCAAGGAAACCAGAACGACCAGCCAAGGACACTGATTCTCGGACTAACATCTAAAGAATCATCACATGTGGCAAAAGCTTATGTAATAAAACATCATCATCTGCTTTAATTGAATACCTTACCTATTCATGTCCTCATTCAAAAATACACAAGTTATTCTAACCATGGAAATGAAAAAAAAGTGTAGGTGGTAACCATGGGAATGAAAAAAGTACAGACAAGTAGAGGTAAGCAGAGAAGCAGGTGTTAAAGAAGAAAACGAGGCCAGGCACAGTGACTCACCCCTGTGATCCCAGCACTGTGGGATGCCAAGGTGGGAGGCTCACGTGAGGCCAGCAGTTTGAGACCAACCTGGGCAACATAGCGAAAACCCACCTCTATTCAAAATCGACCAGGCAAGGTGGCTCATGACTGTAATCCCAGCACTTTGGAGGCCAAGGTGGGTGTATCACCCGTGGTCAGGAGTTTGAGAGCAGTCTGGCCCACATGGTGAAACCCTCTCTCTATTAAAAATACAAAAAAAATTAGCCAGGCGTGGTGGTCCATGCCTGTAATCCCAGCTACTTGGGAGGCCAAGGCAGGAGAATCACTTGAACCCAGGAGGTGGAGGTTGCCGTGAGCCAAGATCACACCATTGCACTCCAGCCTGGGTGACAAGAGTGAAACTCTGTCCCAAAATAATAATAATAATAAATTTTTAAAAGAAAATGAAACAAAAATTCCATAAATACTTTGCTAACTAACTACATTTTATAGAATCCTTGGATTTGTGCACCTATGCTAGTCTGCCTAAAAATTTCACTATTTTAAAGCACTACAAATCTAGTTAATATAAACAAAGAGAAAAAATACAGACAATATTTCATAATGCTTTTTCTGAATGTTCTTGGACCAAACCGAAGGTCAGGCTTCTTATTCTCACAGCCCAATAATGAGATGCAGATGAACTGGGAAAGGAAGTTTATTTCTGTAACTGGTTACAGGGAGAAGGCCTAGAAATTACCCCGAGACCAACTCAAAATCATAAAGTTTGCCAGGGCTTATATACCGTCTATGCTATACGTCTGTAAGTGTGCATTCATCTAAAGATATAAGTGATTGACTTCTCATCTATAACTAATATCTGAGTCCTGAAGACCTTCCTCTGGAGCCTCGGTAAATTTACTTACTCTAAATGGGTCCAGGTGCTGGGGTGATTATCCTTATCTTGTTTCCTGCTAAATCATGGAGGTTTGGGGAGTTCCTTCAGATCCCCAGTAAACTTGTTTGTGGAGGCCTGCGGAGTTTCTTCAGACCCCCAATAAAACTTGTTTAATCCTAAACGGGTCCTGTTGAGAATTCCTCGTCATCTTGTCATGCTTCAAGGCCCAGAAAAGGGCTGGGCAAAACTCCTGGTGGGCTTTTGTTTCATTCTAGCCTTTGTATAGGGCACTGGCTCTATCACCTTTCAATATTTAACTTAACCACTCAGTCAGTACTAAAATGGTTGTTATGGAGGCCTGTGTTAGTGAGACCTGGCCTGCCACATGAAGACTCACAGAGAAGCAGCCATCTACGACAAACGTTTTAAAGGAGAGAAAGAGGAATCCAGTGTGATGTCAGTGGCTGTGGGACACTGGAATAATGCAAGCATCGAGGAAGCTCATCCCTGGCACTTGGCCTGGGTTCCCTAAGAACCATGCGTGCCATGCCAATCTCAGAGGACTGCCATAGACACGCCCCACCTCTGTGGTCTCTGACATAAGTCTTATAGAGTGCGTAAAACAATTCAATGGGATGTATGCAGAAAACACTAGGATTTCCCATGTAGTCACTTTGTTTAATAATAACGTTTATATGGGCTGGGTGTGGTGGCTTATGCCTGTTATCCCAACACTTCAGGAGGCCAAGGCTGGAGGATCACTTGAGCCCAAAAGTTGAAGACCAGCCTGGGCAACATGGTGAGACCTTGCATCATTTTTTAAAAAAATATGTTTATATGTATATAGAAAGAGAAGACGCAAAATTTTTTTCTGATTAAAGTTTGAAGACTGGGCGCAATGGCTCATGCCTGTAATCCCAGCACTTTGGGGAGACCAAGGCAGGCAGATCACTTGAGGCTTAGAGCTTGAGACCAGCCTGGCCAACATGGTGAAGCCCCATCTCACCTTGAAGTACAAAAATTAGCCAGGTATGGTGGCACACGCCTGTAATCTCAGCTACTCAGGAGACTGAGGCATAAGAATCACTTGAACCCAGGAGGTCAAGGCTACAGTGAGCTGAGATGGTGCCACTACACTCCAACCTGGGCAACAGAGTGAAACACTGTCTAAAAAAAAAGAAGTTTGGGGACCATTGCTTTGACTTCTACCAAGACACTTGAAAAGTCAACCAAATTGGATGAAAGCACCGTTGGAAAAAAAATTATGTAGTGTACCAAACTGTCCCATACATGCTTCTGTAAGGGAATACTCAGCATTGTAATACCTCATTTCTCCCAAACATTTCTAAACATTTTATATAGTTCTAGCAAAAATTTCCATGGATTCTCTTTTGGAACTTGATAAATGGTTATAAAGTTTATCTGAGCAAATAAATATGCAGGAATTGCTAAAATATGTGGTTAAAAGGAGTGTAATGAAGGGTCAGTTGCCCTCTCAATATCAAAGCATTCTACAAAATAATAATTTAAAACACGTAAAACTGTTTCGAGACTAATTCCTTTTAAAAATCATCTAAACGTTAAGTGTGATCTTATAACACAAAAATGAGGTCGAGGTTGCAGCACTCCAGCCTGGGCGACAGAGAGCCTCGTCTCTAAAAATTAATTTTTAAAAAGGTTCTATCTAGTGTTTTTCGTAGTGTGACTAAGAAAAGTATCTAGAGACAAAGTACAGTCAGTACGTGCTCTCAAAAGACGGCTGCCAATCTAGTTTGGAGACAGAAAATATACCCGACTGAGAACACAAAGGAGCCTATTTTCGGGAGAACGGCGTCTTTGGGGACGCAAAACCCTCTCTGCGGGACGCTGGCGGGCAGTCGCTAAAGGACTTCAAGCCCCAGTCAGTGGCCATCGGGCGCTGGGGCTTTGCCAAGGCCCGGAGGTGGAGCGCCAAGCCAGGCAACGCCGGAAGCGGGACAGGCCCGAGTGGCCCGACTGCTTCCGTCCCTCAGATCGTCCCTACCGATCCCTGCGCATCCGCCACAAAGCAGGGGACGGCAGGAAGGAGCAAGGAGGAGTCCTGTAAACCAGGCCCTCAGAGGCTCCCCAGCCCGTACCGATCTCAAGCCCCGGGGGGCATGGCGGAGCCACTGCTCTGAGCCCTGCGGCTCGAGGAGATCCCTCCTCGGAGCCGCCAAACTCTCCTCTCCCGAGCCGCATCTCCAGCTGTGGCTTGGGGGTGACCGGCGCCTGCGTGCGTAAAGACAGGATGTGCATCCCGTTCCCTACGACCGGGGCTCTACCGACCAGCTCCCCGAAACAGATGGGACACAAGTCGGGCCAGGCAAGCGGAAGTGCGCCGCTTCCTTCCGGCCAGCGCCGCACGAGACGGGGCGGAGCGCCGCGAGAGGAGGCGGGGCCTGGCGTTGACGAACAGCTCCCGGAGCCTATGGTCGCGGCCACAGCGACCCGGCCTCCCCGGCGCGCCCCCTCCCCGGGACTGTTGACGCCCCCCAGTCCCTTATTTCCACAAAGCTCCGCGGCTGCCCTGCCCTCCCAGTCCCCGCGGCGCCCTGCGGCCCGTGGCGCGGTCCCGCCCCCGCCTTGCCCAGCCGGCTTCCTTCCCCGCCCGGAGCAGCGCGTGAGGACGGCTGAGGCCGCAGGTCTGTTGCGGCGCGCGGGGACGCGCGGGCGAGGGTCCCCCGGGAGGGCAGGCGGGCGCCAGCGGAACCCACAGCGACTGCCCCGAGCCCCTCCGGCCGCCCCGCCCCGCCGCGTGGCGCAGTCGGGGGGCGCGGTCGCGGCGTCGGGGCGTCGGGAGGGGCGGAGCACGCGAGTGTCCGCCGGGACGCGGGCCGGGCTGGGCTCGGGAAGGAGCAAGTTTGCAGAGCGGCTTTTGCCCGTCGGCCGCGCGGCGAGGCAGGGCCTGGGCTGCGACCCCCCGCTGGCCGCTTGCGGTTCTGGGAGAGCTGGGGCGCGTGCCCGAACTTCCCGGCTGCCCCTGTCCTGGGAGACCTATCTGATGGGGACGCCAGGTGTGGAGGGGCGTGGCGCGCAGGTAAGGGAACCCGGTGCCTGCCTCGCCCAGGGGATGCGCACTAAAGCGGTAGACTCATTTTTTAGAGCCGGGGTCTTTCTCTCTCACCCAGGCTGGAGTGCAGTGGCGCGATCATGGCTCACTGCAGCCTTGAACTCCTGGGCTCCAGCGATTCTCCCGGAGTAGCTGGGACCACAGGCATGCACCACCGCACCCGGCTAATTTTTTTTTTTTTTTTTTTCTTCAGAGATAGGGTCTCACTCTGTTTCTCAGACTGGCCTCAAACTCTCAGCCTGAAGCAATCCTCCTCCCTCAACCTCCCAAAGTGCTGGTATTACAGGCATGAGCTGTCTTTCCCCGCCAGCACTAGTCTTCCTTATTAATGATGACTTGCGTCTGGTCCTTTTTTTTTTTTTTTTAATTTAATTTTCTCGCTCTGTCTCCCAATATGGAGTGCAGTGGTGCGATCTTGGCTCACTGCAACCTCTGCCTCCTGGGTTCAAGCAGTTCTCTGCCTCAGCCTCCCAAGTAACTGGGATTACAGGCGCCTGCCACCACGCCTGGATAATTTTTGTATTTTTTAATAGAGATGGGGTTTCACTATCTTGGCCAGGCTGGTCTTGAACTCCTGACTTCATGATCCACCTGCCTTGGCTTCCCAAAGTGCTGGGGGCCACCATACCCGGCCACCCTTTTCAGTCATTTGCGATGTGGCACTCCTTTTCTTTTTTTTTTTTTTTTTTTTAGACAGAGTCTCGCTCTGTCGGTGATGGCACTCCTTTTGATCTGATGAAGGAACTTTTGTTTCATAGTTCATGGGACTATTGCAGTGCCCGGCACATAATTGGCACTTAAGTATGTATTAGCTTTCTGCTTTAACATACTGGAATATATGAATTGTTTCAAAAAGTCCTCTCCCACTCAGGGAGGGCAGGACTCTAGGATGAGGTCACTTGGGGGATAAGCCCATCTGTGGCTATTGGACTTTGCTAAACACTCCTCTTCTCCCTCTCTGTTCCAGATTCTCTACTTCTAGTGCTTGAAAGCACAGCACTTAAATCTGGCTTCCTGCTTTTTTTTTTTGTATGAATGAATACATGAATTGTATAATGTTAGTTGGTTTGTTCTGTAGAGCAAGTTACTTACCCTTAGGAATTAATAAACTGTGGAAACAATCATGTCAGGCTACTAGTCATATTTGAGAAATAATTAGTAAGAGAGGCTGTTCATTATTCAGAGGAGTGAAGCAGGATGTTCTGGAGGACTGGAACCCGCTTACTCACTGCCACCACTCCCCCGCCTCCCACCTGCTGCTGCCAAACCAGGCTCCTGCTCCCCGCGGTTACTCCCACCAAAGCTCCCTGGGATAGCAGCTGCCCTGATTGGCACACCCCCGCAGTCATCACCACTGAGGCATATTCCTGAAGCTGCCAGTGTGAATTGTTTTATAGAACACTGGTGTTAAAATTCAGGTACCTGAGACGAAACAATATTTTAGTTCTTCAAAATCCGGTTGTCAACACATTTACTATGGAGTATCTCCCACGTGGCCAGTTCTGTGGGAGATGCAGAAGACCTACTACTGCCTATGGAAGTAGAAAATAATATACAACTATGTAATTACGTGACGCATTGCATGGTAATTGCTGTGGCTCAGGGAGAAGATCAGCAGGAACTGGAATGTCTCAAGATGTTCTGGAAGGAGAGCAGTGGCTCATGTGTGTTGTTCACCTGTATTTCTGATTCCTGGCAGGGCCTGCTGTAAAGCACATACTTCATGAATAAATGTGATTGAGTTAAATAAATATTTGAATTGTGTCTTGAGTGTAGCTTTGAAGACCAGCAATGATTTGGATGGCAAGACTGAGGGCAGGCTGGGCACAATGGCTCATGCATGTAATCCTAGCACTTTGGGAGGCCAAGGTGGGAGGATCGTGTGAGGCCAGGAGTTTGAGACCAGCCTGATCAAGATAGGGAGACCCTATCTTTACAGAAAATCATTAGCCAGGTAATTATTAGCACATGCCTGTAGTCCAGATACTCAGGAGGCTGAGGTGGGAGGATCACCTGAGCCTGGGGAAGTAGAGGCTGCAGTGAGCCATGATGGTGCCACTACACTCCAGCATGGGTGACAGTAAGACCCTGTCTTAGGGGGAAGAAAAAAAAAGATGGGAGGGCATGGTAGTCAAGGAAAATGGCACAAGTAAATGCATTTCAGCATAGATGAGCACATGGTCTGTTGGGGAGAAGGCACTGACGTTGACAGCCCATTTATTTCAATGTTTGTAGGAGTGATTGGGAGAACGATGCATGTAAGTCTGACATCATGATGTCCATCCGGCAAAGAAGAGAAATAAAAGCCACAGAAGTTTCTGAAGACTTTCCAGCCCAAGAAGAAAATGTGAAGTTGGAAAATAAATTGCCATCTGGTAGGTGATTTAAACTAAAGTAGCATTTTGGGTTGCTTTTATTTCTGCATATTAAAATGTCATTCACCAGTAGGGTAAAAATTTGGTGGGACCTAACAACTGAAACTGGTTCTAGTCCCCTGATGTTCTAATTGCAATTTGATTTGAAAAAGATGAAAGAGCTTTGATTAGAAGCCTTCGTCAGCTGTCTGTTCATTAACTTATGGTTCTGCCAGTCTCATCCTTTGACTCTCTAGAGTAATGGTCCCCCACCCATACCCCAGATTTTAGTATGTCTCGAATTTTTCTGATCGTGTATACTATTCAGACACCAGGCAGCCTTACCTTGGATGAGTTTCTCATTTCATTAAAGTAGTGAAAGGTGAATCAATATATTTTTTTAATTCTTTATAATTTAGTCAAATTCCTGAAGTTCTCTCTTTTGCTTTTTTTTTTTTTTTTTCGGTGGGAAAAGTAATCAGAACTTGATCAGTTGTTTGTATAATGGTAAAGATTTGCTAAGTGATGCATCAAATAGCATTAATTACCGACTTCTTGCTTTCTGAATACCTTTTGTAAATAAAGGATGGTCAGGAGTTTAAAAGTTAACATGAAAATCTTCATACCCATCAACCATTTTGGATATCTGACAGAATTTACGTTATTTACAGCCATGTTAATTCTTACCAGTCAGGCTAGTAAAGCAATTCAGGGAAACAGTTTAACGAAAGTAATCTGTAATGGGATGTCATGCCACCTGGCTCAGTCATTAGAGTGTAATGAATGCATTTTGGATAACAGTACTTTCTGAACACCTTATACAATGCAAAGAAAGAAAAATATACTCCCATCCTGAAACTACCACCAGTGACACTGTCTTGCTGTCTCAATGTCATATTCTGCACATATATACTCACAAGCATTTGTATACAGTTTTACAAAATTGGGATCTATGTGCTGTTTTGTAACTTGCTATTTTTCTCTTATTATGTTATGAACGTGTCATAAGCCAGTTGAGGTATTTTTGAAATATCATCAATGTAAAGTATTTTTATAGCTGCCACTGTAGAAGTAAAAGGTTTTCTTACCATTTACTAATACAGACAGAGTCGTGATAAATTTCCTTGTGACCATATGTTTGTTTAAAACTTTATTTCCTGGGGCATGTCTTACTTAGTCTATTTGTGTTGCTATAAAGGAATACTTGAGGCTGGATGGTTTATAAAGAAAAGGTTTATTTGCCTCAGCGTTCTGCAGACTGTACAAGAAGCATGGTGCCAGTATCTGCCTCCAGTGAGACCTCAGGAAGCTTCCAATCATGGCAGAAGGGTTAGGGGAGCCAGTGTTTAGAGGTCACATGACCAGAATAGAAGAAATTTCCAGGGAACATGGGGTGTCAGGCTCTTTTCTACCAATCAGCTCTCCTGAGAACTCAGAATGAGTTCTAACAGAATGAGAACTCAGTACTGCTAGAACCTTGCCAAGCCATTTATAAGGGATCTGGTTCCATCACCACACCACCTGCCATTAGGCCCTACCTCCAACATTGGGGATCACATTTCATCATGAGATTTAGAGGTGGCAAATAGCCAAACCATCTCAGGGTACGTGCCTAGATTTGGAATTACTGGCCAAATGGGATGCTCCTTTTGGTGGCTTTTACTCACTGCTACCATGTTGCGTTCCAGAGAGGCACCAATTTATTCTTCTAGCAGCAGTGTTTGAAGATGTCTATTTTTTACCAAAACAGAGTATTAGCATTTTGAAAGCTGTCAAATTGGCTAAGATTTTTAAAAGTATAACTCACAGTTTTGATTTGCACTTCTGTAACATTAATGAATTTGAACATCTTCAGTCTGTTATTGTTATTGGCCACTTTTTTCTATTGTACATTGCCTGTTCGTGTCCTTAATTTTTTTCCTACTGCAATACTCATCTTTTTAAATTGTCCTGAAAGTATTCATCTTATATTAAGGGTATTTAAGCTTTTTATATGTGCTGTCTATATTTTTCCTAGTTTATATGTCCTTTAACTTGAGTTATGATGGACTATTTATTCTGTGGGTTTTTTCCCCCCAGAGCATTCCTGCAAAACCTGTGGGTTTAAAAAAGTTTTAGGTAATCGGCCGGGCACAGTGGCTCATGCCTATAATCCTACTTTGGTAGGCTGAGGCAGGTGGATCACTTGAGGTCAGGAGTTCAAGACCAGCCTAGCCAACATGGTGAAACACTGTATCTACTAAAAATACAAAAATTAACTAGGCGTGGTGGCTTCTGTAGTCCCAGCTACTCAGGAGGTTGAGGTGGGAGAATCACTGGAACCCAAGAGGCGGAGGTTGCAGTGAGCCGAGATTGCACCACTGCATTCCATCTTGGGCAACAGAGCAAGATCCTATCTCAAAAAAGAATTTTTTAGGTAATAAAGTTTTTAAAATAGCTTTTAAAGAATAAACCACCAATTGTACCTAGATCACCTAAGACTAATTACATCCTAGACATGTAACACATTTAGTCGTCCATTTAACAAACTTCATAAATTATGGTTGTTAAACTGTGCCAGACACAGGCCCCCAGTATTAAAGGTGAATAAGAAAATGTACTTGCCTTCAAGAAGCTCACATTGGTTGGCAGAACAGACACGTGAGCAATTAGATATGGGGTAAAACTTTTAATAGAATGAAAACAGATCTGTGGAATCAGAAAGGAGCCTCTGCTGGAGATAGGAAAAGCTTTCCTAGTGACAGGCAGCTAGGCTTAGCTGACTTGATAATTTGAAGTAGAACTATTACATTCTAATTTTTTTACTGACTTTGTTTTTTATCTGTTCCATTTTTCCAAAAGGTTGTACCAGTAGAAGATTATGGAAGATTCTGTCATTGACAATTGGTGGAACCATTGCCCTTTGCATTGGACTTCTTACATCTGTCTACCTTGCCACGTTACATGAAAATGATTTATGGTTTTCTAATATTAAGGTATGGAGTTTCTGTGGCCATTGTGTGATTCACTCTTTGGGGTCTCCAGTAGTAAGCCATGTGGATGAATGACCAAGGCAACACAGTTTTGGCATAAAGAATCCAATCTCTTGAAAGGTTTGACTATTTTTGTTTATTATTTTTAAATAACATGTCAGAACCTTTTTTTTTTTTTGAGATGGAGTCTTACTCTGTCACCCAGCCTGGAGTGCAGTGGTGCGATCTCAGCTCACTGCAACCTCTGCCTCCTGGGTTTAGGCGATTCTTCTGCCTCAGCCTCCCAAGTAGCTAGGACCACAGATGTGTGCCACCATGCCTCGCTAATTTTTGTATTTTTAGTAGAGACGGGGTTTCACCATATTGGTCAGGCTGGTTTTACACTCCTGACCTTGTGATCCACCCACCTTGGCCTCCCAAAGTGTTGGGATTACAGGTGTGAGCCACTGCGCCCAGCCAGAATCTTTAATGTTAATTTTTTGGGAGAGGGTCTTACTCTGTCACTCAAGCAAGTATCCTGCCTAAGCCTCCTGTGCCGCAGGGACCACAGGCATGCACTACCATGCCCAGCCAATTTTTTAATTTTTTTTTTTTTTGTAGCGACAGGGTCTCACTTCATTGCCTAGGCTGGTCTCGGACTCCTGGGCTCAAGCAATCCTACTGCCACAGAGTCCCAAAATATGAGTATTACAGGTGTGAGCCACATCACTCAGCCCAGAATTTTTATAATCACATGAGTTTTTTCTTTTTCATTAACGTATTTCATTTATTTAGCAATTACTCTAAAATTATTATCTTTCAAGTTATAGATTGTGAAGTTAGTGCAGTAGGTCATGAGTAACATTTTTCTTTTTTTTTTGAGACGGAGTTTCGCTCTTGTTACCCAGGCTGGAGTGCAATGGCACAATCTCAGCTCACCGCAACCTCCGCCTCCTGGGTTCAAGCAATTCTCCTGCCTCAGCCTCCCGAGTAGCTGGGACTACAGGCGCGCGCCACCGTGCCCAGCTAATTTTTGTATTTTTTTAGTAGAGACGGGGTTTCACCATGTTGACCAGCATGGTCTCGATCTCTTGACCTCGTGATCCACCCGCCTCGGCCTCCCAAAGTGCTAGGATTATAGGCGTGAGCCACTGCGTCCAGCCAAGTAACATTTTTCTTAATGAAATCAAAACGAAGATAATATCACATCAAGTAGGGTTGAAGATTGTTTTGTGAAACTTTTTTTTTTTTCCTGATGACTAAAACATGAAAAAAAAATGAAGGAAATAAAAAAGCCAGTGCTTTAAATCATGGGATCTGAATGTGGCTCCACAGAGGGTCCTCAGCATATTCATGTCTGTCTAATACTCTAGTGCAAGTGGTTTTGGGGGGCGTAGGGCAATGAGGAAGCCATGATGTTTCTAGGGAAAGGAGCTGTAATTTTAATCAGATTTTCAAGGGTCACCCTGGTGTGGTAGCTCACGCCTGTAATCCCAGTACTTTAGGAGGCTGAGGCAGGCAGATTACTTGAAGTCAGGAGTGTGAAACCAGCCTGGCCAACATGGTGAAACCCTATCACTACTAAAAATACAAAAATTAGCCAGGCATGTTGACACGCACCTGTAATCCTGGCTACTCAGGAGGCTGAGACACAAGAATCACTTGAACTCAGGAGGCAGAGGTTGCAGTGAGCCGAGATCACACCACTGCACTCCAACCTGGGCAGCAGAGCAAGACTTCTCCAAAAAAAAAAGCGGGGGTGGGGAATCTGTGACTCTAAATACGTTTCCTTGTTGTCTTTGTCTTTCTGTCTTTCAACATTTCTAGAACTCTTGGCATTGTTTTCAGAACTCATATATAATTTACACATGGAAATCTGCATATCCAAATACACCTTATTTTTATCTAATATGTCATGATCTTTAACCTAAACTGTGTCGTCTAATGACTACTTGCTTGTAAAGGTAAACAAACACCTTCAAAGCCAAAGATGTATCATCTGTAAGAATGTTCAAAAGAATTGATTGGTGTAGGATATAAAGACATTTTCCAAAGAAAGTTTTCCAAAACATTTTGAGCTTTGGTCCTCTTATTTGAATGAGTCTCCAAAGGAGATTACTTTGATGACAAATCTAATTTATAAGAATAACTTCTAGTGTGTTTATTTTTAGAACTTAACCATGTTACTTTATGGGTACAGCATATATCTATATTTGTATCTATATATCTTTATACAAATTATCATAGTACCAAAGAAGAATAATTCTTATCCTTTAGTGACAGTAGTTCTTGTTATCAGAAAAGGTTTACTCATTTATATATCTTTTTTGGGAGGTGAGAAACTGGGGCGAACAGGGTCCTTCTCTGTCGCCCAGGCTGGAATCCAGTGACACAATCACAGCTCACTGCAGCCCTGACCTCCTGGGCTGAAGCATTCCTTTCACTTTAGCCTCCCAAGTAGCTGGGACCACAGGTTCATGTCACTGTGCCCAGCTAGTTTTTTAATTTTTTTGTAGAGATAGAGTCTCACTATGTTGCCCAGGCTGTTCTCAAACTCCTGGACTCAAGCCGTCCTCCTGTGTTGGCCTCCCGAAGTGTTGGGATTGCAGGTATGAGCCACTATGCCCTGCCTATCTCTTTAAAATGGAGTGCTGGCCAGGCATGGTGGATCACTTGAGGTCAGGAGTTTGAGACTAGTCTGACCAAAATAGTGAAACCCCATCTCTACTAAAAATACAAAAAAAATTAGCTGGGTATGGTGGTGCATGCCTGTATTCCCAGCTACTGAGGAGGCTGAGGTAGGAGAACTGCTTGAATCCAGAAGGCAGAGGTTGCAGTGAGCCAAGATCGGGCCACTGCACTCCAGCCTGGGTGACAGAGCGAGACTCTGTCTCAAAAAAAAAAAAAGAGTGCTTATAAAGTGATTCCCTAGAATTAAACCATGTAGTGCTTATATATTAACATAGGTGTTTTGAAAAAAGGCTGAACTATCCCGACGTTAGCAGATAGCCCAAATTAAATGCTAGCCACAGCATAGCAAGGAGACATGTTGAAAGAGATATATAACTTAATTATAAACTATTAAGTATAGCTCTTTAATTTAAAACTTGTCACTAACCTTGCTAGTTTCCTTAAATAAATATGCCCCATCATCAAGAAACTTGAACATCTTGGTTTTTCTCTCTTTACTTTCTGGGTTAAGGAAGTTCTACTTTTACCTAGTATTTACTGAGCACCTGTTCTGTGGGTAACATTGAGTTATACACTGTGGAGAACATGGAAGAAATAACAAGGATTTCTGAATTTGCCAGCAGATTTTCCAGTATAGTAAATGAATTAGGTAAATATATATTAAGCATCTATAGTGTGCCAGCAGGCACTGTGCTTAGTGGTAGCATTGTCACTGAGTAAGATAAGGCCCTGCCTGCCTGCCCCCAAGGAACTTACACTCTTGAAAAGGATACAGGTGAGTATCCAGACAATTACAGGACATCCAAACTCAGTGCTAGGTTGGGGTGAGATAGAGAGCACTGTGGGAGCGCATAGGCAGGGGAGCCTAACCCCATATTATAAGATCAGGGAAGCTTTTCTAGAGGAAGTGATGATTAAGTAGACCTGAAGAATGAGTAAGAGTTAACCAGGCAAGCTGGGGAGGAAAGATGAATGTCATAGAAGACGGACAAGTACAGGAAATCCAAGAGGCAAGAGAGCCCGGTGTGTGAAGCGTTGGCAGTAGTTCAGCCTGGCTAGAGAGTAGAAGGGGAGAAGGGATGTACTGGGAATGGTAAACAGAGGCCAGATAATAAAGGGTCTGTCTTCTCTGTCTCAAGGACAGAACTCTTTCTGAATGTGTTATAGTAGTGAGCCCTATTTTTAGTGAGGCAGTGATGTAATCATATTGGTGTTTCAGAAAATTGCCTCAGGCTGCGATGTGGAAAATGGATTTGGAGGGAGCAGAACTAAAGTCAGGAAGCTGCTGAATAATCCAATTCAGTGAATTCAGTAATATTTAAATATCACATTCAGATATTCAGTAAGTGAGTATCTTCTGTGTGCCAGACACTGTTCTAGGCCCTGGGAGTAAAGCATTGAATATGACATGGAACTTAATTCTGATGAAAAAGGGGAAAAATCAAAAAGAAAATGAAAATGAATCCTGTGGTGAAAGTCACACGGGATGATGAGATAGTCACTAGAGGCAACTTGGAATTGGGAAGTAAAGCGGACCACTTTGAGGACGTGTAAACTGAAACCTACATGATATGATAGAAGGAACCAGCCAAGCAAATGTTTTGCAACATTTTAGGCAGAGAAAACAGCAAGCAAAAAGGCTCTATGGTAGAATGAACTTGGCAAATCCAGGATCAGAGAGAAGGTTCATGTGGCCAGAATTTTATGAGCAATGAGGAGAAGGTACAAGAGAGGAGAAGATCAGATCATGTAGGACTTTGAGGCTGTAAGAGCTGCAGAGACATGAACAGAGTCAGAGATTTTTAGGAAGTAGACTTGGAAGGATGTCTTGATTCATTGTGTGGAAGCCTATTGAGAGGGAACAGTTGAGAGGTTGTCGATGCAAGCTGCTTGGTCCCTTCTTTAGAAGCTGGGTAGATGAATGCACATACCATTTACTGTGACAGCTAGCACTGGGGGAAGAAGAGCTGGAGGGTCAGTGAGTTCTGACACCACCTACCCACCATTAGGCCAAACCTCACAGGGTGGGGCCACAGTCCTCTACAAAACTGCCTTTGTTTCACACACCAGTGGCAAGTTTGGGGCCCCACCTAGGCAACCCTCACTTCTGATCAGCTGGCTACAAATTCTGAGGTTCCCACCACCGCTCACGTTCAATAATTCACTAGAACAACTTGTAGAATTCAGGAAAGTGCTGTGACTACAGATTTATCGTAGCAAAAGGTTACAACTGAGAACCAGCCAAAGGGAGTGACACAAGCAGCCAAGTCTTCGAGGGTCCCATTGGAAGCTTTCGTTAGCTTTTTCCCATGGAGTCAGGCCCATTACCCTGTTGGCAAATCAGTGTGTTATACTATGTGGAGCCAACCAAGGAAACTGCCCAGAGTTCTGATGTCCAGTTTTTATTGGGGTTTCATTATGTAGGCATGATTAATTGAATAATTGCCCACAAGGCTGGACTCAATCTCCAGCCCTTTTCTGCTCCCTGGAGGTTGGGCTGCTAGCATGTGGCTCAAAGCCCTGACTCTCAGACCACATGGTTGGGTGTTCTGGCAGGGCCAGCCCCAATGCTGAGTCATCTCCTTAGCACAAATTAGGAACTCACTGTCACCTGCTAACACAGGCTTTTGGATGAGGTCTGAAGAACCTGCCGTGAATGACAAAGACACTCTCATCACTCAGAAGTTCCAAGGATTTAGAGGCTGTCTCCTAGGAACTGGGGACAAAGAACAGCCAGATTCTTAATTCCTAGAGCTTAGCGGTTTGCTATGGTTTGGCTGTGTCCCCACCCAAATCTCATATTGAATTGCAGTTCCCATAATTCTCACATATCATGGGAGGGACCCAGTGGGAGGTAATTGAATCACGGGGGTGGGCCTTTCCCCATGCCGTTCGCATGATACTGAATAAGTTTCACTAGATCTGATGGTTCTATAGAGGGGAGTTACCCCACACACACTGTCTTTGCCTGCCATCATGTAAGACGTGACTTTGCTCCTCATTCACCTTCTGCCATGATTGTGAGACCTCTCCAGCCATGTGAAACTGTGAGTCCATTAAACCTCTTTCCTTGATAAATTACCCGGTCTCGGGTATGTCTTTATTAGCAGCGTGAGGAACGGACTAATACTAGGTTACCTCCCTGGAACCAGGGACAGAAGCCAACCAGTTCTTTCTTGCACAGGAGGCAAGGCAGGGAACAACGAGCTCAGGTTTGACTGTCTTGCAAGGCACTTTTAAAGCAGTCCACATAGAAATGTGGAGTAAAGGAAGCTAGACTTACGGGGCTGAAGGCAGGAGTTCCGTCTGTGTTGCAAATGGGCATTTCCATATTACCATCTTGTAGATGTGTGGGTGAGATTGTTTCAGGAGTGTGTAGAATGAGAAAGGAAAGGGAACCTGGGCCAGTTTCTGTCTGTGCCTCAGATACCAGCTGGGAAGCTATAAAACAGGCACTTATCCCCACCCACCACCCTAGTCCTCCGAAAGTTACAATTGAGCTCAGAATCTTATTCCATGTTTTCCCTCTTTGTTCAAGCAGTAGCCCATAGCACACATTTTTGTTTGTTTCCTATGTCATAAGAAGAATCTTCCAACGTTACAACCATTTCTCAAACCTGATAATACCTCTGCATAAGCATTTGGTTTAGTGTTTTGCTTAGATTCTCTAGATCAGCATTGTCCAATAGCACTATAATGAGGGCAATAGTCCATATACGCACCGTCTAGTACAGTGGCCACTAGCCACATGTGGCTACTAAACACTTGAAATGGAGTAGTACAACTCAGGAACTAAATTTTTTTTTTATTAATCTGATTTAATTTTTAAATATGTATATATTTTCTGTCAATAAACAATTAGAAATTATAAATATTACTGAATAAAGACCTTATTTAGCCAAAAGAAATGCTCCTTTTCGGAGTGTAGTATTTTTTATATCTACTCCCATAATTTATACCATTTCTATATTGGGGAATTATTTGAGAAGGGTAAGTTTGTTTTCCTTTCGTTTTTTGGGGGTTATAATTTTTTCTTATCAAAATTGGTAGGTTAGTTTTTAATGAAAATACTTTGATTTTATTTTTGAATACTTTGAAGTAGTTGTAATTATTCAGAGAGCAAAAGTATTATATAATAGACTTTTTTTTTTTTTTTTTTTTTTTTTGAGGTGGAGTTTCGCTCGTTACCCAGGCTGGAGTGCAATGGTGCGATCACGGCTCACCGCAACCTCCGCCTCCTGGGTTCAGGCAATTCTCCTGCCTCAGCCTCCTGAGTAGCTGGGATTACAGGCACGCGCCACCATGCCCAGCTAATTTTTTTTGTATTAGTAGAGACGGGGTTTCACCATGTTGACCAGGACGGTCTCGATCTCTTGACCTCGTGATCCACCCGTCTCGGCCTCCCAAAGTGCTGGGATTACAGGCTTGAGCCACCGCACCCGGCCATAATAGACTTTTATAATAGACAAGTCATACATTGAATGTATGCATTTGAAATGATTTCTTAAATGTTTGTTGTATTGTTTGTACATGAAAGTAGGAACGCTGAAATAGCAACTGGAATGTTGAAGGAAAAGATACTGGTTTTATATGGTCTTAGAAAATATATATCTAGCATCCTTTCTCAGCATATTTTAAAAATGTTAAGTTTATTTTTTCTATTGCCTAAATTGTATTATATTCCCCTTGCTGAGAAATTGAAAGTATTCAAGATTTTTAAAAATATCCTTTATTGAATGTTTGCTACATGCTTGGAACTATTTGGGGGTATTTTAATACATATTCTATTTATTTTTACTTATTTTTTGAGACAAGGTCTCACTCTGTCACCCAGGCTGGAATGCAGTGGTGCGTTCAAGGTCACTGCAACCTTGAACTCCTGGGCTTAAGCCATCCACCCACCTCAGCCTCCCAAGTGGCACCAGCTAATTTTTTTCATCTTTTGTAGAGACAGAGTCTCACTTTGTTGCCCAGGCTGTTCTCGAACCCTTGACCTCAAGCACGCCTTCCACCTGGGCCTCCCAAAGTGCTGGGATTGTAGGCATGAGCCACCATGCCCAACCTACATATTCTGTTTAATCTGCCTTTCTTCAGAGCCCAAACACTAACTCTAAATTGTCCTTTCAATGCAACCTGCTGTTTTGCTGCCCTTTATTGTAAACAAAAAGTAAATGCCCATTTTCCTGGTGTGCTGCCCTTATGGTGCTTGGCATGTCATCAGTGCTAAGTAGCTTCCAGTCTTCTGCAGTAGATTTAACTGCTGGGGCTGAGGGGTATGGGGTAGGCAAAGGAAAAGGGGAGGCACTGACTGCTGTGAAGGATCTGGATGGGAACTAGAGCCAAAGGACATGACTTCTGGAGCTTGCCTTCAGGGATATGATATGGTTAGTCCTGGCAGGTGCAGGAGCCAGTGGATGCATTTTAAGTGATTTTTGTTTAGTAGGGTTTTGTTGTTGTTTTGTTGTTGTTGTTGTTGTTGTTGTTTGAGATGGAGTCTTACTTTGTCGCCCAGGCTGGAGTGCAGTGGTGCGATCTTGGCTCACTGCAATCTTCACCTCCCGTGTTCAAGCAATTCTCCTGCCTCAGCTTCCTGAGTAGAGTAGCTGGGAGTACAGGTGCATACCACTACGCCTGGCTAATTTTTGTATTTTAAGTAGAGACAAGGTTTTGCCGTGTTGATCAGGCTGGTCTTGAACTCTTGACCTCAAGGTGTTCCTCCTGTCTCGGACTCCCAAAGTACTGGGATTACAAGTGTGAGCCACCGCACCTGGCCTTGTGTTTAGTAGATTCCATAGTAGATATCTGTATGGTCTTCATTTTTATTTTTCACATGTGTATTGTTTTTTAATTATTGAAACTATGTTGTAACAATATTGAAAAATTTTAAATGAAAACCATTACTCGGTATTCATTACCCTTAATGAAAAGCAGTTTTCATTTTTCCCTTCTACTCTTCATCCTAAGTGCATAAATATTTTACTTATTTATGACCCAAGTATAGATAGTTTTTATCATCTGCTCTATCTGCTGTTGCATCCTATGCTTTTTGCATATATAGTTATACATTTTCACAAAACTGTTATAATTATTATGTAAGGAGTTTTGTTTTTATAATCTGATCTTTTTGAGGTTTTTATAATCTTGATTATTCCACTATTTCCATGCTCCCAGCTTTGGATGCTTCGATTATTTATAATGGTATTAATTCCTAACTTTGCTTGCTTAGTTTCACTTTAAAGTGGCAATGTAGTGATATCAGTTCCTTCTTTCTTGGAATTCCCCCAGAGCAATTAAGGAACGTGATAAATAGATAGTCAAGTTCCAGCTTTGATCAAGGAGGCTGCCAAATCCAGTGGCACTCAGAAAGATGCTGAGAGAAGAGTCTGTGACTGGGTGCAGTGGCTCTCGCCTGTGATCCCAGCACTTTGGGAGGCTGAGGCAGGTGGATCACTTGAGCCCAGGAGTTCAAGACCAGCCTGGCCAACGTGGTGAAACCCTATCTCTACAAAAAATACACAAATTAGCCAAGCATGGTGGCACACGCCTGCAATCCCCCTGCAATCCCAACTGAGGCAGGAGAATCGCTTGAACCCAGGAGTTGGAGGCTACAGTGAGCCGAGATTGCACTATTGCACTCTAGCCTGGAGACTTCATCTCAAAAAAAAAAAAAAGAGAGAGAGAGACAGAAAGAGGAGTCTGCAAGCTGCAGGGGTCAGATAAAGCAGGTAAAGCATCATTCTCCAAAGTCAGTGGCATCTCCTAAGGGGTAAAACCAACAGCACTCTGAGTAGGACCATGGGATGGGTGTGCGGGCAGTAGTGGCAGCAGCTCTCCTGGATCCATTCTACTATGAAGAACAGCTTACTAGGCAGGCCGGAAGGAGCAATCACAGAGACAAGCCATATTTGTAAGAGATGGGATTTAAGAGGACAGGAATAGAGGGAGGCAACTTGCCTTTTGAAGAACCCCAAAGCTATGAAGCTTTGTTAACTAAAATGAGGAAAAGACTGAAGAACTCACCCTTGTAAACCACTCTATATAAGGAAAATTTTGCTGGCCTGAGCTGTGTGCCTGGCCTCTCCCCGACATGAACTTCCTGCAAGTAGCTTATGTAGTAAGAGCTTGCCATATTCAGAAATAACTGCTAATCAAGGAAGGAACTGGGACAAGAGTCCAGTGATACTGCAAGAAAAAAAGGAAGAGAACAAGACACGTCATTGATGAAGAACAGTCACCAGAAGAATTTTACAGCGGAGATGTGAAGGTTGTGACCACACATGTCACATTAAAAGATAATCATTTGCCACTGTGGAAGATGAATGCAAAGCAGGAATGTAAGAAGGTATATACCTTCTTCAAGGGGAACAGGAATAGAACAAAGGGAAACGTGAACTGGCAGACTTTAGACAAGAAATAGAATTACAAGGTAGAACCATTATAGAAATTATGACCATCTTGGATGCACCATACAGGAGACTAGAATCTGCAGAATGTACAGAAAGAGCAATGTTGGACAGCAAAATGAAAGGAGATTGAGTAAAGTGACAGTATGAGAAAGCAAGTGACAATTGAGGAGGACAAAGAGCAGCAAGCATGCATCATTTGTATCCCAAAAGAAGAGAACCAGAAGGAATAAATCAGAAGGAAAAACCCACGTGTTTAAAGATATAATTCAAGGAAATTTGCCAAAAATGAAAGGAAATTTGAATCTTCTAATTGAAGGGACAGAGCAAGTCCCGGGATAAATTGGCCTAGAAAAATCATGAGCAAGATAGAGTTCTATGAAGTTGCTGGGCTTAAATATATAAAGAAACCTTTGGACATTCCAGACAAAACGATCAAGTTACCGATAAGGAGAAACAAAGGTCCACCTGGCGTCCAGCTTCTTTACAGAAAAGTCTGATGGTCAGAGACCATGAATGATGCCTGTAAAATGCTCAAGTAAAAGAAAGTGATTTACACATTTTAACCCAGTCATTCCATTGCATATAAAGATGGCATACAAACTTTCTTGTTCCTAGAAATATGTATTTTTAAGAATACCTGAAGAAGGCCAGGCACGGTGGCTCACCCCTGTAATCTCAGCATGTTGGGAGGCTGAGGTAGGTGGATCACAAGGTCAGGAAATCGAGACCATCTTGACTAACATGGTGAAACCCTGTCTTTACTAAAAATACAAAAAATTAGCCAGGCATGGTAGCGGGCTCCTGTAGTCCTAACTACTCAGGAGGCTGAGGCAGGAGAATCGCTTGAACCCAGAGGCAGAGGTTTCAGCGAGCCAAGATTGCGCCACTGCACTCCAGCCTGGGTGACAGAGTGAGACTCTGTCTCAAAAACAAAAAAGAATACCTGAAAAAACTGGAAGAGGAAAAACTTCATCCATCCATGCGATACATAGAGAAATAATGACAGAAAGATTCTTGGTGGGGCTCAAATTTATTTAACTGTAGGACATTGACTTCTCCTCTTAAGCTGTAACAGTCTGAGATGGTGTCTTCTTCCAATAGAAGGCTATTTGGTCTACATTGAATATCTGTTTAATGTAGGCACCTTCGTCAGCGATCTTAGCTGGGATGAGTTGCTGCAGCTTTTCCGTCAGCACTTTCAGCTTCACCTTGCACATGTATGTTACGGAGATGGCTGCTTCCCCTGAACGTCGTGAACCAAACTCTGCTAGCTTCCAGCTTTTCTTCTGCAGCTTCCTCACCCTCTCTAGCCTTCACAGAATTGAAGAGAGTTAGAGCCTTGCTCTGGATTAGGCGTTGGCTTAAGAGAATGTTTTAGATGGTTTGATTTTCTATCCAAGTATCAGACTTTCTCCGTGTCAGCAATATGGCTGTTTTTCAGTCTTATCATTGATGCATTCACTGGAGTACCACTTTTATTTCCTTCCATAACTTTTCCTTTGTGTTAACAACTTGGCTATTTGGCACAAGAGGCCTAGCTTTTGGCCTCTTTCAACTTTCAACATGCTTTCTTCATTACCTTATCATCTCTAGCTTTCCATAAAGTGAGAGATGTGCCACATTTCCTTTCAACGCTTAGAGGCTATTGTAAAGTTTTCATTTCAGTATTATTGTGTCTCAGGAAGCAGAGAGGACTGGGGAGACGGAGTGAGACAGAAGAATGACAAAGTTGTCAAAACACATACATTTCAGTTCACCGTCTTACATGGGTACAGTTTATTGTGCACCAAAACAATTACAGTAGTATTAATAACATCAAAAATTACTGATCCCAGATCCTATGACAGGTATAATAATACAGAAAAATGTGAAATGTTGGAAGAATTACTAAAATGTGACAGAGACAAAAAGTGAGCACCCACTGTTGGAGAAATGGCATTGATAGACTTGTTTGATGCAGAGTTGCTACTAAGTTTCAATTAGTAAAAACGCATTAATTGCAAAGGGCAGGAAAGTGAGGCACAGTGAGATGAGGCCTGCCTGAAGTCCTTTCCCTTTGTTTACAATGTGTTCTTTCTGTGGTGTTTTGTTGTTGTTGTTTCTTTGTTTGTTTTTGAGACAGGGTCTCACGCTGTGTCCCAGGCTGGAGTGCAGTGCTGCGATCCCAGCTCACTGTAGCCTCAACCTCTGAGCTCAGGTGATTCTCCCACTGCAGCCCCTTAAGTAGCTGTAACTACAGGTTCATACCACCGCGCTCAGCTAATTTTTTTTATTTTTAGTACAAACTGGGTTTTGCCATGTTGCCTAGGCTGGTCTTAAAGTCCTGGGCTCAAGTAATCTACCTGCCTCGGCCTCCCTAAGTGCTGGGGTTACAAGCGTGAGCCACTGTACCTGGCCACGTTCTTCTTTCTCATTGGAACATAAACTTAGTCAAGTACTAAATTCTTGCATCTTTTGTTTCCCCAGCAAATAAATGTGCAGTGATAAGGAAGGCTATAAGCATCAAGGTCACTGTTTCTTTTTAGTCTTTTTTCCTTGTGCTAACATTTTCCACTGTTACTCGTATTTACTTGATATTACAGAATTTGCATGTCTTCCCATTGAATAAATCTACAGAGCGAGGAGACTTTATATTGTAATAGGGTTAATCCACACAATAGTAGTCCAGTCCTGCTAAGACTGCTGATTGCCTGAGCATGGGCCCAGTGGAAGAACTGTCGCTTCAGCAGCAGACTGCCCTCCTCAGAAGCCCTGCTCGGCATCTCTCACATGTCACGGCTTTAATCAACTCTAGGGCAAGACTCATTCTCCTCCAACAGATGGACATGAATTTAACCAGACAATAAACCATGTATGTGCCATAAATATGTTTGCTGAGGGCATGATTCCCAGTACAGAACTTTAAGAACAGCTGTCTTATGGGCTACTGTTTCTTGGTGAGATGATTTGTTAACCTAATTCTGAAACAGATTACATTTATAAAGTTAAATTTTCAGTGGCTTCCCCACTACTAGCAGTCTCATTATTTTGGGGGATAATTTTTGCAAACAAAACTTTATTTATTTATTTATTTTTTTAGAGACAGTCTCACTCCATCACCCAGGCTGGAGTGCAGTGCCAGGATCTCAGCCGACTGTAACTTTTACCTCCCAGGTTCAAGCGATTCTCATGCCTCAGCCTCCCAAATAGCTGGAATTACAGACATGAGCCACAATGCCCAGCTGATTTTTGTATTTTTAGTAAACATGGGGTTTTGCCATATTGGCCAGTCTGGTCTCAAACTCCTGACCTCAAGTGATCTGCCCACCTCAGCCTCCCAAAGTGTTGGGATTACAGGTGTAATCCGGCCTGAAACAAAGTTTGTTTTTTTTTGTTTGTTTGTTTGTTTTTTTAATTTAAGCAAGGTAAGGTAAGGAAGACTTTATTCAGGACCATCATGATAGATGTAGGGACCACTGCAACGAGGTCTTGCAGTGGTAGAGAGAGATTTATACTCAACTCCTAGTACAGCATGGGCGAGTAGGGATGGGCAACCAAGGATGGGGGTGGTGTCGGTGGCTGGGAAATGAGTAAGAGGAACCTCTGGGGTGTAGGGGGTTCTGGCTTAACCAGGCTTAGAGGATTCTTACTAAAGGCAGGCCAGGGTGACCAGACATTACCTGGGGGATCTATTTACATGAGATTTTTTAAAACCCAATTTGATGTTTCCTTTCCAAATCCGGTGTCATTTGTCTAAAGGACTCTAGCCTTTTGAGCACTGCCAGCAAGTTATCTGAGTGCTTGTGGGGAATGTGATCATTCATTGTGAGCAGTCATTTTTTTTCTTGATGCCTTTTTCTTTTTGTACTTCTATTAGATTACTATATACACTGTTACCTCAATGGTTTAGCTGTACAGTTCTTTATAAATACAAGTCTTTTGTTTTTCCACTTTTCTGTCGTTGTCTTTGAAGATGTTTTCATTCTGTCAATGTTGCATTCCCCATGGAACCTGTGAAAATTAAAATATGAAGTATTTGTTCGTTTTGCATTCTTTAGAGGATGACTACTATTGGTGTGTATTTTCACGGGCATGATCTACCAAGCGAAGTATAAATTGCTGTAAAACTGGAAAAGTGTTTGAATGAGTGAAGCAGATGTTCTCTTAGCATGAAGCAGATGTAAAACTTGCAAGTGTCTGTCTAAAAAGGATAGCATTTGGTTCTATACAGCTGGTGCCGGATTACCAATTAATCATGTTTGAATGCGTTTTTACTAATTAGGTCCCCCTCTGTTCTTTATGCATTCGGGCTGTATTAGAGGGAGGGATGAGACGCAAAAGCTTTCTACCTTTAGTACTTTGAGCAGCGTTTTTTCTTATTTCCTGGTCTTTTATTCTTAGAACCATACAATTCACTTTTTCATTCTTTATTGGCTCTCCAGTTTGATTTGGGGATGTAGGTGTGATATGAGGATTTTCACACTCCTCAAGTGCCTTTGAACACTTTAAGGAAGCTAGAGAAAAGAAAATGAATGTAATGTTGTTGTTTTTCTTATTTGCATGGACAGAGGCTAGTATTTGCTCAGTTAACATCAATTCATAGCCTCTTTGGTTCTTTGACTGAGTAGGAGTTTGAACATTCTAGAAACGAGTTGGTACCAGGTTGGTTTTATGTTCACAAAAGCAATAGAGCAGTTTTTCTCAAAGATAAAAAATGAGTGGTTTAACATAACTACCCAGAAGAGTTGCCTTTACTGCTGTGAAAGGTACAACACAAATCGCTAGCAACTGTGAAAATTAACAAAGCTGTATTATTATGTATTTGCCTTTTTATAAAGCAAGTGTGTTACTGAAATGAAGTTTCAGGGCCAGGCACTGTGGCTCCCGCCTTTAATCTCAGCACTTTGAAAGGCCACGACAGGAGGCTCACTTAAGCTCAGGAGTTCAAGACCAACCTGGGCAACATGGCGAAACCCCACCTCTACAGAAAATACAAAAATTAAGCTGGCATAATGACAAGTGCCTGTAGTCCCAGCCACTTGGGAAGCTGAGGTGAGAGGATCACTTGAACCTGAGAGGTGGAGGCTACAGTGAGCCGTGATTATGCCATTGTACTCCAGCCTGGGTGACAGAATGAGACCCTGTCTCCAAAAGAAAGGAAAAGAAATTAAATTTCAGAACCTGATGGACGTTTTTGTAAATGCTTGATTTCTCCGGATAAATTTGTTTTTTTGTGAAAGGAAGTTCAATATATAAGGTTTGCTACCCCACCTCCCATATTTCTAAAAGGATTTAACTGACAATGATAAAGATATTTAGAGGGTAGCAGAAATATATTCAATAAATAATTTCTAAGTCTGAAGATAACATGAATTTGTCTGTGTGTGTGTGTGTGTGTGTGTGTGTGTGTGTGTGTGTGAGAGAGAGTCAGGGTCTTGCTGTATCTTCCAGGCTGGAGTGGATTGATCATGGCTCACTGTAGCCTCAACCTCCTAGTAGGCTGAGTCTTAATGGGTCCTCCTTCATCAGCCTCCCTAGTAGCTGGGAGTTCAGGTGTGTGCCACTATGCCTGGCTTTTTTTTTTTTTTTTTGATAGAGATGGGGTCTCACCATGTTGCCCAGGCTGGTCTTGAACTCCTGGGCTCAAGCGATCCATCTGCTTCAGCCTCCCAAAGTGCAAGGCTATACGTGTGAGCCAGCATACCCAACCTGAGTGGTTCTTTCAACAAAATGTTTATTACCATTTGAAAATTAGTGGAGTTAGGGGAAAGCAAAGATGAGCTAAAGGAGTTCATCAGCTAGAAAATGAGATGTTCAAGAAAACCAGACACCACATGTTCTCACTCATAAGTGGGAGTTGAACAAAGAGAACACATGGACACAGGGAGGGGAACATCACACAAGGGGGCCGTTGGGGGGTGGGGGGTTAGGGAAGGGATAGCATTAGGAGTAAAACCTAATGTATATGACGAGTTGATGAGTGCAACAAACCACAATGGCTTGTGTATACCTATGTAACAAACCTGCACATTCTGCACGTGTATCCCAGAACTTAAAATATAATTTTAAACATTAAATTAAATTTAAAAAAAAGAAAATGAGATGTTCAGTATTTATCATTTTTCCCCAGTTGGGTTTGTGGAAAGTGGATCTGCTATAATATGAAAAAACGTAGATCAAATTACATTTTAGACAACGTGTTACAGTTTCTAGGACATGGTTTGTTTTGCTTTTTTTATTAACACTAGTATAAAATAATCTCTAATGATATAGATTGTAACTTTTTGTTTATTTATACTTCTACAGGTACAGGTTAAGTATCCCTCATCTGAAAAGCTTGGGACCAGAGTGTTTTGGATTTCAGATTTTTGATTATTTGCATATACATAATAAGAAATCTTGCGGATAGGATTCAGGTGCAAACAGGAAATTCATTTATGTTTCATATGCACCTGATACACATAGCCCAAAGGTGGTTTTATATGATAACATAAGTTTGTGCGTGAAGCCAAGTTTGTAGACACTGAACCATCAGAAAACAAAGGTGTCACTATCTCAACCATCCTAGTGGACAGTCTGTGGTTACTTGGCATCACCATCATTCTTGACCCTGAATTCATATGCTACCTTTATAAGTATTCATTTTCTTACACTTATTCACACCCAAGTACTTAACAATAAAAAATATGACATACCATCAATACAGTGGAAAAATAACACGTTCAGGGTAACTTGTGGCATCATGTTGGCTCTCAGAAGTATCAGATTTTCAAAGTATTTCATTTGAATTTCAGCTTTTCAGGTTAGGGCTGCTCAAACCTATATATAAAGTATATTATCTAAGAGTATTAATAGGATTATTCCAGAAAGTCTTCTGTATCCTTACTGCCCATTGCTTCCATGTTTCACAGTAATAATTTAAATTTAATAAAAGTATCTTGTAACCAGATTGGCTAATAGCTGTTACTCTAAGTTTTCAGTTCTTCTAAGATTAAATACTATAATTTAAATTTAATAAAAGTATCTTGTAACCAGATTGACTAATAGCTGTTACTTTAAGTTTTCAGTTCTTCTAAGATTAAATACTTATCTAAAACCAGTTTAAATATTTCATATATCCATTTACCTGCATGAACATCTTCCTACCAGGGTTACACTTGTCAGAGTAAAATTCATGTTTCTGCCTCATTTGACTACGGGTGCCTTTTATTCTTAAAATAAAAAGAAAACGATTGATCTTATGTAATATTGGGAGCTTTTAGGTAGATGTCTAATGCAGTATTTCTTTTCATTTGGGAAACTTTTTGGTGCCATCCCTGTTTTCTGTCTCACTGATATTGCATGGGAATGGTGATATGGTCTTTTAAAAAAGTAGAGAATAATAGGACCAACTCCCATGTATCCCTCACTCAGCTTTAACAATGATCAGCGTTCCATTCTTGTTTGCCAAGGTTGAGACTGTATTTTCATATTTTTTCTCTTTGAAGTTGCAGTTCTCTATGCTTTCTACAGTGACAATATGTATTTAAACAAAACTAGGTCATGTAAACCCATAGGATCTAACTCTGTTTCAGGAAGTGGAGCGAGAAATCTCATTCAGAACAGAGTGTGGCCTCTATTACTCCTACTACAAGCAGATGTTGCAGGCTCCAACCCTCGTGCAAGGTAATTGCAACTTATAGTTTCATTTGGGGTCTCCTGCGTTCTTTTCAATATTTTAGTCAGAAGTACTGTGCACTGAAAAGCATTTAAATGCTCTCTAGAACATGTGTAGTTTTTCCTTGTTAATGTCTAATCATTCCATGAAAATTTTTTTGCTCTGGAAGAAGTTATATAATACTTTATATAACCCTCCTCTCCTTACCTCCAGCTCTCCTCCATCCCAAAAGTAGTATCTTTGCAGTTTCATGGTTGTGTTGCTGAATTTTCTCATGATCATTTTGGAAGAGGTCTTTGCAGGTGAAAGGAGTATTGTCTGAGAACAGGAGGCATTTTGGTAACACAAATGAAAATTACAGTTGTCCCTCTTGTCCCCAGTGCCCCCATTCATTCCTTTATTTCACAGTTGCCTTTTTCCTGAATTTTTACTTTCCCTAAGTGGATTAGAGCCCACACTCTACATTTACTCCATCTAATGAAAGCCCCAACATGTAATGTATCTCTTCTACCTAATACATACTTGATAGGCTTAGCATGAGTGCATGTGACAGAAAACTGCCCTTTTCTAGGCTTTACTTGGAGTCAGCTTTGACATTTTTGGTGGCAGTTATTCATAAATGATATTTTTGCTGTTGTTTTTGAGAAAGGGTCTCACTCTGTCATCTAGGCTGGAGTACAGTGGTGTAATCATAGCTCACTGCAGTCTTGATCTCCCAGGCTCAAGCAGTCCTCCTGCCTCAAGCCTTCCAAGTAGCCGGGACTACAGCTGTGCACTGCCATCCTCATTTTTTGTTTTGTTTTGTTTTTCTGTAGAGATGAAGTCTCACTATGTTACCCAGGCTGGTCTTGAACTCCTGAGCTCAAGTGATCCTCCCACCTCAGCCTCCCAAAGTGCTAGAATTATAGGCATGAGCCACTGCGCCCAGCCCCTAAGTGATGTTTTGTACTTCTAGTTTTATCACCTAGGAGACATGACATTTTGGTTATCTTTGGTTTTGTGCCATAAAAATTAATGAGGTGGTTCCTGTGTTGATAGCCAGATTCATCCATAACAAGGGTAATTACTCACCAGCCTTTTACTTTGTGGTTTTAGCAGCCATTGATGATTATATCTATAGTTCTTATTTCAGAAGGGGTGCAAATTAGTGAGCTTCTAATTCCGTCATTCCTCCTGTATTGATTAGTTGGGACTCTGTTATATAGAAAACTTTTTTCTCATTGATTGTTTGGCTCTTGTGGTGCAGTTTATACAAGAAAGGCAGGCTTGGTATTCATTTTTTCCCCATATGAGCAAACCTTATTATTCACGGATCCCATAGTTGCAAAATGATTTACTTCCTAAAATGTATTTGTAACCCTAAAATCAGTATTTATGGTGCTTTCACAGTCATTTATGGACATGTCCAGTGCAACAAAGTATTTTAGCCTCTGGCACACACGTTCCCCACAGAGACTGAATGAGGCGACACTCTGCCTCCTCGTCTCATCTCTCACACTGCAGTGTCCTTTTCAGAAAGTCTGTTTCGTGCCATGGCTTTTGCATTATTTTGCTGTTTGTTGGTGATTGAACAGTTTAAAATGATCCCCCAAAACAGTGCTAAAGTGGTGTCTAGTGTTCCTGAGTGCAAGAATGCTGTGATGTGCCTTATAGAGAAAACATGTGTTCGATAAGCTTCATTTAGGCATGGGTTATATTGCTGTTGGCCATGAGTTAAGTGTTCATGAATAAACAATATATATTAAAGCAAGTGTCTTTAAACAGAAACACACATAAAACTAGGTTATATGTCAGTCAGTCGACAAAAATACACAACCGTAGGCTTGCAGGAACGCAATTGTTATTTCTTACTTGTTCAGTTTTCACCAGTTCAGTTTTTACTGAAACTTTATTGGACATTACCACTGTGCATAATGAGAATTGGCTGCAATTATTCTCAACATTATGAGCTACCTCTCTAGCATCTTCTAAAGCAGTGGTTCTCATTGGGAGCAGCTGTGTCCCGGGCACATCTGGACCGTCTGGAGACATTTTCAGTTGTCACAAGAGGGGCAGGGTGCTGCTGGAATCCAGTGGGTAGAGACCAAGGATGCCACAGCTAAACATCCTACCACTCACATGACGATCCCCACGGCAAATAATTATGTGGCCAAAATGTCCGAAGTGCTGAGGTTGAGAAACTACTCTAAAGTTGTGTGATGAGTATTTTCTTTTTAAGTATCACTATGAACTCACTGGCTGATTCATTTTAATTCATTTATGTCATTCATTGAGATTATTCTTGTAGAAGATTTCAAACAGGTGGGGCACAGTGGCTCACACCCTGTAATCCCAGCACTTTGGGAGGCTGAAGTGGCAGGATCACTTATGCCCAGTAGTTCAAGGCCAGAATGAGCAATATAGTGAGACCCCATCTCTACAAAAAATAAAAAATTAGCCAGGCATGGTGGTGAATGATGGATAGTCCCAGTAATCAGGAGACTGAGGTAGGAGGATCGCTCGAGCCCAGGAGGTTGAGGCTGTAGTGAGCCATGATCATGCCTCTGCACTGAGCAATGATGACGCCACTGCACTCCAGCCTGGGTGACAGAGCAAGACCCTGTCTCAAGCAAAAAAGAAAAAGAAAAAAATTTTCAAGCATATAAAAAGATAGAATCCTCTAATTGGTTTCTGTGTATCACTATCCAGCTAAAGCAGTAGCCAACTCATGACCAATCTTGTTTCCTCTATCCCTGCCCCCAACCTGGATTGCTTTGGAGTAAATTCAAGACATCACATTGCTTCATGTGCAAATATATCAGTCGGTTTCAGAGTCAGTGTTCTCATTTCCAAGTTGTCTTACAGATTTTTAATACAGTTTTTGAGATCCAAATAAAGCCTATACATTACAATCATTTGATAATTTCTTTAACTGTTTCTTTAAATCTGTCATTATATTTCTTTTTTCTTGAAATTTCTTTTGAAAACACTTGTCTGATCGAGTCTTCCACCTTCTGTATTTTACTGTTATGGTGTCATTTAATGTTTCACTGTTGCCTGGATTTTTAGTTAATTGATAGTTTGATCTAAGGTTTGCTTGGATTTAGGCACTTCCTTTGGTGAGAATACTTCCTAGATGGTGTGGCATGCTTCCACATTACAGCAAGTTCCTAATAGCCTTTCCCCTAATGGCTTAGCACCAAGGTTGATCATTACCTAAATCCATCCATTTCGTAAGGACTGTAACATGGGGATGTTCTAACTCTGTCGTTCCTTATATCATTGTTAGGTAGAATTTATCTCTAAAGAAAAACATTTTCCCTCAGCTATTTGGTAAGCCAGTTTCGTTCATAAAGGAAAGGGAGGATAAATATTTGGCCTTGCCCATTATTGTTTTTAGAATGAGTTACATTTCCAGTACTGTCATAAGATTGTGCTTTTTAAGAATCATCGTAAACGTGTGGATTTTTAGCATAATTGGTGTGTTTCAGTGCTTTGTATTATTCTTATTAAAATTGCCCCATCGTTGTCCAGTAGGATGCCCTTCAGATTGATGGCTGTCTTTCCAACATCACCCCAGTGGTCTTTGAAAACTCCCTAGCTTTTTGGTGTGGCAGTAGGCCCTTTGTGTCTATTTCCTACCCCTACCTAGAATCAACCATTCTTCCAACTAGTAGTTCTTTTTTTTTTTTGAAACAGAGTCTTGCTGGAGTGCAGTGGTGCCATCTCCGCTCACAGCAGCCTCTATCTCCCAGGTTCAAGCAATTCTCCTGCCTCAGCGTCCCGAGTAGCTGGGATCACAGGCGCACACCATCATGCCTGGCTAATTTTTGTATTTTTAGTAGAGACGGCGTTTGGCCATGTCGGCCAGGCTAGTCCTGAGGTGATCCGCCTGCCTCCGCCTCCCAACGTGCTCATGGGCATGAACCACTACACCAGCCTCTAGTTCTTATTAGTGGCTGTTTAGGGACCACAACTTGGGTATGAGGGATGCTTATTGCTGCTAGATTGGTTATTGTTTTCAGGTGTTTTTAGTGAGGAGCACTAGGAAATGTGAACTTTTTTCCTAAGAGAAAATATGAATCTAGCTCATTTCAGCTCGGAGTTAGAATGACAAGGATTTTTACTTTTTTTGATTTTATGGTTGTATCTCCTTTCTCCAGTTGAAAACTTGGGTTCCTATGACATTAACCTTATCACTTAGTTGTCTTGTTCTACTATATATATATAAGAAATACTTTTAAAGCCACAACATAATATTGTTGCTAACAATATGATTACCTGAAAACAGTTCAGGCTGTCTTTGCTATTCTTCTCATTAGGATATAACTCACTGAGGGATGTACCGGCACATTCTTCTGTCTTCAGGTCATTTAAGGTTTCCTATACATGACCAAGCCACCAACTAACTAGGTTTATCGTATCTTGCTTTTCATTTTCAGAGTTTGTATTAGAAAAATTTTTAGTTTCTTTGTACTTATAAAAAAAGCTTGCATGGTTCCAAAGTCAAAACTACAAAACAGGGAGCCTTCAGAGACGTCTGCTTCCATCACTGACTCTTCACCCTGTTTCCCTCTATTCTTCCACTCTTAATATATAGTTTTTAATTTTTGTGGGTTCATAGTAGGTATATATTTTTATGGTGTACATGAGATATTTTGATACAGGCATGCAATGTGTAATTGTCACAACCGGGTTAGTGGGGTACCTAATCCCATCATAAGGGCCCATAACTCTAACTCTCCCACATAGGAGTTGGAGAGTTATCCATCCCTAACACTCCTGTGTTAGACTTTAGGTCTACCATAACATAATACCACAGACTGCGTGGCTTAAACAACAGAAATTCTCCCTTCTGGAGGCTAGAATTTCAAGATCCCCATGCTGTTAGGATTGGTTTCTGTAGAGGCCTCTCCTCCCGCTTCTTGCTGTGTCCTCACATAGCCTTTCCTCTGTGCAAGTGCAGCCAGAGAGAGAGAGAGCACAAGAGCAAGCTCTTGTATGTTCCTCGTCTTATAAGGACACCAGTCCTATCGGACCAAGACCGTGTGACCTCTCTTACCCTTTATTGCCTCCTGTAGGCCCTGTCTCCAAGAGCAGTCATATAAGGGGTTGGGGCTTCAACATATGACTTTGAGGGGGACACATTTCAGTCCATAGCACCTCCTATTGAGCGACGTCTGGGTTGTTTTGGATCACTCTTTTGCTGGTACAAATGGTGCTGCAGAAGTGACCTTGTGCTGATGTCATTTTGTATTTTTGCCAGCCTGTGTGTGAGATCGATTCCTAGACAACAGGCTTTCTGGATCAAAGGGTAAATTAATGTGATTTTGCTGGATATTGCAGAATTCCTCTCCATTGAGATGATACCAATTTGTATTCCCAACTGTAGTATATAGGAGTCTACTTCCTTATAATCTCGCAGAGTGTACTGTAAAACTTCTTGATTTTTGCCAAGGCAATAGGTGAGAATTAGCATCCCTCAGTGTAGTTTTAATTTGCACTTCTTTTAATAGGAGTGAGGTTGAGCATCTTCTGTGTGGAAGAACTGTGTGCATGTTTTCTTCTGTGAACTAGCCATTCATGCTTTGGCTTAATTAGCTTGATTACAGTGACAGAGGACCTCTATGGCCATGGATCTCTGTAACAGCAGGTCGAGTTCTCCTTCTCATGACGTGTCTGCTGTGAAGCAGCTGCAGCTCTGCTCTGCCCTGCCCCCAGCACCCGCACATTTCAGCCTATTCCCTATTTAGAATATGCCAGTGTCATGGCAGGGCAAGAGCAAGAGCTGGTAGAAACATGCTTTGTCTCCTAAAGCCTCTGCTCAGCTGTAGCTTACTTCCATTCACATGCCACTGGTCAGAGCACACGGCCAAAGCCATTCTGGGGATTGGAAAAGGCCATGTATACTCTCCCAAAGGAGACACTGCAGGTCACGTGGCAGGAGGACAGGGTGGAGAAATGTGAAATCCTGTTGCCCAGATTACAAGAGAAGGACTTTGTGGTGGTGGTGATATTTTCATTGCAGTTACAAAAGTTTTAATTTACCTATGTTTGTGTACATGTTTAAATGATGTCCATCTAATATGTGGTAAGCTCTTCGAGGGCAGGAGTTTGGATTTTTTGCTTACTATTATATCCCCGGTGCCTACCACAGTCTCTAACACGTACTAAACAATCTGTGGATAGTTTTGAATGAATGAATAATTATGAATGTAACTATTTTCTTCCTGACTTTTCACATATCAATCTTAGGTTTTCATGGTCTAATATATGATAATAAAACTGAATCTATGAAGACAATTAACCTCCTTCAGCGAATGAATATTTACCAAGAGGTTTTTCTCAGTATTTTATATAGAGTTCTACCCATACAGGTATGTTATGTTTTGTGACATTGAATTGTTAATATCAGATGAAAGTCAAAGTCTGCCATTTTGAACTGAAAGTTGTCACATATATCCTTCTGATCTTCAACTAGTTTAGTAGAAAATCAGCAATACCATAATTTTTCCATGTATATTGTGAACTTTGTATTTTATAAGATACTGCTTTTTATTTACATGAGATATAAGGTTTTTGTACATAGATGCTTCCTGGCTTGTAATATATGTATGCAGTCTAGAAGTTGATAAATACTTTCATTTGGATATGTATAATCACTCCTGATGGATCTTGGAGATAAAAAAATTTGTAAAGTCAGCAAATCACAATGACCCCTTCTCATGTGAATGAAGTACCATCAGGCAGTTAGGTATAAACTTTCTAGAGTAAAGAGTGAAGCCAGACCCCCTTACCGACTTCCTTCTCCTGTCTCTTCTTGGTGTTAGGAAGAAAGCCTGCCCACACGCTTCTCTAATAGATGAAAGGGGGTGTGGGCTTGCTGCTGGGAATTAGGGGCAAGCTCCTGCATATTCTGTTCCTACTGTCATGTTTTAAGTGGCACTGAGGAGGGTTAGGGGTCACCTGACAAGCATGTTTTATTGTTCCTTTTTACAGAAATATTTAGAGCCGGTTTATTTTTATATTTACACCTTATTTGGGCTCCAGGCGATCTATGTCACAGCTCTCTACGTAACCAGCTGGCTCCTTAGTGGTACGTGGCTATCAGGACTGTTGGCAGCTTTCTGGTATGTCACAAATAGGTGAGTTGGAGTCAGTGTGCTTCTCTTCTTTCCAAAATGTGAGTAAAAATGAAGTCACTTCATTTCCAGCTCAGAGAAACTTCTTCTGCCACATTTGTTTGGTTGGAAGCATTTTCTCTGTGGTTTACCTGGTGGTTTACTCAATTTTTCTTATTTAGTTAGGGAGAAAGCGCTACTTAACTTACATATAATGCCAGCTGAGGAACAGATCATTGAGTTACAAATAAAGAAAACCATCCATAATAATCCCAAACCTATTACCTGTTTGCTGTGTGATCAAGATTTCTCCAGCCACATATCTCATCTCTTAAAGAGTTTTTTAAATTGACAAATAGTAATTGTACATATTCATGGAATACATAGTGATTTTTCAATACATATAGAGTGTATACTGATCAGATCAAGGTAGTTAGCATATCAGTCATTATAAAGTTTTTGGGGGTTTTTTGCTCTTTTTTAAAGCCAATGAAGATTTTTAAAAATTTTATTTAGGGATTGTTTTTTGTGGAGACAGGATCTCTCTCTCTCTATGTTGCCCAGGCTGGTCTTGAACTCCTGGCGTCAGGCAGTGCTCCCAGCTTGGCCTCCCAAAGTGCTAGGATTACAGGCATGAGCCGCTATGCCTTGCCTAAAAAAGTTTTAATTAGATCCTCACTATCAACCTTAAAAGGGTTGTGCATGGCTCTCAATTAGTAGAACATAAAGATATATAAACGCAAGGGCATTTTTGCTTTAATTAATATCTATTATTAATTTTATAAGCAGTAGAGCCTTATGAAGTTACATAAGAAAAAACATATTCAGGCTGGGTGCAGTGGCTCATTCCTGTAATCCCAGCACTTTGGGAGGCTGAGACAGGTAGATCACCTGTGGTCAGGAGTTTGAGACCAGCCTGGCGAACATGGTAAAACTCCATCTTTAAAAATATATATATATATATATGGTTATTCAAGATCATTGAATTATTGCCTGACCTACAGTGGCAACACCAGTATTCAGTAGGAGTCAAAACTTGAGCATGAGTTCTCATACAGGTTTTATTTTGTAATTCTAAGCAAATTACTTTTAGTACAATCCTAGGGGGTGTTTACTGTATGCCAAGCACTTTACAAGGTGCTTTATATATATTCTTCTAAGAACCCTATAGATACTACTATTATCCCCATTTTAGAAATGATAAAATTGAGTTTTAAAAGGTTATGTTTTATACAGAGATATAGATATACAGATATCTATATGTATCTTTCTTTTATGTAGAGATATATGCAGATATAAATACATCGTTTGATATATATAGATATATAGGTATCTATATCTCTTATATAGAAATATATGTAGATATAGATACATTGTTTGATATAGAGATACACACACACACACGTATGTATGTGTTGTATATGTGTATCATTTATTGAATGCCTAGTACGTTTGGGGATGATTCTTGGTGCTGAGTGTATGAAGATGAAGAATCTTACCTATACTTGCCATCTTGGGGTTCACATTCTAGAAAGGCAGGAAGTTTTTTTAAAAAAATACCACCAATGTCATATTTAAGACTTAAGTGTAAGAAACAGCAAAGAAATACAGAGAGAGGGAAAATTGCCACTTGACACTAATGAAGTTAGAGATAAATAAAAGTAAGGGTTTGGCATGATACATTTGTGTGTTTAGGAGTCAAGCCAACCTGGGCTTGAACCCTGAGTGCTAAGGGCATACCCATGGACAGAGCATTTAAACACTCTCTATGCCAATTTTATGTTACATGAATGATGACGATAATAAGGACAATTATTGAGAACCAGTGGCCAGAATCTTAATGTAATATACTTTCACTGAGAAAGTCTACAAGGAAATTATTTTAAAAACTATCACTTTGGCCATTTGTGTTTTCTTTTGTGCAGAATAGATACCACAAGAGTTGAGTTCACCATCCCACTGAGGGAGAACTGGGCGCTGCCATTCTTTGCAATTCAGATAGCAGCAATTACGTATTTCCTGAGACCAAACTTACAGCCTCTTTCTAAAGTAAGTGTTTATAAAATTTCATATATTTTTAATCCCCCAATTTTATATGAGAAGCTTCAAAAAACTGTGAGGTGCTTAGTATCCCAATGCATGTGAATAGTTCTTATTCCACGACCAATTTTTAAACTTGAGTTAAATTAAGTTTTCTTTTCCTGAGCTTTTTCCTACTTTGCAAAGAAAATGTTTTCATTTTTGATGTTAAAAATGTACTCTACATAATCTACCCTTAAATAGTTGCAGCAAACCCACACACAATTTCTGCAAAACTGTCAGAATTTTTAAGCCCTTGCTCTTGAGATGTGATTTGGTGCATTATCGCCTCCATAATAGTGTGGAATACACACACCGTATGTGAATATTTATATGCAAAGTGTCACTTTATGATAGTTAGAGCTTAAATAACAAATGCAAGGGTTTTCAGAGCAACAGTTTATGGTTTTTCTGTTTGGTTTATAGAGATACTGGCTGCTCTTGAGAAAACTTGTCTGCAAGGTTTTTTATTACTAGAGACATGTAAATTATACAAAGGTTTTCTTTTTACAGAGGCTGACACTTCTTGCCATTTTCATATCAACTTTTCTCTTTAGTCTGACATGGCAATTTAATCAATTTATGATGCTGATGCAAGCATTAGTGCTGTTCACACTGGACTCCCTGGACATGCTGCCAGCAGTGAAGGTGAGCTTTGCTTGCTTTTCTCACTTAAGATTTTCGCCATTTAGTGTTTTTATATCATAGAATGAGATGAAAGTATGCAAGTGCTTATGGATAAAATTGAAGCTGTTTCTTAGATCTGCTGTAAATTTGCTGTGGTCAATTGAAGCTGAGTCATTTATGAAGCCTAGTTTGACCATCTTAACTTTTATTCTGCTTATTTTAAGTTAAAAAATGGAATGGATTTATTTTGGGGCATAAATGCCTGGGTCAGTTGTTATTTATAGAGATGACTTAAATTTCGAAATATAGATAGCTCTTTTAAAATTTCTGTGTATTGCTATTTCTTAAAAAGAACTCAATAGGTATATAACAGCTTTTCTGTAGTACTTTATAAAATTTTCATAGTAACGTTTAACTAATATGGGATGTGAATCCCTTTTGACTGGCTAAAAGTCACATGTGAAATAAAGAAACCCATCTCTGTCTCCCAGTGTCTGCTACTGTCATTTAATCACATTTTTTCATGTGTAAAAATATGATTTTATGTATTGTGTACAGTTTTAAAATGGCTTATAGTTACTATTCTAAAGTAGCAGTAACTTAAATATTTTCCAAGAATAATAAAATACTTTCTCCAGATCTAAGGTAAGGCAGCAAAGTAGCCCAAAGATTTGTTTTGTTTATTCCATATCAAAGGAGATGCAGTAAGCTTCCGTAACTGACTGAGTCTGAATTAAGAAACATGAAAGCCAACCAACAAATACACATTGCCTGTCTACTGAGACACTGTAATAGGATGGGCACTACAGAAAATGCCAACATAAGTAATTCATTGTCGTAGCCACAGGTTGCCATTTAGCTTAGGAAACAAAGATACAACAAGAACAGGTAGACAAATGGTAGCTGCCAATTAGCAATACTGATATATCTAAAAGAAGAAAAGTTATTTTTAGGCAGAAAAGTGTTTACAGAAGTGAGAAGCTAGAACTGGACCACCTGGATCACAAATGAGGGTAGAATGTGGGTGGTATGTCGGGAGTGGAAGCAAAATAGGAAGGTGGAATATGGCAAGAAGAGCAAGTAGATAGGGCAGAGTTTATATATGTATATAAAATGTTTAGTGTTTCTGCAGATGTGCCAGTGGCCACTCACACACTTCTGGTAACCTATACACTCCTATAATCCTTTTTTAGTATGGTTTCACAGTAAGTATCAAAAGCCTAAAAATGTGTTTGCCTTTTCACCAACATTTCTACCCTTATAAATTTGTCCTAAGTAAATAATCTACCATCTTCATTTTAGTTGTATCATAAGAAAAAGCTGGGAGGAAGAGATAAAAAGAAATAAAAGAAAAAAACTGGAAATGACTTGAGTCAATAGCAATAGGATATACTTAAATAAATTATGGCATATCTATGTAATCAAATAGTGTATAACCATTAGTTCCTCCCGTATATTTTTTGAAAAAGCAAAACAGAGAAAATAAGTAAAGGTTTTGGAAAAATACACAATAAAGTATTAACAGTCAGCTACATGGTGGATGTTCTGTATATTCTTTTTGTTCTTTAGATCTTTTGATTTTTTCTGATAATGAACATGTATCTCTCTGGTGTTTTTTTTTTTTTTTGAGATGGAGTCTCACTTTGTCTCCCAGGCTGGAGTGTAGTGGCACAATCTTGGCTCACTGCAACCTCCACCTCCTGAGTTTAAGCGATTCTCCTGTCTCAGACTCCCAAGTAGCTGGGAATACAGGTATGCACCACCACACCCAGTTAATATTTCTATTTTTAGTAGAGATGGGGTTTTGCCATGTTGCTCAGGCTGGTCTTGAACTCCTGACCTCAAGTGATCCACCTGCTTTGGCCTCCCAAAGTGCTGGGATTACAGGCATGAGCCACTGTGCCCATCTGAACATGTATGTCTTTTAAAATTAAAGGTACTGTTTCGGCTCACATATACAACATGTTAAAGTATTAGAGCTAATTTATTTTATATTTAGTTCTAAACTTTGTTCAACTTTTACATTTGAAACTATGTTGATATTAAAAGTAGTTTTAAGTACCTGACTTTAAGGAGGATTATTATTACAATGAAAGAATCTTTAGTTATAAAACTTAACTGCTATCAGCTCTGAGAATAACTGGCTTTTTCATCTTAGGCAAGTGATTTAACTTAGTTTCTCCATAAATTAGAATCACTTCTCTCTAACCATGTCCAATTGGAAAGAGTTGGAATAATTGGTATAGAAAAAGGTAATACAAATTCAGAGCTCAGTGTGGTGATAAGAAGCAGTATGTTCTTCAGTACGTGTTGTCGTCTTTTTATGAATGATGAAACTCTTACCAGCAAAAGCTCAAGTTTGCAGTCAGAAATGTGAACAGAGTAAAACAGAACAGCAAACATATTATGAAGCGTATCCTTTTGCTTAATTAAAGGTTAAAATATGGAGGTTAATAAAGTTTTCTTAATCTGTTTCCACAACAGATTATTTGGAACAAATTACCTAAGAGATTATTTTAAGTTAAGATTATTTTAACCCTATGTGGTTCCAGACAAGAGGGAGTAGACACATTTCTCTCTATTCCTCCTCAAAGTACATTTAAAAACCCTAGACCGTGTGTGTGTGTGTGTATCTATCACAAACTTAAGAGGAGTTTGAGAGGTAGAAAGAAAAAATCAGACTGCCTAGAGACCTTGAGACCAGAGGGAAAATAGGGCAGCAAATTTCTTGGGTTTTCTTTTTGCCCCACATATCCTTGATTGGGTGCTGGAGAAGTCAGAAACCTGGAAATACCAATGGACTCAATCAAACAAAAAGCCTCCTCCCTCTAGCAAAAGGACCAGAAGAGAGGAAGCCTAACAAAACAGAAAACCTTCAGACATTAACTGCCTTATTCCAGCCAAATGCTACAGCAAAAACCATAGCCCCACTCCCACCTCCATCAGCAAAGCTCAGTGAGGAGCCTAGACTCCTACCCTCACCTAGCTGTCACTAGGCATGCCTCGCTTCCTGTCAGAGCTATGTCAGAGAAGTCTAGTAGGGAACCAGAACTTTCAGCATCTCCCAGAGAAATCCATGAAGGCCACATGGGAAACGTGGACTTCAACCCTCATTCAGTGATAATGAGACATCCTGTCCCCTCTCTGTCAGGATGGTGTCAAAGGAGGCGAACAGGGAAGTTGAGACTCTAACCACCACCCAAATGTAATAAGCCTTTCTCTACCTACTGCTCTACCTCCATGTCAGTGGAGGCCATGTAAGGAGCAGTGGTGATACACTTCTATCTCACCCAGCCAGGATGTATTAGCAGGGACCTATACAGAGCCTGAACTTTCACCTTCACTCAGCAGTGAGGAAGTACACCTTCCCCTGACCCCGAGATGTCAATGGAGATCAAGTGGGCACCTTGGACTTCCATTTCCATCTGGAAGTAATGAAGCAGCACCCTTCCTTCCCCGTTAGCATAGTGTTGGCATAGTTTGAATGTTTTTGTGGTCCCCTGCCAAATTTATATGTTGAAACCCAAACTCCCAAGGTGATTGTATTAGGAGATAGGGCCTTTTAGGAGGTGATTAGTGCCATTCTAAAATAGACACAAGGGAGTTGTTTCATTCCTTTCACCATGTAAGGAGAACATAGCAAGAAAGTGCCATCTGTGAACCAGGAAACGAGCCCTCACCAGACACTGGATCTCCCAGCTCCTTGATCTTGGACTTCAAGATCTAGAACTATGAGAAACAACTTTTTTGTTGTTTATAAGCTATCCAGATTACAATATTTTGTTAGATAGCAACCTAAATGGACCAAGACATATGGTGTCACAGAAGCCCTGCTAACATGGCAGATTTAAGTAAGATCCAGGGTCCTATAATGTTATAGAATACAGTTAAAAATCACTTCTTAAGCTGAGTGCAGTGGCTCATGCCTGTAATCCCAGCACTTTGGGAGGCGGAGGCAGGCAGATCATTTGAGGTCGGTTCAAGATCAGCCTGGGCAACATGGTGAAACCCCATCTCTACTAAAAATACAAATATTAACTGGGTGTGGCAGCATATGCCTGTGATCCTAGCTACTCCGGAGACTGAGGCAGGAGAATAGCTTGAGCCCAGAAGGTGGAGGTTGTAGTGAGCTGAGATTGGGCCACTGCATTCCAGCCTGGGCAACAGAGCAAGACACCATCTCAAAAAAAAAAAATTACTTTTTGCCGGGCGCGGTGGCTCAAGCCTGTAATCCCAGCACTTTGGGAGGCCGAGGCGGGTGGATCACGAGGTCAAGAGATCGAGACCATCCTGGTCAACATGGTGAAACCCCATCTCTACTAATACAAAAAATTAGCTGGGCATGGTGGTGCGTGCCTGTAATCCCAGCTACTCAGGAAGCTGAGGCAGGAGAATTGCCTGAACCCAGGAGGCGAGGTTGCAGTGAGCCGAGATCGCTCCATTGCACTCCAGCCTGGGTAACAAGCGAAACTCGGTCTCAAAAAAAAAAAAAAAAAAATTACTTTTTATATTAAGAATCAGGAAAATCTCTCTTGAGTGAAAAGAGACAATAGATGCTAACACTGAGATAGACATAAATTGGAATTATCTGACAAGGAATTTAAGGTATCCATCATAAAAAGACTTCATTGAGCAATTACAAATGCACTTGAAACAGATGAAAATACAAACTCTAAGCAAAGAAGTAGAAGATATAAAGAAGAATCTAATAATTGTTTCTAGAAAATCCACGCAACAACAGCAAAATACTCATTCTTTTCAAGCATTCACAGAATACTTACCAACATAGACTATATCCCAGGCCATAAAACAACAACAAATATAAAATTATGGAGAATATAATCTCTGACTATAATGGATTCAAATAAGAAATCAATACAGAAAAGTAACAGGAAATGTTTCAATAGTTGGGAATTAAACTCATTATTACATATATAGTAGTAATAGCCAGAATAACCACTTTATAAATTTATAAAAATATACACTGAAAAACAAAGAGTCAAAGAGGAACCCTTTGAGAACACTGAACTCAGTGAAAATGAAAATGAAGCATATCCAGATTTGTGGGACGCATCCAAAGCAGTGCTAAGAAGAAAATATGTAGCACTAAAATGTTTACATTAGAAAAGACAAAAAGTCTGAAGTCAGTCATCCAAGGTCTCACCTTAAAATACAAAAATGGAGCAAAATAAATTCAAGCCAGGAGAAGAAAATAATAAAGAACAGAAATCAATGATATTGAAAACATATGAGTAGTAGAATCCATTAAAAAGAGCTAGCTCAGTCAGGCATGGTAGCTCACGCCTATAATCCCAGCACTTCGGAAGGCCGAGGCAGGTGAATCACCTGAGGTCAGGAGTTCGAAACCATCCTGACCAACATGTTGAAACCCCGTCTCTACTAAAAATGCAAAAATTAGCTGAGTGTAGTAGTGGTAGGTACCTGTATCCCAGCTACTTGGGAGGCTGAGAAGGAGAATCGCTTGAACTCAGTAGGTGAAGGTTGCAGTGAGCAGAGACCATGTCATTGCACTCTAGCCTGGGCAATGACAGTGAAACTCCATCTCAAAAATAAATAAATAAACAGAGCTAGCTCTTTGAAAGATTAGTAAAATTGCAAACCTCCTCCATAATTGGCTTGGAACATTAAAAACTTTTCAATCTTAACAGACTGATTAAAAAGTTCGGAGTCTCAGCAAGAGTTTGTTGGGGGCGGGTTGTTGATAAATTACTTAATGGATACAATTCACATTACTTGAGTGATAGATACATGAAAAGCCCAGACTTCACCACTATATGTTATATACATGTAACAAAACTGTACTTGTACTCCTTAAATTTATACAAGTAAAATATATAAAACAAAGTCTGAGTCTCTGTGGCACTATTTATGTGGTAGCATAGTGGTTAAGAACACAGATTCTACAACTAGACTGCCTAGGTTTGAATGAGTCATATATAGGACATGTAGAACAATGCTTGGTGTTTTATTAATGTTAAACAGATTTTTTTTTTTTTTTAAGACAAAGTCTCACTCTGTCGCCCAGGCTGGAGTGCAGTGGCACAATCTTGGCTCACAGCAACATCTGCCTCCCAGGTTCAGGCAATTCTCCTGCCTCAGCCTCCTGAGTAGTTGGGATTACAGGCGTGCACCACCACACCCAGCTAATTTTTGTATTTTTAGTAGAGATGGGGTTTCACCATGTTGGTCAGGCTGGTCTCAAACTCCTGACCTCATGATCCGCCCACCTCGGCCTCCCAAAGTGCTGGGATTACAGTTGTAAGCCACCGCGCCCAGCCATTAAACAGATATTAACTGTGGTTATTATGAATGGTGATGAGGAGCATGAACATGATCCATTGAAGACAACTGCAGTTATTCTACACAGAAAGGATGTACAGTTGACCCTGGAACAAAACAGGGGCTACGGGTGCCAGCCCTCCTCCCAGCAGTTGAAAATCTGGGCACAATTTTTACTTCCCAAAAACTTAACCACTAGAAGCCTTACCAATAACATAGTTGATTAACACACATTTTGTATGTGATATGTTATATACTATATTCTTACAATAAAGTAAGCTAGAGAAAAAGGAAATGTTAAGAAACCAAAAGGAAGAGAAAATATATTTACTGTTTAATAAGTGGAAGTGGATCATCACAAAGGTCTTCATCCTTATCGTCTTCCCGTTGCTTAGGCCGAGGAGGAGGCACAGGAGGGTTGGTCTTGCTGTCTCAGGAGTGGCAGAGGCAGAAGAAAATCTATGTATGATTGGACTTGCGTTTTTCAGGGGTCAACTATATTCTTGCTGCCTTGTTTCTATACTGTACTGTACTAATAGAACTGGGAAAGAATATCTAGTATATTACTGATAATCATAATCCAGGACTTCCTAATATACAGTACTGCTCAATTTTACATTTTTGGCTGTCATCAGCAATGTTTTGAATATATATAAAACTATACAATCTTGTTGTTATATAAACTGCCCCTTTTTCTAGAAATATGCTCACTTGATATAAAAAGAACTGTAAATATAAAAAACACCCACAAATACAGGCAAACAGAAAGATTAAAAAAAAAAAGCATTTGTAAATGAGTTAATATCCTTTAAGAGTTCCTGCAAATCCGTAAGAAAACCATTTATAAACCAATGAGAAAAGGGAACAAACAACTCAAACACTTCCTAGAAAGATGAGCATCAAAAAGAGTCAAATGCATAGGTGTAAATTTAACATGAAGTGACAACTTGTGCTTTATGAAACACTGGAAAAGCATTGTTGAAAGTTTTAAATGCCTAGATTGCAAAGATAATGCATGTTCTTGGATTGGAAGACTTACTATTGTTAAGATGGCAGTGCTTCCCAAATTGATCTACAGATTTAACACATTCCCTCTCAGAATCCCAGGAGAAGTTTTTGCAGAAATTGACAAGCTGATCCTGAAATTCATATGGAAACTTAGGGGACCCAGAATAGCTAAAACAATCTTGAAAAAGAAGAGTAAAATTGGAAGACTCACACTTTCCAATTTCAAAATGTACTACAACACTGTAGTAATCAGGACAATGTGATACTGGCAGAAGGATTGACATAAACCCATGGAACAGAATTGAGAGAGAGGAATAAACCCTCACAAGAAATGGTCAATTGATTTTCAACAAGGATGTGAAGGTAATTAAACAGAGAATGAATGGTCTTTTCAACAAATGGTGCAGGAATAACTGATATCGACATGCAAAAGAATGAAATTGAGCCCCTTCCCTTCCATACACACCAATTAACTCAAAGTGAATCACAGACCTAAGTATAAGAGCTAAAACTGAAACTTTCAGAAGAAAACATAATAACTCTTCATGACCTTGGAGTAACACAAACCTACTTAGATACAACACCAAAAACACAACTGACTTTTTTAAAAAGTAGATTAATTGGACTTCATCAAAATTAAAACTATTGTGCTCAGAGGTGTACTGCTAAGAAATTAAAAAGACAACCCATGGAACAAGAGAGAATATTTGCAATCATATATCTGATCAGGAACTTCCAGAATATATGAAGAACTCTTATAACTCTTTCAGTGATAACATAGCAAAGGATTTGGGTAGATATTTCTCCAAGTAAGATACATAAATGTCCAATAAACACATGAAAAGATGCTCAATATCATTAGCTATCAGAGAAATGCAAATCAAAACCACAAGCAGATACCACTTTACACCCACTTGATGGCTAAAATTAAAAAACAGACAAATGTCACGGATGTGGAGAAATTAGAACTCTCATACATGGCTGATGATGAATTGTAAAATGGTATACACTTTGAAAAAAAACATTTCCTCAGCATTTCCTGATTTTAAATATAGGGTTACCATATGATTTAGCAATCCCACTCCTAGATACATACCCAAGAAAAATGAAAACATATATCTATGCAAAAATGTCTGTATATGAATGTTCATAGCAGTGTGATTCATAACTACAAAGTGGAAACCACCCAAATGCCCATATCCCTTCCATAAACAATGTAGTCTGTCCATACAGTAAATAGCGTTCAACAATAAAAAAGAATGTTGGTACATGCTGCAACATGGATGAAACTTGAGAACACCATGCTAAAAGAAGATAGCCAAAAAAGACTGCGCTTTATTCCACTTCTGTGAAATGTCCAGAATATATGCATCTGTAGAGAACAGTATGTTAGTGGTCGCTGGAGCTGGCGGTAGGGGATGAGGGATTGTGCTGGCTAATGCATATAGGTTTCTTCTGAAGTTATGAGAATGTCACAAAATGATACTGAGGTGATAGTTGCACAACTCTGTGAATAAACCAAAAATCATGAAGCGTACATTTTAAATGGGTGAATTGGATGGCATATGAATTATATCAACTAATAAAACTGCTAAGAAGGAAAAACTCTTCCTTCTCTAACCAGTAATTGTACTCAGGAATCTATCCCTAAGGAAATATATTTATTCCTCCATTACTCCAATACTTATTAAGTGCCACTCATCTAGTGGGTATTGTTTAAGGTGCTGGGGATACAGCAGTGAACAAAATGCATAACTAATCAGAGAATTAGATCAGAAATTCTGAGAATCAGATCTGAAAAAAACTTTTTAAAGGGATGTTCACAAGCCAGAAACACCTAAATGGTCCAGTGGCAAACAAATTATGGCATATGGTGGTATGTTACATAACCATTTAAAATGTAATTTCACAGAATAGTCACTGATGTGAGAAAATGATACGGTAGGATGTGAAGAATGTAGAATCCTGTATGTGAAATACTATATACTGCTGTGAAATCAATATTATTTCTTTAGGTAATGGTGCTGGGTTTTGACTCAAGAGCCCACCTATCGATTGCTATTTCTTTTTTGTGTTTTTTTCCAAAGTGTCTAACTCTCATAGAGTAAGATACATTATCTTTATGATCCTAAAGATCATCAGCATCCATTTCCCTGAGTTCCCATTGACACTAAGCAAAAGCACTGAACTGCTGCAGGCCTCACTTTTCAATGCCTCTATCAATAGGTTTGTTTCCCTTGAGGTTAAGAGAACAAAACCATAGGGAAAATCGGGTTTGCTGCTGAATAAAACTGGTATTTTTCACATGCCAGGATGAGTATGGCATTGTCTAATTTGAAAAAGAAGAAAACTAACAGAATAAATGTCTACTCTTTATATTAGAGACTGCCTTTTGTGTGTGTGTGTGGTGTGTTTTGTGTATTGAAGTTAGTTGTGTTTTGCTTCTTTCGGTGTCAACCTGCCAACACTTTTCATTACATCCAGATTTATCTTTAGTGCTTATGATATGCCAGCCATTTCCTTCCCACCCACCTGCCTTTTTTTTTTGGAGACCAGGTCTTGCTCTGTTGCCCAGGCTGGAGTGCAGTGGAACGATCATAGCTTACTGCAGACTCGACCTCCTGGACTCAAGTGATCCTCCCGCTTCAGCCTCCTGAGTAGCTGGGACTACAGGCTTGCACTACCACACCTGGCTAGTTTTTTATTTTTGTAGAGACAGGATCTCGCTATGTTGCCCAGGCTGGTCTTGAACTCCCAGGCTCAAGTGAACCTCCTGTCTCAGCTTCCCAAGATGTTAGGATTACAGGCATTACCCACTGTGTTGGCCACTAGGCATTTTCATACATTACCACATCTGGTTCAGCTCTGTGAGGAAGGTGTCATTATCTCTTGTTCACAAATGAACAATTTAGGTCACATAGCTGGTTTGCACCAGAATCAGAACTGCAGTACAGGTGCTATTGGTGCCAGAGCTGATGTCATTGCCCACTGTACTGTGCTGCCTGCTATGAAGCTGTGAGGTCAGAGATGACAAGGTTGTCTAGCAGGAGGGGTTTGCAGTCTAATCAGGGCATCTGGGCACACACTCATACAAAGCAAGGAATGAATGAGTACTATATAGATTATAGAAAACTAGGAAATAACAGAACACAGTAAAGTACTTATTGTTGGCCATAAACAGTAACTGAAATAGTTGAAAAGAAAAACTGATGATTACAAATGGCCCTTGCCAATTCCCAGTAATAAATACATTTATGCTGTTTATTTCCTCTACTTCATATTATCCCTGTTTACCTCCCTTTTTAAACAGTTGGTATGTATATGATTTAGGTTCCTTTTTTAGATCATGTTTTGTTTTTTTTTTTTTTGAGATATACTCTGTCGACAGGCTGGAGTGCAGTGGTGCAATCTCAGCTCACTGCAACCTTCGCCTCCTGGGTTCAAGCAGTTCTCCTGTCTCAGCCTCCCGAGGAGCCAAGATCACGGGCACGCCACTACACCCAGCTAATTTTTTTTTTTTTTTTTTTTTTTTTTTTAGTATAGATAGGGTTTCACCATGTTGGCCAGGCTGGTCTCGAACTCTTGACCTCAGATGATCTGCCAGCCTTGGCCTCCCAGAGTGCTGGGATTATAGGCATGAGCCGGTGCACCAGCCTAGATGGTGTTTTTTGAAGCTAGTGTTTCTGCATTATTTGTAAGCTGAGGTGTATCCAACTCATGACCAACATCTTGGCATGTGGTAGTCTCTTGGTAAAATATTTCTACTCATCTAGTCTTTGGTTCTTTCAGGCAACGTGGCTGTATGGAATACAGATAACAAGTTTACTCCTGGTCTGCATTCTTCAGTTTTTTAATTCCATGATTCTTGGATCGCTGCTCATCAGTTTTAACCTTTCAGTATTAATTGCAAGAAAACTTCAGGTAGGACTTCTTTTTGTCCTTTATGAAAGTAAACTTTTTTTTTTTAAATTTCTTGGCTCATTGAACCTTATTTCATGCAGCATATGAAGGGAAATAATTTACAACGCAATTCCCACTAAAAAGCACAAGTGGTGGTGTGTGCTTTTTCAAATGTATGTGGTAACATTTCTGTTTCAGGCTTTGTGAGGTCATCCTTTTGTTTTGACAGTTATTTCTTAGAGAATTGGAACTTTACCTTCAATGTGGGGATCAGCCAGTGAAGCTTGGTTGAATAATTTAAAGTTTAAGTAAAAGAGAAAAGTTTGTAACTTTTACGTATGTGAACTCAGGAGCGAGAAAAGTCTCTGCTTGTGGTGGGAGCATGTTCATCACAGCCCTTCACGTTGGTGGTCACCTTGTTAATCTTTGACGTAGTAATACTACTCTTTTCCCCATCCTTCCATACTATATTAACTCTGTTTTGAGAATTTTGAGACTCCAAATAAATAACTTCAGAAATAATGGGACATTTCCTAGGGTATTGTAAAATCATGTTTAAAAACAATGACTTGCTCTTTTGGCTTTATTGATATAATTACATTTCTTAATGTTTACATAAAATATGAGTCATTGGTTTTTACTTAAAATTTTAACATCCTATTTTCTTTCACATATGCTGGAAATATTTCTGTGTCAAGAAGCCATTTTGTTTACCACTTTGAGAAGACTAAATCATTCTTCTTATTAGTCTTTTGAGTGAGAATTGTTATGGATAAGGTATAATAATTTTTTTTTTTGAGATGGAGTCTAGCTCTGTCACCCAGGCTGGAGTGCGGTGGCACAATCTTGGCTCACTGCAACCTCCGCCTGCCAGGTTCAAGCAATTCTCCCTCAGCCTCCTGATAGCTGGGATTACAGGCGCCCGCCACCATGCCCAGCTAATTTTTGTATTTTTAGTAGAAACAGGGTTTCACTGTATGGGCCAGGCTGGTCTCAAACTCCTGACCTTGTGATCCGCCCCCCATTGGCCTCCCAAAGTACTGGGATTACAAGTATGAGGCACCACGCCCGGCCATAAATATTTTTTTGGAACCAGGGTTTTAGTCGACTATCAAAAACAGCAGTTCACAGTCATCCTTTTAACCTTAAATATAAATAAACATTACTCTTATTTGGACTGTTTAGATATTATGTTTAACAATGTATAAAATTATCTGAAGGTTATAAGAACATTATTATATGTCAGAGGGCACAATGTACTTCTTTTTATACCCATAGGTCTTTTATGTAATTGACTTGTAACTATATCTGTGAGGTAAGAATTAATGGATAAAAGATGTAACAGTTTGTTTAGTCAGCATATCCTGAGTACCTTCCAAATGGCAGACCCCATTCCTCCAGTTGCTAAGTTCTTAAAAAATAATTAGGAAAAAAAAGGCTAGGACACATTTTCTCATCTTATGAAGCTTATTATTAAGAGATTCATTTACTACTCGAAAATCACAAATGTTAAGACAGTGTACCGTCATGAAAATGAGGAGGTTATATTTTTCACGTATATTTTCCCTTTATGTTGTATTAGCCAGTGTTTTTAAATCCTTAAGTAAGCTCATCTTCACTGTTTATGAAGTTATATTAAAACTTAAGAATTAAAACATAACTCTTTTAATTTCTAGAAAAATCTGAAAACTGGAAGCTTCCTTAATAGGCTTGGGAAACTTTTGTTACATTTATTTATGGTTTTATGTTTGACACTTTTTCTCAACAACATAATTAAGGTAAGTTTTGAAAATGACATATTTAATGTATTTTTTTAATTAATGGCATTGGAGATAATTTTTGAAATTTTCTTTTTCTTTTTTAATAAACTAATTTTTTTAGAGACAGGATCTTGCTTTTTCCCAGGCTAGCACTGAATACCTGGTCTCAAATGTCCCTCCCACCTTAGCCTCCCAAGTTGCTGGGACTACAAGTGTGCACCACCATACCTGGCTTCTTTGAAAATATCAATTTTAAATACCTTCTTGCTTTATAAAGTGTATTAGCATGTCTAAAGAGTTATTAGTTTTGCTTCAAACAGACTCAGCTTTAACTCTGTCTTACTAACAAGGATTATTTTGTTGATTTTAGTCATTAATTTCTATGTACTCTTCAACACGTTCCCCCTTGAACTTACTCACCTTTTGTTATGAAACTTTAAAGAGCTTAACTTAAAAAGCATTAAACAAACAAATATTTCTCTACATTTAAAAATTTTATTTTTAGTACCATAGTATACACATAGCTTTCTATACTGTGGTAGTAAAACAAAACAAAAAAGACATGATTTTTATTGAGTTCAGTTAGTAAGTAAACTGGCCTTACTATCCACTTTCTGCTAGAAAGAAGAGTTGAGTTCATTTTTCCCAACATTTAATTGACTTTAACAGCCCTAACAGAACAACTCATTTAGTATCATAGGCATCCATTGGTTTTATGTCCAGTAGGTGCTTTGCTAAGATTTTTACATTGCCCCAGGGGCTCTGCTTGGTTTAACATGCATTTTAAATGTTTTTATTGGCTTTTTAATTTTTTTTTTCAGGGTAGGCTTTATTAAAGGTATAGTTCTTGGACCTTGATATTCCATTTGTTTTTATGCTAGAGCAAAACTACATTGATTTCTTCAGATAATTTTGCCTGTCCTAGAAGGTTGGTCACAGGAAGCCTGATAGAATTTCTTTACCATTTATATTATTATATATGGATTTTTTAAGCCACAAATTTAAAATAGAATCATATGAATTAAAATTGTAATCACTAATGATGAACACTCATATCTGTCTGTCCACCCCTTAAGGGTTACAACTGTCTTGAATTGTCTTTCAGTGAATAAGTCTTGGATTGATTGTAATCACAGATCAAAACCCCAAAGCCAGACAGGCCTTGTGGGTGGCATATCTATTTGAGGTTTCAGATCATCGTCTTGTCAGTTTTCTGGTCTGAAAACTTGTGCTCACTATGCCTCAGCCTTCTCCCTCTCCCTGAAACCAAAAAATGTCATCTTTTACCTATTTTGCATATTTAACTTATGTATAAGTTTTTTTTTAATAAAGGATTATGCTAAAAAGGGGGTGGGGATTGGAAGGAGTTTGGAAGTCCCTACTTTGGAATTCCTCAGTTCTGAGAACTACTGTGAACATTTACTGATTTTATACACCCACATGCTCCTATGAAATTGGACACTGAATATATATAAATTCAATGGGAAATTATCAGGAAACCATGCCTAAAGGACTAATAGCAATTTTTGTCTTCTCTTTCCCCAATAGAAAATTCTTAACCTGAAGTCAGATGAACACATATTTAAATTTCTGAAGGCAAAATTTGGGCTTGGAGCAACAAGGTATAGCTGAATTGAAAATCTGTGTTTGCTATTTTCTGTTGAATCAGCAGGGACTTTAAAACTTAAGTTGTCGGCCGGGCGTGGTAGCTCAAGCCTGTAATCCCAGCACTTTGGGAGGCCGAGGCGGGTGGATCACGAGGTCAAGATCGAGACCATCCTGGTCAACATGGTGAAATCCCATCTCTACTAATACAAAAAATTAGCTGGGCATGGTGGCACGTGCCTGTAATCCCAGCTACCCAGGAGGCTGAGGCAGGAGAATTGCCTGAACCCAGGAGGCGGAGGTTGCGGTGAGCCAAGATCGCACCATTGCACTCCAGCCTGGGTAACAAGAGCGAAACTCTGTCTCAAAAAAAAAAAAAAAAAAAAAAAAAAAACTTGTCTTTGTGCCTTCAACTATTAATTGCAGACTCCTTTTGAGGAAAGATGTAATGTTGTTTCCTTGTCTTGTATTGAATTTAATACTTTACTTTCCATTTGTTCCCTAGGGATTTTGATGCAAATCTCTATCTGTGTGAAGAAGCTTTTGGCCTCCTGCCTTTTAATACATTTGGAAGGCTTTCAGATACTCTGCTTTTTTATGCTTACATATTCGTTCTGTCCATCACAGTGATAGTAGCATTAGTTGTTGCCTTTCATAATCTCAGGTATGGTATATTTCAGGTATGGTGTATTTCAGAAATCTAATGTTCTCCTTTAATGAACTTGTTTCATGTTGCAGAAAAATTGCAGAGTTGAAAATCAGAATATGAGACACAGAACAGAGTAACAGTATTCATCTTAAAGAGGGAACATACCTCATTTAGAATGGACTCTGCTCCCAGTAGCCAAGAGACAACAGAGTCATGATTAGATTGCACCCAGTTTGGGCTTAAGTCTTGGCCTGCACACTTGGGAACAAAGTGATCCTTGAGCCAGTTACATAACCTTTCGATATATCCATTTCCTTGTCTTTAGAATGGGAAGACTAAAAGTACTTACTCTACAGGGTTTTGTGAGAAATAAGTGAGAACTTAAAATAGTGTCTGGTGCCTAGACTTTGGCAGGTACAAGCTGTCATGAACTGGTTTCATTATCACTGTTGACTCATAAGCCTCTGTTGTGTTTCCATCATCAGCATCCTATGTTTTTCTGCCTTTCTCCTCTATTTGCCTTTTTTATTACTCTTGAAACGTAAGAGCTAATTATTGTTATTTGTTTTCTTCCATCTTGCTTCAGGGTTCGTAATGTTGGAGTGGACCATAATTATTAGTATCTACTGAAAGTTTTGAGTAATAACTACCAATTTAAAAAAAATTTTAAAACCTTAGCATGTCAATTAATCTACTGAAAGAAAAAAATCAGGAGTGTAAAGCCTTCTAAAAAACTTGTAAGAATATCTACCCATCAAGCTGCTGGGGGCTTTTGCATTGACTATTCTTGTTAAACTGAAAGAAAATTAAGTGTAAGAAGTTGAAGCTACTGTCATTTGAGAAAAGTTAATGAAGCTCACAAGGAAGCCTTTTTTCTGTATAGTTACCTTGCCAATTAAGGTGCTGGCGAACTGTGTTTCACAGCCATGAGAGGGCTGTCATTAAAATGAGTCCAGAGCAGTTGAGAGGTTTTTATGATTATTAAGAATGAAGCAACATTGAACCATGAAAATATTTCATTGACCATAAACTATTTTACTATCTTTCAGAAGTGTTCTTTTTTATACCTAACCCAAGATAAATTTAGCCCTGTGAAAATAGATGGAAATTATTCTGGACAGTGTGATTTAATATTATTCCAAACACACCAAGTGTCGACAGGACTCTAGACTGCATACAAAGCAGGAAGTTCAGTGGGCCTGCAGTATCTTTATGAAAATGTCTTCCATGCTCTGTGTGAATCTGTGAGCCATCTCTGGAGGCTGATTTGGTATATGACCATAGATAAAAGATTTTAGAGCATCTTCATCTACCAGATAGGGATGTTAGGACTTTATTAGAGAAAAAGCACTACATAAAAGTAATTAAAGAATCATAGTACAGTCATGTGTCACTTAACAAGGGGGATGTCTTCTGAGAAATGCATATTAAGCAATTTTATCATTGTGTGAATATCATAGAGTATACTTACGCAAACATAGATCGTATGGCCTGCTACGCACCTAGGCTATGTGGTATAACTTATTACTAGCCTATAAACCTGGACACCAAGTTACTATGTTGAGTATTGTAGGCAATTGTAACACAATGGTAAGTATTTGTGTATCTAAATATATCTAAACATAGAATAGGTACAGTAAAAATATAAAGGCCAGGTGTGGAGGCTCATACCTGTAATCCCAGTGCTTTGGGAGGCTAAGAAGGAGGATTGATTGAGGCCAGGAGTTCCAGACTAGCCCGGGCAATATAGCAAGACCCCATCTCTACCAAAAAAAAAAAATTTTTTTAATTAGCCAGGCATGATGGTGCAAACCTGTAGTGCTAACAACTCGGGAGGCTGAGGCAGGAGGATCACTTGAGCCCAGGGGTTTGAGGTTTCAGTGAACTATAACTGCACCGTTGCACTCTAGCCTGGGAAATAGAGTGAGACCCTGTCTCTATTTTTAAAAAATACCGTAAAGATTAAAAATTGTATACCTCTTTAGGGCAGTTATCATAAATGGAGCTTGCAGGACTGGAAGTTGCTCTGTGAGAGCCTGTGAGTGAATGTGAAGGCCTAGGACGTTACCATACACTATTGTAGACTTTATAAATACTATGCACTTAGGCTACAATAAATCTATTTAAAAAACAAAGTAATTGTGCTATGATGTTATTTTATAATGGCTGTGATGTCACTAGGCAATAGCAGTTTTTCAGCTCTATTGTAATCTTACGAATCCATTGTGGTATGTGCCATCTGTTGACCGAAATGTTGTTACATGGCACGTGAGTGTGTCTTAATATGAATTAACTTTTAAATAAGGGCCTTTTGTCAGTGCCAAGTATTTAAAGTATTTCTGCCTTTTTAGTACTAGGAAGGATGATACTATGACTTCTTGTTGTTGTTTTGTTTTGTTTTGTTTTGTTTTAGAGATGAGTCTCACTCTTGCCCGGGCTGGAGGGCAGTAGTGTAATCTCAGCTCACTGCAACCTCCGACATCTGGGTTCAGGTGATTCTCTTGCCTCAGCCTCCTGAGTAGCTGGGATTACAGGCATGCACAATCCCCCCTGGCTAACTTTTGTATTTTTAATAGAGACGGGGTTTCACCATGTTGGCCAGCCTAGTGTCAAACTCCTGACCTCAAGTGATCCACCCGCCTCAGCCTCCCGAAGTGTCAGGATGACAGGCGTGAGCCACTGCACCCTGCCAGTTACTATGACTTTTATGTATACATCTGCATTAATGTGAGGAGTACATCTGAAAGGGGCCCAGTGTTCTGTGTTCATGGAATTAATCAGAGCCTTCCAGCTTGACTGAGTTATGGGCAAGGTGCTGCAGACTTCTCTTAGGTATCTAGAGAGGATAAGAGCAGATACTCTCCTTGTCTGTTTTATTTTTATTTATTTTTTACACGTTGCCCTGTTTATGGATATTCTCCTTGTTTGGAGTAACCTTTTTGTACCAATATAGAAACCAGTGCTTGAGTTGTAGTATTTAAGTAAAGATTCCAATGGTGAATTATCAATGGCAAGAACTGCCTTAGAGTATCATTTTAATTTTCATATGTATCTCTGGTAGGAAAAAGAGGATTTCTAGGAAATAAAAGGTCTCTAGTTACATAGAGAAGCATCATATATGCCCAGTTCTATTGGGTATGTATGCGAGGTCAATAGACGTTCATGAAAGTTTTCATCTTAAACTAGTAGCCTGTACTATTGTTTTCTTTTCCCTTCGACAACAAATTGTGCAACATCTAAAGTCACTGATCAGTCTTAATGTCACTGAAGTGAAGACAGCCAGGTAGTGTGTGCTTCCCAGTGTGATGTGACGTGGAGTAGAGCCGTCCCCCTTTCTGTGGGGATATGTTTCAAGTCCATCTTTGGATGCCTGAAACCTTGGATGGTTCCAGTCCCTCTCTATACTATGCTTTTTCCCATAGGTACATCCCCATGATAAAGTTTAATTTGTAAATTAATCATGGTAAGAAATTAACAACAATAACTAATAATAAAATACAACAATTATAGAAACATGCCAGCATCATTTCTCTTGCACTTTGGGGCTTTATTAAGTAAAATAACGTCTGCTTGAACACAAACAATACAGGGACATTTAAATGTATCTTGCTGTATTAGTAGTTTTGTCTGTCTCTAATGGGTGGTAGCATATACAGTGTGGAAACACAGGACCAAGGGATGATGATTGATCTGTGTCTCCGGTGGGACAGACAGGGATGGAGAGATTTCATCATGCAACACAGAATAGTATGTCATTCAAAACTATGGTTTATTTCTGGAATTTTCCATTTAATGTTTTTGGACAACAGTTTCCTCAGTAACAAACCACAGAACGTGAATCCACAGATAAGAGGGACTACTATGCATCATAATCCTATGAAGTGTTCTTGCCAAAAAAAATGAACTTGTGTCTAATAAACCTCTAGGTCTAATTACAAGTTTACAAGAAGCATAGCATGGAGAAATGTCTAAACAACACTGTGAGCCACACCCGGGAGACGGGAACAGTTTCAGGACAAATGTTCCATATTCTTCCACAAACAAATGGCCTGCTTTTTAAAAAAAGGAGATACTTTTATAGATCAAAAGACATTTAAAGAGATATATTAGTGAAATGCAGCATGCAGTTCTTAGATCCTGATTCAGAGAAACCTCCTGGAAAAAGCAATTGATGCAAACTGAAAATAGAATATGAACTTGGTATTAGATGATGTTAACGAATTAATGTTACTTTTATTGCGTGTAAGAATTTTAATGTAGCTGTATTTGATAAAAATCATCTTTTGGATATCACGAGGTATTGCTAGGTTAAAAATGTGATTTTTGGGAGGGTCATAAATGAACTGAATTCCAAGTTAATGGATGTGTTTTTTGCTTTTACTTATTTGTAAAATTAAAGAATTGAAGCACTTTAAATTTTCACTTCAGAGCTGCTGTGAAATTTTAATTTTTCTCAATAATGCATTTATATTGTGACATTTTTAGCCTCATAAATTCAAAATTGATCAATGTGAATTCATTTCATCTTAGGGAAATAATCAATTTCTAAATATATAAAGGCATACATTTCTTATAATTTCTTCTTTTAAAAGATTTAACTAAAGTTACATTTCCAGCTTAAATTTTGTATGTTGCTATTTTACTCAGTGATTCTACAAATCAACAATCCATGGGTAAAATGGAAAAAGGCACAGTTGACCTGAAACCAGAAACTGCCTACAACTTAATACATACCATTCTGTTTGGATTCTTGGCATTGAGTACAATGAGGTATTTTTGTCTTATCTGTTCGTTTATTTTTTACTTTGACCACCTTTGATGTTATCTACCAATATAATTTGGAAAGTGACAGTCATCTTCATTAATGATCATGGTTCCCATAAAATCATCCTTATGTACTGTCTTCTCTCAGTATAAAATATTCATCACCAGTTTTTACAATTAATTACAAATGTGCCTCTATGTTTTACTCAAAACAGTTCTCAAAAGGCAGTGGAGTTAAACAAACCCTTCAGCAAATGACATCTGCATAATTTTAAGTAAGATTTTGCTGTCATAGACTGTAAATCTGCCTTTATAGGTATCTCAGAATCCAGGTTTATACACAACTAGTGCTTCCTAACTTGTGCCTGTGTCTGTTCTTGCAGAATGAAATACCTCTGGACGTCACACATGTGCGTGTTCGCATCATTCGGCCTATGTAGCCCCGAAATATGGGAGTTACTTCTGAAGTCAGTCCATCTTTATAACCCAAAGAGGGTCAGTGTCATCCCTTTTTCCATCTCCTTTTTATGACTCGTAATATTTCTTTCATACCACTTCCTTTTTTTTAATAGTTGCCTGAAAAAAGTCTCCATCAATGAGATAAAATGGATACTGAAATTGAAGCTAAAAATACATAATTGACATATTAAGATTGTATAAGGAATTATTTTAAAATAATTTTATTTTCAAAATTACTTTTTTCTCAGACTATAAGTTAGGTATGTTCATTGTACAGAATTTGGAAATACAAAGCACAAAAGGGGAATTAAAATTACCAATAATTCCCTTAACCAGAATTATAACTGTCATTATTATAATGAATTTTTGTAAAGATAATTATTGATACATGTATGATAATTTTTCATAGCCTATAAATGCAGTTTTGAATTGTTTGTTCTCTATAAATTCACTAGGTGGCAATATGGTAGAAGCTGCAGATATCTTGCAAATGATTAGAATCCTAATATCAACTCTCTGTTATTCTGCATATTGGAGACTTGTGCTCCATTAAATTATATTTCTGGTTTTTTTTAAAAGGCATATATTTACAGAGCAAAACTGTAAGGCAGAAGTGTTCAAAAAAGCTGGGCACAGTGGCTCACTCCTGTAATTGTAGCTGCTCAGGAGGCCGAGACAGGAAGGTCACTTGAGCCCAAGAATTCGAGGCCAGCCTGGGCAACATAGCAGGACCCTGTCTCTCAAAAAAAAAAAAAAGGTTCAAAATACTTGTAATCTAAATAGTGTCTTTCTTATATAGATATGTATAATGCGATATTCAGTACCGATATTAATTCTGCTGTATCTGTGCTATAAGGTAAGACTGATTTTCCTCATTCTTGTCATTCATGTATTTAGCAAAATAATTGCTTTGATTCAATATATTTTGTGTATTATTTGGTAAATAGAGTGATTTATGGAGGTTATAAATACTTCCTGAGCTTCTTACTGAAGTTCACATTGATAGGAAAATGGATCTTTTTCCCAAATAGTTTTAACAAGTAAAAACATGGTAGTGAAAAGTACTAAGCATTAATAATTCTAATTAATTTTGGTTTAGACTCTTACTATTCAGCTGATGCAATTCTGAAAATAAGATGTTTTCAGACCTATTTTGAAAGTAGAAAAATTATTTCCCCCCATTACCTGATTTATATAGAGTAAGAGATTTTTAAATGTATCTTACTTTAAGCTCCATATTTTATTAGATGCTTATCTTCATGAGAGAATTAGACACATAAATAGAATCTAAGTAGGCTTTTTAAAATCTGTTCTTCAGTATCAATAGGAAGTTAGTGAATTTTTCATATTCTCATTTGACTAGTTTCTGAAACAGCATGAACTGCCCTTTAATTCAGAGAATTTCTTGTCAGAGACAGTGATCAGTGGTCAGATTGACTGTGTGTGGCTCTTTCTGTCACATCTTAGACATTGACAGTCTTGAATCATCACCAGGGCAGATAGCACAGACTCTTTTATCCAATTGAGTTTCTGCCCTCTCATTTAAAAAAAACTTAACAGATTCTTTTAGATTTTTTTCCTTTAAATTTTATTTTAAGTTAGAACAGTGGACTTCAAACTACTGTATAGAACCCTTGATTTGGGAGAGAGGCTAAAAGCAGGGGTGATGTGTCCTTCCACAGAGGATCAGCTAGAGCAGTTCTGCTTTGGGGTTTATTTGCTTATATTTTCATGTAGGATTTTGTGAACCAAAGGTGTCAGGCTAAAGAAAATATTGCTAAATGCTATATTGTAAACATTTCAAAAAAAATATGTTCTATCATGAACCTGTCTTATCGGAACATTTACCATTAGCAAAAACTCTGTGGTAATTCCTAGATATTAAAAAAACACACAAATAGATTTATGCCTCTCCACCTCTGGAAATGTTACTGCTCCAATGTAAATAACTGAAACTTATTAAAAACATCTAGACACCAACAATTAAGGATTAAACAGTATATGTTACTGAGGAATCCAGTCAGTTTACATATACACAATGATTCTGAGGATTAAAGCACCCTCCTCACAGAAAAGATAAAGCTCATGAATGTTTTTCTCACCACTGAAGATGTACCAAACAGTAACCATCTTTCACACTGCCTGTGTGCATGTAGGTTCAGTTCTTTTATGTCTCAGCTATTGAAATTTTACTGATTTTTTTTTTAAGCTATTTGACAGTTGTCTATAGACAGAGGTCTATTGTTCATAATAAAATTAAGGAAGGACATTATATAAGAAGTAAACTGTCCTGGGAAGCATTGGCTCTTGAAGTGTCATGCTCAGATAAACAGCATCAGCGTCTCTTGGGATCCTGTAAACATGCATATGTTTGGATCCCACTCTGGACCTACCAAATCAGAAGCCTGGAAGTCCAGTGCAGAAATTTGTGTTTAACCAGCCTCCCAGGTGATGCTGATGCGCCATCAAGTTTAAGAACCCCCTGCTGGAGAATCGCTTGAACCCAGGAGGCAGAGGTTGCAGTGAGCCAAGATCACGCCACTGTACTCCAGCCTGGGCAACAGAAGGAGACCCTGTCTCAAAAAAACAACCCCCTCCAAAAAAAAAAACCAGGCCGGGCTCGGTGGCTCACACCTGTAATCCCAGCACTTTGGGAGGCCGAGTCAGGTGGATCATGAGGTCAAGAGATCGAGACCATCCTGGCCAACATAGTGAAACCCTGTCTCTACTAAAATGTAAAAATTAGCTGGGCATGGTGGCACATGTAGTCCCAGATACTCGGGAGGCTGAGGCAGGAGAATTGCTTGAACCCGGGAGGTGGAGGTTGCAGTGAGCCGACATCTCTCCACTGCACTCCAGCCTGGCACCTGGCGACACAGTGAGACTCTGTCTCAAAAAAAAAAAAAAAAAAATTCCTGCTGTAGCACTCACAGGGTTTCTCAGCAGTGGCACATTGACACTCAAGCCAGAGAAATCTTTGCCGCCAGGGGCAGGGAGGGTCCTGTGTGCTGTAGGCTGCTCTGTGGCATCTTCACCTCTGCCCGCTCGTGGAAGCACCTTTCCCCTGGCCACGACAACCAAAAATGTCACCAGACATTGCCAGACGCCCTGGGGCTGGGCTGAAGGCACAATCTCTCCCCTCAGTCCTCTTGAAAACCACTGCTATAGAAGAACTGGAATGGCTAAAGAAGCCATCATCTGGGCCCGGCATAGTGGCTCACGCCTGTAATCCCAGCACTTTGGAAGGCTGAGGCGGGTGGATCACGAGGTCAAGAGATCGAGACCATCCTGGCCAACATGTGAAACCCCGTCTACTAAAAATACAAAAACTAGCCAGGTGTGTTGGCAGACGCCTGTAGTCCCAGCTACTCAGGCTGAGGCAGGAGAAATCGCTTGAACCCGGGAGGCAGAGGTTGCAGTCAGCAGAGATCACACCACTGCACTCCAGCCTCCCGACAGAGCAAGACTACATCTCAAAAAACAACAACAAAAAAGCCATCATCTGCAGGAAATCCTTACAGTTTTCCCTAAGTAAGGGAATTAGTAGCCTAAGGAATCCTCCAAAAGACTGTTAGCCTAGTTTCTCTTGATATAGGACTTCAGGAAAAATCCTAGTGCATTCAGCTTTCACTGTATAAAATAGTTCAGATATTTCATCTCTGCAAAACTTATATAAAATCACAGAGAAAATAAAGACATGAGTATGAAACTGAATCTGTTTTGCAACTATTCCAACTCTTAGAGACTTATCTGTAAGTAATGTGAATTCATATATTTCAAAGCCTGATTTCAGTTTTACATTGCAATTGTTATGAGGGTTTCAAAGTTTTTTGTTCATACTACCAATTTTGCTATATCTCTCTTTAGGATAAGCCTATTAAAAGGGAAAAAAGCGTGTACTAGCCTCCACTCTGAAGTCAAGACTTTAATAAAATCAGTACTTTGGTCTTGGTAACTTAACTGGATTTCTGAAATCCCTACTGCTGACTGGTAAAAACAACAGTTAGTTAATTCAGCACGTTCTTATTGTTAAAGGAGTTTGCCACAAAATTCTTACTAGATTTTAACATTTTCAGAATTAATAACTTTCAAACTAGAAAAATATCCAATATTCATTGAGTTCATATATTTCAAATATGTTTATACTATAAGAATTAGAGCATTTCATTAAAAAGTTGGTATTCTATTGTTTATCAAATTAATAAGGAAAACTAGATAATTGAACTATGATGAAGATACCATTTAATCAGTAATTTTTACTACATCTCTTCCAAAAACTAGAACCAGAAGTGCTGACACCTGATTTTCCATCACTAGCAATTTTCCTGATTCACCCACCCAGGAGACAAGATTTGAATGAGCAGTAAAAATGGCCAAAGATGAGATGACCAAAAAAAAAGTGATAGGTCTCAAACACAGCCAGAGATCAATCAGGTGCTGCTTTGATTCTACTAGTGGTGATTAAATCAAATATTATATTTTCTACATCAGTGGAGCATATATACATTGTCGTTGGTCTTCTGTGCTAATATGCAAAATGAATTCTGCCTTTAACCTTAGGATGTATATAGATATCATCAAGTCTTTTTAGTCAACTGTCATTTGATAAAAATAATTAAGGTTTAGTTAATTGTTGAATTAAATGGACTTAAGATATTAGATAAGTGAGTAATTCAGAGAGTAATTTTTACATTTTATTTACAAAACCTTAAGTAACTCAGGTTGACCAGGAGGCGCCAAGTGTTATAAATACAGCCAGATGTACCAGATTTTCCTGGAGAGCCTTACATTCTTCTCTCTTATTGTCCCAACAGTTATATTAATATATGTCAAATCATTTGACCACATTTCTAGCACAAAAATACAATCATGCTATTATGAAATGGAAAGGGGGCTGGATTTGGAGCCAGGGGCCAGTTGTAGCTCTGCCACTTGTGACCTAGTCAAGTCAGACACCTCTCTGAGCCACAGTTTCCACACTTGTAAATGAAAAATAAATCCCAGTGGGTGATGCTGCCTGCTACATCATCCACATCATGGGTTATTGTGAGGATAAAACACTGCCGTATTCTAAAGCATTTTTGCAGCTATAAAACAGCACTGTCTTCTGCAGGATACATGCTACTTTTAGGGGTGAATTGCATGGTATTTGTTAATTACCTATTCCTAAAGGACTGTGAGCTTTCTCATGTTTGGCATTCTTGTCATGTCAAAATAATGTTTTGCTAGGTGTTAACATCACATACGGTAGCATTTTTATGAGAGTAAGATAAAAAGCTCATTTTTAAAAGTTGGCAAGACCTCTCATCCTAATTAGCTTCAGCTGAAGATAATTTCAGAAACTTCCCAGACGCTACTTCCCTTTTATTAGGAGGGTTACTGCAGAGGTGAAATAGTTGTATATTCGAGTTATCATGTTTATTTAGTTCACACATTATGTGCAGTTTATCTTTTTTTCATTTAATCTTAGTGACAGTTGTGGGTATAGGGGTGGATTTTGTTTTTGTTTTGTTTTTAATTTCAGTTCTGGCCAGGAATGATGGATGAACTCTCCGAGTTGAGAGAATTCTATGATCCAGATACAGTGGAGCTGATGAACTGGATTAAGTAAGAGGATTTTTTTTAACTTTTAAAAATTTAAGTGCCTTTTAAGAGTCACTATAGACCACATTTGGTTTTGGGGGTTTTTTGTTTGTTTGTTTCTGAATCTAATTAGGAAGAAACATTCATCCTTACTAAATTTTTCTTTAAAACTCCATATTTGAAAATAACTTCTTTCTATTCAAGAAATATTCTCTTTATCTCACGAGGAAAGGAAAATGCCCCTTTGGAGAGGTAAACAGATTCAATAAATAAATTTCAAACCACTGACAGAAATGGCAATAACTGTTTACTTATAATCTCTTTTGAAACTTAAAACGTTATGTCTCTGCCAATTTTATTTCTATTATTTTCATTTTAATACCATTGTGATTTTCTACTAATGGGGACACTTGAAAGTATGTTTTCTGGCTGGGCGCAGTGGCTCACGCCTGTAATTGCAGCACTTTCGGAGGCTGAGGTGGGGCTGATCACCCAAGGTCAGGAGTTCAAGACCAGCCTGGCCAACATGATGAAACCCTGTCTCTACTAAAAATACAAATATTAGCCAGGCATGGTGGCAGGTGCCTATAATCCTAGCTACTCGGGAGACTGAGGCAGAAGAATCACTTGAACTCAGGAGGTGGAGGTTCCAATAAGCTGAGATCAGACTACTGCACTTCAGCCTGGGCGACAGAGCAAGACTCGGTCTTAAAAAAAAAAAAAAAAAAAAGCAAGCATTCTTTCCTTGTTAATTATTTTTAGATTATGCTGTAAACCCCAGTTAAGTAGAGGCTCATGACAGCTCAGTGCAGATTTCATGTTAATTCATCATATTGCCAAAGCCTAGGACCAGAGAAAATTTTAGACACAAAACCTGGAACTTTCTGTTAGTGCTTTAGTGTCCTGTTGGCTCTTATTTCTGCCAGCACTTTGTTGTTTTGCCTCAGCATTCATCATCAGAATGAAATTTGTATATTTCAAAGCTTTATTAACAAAACCTGCCTCCCACCAGCAAAAATAAACTTTCCTACCCAGAGCAGCATTCCCATGCCCTATGATACTGTATTTCCCTACTTTAAAAACAGAAAGCAGCCATATAATTATTCACATGTAAATAGAGGCTGCACATCATGTGTGGCGCCTTCCGAAAGCATTGGCTGGATTGTCCGAGTCACTTGGGATTTTAGTGACCATATCAGCACCTGCCCATTGCTAATGCTTACTCACCAGTACAGGTTAGCCCTGCTTTTCTGCAGAGATGGTGAGTGCTTGATAGCTAAGGTCCCCCTAGTGCAATGCACGGATTTTATAGAGATTTGTATCTAAAACATACACATGGCTTTGGTCCTAATGTCAGGCTGGATTTGACTAGATGTAGTGAGTATAATTTTTCACATATTTCTAGTGCTGAGAGCACTAAGCCATGCTTTATCTTTATTTCTGTAATTTTAAATCATGCCAGACAATTACAGAGTAAATAATTCCTTCAGTATTTATTATATACAGGAAAAGAGAGTTATTCATGTAAAGGAAAGCTAATTACTATTGTGTTAACTATAGTCAGCTGGAAATTTATGACGTACATCTGAAGGTGAGGCTGATCTTTTCTATTTTTAGGACTGTACTGTTGAAGTTAATACTGGAGGACCCCTGTGTTCTGGTAGCATCCCGAACGTGGTGGGTCTTCCGGATCTCCTTGGATTAACACCATAAACACCCCAGTCTTTCAGGAATTAATTATAGAGTCATTAAAAATGTCTTCTAGCAGAGCCCCAGGTTATCTTTGGCAGTCTCAGACTAGATACACTTATTTGTAGTGCCTTTATTTTTATGCTTTTCCCCACAGCAAATTAAAGTAACATTTCTGGCTTTGAAAATGGTGGATGAGAGATGATTGCAGGTGTACAGAAGAAAGCACAAGTGTCCTGTTTCTCTCGTTTGGGAGGTGATGTTTGCTCCTCAGACCCTCCTTTTGCTACAGCTCCTCTCCCTGTAGTGCCTTTGTAGTAGGCATACTCTTGGCTTTTTTTTTTTTTTTTAATTCTCAGCAACTGAAGGGTTTGCATTGTTCCAAAAATTTGTTCTATTGTGATCTAATCTCAGCTGTTTTCCCCTAAAATTCTTCAAATCTAAATAATCATTTTTGTAAAACTAGCTGCCTGGCATGTTTGCAAAATAAGTTGTTAAGTGATGATGAATGTATGCCAAAATAGGGTCTATGTAGGCATCAGATATGTTTGTTTAAATCAACACTCAAATCCACACTGGCCTGTAGGCTTGGATTCCAAACGCAAGTTACTGCCTTAATATTGTTTTAACCTGCCCTGATTTCTTCTGTTTTCGAAACATAAAATATGACCTTCAAGTTTCACCTCACTGCTTTGGTTAGTCACACGGTGTCCATGTTATTAGCAGGTTTTGAGTTGTGTTGGAGAAAAGGCTGCGGCCTAAGGACTCTTTCAGATAGATGAGCTGTGTCTGAAAGAGTCCCAAGATGCCTGGCGGAAAACCAGCACTGTCTCTCAGGGCTGCCTCTGTCCTCCTGTCTGCAGTGTTCTCAGACAGTCAAGCAGACACACCCAAATGTCTGTCTTCTGTCCGCGCAGTCTATCAGACACGGCATCTATCAGACAGGGGCATAGCCTCCATTATCGGAGGGATGGCTGCCCCTGGGATGAATCAGAACTAGAGAAATAGTGGCCTATGGAATCCCTGGGGGCACCTCAAGTGACCCTCCCTTTTGACACAGGGCACCCCTTACCCCGTGTCCTTGCTACTGGGGTAAGCCACACCCCGCAGGGGGCATCACCATTGTGCTCCTGGACACAGGACTTCTGCTCAGAGACTCAGGCTTTCCAAGTAATTTCGGAGAGCTTCTCTGCTTTGACGGTAATTGAAAGATGTGGTTGCCTCAGTGGAAGTTGGTTCTTTTCTTTTCTTTTTTATAGGCTAAAGAGATACCCTCAAGGGAAAATAAAGGGCATTACTTGAGGGCGACACTTAAAATGAGAGGGGTCATACCCAGGGGGTTGGATTCCTGTGGAGACTGTTAAAGCCTTAACTAATTTATAAAGTTATTTCACATCTGAAGTTGCACACTTATTAATACAATTCAGCAGTTGCTGATGGAGCACCAGCTGTGTACGGGCACGGTGTGAAGTGTGTGGATGCGGGTGGCGCTCCGCTGCAGCTGCCTGTCACCGGAGTAACCGCTGGGCCTCGCCTCAGCACAGTTGCCCTCATTCTTCTCTCCCAGATTCTCACCCTCAACTCCATTTTAGGATCTTCAGAGGCTTAGCAAGTTCAGTGGGAAAGTTTTTTTTTAGAGTTCTAATTTTTAGTAATAGAAACGTTTTATGCTTTCCTATCTTTAGCTCCTAAAAGGAGTAGAGATTTAAGTTTCAGTAAGTGTTTCGGGTTTAAGTTGCTCTTTTTTACAAGGATGTTGTGACATTTGACATGTTGTTAAAGTCATAGAACCAGGCTGCGGTAGCCCCAGCTGCCTTCCCTATGAGCTGGGAGGCACCTCCACCCCAGCCTTCTACGCCCCAGCCTTTGTGCGTTCACCTGCCTGCTGCTCTCCCTGTTACACCGATGTGCTGCGTGCCTTGTTTTCAAGCAGATTTAAATGCATATATTCATATTTACCCTTCTCTGCTGATAAGGTTTCCTAGATACAAAGATTAAAAACTTGGAATTTTTTTCCCCTTCTGGTATTTCTTTCAGCAAAAGCCAGGTGGTACTTTTATAGGTTTTCTGTGTGATTAGAAAGCACGTTTACTTCAGCAGGGCCGAATGCAACCGCAATCTGTGGTTCCTGCCTTGTTCCTTTGTGTCTTTGAATGTTGGGTTTTGGTTCCTGAACATTTTCTTTTGACATTTTGCAAATAAGATAGATAGATCCATAATTTGCATATTTTGAGGGATGACATTTTAGCTACTTTGCTTTAGGAAATTTTCACTGGAAATAGTCTCTTTCCAGTAATGAAGCCTGCTTGTGCAGTATTTTCTCAATGGGCCTGAAAAATGGACCAACTTAATTTCACATTTAATCAAAGCAGAAAGTTAGTGTATATTTAAAATATGATGTAGGCTAAGTTCAGACCTTAAATGCCTATAAGCCTCTTCTTTATTTAATGAATCATTTTGTAGTATTTGCATAATTCTATAAATTTTTGAAGTGTAGCTAAAGCAATGTTCACACATTATATTATAATGCTCAGTTTCCCCATTAGTTCAACAGCAATTAACTTGTTGAAGCTTAGAGCTTCAAAAATAAATGAGATTATTTGTTCAAAATGCCATCAGGTCTTCCTGGAATGACATTTAAATTATATAATGTAAATCCATTTGACCTGTGAGTCCTTGTCATTATTTAGTGACATTTCTTACAGAACAAATTGTGTGCAGGTTGGGCAGTCTGCTATGGAGCTTGGCAAAGGGCTATAAAAACAAATTATCCTTTCATTTTATACATCATTTGTTCAAACATTTGTAAAAATGGCTTTGTTTTTCTGTAATAGAGAAATGTCATTCAATGGTTAAAAGGACATTAGCTGTTTTAGATACAGACCACAGACTATATCAGGCGAGAGTGTAAATGAAGAACGCCCAGCGTTGTGTCCGTCACTGTGCGTGTTTCCAGCTAAGGACAACAGATCCCTTCTCCCTTAGCCCACTAAGTTTACCACAAAATATAAAGGACAGTGGATATAGGTATCCTTTTCAGTTTAGAAGTGTGTGATTGATTGTTTCTCATTTTGTTCCACTTTGCCTGTAGCTTTTCCTTTGGCATTTGCCTTATGGGTAGAGTGTAGTATTAGAAGTAGCAGTAATACTTGCCAGGTTTACCACAGAGCTGGCGTATCAGACCAGGCCACATGGCACAGAGGGAAGAATCGTCATCCTTACTGTCCTTAGAACTCAGTCGTTTTCAAAGAAGTGTTACTTTTGTTTTTATTTTATGTATTTTTATGAGATGGAGTCTCACTCCGTCTCCCTGGCTGGAGTACAGTGGCGTGATCTCGACTCACTGCAACCTTCACCTCCTGGGTTCAAGTGATTCTCCTGCCTCAGTCTCCCAGGTAGCCAGGACTACAGGCAGCCACCACCACACCTGGCTAATTTTTGTATTTTTGGTAAAGGAGGTTTCAACGCATTGGCCAAGCTGCTCTTCAACTCCTGACCTCAGGCAATCCACCCGCCCCAGGCAGTCCACCCACCTCAGCCTCCCAAAGTGCTGGGATTACAGGCGCCTGGCCAGAAGTATTATTTTTAATTCATTTTATAGGCATGAGGATATGTGTATGTTACTGCTTTAAAATAAAGCCAAGTCCTCAGTGAAAGAGTATGTTAACAATCCAGAGGATTGTGGCACTAACACATTAAATAGATTACACTTCTTTTAAACTTTCTGACTTTTTGCTAATAAGGCCAGACATTAAGACAGTCACAACTGAATGTGCTTTATTCTGTTTTTTCCCTGATTCCCCTGAGCAGCCATGTGTCACTCACTCTGCTGGGATGGCCCTGCTGCTGCCTTGGGGCTGCACCTGCTAGGGGTTGGGGGTGGGAGCCACTCAAGAGCTCTTAGAACCTGCCCAGGAGAGAGCATATTCAGTGACTGTTTAATTTCCAGCTTAGCGGAAGGCCTGCGGTAAGCATTAGTAACTGTATGATAGACTAGACTAACTCCAGCACTCGTTTGTTTTGAAGTGTTTGTCTGTAATGGGAGCTGTTAAGTAAGCTTTTTTTTTTTTTTTTTTTTTTTTGAGATGGGGTTTTGCTCTGTTGCCCAGGCTGGAGTGCAGTGGTGCGATCTCAGCTCACAGCAACTCCTGCCTCCCAGGTTCAAGCAATTCTCCCTCCTCAGGCTCCCGAGTAGCTGGCATTACAGGTGCCCACCACCATGCCCAGCTACGTTTTGTATTTTTAGTAGAGACAGGTTACACCATGTTGGCCAGGCTGGTCTCGAACTCCTGACCTCAAGTGATCTGCCCACCTTGGCCTCTCAAAGTACTGGGATTACAGACATGAACCACCATGCCTGGCTTAAGTAAGCTTGAAGACAGGTTGTCATATCATGTTTGCCAGCCCAGCACATAGTAGATTCTCAGCAATGTTTTTTGAATAAAGAATAACTTTATAAGTCCCTGGAGGGCAGTTGAGGACTTTAGGCATTTAAGCCTTTGTGAACTCTGTGATTCATCCAAGGGCTATGATTATAGTCCAGGAGACGAGCTGAAACCTTGGTCATTAGCTGTGACTAGATAACAGGGCCTGTCATCTTATCTCTGCCGTAATTATAAAATGCATGCACAAACAGCTTTGTGCATCTTCGTGGTGCTGAAGCTGCAGAGATTCCTATTATACATTCAAAACGGTGATGGCGAGGCAGTCTTGTGATTGGAATGGATGTTGTAAGCTCAGCTGCCGGGTTTGTCTTTTGTGTAGAAGGCCAGCTTGGCACTGTTCAGGCAGTGAGACTACAAACCAGGATCATTCGCCCCTGATAGCTCTCGCCTCCACCTCCTGCTCTGCCAGGCGTGGAAACCAGACTCATGTTTCTTCTGCATCCTAAATCTGTCTAGTTCGGAGGACCAAAAACAGCCAGTTTTTGGCATGGATGTGTCAAGTTACTGTATCGTTGATTGCTGTGGAATGGCTTATGCCTGTTGAGAGTATTCAAAAGGAAAGAAGCCTGGCTTGGAAAAATGGTGGCACTTTTTAAAATTAGTATTTGTTCGTACTTGTTTCTGTTAGCAATTACACTCTAAGTGAGGGTAGCACAGTACAGAAGGCCCAGAGTAAGTGTTTAGTGTTAACTGAATTAAGCTGAATTTCAGTAAAACCTTTCACTAAGGATTTCTGTGCACCTTTGCGTTTTCACTGAAACCGTCCTATTCCTCTGACCACTTGTGGCAGAGTGTGAGAGATTGCCTGTAAATTGTTGGTACCGGGGACAGAGTTAACATCTATTTGTTCTTGTGTTCCTGGGTCTGTCAGAATGACAAGCTCTCAAGTGCAGCCAAGCTCATGTGAAACTTTTTTTCCTGTTGGAATCTGCATTCTAGACTCTGGCATGGGCAAGGGGATGCAGATTATGTATCATTATGTATGCTCATTGTCATTCCAGCCACTTTTTTTCCTCACTTAAGAACACTTATTGGAATGCAAGTGAATGAGAATGTCATTGTTAGAAAGAAAATCTTGAATTTTTCAAAAGTAAACTATTTGTAAATGTCACAACTTGAATTGCAGGATGTCTTGCTTGTAGACATCCAAGGCCTCTGTTGGATGGCATTCACGCTGGAGTCTTAGCGCTGAGTTGGAATAAATAAAACATCCTGGTGGGATGTATGAATGTGATGAGGCTTCTCTTAGAAACCGCAGCACTAGAGCTAGTTGCGTGCCCTGCTCCAAAACCATGGAGAACAGCCTGCCATGGCTTTTTCTGCAGAGGATGTTGAATTTTAATGATTTTAAATAAACTCCTCACAACTATCTTCCTCATTTTAGTTCAGTCCAACAAGCACGGGCTCCTCTCAACACAAGAAGGAAAAATGCATCCTGCAGTGTCCTCAGTGGGCCTCTGTGGGAAATTCTGCACTGGGGAGAATCCCTAGAAGAGAGAGCTGTTAGGGCCTCCTGAGAAATTAACTTCTTGACAGCTCGCAAGTGACTCTCAGTTTTCCAAAAAATAATAATAATAATAAAATAAAAGAGAAAGGAATTAAATCAACTACTGTGATTCCTTTTTTCCAGGGAGGAAAAAGGAAAAATGCTTTCCTTGTATTCTGAGAGTCTTTTCTTGGTCCTTAGTCACTGCCCCTCCTACCTGGGAGGCAGGAAATCGTAGCATGATGGGAACTGGAAAGCGAGTTTGTGCCTTAATACTAGGGTGCCCTGTGTTCCTTAAACTGCATATAGTTAATCATAATCAGGACTAAAGAAAAGGTATGTGTTTAGAAGTATTGTGTATCCCCCATATTGAGTAAAAAGATATTGGCTATTTTAGAATCTTGTTTCCATGTTTTTTTGTTAATTCCGTTTTTATTTATGGTGGTATCTGTGATTTTTTTTCCTTACTGCTTTTTTAAGCAAAAACCCTTGGAACTGACTCATGATCACCTGCAGTTTCTGGCTTGATGATTTGTTACATGTTGCTCTAGGTAGCCCTTATATTAAGTTCAATATGCAAGGCAGCTTTTAGGTTCTTTTTGTTAGACTCTGCTCCTCTGGAACAACAGCAGGAGAGGATTGTGGGTCTTGGCCTAGAAGCCTGGACTCTGGAGCTACATTCCCTGCCTTCTAAGACAATTCCTTATCAAAGTAAACCTAGCAAAACAGTAAGAACCTTCCCCACCGTTATTCTGGTGAACAGTCAAAAACAGATACAAAATATTGCTGTAAAAAATAACGGGCTTGTGCAAAAGTAATTGTGGTTTTTGGTGTTACTTTCAATGGCAAAAACTGCAATTATGTTTGCACTCAATAAGTTGAGTGCAGATCAAAACCCAAGCAAATTCTTGTTTTTTTTTCTGACTCGTAACACTTTGTAACATAGCTGGATTCTTCTGAAAGAGTGATACTGGCTTCTTTGTTGTCTTTAAGGACCTCTTAGCAGTGGGTCCTTAATTCAGACTCTCAAATCTTTCAGCTCTAACACTCCAAGAAAGGCTGTGTTCGCTGGAAGCATGCAGTTGCTGGCTGGAGTCAAGCTGTGCACAGGAAGGACCCTAACCAATCACCCGCACTACGAAGACAGCAGCCTGAGAGAGCGGACCAGAGCGGTGAGGTTTCCCTGTACCTCCCCTCACTTCTTGTGGGCCAGCCATAAACTGTGTGTCCCTATGTATGGTAAAGATAGGGCTGAATACTGCATCCTCCAGCATTAGGTTAGGGGATGTATTAGTCTGTTTTCATGCTACTGATAAAGGCATACCTGAACTGGGCAATTTACAGAAGAAAGAGAGGTTGAATGAACTTACAGTTCCACATGGCTGGGGAGGCCTCACAATCATGGCGGAAGGCAAGGTGGAGCAAGTCATGTCTTGGATGTGTATAGCAGCATATAGGTTAGCAGCAGGCAAAGAGAGAGCTTGTGCAGGGAAACTCCCCCTTATAAAACCATAAGATCTTGTGAGATTTATTCACTACCATGTGAACAGCACAGGAAAGACCTGCCCCTGTGATTTAGTTACCTCCTACCAGGTCCCTACCACAACATGTTGGAATTCAAGATGAGATTTGGGTGGGGGCACAGCCAAACCATATCAGAGGGGAAATCAGAATGTAAGTGCACAAAGCTTGTGTCTCCCGGTTCGGGACCTCTGCCCGCCCACATCCACTGAGGACATGTCGTTAGGCCACAGGTCCTCCCAGGGGAAGAACTGAGAAGACACATGCCTTGAAATGTACAGAAGAGAGCATTTGGGAGCAAGCTTTTGGATTAGGCAGGGGATGGAAAAGGAGTTGAGGCATGCTGGTCACATTTCTTATGGACCATTCTGAAGTCTGGGGTTTTTGTTTTTTAATAGATAATAATATAGTCTCACAGTTCAAAATTCAGAACATACAAAAGGGAATATGGTGAAAAGCCTCCCTCCCACTATTGTGGTTCTTAGTTCCCCTCCTGGAGGGCAGATAATGTTAGCAGTTTCTTGTGTCTCCTTCCACAGGTATTTTATGCATATACAAATATCAGGGGGAGGGCGGTATTCCTTTCTCCATTTTTAGGCAAAAGAAGTGGCATTCTACATTCTGCTTTGGCACAATATATTTTGGATATCATTCTATATTCAGTATATTAACAGCTTCCTTGTTATTTTTAAAGCTGCTTAATATTTTATGTGGGTGTGACATATTTTATTTATCCATTTCGACCGTTTCCCTGACTGGCGATTATATGAACAATGCTGCAGATAAACTTGTCTGCATGTCACTCTTGCCAGGCACAGTGTCTGTCTCTACAGCAGATTCTTGGATGTGGAAGTGCTGGGTCAGGGTTGTTGGCATCTGTAATATAGATCGAGAGATGTTATCAAGTCCCTTCTGTACGGATCGTGTTCGTTTACATTCAAGTCAGCGGTGTAGGAGGGTGCCTGTGTCCCTTCGTCCTCACCAATCAAGTTTCAAACTCATAAACGTTTCCTAATGTCACTTTTTCTTGTTGGAAGTTGAAAAGTTGTTGAAAAAGTCTTGTTTTGAGGTGAGATTTGACTAGCCTAAAAGCAGATGATTTTTACTAAATCTCTTGATTTGTGTAAGAATCATTTGAACTTCGACTCCTGCTAAAATAGGAGTTTTTTGATGGGCTCAAGTGTTCCAGATGGTTTCAAATTAACTAGGAGGATGCGGGAAAGGGGCTCCCTGGCTTTCCAGACACCAGGTTCATCAGAGGGTGGCCTCTACTGCTTGGACTGGAGACTGCAGAAAAGACAGGTCGAGTACACAGAATGTCCTCTTGGGCATCTCCTTTCTTGTGTCAGTACAAGGGTTAGGCCCCAAACACTGACGCCCTGATGGTCCTACAGCTCTTCAGTAGTGACCCTGGAATCCTTGGAATGCCTTCCGTCTCAGACCTTGTGCTGGACTGTAGGATGACACAGTTGTCACAGTAACAGCATCCTACCTCCCTACCATTTCACCCATCCATATGGATGCATCGAATTAGGCCCTCAAGCCCAATCCCCAAATCAGAAACCTAGCACTCGAAATCAGGGCACAACAAAAGAGGCAGTGCCTCTCTTCATCAGCCCCCACATACAACACCTCACACGACCTGTTTCCATTCCAGCCCCAGAATCTAGGACGCTCAGTTTGCATCCATCCACTGAGGATGTATGGCACTGGTATAAACAGGAAGGGGGCCTCCTGTGATGTTGCCCACGGTGTGCTGCAAGTGTCTCTCGGCCCCAGGATGGAAGAGAGGAAGAGGAGCAGTGGGGTCTCTCAGCTGAGATGTGGGGTAGCAGCGGTAGAGCAGCCTGTACTGCTCCAGCCTAGGAGCAGGGACCCTCCAGGGATCCCTCGCCCCACCTGCCAGTATCAGAAGCTGGGGCTCCTCCACCTTACTGGGACATGTGCCCCTCAGACTGTCCCATCATCACTCTTAATGGGCCATGTTAGTCTGGAGGTCCTTTTTTTTTTTTTTGAGACGGAGTTTCGCTCTTGTTACCCAGACAGAGTTTCGCTCTTGTTACCCAGACCGAGTTTCGCTCTTGTTACCCAGGCTGGAGTGCAATGGCGCAATCTCGGCTCACCGCAACCTCCACCTCCTGGGTTCAGGCAGTTCTCCTGCCTCAGCCTCCTGAGTAGCTGGGATTACAGGCACACGCCACAATGCCCAGCTAATTTTTTTATATTTTTAGTAGAGACGGGGTTTCACCATGTTGACCAGGATGGTCTCGATCTCTTGACCTCGTGATCCACCCGCCTCGGCCTCCCAAAGTGCTGGGATTACAGGCGTAAACCACCACGCCTGGCCCTGGAGGTCCTTTTTTTAAAGGTAGAGACTGTGTCTTATTTACTCAGCCCCGGCCCTAGAGGTCCTTTTTTTAAAGGTAGAGACTGTCTTATTTACTGAGCCCTGTCATGTGCCTTGGGACAGCAGTCTTGGAATTGGTGTCTACTGATGAATATATTCCTAACTCTAAGTAATATATTCTAAATCCAGATGTGTTCAGCCTGGCGCACTGTCTCCCCAAGACTTGAGCACTCAAGGTGTTCTGGGAATTCCTACACACACACTCTAGGCCTGCAGATGAGTGAGTGCAGCGTGGCCTGGGCTGGAGAGGGGAGCACCTTGGATGTTAGGTCTTGGATTCAGCCCTGTGGGAGGTTACATCACATTCCTTAGTAAACTCCCTGGCAGTCGAGTGGCATCTGCCACATTTATTTTTATCTCCTTTTGAAGATTTATCAGATATATGCCAAGAGGGCACCAGAGGAAGTGCATGCCCTCCTAAGGTCCTTCGGCACCGACTACGTAATCCTGGAAGACAGCATCTGCTACGAGCGGAGGCATCGCCGGGGCTGCCGACTCCGGGACCTGCTGGACATCGCCAATGGCCACGTGAGCATGCTGCCTCTCCCTGTGCAGGGTCTCCTGGAGGGGCGGGCCTCTGATTTGAATCCTAAGAATGTGCATCTTTTTATCCTTTATGCCTAGGAGAATTACTCTACGAATCAAGTGTTCGCTTTTTCTCTTGCTTCCTGCAGAACCCCTCTCTTGGCACTTTAGTGACTGTCACCAAGGCTGGGCAAGGGAGAGGTGAGAGGGGAGCCCCGGGTCCCCAGTGTCACACCAAACAGAGGAGCTCGTTCTTCAGCTCGTTTATATGATGGAACTCTGCATCAGATGTGTCTGTTAAGGATTTTGCTGTTAAAAACAAAACCTCAGCCTTTAATCCCACAGCTCCAGTGCTTCGTATTGGGTAGCTGCTGCATGGCGGGGACGGTGGGGCCCTCCTGCCCTCCAGGTGGATTTCCCCTGCCCCTCTGCTCTCTCCCACTGAGTGTCCTCTGTCCACTGGTGCGTTTCCACAGGCTGGTTTTCAGAGGCCGAGTTGCACTCCAGAGCAGAAAAGCAGCAAGCCACTTCTCCCTTCTCCCTTCTCCCTTCTCAGGAGAGGGTTCTTGGAGCTATGCCAGGTCTCAGCAGAGCAAACAGATTTTCACCCTTTAGAGGTGTGATGTGTGCTATAATTAATGGTATGAAAACCGATAGATATTTGTAAACAAGTTGGACAAAGTGACAAACCTAGCCTAAATTTGAAAAAAAAAATCTTTACAGAATTTGAGATTCAGATTTTTGTCCGAGAATAATAGTTCATAACTCTCTTGAGTTCAGAGGTGGTACAGACCAAAGATGTACATTTAAATTTTGATTTGACTGTGACTTTTTCAGGTTATTTATTTATGTATTTATTTGTTTATTTTTGGAGACAGGATCTCTGTCACTCAGACTGGAGTGCAGTGGTGTGATCTTGGCTTACTGCAGCCTTAGCCTCCCAGGCTCAAGTGATCCTCCCACTTCAACCTCCCAAGTACCTGGGACCACAGGCATACCTCACCATACCCAACTAATTTTGTTTATTTTTTGTAAAGCTGGGACCTGGCTATGTTGCCCAAATGGGTCTGAAACTCCTGACCCAAGCAATTCTCCTGCCTGAGCCTGCCAAAGTGCTGGGATTGCAGGCATGAGGCAGCATGCCTGGCCTAAGTGTGACTTTTTCTGATGAGTTAGGAAGATTTCCCTGATCACAGTAGTTCTTTGTGTTTCATTTCTGTGAGAGAGATACTATAGTATGTTCCTAAGAACAAGCAGATCTGAGCTCTAGTTCCGGCTTTCCCGTTAATGGGATTATTGTGTTACACTGCACTCCCCTTCTCAGCCTTGGTCTGCACTTCTGAAGGGGGAAAAGGACGGGCCAGATGATCTCCAAGTGCCCATGGACACTGAAATAGTGTAATTTAATTTCACTCACAGGTCATTCTTAAACCCAGTACCTATTCCTGCTCCTACTGTCTTTTGTAAGTAGGATTTTCCCCCCAAATCGTATTTGGGTTTGTTTTGGCTTTAGATGATGGATGGCCCAGGAGAGAATGATCCTGATTTGAAACCTGCAGACCACCCTCGCTTCTGTGAAGAGATCAAAAGAAACCTGCCTCCCTACATGGCCCACTTCACCAGAGTGTTCCAGAACAAAACCTTCCACGTTTACAAGCTGTCCAGAAACAAGTAGCGCAGATTTCTGCCCAGTGTCTATTTTTGATACAGTGAAACTGCATCATGATGAAACTCGGTAGATGACATTTCCTATGTAAGTAGGTAGCCCGAGACTTCAAGCTGTGATATGAGTAAGTTCTACAGATGTTTACACAAGCATTGCCATCTTTGAAAGCATCTTCTACAAGCAGAAGTCTTTTTTGTCGTGTGTCTTTCTCATTAATGTTCTTTAGCCTAAATGTTCACAGCTTTCTAAGAGTGACCTAGAATGACGTTGTTGGAAGGAATGATGTGTATTCCATGGAAACCTGGATAGGCACATATCACGTTGGAAGATGAGCACCTGCTCAGGATTTGAAATACTTTTAATTTTCAGGTGACTTAGGACAGCTATGATTGAATCAACTAGACAGGATGATTGACTTATTTAATATGATTCCCCTGGTGGAGACCAACTGGTAACTTTTTAAAAAGCTGTTTAGTGTCCTGTTTTACCTTAAAATGTTATAATATTTTCCAATTGTCATGCTTTTAACGTTAACAAAAAAAAACATGTTAGGTCTTTGTATCAAACATTTTGTTACACTCTGAAATGTAACGTGGAGTACTTCAGCGGTATGTGTCATGTATTGTGTGTGTGTGTGTGTGTGTGTGTTAATGCTGGGCACAGAAAAGTGTTACAAGTTCCATATTGTAAGTCCTTAAAGGGGCAGAAATGTATGTAGCCAAGAAGATTTCATTAAGTTTAGTGTTACTGTTTTAAAACCTACGGATACTCTTTAACCTCTCCTGCAAGTAACAGTTTTGCTTTATTTCTTACTCATTTCAATTTATTGGGTTTGCAAAATTTTGTAAACTTCTTGTGTTTTTAGCCTTTGTATTTTTTACAGCCTAGAGCCTTGCAAAGTCTGAATATTTTTTAAATGTTATATCTTAACTGGTTCACTAATACAGTATTTTTAGCAGACAGCATTTCAGACAGCATTTTCATACCAAGTTTGACTTGTGGTCTCCAATCTTACTGGGAGGGCCCTGGTGTAACTCTTTTCCTTACTGAAAGTGCCTCTAAGTCATGCTTATTTGTAAACAACAAAGAAGAGTATATGTACCTGCTCAAAATTTGTTTGATAATTACTTATATAATTAATTTCTAATGATGAGGACCTGTAAAAGTTGCTAGGAAGAACATATTATGCATTTAATTAAATCAAGATGGCTAATGGAATTAACTTTCCTCCCCTGTTCTTGCCAGGTGGAAATGATTTAAGCATTTCTCCTTGCATTTGTATTGAAGTAAATTACCGTAGGCATCAAGATGGCTGCATCACATTTTCAAATGCTTTTATATTCAGTTATTACTTATTAAGCAGCATTCAAAAAAATTTTTACACTGTCATATTAGACACAGGCAGACTCAGCTTTTATCAAAACTTATTTAAAAAATTGACAGTACCTGGGTTATTAAATTATGCAACTGAAACTCCTGAATTATACCTTTTCTGTATCTCTTAATAAGATTGGAGACCACTGCAGTTTAGGATAATACAATAATAAAACGTTTTAATCAGTACTGAAACTTTAATTAAGCCAATAATGATGCATACCTGTTGTAGCTGACAGCATGGGTCAGTACATCCTTCAGCGAGTGCCTTACTCTAATTGAAACCAAGCACATGTAAGGTACAATATGTTAGACTGTGGTTTTTTTTTAAATCCTCTGTTACAGCTATATTTAAATTTATTTTAAATATTCCTGTGTGTATTCATCTAAGCACTTAGGCATTTGGAGTCTCAATATACAAGAAACATGTACTTAAATTTTTATGCTTATCACCGCAATGATGGCATACAGTGATTTTTTTTTCATAATTTAGGTGTCATTATTGCCAGCACCTTTAGTGCTCAGTCTTTAGTGAAAAATATAAAGTGCCAAAAAAACTTGCAAGACCGAATCCATACTTAACACTCTTTCCAAAACACTGTGACCATGTAAAGTAGAAGTTTTTATTTCCTGATGACCAAATCTCTCAACGAATCATGTTATGAATAAATATTTTTAGCACTCGTCAGTATTCTCTGATGTGACCTTCTCATTGGAGTACACAGAAGGAAAGCAAGGAAGGGCATCTGACTTCTGGCTCTGGCTTACAGCCTCTCCACCAGACCGAAGCAAGAGACCCGCAGCTGCAGCTCCCTGCCACTCAGACCTGATTGGTGAGAGCCTCAAAGAATGGCTCTGCTTTCTATTGATAGAAAACACCTGATTTTGCTTCTGAGTTAGCAGTCAGAAGACCCTCCAAGTACAATAGAAGTGCTCTTAACGGACTCTGCCTGCGTGACTCCCAGGCCCTGGAGTCTCCATCTCTCTCGTAAGCCACCCGTCCTGGCACGGCCGGAGGCTGCTCTCTGGCGTTCTCAGTGCTCCGGCTCCCTCCCTTGAGTTGTGCGCCCGTCCCAAACTTCTCCGTGCAAGTTCTGCTTCCTCTTGTAAGTACACAACTCAGTTCTAAGTATTTACGTACACACAGAACATACAGCTGTGCAAGAAAGAGCTCTGTCTGCAAAAATTAAGCTGAATGCTTTGGTAAGAAGTGATAAAGGTTGAGTTGCCAATAAAAGTTGCTTTTAAATTAGGTGTGGCTGGGAAAATTATAAGATACTGGGGAAAATATACAAATCAAGAAAATTTCTGAGCTTAGATTGCTTCTTAGATTTATTTAAGTATTCATCCCACCTTTACAGACTCTAAACTGAGAAGAAGGTACCCAGATCATGATACTGGTGTGATTTATGTGAGAAGTAGAACTATAGTGATTGGACCCTTAGGCAAAGGAAAACCATGTCTTTATATCAGAAGATCAGCAAATGAATGTAGTTACACAGTTTAGGTTATGACTCCCTACTTTAACCTGCTTGCTTTATTAAATGGCCAACTGCTGATACTGATCACAGTAGTCATTAGAGATTCTAATGCAGTTGGAAGGTTCTAATCACTTTTATTACAGGCATTTGAAAAATAGGCATTGATTTCAAATATATTAGCCAGGAGCATAATTAGATATTACCCAGGCCATTGTCGTCCTGTTGGTGATTTTCCCTACCCTCGTGAGATCAGCATGACAGGAGAGTCTGTGGGTGTGTGTTTGGGCGTGTGCTTTTGGTCGGGTCCTGCCAGGTGGCAAAGGCATCTGTAAATACATCATCTGATCTGCGTCTTTATTTCACAACGAACTAAAAGAAAAACGTCTAATCTGATTTTGTATTAACTTTCTCTAAGATGTAAAAATTTGAGTTCATCTTTGGCCCAAATCTACCTGAATTAACATACAGATATTTGATTTTTTAAATTTAACTCAAATCTCAAAATCAGTAAAGTGTTCTCAGACCCTGTATTTTAGTTAATATGCTCCCAAACGCTTTAAACATGGCAACCTTTTGGACTAAGAGAGTGTTTATTGGTGAAAAAATGCTTTTGAGATGAGAGAGTGTCTTACTTTCTTGTGGCAAATGATTTTCTGTTTTTAACATCCTTTGGGTACAATCTTACAAAGAGCTTTTATAATTTGTTGTACTGAATTGTTTGGAGATTGTATACTAAGTAAAGCTCTTTTAAATTGTGTAAGATGAGTGTCTTGCATTTCTTTGAAGATCAAAACTCAAGGAACCTGCTTTCGGAAGTGCATTAAATATTTGCTAAATAGAGCAGATCACCAAAGATGGGTGTGTAGGGTCTTCATTGTAACTGTTATTGTTGAGGGTGTTCATTTTTTCACATAGATTTTGGTTCGACGCCTGCTTGTTTCACTTGAATTCCAAGGTTACAGTTTAGATTTATAAAGAGATGACTATTGTCAGCAGAATTTATCCTTGAAGAGATAAATGCTATTTGTTTTGACCTCAAGAACAGTTTCTACTTGATTACATTCTGAGCCTTTAGTAATTCAGGAAGATGGGAGGTAGCACACATGCTTGTGAGAGTGTATGGATAACAAATGTATTGGCTGTTATGTTCAAAGCGCAAGTTGAAATTTCAAGCAAAAATGGTCAGAAAGACAAATTGAAAAAAAAAACCGACAGTGAGATCTCAAATATTCTGTACTGACAGGTGGTCCCTAGCAAAGTAAGAATAACAATATAGTGAGAGATGTGGGATATCAATGAACTGAACATGGAATGGGCTGACATGGACACCAGGCACTTGACAGATGAAATGTTTTTTTTTTTTCTCTACCCTTCCTTTCAGATAAGGTGTCTGAAACTCATTTCACAAACCCTTCTGTTAATATTTAGAAGTTGGTTATATAAGATTGTTTTTCAAAATGCAGATAATAGAACTATAGTGTAATGTGAAGTCAATTTCATGGTTACAACCAGCATTTAAAAGGAAAGGAGGGAGGGAGGGAAGGAGGAGGACAGCCCAATGTAAATATAAGTGCCATTTTGTGGAAGATTTGTTCCAGTTACACATATAGGTATTTGTGTTTGGGAGGTACAATATAAAATATATTTCTTCTCTGAGATAGGCTGAAAGCCTGGCTTTTATTAGCTGGGGGATTCTGGGAGGATGACAGCTTGAACTTGTCTGTGTCTTTGCCCTCTGTGCTAGTAGAACTGTCTGAATGAATATTGATGATATTAAAGAACTATTGTAATGATACAGAATGGCTGGGCTTCTGGCTAAACCCCACCCTTAAGCCTTGAACCCTGGCCCTAAGTGAAAACAGCTGACCCTGTTTTTCCTGCCCAAATGTTGCCTTTTTGGCCTGATACGCCTCTGTCCTGTGCCCATAAAAAGACTTCAGCTGGCAGAGCAACACAAGCAGCTGAGCAACAGGGATACAAGCCGCTGAGCGACGGGAATACAAGCGGCTGAGCAGCAGAAACTACAGATAGACCCAGCTACCTTCAGATGTGTGGCCTCAGGGAAAGATCACCTTCTTCCCACACCGTCCCCTTTCCAACTCACATCCCACTGAGAGCCACTTCCATCACCCAATACAGTCCTCCACATACACTACCCTTCAGTCCATTCATGTGGCCTGATTGATTCTTCCTGGACACCGGACAAGAACCCGAGTGTCAGGAGGGCAGGGGCTTGGATTGCTGCTGCAGGGCCCGCACAGAGCCTGCCTCCTGCCAGAGAGGAGTGACTGGCCAGTTCCAGCCTTCATTCCCTCCAATTCCCACACTCCCCTCTTGCGAGAAGTGGCCAGCAGCAGGCTGAGTGAAACGAGCGACTCCAGTTCCCACTCACGAAGGAGTTCCCTTGGTCAAGGGAAATCTCATCTCAATAATTCTTATATGTGGTATGGACATTTTCTTAAGTTTTTTAAAAGTCCTTTTAAAATATGTACTGAAATATTTACAGATAGAAGTATATGTCTAGGATTTGTGTCAAAATAATTTTGTGGGGCATCTAGATGAAACAAATTAACAAAAGATACGGTTTAAGCTAGTTTGGAATCTTTTTTTTTTTTTTTAAAGATGGGGTTTCACCATGTTGGTCAGGCTGGTCTTGAACTCCAGACCTCAGGTGATCCGCCCACCGTGGCCTCCAAAGTGCTTGGATTACAGGCGTGAGCCACCGCGCCCGGCCTTGGAATTTTTTTATAGTGAAAAGAGAGAAATGAGAGCCAGAAGCAGACCAGGAAACTAGGAAGATAACATTTAGGAGGTGGCTGAAATCAATCAATGCAACAAATAGTAGAAAGGAGAAATAAATCGAAAATTCAGTTCTTTTCAAATGAAGTAGATAAACACCGGGTCAACCTGATTAAGACAAAACAGCAAAAATATACAAAAGTAGGAATGTGAAAAACAGAATTCCAGAATCAGGAATAATGATTATATGAGGATAATGTATGCGATTCTGTAACAAAAATAAATCAAAAGCCTATAGGAAATGGGTGATTTTCTAACAAAATAGAAAATGTCAATGTGGCCCCCACAAGAAGTTGAAAACTTGAATAGACAAGACCCGTGAAAGTTCTGGCATGGGGTTCAAAGGTCGCAAAGGACATTTGGACAAGAAGGGTACACACCAGATTCTTCCTCACTTTTAACGAGGGGATGACTGCCAAGTTCACTTAGTCTCAGCCACAGGATAGAGAGAGCCCCAAGTTTTAGGAAAGCTAGTCCAACTCTAACACCAAAACTACACAGAGAATGTATCCGTTTTCTATTACCACATAACAAATTCAAACTGCAGCCTGAACCAACACACATCTATTATCTCAAGGTTTTGTGGATCAGGAGTCAAAGCACAGGTTCGCTGGGTCCTCTCGTGTCTCACAAAGCTGCAGTTAGCCGGGCTGCTTTCTCATCTGGAATTAGGGGACCTTTTCCAAGTTCACACAAGCTGGTGGTAAAATTAAATTCCTTATGCTTGTGAGACTGAGGCCATTAGCTCCTAGAGGCCACTCCTCTCTCTGCGGTTCACAGCATGGCGCCTCTTCAAGGCCATCAGAAAGCATCTCTCTCTTTCTCTCTCCAGTTCCTCTTTTAAAGAGTTTTTCACCTGGATTAAGTCAGACCCACCCAGTAAAATCTCCATTTTTGTTAACTCAAAATCAGCTTATTTGTGACCTGAATTACATCTGCAGAATCCTTTCGCCTTTGCTGTATAGCCTCACATGATCACCTAAACGGAAGTGGCATTTATATTCATAGGCTCATCCACACTCAAGGGGAGGGGCTCTGCAGGCCATGTTCTTCAGGCAGTGGGAATCTTTGGGGCCATCTTAGAATTCTTCCTACCACAGACAGTTTAAAAGGACAGGGTCTGGGCCAGGCATGGTGTCTCACGCCTGTAATCCCAGTGATTTGGGAGGCCAAGGCAGAAGCACCGCTTGAGGTCAGGTGTTCAAGATTAGCCTAGGCAACCTAACAAGACCCTGCCTCTGCAAAATATATATATTTTTAATTTAGCCACGAGTGATGGCACACATCTGTAGTCCCAGCTACTCAGGAGGCTAAGGTGGGAGGATCCCTGGAGCCTAGGTGTTTGAGGTGGCAGTGAGCTATGATTGCACCACTGCACTCCAGCCTGGGCAACAGAGCAAGCCTGTCTCTTAAAAAAAAAATTGAAAGAATAGGGCCTGGTGATAACTGAGTGGCAATGGTTAACATAGGGCTTTTGTAAACTCTGACAGAAAGGAAACATACAAGGTGAATCCCAGGGTCACCCAGGCTTTCTCCCTTGGAGTGTTTTCCAAACTGTGGCACAGGAAAATAGAGCCCAAGCACAGTACGGCAGGCTTCCTGGTGGAGGCAGATTTGAGTTGATGGCTGCTAAGGTGGCTAGGATTCAGCAGGCGGGTGGAGGGGCAGAGCACCAGAGAGGAGGGAGTTGCAACAAAGAAAACCTAAGAATTTCCCATTGGGTTCTTGGTCAGTTCCTAGCCTGCAGAGGCTTAGCAGAGAACATCTGGTCAGTGGCAGAGCTGATCAGAAGTTTCAGAGGTTACACAATCCCAAGGAGACATTGGAATTTGAGTACAGCTGGGGCTGAGAGACCGTGGTGAATCTCCCAGGCATTCAGCTGAGACTCTAGAGAGGCTATACCTTATCCTGGAAGTAGACGCTGTTATCCAGATTGCCTGCCAGAAGGAAATGTAAATCTGCTATGAAGGATGATAACCTTATTCATGGCTTCAAATTATCTTTACACTTTTTATATACACGGTGTAGGGCTCAATAAAAAATAATTAGGAATAATTTTTAAAAACTGAGGCCAAGTGTGGTGGCTCACACCTGTCATCCCAGCACTTTGGGAGGTCAAGATGGGAGGATCACTTGAGCCCAGGAATTTGACACTAGCCTGGGCAACAAAGCGAAACTCTGTGTCTACAAAAAATACAAAAACTTAGGTGTAGTGGTATATGCCTGTAATCCCAGCTACTCAGGAGGCTGACATGTGAGAATCACCTGAACCTGGGATATCGAGGCTGCGGGGAGCCATGATCATGCCACTGTACTCCAGCCTGGGTGACAGAGTGAGAGCTTGCCTCACAGCAACAAAAACAAAAAACATGACTGAAACAGAATTGAAGTAAAAACAGCCACAGGCAAATCAAATATTGTAACCGAAAGCATAGACTTTAAAAATATGTTTATCATTTTTAAGACTTTAAATGGCAAGATGGAGAATTTAGGTGAAGAACTGAAAGCAAAATGGAAATACTAGAAAAATGCAATGAATTAAGTGTTCACTGTTTGGTTAGACACAGCTGAAGAGAGAATTGGTTAACTGGACAATAGGTTAGAAGAAAATATCCAGACTAAAATATTGTAGGTTGGGGAGAAGGTGAAAAACAAAGGAAGGACTGGGTGTAGCGACTCACGTATAATCCCAGCACTTTGGGAAGCCAAGGCGGGAGGATCAGTTGGGCCCCAGGAGTTTGAGACCAGCCTGGCAGCATAGTGAGACCCCATTTTTATTTAAAAAGGAAAAGGGAAGAGCATAGAATATATTTTGGAACATTTTATTGCCATCCTACAGGTGTAACTGGGGTCCCACAAGGAGAGGAAAGAGAATGGGCTTGTATGACTTTGGGCATGCTACTCATTCTTAGCTTCATGTCTTTTGTAAATGGAGGTGTACTTGTACTCTACCTATTGTGTTGTGGGGTGGGTTAAACAAGATAACATTTCAGACACTAGGCCCAATATCTAGCACATGGTAAGTACATAAGATGAAAGCTGCAGGATTATTATTACTGTCATCTTCAAAATTAGAATGTGAAAGAGAAAAGCCTGAAGAACAAAGTTACAAGTGAGTCTGACAGATACCAAAGAGCCCTTAGTAATTTTGTGTTAACTATTCTTGCTATAGAAAATGTCTTTAAAAGAAAAACACACACACACACACAACAACAAAACAAAACTTTAGGGGCTGAGGAGGAGATTAAGAGAACAGTTTTATAGAGAAATCAATTTCTTAGTAATTCCTAAGGTGTATATTTGCAACGCAAGGAAATTTGTGTTTGTGTCTGTGTATGGGTGGGGAAGACAGACAGGAAAATAGAGCAATGGACAAAGACCAAGAGAGACTGATTGATTGAATGTTCTTAGAGGAGACATTATCATTGTTGAAGTTAAATGCCAAAGCCCTGCCAAGATGCACATATTCATAAAGAAGTAGAAGGGGCTGATTGTGCATGAATCTGCTTCAAGAAAAAGGAGTGAAGGAACGTGATTTAAGGACTAACCCGGTAATTAGAACCACAGTGTGCTAATTAAGGCTCATAAATTTAATGAAACTATTAGCATTTTCTCATGCAAAAAAAGGTGCATTTTTTTTCTTCAGGAAATGACACCTGTGAACAATTATCTCTCATTTCTATTAAGATTATTTACATAAGTTTTGCTCATTTAGCACTCACTACTGTTAATTTTTTTTTTTTTTTAACAACACCTCATCTCACACTAGATTCACTCTGTAGCTTGGAAAGTGCTTTGGGGGTTACTGATAATTAAAAGTTTAGCACAAATAGACAAGACCATTGTTAGGGGACATGCTGTACTGTTACTGTGCTGTCTTTGTGGGCAGCCTTTTTGTTTAATAGAAAATGTTTCTAAATCTTTGAATATCTGTAAGAGCCTGGTAGATTATGAAAATTACAAACACAGTCTTTCCTAGGCCATCATGTGGCTCAGTTGTTTCTTCAGTGAGAACTTACCAAGTACCTACTCTATGCCAGAGGAAGAGGTGAGGATAGGACATGGGGATAGGCTTATGATATAAACATGAATTCAAAAGATCCTATTATTGCATTGAATTGAAGCGGTTATGATGACCTCTAAGGGAAAACCAAGGGTGTATCATTTAGGAAGTTTACAATTGCAAGTTAAAGATGCACCATTACACACAGCCTCAGGAGGTCCTGATGACATGTACCAAAGGTGGTCGGGGTACAGCTTAGTTTTATACACTTTATGGAGACATGAGACATCAATACATGTAAGATGTACATTGGTTGAGTCCAGAAAGGCAGGACAACTCAAGGTGGGGGGCTCCCAGGTCATAGGTAGATTTAAAGATTTTTCTGTTGGCAGTTGGTTGAAAGAGTTGTTATCAATAGAAAGGAATGTCTGGGTTATGATAAGGGAGTGTGTGTGGAGTCCAAAGTTTTATCATGCAGATGAAGCCTCTAGGTAGCAGGCTTCGGAGAGTAGATTGTAAATGTTTCTTATCAGACTTAAAGAGTCAGTTCTATCCATAATTCCCAAAGTAAGGAGGGTATAACGAAGCAGGTTCATCTCCCACTTCCCACCATGGTCTGAACTAGTTTTTCGGGTTAACTTTGGAATGCCCATGGCCAAAAGGAGGGGTCCATTCAGGTGGTTGGGGGGCCTTAGAATTTTATATTTGATTTATGCAAGTTATAGAAAACCTAACCCAAGTTGTCTTACATAAAGGAAATGTTTTAGCACATTTAACTATTTTAGGCCTTTAGGTGAGGCTTAATCTGATATCCCAGTAATTTGATTTATTCAATTAATACTTGTTGAGACCTCAAAGGCCTTGGGAATACATTAGTGTCTAAGACATTCCATATTCTCATTGAGCTTACATTTAGTGGACGATACAGACAACAGATAAGAAAAATATCAGACAATTCCAAATGTTTTAAGAGAAATGAAATAAAGTGCTGTGATAGAGTATGAGTGGGTGGCTCCTTGGGTTTAGGTGCTCAGAAAGCCTTCTTGGAGGAGATAGTTAGGCTAAGATTTCAATGACTACAACCAGGATAATCACGCTATACTAAGATTGTAGGGAAGAAGGGTCCAGGCTGCTGAGTATCACAAAGCCCTGGGCAGAAAGGAGCTTGGTGCACCTGTCAGATGTGGCATATGGGAGAGGAGAAAGTAGGAGAAGGATGCAGAAGGCAGACCACACATGCCACTGAAAAGAAGTTGAATTTGTTTCCAGATGTGACTGAAAAATAGTGGAGGATTTTGAGCAGCCAGCCCTTGGGCTCAGTAACACCTTCATTGCCCACATCCTCTTTTTAGAGAGCTGGCTGAGACCACATTCATGACCCTTGCCCACAGCCAACTGCCCACGGCTGTCTTACCCAGGGTGAGCCATCAGATTCTTCTCTGTGAATTTGGAAATGTGATTCAGAGATTCTAATTGGTCTCCAGTGGCAACCTGAATGGTGAGGTCATGAGGCTAGAGCAGCTGTGTGCACACCAAGAAGACAGCCTGCAGCCTGCCACGAAGCAAACACGAACAGTAGCCACGAGAGGCCAGGTGGCCCCAGGGAAGCAGGCAGAAGAAACCTGGGTTCTGGACTCCTAGGGCCCACGTGTAAGTCCCAAGGCTCAGCCTCACTGGGTTTCCTGAAGCTCCTGGTTACCTTTCGGATGAATGACTTTTCTGCCTTGGGCTAGTGCAAGAACACCTTCCTTACAGCTAAATCATCCCTGATGAAGAACCTAAAGCGTTCTCATGAGTCTGCTTTCCTTGAGGCATACACCTTTTTTATAATGCTCTTTCATAACACCGTTTCCAGTTAAAAATGGTACTTCTCACCCTGAATTCTGGTTAATTACATATGCTTCTACCTTCGCACAGTGCTTTGAAATCTTGAAGGCTGAAACTTTTTTTTTTTTTTCATCTTTAAATCCCCAGTGGGTTCTTGGAATGAGTGTGTATTTGTGGCCCTGGATTCCGCAGGTGAGGTTAGGGTCAGATGACAGTGATACTCAGTGAACTATAATTAGTGTCTTCCTTCCAAGGAGAGAAACAGAATGAGAACGTGGACCGTGATGCCTGGCGAGATAACTTCCCTCCCTCCTGCCTTTCAAAGACACTACCTATACATCCCCAAAAGAATGTATGAATATGAAAACTCCGCTAAAAATATCCAGGCATTCAAATCAACAGCCAAAAAAATAAAAAGAAAAATGTGGGGAATAGTAACAGAATACAATGATAGAATATGTGCCCATTTACAAAAGGATATCTATCATGTCAGTGTTGGGTGCAGTGGTCTGAAATTTATTGTTAGACCAAATCTAATTTTGCTGTTCAGATCTTCAATATGCATAGAATTATTTCTGTGTTTCTTCTGTCAGTGGTTGAGAGGCGTTAGACTCTCCCACTGTGATTATGGATTTGTCTCTTTCTCAGTTTATTTTATTTTGAGATAGAGTCCCACTCTGTCACCCAGGCTGGAGTGCAGTGGCACGATCTCAGCTCACTGCAACCTCCGCCTCCCAGGTTCAAGTGATTCTCTTGCCTCAGCCTCCCAAGTAGCTGGGATTACAGGCATACAACACCATGCCTGGCTAATCTTTTTGTATATTTAGTAAAGATGGGTTTTCGCCATGTTGGCCAGGCTGGTTTCAAACTCCTGACCTCAAGTGATTCCCCCACCTTGGCCTCCCAAAGTTCTGGGATTAGGCATGAGCCACCACACCCAACCTCAGTTTAGTCCTGTTAATTTGCTTTATATGTTTTGAAACTGTGCAGTTGGGTGCATTAATATTTAGAATTGCTAACATTTACAGGTGAACTGGTCTCTTTAACATCTATGAAATGCCCACTTCATTTCTAAGCATTGCTTCTTGCCTGAGCTAATTTTGTTCAATACCAGTGTAGTCTACCAGTTGACATATATATATTTGTGACCTTCTGCCTTGAACCTTTCTGTATTCCTATATTTATGATATGCTTTAATACAGTTAGGGGATTTTTTGCCTCCATTTTTATTCTTTTTTTTGGAGTTGGAGTCTCACTCTGTCACCCAGGCTGGAGTGCAGTGGAGTGATCTCGGTTCACTGCAACCTCTGCCTCCCAGGTTCAAGCAATTCTCCTGCCTCAGCCTCCCAAGTAGCTGAGATTACAGGCGTGCATCACTATGCCTGACAAATTTTTGTATTTTTAGTAGAGACGGGGTTTCACCATGTTGGTCAGGCTGGTCTTGAACTCCTGATCTCAGGCGATCCCACCTCAGCCTCCCAAAGTGCTGGGATTACGGATGTGAGCCACTGTGCCTGCCCCATTTTTTCTTTTTAATAAAAGTCTTTAGACCAGACACAGTGGCCTATGCCTATAATCCCAGCACTTTAGGAGGCCAAGGCCAGAGGATAACTTGAGGCCAGGAGTTTGAGACCTGCTCTAAGCAATGTAATGAGACTCCATCTCTACAAAAAAAAAAAAAAAAATTAAAAAATTAGCCGGGCATGGTGGCACATGCCCATGGTCCCAGCTACTACAATGCGCTGTGATCCCACCACTGCACTCTAGCCTGAGTGACAGAGAGAGACCCTGTCTTTAACAACAACAATAAATTTATTTAATTGTTTATTTATTTACTGAGATGGAGTCTTCCTCTTGTCACACAGGCTGGAGTGCAGTGGCACCATCTCAGCTTACTGCAACTTCTGCCTCCCCGGTTCAAGTGATTCTCCTGCCTCAGCCTTTCGAGGAGCTGGCATTACAGGCACCCGCCACCATGCCCGGCTAATTTTTGTATTTTTAGTAAAGATGAGGTTTCACCGTGTTGGCCAGGCTGGTCTCAAACTCCTGACCTCAGATGATCCACCCGCCTCAGGCTCCCAAAGTTCTGGGATTACAGGTGTGAGACACCACACCCGGCCTGTTGGTCATAATAGCTGTACCAATTTACAATCCCACCAACAGTGTATAAAGGTTTTCTCTCTGTGTGCCTGCTCCCCAGAGAAATGAGTGCCACTGGGAAAATTATTTTTAAAAATCAACGATTTAAAGTTTCTGGAAATTGTCCTAAGAGCCTATGGCAAATGAAGAAATATTTGTTCAAGAAAATCCATTAAAACTTTGTGGAAATGTAAGTCTGTGGCATCTGAACCACAACTTCTTCCTTCCCTCAACACTCCAAGCTCAGCATGATGCAAACTCCGCTCCAGGCACATGCAGCTAAGAGTGCAGGGCTCCTTCTTCAGCTAACAGTCGACGGCTACAGAACCTTTCAAGGAGTGGCAGGCCACAGCATTTCGTGTCCCCCAAACTCAGCTACATGTCACAGAGGCTAAATTCCAGGCCAGTGTGGTCAAGAGGCTTGAGGCTCCATTCTTCCACCCAGATCCCCACAATGGAGTGGAGGCCATACTTAAGGCATGAAACACTGAGAATACTATGCCCTGATCACTGTCACTCCAGCCAGTTCACAGTTTCAACGTCAAGAGAAGCAAGCTGGGAAGACAGAGGCTACCGATCTCATCCATTATCCTGCTCCTAAAGCAGAGGTGTCCCTCAGAAGTGGGCTACTATCTCTGCCCCCAGGCTGATATTTTGCCAGGATAAGAGGAAAACCATGAGAACAGAGATCTCTGAAGCCCTCCCCAAAGGAACTGACTTTATTTTAAATGAACTATAGGGAAGTCCATCCCTAAGTCAAAAACAATGGAGGTTTTGGTGGTAAGCGATTAAGGATATTGGTAGCTTCATGTGAACCACAGCTGAACTATAGGTCAGCTAGTTTATCAGAGAGAACCAAAGAAAGAGGACATTAAAAAGAGCCTTCCTGCTCACGCCTGTAATCCCAGCACTTTCGGAGGCCAAGGTCGGCAGACTGCCTGAGCTCAGGAGTTTGAGACCAGCCTGGGCAACATGGTGAAACCCTGTTTCTACTAAAATACAAAAGAAGTTAGCCAGGCATGGCAGTGTGCGCCTGTAGTCCCAGCTACTTAGGAGGCTAAGGCAGGAGAATTGCTTGAACGTGAGAGGCAGAGGTTGCAGTCAGCCAAGACTGCACCACTGCACCACTCCAGCCTGGACAACAGAGCAAGACTCCGTCTCTACAAAAATTAAAAAAAAAAAAAAAAGTCTTTCTGAGATTAAAAAAAAACTAACTTTAAACACTAGACTCATAACTACTTTTACAAAAGGGCTCCAGTGTCACAGGATGGGACTGTGAAGCAATTTCTATCTCAGAGTATTGTGGAAAACACTGACCAGTCAGCTAGCAATTAGTGGAGATTAAAGATGGGTGTGATCAGGGAAAGAGACTAAGAAAGCCCTGCTGGAACCACTGTCATGACAGAGTGACTATACACATGTCCAAGGCTGCATATATCAAGCAGCAACAACCCCACTAAAATAGTCCATCCGATCACTAAATGAATAAGCCCAGGTGGAGAGAGTCAGTGTCTCTGTTATCTATTGATTCCCAAAAATGTCCAGTTTTTTTTTAAAAAATTACAATACATGAAAAGAAACAGGAAAATGTGACTCATAGGCAGGAAAAAAGAGCATCTGTGAGATAGCTCAGATGTCAGATTGAATAGACAAAGATTCCAAGACAGCCATGTTAAATACATTCAGAGAAGTAAAGGAAATCATGCTGATGAAGTATGATGAAAATATCTCATTATATAAAAAATATCAGTGGAGAGATAAAAATCATTTTAAAAAAACAAATATTTCCATCTGGAGCTGAAATGTACAAAAACTGAAATAAAAAATTAAATGGGCTTAAACAGTAGACTTGGACTGGCAGAAGAAAAACTAACAAATGTGAAAGTAGATCAATAGAAATTAAACAACCAGCAGAACAGAGAGAAAAGAAGAAAAATGAATAGAGCCTTAGAGACCTGTGGGTTGTAATCAAGCACACAAACATATGCATACTGTAGAATCAGGAGGAGACAGACAGAGAGAGAGGAGAATACATTATAAGAAATAATGGCTGAAATCATCCCAAATTCGATGAAAAGCATTAATCCGCACAGTCAAGGAGCTTAAAAATAACAAGTAAGATCAACACAAAGAGATAGGCACAAAGATACATCATAGTAAACATGCTGAAGATAAAGAAAAAATCTTAAAAACAACAAGAAAAAAACCAATTTGACATGAATAAGGGATCCACGGATTAACCATTGACTTCTCATGAGAACCAATGGCCACCAAAGGTGGAAAGTGCTGAAAGAAAGATTGCTAACTAAGAATTTTCTTTTTTTCTTTTCTTCTTGTTTTTTTTAACGACCATTGACATTCTTCCCAGAACTCCTTTTTTCTTTCTTTCTTTCTTCCTTCCTTTTTTTTTTTTTTTTTGAAACAGGGTCTTACTTTACTGCCCCAGCTGGAGCACAGTAGCATGATCATAGCTCACTGTAGTCTTAAACTTCTGGGCTTAAGGGATCCTCCTCCCACTTCCCAAGTAGCTGAGGCTATCAGCCTACCATCATGCCTGGCTTTGTTTTTTTTTTTTTTTCCTGAGGCAGGATATTTTTATGATGCCCAGGCTTACCTCAAACTCCTGAACTCAAGCAGTCCTCCTTTCTTGGCCTCCCAAAGTGCTGGAATTAGAGGTGTGAGCCACCAAGCTTGGCCAAGTCAACCAAGAATTCTATATCCAGCAAAACTACCCTTCAAAACATGAAAAATAAACTAAGACTTTTCCAGGAAAAAACTGAGAGAATTCATTGCTAGCAGATTTGCCATACGAGAATTACTAAAGAGAGTCCTTCAGGCTAAAAGGAATGGACATTAGATAGTAACTCAAATCTACCTGAAGAAATAAAGGCCACTGGAAAATATAATTACATGGATATGTGTACAGTATAAATATATTCTTTGCTGCTCATTTTTCTCCTACTGACTTAAAAGACATCTGCATAAAACAATAATTAAAAACCTACATTTCTTATTCCTTTTGATACTATTATAAATGAATTTTTTCTTAATTTTATTTTCAGAGTGTTCATTGCTAGTATATAGACATACAAATGATTTTTTTACGTTGATCTTGTCTCCTGCAACCTTAATCAACTCCTGTATTCATTCTGATAGCTTTTTAGTGGATTCCTTAGGGTTTGTACATAGAAGATTCCTTCATTTGTAAATGCAGTAACTTCTTCCTTTCCAATCTGGATGTCCTGTGATTATTTTTCTTCCCTAATTTCTCTTGCCGGAACCTCCAGTACAGTGTTAAATAGAGGTGGCAAAAGCAGATATCTTTCTCTTTTTCCTGATCTTAGAAGGGAAAACGTTCTGTCTTTCACTATTAAGTCAGATGTTAGCTGTGGGTTTTTCTTTTTTTTTTTTTTTTGAGACAGAGTCTTGCTGTGTCACTGGGTGCCAGGCTACAGTGCAGTTGCGTGATTGTGGCTCACCGCAACCTCCGCCTCCCAGCTTCAAGCAATTCTCCTGCCTCAGCCTCCCAAGTAGCTGGGACTACAGGCACCCACCACCACCCCCAGCTAATTTTTGTATTTTAGTAGAGACGGGGTTTCACCATGTTGGCCAGGATGGTCTCGATCTCTTGACCTTGTGATCCGCCCGCCTCGGCCTCCCAAAGTGCTGGGATTACAGGCGTGAGCCACCGCGCCTGACTCAGCTGTGGGTTTTTCATAAATGTCTTGTATCAGGTTGAGGAAGTTTTCTTCTAAGATCGTTGGACATTTTTTATCATGAATGATAACTACCTGAGACCAAACTGAAGAATACACTAAATGAAGGATACTGTTAACTAGATCAGATTGGTGAATGATGTCTCTTGTTGAACTGGTAAGGTAGCTAGAATGCTTTCTGTCATAGAGGCAAGCTGAGCCGTCCCTGGATGCATTTGTATGTTAATATCATGGAGAGAGACCACAGTACATGTGTTTGTCTCCACTGAAATTTGTCTTCGTCTCCTTAAACCACACCCCTGCCCCATTGAATCTAGGAAGTCACAGAATATACAAATAAATGAGAAGTTACTAACAAAGAACTAGTGTCAGACACTTTTACCTTTATCCTTGGACTCACGTGGGTGATCATAAACTTCAGAAATAGTTAATTATATGTCATTAATTGCAAGTTAAAACAACAATTGCGGCCGGGCGCGGTGGCTCACGCCTGTAATCCCAGCACTTTGGGAGGCCGAGGCGGGTGAATCATGAGGTCAAGAGATCGAGACCATCCTGGCCAACATGGTGAAACCCCGTCTCTACTAAAAATACAAAAATTAGCTGGGCATGGTGGCGTGCACCTGTAGTCCCAGCTACTTGGGAGGCTGAGGCAGGAGAATTGCTTGAACCTGGGAAGCAGAGGTTGCAGTGAGCCGAGATTGTGCCACTGCATTCCAGCTTGGCGCCTGGCGACAGAGTAAGACTCTGTCTCAATAAATAAATAAATAAATAAATAAATAAATAAATAAATAAATAAAACAATTGCAGAAATTCCAAATTAAAACAACAAAGAGATATCACTACATACCTATTAAGCAAACATTCAGAACACTGATGACATTACATCTGTCAAGGATGTGGAATGACAGAAACTCTCATTCATGACCGGCGGCAATGCAGAGTGTTACAGCTCTGGCATACACTGCGTACCGCGCTGCACGAGGGTTCAAAGACCTAAGAGGGAACAGTGGGGGAATGAATGAAGAAAAACACAAGACAGACATAGAAGAAAGCGGGGCCAGGTGGTCCAAAAAGCTGATGGTATCAGTCTCTTCGGCCCCAACTTGCCTCCAAGTACTTTATTTCATATGTTTACAAAGTATATAGCAGAGGGAGGGTGCAGTTACTTAGAACAGCCTGTGATTATAATTCTCACACTTTAGTTAACATACTTCAGCTACAAACTGTCTTGCAGCAAGGTTAGTGAGAGCTGATTATCTTTTTCTGGGCCTCTCTGCTCTTCTCCGAGACATACCCGTTCCCCTGTTACGGTTTCGCTTCTCTGGAGTTCACTCAAAGTTCACAGCAGCCTTGCTGCTGATTTCCCCAGAGGGGTGGGCTACTCTGGCTCTGTACATACAGCCACTTTGGAAGACAATTTGGCAGTTTCTTATAAAGTATACTCTTACCACATTGTCCAGCAATCAAGTGTCTTGGGATTTGCACAAAGGAGTTGAAAACTTCCGTCCACACTAAGGCCCGTACGCAATGTTTGTAGCAGCTTTTTTTCTAAGTGCTAAACTTTGGAAGCAACCAAGATGCCCTTCAGTAGGTCGATGGACACATAAACAGTGGTACATCCAGACAATGGAATGTTATTTAGCCCTAAAAAGAAACGTGCTATTGGGCCATGAAAAGGCATGGAAGAATCTTAAATGCGTATCACTATGTGAAAGAAACCAGTCTGAAAGGGCTTACTGTATGCTTTCAACTCTATGACATTCTAGAAAAGGCAAAACTATGGAGACAGTAAAAAGATCAGGGGTTGCCCAACAGAATGGGAAAAAAACTTTACAATCTACCCATCTGACAAAGGGCTAATATCCAGAATCTACAAAGAACTAAAGCAGATTTACAAGAAAAAAAAACCCATTCAAAAGTGGGCAAAAATATGAATAGAGGCTTTTCAAAGGAAGATATTTATGAGGCCAACAAACATATGAAAAAATGCTCATCATCACTGGTCATTAGAGAAATGCAAATCAAAACCATATTGAGATACCATCTCACGCCAATTAGAATGGCGATCATTAAAACATCTGGAGACAACAGATGCTGGAGAGGATGTGGAGAAAAAGGAACACTTTTACGCTGTTGGTGGGAGAGTAAATTAGTTCAACCATCGTAGAAGACAGTGTGATGATTCCCCAAGGATCTATAAATAGAAATTCCATTTGACCCAGCAATGCCATTACTGGATATATACCCAAAGGATTATAAATCATTCTGTTATAAAGACACATACACATGTATGTTCGTTGCAGCGCTGTTTACAAAAGCAAAGACCTGGAACCAACCCAAATGCCCATCAATGATAGACTGGACAAAGAAAATGTGGCACATCTACACCATGGAATACTATGCAGCAATAAAAAATGACGAGATCATGTTCTTTGTAGAGACATGGATGAATCTAGAAACTATCATTCTCAGCAAACGGACACAAGAACAGAAAACCAAACACCACATGTTTTCACTCACAGGCGGGTGATGAACAATGAGAATACTTGGGCACAGGGAGGGGAACAACATTCACAGGGCTAGGTTGAGGGGGGAGGGGAGGGGAGGGGAGGGACAGTGAGGCGGGAGGGGAGGATGGGGAGGGATAACACCTGGAGAAATGCCTGATGTAGGCAACAGGGTGTGGGGAGATGGAGGCAGCAAACCACCATGGCATGTATGTACCTATGCAACAATTCTGCAGGATGCAGGATGTGCACGGGTACCCCAGAGCCCAAAGTACAATTAAAAAAAAAAAAGATCAGGGGTTGCCAAAGGTTAGGGAGGAGGGAGGGGTGAATAGGAAGAGAACAGAGGATTTTTAGGTCATTGAGACTTTTCTATAGGATACTAAAATGATGGATCCATGTCAGTATACGTTTGTCTAAACCTGTAGAACATACACCGCTGAGAGTGAACCCTAATGCAAACTGTAAAATCTGGTTGATTATGATGTGTATGTTCATCAATTGTATTAATTTTACCACTCCAGTGGGGGATGTGAATAATGGGGGAGGCCATGCAAGTGTGGGGGTAGCACGAGGTCTGTGGGAAATCTCGGTGCCTTCCTCTTTTTTTGAAATGGAGTTTTGCTCTTGTTGCCCAGGCTGGAGTGCAATGGCGCGGTCTTAGCTCACTGCAACCTCTGCCTCCCAGGTTCAAGCGATTCTCCTACCTCAGCTTCCCAAGTAGCTGGGATTACAGGCTCCTGCCGCCACGCCTGGCTGATTTTTGCATTTGTAGTAGAGACCAGGTTTCACCATATTGGGCAGGCTGGTTTCAAACTCCTGACCTCAGGTGATCCGCCCGCCTCAGCCTCTCAAAGTGCCAGTTTATAGGCGTGAGCCACTGCTCCCAACCTCGATGCCTTCCTCTTGATTTTGCTATGTGTGAACCTAAAACTGCTGTGAAAAATAGAGTCTATCTTTTTTTCAAGTTAATTGAATGAAAGATCAGTCAGTAACAGAATGACCTCAAAACCAACAAAGAAATTGCAGTGCAGAGTATTTGAGTCTGACGTCTAACAGAAACACTATAAAAAAGAAAGAATTACTACTATGGATGCAAATGTTTGGGTTTTCCAAAATGACAATATTTTAAAGGACCTAGTTCAACATAAATCATTAGCTTATTAATATATCTGTGCTATTTTAGGTTAATATGCAAACTCAGTGTGTAATATTTTAAGAATTCGAATGCAAAACAATTAGTGAGCCATCTGTAAATCTAAGCTGCTTCTATGAGCTTAGATTTACATTTATTTTTGGTGACTACCAAAAATCGACTCTGGTACTTTTTGCAGTAAGATATTTGAAATTAATTTTCCCTTCACATATATAATCTACTCCATTAAACCTAAGCTGTAAGGCACATTATGTTCTAATAACTTTACGAGAGATTTGGAGGAAGGTACCAGGGTGGTGAAGGGTTCTGCCTTGGCACCCACTTGCCAGCAGCGTCACCTTGGGCACCCTTTCTGTGTCTCAGTTTCCTGAACTGTAAATAGATTCCATCAACAGTCTTATCCCATAGGGTTTTTGAAAAGGGATTAAATTAATAATTCAAAGCTCTTAGAACAGTGTTGGGTACAGAGTAAGAGCCTATTAATATTTATTGATATTATTAACACAATTTGGACACTTCTTAAAAGTGAGTTTGGCTTGTGTAATTATTCGCTTTACCCTCTGGTATAACATGTTTACCCTGATGTGGCTGGCCCCTCTGTGAGTAGATACGTCAGCTTCTCTTTGTCTACCCTCTGCCACCATCAGCAATAAAGGAAGGAACTTCACAGAGCATTAGCTGCTACTTGAACATTCCAGGCGTGGTCCCAGCCAAAAGCACTGGCACATGTGGTCCTCCAGCCCGTCATTCTTTTCCCTCTTCTTTCTTTTCCTTTCCTTTTTTTGAGACAGAGTCTCGCTCTGTCACCCAGGCTGGAGTGCAGTGGTGCAATCTCAGCTCACTGCAACCTCCACCTCCTGGGTTCAAGCGAGTCTCCTGCCCCAGCCTCCCAAGTGGCTGGGATTGCAGGCTCCCCCCGAACCAGGCCTGGCTAATTTTTGCATTTTTAGTAAAGACAGGGTTTTGCCCCATTGGCCAGGCTGTTCTTGAACTCCTGACCTCACATGATCCACCCGCCTCGGCTTCCCAAAGTACTGGGATTACAGGAATGAGCCACTTGCCCGGCCTCTTCCCTCTCCTTTCCACATGACTCCCTCCCTCCCTCCACTCAACTCTGCTCAAATATTGCCTTCTAAGAGCGGCCTGTTCTAGTCCCCCAATTCTCTTTTATACTATCAATCAGCACCTATGATTATATTTTTGCTTGTTCTAGTTTATTCACCAGAATGTAAGTTTCCAAAGGCCAAGGACTATATCTTATTCACTGTCTCTCCTCTGTTTCCAGAACCCACTGTAATTAGACTTCCTTGGCCTCCCTACAGAAAAGAGCACCCCTGCTTTTTTTTTTTTTTTTTTTTTTTAAGACAGAGTCTCGCTCTGTTGCCTAGGCTGGAGTGCAGTGGCGTGATCTTGGCTCACTGCAACCTTCGTGATCTTGGCTTCACTGCTTGAACCCCGGGGTTCAAGTGAGTCTCCTGCCTCAGCCTCCCAAGTAGCTGGGACTATAGGCATGTACTACCAGGCCCAGCTAATTTTAGTATTTTTAGTAGAGACGGAGTTTCACCGTGTTAGCCAGAATGGTCTCAATCTCCTGACCTCATGATCCGCCCGCCTCGACCTCCCAAAGCGCTGGGATTACAGGCATGAGCCGCCGCGCCCGGCCAAGAGCACCCGTTTCTCGGTCCCTTATTTTGCTTTGATTTTCTTTATAGTGTGCATTATTGTATTGTTTAATTATTTTTTTTTCATGTCCCTAAAACATAAACCTCATGTCTCCAGGGCCTAAAAATCCTGGCATCAATTAGACACTCAAATATTTTAATTTTGTCTATTTTTATTAATTTTTTATTTTTTATTTTTATGGGTACATAGTAGGTGTATGTATTTATGGGGGTACATGAGATATTTTGACACAGGCATGCAGTGTACAATAATCACATCAAAGTAGACTATCCATCACCTCAAGCATTTATCATTTCTTTTTATTAATAAATATTTTAATGCATAAAGAGTAGCTGGTATAAATAGGCCCTTAGCAAACATCCCAAATGAATAAAGTTCCCAGAAGATGCAATGGAAGGACCAAAGGAAGGCTATATTTCCCATAGTCAATCAAAACATAATAAAATTTTCATTAGCAAAAAATAATAATTCTATTATATCTTACATATGGCAAATTCGTTCTAATATAAAGCCATGATTGCTAAACTCATATAGGCCCTCAACAGCCCAGAAACTGTATTGTGTTGCCAGTTGATTTTCTCATTTTCCATGACAACTATTCCAAATCTTCTCTCCTCTTCATCCAGCCCCTCCTCTTCCTACACTTCCAGTGGATAAATCCATGTATCAGTATCTATTACTATGTAACAAAGTACTCCAAAACTTAGTGGTTTAAAACCTTAAAAGCATTTATTATCTCACAGTTTCTGTTGCTCAAGAATCCAGGCAGGCCGGGCGTGGTGGGTCATGCCTGTAATCCCAGCACTTTGGGAGGCCGAGGCGGGTGGATCACAAGGTCAAGAGATCGAGACCGTCTTGGTCAACATTGTGAAACCCCGTCTCTACTAAAAATACAAAAATTAGCTGGGCATGGTGGCGCATGCCTGTAATCCCAGCTACTCAGGAGGCTGAGGCAGGAGAATTGCCTGAACCCAGGAGGCGGATGTTGCGGTGAGCCGAGATCACGCCATTGCACTCCAGCCTGGGTAACAAGAGTGAAACTCCGTCTCAAAAAAAAAAAAAAGAATCCAGGCATAAATTAGCAGGATGCCTTTGGCTCAAGCTCTCTCATTAGGTTTCAGTCAAGCTGTCAGTGGGGTCTGTGGTCTCATCTGAAGGCTCAGCCTAGGGTTCTCTTCCAAACTTACTCACATGCTTGTTGGTCGTGTTCAGTTCCTTGTAGGTGGTCAGTTAGAGGCTTCCCTTAGTTTCTTGCCTTGTAAGCCTTTCTGTAGGACTGCACACGACGTGAAAGCTGGCTTTCCTCCAGGTGTACGTGCACACCAAAAAGTCCAAGCCAGAGGTCACTGTCCTTAGGTTCTCTAATAACAGAAGTGGCATCTCATCACTCCTCCTTGTTGTATTTGTTAGAAGCCAGTCACTAAGGCCAGAACACTCTCAAAGGAGAGGATTCCACAGGGTAATGAACACCAGGAGACAGGGAGCCTTGTGGGATCTTAGGGGCTGCCTACTGCACCCATATCCAATTTTACAGAGAAAATCGAGGCCGTGGCATTAGAATGTTCTCATCTTCTACTCATTCATCAGCACCACCCTGTCGTCCTTCCCTGCTGTAGCAGTGGAGATGTGACAATCCCACCTGTGCTTTGGTTCCCACCTTGATCCTTTTCCTCCGATTACTGAGGGCCAATCTGAGAGGGGTAAATTGATTGTTACCCCTCTGTTGTACAGTCAACTTCTCAACTCAACTGCATCACTCCCAACAACTTTTCAGTGGACTCAAGGCTCTTCCCACAGAAACAAACCAATGAAAACATAAACCTCCACTTGCCTCCTCTTTCCAATAGATATCATTCTATTCCTCTCCTTTATTTAATATTCCAAATACCCTCCCTCCTCAAAAGAATAAAAAGCTGTCTGTTGTCACTTGTCAATCTTCAAGGTAGCTTTTGGCAAAATCACTTGACTGTTGCTGGTGTTACCAGTGACTTCGTAAAACTCAATGAACATTTTTTAGTCCCTGTGTTCTCTTAATTTTGAATGCTAGTGACTGCTCTGTCCTTTCTGAAACCCCCTTTTCCCTTACTTTCTAAGACAATGCTCTCCTGGTTCAATTCCTATTTCCATAGCTTTCCCCTTCTCTAGTGCTTGTGAGGGCTTCCCTTCTCCTATTCCTCCCTTTGATGTTGGAGCTCCTCAGGGCTTGGTCCTGAGATTTCCCTTCTCACTCTGATTTTCTCTTTTTTGGTGACCTTACCCATGCCCTTGTTTCAACTACCATCTCAATGCATACGACTCACCAACTGACTTCTCAAGCCCAGACTTGTGTACATGTTGACCCATTCGACATTTCTTCTTGATGTCTCGAAGGCAATTCAAACTCAACGTGTCCAAAACGGAACTCATTATTTTCACCCCAAACCTGTTTTTTTTTTCTTGTATTCTCTAGCGTATTTGTTTCCTAGGGCTTACTGTAACAAATTACCACAAACTCGGCAGCTTAAAACAACAAAAATATATTCTCTCACAGTTCTAGAGACAAGAAATCTGAAACCAACTTTCAAGAGTTGGCCTCCTTCCAGAAAGGCCAGATCTGAGGGAAGATCCTTTTGTGGTTCTTCCAACACTGGTTCTTGTCTGGCAGCCACATAACTTCCATCTCTTTCTCCATCTTCATGTGGCTTTCTCTCCTCCTCATGTGTTTCAAATCTCCTTCTGCATTTCTCTTAGAAGGACTCAGAATAACCTCATCTCAAGATCCTTAATTGCAATTACATCTGCAAAGGCCCCTTTTTTTAAAATAAGGCCATACTCACAGGTTCTGGGTGGAAACATATCTCTTAGGAGGCCACCATTCAATGCAGCTCCATGAATGGCACCTTTATCCTGTTGTTTGGGCCAGAGGAACCTCATAATAGTGTTTGTGCTATCTTTTCACTTGTTTCCAGTAACCAAAGCATCCACGAGTTATTTTAACTCCTCAACATCTCAAGTATTTGTCCACTTCTCCCTCTTTACCACTACCTAATTCAAGCTGCCATCACCTCTTACCTAGAGTCTATAACAGCCTCCTGTCTCTCCACAGCCACTCCTGCATCCTACCACCCGTTCTGCACACTGTAGACTTGCTTCAAAATACAATTCTGATGTTGCTGCCTCATTCCACCTTACCTCCACATATTCACTGTTCTTAGGAAATAGACAAATATAACACAGTCTATATTAAAGTCAAAATGAAATGAGAATAAACTCGAAACTGTGAAGTTTTAGGGATGATAATACATAGCAGGCAGGGACACATTTGGTAAAATAACTTCAGAAGAATCACTACAAGAATGGATGACTTTGAACTTGACCTGCAACAGTTTAATATAGTGACCTTTCTAGGTCCCTTCTCTATAAGGAAACAAAGCCACTGGGAATTGATGCTAAAAAGCGTCTGTCTCCCTTCAACACTCATCATGCAGTGAATTTTGAGATGGCTGGGATCCCCTCAGAGTATTTCTGCCAGCAGCATTTAAACTCATCAAGCCTGCTTTCCCCATCCTCATCTTTTCTCGTAGCTTTTCTGCTGTGGTACCTGAATGTGAGATGTGCAATTGGTTTCAAAATGAACTGCCTCCAAGTGACCTACTTTTGTATTACTGTCAATACAAAGCATCCCCTCCAATTTATGTTCTAAAAATAGCTAACTGGAGACCTGATAGGCCTGATGAAAGCAAATCTCTAGCATAAAAAAGTATGTTCACCAATCAGTCATAAACCACCCTCTGCACACCTATGATGTATTTGGCACAGGCCAATTGCACTTGCCTTGAGCAAGCGTTTTGGCCCCAAAACAGTGAGATGGAGCACAAGGTTATTTTACAAGTAAAATATTCTCTTCACGATTTCTGTTGCTTAGGATAGGCTTGATTCTGTTGCCATAACAAACAGCCCTAAAATCTTGGTAGCTTAAGACAATGAAGGGTTATTTCCATTCTTGCTGCTTATCCAGCAGGTTGGCCGGGACGTTCCATCATGTTGTCATCCGTCCTAGACCAGCTGATGAAGCAGCCACTGTTGGGACAGGCCTGGTCACAATGGCGGAGGGAGAAATGGCTCCTGAAGCCCTCGCACCAGTGATTAAATGCTCTGGCCAGGAAGTGAGATGTGTCTCTTCCGCTCTCAGCTCGTTGGCTGGAATATGGCTCCACTTAACCATAAGAAGCCCAGAAAATGCATTCTCTAACCTTCCCAGACAGGGGGAGCACTGGGAATATCTGCAAACAGCACTAAAGATTACCACAGTCTGCCCTCTAGTCACTAAATCTTCCGACTGCCCTTCTTCCCAGCAAGCAAAATATACTCGCCATCCTCCCCAAGAGAAATAATCCAAAAGTTCCACCCAATGAGGAAATTAGACTGGAAGTCCCAGAGTGCTGGGTGCTACATGGGCATCTCTCCCTCCAGAGGCCTAAGAACTAAAAGCCGAGTTACCTGCCCCACCTCCCAAGCTATTGGCCCACTCCCAATATACAAAAATGGAACAGTTGTCAGCTCACCGCCATCAACACACCTTCAGGGAGGAGAAGGATGGAAGGCACTCCGAGGCTGACTCTATTTTCCCTTCTCCATTGCATTTGTTGCATTGAATATTCACATAGTGTCATTTATCGGCCAAGAATGCCCATAAGGACGGTACGTATATTAATTGATTTAACCCTCGCTCTACAGTGCTATGGGAAAGGTGCTATTGTAAACTCCGTTTTCAGATGAGAAAACTCCAACAATTCATTTGCGCAAAGCCCCCCAGCTAGTCCATGCCAGAGCCGGGCTTCTGCCTGAAGCAGCTGAGCTCCAGAGTCTGCTGCTAACCATTATACCACACTACCTCTGCAGAATGTCTTCGTCTTTAGAGATTCATCTACGAGTAAAATTCCAAATTAGACTTGCAACTTAAAAGTGGAAAAAATGTTTATCATGCAACATACATTTGAATCTTGAAGGGAACAGATTGGTTCCTGGAGTTGCCAGCACCCACCTCTCAGTGTGTGCTTGCAAACTCCCCTGTGTGACTGCTGTGTGCACCCAGGAGGAGCCTGAGGGACAGGCACACCTCTCAGAGTTGGGGTCCTACTCAAAGGTGGGACGCTTCTAGCTGACTGTTGTCAGAAAGCCTCCAAGTAGAAGGACTGCAGCTTTGCTCTACTGCCAGCCAAGGAAACCACCTGTGAATATGTACACACTCATGGGAGCGGGAAAGGAAATGGACTTTCTGAATCCAGCGCAGGCTGTGTGTTGAAGACTGCCTCATAAGTCATGTATGATGTTATGGCCGTAATTTCCCACCATTTAGACCTCATAGTTTTGTTTACTTTGGACCCAAGAATCACCGCAAACTCCATTCCTTATATTCACAAGTCCTTTATTTTTATTCTTCTTTGGATATGCATTCCATCAAATAAAGCACTCATTTTAAGAAGCACTGTGAGTTCCCAACTCTAAGGTTTCTTCCTACAACAATCTGGAAATATTATCTTTAATGTCTTTCATTTTGTTTTATTTATTTATTTATTTATTTTTGAGACAGGGTCTCACTCTGTCATCCCGACTGGAGTGCAGTCGCTGAATCACAGCTCACTGCAGCCTCCACCTCCCAGGACCAAGCAATCCTCCCATCTCAGCCTCCTAAGTAGCTGGGACTACAGATGCATGCCACCACACCTGGCTAATTTTTTTTTTTTTTTTTTTTTTTTGTAGAGAAGGGCAGCTCACTGTGTAGTCCAGGCTGGTCTCAGACTCCTGGGCTCAAACGATCTACCCACCTCAGCCTCCCAAAGTGTTAGGATAACAGGCATGAGCCACCGTGCCCCGCCGTTACCTTTAGTTTTCAAGTAAAGAAATAAACCACCTGAAATTTCCTGTAGTAAGCTGACCTTATCCTGCCCTGATGCTTATAGAATTTGTCTTGGCCCTGATGGCTTTATTCCGATTTGTTTTGTTACAGTGAGAGAATCCTTTTAGCGTACAATCTCCAGTCGTCCTTCTGTTTTATCTATAAATTTGGTTTTGTTACATTTGCTTCCTTTTCCTCAGCGTGTTGTATCATTACTGTCAGTTTCCATCTGGATCTCGGCCGCCCCCACCTCTGCCCCTCGTACTTGATGTATTTCCCCCAGACCTGATCTCCGCCGCCCCCACCTCTGCCCCTCGTACTTGATGTATTTCCCCCAGACCTGATCTCCGCGGCAGCGGTACAGATTTGACTCCAAGGTGCTTCTCAGGCGGTTTCCATTTTACAAAGAATTTTCCCTCAACGAATTCTCCAAGATCACTTTTCCCCTCTTTCTGTTGTTTAATGCTCTCGTCTTTGACCTCTTGGGTGTCTTGTTTGAACTCTTGTTTCATAAAGACGTCCTCTTCAGTTTCTTTGAGGGATTATAGAATTCATAACTAAAGGGTTCTTCAATTATACGATTCAATTCTTGTTCAGGTACGTGTTCCTTTTTTTTAGTTATCTATAAAAAATGTTTTTTGTTTGTTTCGTTTTGTTTTTTTTGAGACTGAGTCTCACTCTGTCGCCCAGGCTGGAGTGCAGTGGCACAGTCTGAGCTCACTGCAACCTCCACCTCCTGGGTTCAAGTGGTTCTCCTGCCTCAGTCTCTCGAGTAGCTGGGATTACAGGTGTCTGCCACCACGTCCAGCTAATTTTTGTATTTTTAGTAGAGACGGGGTTTCACCATGTTAGCCAGGCTGGTCTCAAACTCCTGGCCTCAAGTTATCCGCCCACCTCAGCTTCCCAAAGTGCTGGGATTACAGGCATGAACCACCATGCCTAGCTTTATTTATTTATTTATTCTTTGAGACGGAGTTTCGCTCTTGTTACCCAGGCTGGAGTGCAATGGCGCGATCTCGGCTCACCGCAACCTCCGCCTCCTGGGTTCAGGCAATTCTCCTGCCTCAGCCTCCTGAGCAGCTTACAGGCACGCGCCACCATGCCCAGCTAATTTTTTGTATTTTTAGTAGAGATGGAGTTTCATCATGTTGACCAGGATGGTCTCGATCTCTTGACCTTGTGATCCACCCGCCTCGGCCTCCCAAAGTGCTGGGATTACAGGCGTGAGCCACCGCGCCCAGCCACCTAGCTTTATAAAAATGTTTTGGATTGTGCCAATACTGTTCATTGGAGCACCTCTTTTTTGTGTTTTGTTTTTGTTTTTGTTTTTTTGAGACAGGATCTCGCTCTGTCACCCAGGCTGGAGTGCAGTGGTGTGATCATAGCTCACTGCAGCCTCAACCTCCTGTGCTGAAGTGATCCTCTCTCTTCGGCCTCCCAAGCAGCTGAGACTACAGGCATGTACCACCACACTTGGCTAATTTTTAATTTTTTTGTAGAGAATGGGTCTTGCTGTGTTCCCCAGGGTGGTCTCCAATTCCTAGCCTCAAGCAGTTCTCCCACCTCAGCCTCCCAAAGTGCTGCAATTACATGCATGAGCCACCGTACCCAAACTCATGTATATATTCTTAATCTGCACTCCCCGCCCCAACATTGTTGAAATATCTATGCCTAAATCCTACGTTGCTTCCTTTCTGGTCATTGTTGAATAGAGATGGTGATCTATCCAAGGCTACCTGACATAATGCCATCACCCGCTCTTTACTGATAACCTGGGCACTGTTTTAGTTCTCTCGGAAAGCTAGATGAAGGACTGGATGTTAGCTATGTATAGTGTTATCCCTGCTCACTTCTTCCACTGCTGGGGAATGGGAGGGAGGAAGGGGGAGTGAACTGGAGAGACTGGCTGCCTCGACTTGGGAATGTTGCCTGCAGAACTTTCCACTGTTCTCCCGCGATGTTTCAGGCCTTTCTGTCTTTGGTATGAGGAAGGCAGCGTAACAGAAGTCCCCATATCAAGGAAAAGCCTTACAGCTCTGGACTGGTTGTCTACTGTGGTCTTATAAACCACCCAGTGCTGGCCAGGTGCGATGGCTCATGCCCGTAATCCCAGGACTTTGGGAGGCCGAGATGGGTGGATCACTTGAGGTCAGGAGTTTGAGACCAGCCTGGCCAACATGGCGAAACCCCATCTCTAGTAAAAACACAAAAGTTAGCCAGGTGTGGTGGAGCATGCTTGTAATCCCAGCTACTCTGGAGGCTGAGGCAGGAGGATCACTTGAACTCAGAAAGTGGAGGTTGCAGTGAGCCAAGATCACACCACTGCACTCCAGCCTGGATGACAGAGAGACTCTGTCTCAAAAATAAAATAAAATAAAATAAAATAAACCACCCAATGCTTAACAGCTTATAACAACAATTTCTTACAGCTCAGTAGGTTGACAGGGCTCAGCTGAGTGAGTCTTAGCATCGCATGCTGTTGCGGTCAGGTGGCATCTGGGGCTGGAGTCATCTGAGGGCTTCTTCAGTCACACGTCTGGCACCTGGGCCACCATGGCAAGGGCAGCTAGGGGCTGGCAGGGCTCCCCTCTCCCCAGGGCTTCTCTACATGGCTACCTTGGGCTCTGTCACAGTGTGGTGGTCTCAGTGTAGTTGGGCCATCATTCCTCTGGTATTAAACTACTCCCCAGGCAAGTGTTCCAGAATGTACAGGTCAGCCTTTAGACAGAGTGACCAGAGCGCTCCTAACTTTGGTGTGGCTGGGACCCAAATTGGGGTGGCAGAGGTTGGAGGGCTGCAGCCCCTGACTGCTGAGACAAAACAGTCTCCCTTTGTCTTAGGGCTGCAAAAGAAGGGTGGGGATTCTGCGTGTGGGGTTCATCGTGAAACTGTGCTTCTTGAACTTGGAAGTTCACAGAAATGGCCCAGTGCGGTGGCTCATGCCTGTAATCCCAGCACTTGAAGCGGGAAGATCACTTGAGCTCAGGAGGCCAAGGCTGCAGCGAGCCATGATTGCACCACTGCACTTCAGCCTGGATGACAGAGTGAGACCTTGTCTCAGAAAAATTTGTTTAATGAAAAATTAAAAACTAAAGTACACAGAAACCACCTGGTGTCTTTGATAAGTGCATAGTGTTATCCAGCCACCATTAACATCATAGCGTCATACAGAATAGTTTCACTGCCCAAAGAAACTTCCTGCGCTTCACCTATTCAAACCTCTACTCGAGTCCCTGGCCATCATTGGTCTATTTACCATTTCTATAGTTTTGCCCTTTCCAGAGTGTCATAATTATATGACATTTCAATTATGAAATCATACAGTATATGGCCTTTTCAGACTGGCTTTTTTTCACTCAGAAATATACACTTAAAGTTATCCATATCTTTGTGTGGCTTGATATTACATTATTTTCTATTTATTATTTATTTATTTATTTATTTATTTATTCATTTATTTATTGACGGGGTCTCACTGTCGCCCAGACTGGAGTGCAGTGGTACAATCTCAGCTCACTGCAGCCTCTGTCTCCAGGGTTCAAGTAGTTCTTGTGCATCAGCCTCCTGAGTAGCTGGGGTTACAGGCACATGCCATCACGCCTGGCTAACTTTTATATTTTTAGCAGAGATGGGGTTTCATCAGGTTGGTCAGGCTGGTCTCAAACTCCTGACCTCAAGTGATTCGCCCATCTCAGCCTCCCAAAGTGCTGGGATTACAGGTGTTAGCCACTGTGTCTGACCTATTTATTTATTTCTAGAGACAGGGTCTCACTCTGTCACCCAGACTGGAGTGCAATGGTGCAATCATGGCTCACTGCAGCCTCGACCACCTGGACTCAAAAATAATCCTCCTGCCTCAACCTCCTGAGTAGCTGGGACCACAGGTGCATGCCACCACTCCTGGCTAATTTTTTTTTCTTGTAGAGTTGGGGTCTTGCTATGTTGCCCAGGCTGGTCTAGAACTCCCGGCCTCAAGTGATTCTCTCACTCTGTCCTTCCAAAGCACTGGGATTACAGGTGTGAGCCACCATGCTCAGTCTTACATTCCTATTTATTGATAAACAGAAAGTATTCCACTGCATGGATGTATCACATATTTTTTATTCATTCACCTATTGAAAGACATCTTAGTTGCTTCCAGTTTTTGGTGATTATTAATACAATTGCTATAAATATACACTAGCAGGCTTTCATGTAAATGTATATTTTCCAATCAGTTGAGTAAACATGATTGAGACAGATCACGGTTGCTGGGTCCTGTTAAGACTGTTTAGCTTCATGGAAAGTCATCAGACAGTCTTCCAAAGTGGTTGCACCATTTTACATTCCCACCAGTGATACGGGTTCCTGTTGCTCTGTGTCCTTGCCAGCAACTGATATTGTCAGGTTTTTGGATTTCAACCATTCTAGTGCGTGTGTAATGGTGTTTTCTTGTGGTTTTAATTTCCATTTCCCTAATGACAAATGATGTTGAATATCTTTTCTGGGCTTATTCATTTCTCTACATCTTCTTTGGTGAGGCGTCTGTTCAGATCTTTTGCCCATTTTTAAATTGAGATGTTTGCTTTCTTACTGTTCAGTTTTAAGGGTGATTTGTATATTTTGGATTCAAATCCATTATCAGATGTTGTTTTAATAATATTTCCTCCCATATTATTCTTTCCATCCTATTAACAGTGTCTTGCAAAGAGGAGTTTTTAATTTTAGTAAAGTCCAACGTATTCTTTTTTTTCTTTCTTTTTTTTTTTTTTGAGACAGAGTCTCGCTCTGTTGGAATTCATGGGGTGGTTGGCAAAATATTACAGAAAATATTTAGGGAAAGTTATAGATTATAGTCTCAAACCTTTTGGAAGGCTGAAAGGTTTCATTGGGGGAGGCCAAAGGTGGCCATCCAGTCCATTAAGTTAGGGAGAATATAGGGGCGATAAGAGGCTTTTCCTGGTTTAAGTCTGTTTACCCCACATCCCTTTGCCTCCACTCTGTTTACTCATGTTCACGTTGTGCTGGATGGCCCTCTCAGGCGGAGATCAAAGGGGAATTACCTATTAATAGGGTTTACTCTGGGCCCGGAATCTAAAGCTTTTGTCATTCGTAAAATCATTCTCTTCACCATGTTAATTATTCACAAGTGTTAACTTAGAACCTCTGTTGTAACATCTTGAGGGAATAAATGTAATGGATAGATTCAATCTTTAGAAAGATCAAAAAGCTTGTGTGTTTAAAGCAAGATGAGTTCTTTCTTTTTCAATATTTTTTATTTCAATAAGCTTTTGGGGTACGAGTGGTTTTTGGTTACATGGATGAATTCTATAGTGGTGAATTGTGAGAGTTTAGTGCACACATCCCCTGAATAGTGTACATTGTAGCCAATATGTAGCTTTTTAGTCTCCCAAGCCCTCCTATCTTCCACATTCTTAGTCTCCAAAGTCCATTTTACCCCTCTGTATCATAATCATAGCTCAGCTCCTGCTTTTTTTTTTTTTTTTTTTTTTTTGATGGAGTCTTGCTCTGTCACCCAGACTGGAGTGCAGCGGCACAATTCCAGTCCACTGCAACCTCTGCCTCCCGAGTTCAAGCAATTCTCCTGCCTCAGCCTCCAGAGTAGCTGGGATTATAGACTCGTGCCACCATACCCAGCTACTTTTTATATTTTTTTTTTAGTAGAGACAGGGTTTCACCATGTTGGCTAGGTTAGTCTCGAACGGCTGCCATCAAGTGATCCGCCCACCTCGGCCTCCCAAAGTGCTGGGATTACAGGCGTGAGCTACCATGCCAGGCCTTAGCTCCCACTCATAAGTGTGAACATATGATATTCAGTTTTCTGTTCCTGAGTTACTACACGTAGGATAACGGCCTCCAGCTCCATGTAAGTTGCTACAAGAGATGTTATTTCATTCCTTTTTATGGCTGAATAGTATGCCATAGTGCACGTGCACCACGTTTTCTTTATCCACTTATTGGTTGATGGGCACTTAGGTTGGTTCTATTTCTTTGCAATGGTGAATTGGGTAAAGCAAGATGATTTCTGTTAATAGAGCCGAATGCTCTCATGGGGAGCAGTTAGATAATGGATAGGGTGGCTGAGTGCAGTGGCCCATGCCTGTAATCCCAGAGATTTGGGCAGGATGATCTCTCGAGCCCAGGAGTTCGAGACCACCATGGCAACACAGTGAGACCCCAGTTGCTGCAAAAAAAATTAAAAATTAGCAAGGTATGGTGGCGCATGCCTGTGGTCCCAGCTACTTGAGAGGCTGAGATGGAAGGATCACTTGAGCCCAGGAGTCTGAGGCTGCAATAAGCTATGATCATGCCACTGCACTCCAGGCTGGATGACAGAGTGAGACCCTGCCTCAGAAAAAGAAAAAGAAAAAGAAGAAGGAGAAGAAGGGAGGAGGAGGAGGAGAAAGAAAGGAAGACTACATTGGTCTTTAAGGTTTTGATGGAAAATTATTCTTCACCTTAGAATACTATTCCCAGTCTGATTATCTTTCAAAATTAAGGGCAGGATGATGAATGAATGCAGTATATTTCCAGGAGTCAGCAAATATACTGCATTATTGAAGAAAGACACCAATGCATGTATTGGTACATTGGTCTCAATAAACAGATTACATCCCCATTGGCCTTAGCCGGAACATGGGAGGAAGGAAGAGCTGCTAAGGGTCTCACCTTGCAGGAGCGGGGAACGTGGAAACTTATGAACTCTAAGTCTCAATAGAATTTCACCATTCTGTTGGATCATTGGTCCAACTCAACTGAATCATCCATCCCGAGGAAACCCAGATCACCATTTACCTGGGTCACTCCTCCCTGCAGTGAGAGATTGTCTGCACCATCTGGAAGGGTAAGATGTAAATGTCAGGTAGTCTATTGAACAGACTTCAACAGTTGTGCTCTCCAGACCACTGAAAGCCCAAAGTATTATGGTGGTCCCAGTACAGCAGTTTCCTCTTATCCCTAGTTTCACTCTCTTGCGGTTCCAGTTACTGACAGTCAACTGCAGTTTGAAAATATTACATGGAAAATTCTAGAAGTAAGGACTTCCTAAGTTTTAAAACATGCGCTCTTCCCAGTGGCATGATGAAATCTCACATTGTCCTGCTCCATCTTGCCTGGAGACAAGCAGCCCTTACTTCAGTGTAACCACACAGCCTACCCCACCTGCCAGTTAGTCACTTAGGAGCTGTCTGGGTTCTCAAGCCAACTGTCTCCATATTGCAGCGTTTGTGTTCAGGTAGCCTTTGTTTTACTAAATAATGGCCCTAAAGTGCAAGGGGTTGATGCTGGAATAGTGTTGTAATTGTTCTATTTTATTATGAGTTATTGTTATTAATATATTACTGCAATGAATTTATAAATTAAACTTTATCATAGGCATGTATAGGAAAAAGCGTACTATATGTAGGGTTCGATAATATCCACAATTTCAAGCGTCTGTTGGGGGCCCTGGAACATCTCCCTTGCAGATAAGAGGAGACTACTGAACCTGGAACAAAACCTTCTTTTGAAAATTAAACCAGAGGCATCCTATATTAGTCTGTTCTCACGCTGCTAATAAAGACATACTCGAGACTGGGCAATTTATAAAGGAAAGAGGTTTAATTGACTCACAGTTCTGCAGGGCTGAGGAGGCCTCAGGAAACTTACAATCATGGCAGAAGGGAAAGCAAACATGTCCTTCTTCACATGGTGGCAGCAGGGAGAAGTATAAAGCAAAGGCGGGAGAAGCTCCTTATGAAACCATCAGATCTCATGAGAATTCACTATCATAAGAACAGCAGCATGGGCGTCACTGTCCCTATGATTCAATCACCTCTCACCGGGTCCCTCCCACAACATGTAGGGATTATGGGAACTATGATTCAAGATGAGATTTGCATGGAGACACAGCCAAACCACATCACACACACATCCCTGTACTTAGGTGAGTTCTGTTGCATCCAAAGCTATTCAAGGTGATTACTGTTAGTCCCATGCCTTCTGTGTTTTCTGGGCCAGGTTCATGCTAGAAACCTCTTACTGAGCATAGAGCCAACTCCAGCATCTCAGCCACCTCCAATATTGCATATAGAAATACCCATGCACCCTGAAGAGCTTTTCACAAGGTTCTCTCCTGATATTTAATGACACAGGGCCATTTTCTCCTTATCAAATCATGATTTTAAAACATACAACAAAATTTTTAAAAGCAATACAGGCTGGGCTTATGCCTTTAATCCCAGCACTTTGGGAGACAGAGCCAGGTGGATCATTTGAGGTCAGAAGTTCGAGACGAGCCTGGCCAACATAGTGAAACCCCATCTCTACTAAAAATACAAAAAATTAGTTGGGCGTGGTGGCGGGCACCAGGCTGAGGCAGGAGAATCCCTTGAACTGGGAGGCAGAGGTGGCAGTGAGCCAAGATGCTACCTGAGATCACTCTTCAGCCTGGGTGACAGAGCCAGACTTTACAAAAAAAAAAAAAAAAGGCAAAACATATGACAATAATACCTGATAATTTGCTAAACATAGAATTACTGGATCTGATATATTACAAAACCTTACTGCGACCATAAGCAGTACAGAGCAAGGTACCATGATGGTTAATTTTATGTGTCAACTTTGAATTCCTGGTTTATAAAATGATTTATAGCTTCATATTCACCAAATAGGCAAAACAGCACTTTTAAGATGACAAACTGGGCCGGATATGGTGGCTCACACTGTAATGCCAACACTTTGAGAAATAGGAGGATCACTTGAGGCCAGGAGTTTGAGACCAGCCTGGGCAACATAGTGAGACCCTGTTTCTACAAAAATTAAAAAATTAGCCAGGTGTGGTGGCATGCACCTGTAATCCCAGCTACTCTGGAAGCCAAGATGGGAGGATCACTTGAGCCTGGGAGGTCAAGGTCACAGTGAGCTGTGATTATGCCACTGTCCTTCAGCCTGGGCCACAGAGTGAGCCTCTGTCTTAAATAAAATTTTAAAATTTTAAAAATTAGCTGGGTGCATGCCTGGAGTCTTAGCTACTTGGGAGGCTGAGGTGAGAGGATCGCTTAAACTCAGTAGTTCGAGGTTAAAGTGAGTCATGATTGCACCATTGCACTCCAGGCTGGGCCACAGAGGTGAGACCCCACTTCAAAAAAAAAAAAAAAAAAGACAAACTGATTTGGTAAGACTTCTTAAAATTAAGACCTTCTTTTTGGCCAACATTCCAACATGGTACATAAATGGAAAAAAAATACCTCGGTTGTAAGTTTTGTGGGTTTTTTTGGGGGGGGTATAAAATTCTATTAAATTTCTAGTCTTTATTTAAAATGAATATAAATTGGCTCTATACAGTTTTCACTGAATAATGAGCTAAGGATTCCAGCTTCTCATTTGTAAAAAGATTGAAAAGGATAAATAAATCAGGCCTGTGACCACGTCACCCCAAAACACATTTTCTTCATTATAAAGAACAAAACAAGAAAGAAGTTAAAGAACTTCCTTAATAAAAGCACTGAACTGCCACAAGTCTAATAGACTATTAGAGCCTAGATGAAGATGGAAAATTACCTAATAAAAATTGCAATTTGCATAGATTTGCCCCATAATTACAAAACTTATTAAGTTCCATTTTCCCAGATACTATAATGGGGTTCACCTTTCATTTAATGCAATTCATGATCACTGACTACTTCAGGCAGCAAACGCTGGTGAAATCAAATCCATAATTACATTTTTGGTTCATACATGAAAGACTGAAATATTCATTAGCTGATCTATATACTATTTGTTAAAATTAAGTAGAATGAAAAATTCTGAAGAGGGTTTTACTCAAATCTTCAACTACCTTTTTCTGGCCTTTTGCTCCAATGGCTCTGTCCAAAGTAAGGTTACGAAGGTTACAAAACAGGGAAAGAAAACATTCACTTTGGGTCTGTATTCATCCCGTCTAGTTCAATATAATAAATATTTATTAAAATCTCCCCATATGTATGGTCCTGTCTGAATTAAGCAGGTAGGATAGCTGCCAAATGTCTGTTTTATCCTGAACCTTGTAAGCAGCAAGTGCCTTTTGGTTCTGTGGCAGACTGAGACCGACCAGTAAGGCCACCAGTGAATTGTGCCTCCCTGGGTCCACTCTCTTTTCAATGTAATTTTGTGGCCCCTCTCATCAAGCAGTGGGGCCTGTTTCCCCACCACCTGAATCTAGGCTGGGCTTGTGACTTGCTTTGGCCGATGAAATGGAGCAGATGTTCATCTGGGCCATGAGAGGGCCTGTAACTTCCTCTTTCCCCTCTTGCAATGTTCCTGCTGTCAAGGAAGTAAGGATGGGCCAGACCCAATTTCAGAAAAGGTCCAGCAGATAGCAGACAGGTGGGTGAGGAGGCCATTACAGACCCTTGCATTGCCAGATGACCACAGTCACATGAGTAACCCTGGATCAGACCAACAGAAAACCCACCCAGCTGAGCCCAGCCAACCCATGGAAATAATATCACATAAATAAATTAATAAAAACATAATTGTTGTTTTTAAGCACCAAGTTTGGGGATGGCTTGTTAAGCAACCCTGGATAACTGACATCATCTCCAAATCCCCACTTTCCCAGAAGAGAGTCTATGGTTCTGGAAACCAGAACAGTGGGTGTGACAATGGGAACGGTCCCTGAAAACACACATGTGTCTTCTTTTCATCTTTTCACTAGTATTTATTGCTACCAGTTCAAATGCACTATTCCTGTTCTCTTCGTCACTCAAAATAACATTTAAGATTATAGAAGATTTCTAGGTAGGAATAACCTACATATGGAGATACATGTAGAACAAATTTCAGTGTGTTCCTTACTCCAGTGAAGTCTTGCAGAGTGTCTCAAAGGGCTTCCTCATCTGCACACTCCCAACTTGTCTGTAATTGTGTAGCAGACTCTCAAATACACAAGTTGATTGATAGTTTGCTTAGTTAACTTGTTCTGAAGTAACATCCACTGATAATTGTTTGAAAGTCATTCTTGGTCTGCAGAGAGAGAAGGTCCTGTGGAAGGTCGTGCAGTGTGGGGCTGGCCCCCCAATCCAACCAATGAGGACTCCATCTTCCATGCCTCAATACTTTTTTTTTTAGAGACAAGGTCTTGCTCTGTCACCCAGGCTGGAGCACAGTGGTATGATTCTAGTTCACTGCAGCCTCAACCTTCTAGGCTCAAGTAATCCTCCTGCCTCAGCCTCCCAAGTAGCTAGGACTACAGGCATGTGCCACCATGCCCAGTTAATTTTTTTTATTTCTTTTGTGTAGAGATGGGGTCTCTCCATGTTGTCCAGGCTGGTCTCAAACTCCTGAGCTAAAACGATTCTCCCACCTCAGCCTCCCAAAGCGTTGGGATTACAGGCATGAGCCACTGCAGCCGTCCAGCCTCCCTCCACTTAACTGCTTCCTGCCTTCCCTTCCCACCAGACTCGGTTTAGTCTCTCTAGGCTCTGAGTTCCAAAACCCATCTCAGATTGAGTTGAAGTGGGAATTCACTCTGTTAGAAAAGTTACCAAAAACTTGAAAACTGATCAAAGAGTTTGCTGGGGGTTCTTTTAGGGCAATCCTGGTTTTGCCTCTTTGATTGACTTTCTGTTGCCTGGGCTGTTTTACATCTCCGCAGGGGCAGAGGTGAATTTCAACATTCTTTTTGTAGGATGCAAATAACCACTGACCAGTAGAAAAGATAACCCCAGCTACAGGTTTGTGGCTTGCAGGAGATGAGCCAGTTTGCTATCCAAGCCAACGACCTCGCCCTAACGTCACTTTACCAAGTTGTCTAAAATACCCGGTCCCTTAAATGCGTTAAACCAGTTTTAGCATCTTCCTGATCTCCACATTAATTAATGAGTCCCAGAAAATCTTTGGCACTTTTTTATTGCTGAGTCATCTTATTTAATCTTTTATGAATTATACCTTAACATAAGCCCAAAAAAAGGTTTCAGAGAAGTCAAAGACTGGAGGGACTCAGCCTCCTAAAGCAGCCACCACCTCCCACCGGCTCTGGGCCCGAAGTCTCTCTCTCTCTCTTTCTGTCCCTCTCTGTCTCTCTGTTTCTCTGTCCCTCTGTCTCTCTTTGCCTTTGTCTTTGTCTCTCTCTGTTTCTGTCTCTCTGTCTCTTTGTCTCTGTCTCTGTTTCTCTTTGTCTCTGTCTCTCTGTGTCTCTGTCTCCCTCTCTTTGTCTTTTTCTGTCTCTGTTTCTTTGTCTGTCTCTCTCTGTCTCCCTCTTTCTGTCTTTGTCTCTGTCTCTTTGTCTCTGTCTTTCTGTCTGTCTCTCTCTCTGTCTCTGTCTCTGTCTCTCTCCCTGTCTCTGTCTCTGTCTCTCTCTCTCGCCATTGATCCCATGCCTGCCCCTTTCGCACTCTCCCCTGGGCAGCCTGGCCCTCTCCCCGACACCCTCAGGCAAAATGGCCACCCACAGCTCTCCAATTGGTATATTCTCGATTTGGAGAAATGGTCCAGATGGACCAGAGTCACAGAACCTTAAATCCCTTTCCAAGAAAGAGACCGAGGTCGTTCCAGTTTGCTTCCAGCCTCTGCTTCTTAACCACTGGAAGATAAGAACAAGGATGTGAAGTTTCTGCATTCGTGTCACCAAAAACATCACTGGAGTTCCTAGGGACTTGTGGTGGCCACCCCGAGAGTTCCCTGCCCCTGGCGCCTGGTGGAGAGCTGAGCCCTAGAGAGGATGGAGGCTGGGAAGGGAACGTGGTGTTGTGATGGGATCAATCTCCCTCTTACCTCCAGGGCCACACACCCTTTGCCATTCACCATGGTTTTCTCTGTCTTGTTCTTGATTAGCATTGTTAAAATTTAAGTCATGTTACATTTTTTCAAGAAACCCATTCCTTATATTAAAAATTCTACTCCAGGCCGGGTGCAGTGGCTCAGGCCTGTAATTCCAGTGCTTCGGGAGGTCAAGGCACATGGGTCACCTGAAGTCAGGAGTTTGAGACCAGCCTGGCCAACATGGTGAAACTCTTACTAAAAATACAAAAATTAGCCGAGTATGTTGGTGCGCGCCTGTAATCCCAGCTACTCGGGAGGCCGAGGCATGAGAATTGCTTGAAGCTGGGAGGTGGAGGTTGCAGTGAGCTAAGATTGTGCCACTGCACTTCAGCCTGGGCCACGGAGCAAGGCTCTTGTCTCAAAAAAATATAAAAATAAATTCTACACTAGTTCTTCTAATTTGTTGTTCTCTGATTTTGTTTCCATTTGTCTTTTGCTTAGCTTTATTGTATTGGTTTAGCTTTTATGGGATGCTAAGTTCATTTCTTTTCATCCTCTTACCTAATAATGGAAACCTTAATTCCCTCTGAGCAAAGGCTCGGCTGTGTCTCTCATCCGTTTTTGAGCTCCCTGTTCTCCAAGTTGCTAACTCCTAAGGATCCTGGAACGATTATATTTGCGTCTCTTCCTGGACACAAGGGGCACCTAAAACGCTTGCTTAACTTCCAGGGTTTGAGTTTTTAAAATTGACCTTTTCTAGTTGATTTCTAGTTTCATTAATTGTTGTCAGAAAATGTGCCCTGTGGCCCATCCTGTTGCGTGGTGCTGGGGACAGAGTGTTGAATGGAACCACAAGGTCCCTATCTTCACACTGCATAACATCTAAACATGTCTGATAATATTCAGTAGGTGATTTGTCAGTTTTAAAAGGACTTGATCAGTTTTAAAAAGACTTGATCAACATAAAGGAAAGAGGTAATTACAGGGACGGGCGCGGTGGCTCACGCCTATAATCACAGCACTTTGGGAGGCCGAGGCGGGTGGATCACGAGGTCAAGAGATCGAGACCATCCTGGTCAACATGGTGAAACCCTGTCTCTACTAAAAATACAAAAATTAGCTGGGCACGGTGGCGCACGCCTGTAGTCCCAGCTACTCGGGAGGCTGAGGCAGGAGAATTGCTTGAACCCAGGAGACGGAGGTTGCAGTGAGCCGAGATCGCGCCATTGCACTCCAGCCTGGGTAACAAGAACGAAACTCCGTCTCAAAAAAAAAAAAAGGTAACAACAGATTGAGAGATGGAACAGCATCTCCGTTGTTGGCAATGTATGGCCCTTCCCTGGAAACTGACGGTAACAGACAAACCGCAAAAGCATTTGAGTCATCTGAGAACTTACTGATGACACATTTCATACTAACGAATTTCAAAGAGAAGGGGATTGATAGGATAGTGGTTCTGTGAATTTCTTTTTTTAAGAGTCGTGGTCTTGGCTGGGCGTGGTAGCTCACGCCTGTAATCCCAGCACTTTGGGAGACCAAGGCGGGCAGATTGCCTGAGGTCAGGAGTTCGAGACTATCCTGGCCAACATGGTGAAACCCTGTTTCTACTAAAAATATAAAATTTAGCCAGATGTGGTGGTGTGTGCCTGTGATCCCAGCTGCTAGGGAGGCTGAGGCACAAAAATTGCTTGAGCCTGGGAGGTGGAGGTTGCAGTGAGCTAAGATTGTGCCACTGCACTCCAGCCTGGGTAACACAATGAGACCATGCCACACACACACAAAATAAAGTGGTCTTGCTCTATCATCCAGGCTAGAGAGCAGTGGTGTGATCATAGCTCACTGCAGCCTCAAACTCCTGGACTCAAGTGATTCTCCCGCCTCAGCCTCCTGAGCAACTGGGACTACAGGCACGTGCTACCACACCTGGCTGATTTTAAACTTTTTGTAGAAATAAGGGTCTCACTATGTTGCCCAGGCTGGTCTCAAACTCCTAGCATCAAGTGATCCTCCCCTCTTGGCCTCCCAAAGTGCTGAGATTATAGGCGTGAGCTACCACGCCTGGCCCGATTTTTTTTTAACTAGTCCTTATTTTTTAGAAATACATACTGAAATATTTACAGATGAGATGGTACGATGTCTGGGATTACTTCCAAGCCATCCAGTGGGAGGAGGGTAAGGATGAAACCAAACTGGCTGTAAGCTGATAATGTGGGGTTCATCATTCTATTTTCTCAACTTGTGTCTATGTGTGAAATTTCCTATATTAAAGACAGACACCGAATAGGAATGTATACACGAAATGGCAACAGTATACATTTTGACATCTTGGTTTTTTTTTTTTTAAATTAAATACACGCTGTTCAGTTTTTAAGTAAAGCCCTAATTTAGGCAGATTCTCCCCTTCTAAGGGATTTGAACATGAATTTCTGAAGCATAGGGTCGCAGTGTGAGTGTTACTGGCAATACTCTGGCTCATTTGTGGTTTTGGACAGAGAGAAAACAACATTGCACAAGAGAGTGACCGTCACCAGACACTGAATCTGCCCTCACCTTGATCTTGGACTTCCTAACCTCCAGAACTGTGAGAAATAAATTCACTGTGTTCCCCAAAGCTCCAGGGACCTCCTGAAATAGTCCTGAGTCACTCTCAGCCTGGGGTAGCACCCAATTCACTTGTCTGGCTGGTTGGTGGTACCAGGCCAAGACACCACTTTGGGTGGGGAGGAGAAAGAGAATGAAGTAGGAGGGAAGGGTATGAGCCACGATTTGGGAGAGAGAATCAGATGGTTAGCCAGAACGGTGCATACAGTAGGCACTTAATAAATGTTTGCCTGGATAGACAGGAACCAAAGCACAGGCGCTGAAGAAAGGCAGTAAGTTTTTCCATGAGTGAGAGGTCCGCTGCAAAAGGCTGTAATAAAAATCAACACGATAATTGCTGTGGTCTGAAAGTGCGTGTCCCCCTCCAAATTTGCATGTTGAAATCCTAATTCCCAAAGTGATGGGATGAGGAGGTGGGGCTTTGGGAGGTGATTTGATCTGGAGGGTGGAGGCTGCTGGAAAAAGGGCTCTGACTGATAAAGTCTTCAGCATTGGGATAAGAAGAGACCACAGCCTGTAATCTCAGCACTTTGGGAGGCTGAGACGGGCGGATCACTTGAGGCCATGAGTTCCAGAACAGCCTGGCCAACACAGTGAAACCCCATCTCTACCAAAAAATACAAGAGTTAGTCGGGCGTGGTGGCACATGCCTGTAGTCCCAGCTACTCGGGAGGCTGAGGCAGGAGAATCACTTGAACCTGGGAGGCAGAGGTTGCAGTGAGCAGAGACCATGCCACTGGACTCCAGCCTGGGTGACAGAGCAAGACTCTGCCTCAAAAGAAAAAAAACAGAGACATCACAGAGATCCAGCTAGCCTGTTTCATAATGTGAGGGCACAGCAGGAAGGCAGCATCCGTGAGGAGGCCATCACCAGATACTGAATCTGCCAGCACCTTGACCTTGGACTTCCCAGCTCCAGAACCATGAGAAATAAATTTCCATTGTTTATAGTACCCAGTTTATGGTATTTTTATAGCAGTCGGAACAGATTAAGACAGTTTCAAACAAAAAGCCAAGGATTTCCTAACGGGAATGAATGCTAAGATACTAAATATTTCTGTGCTCCTCTGAGGGTCATTCTTGCTAAAAGAACCTGAAGAGTTTCTGTGACTCTTGTTTAAACTTATTTCTAATGCCCAATTGTTTACCTTTTTGGATTTCTATATTATTTTTCTTCTGCATTTGTTTGTTGATTTGACAGTGTGACCACAGCAGCCTAGCCGCATATCCAAAAGGCAGCCACAATCATAAGTCAAAGGAATTTAAGAAACAGCTGAGCACAGTGACTCACGCCTGTAATCCCAGCACTTTGGGAGTCTGAGGCGGGCGGATCACCTGAGGTCAGCGAATCGCCTGAGGTCAGGCATTGAAACCAGCCTGGCCAACATGGTGAAACCCCATCTCTACTAAAAATACAAAAATTAGCCAGGTGTGGTGGCGGGCACCAGTAATCCCAGCTACTCAGGAGGCTGAGGGAGGAGAATCACTTGAACCCAGGAGGTGGAGGTTGCAGTGAGCCAAGATCATGCCACTGCACTCCAGGCTAAGAGACAGAGAGAGACTCCATCTCAACACAAAACAAACAAAAAAAAGCGAGGTCAGGTGCAATGGCTCATGCCTGTAATCCCAGTACTTTGGGAGGCCAAGGCAGGCAGATGGCTCATAAGTTCGAGACCGCCTGGGCAACATGACGAAACCCCGTCTCTATAAAAAATACAAAAATTAGCCAGGCACGGTGGTACATCTGCTACTCGGGAGATGGAGGTGGGAGGATTGCTTAAGCTCAGGAGGCGGAGATTGTGCCACTGTTCTCCAGCCTGGGCGATAGAGCCAGACCTTGTCTCAAAAAAAAAAGAAAAAAAGAAAATATGATTTTTTGTTTGTTTGAGACAGAGTCTCACTTTGTCACCCAGGCTGGAGTGCAGTGGTGCGATCTCAGCTCACTGCAACCTCCACCTACTGGGTTCAAGTGATTCTCGTGTCTCAGCCGCCTGAGTAGCTGGAATTACAGGCATGCACCACCACATCTGGCTAATTTTTGTATTTTTAGTAGAGACGGGATTTCTCCATGCTGGGCAGGCTAGTCTCGAACTCCTGACCTCATGATCCACCCGCCTCGGCCTCCCAAAGTGCTGGGATTACAGGCGTGAGCCACCTTGCCTGGCCAATGTAACTTACAAGTAATCGGAAAAGGCATTGCCGACATGGCAAGATTCTGTATAAATTGCTTTAGCTGAAATTAGACACTCAATTAGGCACTTAATTACCCTGAAGCCTTATTGATGCCCTATTAGAAGTGGCCCCACCCACTAGAATCAAGTGGAGGTGACAGGTCAGCTCCCTGGAGCCCGGAAGCAAGCCTGATACAGCAATCACCGGCAGCATTCAATCCACAGCTCCGAGGCCTCCTGGCCTCCTGTTATCCTGGTCACACCACTCATTGCATGAGCATTTTCCATCTGAGATCCTCTGACATCTGAATTTTAAATGTGGGTTTCCTTTCAGGACTGCAAGGAGACAGTTACTCTGCATGGCCCCACTGTGAGTATGTCAACCTTTAGCGACAGCTTGGACCTTCAAGGGGTCATCAGCAGAGCTGCAATGTTCAGCTGCTCAGAGTCCAGCTCTGACTGATGAAGTCAGTTAATGGTCCACACTCCCCCTCTCATTAATAACTCACCTCCACGGGCAGCCGGCTCTAGGTCCCTGCCCCTGATATCACATTATATGATAATTATATTCAGATTAGTTTTTCATACCCTTTGGACAGAGACATGCTAATTTGGATGCTTAGACATTAAAATCTTACAAAGTTCTCGAGTGATTTTAAGTCCAAGTTTTTAAATGGGATGCCTTATTGGAGAGAAGAAATGTGGCTATCAGCTTCCTATCAAGAACTGATTCCTGGCCAGGTGCAGTGGCTCACTCCTGTAATCCCAGCACTTTGGGAGATGGAGGCGGGTGGATCATGAGGTCAGGAGTTCGAGACCAGCCTGGCCAACATAGTGAAACCCCGTCTCTACTAAAAATACAAAATTTAGCCAGGTGTGGTGGCATGCACCTGTGATCCCAGCTACTCGGGAGGCTGAGGCGGGAGAATTGCTTGAACCCCACAGGTGACCATGCCATTGCACTCCAGCCTGGGTGACAGAGTGAAACACTGTCCCTTAAAAAATGCTGATTCCTGGGTAGATAGGCAACTGACTTTAATCAGAAGCTCCCCTGTGAGTAGGGAAGCTGTCTCACAACAGATTCAGCATCTAATTTTTATTTTATTTATTTATTTACTTTGAGAAGGAGTTTCGCTCTTGTTACTCCAGTGCAGTGGCACGACCTCGGCTCACTGCAACCTCCACCTCCCAGGTTCAAGCAATTCTCCTGCCTCAGCCTCCCGAGTAGCTGGAATTACAGACATAAGACACCACGCCTGGCTAATTTTTCTTTTTCTTTTTCTTTTTTTTTTTTTTGTATTTTTAGTAGAGACAGAGTTTCACCATGTTGGTCAGGCTGGTCTCAAACTCCTGACCTCAAGTGATCCACCCGCCTCGGCCTCCCCCAGTGCTGGGATTATAGGTGTGAGCCACTGCACCCGGCCCAGCACCTTATTTTAAACTATCCATCAGAGGAAGACAAATTCCATATGATCTCACCTACATGTGGAATCTAAAAAAGTCCAGCTCATAGAAACAGAGAGTAAAATGGTGGCTTTTGGGGACCTGGGATGGAAGATATGGGGAGATGCCAAAGGGCGCAAACCTTCAGTTATAAGATGAATCCATCTGGAGACCGACCAGACAGCATGGTAAGGATAGTTCATAATAACATATTGCATCTCTGAAATTTGCTAAGAGAATAGATCCTAGATGTTCTCGCCACACACAAGAAAATGATAACGGGTAAGGTGGCAGATGTGTTAACTAACTTAACTGTGGTCAGCATTTTGCAATACAGCTGACTCTTGAACAGCACAGGTTTGAATCGCAAGGGCCCACTTACATGAAGATTTTTCTTTCTTTTTTTTTTTGTATTTTTGAGACAGAGTCTCCCTCTTCGGCCTAGACTGGAGTGCCATGGTGCAATCTCGGCTCACTGCAACCTCCACCTCCCAGGTTCAGGTGACTTTCCTGCCTCAGCCTCCTGAGTAGCTGGGACTACACACCTGGCTACTTTTTATATTTTTAGTAGAGACGGGGTTTCACCATGTTGGCCACGGTGGTCTCAAATTCCTGACCTCAGGTGATCTGCCTGTCTTGGTCTCCCAAAGTGTTGGGATTACAGGTGTAAGCCACCATGCCAGGCCTACAGGAAGATTTTCTTCTGCCTCTGCTATCCAAGCTAGTAAGACCAACCCCTCCTCTTCCTCCTCCTCCTCCTCAGCCTACTCAACTAGAAGACGACAAGGTTGAAGACCTTTGTGATTTATCACTTCCACTTCATGAATAGTAAATGTATTTTCCTTATGATTTTCTTAATAATATGTTCTTTCCTCTAGCTTACATTATTATAAGATTATGATATATAATGCACAAAATACATATTAATCAACCATTTGTGTAATTAGTAAGGCTTCTGGTCAACAGTAGGCTATTAGTCGTTATGTGAGTTTTTGTTTTGTTTTGTTTTTGTTTTTCTGAGACAGAGTCTCGCTCCATCACGCAGGCTAAAGTGCAATGGCTCAATCTCAGCTCACTGCAGCCTCCACCTCTGGGGTTCAAGCAATTCTCCTGCCTCAGCCTCCTGAGTATCTGGGATCACAGGTGCACGCCATCATGCCCAGATAAGTTTTGTATTTTTAGTAGAGATAGGGTTTCACCACGTGGGCCAGGCTAGTCTCCAACTCCTGACCTCAGGTGATCTGCCTGCCTCAGCTTCCTAAAGTGCTGGGATTAATTTCTTCCTGGTGAGCACTCTTATCAATTCTCATTGTGTTTCCCTCACTTAATGGAGACCTTGTTTGTGTCTGTCTCTGTTTCAGTCTCTTTTTTTTTTTTTTGAGACGGAGTTTCGCTCTTGTTACCTAGGCTGGAGTGCAATGGCGCAATCTCGGCTCACCGCAACTTCCTCCTCCTGGGTTCAAGCAATTCTCCTGCCTCAGCCTCCCGAGTAGTTGGGACTACAGGCATGCACCACCATGCCCAGCTAATTTTTTGTATTTTTAGCAGAGACGGGGTTTCACCTTGTTGACCAGGATGGTCTCGATCTCTTGACCTCGTGATCCACCCATCTCGGCCTCCCAAAGTGCTGGGATTATAGGCGTGAGCCACCACGCCCGGCCCTCTGTTTCAGTCTCGTTCTCTCTTTTTCTCCACAAATTCCCATAAACTGAGGCTATTCCACCACTGAAGTCTTAACTCCAGTGTCCACTCTCCAAGCACTGCCTCCTGACCCCCAGCTCCCACTCCCACTCATGCTCCTGACATCAGCTCCGTGCACCTCCATCTCCCCTGCTCTGCCCTAGGAGGACTTCTCCTACCTCCTGGCCCTGCTCCTTTCCCTGCAAGACGTGCACAACCACTAGAAGTCCATGGGCCTTCAGCATAAACACCCCTTCCGCTGCCATCCCATATGGCAGAGGAGCAGACGGTGGCTCTTAAGATCTATGATTAGTCAAAACCCTTTCAGGGCTGGGTGCAGTGGCTCACACCTATAATCCCAGCACTCTGGGAGGCTGAGGTGGGTGGATCACCTGAGGTCAGGAGTTCGAGACAAGCCTGGCCAACATGGAGAAACCCATCTCTACTAAAAATACAAAAATTAGCTGGGCATGGTGGTGCACACCTATAGTCCCAGCTACTCGGGGGGCTGAGGCAGGAGAATTGCCTGAACCTGGGAGGCGGAGGGTGAAGTGAGCCAATATTGCACCACTGCACTCCAGCCTGAGTGAAAGAACGAGACTCCATCTCAAAAAAAAAACAAAAAAAAACTTTCTCAGGATAAAGTTTCTCAAGAAAAACATTTGTATATATGTAACCTTGAAAGTCAAGTGACAGCAGGCAGATAGCAGTTTATGAGCCACAAGACATCTCAGCCTCATCAATAATTAAAGATTGTACTTCAGACACCAAAATAGATACAGAGACCAATGTCATTGGGAGCTGGAATCTGCGTGTGGTTTGTGATAAATTTGGTGGACAAAATTTTCCTTTAAAGTCATAAAGTCCCATGAAGTCCCAGTCTCAAGGTCGGGAATCTTGGTATCTTCATTTTCTGTAGCGAGCCGTGGGTGACACGATATTCTGTTTTCCACGCATTGTTCTGCCAGTAAAATCCCAGCCCTAGCAAACAGTCTTGTAACACAAAATATTTCTTTTTCTTTCTTTTTTTTTTTGAGACAGTCTTGCTCTGTCTCTGATATTACGATGTCTTTACTTAAAATAACAAAACATTCTCATGCTATAGGTTTGACTTTTGTGCACAGTGTCACATCTCTATTACCTTACTTAAAAGAAATAGAAGTTGGGGGAAAAAAACTAGAAAAGAAAAAGGTGAATGCGGCCGGGCGCGGTGGCTCACACCTGTAATCCCAGCACTTTGGGAGGCTGAGGCAGGTGGATCATGAGATCAGGAGTTCCAGACCGGCCTGGCCAACGTGGTAAAACCCTGTCTCTACTAAAAATACAAAAAATTAGCCGGGCGTGGTGGTGCTCACGTGTAATCCCAGCTACTCGGGAGGCTGAGGCACGAGAATCACTTGAACCCAGGTGGCAGAGGTTGCAGTGAGCTGAGATTGCCACTGCACTCCAGCCTGGGCAACAGAGTGAGACCCCATCTCAAAAAAAAAAAAACAACAAGAAACAGGTGAACAGAAACTACCACAATCTAGTTCTGGCAAGACTGTTAATGACCTGAACCCTTCAGGAATGAAGGTTCAGGTCACATCATAAGGCCAGAAGTCACCGGCAGAGATTCTTGCTGAGGACCCAGGGAGTGGAAGGAGTAGTGGAAGAAGCTATCTAAACACCAGCTAGAGCCAGATGGCTAGTGGATTAAAAAAAAAAGACAAAAGAATTTAAGGCCTATAGTTAGTAGAGTATGTTTTCCTTGCTTCCTGAGTAGCTGGGATTACAGGCACGTGCCACCATGCCCAGCTAACTTTTTGTATTTTTAGTAGAGACGGGGTTTCACCATGTTGACCAGGATGGTCTCGATGTCTTGACCTCGTGATCCACCCGCCTTGGCCTCCCAAAGTGCTGGGATTACAGGCGTGAGCCACTGCGCCCGGCCCAGCATTTGGTCATTCTTGATACTGACATTTTTAAGAATCTAAGCCTGTTGTTTTGCAGAACGTCCCTAAATTCAGATTTTCCAAGTTGATTTACTATGACTAGTCTTAGGTTAAACATTTTTGGCAAAGGTGCTTATAGGTAATGTGCCTTCCACCAGGATGCCAAATGGTCCCATTGTTGGTGGAGAAGCTTGATTATTTAAGGTTGGTATCTACCAGATTTCTCCATTGTAAACCCTCTTTCCCCTTTGTAATTAACAAGTCTTTTGGGGGGATACTTTGAGACCACATGGTATCCTGTTCCAACAATGTGTCCCTCAGTGGTTCACCATCTACTGAAAAATTTTGCTTAAATCAATTACCACAAAACTTCTTGCAAAAAGTGATTTTCTAGTTTTATCATTTCTTCTACATGTATTAATTGCCATTTTCTTTTTGTGTGTGAGGGGTAAGGGGCACTATTACTATAATTCAATATATATATAAATATATTTTTATATGTAAATATGTATAAAGAGTATAGTAATCGGCTGGGCATGGTGGCTCATGCTTGTAATCCTCCTTTGAGAGGCCAAGGCAGGCGAATTATGAGGTCACGAGATCGAGACCATCCTGGCCATGGTGAAACCCTGTCTCTACTAAAATACAAAAAATTAGCCGGGCGTTGTGGTGCGTGCCTGTAGTCCCAGCTACTCAGGAGGCTGAGGCAGGGGAATTGCTTGAACCCAGGAGACGGAGGTTGCAGTGAGCCCAGATCATGCTACTGCACTCCAACCTGGCGACAGAGCAAGACTCTGTCTCAAAAAAAAAAAAAGACTATAGTAATCATTATAAATATATAACTGTAAATATATATATAGAGAGAGAGAGAGAAAGAAAGAGCCTTGCTCTGTCACACAGGCTGGAGTACAGTGGCACAATCACAGCTCACTGCAACGTCCAACTCCTGGGCTCGAGCAGTTCTCACACTGAGGGAATGTGTTCTCTTCCCGGGTCCACAAGGGAGTGTCGTTTTAAGGGCAAGAACTTCCTAGCGCCATGTCCACCTCCCACTTCTCTTCATCCGGGAGATTTAACAGTTTATGTTTAAATTTCGAGGGTGCAGGAAGAAACTAAAAGTCGATCACTCCAGCGGAAGTTCTAAGGAACTCCTTTCATTGGCCAGGGGTCTTAGAAAAGGTGGGGCTTCCTCCCAGGTTAAAAGTCCCCTTCTTCCACACCCCTTCGGACTCCGTGTTTGGGTCCCTTTCCACGAACACTCGTGTGCTTGTGGAAGCTGTTTTTCTCTTTATTGGATTTTCCCTCTGGAGTCCCCTTCCACACTCTCTCGTGGAAGCCTGTCTTCCCCTCCTAAACTCCATCTCTCTCTAGTCCCTTCCACTCAGTGTGGAAGCTGCTTTCCTCTCCTGGATTCCATCTTTCTAAATTCTCTTATTCAGTGTGAGAGTTAGCTGTTTCTTTCTCTCTCCTCCTGTTTCTCTTTCTCTCTCTAAATAAATCACTTTCTACAAACACTTTTGAGTCCAGCATTTACTGTGCCCTGTGCCATGGTCCCCTCTCTCATTCTTGAGAGGGCAGAAGACCAAGAACCTGGAGAAACGTCCTCTCAGGGGAGCTAAGGGCACCCTGAACCCCTGAACCCCAATATTACATTTTGGCGATCCAGCCATGAGAGGGGTACACCAGAAAAGGGTACAGCCAGGGAAGAAGACTTCGAAACCGTGAGTAAAACCGGCCCCATTCTGTCCTGTCTCTTTAAGAACACCTGAAGCGCTGGCAGCCAGGCCGGGCTGTGGGGACTGGGGCAGCGGTGCAGCTGGTGGGAATTAAAAGCGCAGTTTTTCCTGCGGGAGCCTGTGGGGTGGAGGGGGCGAGCACTCCTTGCCGGCCCACAGGTGGGCCGGGTGCGCGCAGCAAGCCATCCGCCAGCACTGCGGGCTGGGAGAAAAGCTGCAGGGCGAGGCGTGGTGTGTCCCCGGCCAGGTGCAGAGGCTCTGAGCAGAGTGGCAGCATTTAAGAAAGCAAAGCGGTGAAGTGGGGGGCAGCATGAAACCGTGGAACCTGGCTGTTAAAAACCACAGTTAGGGACAGCGCAAGGGCACTTCCCCCTAGGGTGTTTGCCTGCAGGCCACAGGTCCCCGTGTGGGCAGCCGCTCGTGAGTGGCCCAGTTGCGCAACCAAAAGCCCCGGGGGTGGGAACTCATGCCTGCCCAGCAGCGGCTGCAAACGAGGCTTTTAAACCGCCATGGCAAGCGGCTTTTTTCCCCTGCCTTTTTTGGGGGCTGAGGGAAAGGAAGCAGCTAATGGCCCTCAGCTCCACCTGGCTTTTAAGCAGACCACACTGCCTCAGGGTGCAGCATTCTTATTTGAAATACAGCCTAAGAAAGCTTTCTGCCTTCCCTTAATGCAAGTGGCCTGTTCGCACAGTTGGTTAAGGTGTAGGGTCTACAACTGCAACGTTGCTGGTTCAAATTCCCAGTGGAGCCAGTCTTGAATTGGCAAAACCTTTTGGGGAAATTCAAAAGCTAAAGGCTATGGGACTTTGTATTTGGTGTATGATTTGTCTTGCTTAGGATTGGCTCTCTCTATGGCAGAACTTTTCCATCTAAAAGATCATAGTTAAACCAGTTCCAGGGCCCAAATAGTCAATGGCAGGTCGCACAACCTTTAGAGCATTTTCCTACAATGGAAAACAGGTTAGGGGAGAGGAAGCCCCGGTCCTGAGGGTATTGTTCCAGCCTCAGCCGCGCCTGGCCTGCCTCCTTTGAACTGTGTGCTCTAATGGTCCTTCCCTAGAATTTTACCCTTTGGGGGCAGTTTTGTAAATTGGCCTGTGTAAATTGGACTTTTGCTGGGAAATATTGGTACGCATCTCCTGAGCCTCACTGGCTTCGTCGGGGCTCGTTGGCATGTGACTACCCAAGCCAGTAGCTCCTCTCATTCCCTGCCTCTGTGGTAGTCACTGGAGGTCCTGCAGGCAGTGAGAGTGGTCATATGATGCTGATAGGTCGTGATTGAAATCCAGTACAAAGGAGGCCCTCTGATAAGATGGATCATGCATCTTGGGCACAGGAAATTTCAGGGTACTGACTGAAAAACGTTTCATTTCAGTACCCATTTTACCTGGGGGATGCCTCAGGTGGAAGTGGCTGTAATTTCTTTAACCAGGGGTGCAAGCATCCCTTGTGTTTGAGTTCAAATGGGTGCTTCTACTCCCAAGCTCAAGTCCTCATTAAAGTGTATACTGGAAAATTGGGACCAATTTGACACACAGTCTTGAAGGAAGAAGCGGCTCATTTTTCTCTGCCAAATAGCATGTCAAATTACCCTCTGCCAAGTGGAAAATCTAGCCCCCAAAGGGAAGGGAAGAAAACCCAACAGCTTTCCTTGAGCGATTGTGGGAAACTTTAAGGAGGTACAGCCCCCTGTCACCAGACTCCATTGAGAATCAGTTGATACTAAAGGACAAATCTATTACTCAGTCAGCAGCAGATATCAGGAGGAAGCTTCAGAAGCTGGCTTTGGGACCAGAACAGAGTCTAGAATCATTACTGAACCAGGCAACCTCGGTGTTTTATAATAGAGACCAGAGGGAACAGGCTGAGAGGAACAGGAGAGATCAGAAAAAGACTGCTGCCTTAATCATGGCTTTTGGGCAAGCAGACCCCAGGGGCTCAAATGAGGGAAAGACTTGGGTTAGCCACCAGTCTGGCAGAACTTGTTACCAGTGTGGTCTGAAGGGATACATTGTAAGAAATTGTCCCCAGAGAATGGACCACCATCTCATCCATGCCCACTGTGCCAAGGGAATTCCTGGAAAGCACACTGTCCCAGGGAATAAAGGTTCCCAGGGCCTGAGGCATCTAACCACATGACCCAAGCAGGACTGAGGATGCCTGGAGCAAGTGCCAGCATGAGCTGTCACCCTCACAGAGCCCGGGGCAAAGCTGACCATAGAGCCAGGAAGTCAATCTTCTCCTGGACACTGTATGGCCTTCTCAGTATTTCTCACCTGCCCTGGACACTTGGTCCTTGTTAATTCTCTCCCCTCAGACTCTCCCTCTCTAGCTCCATCCTGGGAAGGACCATTTTCCGTCATTCTGTCTACCCCGACGGCAGTTAAGGTATTGGAAATTAACTCATGAATTCATCACACTCGGCTAAAGCCTTGGATACCTCCTAAGGAAAGTCAGAGACCCTCCACTCCGCAGGAGCCATTAGAAAATCTACGTATGCTTTTCCAACAAAATCCTCAGGAAAGTCACCACTCAGAAGTCTAATTTATATTCTGGTATTAATAGGACTATAACCCTCAACTTTAATATCTCTCAAACTCCAATTATCCTTTTCATAGTGAAAAGGGAAGCTGTCTCTTTCTAGGAAAAATGCTGCTGTTCTGTAAACCAGTCAAGTGTTGTTTTGAACATAGAAATCAAACATAGGGCTAAAAACCTTCAAAAACCTGGTTCTATTCTCTCCTAGGCTCATTTATAACCATTCTATATTTGTTGGCCTCTGGGCTTTTCATCTTTAACCACTTTGTCACATTTGTTTCTTATAAAACCATAAGGTCACAAATAATCCTGCCACTGGAACCCTGGATGTCCTTGGCTCGTGGGCTCTATCGTGGACCTCTAGATCAACTTGCACCCCTGAAAGGCTCCCCTCTGGAGGAAACCTCAACTGTAGGGCCCCTTCTATGCCCCATTTCAGCAGGAAGTAGTTAAAGAGGATCCACGTCTGTAATTCCAACAGAAGTTGGGCTTTCCTGTTCAGAGCAGGGGAATGAGGGAATGTGTTCTCTTTCCGGATCCACAAGGGAATGTCGTTTTAAGGGCAAGAACTTCCTAGCGCCATGCCCCCACCCATCTCTCTCCAACCGGGAGATTTAACAGCTTATGTTTAAATTTCGTGGGTGCCAGAAGAAACTAAAAGTCAATCACTCCAGGGGAAGTTCTAAGGAACTCCTTTCACTGGCCAGGGGTCTTAGAGAAGGTGGGGATTCCTCCCAGGTTAAAATCCCCTTCTTCCACACCCCTTCGGACTCTTTGTTTGGGTCCCCTTCCACGAACACTCCCTTCCTGGAAGCCGCCTTTCTCTCTCCTGGATTTCCCCTCTGGAGTCCCCTTCCACACTCTCACATGGAAGCCTGTCTTCCCCTCCTAAACTCCATCTCTCTCTATTCCCTTCCACTCAGTGTGGAAGCTGATTTCCTCTCCTGGATTCCATCTTTCTAAATTCTCTTATTCAGTGTGAGAGTTAGCTGTTTCTTTCTCTCTCCTTCTCCTGTTTCTCTCTCTCTAAATAAATAAATCACTTTCTACAAACACTTTTGAGTCCGGCATTTACTGTGCACTGCGCCATGGTCCCCTCTCTCATTCTTGAGAGGGCAGGAGACCAAGAACCTGGAGGAATGTCCTCTCGGGAGCTGAGAACACCCTGAACCCCTAAACCCCAATATTACAACACCTCAGTCTCCCAAAGTGCTGGGATTACAGGTGCACGCCACCATGACCAGCCTCAAACTATTTTTTATTTAATGTGTTATAATTCATTACTGTTAATTTCTCATGCTCTAAGTGTCCCAGTGGGAATGCCTTCGAGCTAGCTCCTGTGTCCCTTAGACATATTCCCATCAATCATGGGTCATGTTCTTGCCTAGAGAAATAGGATGATGAAGGCTCAATGTGTTCATTTCTTGCTCCAGACCTGGAATCCACCATTTTCCACGAAGCCTTGGTTCATTCTAGTAGGGAGTGGTACTTAGAGACCACAGTCTGGGCACCAGGGGGTTTTATGGCTTCTGGGCCCTTTTTACTTGTTCATTCTGATAAAGAACTGGTCTTTCTTCTTCAAACATCGCTCAACCATTTCTCTACCCCACCTTCATTTTCCTTTCCCCCTCCTTTAGGCATCAGATTTTTGACCAAACGTTGGAAGCTCCGAGACTGGAAACTGTGAACCTGAATGGTACAACATTTGAAGTAAGACAACTTCTTTATTTATTTCCCAGCGCTCCCCATCCCCAAGTTGAAATGGGTTGCAACCAAGCTATTTTAAGGACTACTTAGAAAGAAAGGAGCCACAGGCAGTAGCTTCCCATTCAGATCTTTTTCTGGGAAGGGAGGGGAGAAGAGGAGGAATTTCATCTAATACAAATATCATTTGCATTTTAAAAGTCTATGTCTAATTGCTACTTACAGCTATAGTAAAAATTGATTTAATACACTGTAATTGTATGGTTTGAATATGTAATCAGAAATGCAAAGCTTGATGTCTTTGATTTTAATTTTCATAACTAAAACCTCTCCGTTCACATATTTCAGTAGTTTCTGGGCTGAAACACCTTTTTTAAATTAATGATTAAGATGTGCACAATAGTTCAAGACCTTTTCAGGGTTTGAGCCACCCTGAATAATGCATTTTATTCCACATCATAATTATGCTTGTCCCTTTATTGAACTAGTCATTACCTTGACCATGGGGAGATATCCCACAGGGATGCAGTTTGTGAATTATTAAGTGGCCTAAGAGTTGTATCATCCTGACAGGTAAAGGACCAAACTATCAAACAGTTTTAGAAGATTAAAAAACAATTACAGTTTGCAACAACTGAAGTGTACTCCTGTGTTTTAATTAAAAGTTCTTTCTTCTACTTTTACACTGTCAGTGGGAGTGTTAATTAGTTCAACCATTGTGGAAGACAGTGTGGCGAGTCCTCAAGGACCTAGAAATAGAAATTCCATTTGACCCAGCAATCCCATTACTGGGTATATATATCCAAAAGATTATAAATTATTCTATTATAAAGACACATGCACACATATGTTCATTGTGGCACTGTTGACAATAGCAAAGACCTGGAATCATCCCAAATGCCCATCAGTGGTAGACTGGACAAGGAAAGTGTGGCATATATACACCATGGAATACTATGCAGCCATAAAAAAGGATGAGTTTGTGTCCTTCGTAGGGACATGGATGAATCTGGAAACCATCATTCTCAGCAAACTGACACAAGAACAGAAAATCAAACACCGCATGTTCTCACTCATAGGCAGGTGTTGAACAATGAGAACACATGGACACAGGGAGGGGAGCATCACACACTGGGGTCTGTTGGGGGGGAATAGCGGAGGGAATGCCACAGCCCACAGACTAGCCCATGGCTGTCTCCATGCACTCAGAGAGCCTACCTAGAACCACTCAGGAAAATGCACAGTCAGGGCACAGAAACAAGGCTTAGGGTTGTCTAAGACTCAGCAAGCAGCCACAGGGCTTTGGAATACATGGGAACTGTCTCATGGCCCTGGCGCGGTTTGCTCACTCATTCCCATGGGAGGCTTCTAGATGGTTAGTGTGTGTATCGCCAGCCCACACGGCCTCCCAGATGAGGGTCATTTGCTCACCACATTTATCACTTTTGCTATAGCCACATACCATCCTATTCTACCCAGAGGATTTTTACCTTCACTGTGTGCTGGACCCAATTCCTATTGGATTGCAAGAGTCAATTGTTAAATTTTCAGAAAATGTGCAAGCTGTTTTTTCTTTTGTTTTGTTTAACATTTGACACAAGTTTTCACTATGTTACCCAGGCTGGAGTGCAGTGGCACAACCTCAGCTCACTGCAACCTCCACCTTCTGAGCTCAAGTGATCCTCCTACCTCAGCCTCCTGAGTAGCTGGGACTACAGCTGTATGCCACCATGCCCAGCTAATTTTTTGTATTTTGGTAGAGACGAGGTTTTGTTTTGTTACCCAGGCTGGTCTTGAGCTCTGCTCCAAGTGATCCACCCGCCTCAGCCTCCCAAAGTGCTGGGATTACAGCCACGAACCATAGCACCTGGCCTGTAAGCTGGTTTTTAAACAAAGTCATTATTTTTAAAAAACTACATGAGCTTATAATTAAATATTGTATTAAAATACAAAGGTACTAAATAGCTAAAGTATCATTTTTTATTCTTTTACTGTGTCCTATTCTCGCATTTGCTGTGATGTAATTTACATCTGTTCTGTCCCTCTGGTGGAAATACAATATAATGACATGCTACTGTGCCCAACTCAGCTCCCCGTTCAGTGACCTCATGTGGGCAACCTGAAATTGACAATGGTGGAAGTGTAAATACAGAAAGCAGCAAATGTAACAAATCAGGGTTTGTTTTGTTTTGTTTGTTCCAAGAGACTTTGTTATGCATTTCCCAACACACTGTCAAATATTGACCTATCCCCTGTGGGACTGGACTGGGATGAGTAGCAGTTAGACTGGTGAATGGCAGAGTGGATGGTCTGTACACTTGGAGGTAGCAAAGGGCATGAGTCAGGGCCAGCCTGAGACCTTTAGAGGACCTGGGTACTGCCCAGATGTCAAAGAAAATGAAGACTGAGGGCAGGTGCCATAGTCCACACCTATAATCCCAACACTCTGGGAGGTCGAGGTGGGAGGATCACTTGAGGCCAGGAGTTTGAGAACAGCCTGGGCAACAAAGCAAGACCCTCCTCCCCCATCTCTACAAAAGTTAAAATAGGTCACAGTGGCTCACACCTGTAATCCCAGCACTTTAAGAGGCTGATGTGGAAGGATCACTTGAGGCCAGGAGTTCAAGACAAGCCTGGGCAGCACAGCAAGACCCCATCTCCAAAATGTAAAAATATCTGTTGAATGAATGAGTGAGTGAGTAATGTTACTAGATGGAAACAAAGAATCTCCTTCTCAGGGCGTTTTTAAGGACAGATGAGAGTCCTCCTGATTTTATTTGAGGAGAGGTGAAGGTCGTCTTCATCTCCTTTGAGGTTGGTTCTCTTTGGATGAGGCAGGTGAAAGCTACGATCAAACTTCATCTTGGCCCCCAGTCATACAGGACCCCTGTATGCATCAAGTTTCCCAGAATCAAGACCCAGAATTGAGAGTTCTCCAAAGGCCCATGGGAACATAAACAACTAGGAACGAAAAAAAAAAAATGTATTGGTGCCAAACTATAGAGAAAAAAATGCAAAGTCAAGATTAATACACTTGATGAAACTCAAATCCAAGCCCCTGTGTTGTCATTTATTATTTACATATGCATTATAATGAATGTGCAGTGGGGTGCATTTCTGTATATTTAACATTTTATATAATGGGTGCCCCAAAACTAAAGGAGCTCAGGAGGCCCTTAGAATAACCTGTTTCCTGTTAGCAAACTTTCATTTCTTTTCTTTCTTTTTTTTTTTGAGATGGAGCTTTACTCTTGTTGCCAGGCTGGAGTCCAATGGCACGATCTCTGCTCACTGCAACCTGCACCTCCTGGGTTCAAGTAATTCTCTTGCCTCAGCCTCCCAAGTAGCTGGGATTACAGGTATGAGCCACCGCGCCCGGCCCTCCTTTTTTTTTTTTTTTTTTTTTTTTTTCTCCAGGCAGAGTCTAGCTCTGTCGCTCAGGCTGGTGTGCGGTGGCACAATCTCAGCTCATTGCAACCTCTCCTCCCGGGTTCAAGTGATTGTCCTGCCTCAGCCTTCCCATAGCTGGGATTATAAGCGCCCGCCACCATGCCCAACTAATTTTGGCATTTGTAGTAGAGACGGGTTTCACTGTGTTGGCCAGGCTGCTCAAACTCATGACCTCGTGATCCACCCACCTTGGCTTCCCAAAGTGCTGGGATTACAAGTATGAGCCACTGCACCCGGCCTGAGCCACTACGCCCGGCCCTTTTTTTTTTTTTTTTTAAGAGACAGGATCACTGTGTCTCCCAGGCTAAAGTGTAGTGGCACAATCATAGCTCACTGCAGCCTTGAACTCCTGGGAACACCACAATGCCTGGCTAATTTTTAAATTTTTTGCAGACACAGGGTCTCATTATGTTGCCCAGGCTGGTCTTTAACTCCTGACTTCAAGCAATCCTGCTGCTCCAGCCTCCCGAGTAGCTGAGACTACAGGTGCAAGCCACTACCCAGCTTTTTTGTTTCTGTATTATTTTGACACCCAGGCTGGAAAGCAGAGGCATGATCATAGTCACTGTAGCCTTGACCTCCTGGGCTCAAGGGATCCTCCCGCCTCAGCCTCCTCGAATAGCTGGGACTACAGGCATATACCACCACACCCAGCTAATTTTTTTAATTTTCTGTGCAGACAAGTGTCTCTCTATGTTGCCCAGGCTGGTCTTGAACTCCTGGCTTCAAGCAATCCTCCTGCTTTTGCCCCCAAAGTGCTGGGATTACAGGCATGAGCCACTACATGCAGCCAGTCTGCTGCTTCTTAGCCATGACAAGAAAGTCCTGATGAGGTAATACAGCCATCTCCTCACCCTCCTGTGTGGCCATCTCATGGTGAAGGAAGCTGTCACCCCAACAAATGGCCACAAAAGCTTGGATGGAGCTCCTTCTCAAGTAAAAGACTGTAACTAGTTTTCAGTGAGAAACTATTTTTTTTTCCCACTCTGTCGCCCAGGCTGGAGTGCAGTGGCACGATCTTGGCTCACTGCAACCTCCCCCTTCCAGGTTGAAACAATCCTTCTGCCTTAGCTGGGACTATAGGCACCCACCACTATACTCTGTTAATTTTTATATTTCTTAGTAGAGATGGGGCTTCACCATGTTGGCCAGGCTGGTCTCAAACTCCTGATCGCAGGTGATCCACCTGCCTCGGCCTCCCAAAGAGTTGGGATTACAGACATGAGCCACCATGACCAGCCAGATTTCTTTTATTATTATTATTATTATTATTATTGAGACGGTGTCTCACTCTGACACCAGGCTGGAGCTCAGTGCCACAATCTCCACTCACTGCAACCTCCACCTCCCAGTTCAAGTGATTCTTCCGCCTCAGCCTCCCGAGTAGCTGGGACTACAAGTGCGCACCACCACTCCCAGCTAATTTTTGTATTTTTTAGTAGAGATGGGGTTTCGCCATGTTGGTCAAGATGGTCTCGATCTCTTGACCTCCTGATCCGCCCGCCTCGGCCTCCCAGAGTGCTGGGATTACTGGCATAAGCCACCATGCCCGGCCCAGATTTCCTTTTTAATGGGCCAAACCCTGCTTCTGCTTCTTGAGTTTCATGATTTTCAGTGAGTTCCACGGCATCTTTTCCGTGACATCACGACTGATCCATGCAGGATCACGGCTAATAAATGGCTCTAAAACAACCTGTGAAGACATAACCTTTAAGTGTGCAAAGCACCAATCTGCAGTTCCACATGCTGCGCACACAGCTCTGAAGCCCAGGTTCCCCACAAACCCACCGTGGCTTTCTCAGAGAGGATCAGGCATATGGAACCAGAATGGAGCATAAATTTACAGCAACAGAGATGGACGAGGGAGATTAAAGCTTCATCTGTAAGGACATTCTGCGTGGCAGGAAAACAACAGTTACTGTACTTTCTGCTTTTTAGTATAATGAGAAACTCAATCGCTTTTGATAGAGTGTGGGCTCCCTCTGCTGCTTGCCGCAGACACCAGGACTCTGGGCATTTGGGGTTCCTTGGAGATCAGCACAGAGGAGTTGGCCTGAACTGGGAAGAGAAAGATGGGGCTGAGCATTGCAGAGGGACCGACTTGTTCTGCAGGCCCTGCCCCTATGGGCTTCTCAAAGTAATTGTGCTGCTGCTGCACCAAGAAGCAAGAAGTGGAAGGAGCAGAAAAACGCAAAGAAACTGTAGCACTGGCCAGATCACCTGTGTGCACAGTGGAATCATCACGGAAGCAATGAAGCTTGCCCAGAGCAGCAGGCACTCTATCGCCAGGCTGGAGTGCAGCGGTGCGATCCCGGCTCACTGCAACTTCCGTTTTCTGGTTTCAAGCAATTCTCCTGCCTCAGCCTCTGGAGTAGCTGGAACTACAGGCATGCACCACCACGCCTGGTTAATTTTTTTTTTTTTTTTGTATTTTTAGTAGAGACGGGGTTTCACCATGTTGGCCAGGATGGTCTCGATCTCCTGACCTCATGATCTGCCCGCCTTGGCCTCCCAAAGTGCTGGGATTACAGGCATGAGCCACCGCACCCGGCCCTTCCCATATCTAGTTTAAACAAATCATAGGTACCCTTACAACAGAGACCAAGGAAAACAATCAGGAATAAAAACAACCTCAAAAGAAAGAGAACTAACTCAGGAAATAAAAGAGGATGTTTAAACGTTTTCCAATTATTATTATAACAATATTTAAGAAGTTATTACATTCAAAAATCAAGAACAAGATAGTATGCAAATGGCACGATAATGTCACATAAACAGAGTAAGGAGAATAAGTAAATCAGTAAATTTAAAATGGTGCAATAGGCCGGGCGCGGTGGCTCACGCCTGTAATCCCAGCACTTTGGGAGGCCGAGGCGGGTGGATCACGAGGTCAAGAGATCGAGACCATCCTGGTCAACATGGTGAAGCCCCGTCTCTACTAAAAATACAAAAAATTAGCTGGGCATGGTGGCGCGTGCCTGTAATCCCAGCTACTCAGGAGGCTGAGGCAGGAGAATTGCCTGAACCCAGGAGGCGGAGGTTGCAGTGAGCCGAGATCGCGCCATTGCACTCCAGCCTGGGTAACAAGAGCGAAACTCCGTCTCAAAATAAATAATAATAATAAGATAAAATGGTGCAATAAGGGAACAAGAAAGTGTTCTTATAAAAATATGATGGCTTAAATAAATTGAAGAGAAAGGTCAGACGATAAAACAAAAGAAGGCATCCAAAAAGTAGGACAGAAAGACAGAGATAGAAGACATGAAAGAAAAGAAATATGAAAGATTTATCCAGGAGGTCCAGTCTACAGGTGTCCCAGATAGAGAACGATAGAAATCAAAGAGAAAAAAAGCATCAAATGGACAACAAAACAAAATTGCCCAAAAGTTAAAGATAGAAGTTTATAGATCAAAAGAATCTACCAAGCAAACAGGATGAGGGCTTTTAAAAGACCCAAACCTTTGCAAAATTTCAGAATCCTGGGAGGAAAAGGAAAGATCCTAAAACACACTAAAAAAGTACAGACCACGACCAAATTGGATATATTCCTGGAATGAAAGAACTATTCAACATACGAAAATCAATCAGTGTGGACTGGCTCAATGGCTCACATCTATAATTCCAGTACTTTGGGAGGCCAAGGCGGGCAGATCACTTGAGGTCAGGAGTTCAAGACCAGCCTGGCCTACATGGTGAAACCTCATCTCTACTAAAAATACAAAAACTTAGCCAAGTGTGGTGGCACATGCCTGTAATCCCAGCTACTTGGGAGGCTGAGGTGGGAGAATCATTTGAACCTGGGAGGTGGAGGTTGCAGTGAGCCAAGATTACGCCACTGCACTCCAGCGTGGGTGACAAAGCGAAACTCAAAAAAAAAAAAACAGAGAGAGAGAAAATCAAGCAATCAATGTAATATAAAACATTAACAGAATGAAGGGGAAAACTACATAATTATCTCAACTGATACAGAAAAAGCATGTGATGAAATTCAACATGCTTTCACGATAAAAACACTAAAAACTTAGAAACAGAAGGAAAGTACCTCAACATAATAAAAGCCATATATGAAAAAACCTCAGGGAATATCATACTCAATAGTAAAAGACTGAGTTTTTCCTCTAAGATCAGGAACAAGACAAGGAGGCCTGCTTCCACCACTTCTGTTCAACATAGTAATGAAAATCCTCACCAGAGTAATTCGGGAAGAAGAAGTAAAAGCGTCCAAATTGGAAAGGAAGAAGTAAAATGATCTCTGTTCAGAGAGGATATGATTTTATATGTAGAAAACTCTAAGGATTCCACCAAAAAACTGTTAGCACTAGTAAACAAAATTTAGCAAAGTAAGATATAAAGTCAACACACAAAAATTGCATTTTATACCCTAACATGCACAATCTCAACACACAAAAATTGCATTTTATACCCTAACATGCACAATCTAAAAATAAAAAAACTTCATTTATAATAGCATCGAAAATAATAATATACTTAGGACTTAACCAAGGAGGTGAAAGATTTGTACAATGAAAATTCCAAATTATTGCTAAAATTAAAGAAGACATAAATAAATGGAAAGACATGCCCTGCTCATGGATTAGAAAACTTAATGCTGTTAAGATGCCAATCCCACTCAAAGCAATTTACAGATTCACTTCCATCCCTACCAAAATCTAAAAGATACTTTTTGCAGAAACTAAAAATCCTATCCTGCAAATCATACAGAATCTCACGGGACTCTGAATAGCCAAAACAACTTTGAAAGAGAAGAACAAGGCTGGGTGCAGTGGCTCTTGCCTGTAATCCCAGCACTTTGGGAGGCCAAGGCAGGCAGATCACCTGAGGTCAGGAGTTTGGGACCAGCCTGGCCAACATGGTGAAACCCCATCTCTATTTAAAAAAAAAAAAAAAAAATAGTATGGCCATTTCTCAGCATAGAAATACCACATGATCCAACAATTTGTCTTTTGGGTATCTATCCAAGTGAAAGCACAGACCTGAACAGATATTTGTACACCCATGTTTATAGCTGCACTATTAATAATAGCTAAAAGGTGGAAGCAACCTAAGTGTCCATTGACAGATGAATGGATAAACAAAATGTGCTAGGTATATCCACACAATGAAATTTATTCAGCCTTAAGAGGGAAGGAAATTCTGACACATGCTACAACACGGATGAACCTTGAAGACATATGCTAGGTGAAATAAGCCAGTCTCAAAAGGACAAATAGTGTATGATTCCACATATACAAGGTACCTAGAATAGGCAAATTCATAGAAACTAGAATGAGGATAGGTGGAGACTGATTATTCCTCTCAGGCCCCTCCCACCTCCACCCATTCCGATGGGAGGCCCCTTGAACCAAACTAAATCTTTACTGGGTAGAGTTCCAGTTCAGGATGATGAAAAAGTTGTAGAGATTGATGGTGGGCACAGTGGTCCATGCCTGTAATCCCAGCACTTTAGGAGACCGAGGCAGGTGGATCATTTTAGGTCAGAAGTTCGAGACCAGCTTGACCAACATGGTGAAACCCCATCTCTACTAAAAAATAATAATTAGCCGGGAGTTGTGGTGCACGTCTGTAGTCCCAGCTACTTGTGAGACTGAGGCAGGAGAATCGCTTGAAGCCGGGAGGTGGAGGTTGCAGTGAGCCAAGACTGACAGTGACAACTGCACAGTAATTTCAATGTATTTCATGCATCTGAAAATGGTGAAAATGGTAAATTTTGTATTATGTATATTTTGTCACAATTAAAACACACAGGCCAGGTGTGGTGGCTCATGACTGTATACTAGCCCTTAGGGAGGCTGAGGCAAAAGATTGCTTGAGCTCAGGAGTTAGAGGCCAGCCTGGGCAACACAGGGAGATCCCATCTGTATTTTTTAATGTAAAAAATAACACACACACAAACAGAATCTGTATGAGTCACACGTTTAGGTAACTGAATATCCTCTCTGTCCCCAACCCCCACAAGCCAAAGGCAGAAGGGCTTTATTCCACCAAAGAGTTTACACCAGCCACAGCTGCCCACTGCAGCATCCTCCCAGGAAAAGCCGTTTTGTGTGTGGAGGAGGCAGGCGGCGAGGGTCTGTGCACATTTTTTATTTTTTATTTTAGAGACAGGGTCTGGCTCTGTCTCCCAGGCGGGAGTGCAGTGAAGTGATCACGGCTCACTGCAGCCTCGAACTACCAGGCTCCAGCGATCTCCTAACACAGCCTCCTGAGTAGCTGGGACTACAGGTGCACACCACCACGTCCCGCTAGGTTTTTAAATTTTTAGTAGAGAGAGGCTCTTGCCATATTGCCCAGGCTGGTCTCAAACTCCTGGCCTCAAATGACCCTGCCGCCTCCCGAAGCGCCAGGACTACAGGAGCCACCGGCCGACCTCTGTGTGCACCGAGGAGCCACGCAGCCACCGCTACGATCCAGCTTTAGGACATTTCCATCACCTCACTCAGCCTTCCTGTACCCCTGATTCCTCATCTATAAATAGAGATGATAAGCGCCTAGCCCTCTAGGCCGCCAGCACATTGTACCCGTAATTATTATGCTTGATGCCACATTTTTCGGCTATTAACCTTTCCAAAGTGCAGCCCCGCCCCAGCGCAGCCCGCGTCCCCCCACGCAGAGACGCAGATCACGGGTGGGAGGTGTATCTTGGAGGCCCCGCCTCCCCCGCGCGCCCGCGCTCGGCCGCCTGAGATCTGGGAATCGGGCCTCTCCCGGCGCCCTGGCAGCGGCGCGGGGCGTTGCTCCGGGCTGGATTGGTGACGCCTGGGCCCCGCGGGCGCCTGCGCAGTGGTCAGACCGCGCTCGCGCCGAGGGTCTGCTGAGTGACCGCGGCTGCTCCACCGCGGACGCCGCGCCATGGCGGAAGAGGAGCTGGAGGCGCTGAGGAGGCAGAGGCTGGCCGAGCTACAGGCCAAGCACGGGGTGAGCGCGCCGGCCCCCGCAAGGCACGGCCCCCGCGGGGCGCTGCCCTCTCCCAGGGTGGAGGGCGCGGCTCGGGGCGGTGGCTCTGGGCGCCTCCCCAGGGACCCGGGTCCCCGACGCTGCCCCGGCGGCCTCGTGGCCGGCTCCGAGGTGTCCTCGCCGCTTTCCCGGTCGCGAGGAGCCTGGGAGGCCGGCAGCGGGGGCCGCCACGTGCGGGACCTGCACGGGCGTGAGGGTGTGGGGTTTCCCGGCCCGGAGCAGGCTCGTCCTGCCCGGCCTGACTCCAAGCACAGTCTCTGCTTTTGGAGCCAGCAGCAGCCGGGCCGAATTCAGTTGTTCTGACCCAAGTTTAGCCGACAGGCGTTGAGGGTCGCTGTGTTCCCGGTGCCGAGAGCGCGGTGGGGTCTGAGGAACGCTAGTCCCGCCAGGATGACAGGCCGGGAGGGGCCGCCCGGTGGGACGTTTCTGATAAAGAAAGCGACGGGGACTTTAGGGACGGGGGGCTTGGTCTCGCAGGACGCGTCTTTGAATTATCGGCGGCCTTAAAATCGAGGCCCATTTTATTTTCCAGAAATTATTTCTACACGTAAAACACGGTTTCGCAATTCAGGGAATTCCCCTCGCCGGGGTGCTCTGTACTCTAAAGCGTTTTGTGAGACTGTGATTTTAGACGCTCATCAAAACATTGTAAGTGGGAACTAGTTCATTGATTTCTGTGAGGCCCAGTTTCTTAATTATTTGGGGAGTTTCTACCACTGCAAGAGACTGTTATGTATCGGAAACAACACAACCGTTCCTTCCCCCACCCCCTGTGAAATTTCTCTATTAAATTTATTTTTTTTTTTCTCCAGGATCCTGGTGATGCGGCACAACAGGAAGCAAAGCACAGGTATGGGCTGGAAACCAGAACTTTTTGAAGGTGGTTTCACCAAATGGGTTTCTTTTGCGTTCGCTATTTTAAACAGGTGACTCTTACTTTTTTGTTTTGGCTGGAATGGTGATTTGGCTAAAATCATTCGCAGGGTATCTTCATTATTGTTAGTTAAGTAAACACGTGTGCAGCGCCACATCACAGCTTGTATTGCAATTACTGGTTGATGTTTCTCTGCTAAACTGTGAGTACCTTAAAATGAGCCTGATAATAGGCAGCTGTGGCAGTTTTCTCGATTGTGGGAGTGACATGAGTCTAGTGCCTCACCTAGCCTGCCTCACTATTCTGTTTTACCCCAACACAGGGCAGAGCACCTGAGACAGATGCAGGTAATTGATTCGGTGGCAGGTTTATTGAATGAGTATGTGATTACCCTATCATGCTATCATTTTTTTAATTGTTGAAATTTCACCATTTCAGCCATTTTTAAGTGTGCTCTTCAGCAGTGTTCACACTCTAGAATGTTTTCCTCTTGCAAAACTGAAACTCTGTAGCTACGGGAGAATTCTCCATTTCCCGTTCCCCACCTCCTACCACCTTCTAACTCCTCTCCAGCAAATATTGAGAGGCACCTGTTCTGGGCCAGGCACAGTGCTGGGTCTGCAGAAATAGGCAAGGCAGGGGAGGGTTCAGGAGAAGGCAGATGGTAAGAAGCATCTGGAGTAGTGATAGGAAGGAAATACAACGACCTGAATTTCAATGATTCTACTGTGTGCATCTTTTCATTTTCATGTATCTAAAATCAGGATGCCTTTCATAATGTATCGCTCTTGCCCCAGATTCTTCCAGCGGGGATTTACTTTTGCCTCTGCCATCACTTGAGTACATGTCTAATCTGAGACCACTGAAAGTTAAATTCTCTGCCTGAGGTTTTTTCCTGCCTCCTCCCCAGTAGTGTGAATTCAGACGGCAACCCTGTAAGACTGAACTTTTTTTTTTTTCCTTTCCGTCAGGACCAGATGCATGCAAGCTTTTGTACTGCCCCTTACTTTGTGGCAGATTTATTTCTTCTTTACCTTGTACTGAGAATGTTGCTCTTTGATACCCCAGTGGTGGAATCAGAACTCACTGAAGCCTCAAACTCTTCTTGGGCTCAAGTGATCCTCCCAGCTCAGCCTTCCGAGTAGCTGAGACTACAGACGCGCACCACCATGCCTGGCTAATTGTTTTAAACTGCTCTTTTAGAGATGGGCGTCTCACTATGTCACCTAGGCTGGTCTCAAACTCTTGGCTTCAAGTGATCCTCCCGCCTCAGCCTCCTAAGATACCCCAGTTTTGAGTGGAGGTCCCTATTAGACCTCTCATTTATAGTTATTTTTTTTTCTTTTTTTAGAGATATATAAAACTATGGTGCATCTTACAATTGATAGCATCTTAGGGTTATGTGATAATAGTTTGTGGCAGGTCAGGTGCGGTGACTGAAGCCTGTAGACCCAGCTACTTAGGAGGCCAAGGAATTTGAGTTGATCCTAGCTGCAGTGAGCTGTGATTGCACCACTGCACTCCCGCATGAACAACAGAGTGAGATCCCCATCTTTGTTTTTTTTGAGAGATGGAGTCTTTCTCTGTCACCCAGGCTGGAGTGCAGTGGCGCAGTCTTGGTTCATTGCAACCTCCACCTCTGAAGTTCAAGCGATTCTCCTGCCTTAGCCTACCAAGTAGCTGGGATTATAGGCGAACAGGCACCCACCACCATGCCCAGCTAATTTTTGTATTTTTAGTAGAGACGGGATTTCACCATGTTGGCCAGGCTGGTCTTGAACTCCTTACCCCAAGCGATCCGCCTACCTTGGCCTCCCGAAGTGCTGAGATTATAGGCGTGAGCCACCACACCCAGCCTAGAGCCCATCTCTTAAAAAAGTTTGTGGCAGGGCTGAAATATTCAAACCATAAAGAAGTGGCCTATGGACATGAGCTTTAAGCCACATTCCGTGAACCCAAGGGCCTCTGAGCTGGGAGTGGATAGTGGGCACAGCCAGCCCCAGCTCTCCCTCCGTTCAGCCAAAGCATCTGTGCTCATTTGTTTTTAGATTCCTTAAAGGACTTCATTTGAAAGAAACTTGAAATCCATGGGACCACTGTCCTGTGAACATGTACTACTTTCTATTTGGGTAGGTGGGAAGAAGCAAGGATAGTTGCAAAGTTATAATTTCATTCTCCTTTCCCACCCAGAAAAATAGAACAAAACATGAACTCCGGTTGTAGCTTGCCAGTTAACCTATGTCTCTTGAGTATAGCCTCCTGGATCTCAGCTTTATCTCTAAGAAAATTACATAGAGTAGTCACATGGTCCTTTTAATTGCCTGAAATCCCACTATAAATTTCTAGCACCTGTCACGCGATAGTACTTAAGAAATGTTGGTGATAGTGTTTGAACTGAGACTCCACTCTGATGAAAACTGTAAAGCTCACCTTCCAGCCTGGTAGGGTGTCACCTGTGTAATATAAAGCTGATTCTTTAAGGGCAAAAGTAGATTCTACTGGAATGTAGCTACAGCCTGGTATACAGCAACTACCATAACACAGCGGTACGCCGCAGGGCCCATGTGGAGACACATACTGGATGAGTTCTTTTTTGTATGTTCCATAGGAATGCCGACAGCTTTGTTCTAATTGTGCTTGACCTATGTTTTTGTTGTAGGGAAGCAGAAATGAGAAACAGTATCTTAGCCCAAGTACTGGATCAGTCAGCCCGGGCCAGGTGTAAGCATCTTTGATTTTATTTCCATAAAGTTGGCTTGAGTTAGTTGAATGGGGTGATTATATGCCATAATCACTATCTCTAGATTAGGCTGAAAACACTAGAGATTCGTAGGAAGTGTGAAGTTTATAAACTTCACACAGAGAAACTGTACTTTAATCCCTATTAAAAGGACCAGTCACTTCTCTTACCAAGATGTTCTCTAGGTATGTATTAGGTAAGATTTATAGGAAACAACTCCTAGGGCCAATCACAAAATGTTGCTGGTAGTTGACATGGGTGATGGGGACTAGGGGCTTTTGGTAGGTATTGTCAGTTTTGGTTGTTCAGAGTTAATCATAAAAACGAAAATCTGCAGAAAGAAAATAAAATGAGCCAATCAGAATGAATTGGTATCGTCTGTATTTCAACTGGAGGCTTCCAGTTTGAGTGTAGAAAAGGCAGCCAGTTGGATCACCACCATTATGTATGTGTAATAGATAAACCACTTTCCAGAGGGCAGTCGTGTATTTTAAGAAACAGGAAGCTTGGTGCTTAGAATCTGAGAACCCAAGTTTAATCTTGGCTGGGCCACTACCCCCATGTGGCCATGTGGAGATTGGCATAGCTGAACTTCAGTTTTATCATTTTTAAGAGGTGTAACAATACTGTCTCGCCCTACCTACTTTACTGGTTGAGAGACAAGCTTGTGAAGTGCTTTGGAAGTAGTGCATCGTTTTCAGGTATAATAAATGTAAGTGCATTTGATTTTACTGGCTTCTTTGCATATGTATTTTTTCTTTTTAGTAAGTAACTTGGCACTTGTAAAGCCTGAAAAAACTAAAGCAGTAGAGAATTACCTTATACAGATGGCAAGATATGGACAAATAAGCGAGAAGGTAAGCTTAGACTGCCTTGAGGATCTTAACCTACTGTTACCTCTTTTATGAAAACATGGCTTCAGAAGGTCAGCTTCATCTTCACTGGATTACAGAATTCTTGCTGACTCTTAGAAGAAATTGTTGCAGGAGAGAATAGTCATACCTACCATAAAAGAGAATTACCTTTCCTAAATTCCTCTGCTTCCTTCCTTTCCTGATGTTGCTTTGGAACCTTGTTGGTGTCTGTGTGACCCAATGACTGTACGGTCAGCTAGCTTCAATTGCTATACTGGAAACAAGGTTTATCAGTAACGCCAAATAAAATACTACCAGTGTAAGTAGAAATCAGGTGTGTTTTGCAGATGAGAATGTGCTAAGATCCCTTGGTTATGTTCTGGGTGTTGCTGTGATGCCTTGAGGGGTATGTTCCAGCAAACCTGACCTTTGAGATCCAGAGGAGCCCCACCTGCCCTGAGAAGCCCCCACCACGGCCTACCCGAATCAGTCCTGTCCCCTAAACCCCTCACACTTGTATATATTTTTACTAGAGATGAATGCATGTATCAGTTGTGGGAGAGCTGGTTGGGTTGATCTTTTTTGAGTGTGACTTAACCTCCTTCAAGGAGATGTTTAAGCTTCTCAGGCAGAAGTGGTGTGTCTGTATTCCTGACATCAAACACAGTGGTATATGTGGTTGTCACTCTGTGCTAGTGATAATAAAAGTGTTCTTAAATATCTGTTAGCTTTCAGTTTTCCTCAGAAAGCAACTTTATGGATACTCCCCCCTCCTTCTCAAATGAGGAATAGCAGAGCAAATTTTATTTGGAACTTAAACCAAAAGTTATAACCAATAGTTTCAACCTCCTGCCCCACCACTCCTTCCGTCCTGAGCTCTTTCCCTACACTGCAAAAAGACTACAAAGTGATTCCACCTGCAGAGGTAAAATATTTGTTTAAAGTACTGTTTTGTTTTGTTTTTTATCTTTTCTGGTTCTCCTAGGTATCAGAACAAGGTTTAATAGAAATCCTTAAAAAAGTAAGCCAGCAAACAGAAAAGACAACAACAGTGAAAGTAAGTGTCCCCAGATGCTCGTGGCAAATGAAAAGATGGATCCTCTAAGATTAATGTTGAATATACATCTGCCACAACGTATTTTTTAGCCCAGGGACATTTTCATTTTGTAACACGTGAAAGTTTGGGGAGAAAGGCTGAAACTATTGGGGGAGGGTTCCAGTTTTTTAAAAGCTCTTGACTCCATTCCCATCCTTTTAGTTCACATTAAGTTGCTTTAAAGACAGAAACGTCTTGCTAAAATAGGTAGAAATTTTCTTTTCTTGGAAAATTTGAGTTATGCTTTTAGAAATGTTCTGACACTCATTTAATTTTCCCCCTAGTTCAACAGAAGAAAGGTAATGGACTCTGATGAAGATGACGATTATTGAACTAAAAGTGCTTACAGACTAGAACTTAACAGAACAATTCTAGGACAGAAGTTAAGATCTGATTATTTACTTTGTTTATTGTCTATAGGCCTTTAAAAAAATAAACTTGTTATGCAAAATAAAACATTTGGGTAAGTTGTTTTAGTATCATAGCCAAGTGGCCAGATCTGTGTTTTGAATTTTTCCCCTTCCTACCAGAAGCTTTTAACCACGTGTACCAGCATGAATATATCCTTTGCAAAGGTGCCATGAGTATTAAATAGCGAAAGTGTCCGTTTGTCCATGGTGGAAACAGCTGCTTCAGCACTCTTCAGGAAGAAAAACATAGCAGCCACCAGTAATGGGGGAATTAAAACCCGTGGATCGGACTAAATCTGGTTCAACATCTGAGCACGTCTAATATTCTAAGACCTAGGTTCTGAAAGCAGGTAAGCTGTTTCTCTTCCTGCAGATAGTACTTCCACTTAATGTAAGAAAGTTCCTAGCCTTGCCAGGCGCAGTGGCTCATACCTGTAATCCCAGCACTTTGGGAGGCTGAGGCTGATGGGTCATTTAAGGTTGGGAGTTCGAGACCAGCCTAGCCAACATGGTGAAACCCCATCTCTAGTAAAAATATAAAACCAAGCTGGGTGTGGTGGCACATACCTGTAACCCCAGCTACTCGGGAGGCTGAGGCAGAACAATCATTTGAACCCGGGAGGCAGAGGTTGCAGTGAGTCAAGACCGCACCACTGTATTCTAGCCTGGGTGACTCCATCTCAAAAAAAAAAATACCTCCTAGCTTTGATCTTATTTATAATCCACAGGCAATGAAATTAACCATACCACTCCCAAAATAACTGTAGAGTGATATGACTGAAAAGTAATGACCAAAATAGACATGCTGGTAATACTACTTCAGTAATATGTTTGTAAGAGAAATGACTTCTAATGATTTGAAGTCCAGCTGAGACAGTTCAGCATTTAAACATTTCGGTAACATCACTGATAGTGTTGCAGGTGACTTAAAGCAAATGTTCTCTCTTATGTTGTGCTTTCTTTCCACTAGGTTATGAAAACCTGCACTCATAAATTACTGTTTTCAGAGACGGAGACTTGCTGTGTTGCTGAGGCTGGCCTCAAACTCCTGAGCTCAAGTGATCCTCCCACCTCAGCCTCCCACGTGGCTGAAATTGTAGGTACAAGCCACTGCTCATATATTCAAATCATAAACTTAACCATCAGCCAGCTGTTTGGTGTAACTTTTTAAATGTCTTAGTCCTGTGAGAACCAGTGCAGGAGTAAATTGATAACATTTAACAAGGTGAATGGGACTAGTAGAAAAGTGAAGGGAAATGTGGTTTGCAAACCGCAGTCTCTGCGTTAGCCAGCATATTACTGATACATGTTTAAACTGGACATTCTACTGTATTTGAAATTTGCATTTATTGTCAGTGAAGAAAGTGTTAGAATAATATGTAACATTCTAAATAGGTAGAACCATTAAGAATATCAACATTTTTTTAAAGGAACAGTGATAAGATGAAATCTGGTTAAGAATTTTTTGTCAGGGTAAACTGGTAATTTAAAAAGACAAATTTGGTCAGGAATTTTGAAAAAATCCCAATTACAGGTAAATTTTGCTGTAGGCTTCATTTACATAAAAATGCTAGGGGGATGTGAGCCAGTTCTCTCCAAGTTCTGTTCTGCGCTCTCTCTCGCAGAATAACCACTGTCCTAATGGCAGATACTCAGTGTGTTTAAAGATGGTCAGATTCTTGTCTTTCAGACACCTGAGAATGAAAAGTGGTTCTGTACACAAGGGGAGAGAGGAGAGAGGCTCCTGGCAGCAGCAAGAGGCTGGAGTACATTTAGGGAGCGGAGAGTGGTTGTTCTAAACTTATTTAAATCAGTGAATTTGCACTACTTTGAATTCAGAACTTTTCTTCACAAAATGGGAATTAGGGCATTAACAGTTTCTAAACTGTCATGTCAAGTTTTGAGTAGCAGTTGGAAAAAACACACCTTTTTTTTTTTTTTTTTTTTTTTTTTTAATAATCGAGGGAGTCACTTTAAGATGGAAAATAGCCCAAGAAGAAACACAGCATTTACATCTCCAGGGGAAGGGTATGCCAAGCTTGCGGCTGCCACTGCCAACCAGGCCTTGATCTTGGCTGTGAGATCCCTTGCAAACAAGTCCCCTTATTTTTCCGAACCTGTTTCCTCATTTGACAATTCTACCATCCAGGGCAATTGTTTAAATGGGTATATATAAAAATATTTTTGGCCAGACGTGGTGGCTCACGCCTGCAATCCCAGCACTTTGGGAGGCCGAGGTGGGTGGATTACTTGAGGTCAGGAGTTTGAAATCAGCCTGGCCAACATGCTGAAACCCCACCTCTACCAAAAATACAAAAATTAGCCAGGCATGATGGTAGGTGCCTGTAATCCCAGCTAGTCTGGAGGCTGAGGCAGAAGAATTCCTTGAACCTGGGAGGAGGTGACTACAGTGAGCCAAGGTTGTGCAACTGCACTCCAGCCTGGGCGACAGAGTAAGACCATCTCAAAGTTTTCAAAATACTGCACCACCCCAAAACATTAGGTGGTATCAAATGTATTTGTATCTTGAAAAATACCTGTGCTGATAAACTCTATAGGATGTATTATTTTCTTAATTGGGATGGTATAGAACCACAGCAGCTTTAGTCAATAAGGTGGTTTTACTGAAAAGGGGGAAAAATCAGAACAAAGAAATTAGCAAAGCAACAGGTCTCATTTCCTGTTTGGGGTAGGAAGCTATGGTCATTTTATTCTTCTGATTTTCAAAGAAAAAATTTTTGTGGGCCCTGAGCACCGTGCCTACTGGATTAAGTCATCCTTGGTCAGATAGAGGGATAATGATCTAAGTGATCAAGTTCCCATGTTTCAATCTCACATCTATAACCAAAAAATGTATGTCCATTCAGTGGGGACCATTTTTTCTACACATAAAGCACATGTTTACAGCAGAGGCAGAGAAACATACACAGCCAAACAACTAAAAAAGCATACCATGACACACTCAAGAATCATAAAGTTTACTGTTTCTTTTCCATCATTTGGCACATATCCAAGGCACATTAGAAAATTAGAAATCATAAATTACTTTGTAGAAAAATAACCCCTCCCTTCTGTACATACACAAGTATTTCCAAGAACATGCACAAAACCGTTTCCCTATTACAAGGGCATTTGAAAATGGACTCAAGACAAACCCATATTTGTAGCTCTAGGCCAGTAACATAAAAAAATAACAGTGTAATTTATAGAAATTTATAAAAAGGAATAAATGGCAATAAATTCTAACCAAAAGTAACTTTGACCTGGTTTGTGCTGTAAGTTTTGAATTTGAATCAAAAGACTAAGAAAAGATGTGCCAATCTACTCTCTAATCCAGTAACCATCTGACAGATGTGAGTTTGACATTCAAGGGAGGTTCTCAACAGAAAGGGATGTTTCTAGGAACACTGCTACAGATGCACATGCAGAAACGGAATAGTTGTACTTATTTGTTAGAAGGAAAATGATAACCAACCTTTCCTATATGCATGATGTGGAACAGATCTGATGCATCCTTTCACTAAAATGAACATCAAAATGGGATTGAGGCATCTTTTGGTTCAAGTGTTGCTTTGTAGAGAAACATAGCTGTTTTCTTCCTTCAGATAGAACATTTCAGCCTGGCCTCTCTAGTACCATGAAACCTAAATTGCTTCTCTCTGGCTTAATTCCAGATGGAGGAATTCTAGCCGTGGTTTGCAAATAACGTACACAGGTCAGAGAGGTTTAGCACCTTTTGGGAGGAGGAGGTCAGAATCTGGTGGTGAAACCTCTCTCCCCATGCCCAACAAACCCTCATACTCAAAAAGCAGCATGTACTTCTGGCTTAAGGATCTGGACGCTACTGGAATTTGTCTGTTTCAAGTGTATTCATTAGCTTTGAAGAGGAGAGGATGGTGAATTTGTTGTTGCCTTCTTTTCTCAGCCACAAAAAAGCTTTCAGGAACTTGGCACTGAAAACTTCTCAAGCGAGTTTCATGGAAGTACATTTAGTCCTCAGATGTGTTCACACTCAGCATCTTGTTGCTTCCTGGCAGTGGGTTAACGACTCCTCATTCCTGTTAGGACTGGGAAGTACTAACCTCTTGGGGAGTGCAGAGGGGGCCAGCAGTCTCTGGGCCCTGCGACACGACCGCATCCTCCACCGTGTGTCTCCGCAGCATCCGCCTGTGTCCAGGGCTGGTCTGTGTCAGTCCAGGCCTCTCTGGCCAGTCACTGTTGCCTTTCTCAGCAGCATGAGGTGCAGTCTGAGCAGGTGGGTTATTCTGACTCAGTGTGACACTTTGCCTCCCTGGCTAAAGAAAAAGTACATTTTGAAAAGTGTACGTCCTCACTGTAGTGGAAGCTACCACCATGAAAGTGACAGCTGTCCCTTAGTGCTTAGTGTCACAAAATGTGCTCAATACCTGATAGGCATAATTTTTTTTTTTTTTTTTTGAGACGGAGTCTTACTCTGTAGCCCAGGCTGGAGTGCAGTGGCGCAATCTTGGCTCACTGCAACCTCCGATTCCTGGGTCCTGGTTCAGACAATTCTCCTGCCTCAGCTTCCCAAGTAGCTGGGATTAAAGGCATGTGCCACCATGCCTAGCTAATTTTTGCATTTTTAGTAGAGACGGATTTCACCATGTTGGCCAGGCTGGTCACTCCTGACCTCCTTGTGATTCACCCACCTCAGCCTCCCAAAGTGCTGGGATTACAGGCGTGAGCCACTGTGCCTGGCCCTTTTTTTTTTTTTGAGAGTATCGCTTTGTCACCCAGACTGGAGTGCAACAGCACAATCTTAGCTCACTGCAACCTCTGCCTCCCAGATTCAAGTGATTGTTTTGCCTCAGCCTCCCGAGTAACTGGGACTACTGGCACACACCACCATACCTGATTTTTGTATTTTTGGTAGAGAAGGGGTTTTGCCATATTGGCCAGGCTGGTCTTGAAGTGACCTCGTGATCTGCCTGCCTCGACCTCCCCAAGTGCTGGGACTGCATGCATGAGCCACCTTGTCCGGCCGAGAGGCCTAATTTCAATTCTACATCCCTGTGCAGTAACATGGCGTGTGCATACTGCATGTATCAAACACAGAGCAAATGTTTCACAGGTTTTCACAATCTTTGACTCTAGAAAGCATGTACTATTGTTACCCCATTTTATAGCTGAGGAAACAGGATCAGCAAAGTTAAGCCACCAGCCTAAAGTCCCACAGCTAGCAAGGGAAAAGTTAGCACTTGATGAAACTCAGGCCGATTTCAACATTTGTGGCTTTCCCACAAAGCAGCAGGTCTACTAGCAATGCCACGTAAGACTAAATATGACATCAAAATTAGTCATGTTAATTTAAATCATTTTAATTATCTAAAACAACAATTTAGAACTTTTGTATACTATGTATACAAGCCTATGCCACATACACTATAAACTCTCATCACCAGTAAGAAAAGCCGTGGTTCTAAGAAGAATCACTGTTTCGGATCACAGGTTGTCAGTCAGGCTTCTGAGCAATTTAAAAATGCAGCAGGGACTGGGCACGGTGGCTCACACCTGTAATCCCTGCACTTTAGGAGGCCGAGGTGGGTGGATCTCCTGAGGTCAGGAGTTCAAGACCAGCCTGGCGAACATGGTGAAACCCCGTCTCTATTAAAAATACAAAAAAATTAGACAGGCGTGGTGGCACATGCCTGTAGTCCCAGCTACTCGGGAGGCTGAGGTAGAGAATGCTTGAACCCGGGAGGTGGAGGCTGCAGTGAGCCGAGATCACGCCACTGCACTCCAGCCTGGGCCACAGAGTGAGAGACTCTGTCTGTAATTAAAAATGCAGTAGGAAAATGGCCACATAAAGAATTGTCTGAGCAACTGTATACCATATTTGAAGACACCGTTTACCTATCTGTAAACAAATTGTCATTTTCTTTGGTGATTAAAACCATAGTGAAATATGAGATGTTTCACCTCCTATAAGCACAAGACCTGCAGCTTCCCACACATGTAACACTTTCCACTCTTCCCTCACTTTCTTTTCTCTGCTCAGAAATGTACTTTTAAATATAACAATCAGTGAAGTCTGTACTCTAGACTGTCCCAGTTTTAATTGTTATTAACTCATATGGTGTTGGTAACTCATATGAGATAATCCCAGTTTTAATTGTTGTTAACTCATATGGTGCAGGGAATAATGAAGATGACCATCAAAGAGAAAAGTGTTTACTATGGATTACTTTTGACCAAGCCAAGCTTTAGAAAATATGATTACAAGCCAGTGTTTAATAACTCACCTCATGCAAAGAACCTTCGGTTAAATTAGGGGCACTTCTGTCTCTTGCCATAATCTCCCTTGAAGTCTTTCCCCTGAAACCCAAAATAAATATTTGGGACAGTGGCATGAAACACTCTGGTTGGCCACAAGGTGGCAGCATTTTTGACATGATTAGTGCAGATTTGTCCGTAACCAGTTAAAACTGAAGCAGGTTACATCCAGCTTTGAGTAAACTTGGAAGTCTTTCCCCTAAAACCCAAAATAAAATAAATATTTGGGACAGTGGCATGAAACAATCTGATTGACCACAAGGTGGCAACATTTTTGACATGATTAGTGCAGATTTGTCCTTAACCAGTTAAAACTGAAGCAGGTTACATCCAGCTTTGAGTATACTAGGGGCAAAAGCACAGAAATCAACTTGATATTTATACTCACTTAAACTGACCAGCTGGGTGGACAAAGTAAAACTGTCTTGTAAAAGGTTCATCTGGTAGATCATACATTTTTGAGTTCCCTGTAGATAAAAGGATAAACATCTAAAATCTTCAAAAACAGTGTAAAGATTGTTTTAAAATTACAGCATAGATACAATCTTTCCATTCTCTATTTTACAAAATTTAGAAAATTAAGCACTCAATTTGTTTAAAGAAACATAGCTACTATCTATTTGTAACAGGTTGAGTATCTCCAATCCAAAAATCTGAAACCAAAAATGCTACAGGCCAGGCACAGTGGCTCGTGCCTGTAATCCCAGCACTTTGGGAGGCCGAGGTAGGTAGATCACTTGAGGTCAGGAGTTCAAGACCAGCCTGGGCAACATGGAGAAACTCCATCTCTACCAAAAGTACAAAAACTTAGCCAGGCATGGTGGCATGCACCTATAATCCCACCTACTTGGGAGGCTGAGGCAGGAGAATCGCTTGAACCTAGAAGACAGAGGTTGCAGTGAGCTGAGACTACACTACTGCACTCCAGCCTGGGCAAAAGAGCAAGAATCTATCTCAAAAAAAGCTACAAAATCTGAGACATTTTGAACTCTTTGACATGATGGTCAAAAGAATCTGATTTCCTGATTTGGATCCTCAACCAATGAGTATAATGCAAATATTCCCAAATCTAAAATGCTTCTGGTCCCAAGCATTTCAGATGGGGGATACTCAGCCTGTACTATGAGAACCCCCAAGAAATAGAAAGATAAATCCTGAACTCTCCCAGCCACAGCTAATTATGGTGACACAGTCTCAGGGTTATCCAGATATGTGAATGGATTTATTCATATTATTGTATTGCATTATTGCATACCTCAGTGCATGAGATATTTCATACTGTAGTTTTTTTAAAAAGTACAACAAGGACCCCCTTCTAAACATTTTAAAAAGAAAATACTTTAGTCCCACTGCTGTTTGGCAACTGCTATTCTACTTATAATCAACCTCTGTGCACATGCAAACTTTAAAAAAAAAATCTTGAGGCCGGACACGGTGGCTGTAATCCCAGCACTTTGGGAGGCCGAGGTGGGTGGATCCCTTGAGGTCAGGAGTTCGAGACCAGCCTGGTCAACAACATGGTGAAACCCCATCTCTATTAAAAATACAAAAATTAGCCAGGCATGGTGGCACACATCTATAATCCCAGCTACTCAGGAAGATGAGGCAGGAGAATCGCTTGAACCCAGGAGGCAGAGGTTGCAGTGAGCCACAATCGCACCACTGCACTACAGCCTGGGCAACAGAGTGAGACCCTGTCTCAAAAAAAAAAAAAAAATCTTAGGTTTGTTAGCCTGATAATGTCTTCTTTTGAAAAGTGTCTGTTCATATCCTTTGCCCACTTTTGAATTTTTTTTTTTTTTCTCTTGTAAATTTGCTTTAGTTCTTTGTAGATTTTAGATATTAGCCCTTTGTCAGATGGGTAGGTTGCAAAAACTTTTTCCCATTCTGTTGCTTGCGGGTTCACTCTAATGATTGTTTCTTTTGCTGTGCAGAAGCTCTTAAGTTTAATTAGATCTCATTTGTCTATTTTGGCTTTTGTTGCCATTGCTTTTGGTGTTTTAGTCACGAAGTCCTTGCCTATGCCTGTGTCCTGAATGGTATTGCCTAGGTTTTCTTCTAGAGTTGTTATGGTATTAGGTCTTTTATGTTTAAATCTTCAATCCACGTGGAGTTAATGTTAGTGTAAGATGTAAGGAAGGGGTACAGTTTCAGCTTTCTGCACATGGCTAGCCAGTTTTCTCAACACCATTTACTAAGCAGGGAATCTTTTCCCCATTACTTGTTTTTGTCAGGTTTGTCAAAGATCAGATGGTTGTAGATGTGTGGTGTTACTTCCAAGGCATGTGAAAAAAATGCTCAACATCACTGGTCATTAGAGAAATACAAATCAAAACCACATTGAGATACCATCTCACTCCAGTTAGAATGGCATCTGGAGACAACAGATGCTGGAGAGGATGTGAAGAAATAGGAACACTTTTACACTGTTGGTGGGAGTGTAAATTAGTTCAACCATTGTGGAAGACAGTGTGGTGATTCCTCAAGGATCTAGAAATAGAAATTCCATTTGACCCAGCAATCCCATTACTGGGTATATACCCAAAGGATTATAAATCATTCTGTTATAAAGACACATGCACACGTATGTTCACTGTAGCACTGTTTACAATAGCAAAGACCTGGAACCAACCCAAATGCCCATCAATGATAGACTGGATAAAAAAAAGGTGGCACACGTATACCATGGAATACTATGCAGCCATTAAAAAGGATGAGTTCAAGTCCTTTGTAGGGATATGGATGAATCTGGAAACCATCATTCTCAGCAAACTGACACAAGAATAGAAAACCAAACACCACATGTTCTCACTCATAGGCACGTGTTGAACAATGAGAACACATGGGCACAGGGAGGGGAGTATCACACACATGGGTCTGTTGAGGGGTGGGGAGCTAGGGGAGGGACAGCAGAGGGTAGGGAGGTTAGGGAGGGATAACATTGGGAGAAATGCCTGATGTAGGTGACGGGGATGCAGGCAGCAAACCACGGCATGTGTGTATCTATGCAACAATCCTGCAAGATCTGCACGTGAACCCCAGAACTTAAAGTACAATTTAAAAAAAAAAGGAATCTTAAAAGGTAGCATTCACCCTGGATGTCCAGAAAATGCCCAGAATACCTGACTTGGGAACATAAGGCATGAAAGAAACTACCTTAGACTGTTCCCCATCTCCATAGAGGGATGCCTGAACCTTCAAATTAGTGTTGACAATTTCTATCTTATTTCCTCAGGATACATCATTACCATCAACCAGAAAACTAGTAGCAAAAAAAGCTTACCCATAGTCTGAAGGGGGTAACATATTTCTTTGGTGCCTGTATCCCCCCACCAGCCATGATTATAATTATACTTTAAATATATAATTAAATGAACACCAGCAACCACCCATGAATGTCTAAAGAAACCCAAGTTGAGCATGACAGAAAGAATGTAAACTCTTACATTTTTTCCGGATCTTCACAGTAACATACTCCTTGCGGTCGGTTTCGGCCACATCATCTAATGAGGCAACACAGCTGGGTACCACCTGAAGCAATTCCATTATTTTTGAATTCTGCATTTGAAAGGGAAAAGGTTAACAGTCATATTTTTATTTTTTTCATAGGTTTTTTTTTATCTAAATGTATTAGTGTGGCTGGGCAAAAAAAAGCTCAGAAATAATTACAGATGGAACTTGGAGGCCATAAAGCCCAGTGGTAAAAGCAACCCTGCGTGGGGAGCCTGGCTGTGGCCTGTCCATGGCCTCCAAGCTGGGGGTTCCACCACTCCGTGCAACCATCTCAACCATAATAGGATCTATTATCATATGCTTATCATGAGGCTGAGGACCCCCATATAATAAGTACTCACTAAAACACATTAATTAACCAGCTACAGTGGCTCATGCATGCAATTCTGTCACTTTGGGAGATCGAGGTAGGAGGACTGCTTGAGCCCAGAAGTTCAAGACTAGCCTGGGCAACATAGCAAGACCTTAGCACTTTGAGAGGCCAAGGCAGGTGGACTGCTTGAACCCAGGCAGTCAAGACCAGCCTGGCCACTATGGCGAAACCCTGTCTCTATTAAAAAAAAGAAAATTAGGTGGGCATGGTGGCACACACCTATAGTCCCAGCTACTTGGGAGGCTGAGGCGGGAGGATCATCTGAGCCCAGAGGTCAAGGCTGCAGTGAGCCAAGATTGCACCATTATACTCCAGCCTGGGCAAGAGTGAGATTAAAAAAATAAATAAATAAACAATAAACATCAAAAAATAATGTTAAAATTTAAAATTAAACACACACATTCATTATAATCATTTAAGAAAGTACTAAACAGAGTTTGTTTGTTTGTTTGTGTTTGTTTTTTAAGATGGAGTCTCATTCTGTCGCCAGGCTGGAATGCAGTGACGGGATCTCGACTCACTGCAGCCTCTGACTCCTTGGTTCAAGCAATTCTCCTGCCTCAGCCTCCCAAGTAGCTGGGATTATAGGTACATGCCACCATGCCCAGCTAATTTTTATATTTTTAGTAGAGATGGGGTTTAACCATATTAGCCAGGATGGTCTCAATCTCCTGACCTCATGATCCACCTACCTTGGCCTCCTAAAATGCTGGGATTACAGGTGTGAGCCATCGCATCTGGCCTAAACTGAGTTTAAAATATTTCAATTCTGTCACTGAAAATTAATAGGAGGAGGCCAGGCACAGTGGCTCACGTCTGTAATCCCAGCACTTTGGGAGGCCAAGGGAGGTGGAACAGTTGAGGTCAGGTGTTCAAGACCAGCCTGAGCAACATGGTAAAACCCTGTCTCTACTAAAAATACAAAAAAAAAATTTAGCTGGGCATGGTGTGTGCAAGCCTGTAATCCCAGCTACTCAGGAGGCTGAGGCACGAGACTCACTTGAACCCAGGAGGCAGAGGTTACAGTGAGCCAACATCGAGCCACAACAGAGCAAGACTCTGTCTTAAGAAAAAAAAAATTACTCTAAGAAGCCTAACCATAGAGTGGATTGATGGTGAGGTTAGCATCTCAGTTGTGTCACTTAACAGCTCTCTATCTTGAGTAGCAAACAAAAGAAAGACTCAGCATGAAAACAGAAACAGAAAGAGCTGCCTGCTCGCCATGGGTAAAGGACACCTCCCCATTGCTCTCCACGTGAGCACGCACGGCACTAGAGGAGGCAGTGCACTGATAATCACGACTCCTATAGGACTCAAGGACTTTTACTTTCGTTTTTTGAGACAGTCTCTGTCACCCAGGCTGGAGTGCACAATATCAGCTCACTACAACCTCGACCTCCTGGGCTCAAGCGATCCTCCCACCTCAGCCTCCTGAGTAGCTGGGACTACAGGTGCACCAATATGCTTGGCTAATTTTTTGTAGAGATGGGGTCTTACTATGTTGCCCAAGCTGATCATCAGTTCCTGGGTTCAAGTGATTCTCCTTCCTTGGTCCCCCAAAGTGCGAGGATTACAGCATAAGCCACCGCGCCTGGCCTCAAGGAGTTTCAGATCCACCAACTAAACAAACCTCCATCTTGCTGCTAAGACAACAGCTGAGTTCATGCTTCAGGGATGGTGGGACCAGAACGTCATGACTTGCTCCTTCCCCATGAGTGCCTGACTCTACGTAACTACTGGACCACAGCCCTATTAGTGGCTAGGGGAAGCCCCTTCACTCAGGCCTTTGAAAACCACCCATGAGCCAGGCACAGTGGCTCACACCTGTAATCCCAGCACTTTGGGAGGTCGAATCACGAGGTCAAGAGAGAAAGACCATCCTGACCAACATGATGAAACCCTGTATTCTACTAAAGAAAAAAATAGGAAACCCACCCATGAAAGAATGATTCCTGGTTCCCAGAGAGCCACCTCTGACCAGGGGACCAAGGACCAGCCATCAATCCATGCTAGCGACTTCTGGCACACCAACTACACCCAGTCCAGTGATACTAAGGGCTGGCTGTTGCCATTTCAGATGTAGTTTAAACACAAGGGATCCAGAGAGAGCTGTGAGGAGCTCAGGATGCCCTCGGCTCTTTGACCCTTTCCACCTACCTGTTCGGCACAGTCTACAGCCGTGCGCTGCCGCTTGTTCAGCACCTGAACTGACGCTCCGTGAAGCAGAAGCAGCTCTACCACGAAGACATGCTTTTCAATCACAGCCTCGTGCAGTGCCGTGTTGCCCTTATTGTTAGATGCATTAATTGAGGCCCCATGCTGGAAAGAGAAACCGCATGAGCAAAAGGAGTGCTACAAAACATCAGCATGGAATCTGGCTGTGGGTGCACAGGTATTCGCTATAAAACACATTCAACTTATCTCTGAAAGTTTTCTTAAAATTTGGCGGAAAAAACTGAGAAAAAAGATTTATAGACAAAGTGTTCACTGCAGCATTTATCCTAATAGCAGAGAAAACAAGCCACTTAAATGTGCAGAGCAGAAACAGGTTTAAAAAAAAATCACTAAGGATATCCATGGTTATGCAACCATTAAAAATCAAGGTTTGAATGAACAGGTTTCTAAACTAAATAACAAGATAGAAAACGATACTTGGGGCTGGGCGCAGTGGCTCACGCCTGTAATCCCAACAACCTCACCTGAGGTCAGGAGTTTAAGACCAGCCTGGCCAACATAGTGAAACCCCATTTCTACTAGGAAAAAAAAAAAAAATAGCTGGGTATGATGGTGGGCACCTGCAGTCCCGGCTATTCGGGAGGCTGAGGCAGGAGAATCACTTGAACCTCAGAGGCAGAGGCTGCAGTGAGTCGAGATCACGCCACTGCTCTCCAGCCTGGATGACAAAGCGAGATTCCATCTTGGAAAAAAAGGAGGGGAGGGGAAAACTTGGCAGGGCACCGAGGCTTACACCTGTACACCTGTAATGCAGCACTTTAGGAGGCTGAGGCAAGAGGATCGATCATTTGAGCCCAGGAGTTTGAGACCAGCCTGGGCAATATAGTGAGATCCCATCTCTACTAAAAACAAACAGCAAAAAAAATAGCCAGGTATAGTGGTGCATACCTGTAGTCCCAGTTACCTGGGAGGCTGAGGCAGGAAGATGGCCTGAGCCTGGGAGGCTGAGGCTGCACTGAGCCATGAGGGTGCTACTACATTCCAGCCTGGGCCACAGAGCAAGACCTTGTCTCAAAAAACAAACAAAAAGGCCAGGCGTGGTGGCTCACGCCTGTAATCCCAGCACTTTGGGAGGCCGAGACAGGTGGATCACGAGGTCAGGAGATCAAGACCATCCTGGCTAACACGGTGAAACTCCGTCTCTACTAAAAATACAAAAAAAAACTTAGTTGGGTGTGGTGGCACATGCCTGTAGTCCCAGCTACTTGGGAGGCTGAGGCAGGAGAATCACTTGAACCCATGAGTAGGAAGTTGCGGTGAGCCGAGATTACACAACTGCACTCCAGCCTGGGCAACAGAGCAAGACTCCATCTCAAAAAGAAAAAAAACCACACAAACTATGTACATTTTTTTAAGTCCATCAAAATGAGTTTCCCTTGAGTGGCAGAGTCATGGACAAGTTGGTTTTTCCCTACGTCTTTAAGAAATTCTGATCTTGCAGCAGGGACAGAGGTGGCCACTCAGCCCATGCTCAGGTAACAGTGCGACACATCCTCAGTCAGTGAGGTGAGACCCAAACCCTTGGCAAAACCAGCATCAGAGCCCTTGGGACTGCATCCCAGATGCCAAGGCTCTGTCCATTTCCATCGAGAACCCTGCGTGGGAAGGCGCCTGCCACGCTCCTCTCCCCAGAGACCCGGGGCTGTTGGGTGGCCCAGTCTCTCCATCCCAAGTGCACTGCAGGTCACTGGGTGAAAGCTAACTGGTGTAGGCGTGTCGGCCGGGGGTGGGGAGGGGCCCTCACCTGTAGCAGCAGTGCAGCAACCTCGTGATGGCCACCGGAGCAGGCGTAAATGAGGGGCGTGTTTCCACTGAGGTCCTTTTTATTAGGTTTTGCATTCGAATCTAATAGACACTTTACCACCTATGCCAGAGAAGAAAAACATGCAAACTTAATCAAAATTCTGTCGTTTCCTGCCAGAGAAAAATTATAGGGAAAAAAAACACAAAGAAAATAAGAAAACAAAATTTCTGGAGAGAAATCCTCAAATTTGATATTCTTTTGACTTGTCTCTGAGCTTATTAATTTTTTGGGGGGGTTTGGGTTTTATTATTATTTTTAGACAGTCTCACTCTGTCACTCAGGCTGGAGTGCAGTGGCGTGATCTCGGCTCACTGCAGTCTCTGCCTCCCAGGTTCAAGCAATTCTTGTGCCTCAGCCTCCCGAGCAGCTGGGACTACAGGCACGCCACCACACCTGGCTAATTTTCTGTATTTTCAGTAGAGTGGGGGTTTCACCACTTTGGCAGGGCTGGCCTCAAACTCCTGACCTCAGGTGATCCGCCAGCCTCGGCCTCCCAAAGTGCTGGGATTACAGGCGTGAGCCACCACACCCAGCCATCTCTGAGCTTATTGAGAAGACTCTTTAGGCCCTCAGAAGAAAAGGGACCAGGTGAGGAGGGGAGGGCTAGTGTCTGCTGCGGGACTGCTCCATGTGGGCAATGTGCGCCTTCCCACGCAGGGTTCTCCGATGGGAACGGACGGTGCCTTGACATCCAGGATGCAGTCCCAAGGGTTCCGACGCTGGTTTTGCAAGGTTTTAGCGACGGTGATCTCACTTCACCTTTCTATCCTTTCTACCCCAGGGAGAGCTGCAATTGTCACTCCAATTTTACAGATTAAAAAAGATGCCTGAAGCTCTTCATAGATGCCTGAAGCTCTACGCTAGGTGTTGGTGAGAGAGATGGGAGACCTGACATATGGCCCTGTCTTAAGTTAACAGTAGAAATGATAAAGGAAAATGAAAAAAATACTCACACAGTTTTCCTTAAAGAAAAACAGGGCTGGGTGCTGTGGCTTATGCCTGTCATCCCAGCACTTTAGGGAAGTCGGGATGGAAGGATCGCTTGTCCAAGAGTTCAACACCAGTTTAGACAACATGGTGAAATCATCTCCACAAAAAAATAAAAAATTATCTGAGTGTGGTGATGCACACCTGTAGTCCCAGCCACTAGGAGGCTGAGATGGGAGGATAGTTTGAGCCCAGAAGGTTGAGGCTACATTGTGATGTGAGCCGAGACTGCACCATTGCACTCCAGCCTGGGAGACAGAGCAAGACCCTGTCTCAAAAGAAAAAAAAAAAAAAAAAAGGCAAAGAAAAACAACTTTCAAAAAGCTAATCACTCCAAAATTCTCCCTTGAGCCCCTCTATGGGGTGTTGACTGTTGTTACGAAGTTTTCAACTGTTTGGCCCAGAGCAAGCTCTGTTGGGGTATAAAGGTGTAAGATGACCCTGGGGACGTTCCTCGGTGGCCACCACACAAGCTCAAGAGCCAGCTCCTGCTGCTGCAGAATTAGAAATGACAACCTCGGCAGTGGAAGTGGCAGTGGGAGGAGGGCTGGCTCCACCCCCAGGGAGCACCAGGGCTCTGTGCCCTAAGGCTGAGTGGCCTACCGTGTGCATCTCAGGGCTCAGGGGAGCAGTGTCCACCACACCCCTGCAGCATTCCCACCAAGGTCCTAGCCGAAAGCGGAAACCCTGCTCTGTGGCCTGCGATGCAGAGCCCGAACCTGAAAGTGGCCCTGCTGGCAGGCCAGGTGGAGCGGGACGGCTTGGTCTGTGTTCCTGGCACCTGCGTTGGCCCCATGCTTCAGCAGGAGGGGGATGAGGTCTGCCCGGCCGTGCAGCGCGGCGACATGCAGCGGGGAAGAGCCATCCTGGCTGGTCACGTTCACACCAAGCCCACTGGCAGGAACCTTCGCCAGCTTCTGGGAAGTGCAGAAGATGGAAACAGAAACATCATCAGTATTCAAGAAACTGGGCCGGAGTGACTGGCGCCATGTGCCCCCCATGGCTCCTACATAAAATGTGGGATCATGGTGGGATCCCAGATGGATTCCCATTCCTTTAGAAGTGCATGGCATGCCAAAGAATAACTTCCTTTTCTTTTTTTGAGACAGGGTCTCACTCTGTTGCCCAGGCTGGAGTGCAGTGGCATGATCACAGCTCACTGCAGCCTTGACCTCCAGGGCTCAAGTGATCCTCCCGCCTCAGCCTCCCAAGTAGCTACGTCCACAGGTGCAAGCCACTGTGTTCAGCTTTTTTTTTTTTTTTTTTTTTTTTTTTAAAAGAGATGGCGTCTCACCATGTGGCCCAGGCTAGTCTTGAACTCCCAGGCTCAAGTGGTCCTCCCACCTCGGCCTCCCAAAGTGCTGGGACTACAAGTGTATGCCACTGTGCCAGCTAATTTCACTTTTTTTTTTTCGCCAGGGATGTAGAACCTCCAAATTCACTTTGAGGGGCATGACCACAGCCCATCAAAGGTGACGAGATTCACTTGCTATTTGCACCTCTGTTTAAACCACCGCTACAAGAAACAGTGATTCTTGGGTTTCGGTACGAGTAATTTTACTTTTTGATGACTAAATATGTTACCTCTTAAAAAAAAAAAAACTGTATGCTAAAGGCTGAATTTTACTGTAAGTAAATTATATCTCACAAATCAAAAACAAGCTGAAAAACACACAAGTGCATGCACACACACTCACACACATGAAATGAACTACCCTGCAGACTTACCAGAATAGCTAAAGTTAAAATGTCAAGTCCAGGCACAGTGGCTCATGCCTGTAATCCCAGCACTTTGGGAGGCCAAGGTGGGCGGATCACCTAAGGTCAGAAGTTCTAGACCAGCCTGGCCAACATGGTGAAACCCCGTCTCTACTAAAAATACAAAAATTAGCCAGGTGTGGTGGTGCCTGCCTGTTAATCCCAGCTACATTACAGGTGTGCACTGAGGTTGCAGAATCGTTTGAACCAATGAGGTGGAGGTTGCAGTGAGCTGAGATCTCGCCACTGCACTCCAGCCTGGGCAACAGAGCAAGACTCCATCTTAAAAAAAAAAAAAAAAAAGTCAAAATACCAAGTGTTGGCAGGGATATGGAGCAACTGAACGCTCACACTCTGCTGGAGGAACAGAAACTACTTCAACCACTTCGGAAAACCGGCAATTTCTTATAAGGTTAAATATATCCTTACTATATAATCCAGCAATTATACTCCTACGTGTTTACCCAAGAATGCATATATCCACACAACAGCTTATACACAAATGTTCACAATGGCTTTATTTACAAAGCCAGAAGCAGGAAAACTACTCAGACGTCTGTCAACAGGTGAATGAATCAACAAATTCTGGTGTGTCCATTCAATCAAGTACTACCCAGCAATGAACTCCTGATCCAACACGGGCCTCAAAAATATCCTAAGTGAAAGAAGTCAGACACAAAAAGGGACATGCTTAATGTGATTCCACTTACACAAGATTCTAGAAAGTGCTAACTAATCCATGATGATGAAAAGCATGTCAGGGGTTGCCTGGAAGAGGTGGGGGAACGGGGGAGGGTAGGGAGGGATTGCAAAATCTCACAGGAAACTCTTGCAATGAGGGAAACGTTTGTATCTTCATGGTGGCGATGGTTTCACAGGTTTATATATCTGTAAAACTTGCCAAATTATATACTTAAATATGTATACTTTATATTAAAAAAAGATTTAAAACAGAAAACAGTGACAACGCCCAGTGCTGGGGAGGACGTGGCGAAACTGGATCACTCATACCTCACTGGTGGGCATGTAAAACGATACAGCCTACTTGGGAAAAGACCGTTAGTTTCATATAAAAACGAATCAGAACTAAATCAGTACAACTGTACAGAACTAAATACACACACACACACACACACACACACACACACACACGAGAACAAGCAGAACTGGGGAGATCTGAACTAAGATCCACAGATTACATCAATGTCGATATCCTGGCTGTAATTCTGCACCATAGTTTTGCAAGGATGTTACCCCTGGGGGAAGTTGGGAGAGGGTGTGGGGATTTCTCTGCACTTGGAAGAAGAGTCCCCCACGAAGAGTGAACTCACCTGAGAAAAGGCAGCAGCAGAACATGCGTGCAGCTTCCCTGGGGGCCTTTGGGTACATGGAAGGAGACCCTTGAGCATCTGTTCATAAGCTCCTGCCATGGGACTCAGGGACCCAAATAGCCGCCAAAATGCTAAGCACAGGGACACGCCCCTGCTCACTTACCTGCCGTGCAGGAAGCTGGCATCCACCCTTGGCTAATGAGTCCCACCACATCTTGGGGAATACCTATTCACAGCCACTCAGTACAGTAATTATCTGGCTGAGAAGCAGAGAACTTTCCCGAGGGGAAAAGGAAGAATTTGATGGCCGGGAGCAGTGACTCACGTCTGTAATCCCAGCACCACGGGAGGCTGAGGGGGGAGGATCACTTGAGGCTGGGAGGTTGAGACCAGCCTGGGCAGCACAGAAAGGCCCAGTCTCTACAAAAAGAAACAAATTAGCCAGGTGTGGTGGTATATGCCTGTGGTCCCAGCCAGTCAGGAGACTGAGGTGGGAGGATCACTTGAGCCCAGGAGGTTGAGGCTGCAGTGAGCCACGATTGTACCATTGCACTCCATCCTGGGTGACACAGCGAGACCCTGTCTCAAAAAAAAAAGACTGCCTCCATTCGCTGACTGCCACCAACAGAAACAAAGCCGAACCTTCTGAGCTGGGGCACACTTGGGGCACTGGCACAACGGGTGACAGAATTCGAGATCTGCTGCACTGACAGTGTCCTCTGCGTCCTCCAGGTCCTCCTCTGTCCACTCCAACAGGTAACGCACCTGGTGATGGAGAGTAAGGGAAACGGGAACACATCCTCAGCATCTTCGCCTGCACAGTATCTTAAACACACACCGTTGATGTGGGCCCACACTTCCTTCCTCAACCCCACAGCCATTAATAACTGGCTTCTGCTGCCTTGTGAAGCCTTTCTCAATCCTTCCGCTTCACGGCTTATGCCAGAGATTCTTTTCTTCTATCATAAAAAGGGGCAGATTGGTGCTGCCTCAGGGTGATGGCTTTAAAAGTCTAGTCCTAGGGCCGGGCGCAATGGCTTACACCTGTAATCCCAGCATTTTGGGAGGCAGAGGCCAGAGAATCACCCGAGCCCAGGAGTTCAAGGCTACAGTGAACCATGATCGCACCACCACACTCTAGCCTGGGCAACAGGACAAGACTGTCTCAAAAAAATAAGCCCATAAACCCACCCTGGTCCTAGGGCACTTAGTGAGCACCTCACTCCCTCCTTCATTACAAGTGGAAGATACAACCAGGCACAGTGGTTCACCCCTGTAATCCCAGCACTCTGGAAGGCCTAGGGGGGCATATCACCTGAGGTCAGGGGTTCAAGTCCAGCCTGGCCAACATGGTGAAACCCTATCTCTGATTTTAAAAAAAATTAGCCAGTTGTGGTGGCGCACACCTGTGGTCCCATCTATTCAGGAGGCTGAGGCAGGAGAATCACTTGAACCTGGGAGGTGGAGGTTGCAGTGAGCCGAGATTGGACCACTGCACTCCTGGTCGACAGAGCAAGATTCCGTGTCAAAAAAAAAAAAAAAAAAAAAAAGTGGAAGTAACAGTCCTTTCAGGAGGCCAAAGGCAAGCCAGGGGAACCAGTCCGTGGGAATCTAAGAAAGGCTATCTCCATTGTCCACTCATCTCACCATCAGATGCACCTGATGGTTTGGACAGACGCCTTCGTCAAGCCACGACATTCTCTCCAGGTGCCAGCCCAGGGCCAGGGGGCCCCATCTCATCCAGACACCTGAATACAACTCCTCGGAGCCCCAAGCCTCAGGCCCCCTCCCATGACCCAGGCCCTTGCCTCTCCTACTTCCTCCTCTCCCCAAAACCAAGCTGCCCTCCTTGCACACTGGCTAGTGAGCCTGCACTCTGAGCCCACGCTCTGTGCCCTGAACACGGTCTCTGGTGTTGGCAACATCTCACCACACTCCTGGAATGTGGACATCTAAAAGGCAGGGACCACGCTCGCTAGGTGCCTGTGTGCTGAACTGCCCCATTACTTGTCAGAAAAATCTAACATCGCCATTACCGAATATGCACTAAACATACCACCCGCTGCACAAAATCAGAGTCCACGTGACCCAAAACTGAACTGGAGACAAGAAACACAGATGGGTGGCTGTGTTAACCTGAGAAGCAGCTTTTTATAATAGAAAGCACTTCTAAAGCTGGCACTCCTAAAGTTGGGCTTGGTGGCACATGCCTATAATCCAAGCACTTTGGGAGGCCAAGGCAGGAGGATCACTTGAGGCCCGGAGTTCAAGATCAGGCTGGGCAATACAGCGAGACCCCATCTCTACAAACATTTTTTTACAATTAGCCAGGCATGGCAGTGCACACCTATGGTCCCAGCTATTCAAGAGGCTGAGGCAAGAGGATCGCTTGGGTCCCGGAGTTCAAGGCTGCAGTGAGCCATGATCACGTCACTGCACTCCAGCTGGAGGACAGAACAAGACCCTGTCTTTAAAAAATAAAAATAAGACAAAAGGCACTTCTAAAATGCACTCACCATTTCTAAATCTCCATCAGCAACTGCTCTTAGAAGTTTTTCTACCTTAATAAAAGGAACAAGAATGTTAGAAAAATGATTTCAATAATAAAATAATAATAGAAATAACATAAACATTCAGAAAACCTATTGGCTTTCATTTTTCTCTTGATTTGTGGAGTTTTGACGTCTGATTTAGTATCCTTCAAACGTGTCCCTAAAACTGCTCAGAGGCCACCCTAGGAAGTTGCTGGTGTGCAGAGAACCCACTGTCATTTAGGGAATGTAAATTGTAACTTTATTGATGTGGAAAGGTGAGGCCACAGTTACCTTGGAGCACAAGTGCTTCCTAAGATGCGAGCCACCCCTATGACTTAGAAAAATATATGTAGCTAAGTGCAGTAGCTCAGCCTGTAATCCCAGCACTTTGGGAGGCCATGCCCAGGAGTTTGAGGCTGCGGGGAGCTATGAGCGCACTCATATCCCACCGCACTCCAGCCTGGGTGACGCAGTAAGACCCTGCCTCAAAAAAAAAAAAAAAGAAAAAGCGATGCTGAACTCAGCTCTATCTGCTAGCTGGGGCACCGTGAGGGTGGACACCCCTCCCAGCAACAACTTCAGGTCTCCATTAGACTCTGGATCATGTCTCTTGGCTTTCTACGCTGTCTTGCATGGAGCTAAGCTTACTGGGCCCCCCAAGAGCAGGTCAGGGTGGTGGGACACTACAGTGGGGTCAGTGAGGGTTCAGCACCCATGGGGGGACCATCAAAGGTGGTATATCTGTTCAACAGTCCACCCCTCAGTTAAAGAATGAGGCTGACACTGAACAAGCTCTAAGGTAAGTTAAATGAAAAACAAAAACAAAAAAACAGGCCATCAGTGAGCTTTTGCAAAATGCAAGGTATACATGCATGCAAGTGTCTACATAAACTTTGCAAGAAGTCAGGAACAATGACGTCGGGCTCTCAGCAGAGGTGCTTACGGGGTGGGGATGGAAGGCACAGAATGCTATGCAGATACTTTCTACAATGATCTGAAATCAGAACAGGCATGGTGGCTCACACCTGTAATACCAGCAATTTGGGAGGCCGAGGTGGGCAGGTAACTTGAGGTCAGGTGTTCTAAAACAGCCTAGCCAACATGGTGAAACCCTTCTCTACTAAAAATACAGAAAAATCAGCCGGATATGATGGCAGGTGCCTCTAATCCCAGATACTTGGGAGGCTGAAGCAGGAGAATTGCTTGAACCCAGGAGGTGGAGGTTGCAGTGAGCCAAGATCACGCCACTGCACTCCAGCCTGGGCGACAGAGCAAGACTCCGTCTCAAAAAAGTAAAAATAAAAAATAAAAATAAAAATAGCCCAGGCGCAGTGGCTCACGCCTGTAATCCCAGCATTTTGGGAGGCCAAGGCAGGCAGATCACCTGAGGTCAGGAGTTCGAGACCCGCCTGACCAACATAGTGAAACCCCATCTCTTCTAAAAATACAAAAAAAATTAGTTGGGTGTGGTGGCACATGCCTGTAATCCCAGCTACCCGGGAGGCTGAGGCAGCAGAATTGCCTGAACCTGGGAGGCAGTGGTTGCAGTGAGCCGAGATTATGCCATTACACTCCAGCCTGGGCAACTGAGCGAGACTCCATCTCAAAAAAATAAAAATAAAATGATCTGAAATCAGTGGACCTCTACATGAACTAACTTGTATTTTTCTTAGCCTATCCCCTCTCTAATATGCAAACACACTCTACCACACTAATTGCTGCTCAGGGAGCGGCCAACGGAAGGGCACGCCAAAGCGCGCAGCACTGCGAGACGCTGCTGGGCCTAGCTCAAGGGCACCAACCTCGGCCACCGCAGACGAGCAGCAGCCCCAGAACGGGCAAGCAGGCTGAGAGGGTAGCCCTCATCAGGCCACGGCTCTTCTGCTGGCCGCCACTGCCTGGGGCTGCCAAGGCCTCCCCCACCACCCCGTCCTCCCTCTGGAAGCCTTACCTCTCTGTAGTCCTTCTTGGGCTCCTCCTGCCTTGAGCTGGATGACATGGAGGAGAAGCTGGAAATGGAGGACTCTTGACTGATGGAGTCCACGGAGCACTGCGGGGACTGCACAGGGGCCTGCAGCAAGGAAGCCCCAAAGGGAAAGAAGACAGGGCACACGGATACGTGAGGACCAGAGAAGGCACCCTTGGTCTCCAAGGCAACCAACCGGCTCAGCCCGGCTGACTTACCTCAGATGACTTCTGCTTCCTCTTGAAGGACAGATGATGGGCTTCCATTACAGACAGAATCTAGGAGAAAAAGGTGAGTTCATTAACAACTTATGTATGAAAGAAACCGTCCTCAACGATGTCCGGAACTGGCCGAGTCAGATTCTAGGCGTTGAAGGTGACGTCCTGGGAAAAGGGGTTTCTATCACATCCTGCTCCCTCCCCGGTTCCTGCCCCTGCGGAGCCTCATTTCTGCCCGCTCCATCTGGCAATAAATCAACAGCACTCGGCAGCCAGAACAACCTCTGCCGGCAGCAGCTCCTGGAACAACCCTGAGAAAGACGCCCACTCAAACCGAAAATAACATGAATCAGTAAAACCCATTAACGATGAGGTCCTACATGCAGCAGAAAGGGTGCAAGCCAAGCCCTGAGCTCAGGCACTAATGCACAATTTGTCTAGGAGGCCAAGACCGCAGCTACGGACATCGATCTTTCAAAGTCATCTTGCCCCTCAGAGATGGGAAGAGCTACCTTTGAGTTTAATGCACACTTGAGGGGTGTCTCCTTCAGTCTGTTCTGGATCTCGGTGGGCGCTCCGTTCTGCAGCAATGTCTCTATGATGCCTTGGTAGCCCCAGCGAGCAGCAATGTGTAGAGGGGTGTCTCCTTTCTCGTTGCCAATGTCAAGTCTGCACGACTCCACGTCATAGTAGACCAGAGCCTTCACACACTGCAGAGAGATGGGAAACAGCATCGCTCACGGATGCACCAAGGCTCCACAAGGTCTGTGCTCTCCTCGGCCTCAGTCCATGTCTTCGTTCAAGCAAGGCTCCACTCACCAAGCAAATGTGCAGATAGAACTCAGGGTTGTCATAGTATCTGAGCAGGACACCTTTTTTTTTTTTTTTTTGGGACAGGGTCTCTGTTATCCAGGCTGCAGCGCAGTGGTAAAGTAATAGCTCACTGCAACTTTGAATTCCTGGGTTTACATGATCCTCCCACCTCAGCCTCCCGAGCAGCTCGGACTATAAGCATGTACCACCATGCCTGGATGTTTTTAATTTTTTTTGCAGAGATGGGGGTCTCGTTCTGTTGCCAGGCATGCCTCAAACTCCTAGGCTCAAGCAATCCTCCCACCTGAGCCTCCCATAGTATTGGAATTATAGAGGTGAACCATCGCACAACCTCTGCCTCCTGAGTTCAAGCGATTCTCCCACCTCAGCCTCCTAAGTAGCTGGGATTACAGGTGTGTGCCACCACACGCAGCTAATTTTTGTATTTTTTTGGTACAGACAGGGTTTCACCATGTTGGCCAGGCTGGTCTTGAACCCCTGACCTCAGGCGATCCACCCGCCTGGGTCTCCCAAAGTGCTGGATTATAGGTGCGAGCCACGGTGCCTGGCCAGCAGAGACTGTTTGAAGCTCACCCCTGCTCTCCTCTGGACTCCACCACGTGCCTGTTCTTTTGCTGATGTTGTTCTGCGTTCCTTCTGCTGTGACAAACCACAGCTGTGAAGCAACTGTATGCTGAGTTCTGTGAGTCCTTCCAGCAAATCACTGAGCCCAGGGGTGGTCTTGGAGACCATGACATGACACACGATAGATCACTGCAGCTATTAAAGAATGTGCTAGATGGCCGGGCACGGTGGCTCATGCCCATAATTCCAGCACTTTGGGAGGCTGAGGCAGGCAGATCACCTGAGATCAGGAGTTTGAGATCAGCCTGGTAAATGCAGTAAAACTCCATCTCTACTAAAAATACAAGAATTAGCTGGGTGTGGTGGTGGGTGCCTGTAATCCCAGCTACTTGGGAGGCTGAGGCAGGGAATCGCTTGAACCCAGGAGGCAGAGGATGCAGTGAGCCAAAATCATGCCACTGCACTCCAGCCTGGCAACAAAACAAGACCTTATCTCAAAAAAAAAAATTTTTTTTCTAATTTTAAAAAATAAAAAATAAAGACCAGGTACAGTGGCTCACTCCTGTAATCCCAGCACTTTGTGAAGCTGAGGTGGGCAGATCACTTGAGGCCAGGAGTTCCAGACCAGCCTGGCCAACATGGTGAAACTCTGACTTTACTAAAAATATAAAAATTAGCTGGGCTTGGTGGCACATGCCTATAATTCCAACTACTCAGAGGCTGAGGTGGGAGAATCACTTGAACCCGGGAGGCGGAGGTTGCAGTGAGCCAAGATCGTGTCACTGCACTCCAGCCTGGGACATAGTGAGGCCCTGTCTCAAACATAAATAAATAATAAAAACAGAAAATGTAAAAATTGAATATGTGCACAAGTAAGAACCAGATGGTGGCAAGGATAAATGAGAACGATTTTACCTCAGGATAAGATAATGAGCAACTAGTTTTAATTTTCTGTTACTTCAATAAGGCATCTGTGATATATTAAACATTCTTTTTTTTTTTTTGAGATGGAGTCTCGCTGTATCATCCAGGATGGAGTTCAATGGCGCAATCTCACCTCACTGCAACCTCCGCCTCCCGGATTCAAGCGATTCTCGTGCCTCAGCCTCCCAAGTAGCTGCGATTACAGGCACCCACCACCACACCCAGCTAATTTTTGTATCTGTAGTTGAGACGGAGTTTCACCATGTTGGTCAAGCTGGTTTTGAACTCCTGACCTCAAGTGATCTGCCCGCCTCAGCCTCCCAAAGTGCTGGGATTACAGGCATGAGCCACCACGCCCGGCCTAACATTCTTTTAAATTAAAAAAAATTCACACACCCAATGTTCCAATAATTATTGACACAAAATACGTTAGACTAATGAGACATCTCGACTTCTCTACGAGTGGCAAAGAGTGAGCGCAGCCCCCCAGGAACAGCAGGGCCACTCACGTCCTCGTGGCCGTAGGTGCAGGCCAGGTGGAGTGGTGTGTTCCCGTTGTTGTCCTGCACTTCCGCGCTGGCCTTGTAGTGCAGCAGCAGCAGCTGCAGAGACAAAGGAAGGCGATGAGCAGGGCCCAGCCCCCTCCCCAGGAGGCCCGGCCCCCAGTCTTAGTAGGGGGAGGTCGTCTGTTCCCATCTTCAATCTTACTTATGCTACTATTCAAATTATACCAACACCCATCCTTCCTGACAGAGTTTAGCGACTGAAGAAAAAAGTCTAAAGCCCTACCCTTTCTTCCCCCAGATGATCAGGAAGTTTTTCTTTTTAGAGAGATGGTCTTGTTCTGTCACCCAGGCTGACGTGCAGTGGCACGATCACTGCTCACTACAGCCTCGACCTGCTAGGATCTAACAAACCTCCCGCCTCAGCCTCTCAAGTTGCTGGGACTACAGGTGTGCACCACCATGTCCAGATAATTTAAACTTTTTGTTCTTTGTAGAGGCTGGGTCTCCCTAGGTTGCCCAGGCTGGTCTCGAACTCCTGGGCTCAACTCATCTTCCTGCTTTGACCTCCCAAAGCGCTGGGATTACAGGTGTGAGCCACCACGTCTGGCCAGGAAGTTTCAACTCGAAACCTAACAATCTTGTCCAGGAGGGCCAGAAAGGTGGGACCAGTCCCTGGATTCCCTCACTACTGCCACAGCAGAGCTGGTGTGGGACAAGGGAGGCACAGCACCAGGAGACGGGGGCGCAGTGTAGCCAGCACCACTGTACCATCACCACGCAGAACCAAGCCCACGGGAGCAAAGCAACAGCCCGCCGCAAAGGCACCACTGCTCACCGTCACGCTCTGGTAGCCCTTCTGACAGGCCAGGTGGAGTGGAGTGGCCCCGTGGTAGTCTGTGGCATTCACCACAGCACCCTTGGAAACCAGGAGGTCGATGAGAGATGCCTGCCCTGCAGAGGAGAAGGATGTCACGATGGAGAAGGAAGGCGCAGAGGCCTTCCACACCTTAATTATATACCATACACTATTGCACCCTCCTAGTCCTGGGCATGAAACACACGATACATACTTTTTCTGCTAGAGAGGAACTACAGCTAATATCAAGTAAGGCTCTGCAGACTCTGGACACGCTGGGTGGCCCTTGGAGGGAACCCAGCCAAAGTCCACCTCTCAGCAATAGAAAATAATCGAAAAGAGCCTTAGACAGCCACAGATTCCATGACTCATCGTTCATAAGATGGATTATTACGCAGCCATTAAAAATACTGCCAAGGAACTACATTCTTGCATAGTGCTAAGAGAAAAACTGCACACAGCAGAACATTATGAGCCCTAGAGCACTACATACTTTATGTATCCACACAGCATGCAGAAACCCCAGACACTCATCAGTCACAGTGATCTCTGGGACACAGGGAAGGCCAGGGACTCTGGAGGACTTTATGCTTTCTATCTTGAATGTGTACTTTATTTTCTTTATTTTTATTTTATTTTATTTTAGACAGAGTCTTGCTCAGCCACCCAGGCTGGAGTGCAGTGGTGCAATCTCAGCTCACTGCAACCTCCACCTCCTGGGTTCAAGCAATTCTCCTGCCTCAGCCTCCCAAGTAGCTGGGATTACAGGCATGCACCACCATGCCTGGCCAATTTTTATATTTTTAGTAGAGACAAGATTTCTCCACGTTGGTCAGGTTGGTCTTGAACTCTCGACCTCAGGTGATCTGCCCGCCTCGGCCTCCCAAAGTGCTGGGATTATAGGCGTGAGCCTCCGTGCCCAGGCAATAAAATAACTTCTTAAAGGCAAGGCCACAAGAACTGCAAGCTGACAATTCTGAGATCGTTCTCATAGCTCAGATTCAAGCCTGTCCTCTCTGCGCCCCCAGCCCGGGGCAGCATTAGGGAATGTCTCCATGCCGTGGGAACCACGCAGGGGAGCTCACCCAGCACAGGAGACAGCACGCTGGCCATCAAGACCTCTGCAACATTTGCTTCTCTTCTCCTTCCGGCCCTTGGAGGGTGGACGCACGATGTGGCCCCAACTGCCAACCCCCTGCCCATCAGCCAGGCCTCTCTGCTGGGTCACCCTGGGCACCATCCCTTTGCTATGACAGCCCTTAGGGGCCAGCCCAGGACCACATACCACAGAGAGCAGCCACGTGGAGAGGGGTGTGCCCCCTGTCATCTCTGGAGAATGGAGTGACAACTGAGGGATCGTTCAACCTCCTAAAATACAGAAAGACACATGAAACAACACATGGGAATGGTGCCGCAGCGCCTCTTCCTGCCCAGGTACATTTGCAGGTACCATGGACAGAAGGGGGCTCACAGGATCCCACCCAAGATGTGTGTCTCCCGCACTATCCCAGGGCTCCCCCAGCGTGAAAACAGAGGCACCTGGCCCTGGAGTCTCTCCGCCACCAACCCTTTAGGCCTCAACACCCAGCAAAAGAGCCTGACAAAGATAACAGGAAACCGAAAATGTTATTGGAAAAACTGACATTCCTCCCATCCTAAAACCCCCTTTCTGAGGCTGGGGCAGGCCCTATAACCAGCCTACCCTGGCAGCCAGCCCGCTGGTGGGCAAGTGTTTTGACAACCTCTAACCCATGTGATTCTCCAAAGGGGCAGATGTTATCATCTCTGCTCTACGGCACAGGCAGCTGAGGGGCAGGGAGCACAGCTCTTAACTGCAGTCGCACGGAGCACAGTGGAGAAGTTCCAGGGGGCCTCCTGTCTCCTGCTTCCTGGCACACAGAGCCCCCACCAGCACCCTCTTACCCAGAGACGAGTTTCTCACAGTCGTCGCAGAAGCACAGAGGGTGACACATCTTTTGGACGGCATCTTTATCGTGGTCTTCTTGGCTCAGAAGTCTCTCCACTTCTTTCTGGTTACCTGATGCAATATGCTGAAAAGGGACATCCAAGATGCTATCCACGTGCAGGAGTTACGCGATTATTAGGGGTGGATTTTTTGAGTCCGTTTTTTTTTTTTTTTGAGACGGAGTCTTGCTCTATCGCCAGGCTGGAGTGCAGTGGCGCAATCTCGGCTCACTGCAACCTCCGCCTCCTGGATTCAAGCGATCCTCCTGCCTCAGCCTCCCGAGTAGCTGGGACTACAGGTGCCCGCCACCACGCCCAGCTAATTTTTGTATTTTTAGTAGAGACGGGTTTTCACCATGTTGGCCAGACTGGTCTCGAACTCCTGACCACAAGTAATCCACCCACCTCAACCTCCCAAAGTGCTGAGATTACAGGCGCGAGCCACCGTGCCTAGCCGAGAGTCCTTTTAGAAACGCTAATCTATGTGTTGGTGGATGAAATAATTTGTTCTCTCGCATGTCCTTCATAATCATCTTGGTGGTGGGGAAAGGGGACGGGGGGAGATGAAACCACTGTGCAATGGTGGTCTGCTGACTCTACTACACTCTATTTCTGGAAATGATAAAAGTCTTCCATAATCAAAAAAACAACATGCCTCGCGAGGTGGCTCACACCTGTAATCCCAACACTTTGAGAGGCAAAGGTAGGCCGATTATTTGAGGTCAGGAGCTCAAGACTAGCCTGGCCAACATGGTGAAACCCTGTTTCTACTAAAAATACAAAAATTAGCTGGGTGTGGTAACGGATGCCTGTAACCCCAGCTACTTGGGAGGCTGAGGCAGGAGAATCACTTGAACCCAGGAGGTGGAGGTTACAGTGAGCTGAGCCAAGATCATGCCATTGACACCACTGCACTCCAGCCTGGGCGACAGAGTGCGACTCTGTCTCAGGGGAAAAAAAAAAAAAAAGTGACAAAACTCATAAAGCAATAGGAAAAGGCAGGCAGACAACACAGCTCTGAACGTTAGTGTGGATTTTGCCCCCTCACTAGAAAAAGCCTCAGTCCTGTTCCTCTTCTTTTTTTTTTTTTTTTTTTTTTGAGACGGAGTTTCACTCTTGTTACCCAGGCTGGAGTGCAATGGCGCGATCTCGGCTCACCGCAACCTCTGCCTCCTGGGTTCAGGCAATTCTCCTGCCTCAGCCTCCTGTCCTCTTCTATTCTTTTTTGCTTTTTCAGTGAATTATTACATGGTCATAAATAACAGAATTCATTGTCCATTCTTTTTTAGAAGTAAGGTCTTAATATGTTGCCCAGCTGGAATGCAGTGGCATGATCAGAGCTCACTGCAGCCTTGACCTCCGAGGCTCCAGTGATGCTCCCACCTCAGCCTCCCATATAGCTGGGACTACAGGTGTACACCACCATGCCCAGCTTCATCTTGTATTTCTTTTTTTAATTTGTTATTATTCTAATCCTTGCAATGGACTAGGGATCCTTTCATTCTAATAAAGCTTCAGCTTGCAAAGGAAAGAGAACAGCTGCAATAAGCAGGAGACCCCATCAACGCGCAAACCTGCCTTCCTGGACGTGCTCCTTCCTGGGACCCACTCTGGCTCCAGGTCGCCTGGCCCCAGGTCCCCAGAGGGCTCTGCCCTCGCCCAGCCCTCACTGCCTGCCCTGTGGGCACCTGAGTGGCCTGGCAGTGTCTGAGCAGGGAGCTGCCCCCATGTGCCAGGTGACCAGACCACCAGGAAGTCAGGCACAGCGTTCCCAACCCAGTGCACACACCCACAAACATCTGACAGGGGCTCCTCCAGCCCAGGGGAGGCATCAGCTCTGCCAGGGCTGCCAGCAGAGGCACCGCTGAGCTGGCCTGGAAGAACAAGTCGGATTTCAAGGAACTGAGAAATCGAAGGGCCCGGTGCCCACACTGTGCCACCCAGCACAGCTAAGCACAGCACGTGGGGGAGACGGGGAAACGTGCTGGGTCTCACTCTGCCACCCAGCTGGAGTGCAATGGCACAGTCACAGCTCACTGCAGCCTCCAACTCCTGGCCTCAAGTGATCCTTCCACCTCAGCCTCCTGAGCAGCTAGGACTCCATGTGCCCACCACTACGCCTGGCTTATTTTTGTATTTGTTTTTATAGAGACAGGTAGTCATTATGTTACCCAGGCTGGTCTCGGGCTTTTGGCCTCAAGTGATCCTCCCACTTCGGCCTCCCAAAGTGCTGTGATTACAAATGTAAGCCACCCCACCCAGCCTTGATCCCAAATTAAAAACCTCATCATTCCCACCGCCCACTTTGAGCACAAAATGGAACTTCAGGGTTTATGCAGACCACCACCTGGATGGATTTTTTTTTTTCTTTTTTTGAGATGGAGTCTGTCACCCAGGCTGGAGTGCAATGGCACAATCTCGGCTCACTGCAACCTCCACCTTCTGGGTTCAAATGATTCTCCTGCTTCAGCCTCCCAAGGAGTGAGACTAGAGACATGCGCCACCACATCCAGCTCATTTTTGTATTTTTAGTAGAGATGGGGTTTCACCATGTTGGCCAGGCTGGTCTTGAACTCCTAACCTCAGGTGATCCGCCCGCCTCCCAAAGTGCTGAGACTACAGGCATGAGCCACCACACCCAGCCAACCCTGATGGATTTTACAGAGATGCCAAGAGATGCAGTGTTCCTCACCTACCTTTACCCATAGAGACATCTTGGTGTCTTACCTTAAACAGGCAGTCGGTGGGAGACGAAGTCATCTGAGACAGTAAGCTCATTCTCTGCTTAAGGAACAGCCTGTCACCAAATCCCTCAGACTCCTGCAGGAAAAAACCAAACACGTTGGTGCAGATCCTTCAAAACACAGCGCCCCAACAACAGCCCTGGCTATCTCTTCCAGCGCAGCATCGGCCGCGCCTCTTGCATCTCACACAGGACCTGTCGCTGAGACAAAGGACAGGTTAACATCAGGCTGGGAGAAGGGCTTCCGGGAAAGTGGAGACTCTGACAGTTGCTCCCCGGAGGGGACGGGGATGGCGGCGGCACCCTGGCTGCATGTACGTGTGGAATGTGCCGTCTCCAGCGTGGAATGCAGCACACACACACCATCGTCCTCCAGATGGAAACTCGCATTGCCCTGGCCTCCCTCCCTCCTTAAGTCTCTGACCTAATGCCTGCATAGCCCAACTCCCTGCTGTCTTATCTGGGGTCTTTGGGCAGGAAAGCCATTTCACAAGCTAGTCTCTATTTCCCAGTGTCAACCAACAGGAAGAGAGAGGGGTCTTGTTTTTTGGACATGCTTATTAAATGATATGGCCACATGGCCAGGCACGGTGGCTCACACCTATAATCCCAGCACTTTGGGAGTCTGAGGCAAACGAATCACCTGAGGTCAGGCGTTCAATACGAGCCTGGCAAACATGGTGAAACCTGTCTCTACTAAAAATACAAAAAAATTAGCCAGGCATGGTAGTGCATGCCTATAGTCCCAGCTACTTGGGAGACAGGCAGGAGAATCACTTGAACCCAGGAGGCAGAGGTTGCAGTGAGCTGAGATCACGCCACTGCACTCTAGCCTGGGTGACAGAGTGAGACTCTGTCCCAAAAATAAATAAATAGTTCAGGTGTGGTGGCTCGTACCTGTAACCCCAGCACTTTGGGAGGCTGAGGCGGGCAGATCACCTGAGGATGGGAATTTGAGACCAACCTGGTCAACAAGTCAAAACCCCATCTCTACAAAAACACAAAAATTAGCTGGGCATGGTGGTGCATGCCTGGAGTTCCAGCTACTCTGGAGGCTGAGGCATGAGAATTGCTTGAACCCAGGAGGCAGAGGTTGCAGAGAGCCAAGATTATGCCAAAGCACTCCAACCTGGGTGACAGAGCAAAAATAAATAAATAAAATGGCCATGAGGCCAAATCCAGAAGACATGGTGGGAGAATTCATGACACAGACAGAGATTAACTACTCCTGCCTCTCTTTGGGTGTTTCAGGATCCACACCAATTAATAAGTTTAGATCTTCATATTGCTGGTAATGTCCGCCTAGATGCAAAAATCTCGGGCTGGGTACAGTGGCTCACTCCTATAATCCAAGCACTTTGGGAGGCTAGGGCGGGAGGATCACTTGAGCCCAGGAGTTTGACACCAGCTGGGCAACATAGCAAGACCCCACCTCTGCAAAAAAATAAAAAATTAGCCTAGTGTGGTCATGCGTGCCTGTAGTCCCAGCTACATGGGAGGCTGAGGTGGGAGGATCACCTGAGCCCAGTTGGAGGCTGCAGTGAACCATGATAATGCCACTGTACTACAGCCTGGGTGACAGAGCAACACCCTGTCTCAAAAAAAAAAGGCAAGGACCAAGCTCAGTGGTTCACGCCTGTAATCCTAGCACTCTGGGAGGCCGGAGTGTGTGGACCACTTGAGATCAGGAGTTTGATACCAGCCTGGCTGACATGGTGAAACCCCTCTCTACTAAAAATACAAAAATTAGCTGGGCATGGTGGCAGGCGCCTGTAGTCCCAACTATTCAGGAGGCTGAGGCAGGAAAATCACGTGAACCTGGGAGATGGATGTTGCAATGAGCCGAGATCCTGCCACTGCACTCCAGCCTGGTTGACAGAGTAAGATTCCATCTCAAAAAAAAAAAAGGCAAAACTCTAGACACTTTTCATATTACTTTATGAAATCATTTCTAGCAAGACAGTTCAATGCACCCTTGAGCAACTGCAACCAAATTGTCTAATGACAAATTCACTGCCTGAAAAAGGGTGTTGGTGGGAAGTAATGGGAATTTTTTCCAGCCGGTGGCTGCCAGAAGTCCCCCAAACCTTGACAAATTTGTGAAATAAAGCTGTCTCTTCACAGCCCTCTAAGTTTTGACTTGGAGGTCCACCTAAAGATAGAGCTAACATCACCTCTAGGTAGTCCCCCAGGAGGGTTAACTTAGCAAAGGAACACCAGCACCCGAGAGTTAGAGGCGCTTTTGCCCCCAGCTGCTGTGTGCTATATAAAGCTCTCACAATCCGCTTTACATCGCAATTCACGGCTGAGCAGCTTAGGGTCAGAGAAACATCACACATTGTTATCCAGGTAAATCCAGCACTCTTTCCTCAACTCTGGGTAACGATTTAGACGGCAGTGATGAAGAGAGGTAGGTCTCCCAAGACTGAATCTTCATGGAAGAATGAGCTATAAGAAGAGAGGGAGCATCAACAAAAATTTACTAGAGAAAGGGGTTAACTCTATTTATGAGAAACCCAGTAACATAAGGAAGACCAGAAGCATGCAAAGCTGCATGGACTGCAGTTTTGCAATTACAGCTCACTGTAGCCTTGAACTACAGGGCTCAAGTGATCCTTCCACTTTAGCTTCTGAAGTAGCTGGGGCTAAAGGCGTGCGCCACCATGCATGACTAATTTTTTGTAGAGATGGGGTCTCGCTACATTGCCTAGGCTGGTCTTCAACTCCTTGCCTCAGGTGATCCTCATGCCTCAGCCTCCCAAAGTGCTGGGATTGCAGATGTGAGTGACCAGGCCCAACCCAGATTTTTTCAAAGATCTCTCTTTTTTTCCATTCACAAAGGTAACACTACAGTCAGCGCAGTAATTTATTTTCAGAAAGCTGAAGTCTTCATTTATATACACGTTTAAAGAATGTTGACTGGGTGTGGTGGCTGAGGCCTGTAATCCCAGCACTTCGGGAAGCTGAGGTGGGAGAATCACTTGAGCCCAGGAGTTCAAGCCCAGCCTGGGCAAAATAGCGAGACCTCATCTCTATAAAAAATTTAAGAATTAAAAAATTAGCTGGGTGTGGTGGCATGCACCTGTAGTCCCAGCTACCCAGGAGGCTGAGATGGGAGGATCACTTTGAGTGCAGGAGTTGGAGGCTGTGGTGAGCTAGGATCATAACACTGCACTCCACCCTGGGTGACAGAGCAAGATCCTGTCTCTAAGAAAAAAAAATGTTTACGGTCATCTCAGGTATAATTGTATCTTGCAGAGAAAATTTCCGTGAAACTACATTATATAAAATCAATAGTAAAATCTAACTTGATGTACTCATTTAGTCCTTAATACTTTTCCGAAACCTCTTCTGCTGTGAGGAGATACACTTGGGCTATTTCTCTAAGAAACACCATCAATACATAGCAATGACTCTCCACATTCCTAAACGGAGCGTCATTACTTAAACCAGTGAGTGGCTAAGACAGAGGCCATAATACAGACAGAATCACAACGCTCGTGTCACAAGTGACAAGAAAGCCATGACACCGGCTCCGTCAATTACAGGCCACTGTAAACACCAGCATCTCTCAATATCTACAGGGCGGGCTTCGCAGCCAGCCATAAAGATGATGCACACCTGTCTCAAGGTTTCACCAGAATCAACCACACTCCAACTGGGAGGGCAGGACCAGGGTCCGACACCCCGACAACAAGAGGGGTGCCTTGGGCTGTGACCCTCCCTTGACCATCCAAACACAACACTATCCCTATCCCTGGGGTGTAAGGGCATCCTTACACCCCAGATGCAGAGACAAACAGATGTGCCCAAGACATCTGTTTGAGCCCACAGAGGGATTGGATTCAGGCCAGGTGCAGTGGCTGGCGCCTGTAATCCCAGCACTTGGGGAAACTGAGGCAGGTGGATCACTTGAGGTCAGGGGTTTGAGACCAGCCTGGCCAACATGGCAAAATCCCATATCTACAAAAATAAAAAAATTAGGGCCAGGCATGGTGGCTCACGCCTGTAATCCCAACACTTTGGGAGGCCGAGGTGGGCGGATCACCTGAGGTCAGGACTTAGAGACCAGTCTGAGCAACATGGAGAACCCCATCTCTGATAAAAATACAAAATTAGCCAGGTATGGTGGTATATGCCTGTAACCACAGCTACTTGGGAGGCTGAGGCAGGAGAATCACTTGAACCTGGTAGGCGGAGGTTGCAATGGGCCAAGATCACACCACTGCACTCTAGCCTGGAAAACAAGAGCAAAACTCCATCCCCAAAACAAAAACAAAACAAAAAAATTAGTAGAGCGTAGTGGTGTGTGCCTGTAGTCCAAGCTATTTGGGAGGCTGAGGCAGGAGAATCGCTTGAACCTGGGAGATGGAGATTGCAGTCAGCCGAGATCTCACCACTGCACTCCAGCCTGGGTGACAGAGCAAGACTCATTCTCGAAAACAAAAAAAAGGACTGGCCTCAAACCAACACCAGCACGAGAGAGGCAACCTCTCAAATACTACTCCCAATCTGCCTGCAATATTTCCTGAAATAAAAGAAGGTGTGAGAGACGTGAGAAGCCGACGGATACTGTTAGGTCAGCCACCTCCTTACAGCCTGGCAAAGGCCTCCACATGATGACCTTCCTGCCTCAGTGCCACGGAAAGTAAGAAAGCAGAAGAGAGCCACACCACGGGAGCAGTAAGGGGATGGGAGCACCTTCGAGAGGTGGACACCTCCCTCCAGGTGACCAGAGACACCCTGGGCCCAGCAAGGAGCAGCAGATCGGTTCCTCTGCAGGGTGGGAAAGCCGGCAAGGAAGTGAACTCTCAGAGCAATCAAAGCGAAAGAAGCGGAGGGCAGGGCAGACACGGTGAGAGCAGCACAGCTCCCACAGCCTCATGGGAAACAAGTCAGACTCACAACTCTTACTCCCCAGCCACGGAAACGAACAGAAATTCTGATGCTGCACACGAATAGGCAGAGACACAAGAGCACACACATACATTCTTTTTATTTTTGTGGAGATGGATTCTTACTATGTTGCCCACACTGGTCTCCAACTCCTGGCCTCGGGTGATCCACCCGCCTCAGCCTCCCAGAGTACTGGGATGACAGGCAAGAGCCACTGCACGGGGCCCACATACATATCCTAGAATGTTGCTGATTTCCCCCTAAATATGGAAACAAGGCAGAAGAAAATAACTTTTCGAAAGAGCCACAGCCAGCCACATATGAGATGCAATGGAGGACCCCCAATTTCACTGGCAGCTGAGTGGGGGACAAATCAGACTTCAGAGAAGAGCAGAGATTAATTCTTCATCAAGTACCTGAATACTGATACTGTCAACAAGTGCTGAATGATCACGATCTAAAATTTTGGTTAAAAAGGTAACTGTGTTCATTCCTTACCACTGCCACGTCATGCGGCAGCAGAGGCTCAGGTGTGTTCAAGATTCAGCTGCACCTGTGACCCACCACTGTGGCTGAGGAAAGCCTTGAACTGCTGCACCCGTGACCCACCACCATGGCCAGGGAAAACCTTGCATTGCTGCACCCGTGACCCACCGCCGTGGCCAGGGAAGGCCTTGCACTGCTGCACCTGTGACCCACCGCCATGGCGGGGGAAGGCCTTGCACTGCTGCACCCGTGACCCACCGCCATGGCGGGGGAAGGCCTTGCACTGCTGCACCCGTGACCCACCGCCATGGCGGGGGAAGGCCTTGCACTGCTGCACCCGTGACCCACCACCATGGCGGGGGAAGGCCTTGCACGGCTGCACCCGTGACCCACCACCATGGCGGGGGAAGGCCTTGCACTGCTGCACCTGTGACCCACCGCTGTGACCTGGGAAAACCTTGCACTGCTGTAACTGTGACCCACCGCCATGGCCGAGGAAGGCCTTGCACTGCTGTACCTGTGACCCGCCGCCATGGCTAAGGAAGACATTGCTGCTGGCGGTGTAATGGACATTAACACTGCTTTACAAGGGGTGCTGAAGCCGCTTTACTCCACAGTGGCCTAGGGCGTGGAATTCGCAAAGCTGCCAAAGCCTCAGACAAGCGCTGAGCCCATCCTGGTGTGCTTGCAGCCAACTGTAATGAGCCTGCGTGTGCCACGCTGGGTGCTGAACACCAGATCAAACTAATTAAGGTTGATGACAATGAGAAACAAGGGGAATGAGTAAGGGCTCTGTAAAACCAACCAACAGGGGAGACCCTCTGAACGGGCCAACGGCAGTGGTATAGCAGTTACGGACTATGGCAAAGAATCTCGGGCCAAGGATGTCACCGAGGAGCGCTTCACGTGCAAGAAATGAACGAATAAAACACTGGCTCACATGCCTCAAAAAAAAAAGATACAATTATGTATGCACAGAAGAAAGGCAAATGTTGTCTTCACTGCCATTCTATATACTGTAAATATTATTTGTAAGTAAAACTGGCCTTCTAAGAAGGAAAAATAAAGCTATTCCTCTGGGGAAAAAACAGTACTATATATACATATATATTTTTTTTTCTTTTTTCTTTTTTTGAGACAGTCTCGCTGTGTCACTCAGGCTAGAGTGCAAAGACATGATCTCGGCTCACTGTAACCTCTGTCTCCCGAATTAAAGCAATTCGCCTCAGCCTCCTGAGTAGCTGGGATTACAGGCACCTGCCATCATGCCCAGCTAATTCTAGTTTTAATAGACACAGGGTTTCACCATGTTGGCCAGGCTGGTCTTGAACTCCTGACCTCAAGTGATTCACCCACTGTGGCCTCCCAAAGCGCTGGGATTACAGGCTTGAACCACGGCGCCCAGCCCAGTACACAATATAATTTCAATTCTATAAAATATACATGAGTAGGAAAAAGACTAAAAATGCATGAATGTGTTGATAACAAATGAATGCAGTGGAATTGCCCACACCTGAGGGCGCCTGGACAGGCTGATGCTGTCTCCCAGGTGCTTTAGCTCATCGTTATCTTGGGAGATTCTACATCAAGGTCTGACAAAGAGGAATGTTCAATCCTCGGCACTCTCACCTTGTAATATGGAGATCTTCATTTTACTGATTTCAACTTTGTGATTTCTGTACGATCACATTTTACTCGTTGGTATGTAGTGAATTAGGCCGGCAGGCCAATTGTGGTTCAAGATTCTCAAGATCCAGGTGGAAATGTCATCATCCCCCAGCCAATGCTCACCAACAACCAAAGAAACAAAGGCAAGGCCAGTGAGTCCTCAAACTGCACAGTCTCACTGATGGTAGCGGCGACCCATTGGGAGCGGCTGCTGCAAAGACATAAGCTGCAGCGAGGAGGTGCAGCCACAGCTGCACACCCTGTGGGGCCTACAGGAGCCAGGAACAGCGGGAGCCCCATCCCCTACTGAGTCGGCAGGGTGGAAGCCCTGCACTCCCAGGCGCAGCTGCAACCTTGCATGGAGCAGGACCCTGTACGAGCACCTTGGAGCTGCCCACCCCACCTCAGCCAGCACACCTGGTTGTGTGCAGTGGCCAGACCCCGCACTTGCTCACACACCCCTCGCCACTCCACACCTGGCTCGCCCTTGGCAGGCGTGGGATCCAGGCTGGTAGCACAAGCCAAGCGCAACCTGCCAGGTCAAGAGGGTGGAATGAGCCCAACAGGCCCGAACAAAACCCAGGCAAAGGAGCCACCAGCCACAGAGCTTTCCGGTTGGAAAAGTGACAGCCCAGGGATCCTGTGACATCACTTCTTGCCTATCAAGGTCAAGAAATCCAAATTCCCTACTTCTGGCTTCCCTTTGCACCCACATGCCTTTGGAGAGGACTGGGACTAATGAAGGATATTAACAACGTAAATCCCAATGATAACGCACCAGCTTTTACCACCAATTGGGGGCTGAGTGGTTTTCAAGACTCGCAGACCTCTAACAGCTGAAGCCCCATTCCTGGGAGGCAATTTAAGAATCCCTCTGCCCACAGACAAACCCCAGCACCCTATCAAGGGAACCGCGATATCGACACAGGAAGGCCACAGCAGGGGTGAGATCTTACAGGGGGTTTAGCAGAGAGGCTTCCTTGTCGAATATATTCAATGGCAGCTTCGAATGAGGTCAGGCAGTATCCCAATTCATCCTTTGCCGAGCTGCTAAACCTGAAGTTTTTGATGTAACTCAAATTTGCCATCCTAATGAAGGGAAGAAAAAAATTATGTTGTTGTCTACCAAAGTCACACTTCTGCAAAAACAGAATTATTGGCTTGAGTGACTGATCAAGTCAGTCGGTTCACTCAGGGAACTATAACCACAGTCCCCTGGGTCTTTGCAGAGCACGTGTGATGGGAACAGAGACCCCTGGGTCTCTGCAGAGCACGTGTGATGGGAACAGAGAGGAACAGAGACCCCTGGGTCTCTGCAGAGCACGCGTGATGGGAACAGAGACCCCTGGGTCTCTGCAGAGCACGTGTGATGGGAACACTAGCTAGTTCCTGGAAGTAGTCATTAGCAAGATGATTATTGTAAACTGAGCTGTGGGTTCCAGAGGACAGATGACGGGTTTTTTCTGCCCCATCACTGCCTAGACACTCATTCCAGAACAAGAAATGTAAGCTCTCTGGGCCTTGGTTTCCCCAACTGTTAAGTGGATGGATAAAGCGAGGGGAGTCCCCACATCTGGCTCATAACAGGTGTCCAATCGAAGGTGGATTTTTCCTAGAGTCATACTAGAACTACTACAGTCCAGCACTGCCGTTTTATTAAAAGAATATTTTAACAGAAAATGTTACCAATTAGGGATCTCCGTTTTCACAAGCAAGTATAACAGGACTGAGAGCAGGTCATCAGCACACATGGTTTCCAGGTTCACTGCAAATGGGAAACACATGTTCAATGCCAGAGTGAGATTCAAATGGATCGACAGGTGTACCAACTCCCTACCACTGCGCAATTCACAAAACCAAGTTATCAGGGAAATCATACATCCAAGAGGAAACCCCGTCGCACAAGCTGCTTTACAGCGTCCTGATCACATGTTAGGTTCAGTGGGGAAAAGAATGCCCAGCATTTTCAGAACACGTGCAAAACAAGATATGAATAACTCAGGCCACATACAGCGACATGGGCCTGTAATCCCAGTGTTTTGGGAGGCTGAGACAGGAGGATTGCTTGAGGCCAGGAGTCTGAGACCAGCCTGGGCAATATAGTAAACACCCCCCCTACAAAAAATATGAAAAGTAGCCAGGTATGGTGGTGCATGCCTGTAGTCCCAGGTACTTGGGAGGCTGAGGCAAGAGGATCACTTGAGCCCAGGAGTTCAAGGCTGTAGTGACCTACAATTGTATCCAGCCTGGGTGACAGAGTAACACCCTGTCTCTTAAGAAAAAAAAAGATGGTAACTCCCAGCAGATCATGCCTTGCCACCCCCTTGGACAATGAAAGAGCCCACGGAGGTGGCAGCAGTGACACAAATTGAAGATGTGCCAGGAGCCATGACCAAAAGCCTCTTTCTTCCTCAAGTCACTAAGGTCTTCCTAAGGTCACTTCCGTTTTATACACATGGAGTCCACTGCCCACGTGGAGTTTCACTTTTTTTTCCATTGTGAAATTTTAAGTAATTAATTCACATCTAAAAATTAAAACAATACAAAAGAGCAAACTGTGGACGTCCCTCCCATCACTGCCAACCTGTCTCCTTTCCCAGAGGCTCCTGCTGTTGCTTTCTGCACACCTGTCCAGGACAGCTATGAGCCTGCCATCACATCATGGCTACACAGCTGTCCCCTTCTTTGTTTGATGCTGCTGGCTGGATGTCTACCATAGGCATTCCTGTTTATTTCACTCGATACACTCAGGATCATCCCTTATCTACACACATAGCTATGTCTCTTCCTTATTGACTTTTTCTTAACTTGTTTTAATCTTTTCTTTTTTTTTTTGAGAAGGGGTCTCACTCAGTCACCCAGACTGGAGTTCAGTGGTGTGATCATAGCTCACTGCAGCCTCCAACTCCTGGCCTCAAGTGATCCTCCCACTTTGGCCTCCCAAAGCACTGGAGTTACAGAGGTGAGCACCCGTGCCGAGCCCCATAAAATCCCTTAAGATAAGATCACTCCTTTGCTTTTTCATCTGGAAGTAGCATCTACCCCGGCCTTGGCCAAGCCCCCTTCCCCAAGCACGAACCTCTCTGGCTTGGAGACTGTGTAATGAGCTGCACCACCTTTCGCAAGCAGACCAGCTTCTGCTGTGGGGAGGTGCATTTGTTCAGCTGAGCCAGCTCTCTCTTGGCACGAGGTATGTTGAAGCTGTAAGATAATTTGGAAAGTGACAACTTGGGAGAAGTAAGAGAAACTTTCCGCCTGGATGTAGGAACACATCTCAGGGTCTACACTTCTCGCGACAAACCAGAAGGAATGAAAAACAAAAATAGATTCTGAGACGTCATCTGACTCAAGTCAGCGGCAAAACAGAACAGCCTTCAATCCCATTCAGGCTGCCAGGTGATACAGCTGTACCAGAAAGTTAAAAAAAAAAATCCTATTCCAAGAAGGAAACAACCCAAAGAGGATTTGGGAGGGTGAAAAATGTTTGTGACCTAATGAAACTTAAATTAGGCCAGGCATAGTGGCTCACACCTGTAATCCCAGCACTTTGAGAGGTCGAGGTGGGCGGATCACCTGAGATCAGGAGTTTGAGACAAGCCTCGCCAACATGGCAAAACCTTGTCTCTACTAAAAGTACAAAAATTAGCCAGGCGTGGTGGCACGCGCCTGTAATCCAGCTACTTGGGAGGCTGAGGCAGGAGAATCACTTAGACTCGGGAGGCGGAGGTTGCAGTGAGCCGAGATCACACCACTGCACTTCAGCCTGGGCGACAAAGTCAGACTTCATCTCAAAAATAATAATAATAACTAAAATTAAAAAAATGAAACTTAAATTAACTAACTCCTAAGTAGGTGCCTCTATGGCAGGGTTCCCTTGGGTGGGCAGGTGGGATGTCCCCTGCAAGCAGAACCCACACGATCGAATGACATGCCCGCCTGGGGACCAGCTGCATAAAATCCCATGCCCAGTGGCTCCCATGCAGCCAGCATGCTGGGGCACAGTGCAGGAGGGGGATGGGCACGGTGCAGGAGGGGGACGGCCACACAGTCACCTGTAAAGAGCAGCCTTTATCTTTAGTTGCCAGTAACTGCACTGCTCCTCAGAACTAACCACATCAAAACAGTGTTGTCACCTCTGCCACCAGGAGGGCCTGCTTCTGGGAGAAGACAGCGCCCCTGCCCCCAAGGATGCCAAGCCACTGCAGTGCAAACCCTTACCTGAACTCCGGTTTCACACCAATATCTTTCTGCTGAAGATCTTGAAGGCTTCTTGTGATTTTGTTAAAGGCAGCATCCTAACAACAGATATTAACGAAGCCTCAAATTTCTCAAAAAGCACAGAAGGAAGCTTCCAACTTGAGTGATAATGACTGAGAACCTACTTCGCTTGCCTCCATGGTCCCCACATATTTAAAGATCAGGTCGTAAATTTCATGATGGACGTATATCTGTGGAATCAACAGACCCCAATCAGGGTGTGAGCTGGCAACAGGGAGCGCCTCCCAGCCTCTCTGCCCCGCCCCTCACCTCCACTGCCTGCTTCATCAGGCTCATCTGGGTCTCCTGCTTGGCGAGCATTTTCTAGAGGGCAAGGGAAGCACAGTGAAAGGGCTTGAATTTGCATGGGGCGCACCACCACTCGCCCTCTCGGAAGCCTTGCTGCTTACCAGGTGAGAGTCCCGCAAAAGCTGCTGGAGGCATTTGGTGTAGAGAGCATTCGCTGAGTCCTAAACCACACAGAGCAGAGGGACAGGCCACCCTTACTCGCAAGGCCAGGACAAGAGACCCGGAGCAGGTAACTCGCCCAGAGCTTCAGGTGCTAACACAAGCTTTATCAAGTCAATTACATGATTTTTCTCAACATTTGTTTTTTTTTTTAGGCGTATATGCATTAAAAACAGGAGAAACTTCCTCTCGGGGTTAACACAGAGGATAATAGTACTTGTTTTTATATTTCCTCATGACTTACACTGCTTCATTTGTTTTTTAAATTTTATTTATTTATTTAGAGACGGAGTCTCCCTCTGTTGCCAGGCTGGAGTGCAGTGGCACAATCTCGGCTCATCGCAACCTCCACCTCCCAGGTTCAAGCGATTCTCCTGCCTCAGCCTCCCAACTAGCTGGGACTACAGGCGCATGCCACCACACCCTGCTAATTTTTGTCTTTTTAGTAGAGATGGGGTTTCACCATGTTGGCCAGGATGGTCTCAATCTCTTGACCTTTTGATCCGCCCACATTGGCCACCCAAAGTACTGGGATTACAGGCGTGAGCCACCACGCCTGGCCCGCTTCATTTTTTTTTAGAGACAGGGTCTCACTTTACTGCCCAGACTGGAGTGCAGTGGTTTGACTATAGCACGCTGCAGTCTCAAACTCCTGGGCGACCCCACCTCGGTCTCCCAAGTAGCTGAGAATGCACATGCATGCCACCACGCCTGGCTAATTTTTGTATTTTCTGTAGCAATGGGGTCTCTTTATGTTGCCCAGACTGGTCCTGAACTTCCAGCCTCAAGGGATCCTCTCGCCTTGGCCTCCCAAAGTGCTGGGAAGACAGGCTTGCACCACCATGCCCAGCTAAACTACTTTTATAGTTCGAGAGAAACATTTTTCAAAGACTTCAAACAGTGAGGCAGCACCCAGCAGTTCTGGAGGAAACTGAGGGCTCCCAGCACCCTGCACTGAACCGAGACAGGCACGCCAGGCAGAGGACAGCACGGCTACTGACTATGTGGTGACGAAGGCTCTTTCTCTCGCATTCTCGGAACATTCGGTGGAAAGAGGCGATGTTCCTGTCAAATCGCTCGGAGTGTCTTCCCAAGAATTCTCTCACATCTTCAATAGTTTTCAGGGAAAAGGGATCTGAGGGAGCCAAAGGCTCTTCTGAAAAAAGAAACAGGTCAGGCCGGCTGCTGAAGCCTCTGTTGGTTCCTGACTCTTTGTCCTATCCTACAGGGTCTAGGGCTTCTGGAGAGAAGGGCACATGTCCTTATTTCAAGACACTGCACGAGAATAGCCCAGTTACAGGACACCTTGGGGTCCAGAGAGCCTGGTCCTCTCAAGGCCTCTTCCGGGGACAAAAACAAACTATCTGGGATGATGGGCAAGACCCCAGTTCCTGACAACAAGAGCATCAGTCTGCATCCAGCACATTAATTGTTATCTCAATTTTCTGGGGCAAAAGAAGAATAATTATTTATTAAAAATAACGAGATCTCAAAGAGGCGCAATGCTGGGGCCAGGCGCTGTAAGAGCCAGCCCTGAAGCTGAGACCCAGAGACAAAGTCAGGGCTACTGCTTTGTACCACTCAGGCGGTAACGGTCACATCCCACATGGATCACAGGCAGGCTGAGGTCTTTGTGAATGCTGCCTCCTGGAAGTGTGCAGTGCCCAACCTGTGCAACAGCAGCCCCGATCCACACCTCCTTAGCTCAGTGACTTTAAGTTCTAGGAGGAACCACTGAAAACAATTATATAGGTCTCCATGTGGCTCCTGAGTATTTTCCAGGAGGTTTAACCTCTTTTAAAAAATAATTTTTTTTTAAATTGTTTTTAAAGATAGAGTCTTGCTCTGTAGCCCAGGCTAGAGTGCAGTGGCGTGATCATAGCTCACTGTAGCCTTGAATTCCTAGGCTCAAGTGACCCTCCCACCTCAGCCTTTTGAGTAGCTGAGACTACAGGCACACACCACCATGCCTGGCTAATTTTTTTTTTTTAATACTTTATTATTATTATTATTATTTTTTGTCTTTTTGTTTTTTTCCTTTTTGTGGAGAACGGGGTCTCGCTATATTGCCCAGGCAGGTCTCGAACTCCTTGGCTCAAGCTATCCTCCCGCCTCTGCCTCCCTAAGAGCTGGGATTACAGGCGTAAGCCACAGCGCCCGGCCTATTTATTATTTTTTGAGATGAAGTCTCACTCTGTTCCCCACACTGGAGTGCAGTGGCACAATCCTGGCTCACTGTAACCTCTGCCTCCCGGGTTCAAGCGATTCTCCTGCCTCAGTCTCCCAAGTAGCTGGGATTACAGACGCACACCACCGCACCCAGCTAATTTGTTTGTATTTTTAGTAGAGACAGAGTTTCACCATGTTGGCCAGGTTGGTCTTGAGCTCCTGACCTCAGGTAATCCACCCGCCTTGGCCTTCCAAAGTGCTAAGATTACAGGCGTGGGCCACCGCGCTTGGCCTACTTTTTATTTTTGAGACAGTCTCATTCTGTCACCCAGGATAGAGTGCAGTGGTATGATCTCGGCTCACTGCAACCTTCGTCTTCTGGGTTCAAGCAGTTCTCCTGCCTCAGCCTCCCAAGTAGTTGGGATTATAGGTGTGCGCCACCACACCCAGCTAATTTTTGTACTTTTAGTAGAGCTGGGGTTTCATCATGTTGGCCAGGCTGGTCTTAAACACCAGTCCTCAAGTAATCTGCCCACCTCAGCCTCCCAAGGTGCTGGGATTACAGGCATGAGCCACCGTGCCCGGCCTGATTATTTTATTTTTTTATAGAGACATGGTCTCACTATGTTGTACAGGCTGGTTTTGAACTCCTGGCATCAGTGATCCTCACACCTTGGCCTCCCAAAGTGCAGGGATTACCAGCACGAGCCACCATGACTGGCCTTGTCTAACCTTTAGACAGCTAAGTCAGGAACAAGTTCAACAAACACATTTCTCTAAAACAGGAGAAAAGGGTTTTTCCTCCTAGAATACCTGAACTCTCTCTCTTTTCCAAAGGATGGGCTATACACAGGATGCTGAAACTCTCTTCTTTTTCATTGTAGAAAGTTTCTTCAAAGAGAATGGGCACTGAGAGAAGACAGGCAAAACCAGCTCCTAATTTAATCCTGTTTCCTTGTATAAAGACATCCTGCAAACAAGAAAGCCGTCACTGCACCAGCGGCCAGTGGCAACCATGTCCCGCTCTCAGCCTGGCCCCCAGTGTGGCACTTAACCAGACCCTACGGCCTTCACCCCAGTGTGGGTTAGCTGGGGCACAAATGCTCTCCTGTTTTGCTCATTTTGATACAAAAATGTTTCCTCTTTTCGTAGCTGTGGCTACAAAATACCTGGATCATTTTTATTTTATTTTTTTCTTTTGAGACAGAGTCTCACTCCATCACCCGGGCTGGAGTGCAGTGGGATGATCACAGCTCACTGCAACCTCCGCCTCCCAGGGTCAACCAATTCTCCTGCCTCAGCCTCCTGAGCAGCTGGGACTACAGGCACCCGCCGCCACCACGCCCAGCTAATTTTTCTATTTTTACTAGAGATGGGGTTTCACCATGCTGTCCAGGCTGGTCTCAGACTCCCAGTCTCAGGTGATCCACCCGGCTTGGCCTCCCCGAGTGCTGGGATTGCAGACGTGAGCCACTGCGCCCACCCACCCAGTGCATCGGCTCGTCTTTTCAGTTTCCTTCGCTTGGAACAGTGCCTCAGTCTGTCTTTGCCTTTCAGGACACTGACATTTTTGTTTTGTATTGCAGACACTCCCTCCATGTTTGGGAGGGTGTGTCTGATATGTCCTGACAATTACATTACAGTTACACATTTCTGATAGGAATACCCTGAAAGGGGTGTTTTATCTCCCTCTGTGTATCCTGCTGGAAGGCACATGACGTCAGCTTTTTTCACTGTTGATGTTAACCACGGGATATGTGTTGTGTTGTTCCATTTTGTTTTGCTTTTAAAGCGGAAGCAGGTAGGTTCCGAGAGGGGGAGACTTTCTTCCCATTCAGGAATGGCCCTGTTTTCCCTGGTATCCCTGGGGTCAGTATAGCCCAGCCACACTGTCCTCACTGGGGAGGGGACTGTGCACAGACGTGGCAGGCGAGGCTTGTAGCGCTGTGACGGGGAGAGGAAGCATGGGGTTGTCAGTGTGTCTGCTTTGCCCTGCGGCTCACGAGACACGCTGCTGTTTTCCTGCCAGAGATCTGCTGACCCCAGCTGTCAGTCACCTCTTAATTGATTTGTTCTCTTTTGGACACCCAGTTCTACAAAGAGGGCAGGAGTCAGCCTTTGCATGGCTGGTCTGCCCCCACACCCGGCCATGACCACAGTGAGCCGTGCAGAGAGCAGCAGGTAGGATTCAGCCCTGGGTACACTGTGGCACCAGATTATTTCCATCTCTTACACATGGAGAGCTTTCCTACTTTTTCTTTTCACAAAGAACACAGGACTTCTACTCAAGAAATAGCTCAATGCTTTTTCTGTTGCAACATTTAAAAAGGATCCAGGCCGGGCGCAGTGGCTCATGCCTGTAATCCCAGCACTTTGGGAGGCCAAGGTGGGTGGATCATGAGGTCCATCCTGGTTAAAATGGCGAAACCTCGTCTCTACTAAAAATACAAAAATCAGCTGAGCGTGGTGGTGTGTGCCTGTACTCTCAGCTACTCAGGAGGCTGAGGCAGGAGAATCGCTTGAACCCAGGATGCAGAGGTTGCAGTGAGCCAAGATTGTGCCATTGCACTCCAGCCTGGCAATAGCACAAGACTGTCTCAAAAAAGAAAAAGATTTAAAATAATGATATGTGTCAAGAGAGATAAAAACCAATGTGGCAAGAACATTAACAGCTTAAGGGCAGGCATGTTTAAGAGTTTTTTCAACTTTACTACAACATATGAAATTATTTCAAATCGAAAAGGTGGTTTATTGGGTGGGTTTTTTTTTTTAGACAGGGTCTCGCTCTGTTGCCTAGGCTACAGTGTGGCAGCACAATCATGGCTTACTGCAAGCTCAAACTCCTCGCTCAAGCGATCCTCCTACCTCTGCCTCCCAAGTAGCTGGGACTACAAGTACACACCACTACGCCTGGCTAATTTTTTGGTTTTTATTTTTGGCAGAGATAGGGTCTCACTGTGTTGTCCAAGCTGGTCTCAAACTCCTGGCCTCAAGTGATTCTCCTGCCTCAGCCTCCCAAAGTGCTGGGATTACATGGCACTTTGGTGCAGTCGTGTGAGCCACCATGCCCAGCTGAAACAAAAAGCTTTTAAAAACTAAAATACTTATCCCTGATGTCCTATTTGGGAAATAGGACATTGAAACTGACAAGCTTTTCATGGCACTGGGATAAAACAGCTTCCCCTGGCTCAGACAGCAGCAAAGAGGAGGTGTTCCAGCAACTCATGGCAGAAACCCATCACGGGGTCAGGGAGAGATGCCCCGAGCCTCCCATCCTCCAAGTCAGCAGCTGGGGTCCTGCTCACTGTCACCACCTCCCTTTCCTCCACCACAAAGGCAGGGTCCGTCCAGCTCCCCACGGGGCTGCAGTGCGTGTCAAATGCCACCACTGCCAGTAGCTGTGAAAGGCCGAGAACGGGACTCTGGTTCCCTCCCCTCTGCCCCCAAACACCGCATAGGTGACCCTGGCCAACCCACCAAGAAATGAATACCTTTCCGTTTAAGGTCTGAAAATGCTCTTCCACAGGTATCAAAATGTAGGACTCAAACTGACAAGTAGACTGGATGCCTCTCGGCAGGCTTCCTTTGCAAGGTACTAAGACCTGGAAAAAACAATTCGGGGGAACATTACAGAGATGTGCCATTTACCACCTCCACAGAACAGGGTGTGCCCAAAGGTGCCCCAGCTGGACATAGAGACCTGCTGTCCACACACAGGGACCTGCTGGTAGAGAGAACGCCCGAGGTCCCTTGCCAACACGGCCACAGTGGCTGCCAGCTGAGCTAATCCGCTGTTACTGCTCCTATTGTTGTTGCTGTTGTGATGGAAGCAGCCTCGCCCCACCACAGGCAGAGGGAGGAGGAGAACTGCACAAAGCCTTCTCCACCTTCAGATGTGGAGGCGGACGGCTCCTTCTCACACTCGCTCAGTCCCCCTATAGCTAGTAGCCCCAGGCTCTCTCTCTATTCTCAACATTGCAGTTACAAGGACCCAGGGGGGCTCAGGGACAAGTCCAGACAAAGAGAGGAGCCCTTGGAAAGTATAGAAAAGGGAAGCTAAGAAATCACACATTCTCCTACCATTCAAAAAAAAAAAATACAGCCGGGCTCAGCGGCTCACGCCTGTCATCTTAGCACTTTGAGAGGCCAAGGCGAGCAGATCACTTGAGGTCAGGAGTTCAAGACCAGGCTGGCCAACATGGTGAAACCCCAGCTCTACTAAAAATACAGAAATTAGGCGTGGTGGCGCACGCCTATAATCCTAGCAGTTTGAAAGGCTGAGACAGGTGGATCACTTGAGTTCAGGAGTTCGAGACCAGTCTGGCCAACATGGTGAAACCCAGTCTCTACTAAAAATAGAAAAATTAGCTGGGTGCGATGGTGTGTGCCTGTAATCCCAGCTACCCAGGAGGTTGTGTTTGAGCCCAGGAGGCGGATGTGGCAGTGAGCTGAGATTGCACCATGGCAGAGCAAGATTCTGTCTTTAAAAAAAAAAACAAACACATGGATACATGGATGATGGTTTCCTTCTATCCTTTTTGTTTGTTTGTTTGTTTGTTTTGGAGACAGGGTCTCGTTTTCTCACCCAGGAGTGCAGTGGCGTGATTTCAGCTCACTACAACCTCACAACCTCTGCCTCCCAGGACCAGGTGATCCTCCCACCTCAGCCTCCTAAGTAGCTGGGACTATAGGCATGTGCCACCATACCCGGTGAATTTTTTTGTTTCATTTGTTTTTGTTTTTTGTTTCTTTAGTACAGATAGAGTTTTATCATGATGCCCAGGCTGTTGCGAACTCCTGGATTCCAGCGATCTACCTGCCTCAGCCTTCCAAAGTGCTGGGATTACAAGCATGAGCCCCCATGCCCCACCAAAGAGTGCATTCTTATATGCTATATACTTAGATTACAGAGTGATTTACCCCACAGTTTCTTGAACATGATATATTTACATCTTAGACCATGGTCAGCCGCACTACTAATTACTATTATTTCCATATATATTTTTTTGAGACGGGGTCTCACTCTGTCACCTAGGCTGGAGTGCAGTGGTGCAATCACTCTAAATGCACTAAAAGCTGCATTTTATGGGGAAAAATAAAAGGAGCCAAGTATGGTGGCTCACGCCTATAATCCCAGCACTTTGGGAGGCCAAGGCAGGTGGATCACTTGAGTCCAGGAGTTCAAGACCAGCCTGGGTGACATGGCAAAACCACATCTCTACAAGAAATACAAAAATTAGCCAGTCATGATGTTGTATGCCTGTAGTCCCAGCTACCTAGGAGGTTAACGCAGGAGGATCACTTGAGCCCAGGAGGCAGTGTTTGCAGTGAGCCATGATCACACCACTGTACTCCAGCCTGGGTGATAAATAAGACCCCATTTCAAAAGAAAGAAAAGTCAAATAAAAAGCAAGAATCTGCATGAGTGGCACCTACTCCAGGGCGCCCTCCTGTCTCCTCCCCAGGCTGGATTAGGCACTCCACAGCTGCCCATGCTGCCTTCCGTCCTGACACTCATTCCTCTGGCCTGCAAAATGGCCTGTTTCTGGAATTCCCTGAAGGCGTGCCAGGTTCCCCACTGATCGAGTAACCCTTAAACTTGGCACAGTGCCTGGCATGGTGGAGTGGATGGTCACAGCTTGTTGGAATCATTTATACTAAATAATTCCTGAGAACTGGAGCAGGGGTCTCAGCACCCTTAGCCTGGATGAAAGTCAGTTCCTGAGGCTTAGAAAACATGCCCTAGGCTCCCAAACTAAACCCCCAGAGCCTACTTACCCCATTAAATCAGACACCTCAATAAAAGGACCAAGCTTAATATTACTCCTTTGAAATTGTTGTTTTTCCTGCAGGCAAATGGGCAGGTTCCCTGCTGCACCTGGAAAGCCTGGAGGACTTTCAACCCTGCACTAGAGGCCCAGGGACGCAGACCTGCCAGCCTGCTCTGAGGACGCCACAGGTACATAATTAGCCAGATAGCTGTAAGCACAGCAGTGACTTTTAGAAGCAGTGGGGGTGTCACCGGCCTCTGAGACTGAAATTTGAAATTTGGGTGAGCACAGAAGGTGCCTCCACTGTCCAATCAGAGAGGAGAGGAGGGCAGGAAGAAGAAACCTGCCTGAATATAGGGTCATCCCCACAAAAGGAGCACCTGGGAAGGAAAGCACCTGAAGACGCGGCTGGGTGGGGGTGAGGGCCAGGGTAGGGACAAGAGTGGGGGCAGGGGAAGGAGAAGCAGTCAAGCCACGCCCTCGGCGGCCCCACACACTGCTGCAGGGCCACACAGAGATGAGGTGGTTCAGCAGGCTGGACACAGAAGTGTGGTGCAGTTCACTCTGTGGGACACTCATGTTTGTAAGTGGTGATTTCAGATTTTTGGGAGACTAATAAAGGACTCTGATCCCCAGGGCAGACTCAGGGCAGTCAAACTTGGTACAAGCTCACAACCAGCCTCGCAACACAGCAAGACCCCATCTCTAACTCTATCAAAATACTAAAAATGAAATAAAGTTGGTACAATGCCCAAAATTCATGGAAAGATATTTGGCATTCAACTGCTAAAGCCACAGGGATTCCTCAGAGGTGACAGAAAGGATGGCATTTTCCTGGAGACCATCAGGATATTTGACTTTTTCTTTCAATCCATAAACATGGGTAGAGCATGACTACAGATTGGACAGGGGTGGGCCCACGTCCCTCATCACACAGACTAGAGGGGGCCGGCGTGGGCCAGCAAACCTGACCGGTGTGACAGTGACATCAGCTCTTGCACTCTGCTGATTTCTGCTGAGAAGCTGGCCTCCTTAATTCTTTAAGAATTTTCTTTTTTTAAAGATGGGGTCTCACTATGTTGCCCAGGATGGAGTGCAGTGGCTATTCAGAGGTACCATCCCACTACTGATTAGGAGTTTTTGTTTCTTTTTTTTTTTGGTTGGTTTTGTTTTTTGTTTTTTGTTTTTTTGAGACGGAGTTTCGCTCCTGTTACCCAGGCTGGAGTGCAATGGCGTGATCTCGGCCCACCGCAACCTCTGCCTCCTGGATTCAGGCAATTCTCCTGCCTCAGCCTCCTGAGTAGCTGGGATTACAGGCACGCGCCACCATGCCCAGCTATTTTTTTGTATTTTTAGTAGAGACAGGGTTTCACCACGTTGACCAGGATGGTCTCGATCTCCTGACCTCGTGATCCACCCGCCTCGGCCTCCCAAAGTACTGGGATTACAGGCGTGAGCCACCGCGCCCGGCCTTCGTTTTGTTTTTGTTTGTTTTTCTGGGACAGAGAATCTTGCTCTGTTGCCCAGGCTGGAGTGCAGTGGTGCAATCTCAGCTCACTGCAACCTCCACCTCCAGGGTTCAACCGATTCTCATGCCTCAGCCACCGGAGCAGCTGGGATTACGGGCATGCACCACCACACCCGGCTAATTTTTATATTTTTAGTAGAGATGGGGTTTCACCATGTTGGCCAAGCTGGTCTTGAACTCCTGACCTCAAATGATCCGCCTGCCTCGGCCTCCCAGAGTGCTGGGATTACAGGTGTGAGCCACTGCACCTGGCCAATGAAGTGCTTTTCGGTCACAAGTCATGGGATCCCACTCAAGCCCAATTTGGCAAAAGGAGGATTTTAAATGAACTTTTCTCCCTTGTCACCTTCCTTTTGGGGACACCGGAGGATAGAGACTCTTCTCAGGCTCTGCCATCCTGGGTTCCCCACAGAACCCCAGACATTCTGAGATCCAAGGCATCTACAAGGAACTGCTTGAGTCCACATAGGGCAGCAGTGAGCCTCTGGTCTTCCTCAGCTTTGTTTGGTGAACTTGAATCAGTGAGGTTGCCAGGCATGCGGTGCACGCCTGTAATCCCAGCTACTCAGGAGGCTGAGGTGGGAGGATCGTTGGTGCCCAGGAGCTCTAGGATGTCGTGAACTATGCTGATTTCATTTCCACACTAAGTTTGGCATTAATTTGGTGACCTCCCAAGAGTAGAGGACCACCACCAGGTTGGAAATGGAGCAGGTCAAAACTCCTGTGCTAGGCCAGGCACGGTGGGTCACGCCTGTAATCCCAGCACTTTGGGAGGCCGAGGCAGGTGGATCACTTGAGGTCAAGAGTTCAAGACAAGCCTGGTCAACATGGTGAAACCATGTCTCTACTAAAAATACAAACAGCCAGGCATGGTGGTGGGCATCTGAGGCAGGAGCAAGTAGGCTGAGGCAGGAGAATTGCTTGAACCCAGGAGACAGAGGTTGCAGCAAGCCGAGACAGAGCCACTGCGTTCCAGCCTGGGCGACACAGTGAGACTCCATCTCAAAAAAAAAAAAATTACAAAAATTAGCCAGGCATGGTAGAGTGTGCCTATTGTCCCAGCTACTCAGGAGGCTAAGGTGGGAGGATTGCATAAGCCTGGGAAGTAGAGGCAGCAGTAAGCCCTGACTGTGTCACTGCACTCCAGCCTAGGCAATAGAGACCCTGTCTCCAGGAAAAAAAAAGAAAGAAAGAAAGAAAAGCCCCAAGTGACAGTCACCAAGACTCAGTAACACCATGCTGAGCAAGACAGAGTTTCCCCAAAGAGCCTCCACAGAAATAACTATGCACAGCATGACACTTCCAAAAAGCCAGATAAAGATATATATGAAAATATGCACTTGTCTAGACAGTAGTTTAAAATATCATACAACGAAGACAGGGAGGAAATATTCCCGCACTACAGCCAGGCCTTCCCTAATCCAGTCTGCTCTGCATCCTGTACTTTTCTGCTGCGACACTCACCACCATGGTAATTAATATGTACAAGCCCAGTGAATGCCCATCTCTCACACTCGAATTTAAGCTCCATGAGGAGAAAGATGGTGATCTAGGGAAGAGCATGGTGGCTCACGCCTGTAATCCCAGCACTTTGGGAGGCCGAGGCTGGTGGATCACAAGGTCAAGAGGTTGAGACCATCCTGGCCAACATGGTGAAACCCTGTCTCCACTAAAAGCACAAAAATTAGCTGGGCACGGTGGCATGCACCTGTAGTCCCAGCTACTTGGAAGGCTGAGGCAGAAGAACTGCTTGGATCCCAGAGGCGGAGGTTGCAGTGAGCCGAGATTGCGCCACTGCCTGACGACAGACCGAGACTCTGTCTCAACAACAACAACAAAAAGAGAGAGTAGGAGACAACAGACAAAAAGAAGGCAAAAGACTCCTCAAGCGGAGGCCACAGACGACACAAGTGAACACAGGACACTGTGTCCCCAAGTGCTGTCTAAATAGGATGCCTGCCAAGTTCACTGACCCAAGAACTGGAAAGACCCACAATGCGGGGCCCGTCCTCCATCCAGGCAGATGCCCCCACCATGACAGGCAACAGTGTCTCCTGCCTGCTCCTCTTATTCCTGTTACCTGGCTGCCCCTGGAGGCTTCTGAGGTTGTGGCCTCTACCAGAAAAGTCCTTTCATCACGGTGCTTTCCCTGTGGAAAAACCTTTCAAAGCAGTGTATGAATGCGTTTACTCGGTCCCTTATTCTATGAGGGTGAGCACCCACCTCCCAGACAGACCAGGACTCAGGGAGCAACTGATTTCAGCCCTGGAGAAGCCCCTATAGGCAAGAAAGAAACAAGAGAGACGAAGGTGAGCACCACAGCCTGAGACCGAGTGTCACTGGGGGTACTCCATGAAAGGGCACAATTAGTCACAGGTGGGGCCAGGAGTTCAGAGAAAGGATTACAGTCTGGGCTGCAGTCCCAGGAGGCTTCCTGGAGGGAGCGGCTTATAGGGGCCCCTCGCTGCTTACTCACAGACCAAGCACACTGCTGGAAGCTTGGTAAGCTGGGCCTTAGTCTACCACGTGTCTGGAACCATTCACGCCTCAGGACAACCCCTGAGGCTCAGCGCACTTACGATGCCATGGATTTGGGCCACCTTGCTGCACAAGTCGGGACGCCACTTTTGCAGAGCCAGATAGAAAGGATTTTTCAGGAGGTCTTCATCATACAGAGCCATATGGACTTCAGCGGGGTCTGAGCAAATCTCCTGCAACAAGGGAGGGAAAAGCAGTGAATAGCCATTTGCAAGTTTACGTAACACATGAAAGTCTGCATCCGGCATTTTCTTCTTTTTTGAGACAGAGTCTTACTCTGTCACCCAGGCTGGAGTGCAGTGGCGTGATCTCGACTCACTGCAACCTCCGCCTCACGGGTTCAAGCGATTCTCCTGGCTCAACCTTGGGAGTAGCTGGGATTATAGGTGTGGCCACCACATCTGCTAATTTTTTTATTTTTAGTAAAGTCAGGTTTTCCCATGTTGGCCAGACTGGTCTTGAACTCCTGAACTCAGGTGATCTGCCCACCTCGGCCTCCCAAAGTGCTGACATTAGAGGCATGAGCCATTGCACCCAGCCTGCATCTGACAATTTCTAAAGAGCAACCTCAAAAAAAAAAAAGGATTCATGACATGCAATTTTCTTCTCACTCCACCAGGAAATCTCAAATATAACCCAACAATTCCAAGATGACCTATTTATTAGCTAATGTGTAAATTATGTTCAGAAAATCTTGTTAAACTCCTGGCTAAAGTATAAACGGCTATTTTTAGAATATCCTACATGACCAAAATTATGACATTCTTAAGATACTCATGTATTTTTAATGAAGTATTTTAGCACACGGGAAAGTACTGAGTAATAATGCAAACCTAGCACCAGAATTAAGGAATCGTCACGTTTTGCAATGTTTGCCTCAGATTTTCTTTTAAGAAATAAACTAGAAGCCAGGTGTGGTGGTTCATGCCTGTCATCTCAGCACTTTGGGAACCTGAGGCAGGAGGATTCACATGAGCCCAGGAGTTCAAGACCAGCCTGGGGAATACAGCAAAACCCCCGTCTCTACAAAAATAAAACAATTATCTGGGTGAGGTGCCATATGCCTGTAGTCCCAGCTACTCGGAAGGCTGCGGCAGGAGGATTGCTTAAGCCCAGGAGTTGGAGACCAGCCTGGATAATATGGCAAGGTACTATCTCCATAAAAATTAAAATAATAAAATTTCTGTTAGTCGAGCAACGCGGAAGAAACCGGAGTGAACCGAGAGCTTAGTGACCAACATGAGCCTCTTCGACAAGCCCAAGAGTGAGATGACCCCGGAGGAGCTGCAGAAGCGAGAGGAGGAGGCATTTAACACGGGTCCACTCTCTGTGCTCACTCAGTCCGTCAAGAACAACACCCAAATGCTCATCAACTGCCACAACAATAAGAAACTCCTGGGCCGCGTGAAGGCCTTCGATAGGCGCTGCAACATGGCGCTGGAGAATGTGAAGGAGATGTGGACTGAGGTACCCAACAGCGGCAAGGGCAAGAAGTCCAAGCCAGTCAACAAAGACCGCTACATCTCCAAGATGTTCCTGCACGGGGACTCAGCCATCGTGGTCCTGCGGAATCTGCTTATCACCAGCAAGTAGGAGCCACCTATGCCTATCAGTCAACAGAACTCACTCCCCTGTCCTACAGAGACCGCTGCCGCTGGTGTTCAGAATAATAAAGCTCTGTTTTTTTCTAGAGGTCAAAAAAAAAAAAAAATTCTGTTAGTCTGTGCTATCATCTAGATGTTTATGTCCTCCCAAAACTCATATATTGAAATCCTAACCCACTAGGTGGGACCTTTGTGGGGTGACTAGGTACAAAGGCAGAGCCTTCATGAATAAGATCCACATACTCTTCATGAATAAGAGCCACGTAAGTGCCCTTATGTGGCTGGGCACAGTGGCTCAGGCCTGTAATCCCAGCACTTTCGAAGGCCAAGGTGGGTGGATCACCTAAGGTCAGGAGTTCAAGACCAGCATGGTCAACATGGTGAAACCTTGTCTCTACTAAAAATACAAAAATTAGCTGGGCATGGTGGTGCTTGCCTGTAATTCCAGCTACTCGGGAGGTTGAGGCAGGAGAATCACTTGAACCCTGGTGGCAGAGGTTGCAGTGAGCCGAGATCACGCTACTGCACTCCAACCTGGGTGACAGAGGGAGACTCCGTCTCAAAAAAAAAAAGAAAGAAAGAAAGAGGCCTGGGAGAGCTACAGAGAACAGAGAGTTGACTATGAAGCAGGTCATCCCCAGACACCCAACCTGCAGGATCTTCACCTTGTACTCCCCAGCCTCCAGCACTGTGAGAAACACATTTCTGTCATTTTCAGGCCACCCAGTCTACAGTGTTTTGTTATAGCAGCCTGCACGGGCTGAGACAGTCTGTGAGTATAAAGTCTTATCCCACTGTTTTTAATTTTCATTAGTTCATTAATTAAATGAACTAAATTTCTTTGTTCATGTTATATAACCTGCTTTATCATGTCTTTTGCTAGCTTTCCTACTAAATTGTTGGCCTTTTTCTTAGGATTGATAATTCTTTACTCATGCGTATACTAAAGTAAGTTCTAAATATCATCTCCCAGACTAGGTGTGGTAGCTCACGCCTGTAATCCCACCACTTCGGGAGGATGAGGTAGGAGGATCGCTTGAGGTCAAGAGTTCAAGACCAGCCTAGGCAACACAGCGAGATCCCATCTTTACAAAAATTTTTTTTAAAAATTAGCTATGTGTGATGGTGTGTGTCTATAATCCCACCTACTCAGAGGCTGGGGCAGGAGAATCACTTGGGCCCAGGAGACTGAGGCCACTATGAGCCATGATCATGCCATTGCACTCTACCCTGCATGATGGAGCGAGATGCTGTCTAAAAAAGAAATATATATATATATACACACACACATACATATACATATACACTCACACCATCTCCTAGTCTGTAACTTGCTTTTTCATTTTGTCAAATGGGTGTTTTCAGAAATAGAAGTTTGCATGTTATTTACTTATTTGAGACAAGGTTTCGCACTGTCGCCCAACCTAGAGCTGCAGTGCAGTGGCATGATCATAGCTCACCATAACCTTGAACTCCTGGGCTCAAGTGATCTCCCACCTCCCACCTCAGCCTCCAGAGCAGCTGGGACTACAGGCATGTGCCACCACACCCAGCTATTTTGTAATTTTTTGTAGAGACGGGATTTTGCTGTGTTGCCCATGCTGAACTTGAACTCTTGGCCTGATGCAATCCTCCCACCTCGGCCTCCCAAAACGCTGGGATTACAGGTGTGAGTCACTGTGCCTGACCAGAAGTTTTGATGTAAATGGACAGTCATCCCTCAGTGTACTCTGGGACCCCCTTGTATACTCAAGTCCATGCAGACTCAAATCCCACAGTTGGGCCCGTGGAACTCACACATCTATGTCAGTTCTCCACGTACACAAATTTGCATCCTGTGAATATGGTATTTTCAACCTGAGGTTGGTTGAAAAAAACACATGTAAGTGGACCCACACAGTTCAAACTCGTATTGTTCAAGGGTCAATAATAATTGGATTTGACATTCTTTGCCTTTAAGGTCAGTGCTTTTTGGGCCTTAGGAAATCTGTAATTGGCATGTCTATCCTCACTCCTGTAATTCCAGCACTTTGGGAGGCCAAGGCAGGAGGACCACTTCAGGCCAGGAGTTCCAGACCAACCAAGGCAAAGAGACCCTGTCTCTACAAATAATAAAATAGAAAAATTATCCAGGCATCCTGGCACATGCCTGTAGTCCCAAATACTCGGGAGGCTGAGATGGGAGAACTGCCTGAGCCCAGGAGTTTGAGGCTGCAATGAACTATGATGGAAACACTGCACTCCAGCCTAGGCAACACAGTGAAACCCAGTCGCTCTTTTTTTTTTTGAGACAGAGTTTTGCTGTTGTTGTCCAGGCTGGAGTGCAATGGCATGATCTCAGCTTACTGCAACCTCCGCCTCCTAGGTTCAAGAGATTATCCTGCCTCAGCCTCCCCAGTAGCTGGGATTACAGGCATGCACCACCACGCCCGGCTAATAATGTATTTTTAGTAGAGACGGGGTTTCTCCATATTGGTCAGGCTGGTCTCAAACTCCTGACCTCAGATGATCCACCTGCTTTGGCCTCCCAAAGTGCTAGGATTACAGGTGTGAGCCACCGCACCTGGCTGAAACCCCATCTCTTCAAAAATCAAAAACAAAACCGGGCACAGTGGCTCACACCTGTAATCCCAACACCTTGGGAGGCCAAAGCAGGTGGATCACTTGAGGTCAGGAGTTTGAGACCAGCCTGGACAACATGGTGAAACCCCATCTATACTAAAATACAAAAATTAGCCGGGCATGGTGGCACGGGCCTGTAATCCCAGCTACTCAGGAGGCTGAGGCAGGAGAATCACTGGAACCCAGGAGGCAGAGGTTGCAGGGAGCCGAGATCACACCACCGCACTCCAGCCCAGGTGACAAAGCAAGATTCTGTCTCAAAAAAAAAGTCTTAGTACACTCAAGGAATAAGAAAAGTAAATGAATATACATACATACATATATATATATAAGGCCTTGCAGATTCCACTCATTCTCTTGGTACCCCAAGATCCCAATGCTGTGAAGAAGCCCACACAATGAAAGGCCACGGGGTCTGAAGAGCGAGGCCCAGGTGGCCCAGTGAGCACAGCCAACCCACCAGCAGAATACAGCCCCTTGAGGGAGCCCAGGTGAGACCAGCAGAAGAACTACCCACTCAGCTCACACAATGTGGGAATAATGAATTGTGGCAATCTGAAGTCAGTACATTTTGGGTTGGTTTGTTTTACAGCAAAGGCTACCTGAAACCATGTCCTTTCCAATTTCAAAGCCATAAAAATCATCATCATGATTTCTAAAAATATTAAAGTTTTCTATTTTTAGGTCTTCAATTCATTTGGAATTTATTTTTGTACATGCTATCAATCGAGCGTCTAACTATACTTCTCTATATAGTAAGCCAATGTGTCGTCATCACTGTTTGAATGTTCTATCCCTTTCATGCTGGTTGATCATGCTACCATTGTCATACTCCAAGATCCCACGTATGTTTAGCCTGTTTCCAGGCTCTACTCTGTTTCAAGGGTCTCACTGTCACATGTGAGAAATACAATTATGTATATATCACATAGAAATATATAATGTCATTTTAAATTTTCTAGTAGCACATAAAAAACATGCTGCAATTAATTTTAATAATATATTTTACCTTAATAGATCTAAAATATTATATTTTCAATGTGTGACCATTAACTGTTTGTTTTGTTTTTTAGAGATGAGGTCTTGCTATGTTGCCCAGGCTGGAGTGCAATGGCTATTCAGAGGCACAATCTCGGCTCACTGAAGCCCTGAACTCCCAGCCTCAAGCAATCCTCCCATTTCAGCCTCCCAAGTAGCTGGGACAGTAGGTATATGCCAATGTACTTGACTTGATCTTTTTTTTTCTTTCTGAGATGAAGTCTCGCTCTGTGTCCCAGGCTGGAATGCAATGGCATGATCTTGGCTCACTGCAACCTCTGCCTCCTGTCTCAGCCTCCCGAGTAGCTGGGATTAGAGGTGTGCGCCACCATGCCCGGCTAATTTTTTTGTATTTTTGTAAAGACGGGATTTCAGCATATTGGCCAGGCTGGTCTCAAACTCCTGACCGTACGTGGTCCACCCGCCTCGGCCTCCCAAAGCGCCGGGATTACAAGTGTGAGCCGCTGCACCCAGCCTGACTTGATCATTTTAAAAAGTTATTGACTGGGTGCAGTGGCTCACGCCTGTAATCCTTGGCACTTTGGAAAGCCAAGGCCGGCAGATCACCTGAGGTCAGGAGTTCAAGACCAGCCTGGCCAACATGGTAAAACCCCATCTCTACAAAAGTACAAAAATTAACTGGGTATGATGGCAGGTGCCTGTAATCCCAGCTAATTGGGAGGCTGAGGCAGGAGAATTGCTTGAACCGAGGAGGCAGAGGTTGCAGTGAGCAGAAATTGTGCCACTGCACTCCAGCCTGGGCAATGGAGTAATCCATCCCCCAAAAATAATAATGATAATGATGGCCAGATGCAGTGGCTCATGCCTGTAATCCCAGCACTTTGGAAGGCTGAAACAGGTGGACCGCTTGACTCCACTAGTTCAAGACCAGCCTGGGCAACATGGCAAAACCCCATCTTTACAAAAATACAAAAATGGAGTGCAATGGCACGATCTCGGCTCACTCGGGAGGCTGAGGCAGGAGAATCACTTAAGTCCAGGAGGCAGAAACTGCAATGAGCTAAGATCAGGCGACTGCACACCAGCCTGGATGACAGAGTGAGACTCTGTCTCAAAAAAAAAAAATGATTAATGATATATTTTACATTTTTTTATTCCTACTAAGTCTTTAAAATCCAGTATGCATTTTATATTTACAGCACCTCTCAATTCATACTAGCCACATTTCATGTGCTGAATAGCCACTAGCAGCTATTATACTAGACAGGGCAGGGACAGACCACATATGAACATTTATTTTACATGACTACAGCTTCATAATAAGGCTTACTATCTCACAGAGAAGGGCTTCCCAGCCGCTTGTCCTCCAAAGGTTATTCCTTGTCCTTTACAATATCAAATGAATCAGAATGAGCTTGTCAATTACATGAAAAATCCTATTAGGATTTTTATAGGACCTCCACTAAATTAATATACTGGAGAGTGAATATCTTTATAATTATGAATTTTTTTTTTTTGAGACAGAGTCTCGCTCTCTCACCCACACTGGAGTGCAATGATGTGATCTCAGCTCACTGCAACCTCTGCCTCTGGGTTCAAGCAATTCTCCTGCCTCAGCTTCCCAAGTAGCTGGGATTACAGATGCCTACCTCCACACTCAGCTAATTTTTGTATTTTCAGTAGAGACGAGGTTTCACCACGTCGGCCAGGCTGGTCTCGAACTCCTAACCTCAGGTGATCTGCCAGCCTCAGCCTCCCAAACTGCTGAGATTACAGGCGTGAGCCACCATGCCCGGCCTGAATTTTTTTTTTTTTTTTTTTTTTTGGAGACAGAGTCTCACTCTGTTGCGCAGGCTGGAGTGCAGTGGCACAGTCTTGGCTCACCGCAACCTCTGTTTCCCAGGTTCAAGCAATTCTCACGTCTCAGCCTCCCAAGTAGCTGGGACTACAGATGCATGCCACAATACCAGCTAACTTTTTGTGTGTATTTTTTGGTAGAGAGGGGGTTTCACCATGTTCGCCAGGCATCTTCAATTCCTGGCTTCAAGTGATCCTCCCACCTTGGCCTCCCAAAATGCTAGAATTACAGGTGTGAGCCACTGCACTCAGACCTATCATTATGAATTTTATCATCCACATACATGGTGTATCTTTCCATGAATGCTTTCTTCTATGTCCTCCCACTTTTCCATAAAGATCATATACGACTTTTATTAGACTATTTATATATTCTCTATAGACTGCTATTGTGAATGGAGTTGCTAAAATTAGATTGCTTATTATAGGTAATCTCCTAAAAGCAAAAGCCAAATGGACTTACCTCAGTCACGCTATAAAGATAAATTAAGAATCAGTATGGAACACACCTACCACTTCCATCAGAACTAGGACTTCTGAAGCCAGAGTGTACCCTTCCATGATTCATGACTGAAACGTCTGTGAACACCCAAATTACAAATCAATGTTCAACTCACTTTAGGAAGAAAGCTGTTTGAAGGATGTTGCTGTCTGCAAACTGCTCCATGCTGCTAACTAATGTGAATCAGTGCTTTGCATGTTTTATGAAACATTCTACAGCCACTCGTCATTGTCCCTGGTTTGCTCCTCTGTGCCAATGAGCTCTCAGACAGGGTGCCTACAAAATGGGCATATAAAAGGAGATCAGATTTTTTTTTTTTTTGAGACAGAGTCTCACTCTGTCGCCCAAGCTGAAGTACAGTGGCACAATGTCGGCTCACTGCAACCTCTGTCCCCTGGGTTCAAGCGATTCTCCTGCCTCAGCCTCTCGAGTAGCTGGGATTACAGGCGTGGGCCACCACACCCAGCTAATTTTGTATTTTAGTAGAGATGGGGTTTCTCCATGTTGGTCAGGCTGGTCTTGAACTTCTGACCTCAGGTGATCTGCCCACCTCGGCCTCCCAAAGTGCTTGGATTACAGGAGTGAGCCACTGCACCTGGCCACTTTTTGTATTTTTAGCAGAGATGGGGTTTCACCGTGTTAGCCAGGATGGTCTCAAACTCCTGACCGCGTGATCCACCTGCCTTAGCCTCCCAAAGTGCTGGGATTACAGGCATGAGCCACTATGCCTGGCCAATTTAATTGTCTTTTTAAAAATGTATTTCATTTTTTATTTTATTTTTGTTTACTTTTGTAGAAATGAAGTCTCGCTGTGTTGCCCAGGGTGGTCTTGAACTCCTGGCTCAACCGGCATGTGCCACCACACTTGGCCTAAAATTTATTTTAAAAAGAAATCTTATTACTACATTAAATAGAAAAAGGGCATCACTTCCAATGAAGAGAAGATCACCTTAAAGTTGAAAATTATAAAGGTAATTAATGTTATTTAAAACCTCATAATCCCAGCACTTTGGGAAGCCGAGGGGGGCAAATCCAGCCCGGCCAATGCAGTGAAACCCTGTCTCTACTAAAAATACAAAAATTAGCCGGGCATGGTGGCTCATGCTTGTAATCTCAGCTACTCAAGAGGCTGAGGCGGGAGAATCGCTTGAACCCAGGAGGTGGAGGTTGCAGCAAGCTGAGGTTGTGCCATTGCACTCCAGTCTGGGTGACAAGAGCGAAACTCCGTCTCAAAAAAAAAAAAAAAAACCTCATTAGATGCTAAGTTTGAGCCTGGGGCCTTCTTTCTTCATTAAAACGAGAAAATCAGCAACTATTAAAAAAAGTATATGCAAATTTACCCTTGATACAATTAGATGAATGAAATATGAAACAGGAAGTACTCTCTCACTATGAAATAGTGTTCCAGAATGCCTCCTTGGGAAAACACTATAGATACATAACTGCATGATGAATTCAATTCCTTGGGACTAATGATAAAAAATAGCCACCATTTGGGAGAGTCCTTGTCCCAGGCACTGTGATAACTTCTATGCATCCTCATCTTTGCTTACTTACTTTCATATATTTATGAGTTGGGGTCTCACTCTACTGACCAGGTTGGAGTACACTGATACAATCACAGCTCACTGCAGCCTCAAATGCCTGTCCTCAATCATTCCTCCCACCTTAGCCTCCTAAAGTGCTGCAGTTACAGGCATGAGCCACCTGGTCCAGCCTGAGTTTTTTGTTTTGTTTTGTTTTTGTACAAACAGGTCTCACTATGTTGCCCAGGCTGGTCTCAAACTCCTGACCTCAAGTGATCCTCCTGCCCTGGCCTCCCAATGGGCTGAGATTACAAGCATGAGTCACTGTGCAGTCCTTATCCTTTTTTCTAAGACAGGGTCTCGCTCTATCACTCATAGTGGAGTACACTGGTACAATCACAACTCACTACAGCATTGAGCTCCCGGGCTGAAGTGATCCTCCTGCCTCAGTCTCCCAAGTAGTTGGGACTACAGGCATGAGCCACCCATGCCCCCTTAATTTTTTTATTCTTAGTAGAGATGGGGTCTCACTGTGTCACTTAAGCACTCCTCCTGTCTCGGACCACCAAAGTGCTGAGATCACAGGCGTGAGCCACTGTGCCCAGCTAATTTTTTTTTTATTTTCAATAGACATGGGGTCTCACTATGTTGCCCAACTGATTCTCCTGCCTCAGCCCCTCAAAGCGCTGGGATTATAAGTATGAGCCACAGCACCCAGCTCTCATCCTATTTTAATGCTCTCAATAACTCTAGACAAGTAGGTATCACTAGCCCGTGTCACAGATGAAGAAACTGAGATTCAGCTGGCTGACTCAAGGTTAGAGAAGAGCTATTCATTCATTCATTCATTCATTCATTTAGCAGAGATGGGGTCTCGCTATGTGGCCCAGGCTGGGCTCAAACCCCTGGCCTCAAGTGATCCTCCCACCTCAGCCTCTCACAGCACTGGGATTATAGCCATGAACCACCATGCCCAGTCTAACAGTCATACTTTATCTCCCCAGATGGAAAACTCTACAAGACAGATAGCTACACAGACCCAACACCTAATTCCCCAGGTCCAGCCAGAACTGTCTTGGCTGCAGGCACCCTGGGTTCTGCATGAAAAAGGCCTGTGAGCTTCCGGTCAGTCCTCCTAGGGAGAAGAGACTAGCATAAAAATGGCTGCATATAATCTCTGCCTGGGCCCCAGGAGTGCCTCTGCAACCATTCAGGTATTTAAGTCATTAATTTCACTTATTACTGGAGCCCAGATCATCTCCACCACAATGAGATAATGCAGTTTTGCCAGGACAGAGTCACAAGAATAAAAAAAAACTCTGTCTAGTTTCTGACATAGTTGGTTCTACCTAGCACATTGCAAAAGCAAAAAGATGCTCTGGATGAAAGCCATGTAAGAAACAGGATGCAATATGGTCAGACTCAAGCTGGGAAAAGACACTCCTTCTGCTTCAGAAAAGATGCTGGAGGAACACCAACACCTCCACCCCCAAAATGAGGCGACAAAGCCGGGCTTCCATGGAGGAACTAACAACGGAGCTGGGAGGTGAGGACCAGAAAGAGAAGAAAACAGCAAGGGCCGGATAATCTGAACACTTTGAGAGGCTGAGGCAGGTGGATCACCTGAGATCAGGAGTTCAAGACCACACTGGCCAACATGGTGAAACCCCATCTCTACTAAAAATGCAAAAATTAGCCAGGCATGGTGGTAGGCGCCTATAGTCCCAGCTACTTGGGAGGCTGAGGCAGAAGAATCGCTTGAACTCAAGAGGTAGAGGTTGAGTGAGCCGAGATGGTGCCACTGCACTCCAGCCTGGGTGACAGAGTGACACTTCGTCACAAAAAAAAAAAAAGAAAAGAAAAAGAAGAAAACAGCAGGGAAGGGGGATGAGGTGGAGGATGGGGAAGTAATAAGACTCCAAGCAGAGGCCAGAAAGGGGCAGAACAGCAAGGGAAGGGCAGGCCACTGAATGCCACATCAAAACACGCAGGTCACGTGCAAGAATGTGCATACACCAGGCTCTTAACAAGCACTGCTATGCAGACAGAGCCTGCTGTCATCCAACCCCAAGTCATCTGCTTTATCTTAGACCTGTCTTCTTGGTCATTAAAGACTGAACCCTCTGTCAGGAGTAAAGATTCAAAGAGCTCTGTCCTTTCATCCATGCTGGCACATGAAAAAAAGAAAAAAAAAAGACCTCTGTCCAATACTGTTCTCAACCTTTCAGTCCTAGTGTTAAAAATATGCAATATGCAGGGAGCAGTGGCTCACTCCTGTAATCCTAGCACTTTGGGAGGCCATGGCGGGTAGATCACCTGAGGTCAGGAGTTCGAGACCAGCCTGGTCAACATGGCAAAAACCCATCCCTACAAAAAATAAAAAAAAAATGGTCAGGCATGGTGGCACATGCCTATAGTCCCAGCTACTTGGGAGGCTAAAGCATGAGAATCGCTTCAACACAGGAGGCGGAGGTTGCAGTGAATCAAGATGATGCCACTGCACTCCAGTCTAGGCAACAGAGGAAGACTCCATTTCCAAAAAAAAAAAAAAAAAAAAAAAAACTGGGCCCAGTAGCTCATGCCTGTAATCCAACACTGAGAGGCTGAGGTGGGCAGATCACTTGAGATCAGGAGTTCAAGACCAGCCTGGCCAACACAGTGAAATTCATCTCTACTAAAAATACAAAAATTAGCCAGGCATGGGTGCCCATAATCCCAGCTACTCGGGAGGCCGAGGCAGAAGAATCACTTGATTCTCCTGGAAGGCAGAGGTTGCAGTGAGCCAAGATCATGCCATTGCATTCCACCCTGTGCAACAGAGTGAGACTCCATCTCAAAAAAAAAAAAAAATGTAATATGCCTGGTACAGTGGCTCACACCTGTAATCCCAGCACTTTGGGAGGCTGAGGCAGACAGATGATTGAGCCCCAGAGTTCAAGACCAGCCTGAGCAACAAAATGAGACCCCATCTCTATAGGAAAATAAAAAAATGAGCTGGGTATGGTGGTACACACCAAGCCAGGGGAGGCTAAGGCAGGAGGATCGCTTGAGTCCAGGAGGTCGAGGCTGCAATGAGTTATGATTGCACCACTGCACTCTAGCCTAGGCGACACAGCAAGCAAGACCCTGTCTCAAAAAATAAATAAAGGTAATAATATCATATGATCTGATGCTTAATGCCAGAGTTGAGTTCTTACGTAAGGGTAAATGCTTAAAAAACAGTTTTATATCCTGTTAAGTTTACCTGCAAGAAGTAGTTTGCTGGCTGGGCACACTGGCTCACACCTGTAATCCAGCACTTTGGGAGGCTGAGGCAGGTGGATCACTTGAGGTCAGGAGTTTGAGACCAGCCTGGCCAACACAGTGAAATCTACTAAAAATACAATTTGCTGGGTGTAGTGGCCCACGCCTGTAATCCCAGCTACTTGGGAGGCTGAGGCACGAGAATCTCTTGAACCCGGGAGGCAGAGGTTGCGGTAAGCCAAGATGAGGCCACTGCACTCAGCCTAGACAATAGAGCGAGACCCTGTCTCAAAGAAAAAAAAAAAAAGAATTAGTTTGCTATTTTAAAATAACATAGAAAGAAAAAAATAATAACATGGAAAGATAAGTGAATCTTATAGAACTTCTTTAAAAAAATTTCATCCCTGCCTGGGTTCAAATGAGGGGAAAATGTACTGAAAATCCAGTTGAGTTAGCTGGAGATACCAAATACCCCTGAATGTGAGTTATCTGCAGTCATTCTACGAACAGGAGAGCCATGCAAGGCCTCAAATTAGTATTTCAGGCAGCATTGTGCACACTCGTGGTTTTGTGGTCTTCAACCGTCCTGCTAGCCCAGATAAGTCTGGGTGGTCAGGAACCATCTGGTGACAGCATGCAACCCAGCTCAGCAGAATGCAGCATGGAAAATTCAGCCTCCTTAGAGATGCACTCCCTGCTGAAATCTCACTGTGACGGCTGTTCCTACCCTTCCAGGGCTCTGACCAAACCCTCTGACCAGGAACACTTCCCAACAGATGAGCAGTATTCTCCATTTGGTCTAATTTATGATTCAGAAGGAAAAGGCAAAAACCGAAAACTTTCTATTCATCTATTTTCATACCAATGGACGCAATGTGGTGATGTAATGTATGCTGTTACAGTCACCTGTGTCCTTCTGGTCTATAACATGTATAGATCTTGTCCATATTCTTCTCAAAGCTTCTCATTAAAGCACCCAGCCCTGCGCCTGGCTCCCTGCAGACATGGAGTAACTGCTCACCCACTTAAATGAAATGATAGTGGGGCATTAAGAGCAAGCCCAAGCTCCCAAGGAGAGGTCATCTCTCATAGGAGCTGGAACTCCACCGCCCACATCCAGGGTAGGTGAGAGCCTAGCCCCAAGTCACAGCCAAGAAGGAACAAAGGCAAAGAGTCCAAAACAAAGTGCTCAGCACCAGCCAAACACAGTGACAGCTGGAATGAGCAGGGTCAGAGAGAAGGCCCAGGACCGGAACCAGAGTGAGACTATGCAGGGAGCAGGAAAGTATGGAGGAACACAACAGCCCCTTCGAACGCCACTGCATCACCCTGTTCCCGGACCACAGGGAGAACCACCATGCACTCATCCCTGCCCCAGCATCTTGGACGGATGGGCAGGAGCTCCAGGGACACTTCTCAGTGTTCCTCAGATAGAGAATCGACCTCAGGACAAATCAAGTCTGGATCCTTCTGGACTGAATCCTTTCTAGGCTTGGTATCTATCATGACGTGGTCACATTCCTCTGCTCCTCTGTGAGAGGATGGAGTCATTGGATACCAGCCTAATGCTGGCAAATGATAGACAGGAAGAGCCTCAGCAGGGCAGATGCCACAGAAACCCTAACCAGGACACAGAAACATCAGTAACAAAGACCTAGCAGCAGGTCTTTGTGAAGGAGACACAGTCCAATGGCCACAAAGAGGCACAACGAAGACCCTAACCCCCCGCCCTCTGCAGACACCTCTGCCTGCCCTCCCAGGGAAGCTGCCGGCCAAGATTATTTCCCATGACCCGGAAAGGCTGGGTGTAAGTTGGGAATGTAAGTCTATCCAACGTCAGAGCCCCAGGTGCTTTCCTGTCCCTAGGGCTGGTCAGGAGAAGTCTCTGTTTCTGCACCATCCTGCATCTGCTTCCCCAAGGTCTCCAGGCTGTGCCTCCTGGATCTGCTCCCTGGATTTCACTCACACCTGTCCACCAGCAACACAACAAAGTCATCTTTCCAATGCTGAGCTCTGCAGGATTCCTCAAAGGCTTCACCTCCACTCCCCACCAGGTGAGCCCTCAACTTCTCTGCTAGGCGCTCAGGACTTGGCTTGTCTGACCTTTGGCCACCTCTGCAGCTTTGTCATCCTCTGCTGTCCCCAAAGCTATCCCCAAATATGGGTTTCCTAGCTTTCCACCCATTTCATCCTGAAAACTACTATTCCCCTGAGAATGACCCTATGTAGGGTGTGGGTGGCTGAGACCCCCCCCCCGCCCCACTCCCATACAATGGTCAAGGCCAGAAGTACCCAAGCCCTGGCAGTGAACACTCAGCCTACTGCTCACCCAGTTAAAGGACGGACCCCTGGGTGACAGCAGGCCCTGGGGCTCAGTGCTTTGGACCCTCAAGGTGCCTCAACACCAGGCCTCATGCCAGGTTGATCTTGAAACAATAATAGCTACTGCTCAGCAAAACGTGGTGGCTCATGCCTGTAATTCCAACACTTTAGAAGGCCAAGACAAGAGGATGGCTTGAGGCCAGGAGTTCAAGACCAGCCTGGGCAACCTAGCGAGACCCCATGTCTACAAAAAAAAAAAAAAAAAAATTTTAAATTAGTCGTGCTTAGGGGCATGTGACTGTAGTCCCAGCTACTGCAAAGGCTGAGGTGGGAGAATTGCTTGAGTCCAGGAGTTTGAGGCTACAGTGAGCTACGGTCGCAACACTGCACTCCAGCCTGGCCAACAGAGCCAGACCCCGTCTCAAAAAGAAAAAAAAACAAAAACAAAAAACGAAAAAAAATTTTTTTAAAAAAAGAAAATCCACTGCTCTACTCTTCGGCCAGTACGAAGACTGCATTATTTAATCAAAATAGGGGCCTCTCTCCATGAAACTCATCAACTTGTAAAATCCCAGCTCTCTGCAGCCTCACAGTCCCTTCCAGCACTGCCAGCAGCCCTCCTTCCATGCATGCTCTAATTCCTCAGTTAAGACCAGTCCCTTGCTCCTTCGCCCAGCACGGGCCGTGAGGGTCCACGTCACCTGCACCTCGAGGGGCGGCCAAGGGGGCACTGCGTGGCTCGTGCGCTCCGGGGCAGTCCATTTTCAACCAAACGAGAGAACAGACTCAAGAGTCCAGAACATCTCTCTGTAAGAGTTTTACTTTAGCCATCTTTACCTGGGGGGACGCAGAGATCCCACCCCGAGAGAGGCCGGCAGGCAAGGATTCCCCGCTTTGTGCCCTCAGCACCTCCGGAAACCACAACTGCCCGGCGCGCGGCTCGGACCCCCACCCGCCGTCTGCCCTCCACCAGCCCCGAGGCCTCCGGGAAACCGAGCGGCAACGGCCCCGCGCCCAGCCAAGTCTGAGACCCCCGGACCCGGGACCCCGGCTCCACCCGCCAATGTCGATGCAGCGGGGCTCAGAGCGCGCATTCTCCGCGCCGACCACTCCCTTTCCTCCAGACCCGAGGGGCGGAGTGGGCAGGGCACGCCGGCTGCGGACGGGACACCCACCTGGGGGCGCGAGGGCTGGGGCAGCGCGGGGCCACCTGGCGGACCCGGGAGCGGATTGCGGAGAGCAGGGAGCCCCTCCCCCCTCGCTCTCGGGGCCCTGCCCGGCCGCCGGGCCCCGAGACGCAGCCGTCCCACGGGAGGGGAGACGCGGGAGGAGGCCAGCGCGAGAACACTTACTTAAAAGGCTACATCGCTTCACTCCCAACCCATCCCGGGCGGCTGCGGCACCTCCCAGGTCCGCGGCTGGGACCTCTTTGCCCACCACCCTCTCACGGCGATCTTGCCCTACAGCCCCCAACTTACTCCGCCGTGGGGCGGAGCTGCGCCATGGCTGGCCCAATCAGCAACCGTTCTTTCCCAGAGTGACGTGCGCGCAGAGCAATCATTGAGCCCAGCTCAGCCGGAGGCGGGGCTCAGACGGCTCCCAGCGCTTCCTACTCCAGCTGGCCCCGCCCCGCGCCAGCAACTGCGCGTGCCCAGAGAAGGGAGGGGCGGAACCGGGAGCCGGGCTGACACTAGGGGTGGGGTCTGCGCTCGGAAGCCAGGGCCAGCCCTAGCGCGATGCTGCGGAGGCAACCGACCCGGTCAGCGCCCAGCCCCTGGGATTGCCAGTCACTGCGCGCTTTGGGGCACGGAGGTGCCCAGTCCTGAGGGGCACCCCACGTCCTGTCGCTGACAGGGTCTAGGAGTCAGTATCCCTGGGTTCTAGTCCCCTCATTGGCAAAAACTCCGCGGGAGCCTGGCCCCCTTTTTACCAGTTTCCTCATCCATGAAATAGGACAGGTTGGATCTCCAAGGCGCTAACATTCCAGAACTCGGATGGGGTGAAGAGGAGGGAGGGATGGGCGACCCACACGTGACTTCCCCGCGCGGAGCCCCGCCCACCCCTGATCTAGGGGATGGCAGCTCCGGCCGGGGCGGGCGGAGTGGGCGGGTCCTAGGAAACCCGACCCGCCCGCCCTTGGCAGCGCCTAAGGCGGAGCGCACGGCTCTGCCGCCTGCTCGCCCCGGGGTCCGCACCCGTAGAGGATGGGGACCGCACCCTCAGCTTCGAGAGGAGCCAACGTGGAGGCCAGGGCAGCGCAGAGAGTCGGCGTGTGAGCGCCTGGGGAGGATGAACGAGGGGGCGGGGGACCGCTAACGGGGTTCCCTCTCCACTCCACGTCTGCTGAGGCGCACGTCGAGGCTCCCAGGCGGATTCCGTGGACGTTGGCAGCAGCGCCAAGCGAGTCACGGACCATGAGGAGCGTTCGGGCCGCGCGGCCCGAGGCCTGGACTGGGGCTGGCCGCGTCCTGCCGCGCTGAGGGGGAGGCCAACAAGGGCGCGGGCGACCGGTTCCCGCCAGAGCGCACCGCGATGGCGAGGGAGGAGTGCAAGGCGCTGCTGGACGGGCTCAACAAGACGACCGCGTGCTACCACCACCTGGTGCTGACCGTTGGCGGCTCGGCGGACTCGCAGAACCTGCGGCAGGAGCTGCAAAAGACGCGCCAGAAAGCGCAGGAGCTGGCAGTGGCCACCTGCTCCCGGCTGACTGCCGTGCTGCGCGACCGGGGCCTGGCCGCCGACGAGCGCGCGGAGTTCGAGCGGCTCTGGGTGGCCTTCTCGGGCTGCCTGGACCTGCTGGAAGCGGACATGCGACGCGCGCTGGACCTGGGCGCCGCGTTCCCGCTGCACGCACCGCGGCGGCCGCTGGTGTGCACGGGCGTGGCGGGCGCCTCCTCCGGCGTGGCGGCGCGCGCGCTGAGCACCCGCAGCCTGCGGCTCGAGGCGGAGGGCGACTTCGACGTCGCGGACCTGCGCGAGCTGGAGCGCGAGGTCCTTCAGGTGGGCGAGATGATCGACAGCATGGAGATGAAAGTCAACGTGCCCCGCTGGACCGTGCAAGCCCGGCAGGCGCCTGGCGCCGAGCTCCTGTCCACGGTCGGGGCCGGCCCCTCCTCGGTTGTGTCCGTGGAGGAGCGCCAGCGGGGCTTCGACCCCAGGAAGGCCCTGGCCGCCATCCTTTTCGCCGCCGTGCTGCTGGCGGCTGTGGCCCTAGCCGTGTGCGTGGCGAAGCTGAGCTGACGGACCCCCGACGGCTGCCTGCCCGCCCCCGCTCCCTCCCCGGAGACAAGACTCGAGATGGGTGTGGGGTCTGGCCTGTGCAAGGGGAGCGGTCCTAAAACCCTGTGTGTGCATGGGATACGCGCATTTCCAGCGCACTTCTGCCTGGGCAGGACACGGTTTCCTCTTGCTGGCCCTGGAGGAGTTAACTTTGCGCGGGCGGTCAGGGCATTACCGCTAATGTCTGCAGGAGCTTTATTCCCTATTAATAGAAAACCGTCACAGTGTCCCCAGATCCCTCCGAGTTAATGAGTTAACACGTGTGCTGTTGGGGCGTCTTTACAGGGAGTCCTGTAAACCCCCACTCCTGCCGGTGTCGCCCCCTCTCCGCGTGGGACAGTTTGAAAAGTGGTGTGGGGTGGAGTGAAGCTTGGAGAGGGGTGCTGTTTGGCTCTATGTGGTTGGTTGGTCTGTTTCCTGGACAAGAAACAAATTGCAATCAGATGTCAGCAGTTTTTATTACCTTCATCTTTCGGGGCCTAAATTTAGGAGAGTGTGCCGAGAGCAGTTCATACAAAGGGCTTTCTCTAAGTCGCACTAGCGCTTCCTGGCAGAGTTTATCCATTCGTCTCCAAAAGCAGCTAGAAGAGATTTGAGGTCATGACCTCCCACTGCCACCCAGGGGCTGGCACTATTTAGGAAACCAAAGAGGGTGGGTTGAACCCACTCTCAGGGACCCAGTACGCACACTTGCCTGCAGAAAAGGGCTCTCCCCAGCCATCCAGAGATGGGGGTAAGAGGAAGAGCAGAGGCTTGGGATAGGGCCACCTGCTGTTTAAACTGGCACTTTCTCCTTCTCTGGGGCTTTTTTTTTTTTTTTTTTTTTTCCAGAACTAGACCAGAGTGTTTGATCCTCCTTTGTGGGAGGGCTGGGAATCCTCTTTAGAGCACTTAATCCTATTTATCCCCTGGAATATGCGTGCTGGCCAGTAGGAGGGCTGGCTTTGTCAGCTCCCTGAGCCCGACGCTGCCTGCCCCTCCAAGGTAATGTAGTATTACTGGCCCACAGAGGTTTTGAGCCAATCAGCTCTGAGACTGGGTTAGAATGTAACAGCTTTAACTTGGAATTTAAGAAGCTTTTAAATAGTAATTATCCTCTGAAAGAAAAATGACGTCACCACAGCGTGTACTATGAAAGCTGTTTTTTTAATTAAAGAACATTGGGCCATGAACTCATACCTGCCAATGAGTCAAACATAGCATTTTTACATAGATACTTAGATTACTAAATATACATTGCATCTATTTTTGAAGTTGATATATGTTTTTTTTCTTTTTTGAGACAGGGTCTCCCTCTGTCACCCAGGCTGGAGTGCAATGGTGTGATTGTGGCTCACTGCAGCCTCCAAATGGGGTTCAAGCTGTCCTCCTACCTCAGCCTCCTAAGTAGCTGGAACTACAGGTGTGTGCCACCACACCTGGCTAATGTTTTTTAAGGCAGTTTATTTATTTATTTATTTTTCTTTTTCTTTAGAGACAGGATATTGCTGTGTCACGCAGGCTGGAGGGCATTGGTACAATCCCAGGAATTCAAACCACAGCCTTGAATTATTGGGCTCAAGCTATCCTCCCACTCAGCCTCCCAAGCAACTGGGAGTAACGGGGTACACCACTGCACTCAACTAATTTTTTGTAGAGACAAGATGTGACTATGTCGCCCAGGCTGGTCCTGGCCTCAAGCAGCCCTCCCACCTTGGCCTCCCAAAGTACTGGGATCATAGGCATGAGCCACTATGCTCAGTCTAAAAGCAATATTCTTTATTTTTTCTATAATTTCACTTCAAAATAAAATCTATATTATTGAGTAGCATAAAATACTGGAACCACAGGTTTAAGTGACAGAATGTTAAGTGGCCCCTAATTCTTTTGATCAAGTGAGAAAATGTTTGGTCCTTGATCCCAGGATGACATCTGCCTGAGCAGTGCTGCCAGCTCCCACCTGTGGTCCAGAGAGAGCTCTGGAACTCTGTCCCATTCTTGGGGAAGTCAGGCTGTGAAAACAGATGCATTTAACTTTCTTTTTTTTTCTCTTTTTTTGAGATGGAGTTTCACTCTTGTTGCCCAGGCTGGATGGAGTGCAATGGCACCATCTCAGCTCACTGCAACCTCTGCCTTTAGGGTTCAAGCAATTCTCCTGCCTCAGCCTTCCAAGTAGCTGGGATTACAGGCATCTGTCACCACACCTAGCTAATTTTTGTAATTATAGTAGAGATGGAGTTTCACCACATTGACCAGGCTGGTCTCAAACTCCTGACCTCAGGTGGTCAGCTCACCTTGGCCTCCCAAAGTGCTGGGATTACAGGAGTGAGCCACTGCGCCAGGCCACATTTAACTTTCTAAAGGTAATTTGCAATAAATTTCAGAGACTTTGGCTGAAAACTGACAAGGATTTTTTTTTTTAATTCCTTTTTACCCCTGAAGTGAGAATGGGGACCAGGGGAAAGGAACTGCCCATCTTTCACAAGGGCAGCTTGGAGGACCAAGGGGCAGAAGTGCATACCAGAAGGTGTGTTCTCAGGGCACCCAGACTTAAGAGTCTCTCCACCACCAACCGCCCACTTCTCAGGAGGACTAAAGATTCCAGTAGCTCAGATAGGGCAAATGTGGGATCTGTGTTTGTGTCTGCGATCATGCTTCTAAAAGACCCACAAGGTCTTAGGCTGAGGAAACGTTTTGCAATTTTCTAATTATATATATGTGTATATATATACACATATATACACATATATATATATAGAGAGAGAGAGAGACTGGGTCTCTCTCTGTTGCTCAGGCTAGAGTACAGTGGCCCAATCATAGCTTACTGCAGCCTGAAACTCTTGGGCTTGAGAGATCCTCCTGTCTCATTCTCCTGTCTGGGACTACAGGCGTGCACCATCACAATCAGCTAATTCTTTAAATATTTTTATTTTTTAGTCCTTGTAGAGATGGAACCTTCACTGTGTTGCCCAGGCTGGTCTCAAACTCCTGGGCTCAAGCGATCCTCCCATGTCAGCCTCTCAAGACCCTGAGATTTATAGGCGTGAACCACCATGCTTAGCTGACAATTACTAATACCAAGAACTCCTGCTTCATCCAGTCTGGGTGAATCTGAATAAGGGCCACTTCCAATTCTTTTGCACCTGGTTGTCCAGAGTGCCTTTGGAGATGACATAGAACGTTTTTAAGCCCCTCCTCCCACACCTGGAGTCTCTTGCTACCTTCCCCAAAGTCTCATCTCTCTCTGGCAAGAGAAGGCTGGGACATTTCATAACCCTGTGTTGGAAAATATACCTAGGCCGGCACATTGGCTCAAGCCTGTAATCCCAGCACTTTGGGAGGCTGAGACAGGTAGATCACCTGTGGCCAGGAGTTTGAGATCACTCTGGCCAGCATATCGAAACCTTATCTCTACTAAAAAGTACAAAAATTAGCTGGGAATGTTGGCACACACGTGTAGTCCTAGCTGTTTGGGAGGTTGAGGCAGGAGAATCACTTGAATGCAGGAGGTGGAGGTTGCAATGAGCAATGTTGTGTCACTGCACTCCAGCCTGAATGGAGCAAGACTCCGTCTCAAAAATAAATAAATAAAATAAAATAAAATAAAATGTACCTAAAACCCAAGTCCTAAAGGTATTCTCCTGTTTCTAACACTGGGAACCTTTGTTCTTATCAAGGTATTTTGGTTCATGAATTTTTTTTTTTTTTTTTTTTTTTGAGACAGGGTTTCACCATGTTGGCCAGGTTGGTCTCAAACTACTGACCTCAGGTGATCTGCCCACCTCAGCCTCCCAAAGTGCTGGGATTACAAGCGTGAGCCACTGTGCCCGGCCAGGTTCATGAATTTTTTTAAAGAATGGTTTAGCAGAACCTACTGTTGAAATTAACACATCAGATGCTGTGTGTTCCACTGAGAGCAGTGAGACAAACAAGGTTTTTCTTTTTATTTTATTTTATTATTTTTTTTGAGACAGGGTCTGAATCTGTCACCCATACTGGAGTGCAGTGGTGCAATGGTAGCTCATTGCAACTTCAAACTCCTGGGCACAAGTGATCCTCCTGCTTCAGCGTCCTGAATGGCTGAGACTACAGGCTTGCACCACCATGCCCGGTGTGGATAAACAAGTTTTTGTTATTGTTACCCTTTACACCTACTTGGCTTATCTTTGGATATTTAGTTATATGTGGATCAGATGTGTACATGATTCTGAAGGTCTGCTCACTGAAATTAGTGATAAAATGTTGCAAAAAAAAAAAAAAACCTGAATTACAATAAATATACTCACCCTGTGGACCTATGAACAGTAAACGGCTCTTTGAGTTTGAAAATTTTAAGCATTAGGAGTATTGGGTATTATTTGGAGTTATAACATTGCCTAATAGAACTTCTGCTATACAACAAGCAAAATCACTTTCTGCCTTGTGCAATAGGCTGCTCTCTAACTAGTACCTCTGTTCTCATTTATATATATCATGCAAGAGATTGCTTTCTAATAGAAGCCTGATTAAATTGAGATGTTTGATGCATACGTCATTAATTTTCTATGAACATTTAGTATGATGCTAAACCATGATACAAGTGTAGAAAAAAAAACAGAAAAATTCAAACTGTGTTAGCTGACACTGAAAAGACAAAAACTTGGAATTTTAAGGGTTTTATCATGGAAACTTTGATTTCAGAAGAATGTGATCTGGACTTTTTTTATTAGTAAAAATAATATTTGTAGGAGAAAAAAATGCCTGGCAAATTATGTTTATATGTTCTAAGAGTATATTTTTTTTGCTTTTTTCTTTCTTTCTTTTTTTTTTTTTTGAGACAAGGTCTGGCTCTATCACCCAGGCTGGACCTCGGGTCACTGCAACCTCCACCTCCTGGGCTTAAGCTATCCTCCTGCCTCAGCCTCCCAAGTAACTGGAATTACAGGCACCCATCTAATTTTTTTTTTTTTTTTGGTAGAGATGTAGTTTCACCATGTTGCCCAGGCTTGTCTCGAACTCCCAAACTCAAACAATCCAATCACCTCAGCCTCCCAAAGTGCTGGGTTAACCAGCATGAGCCATCACACCCAGCCGCTTTTTTTTTTTTTTCTTTTAAAGACAAGGTTTCTCTCTGTCACCCAGGCTGGAATACAGTGGCAAGATTGTGACTTGGTGCATACTTGAATCCCTGGGCTCCAGTGATTCTCCCACTTTAGTCTCCTGAGTATCTGGGACTACAGGTGCATGCCACCACACCCAGCTAATTTTTTTTTTTTTTATTTGTGTAGATATGGGGTTTCCCTATGTTGCCCAGGCTGGTCTTGAACTCCTGGGTTCAAGTGATCCTCCCAGCTCTATCTCCCAAAGTGCTGGGATTACAGGCATGAGCCACTGTGCCCAAGCTAAGAATGTGCCCTTTTAAGTCCCACAAGGAAAAAATATTTTTGGTAAATAAAATTAGAGCATAAATGTCATGATTTACCTAAGGTTTACAGAAAGCAACATAAAAGATGTGTGATATTGAATGACCACAAAGTAGTTTTGATTAAAGACAGTTCTAGTTTGCATGGGACTTTGGCAATGCTGCATTTTATTTTACTTTTTAATGTGCACACTGGTACATGTGTAACTACTCTACTCCTTTTTAAAATGTACTTCTCTGTTCTGGAATAAATACTTTTTAAGGGTGCAAGCCCCAGGGCGTGAAATGAATGCAGTAGAACTGGCCTCTACATTTCTTTTTGGTGTGTTTCCTCCTGCAAAACCCGGCCAGCTGCGATGGGCAGAGGACACTGCCTCTCTCTCCAAGTACCTCAATAAGTCATTGACCTACTTGTGCCTCACGTCTCTCATTTGCAAAATGAGAGTCCTAACTGATTAACTCAAAGACTCCCCTTCTAGAGCTTAAAACATTGAACAGAATGCAGTTAAACAAGAAAGGCCTATGTTTGTTGGTTTTGTTTTGTCTTTTTTGGTGTAGTTGCTTGGTTTTTGTGTATAATGGAATGGAATCATATCATGTTCTGGTTATTGTCTGATATTAGTTTCAAAAACTAATAAAAAATACTTTAAAACTTCATATTAATTTTCAAAATCAGAATTAACTAAGCGTATCGTGATTTTAGTGCACACCAGAATTAGTGAATGGGCTTAAAAGCAAATGTGTGGGCCGGGCGCAGTGGCTCATGTCTGTAATCCCAGCACTCTGGGAGGCCAAGGCGGGCGGATCACCTGTGGTTGGGAGTTCAAGACCAGCCTGACCAACAGGGAGAAACCCCGTCTCTACTAAAAATACAAAATTAGCTGGGTGTGGTGGCGCATGCCTGTAATCTCAGCTACTCAGGAGGCTGAGGCAAGAGAATCACTTGAACCCAGGAGGTGGAGGTTGCGGTGAGCTGAGATAGTGCACTCCAGCCTGGGCAATAAGAGCGAAACTCTGTCTCAAAAAAAAAAAAAAAAGCAAATGTGTGTAAATGCTACTTATTGTACTTATTGGTAGTATTTAAATTAGACTAGGAATTTAAATTCAGGCTCTAAGTCAGAGTCTAAGAAAGCCCACTAATTATTAAAACAGTCTGTTTTACCCAGCAATCCAGGCCACCTGAACATCCAGATTCTGGGAACAGTAGATAGGCGGCTCTGTCATTTGTCTTGGAGGCTGGGAGAATCATATCCCGTAAGTAACTCGGTAGCCTCAGAACTGCATGAGCTCCTTTAATGCTGAGAAACACAAGCATAGCCTAGCTTGATTGTGTATGCAGCATCGGCTCTAAGGTGGAATTTAGGACTTTCTGTCTACTCTTTGATTTTGTTTTGCTTTTAGGAATTTTTTATTTTGTTTTCTTCATTCATTCATTCATCTTCAGAGACATAGTCTCGCTCTGTTGCCCAGGATGGAATGCAGTGGTGCGATCACAGCTCACTGCAGTGTCGAAATCCCAGGCTCAAGCGATCCTCCTGCCTCAGCCTTCCTAGTAGCTGGGACTACAGGCACACGCCCTACCACGCCCGGCTTTGTCTACTTTTTGAATGATGGCCCAAACTAGAATGTAATTAAAAGTAATAGTGGGAAAAGTCACCTCCAATGATTCAGAGATCAACTTGTGATTAAAAAAAAAAAAAAGAAATAATAGGAAAAAAATAAAATAAAAATAGAAACAGGGCCTTGCTATGTAGCCCAGACTGGTCTCAAACTCCTGGCCTCAAGTTATCCTCCCACCTTGACCTCTCAAAGTGCTGGGATTACAGATATGAGCCACTGTGCCCAGCTTCAACTTGTGATTTTTTTTTTTTAATTTTTTTTTCTTTTTTGAGATGGAGTTTTGCTCTTGCTGCCCAGGCTGCAGTACAATGGGGCAATCTTGGCTCACTACAACCTCTGCCTAGGCAGTTTAAGTGATTCTCCTGCCTCAGCTTCCCAAGTAGCTGGGATTACAGGCACCCACCACCATGCTCTGCTAATTTTTGTATTTTTAGTAGAGACAGGGTTTCACTATGTTGGCCAGGCTGATCTCGAACTCCTGACCTCAGGTGATCCACCTGCCTCAGCCTTCCAAAGTGCTGGGATTACAGGCGTGAGCCACTGCACCTGACCTTTTTTAAAAAATGTATATTCTTAATTTTGGGGCTGGGTGCAGTGGCTCAGCACTTTGGGAGGCCAAGGTGGGTGGATCATGAGGTCAGAAGTTCAAGACCATCCTGGTTAACATGGTGAAACCCGTCTCTACTAAAAATACAAAAATTAGCTGGGTGTGGTGGCGTGTGCTTGTAATCCCAGCTACTCAAGAGGCTGAGGCACGAGAATTGCTTGAACCCAGGAGGCGGAGGTTGCAGTGAGCCAAGATCGCGCCACTGCACTCCAGCCTGGCAACTGAGCAAGATTCTGTGTCTATATATATGTATACACATATATTCTTAATTTTTGATATTTGAATGGGAGTGAACATCCTGATCAGTGTATTTATCCTTCACAGATTTCATTATGTAAGATGTTCAGTATTGTAAATCTCCAAGTGCTTTTCTGCAATGTGATTTTTTGTTTTGAGACAGTCTCACTCCCGTTGCCTATACTGAAGTGCAGTGGCCCAATCACGCCTTACTCCAGCCTGTACTTCCTGGGCTTAGGTGATCCTCCTACCTCAGCCTCCTGAGTAGCTGGGACTACACAGGCGTGCTACCATGCCCAGCTAATTTTTGTCTTTTTAGCAGAGACAGGCTCTCACTAAGTTGCCCAGGCTGTTCTCAAACTCCTGTACTCAAGCAATCTGCCTGCTTCAGCCTCCCAAAGTGCTGGGTGGCAGGTGTGAGCTACCCTGCCCCACTCACAATATGATTATACTCAGATTTTTAATGCAGGATGCAATCCTAGAAGATAGGTCTCCATACGAAGGATCTTTGGCTATGGTCAAGACAGATCAAAGTCACATTTCAAATATTGCTTCTTCTGGCTGTTAGGAACTGAGCAAAGATTATGTTGCAGTCTTCTCTCCACGAGGACAAGATGAATATCTGGAAAGATGTTTTTCTCATTTACTTATTTTTCATCTCATCCATAGAAGATTCTGGGTGTTTTTATTGCAGTACCATGAGAATCTTCGGCATACTTGTTCTTTCATATTTAAGTTGAGAGTTTTTCTTTTTTTGAGGCAGAGTCTTGCTCTGTTGTCTAGGCTGGAGTGCGGTGGCAGGATCTTAGCTCACTGCAACCTCCACCTCCCGGATTCAAGCAATTCCCATGCCTCAGCCTCCAGAGTAGCTGAGATGACAGGTGCATGCCACCATGCCCGGCTAATTTTTGTATTTGCTAGAGATGGGGTTTCACTATGTTGGCCAGGCTGGTCTCGAACTTCTGACCTCAAGTGATCTCCTCTGCCTTGGCCTCCCAAAGTGCTGGGATTACAGGTGTGAGCCACTGTGCTGGCCTGAGAATTTTAAAACTTTAAGGCTAATAAGACCAATGTAAATAAGCCAAGTAAGAGCTCCTGTTATCAAAAGAATATAGAGTAATTTGGTTGGGTGCAGTAGCTTACACTTGTAATTCCAGCACTTTGGGAGGCTGAGGTGGGTAGATCACTTGAGATCAGGAGTTCGAGACCAGCCTGGCCAGCATGGTGAAACCCCATCTCTACTAAAAATGCAAAAATTAGCCATGCATGGTAGTGGGCATTTGTAATCCCAGCTACTTGGGAGGCTGAGGCAGGAGAATTGCTTGATCCTGGGAGGCAGAGGTTGCAGTAGGCCGAGATTGGGCTATTGCACTCCAGCCTGGATGTTGCAGTGAGACGCTGTCTCAATTTAAAAAAAAAAAAAAGAAAAAAAATTATTCAACAGAGAACTTCACCAACTGGGTGTTCTATCATTCAGTTCTGACACCCTCTACTGGATACTGTCTATAAAGACCCCACAGGTGAAAGGCCCACAAGGCAGCACCCTGCCATACACATACACTTCAGACACCAATTAAAGAAGTGTGACCTGGGGCCAGGTGTGATGGCTCACACCTGTAATCCCAGAGCTTTGGGAGGCCCAGGCAGGCGGATCACAAGGTCAGGAGTTCAAGAGCAGCCTAGCCTATATGGTGAAACCCCATCTCTACTAAAAATACAAAAAAATTAGCTGGATGTGGTGGCACTTGCCTGTAATCTCAGCTACTTGGGAGGCTGAGGCAGAACAATCACTTGAACTTGGGAGGTGGAGGGTGCAGTGAGCCAAGATCACACCATAGCACTCCAGCCTGGGACAGAGAGAAACTCTGTCTCAAAAAAAAAAAAAAAAAAAAGTGTGACCTGGGCTTCTCATTCATGGGACATAAGTTGGAGTTCCCATGACCCCCCTTGTTGGGTTTAATCATTTGCTAGGATGGCTCACACAACTCAGGGCAACACTTGTTGCATGAAATTTATAGGAGACCTTTGGTTCGAATTGAGCTCCTGCATTAGGCCCAACAGACCAACCCAAAATGGAGTCAATCATGCTAAAAGTTCCACGTCACCATGCTGAAACTAACTTTTTATCTGACTTTCCCAGGAATCAGGAGAGTGAGAGATGATAGCCAAATCCCCAAAGCCAGTTTTGTTTTTTTGTTTTTTTTTTTAAATGAGATGGAGTCTGGATATGTTTCCCAAGCTGGTCTTGAATTCCTGGGCTCAAGAGATCCTCCCACCTTAGCCTCCTGAGTAGGTGGGGCTACAGGTGCGTGCCAAGCCATACCTACCGAGACAGTTTCAAAGTGCGTGATAAGAAAGTCCCCTGTGCTTTCACCTTTCAAAGAAAGTAACTTTGAAACAACCAGTCTGCCTTTTGTTTTCTGTTTGTCTGTAAAACCGAGCTCCATGTCAGGCGCAGTGGCTCACACCTGTAATCCCAGCACTTTGGGTGGCCAAGGCAAGAGGACTGCTGAGCTCAGGAGTTCGAGACCAGCCTGGCCAACATGGTGAAACCCCACTGCTAAAATACAAAAAAAAAAAAATTAGCTGGGTGTGGTGGTGTGCACCTATAGTCCCAGCTACTTGGGAAGCTGAGGCAGGACAATCACTTGAACCCAGGAGGTGGAGATTGCAGTGAGCCAAGATCATACCACTGCATTCCAGCCCGGGCAACAGAGCAAGGCTGTATCTAAAAAAAGCACCGAGCTCCTCTGTCCAGCTTGTGGGAGCACCCATTTTATTTTATAGAATGAGGAGTTGCCTGATTCCAGAATTGAAAATAAAAACCAGTTAAGATCTTAACTAAATGTGTTGTTTTGTCCTGATACTTTACTTACATTTACCAGTTAATTATGAGAGATATAATTAAAGCTGGCGATAACGGATTAAGGCAAGGTTTCAGTGCACACGGAGCTTCCACGGCCCTCTGGGTGAGCCACCCTCCCACCACCTCCATGTCTTCAGCAATCCAGAAGTACACCAAATCTCTCATTCAACAGTCTCACTCTGTCACCCAGGCTTGGAGGGCAGTGGTGCCTGGTTCACTGCAACCTTCACCTCCTGGGCTCAAATGATCCTCCCGCCTCAGCCTCCCAAATAGCTGGGAGTACATGCACGCACCACCATGCCCAGCTAATTTTTGTATTTTTTGTAGAGATGGGATTTCACTGTGTTGGCCAGACTGGTCTCGAACTCCTGACCTCAAGACGTCCACCCACATCAGCCTCCCAAAGTGCTAGGATTACAGGCATGAGCCACTGCACCTGGCCTCATTCAAGGGATTTTTTTTTTTTTTTTTTGAGATGAAGTTTCACTCCTGTTTGCCCAGTCTGGAGTGCAATGGCACGTTCTCAACTCTTCACAATCTCTGCCTCCCAGGTTCAAGCCATTCTCCTGCCTCAGCTTCCTGAGTAGCTGGGATTACCGGCATGCGCCACCATGCCCAGCTAATTTTGTATTTTTAGTAAAGATGGGGTTTTACCATGTTGGCCAGGCTAGTCTTGAACTCCTGACCTCAGGCGATCCGCCTGCCTCAGCCTCCCAAAGTGCTGCAATTACAGGCGTGTGCCACCGCATCTGACCTCAAGGGATTTTACAACACTTAGTCTCCAGTCCTCTCTCCACCTTTGCTGGGGGTTTGGTGATTGGGCTGAAGTTCCAGCCCTCTAATCCTCTAATCACTTGGTCTGTCTGGTGACTTGCTCCCCTCTTAGGTATTTCGGGGCCCCACACTAAGTCACCTCAGAAGCATAAACTCAGGTGTTATCAAAGAAATTCACTGTGAATAACAAAAGACACTCCTGTGGCTCATGGCATTCCCAAAGATATTCAGAGCTTTTATGACAGGAACCCAGGACAAAGACAGGTGTATTTTGTATTTCATATTATGCCACAGTATATAACAACAAGCTCTAAGAGAAGGAAATTCAGGTCAATCTAAAGTTGAAACCTATATACTTTTTAAAGTTAAATGTATTGAAGGTAAAGTAAATAGAAGGCTGGGTGCAGTGGCTTACACCTGTAATCCCAACACTTTGGGAGGCCAAGGCGGGCATATATCCTGAGGTCAGGAGTTCCACACCATCCCAGCCAAACATGGTGAAATCCCAGCTCTACTAAAAAATACAAAAATTAGCTGGGCATGATGGCAGGCAATTGTAATCCCAGCTACTTGGGAGTCGGAGGCAGGAGAATCACTTGAACCCGGGAGGCAGAGCTTGCAGTAGGTTGAGATTGTGGCACTGCACTCCAGCTTGGTCGACAGAGCAAGACTCTGTCTCAAAAACAAACAAACAAAAGTAAATACAGGCCAGATGTAGTGGCTTGCACCTATAATCCCAACTTTGGGAGGCTGAGGCCGGTAGATCACCTGAGGTCAGGAGTTCGAGGCCAGCCTGGCCAACGTGGTAAAACCCCATCACTACTAAAAATACAGAAATAGCCGGGTGTGATGGTGCACACCTATAATCCCAGCTACTCGAGAGGCTGAAGCACAAGAATCACTTGAATCTGGGAGGCAGAGGTTGCAGTGAGCTGAGATCACGCCATTGCACTACAACCTGGGTGACAGAATGAGATTGTCTCAAAAAAAAAAAAAAGTAAATACAATTAAATTCACTCTATAGGTGTGTGCAATAATGTACACAATAATGTAAACACTACTACAGCCAAAAAGATATAGAACATTTCCATCACCCCGAAAAAGCTCCCCCATGTCACTTTGTATTCTCATCCAAAACACCACAGGATATGTTTGTAAAGGTCTTTCTCTTCAAAGAGGGAAAGGGCAGGTTGGGTTTTATGCCTCCCAGGGTCTGTATTATGCAAGAAAGTCATATTCAGCAGGTTTTGGGGGAAGCTGTACACATTTATGGCGGTGTTGACCGCATGTGCAATGGGTGAACATATAGGTAACATACATCCCCCATGCTTACTTTGGGGCAAGGTTATGTGAGATGCATTTGAACCAGAGCAACTCCATCTTGTTTAGGGGCTGGGTAAAATAAGGCTGAGATTGATACAGGAGTTAAGAAGAATTTACTTAAGCAGACAGTGAGGGCACACAAGTCTTCTGTAAGGTTTTCTTTTTAATTAAAAGCAGTCCCAGATCACTTTCCTTTCTCGGCCTCCCAAAGTGCTGGGATTACAGGCATGAGCCACTGCACCCAGACTTTAGTTTTTCTTCTTTTGAGGCAGAGTCTTGCTCTGTTGCCCAGGTAGGAGTGCAGTGATGCCATCATGGCTTACTGCAGCCTCCAACTCCTGAGATCAAGCGATCCTCCCAACTCAGCCTCTTGAGTAGCTGGGACAACAGGCATACACTACCACACCCAACTAATTTTCTTTTTTTAAGAGGCAGGGGCCAGGCGAGGTGGCTGTTTCTGTTGTTTTGCTATGCATCCAGGACTTGGTCATCTCACTCAGGAGTAACCAGCTTCTGTGAAAACCAACTGATGTTGAAAAATACACATTCACCCACAAAACTACAGTGTTATTTTACAGTGAAGGGAGTAGTATGTTCTTAAGATTCTTAATCCCTCCATAAATGGTTAGTCATCTGTAAAATGGTGATAACTGTTTCCACTTCATGGAGTTTTGTATGAATTACACAACTAATACTATACTTACAAAATTCCTAGTGCCTCATATACAGTGTACTTAGTAACTACTAATATTTGTATCCCCTAGGATTATTATTACTCCTAGTATTGAAGACATGTTACTTTAATCACTTGAGTACCTTAATTCCTTTCTCTCCCTTGGTTTTTTTTTTTGAGACAGAGTCTCACTCTGTCACCCATGTTGGAATGCAGTGGCACGATCTTGTCTCACTGCAACCTCTGCCTGGATTCAAGTGATTCTCCTGCCTCAGCCTCAGGAGTAGCTGCGACTATAGGTGTGGGCCACCACAACTGGTTAACTTTTGTATTTTTTTAGTAGAGATGGGGTTTCGCCATGTTGGCCCGGCCAGTCTCAAAGTCCTGGCCTCAGGTGATCCACCAGCATGGGCCTCTCAAAATGCTGGGATTACAGGCATGAGCCACAATGCCCAGCCAGAAACCAGGTCTCTTAAAACAAACAAAAACCCCTAAATATTGACAGTGTCATCTATGGACCAGGATATAACCCACATTAAAATGATGGTTTGTGAGGGTTGGCAGGAGTATAGTGTATGTCAACCAAAAACATAACAAATGTGTGATCCAATTATAATAGCAATTATGGGAGAAGCTGTCAGTGATTGATACGGAGTTATAAAAGAGAAGACTCAATTTTATACAGGCTCTTCAAAAGATCATAACCCTGCTATGGGAGGTGAGAGTCCTCTAGACACCAAAAACGTGGAGAGAAATCTCCATGTTGAGGCCCAGATTAAACATCTCCCATCAAAGTGGAACTTGTGAAATGTCCTAAGACACGTAAGGCCGTCCCCAGGGGCCCTGACAATAAAAGGTTTCCAGAACACGAGAGGAATTACTCTGGGAGGACCTTTCACATTGAAGCTGTGCAGTAGGAAATGTATAATTTGGCATCTGGTTCATCCATTCGTTTCTCATTGATGTCGTTCATCTGGGCTTGCAAAGGTCAAACATCTGCCCTTTGAATGTCCTCTCTCCCTCTCGCGCAGGAAACACCCACATGTGGATCCTTGTTTAAAGGAGAAAGTCCTAGTCCTGGGCTTTCAGTGCGGTGGATGTTATTAGGCCTGGGTTTGCATCCTGTTTTTTACCATGACAAATCATATATGCCCTTAAGCATTCCTGCTCTCGGTCCAAGCTTCCTGCGTGAGAATACTGCGGTCCTGCTTTCAGGCAGTGTGAATGACCACCGCTCGCTGGCTGCTGTGACACCCATCGTCCCGCGAGAGCGCCCTAGCTGGGCCCCAGTGCACTGGAGGCCGAGCCTGCTCGGGCGGGCGCCCGCCCCTCCCACAGGCCGGCGCCGGAGCCGGTGCTGGTGCCGACCTAACGCGGGGCGCTGTCATCGCCCAGCGAGGCCTCTGCGGGTGCGGGGGTCGCTGCAGGGCCGGGTCACCTGCCGAGGAGCTCAGGCCGCGCAAGAATCGGATCCCGGAAGCCGCGCGCGCCGCCCGCCATGAGCGGCTCCCTGCGGCCGGGCCCCAGCCGCTGGCGGCAGGCGGCCAGCGTAGTGCTGGCGGCTGGCTGGACGCGCCCGGGGACCGCCATCCAGCCTTCGCCCCCGCCGCCCGCCGAGGGCTTCCGGCTGCTGCTGCTGCAGCGCTCCGGGCGACAAGGCTTCATGCCCGGCGCGCACGTCTTCCCAGGCGGAGTGCTGGACGCGGCTGACCGCTCGGCGGACTGGCTGGGTCTCTTCGCGCCGCACCACGGGCCGCCGCGCTTCGGCCTGGGCCCGGCACCAGTCCGCCGCGCCGCCTTCCCGTCGCTGCCCCACGTTGCCGGCGACAGCAACGCCGACAGCACCTGGACGCTGCCTGAGGACGTCGCCTTCCGCATCTGCGCCGTGCGCGAGGCCTTCGAGGAGGCGGGCGTGCTACTGCTGCGGCCCAGGACTTCCCCGCCAGACCCAGCGTCCGGGCCCGGCCTAGCCCTCGAGCCGCCGCCCGGCCTGGCCGCCTGGCGCGCCCGCGTGCGCCGGGACCCGAGCCACTTCCTGCGGCTGTGCGAGCACCTCGACTGCACGCCCGACATCTGGGCGCTGCACGACTGGAGCGGCTGGCTCACCCCTTTCTGGCGCGGCGGCACTCGCCGCTTCGACACAGCCTTCTTCCTGTGCTGCCTGCGCGAGCCGCCGCCCGTCTACCCCGACTTGGCGGAGGTGGTGGGCTGCCAGGTAGGGTCTACTCACGGCCAGGCTGGGGACCCCGGGGACGTGAGAGGGAGGGCCCCTCCAGGCAGCCCAGGCCTTCCAGGGACCCCCCGCATAGGCCGAGCCCAGAGAGGTTAATCAGCCAGGAACGCCTGGATGGGCAGGAAACTCTCACCCCACTAGACCAAAGCCATGCCCTTGGTGAAGCATTCTCTGCTTTCCCAGGCTTTGGGCTCTCAAGGCCTGGAGCCTGTCTCCACGTGGTTCCTCCAGCGGCGCCACTGCGGAGACCCAGCCAGCTCTGCAGAGCACTGATCAGACACCAGACTCTGTCCTAAGCACTTGTACTTGTCTAAACATACTTCATCTTCACAGCCGTTTAATTTGGTTTTCGTGGAGAGCTGACTTAATAGGATTTCAGTCTTACTATTTTTATTTATTTTTTTGGTACAGATAGGGATCTTGTCTCTCAGTGTTGCCCAGGCTGGTCTCCAGCTTCCGGGCTCAAGTGATTCTCCAATCTCAGCTTCCCGGGTAGCTGGGCCCACAGGCACCTGCAAACACTCTTGACTAATTTTTTTTGTGTGTTTGTTTGTTTGGTTTTTTTTGTAGAGACCAGATCTCGCTGTGTTGCTCAGGCAGGTCTTGAACTCCTGGTCTCAAGCGACTGTCCAGCCTCAGCCTCCCAAAGTCTTGGGAATTATTGGCATATGCTACTGTGCTTGGCCAGTTTAAGTCTTTTAAAATTTATTGGCCAGTACAGTGACTGACACCTATAATCTCAGGTTTTTGGAAGAGCAAGGCCGGAGGATCGATTTAGCTCAGGAGCTCAAGACCTGCCTGGACTGTAACATACTAAGACCTCATATCTACAAAAAATTTTTAAAATTAGCTGGGCGTGGTGGTGTGCGCGCTTGTGGTTCCTGTTACTGAGGAAGCTGAGGTGGGAGGATCACTTGAGCCTGGGAGGTTGAGGCTGCGGCGAGTCATGATCGCACCACTGCACTTCAGTCTGGATGACAGAGTGAGACTTGTCTCAAAAAAAAAAATCATTGAGACTTGTTTTATGGCCATGAATATAGTCTGTCTTGGTGAATGTTCCCTTTGCACCTAAGAAGAATATGTATTCTGTTGTTTGTTGGTATTTTTGTAAAAACATCAAATTAGGTTGAATTGTTCCATAGCATCTTGCAAGTCTTTTTTTTTCTTTTTTTTTTTTGAGACAGAGTCTTGCTCTGTCGTCCAGGCTGGAGTACAGTGGCGTGATCTCAGCTCACTGCAACCTCACCTCCCTGCCTCAGCCTCCTCAGTAGCTGGGATTACAGGCACCCACCACCATGCCCAACTAACTTTTGTATTTTTAGTAGAGACGGGGTTTCACCGTGTTGGTCAGGCTGGTCTCGAACTCCTGACCTCAGGTGATCCACCTGCCTGGGCCTCCCAAAGTGCTGGGATTACAGGCGTGAGCCACCATGCCCAGCCAGTCTTGCAGGTCTTCTACATCATTTCCGTATTTCATCAGATGCTGAGAGCAGAATGCGGACATCTTCAACTAATAATCGTGGATCTGTCTTTTTCACCTTTTAGTTTTATCAGATTTGGCTTCATGTATTTTGAAGTTCCCATGTAAGGTACTAACTGCATCCACATTTAGGACTTTTAAAAGTTCATGGATTAACTCTTTGATGATTATGAAATATCCTTCTTTATTCCTAGTAATAATCTTTATTCTGAAATCTGAAGTTTACTCTGTTTGAGATTAATATAGCTATTTGACCTTCTTTTGATTCATGTTAGTATATTTTTCCATCCTTTTTTTTTTCTTTTTTTTTTTTGAGACGGAGTTTCGCTCTTGTTACCCAGGCTGGAGTGCAATGGAGCGATCTCGGCTCACTGCAACCTCCGCCTCCTGGGTTCAGGCAATTCTCCTGCCTCAGCCTCCTGAGTAGCTGGGATTACAGGCACGCACCACCGTGCCCAGCTAATTTTTTGTATTTTTAGTAGAGACGGGGTTTCACCATGTTGACCAGGATGGTCTCGATCTCTTGACCTCGTGATCCACCCGCCTCGGCCTCCCAAAGTGCTGGGATTACAGGCGTGAGCCACCGCGCCCAGCTTATTTTTCCATCCTTTTAAACTATTTGTGTCTCTATATTTAAAGTGTGTTTCTGGCTTGACACAGTGGCTCACGCCTATAATCCCAACACTTTGGGAGGCCAAGGAGGGCAGATCACCTGAGGTCAGGAATTTGAGACCAGCCCAGCAACATAGCAAAACCCCATCTCTAGTAAAAATACAAAAATTAACCTAGTGGAGACGGGAGAATCTCTTGAACCTAGGAGGCGGAGGTTGCAGGGAGCCAGGATGATCATTCCAGCCTCCTGGGTGACAGAGCGAGACTCCATCTCAAAAAAAAAAAAAAAAAAGGCCAGGCGTGGTGGCTCTTGCCTGTAATCCCAGCACTTTTCGAGGCTGAGGTGGGCGGATCATAAGGTCAGGAGATTGAGACCATCCTGACCAACATGGTGAAAACCCCCGTCTGTACCAAAAAATACAAAAAATTAGCTGGGTGTGGTGGTGCAGGCTTGTAATCCCAGCTACTCAAGCTGAGGCCGAAGAATCCCTTGAACCAGGAGGTGGAGGTTGCAGTTCGCCAAGATCGCGCCACTGCATTCCAGCCTGGAGACAGAGCTAGGCTCCGTCTCAAAAAAAATCAGTTAATTGAATTAAAAATAAAACGTGTTTCTTATAGGCAGCATATAGTCTTGCTTTTTATCCAGTATAAAAACTTTTGCTTTTTATTTGGAGTGTTTATTTACATTTGTTATTGTCAATAAGGTTAGATTCAAATCTACCATCTTGCTGCTCATTTTTTGTTCTCATCTATTTGGACTGTTTTTCCTATGACTGTTTTATTTCCATTATTAACTTATTAACTATATCTCTTTGTAATTGCTCTAAAATTTGCAATATACATGTTTCATTTCATTTATAGTTAGAACCTTTCAACATTATGCTTGTTTTTTCCCTCCTGTGTTTTATACTATTGTCAGACATCTGACTTTTATTATAAATTTTACACTCTGATTATTTTTGCTTTAGACTATCAAGGTTTTTTTTTTTTTTTAGACACAATTTTACTCCTGTTGCCCAAGCTGGACTGCAATGGAGCGATCTGGGCTCACCACAACCTCCGCTTCCTGGGTTCAAGTGATTCTCCTGCCTCAGCCTCCCAAGTAGCTGGGACTACAGCATGTGCCACCACACCCGGCTAATTTTTTGTATTTTTAGTAGAGATAGGGTTTCTCCATGTTGGTCAGGCGGGTCTCAAACTCCCGACCTCAGGTGATCCACCAGCCTCAGCCTTCCAAAGTGCTGGGATTACAGGCGTGAACCCCCGCCCTTGGCCTAGATCATCAATCTTAATGAGAAAAAATGTCGTATGTTTACCTGCATATTTACTTTTTTTTTTTTTAGATGGAATCTCACTCACTCAGGCTGGAGTGAGGTGGTGCGATCTCGGCTCAGTGCAATCTCCGCCTCCTGGGTTCAAGCAATTCTCCTGCCTCAGACTTCGAAGTAGCTGGGATTACAGGTGCCTGCCACCATGCCTGGCTAATTTTTCTATTTTTAGTAGAGACGAGGTTTCACCATGTTGGCCAGGCTGGTCTTGAACTCCTGACCTCAGGTGATCCACCCACCTCAGCCTCCTGAAGTGCTAGGATTACAGGCATGAGCCACCGCACCCGGCCATGCCTTGCAATTTTTTTAATTGAATATTGGATATTGGACTTTATGTTGTTCAGTGCTGGATTTTGTCAATTCCTTAAAGAGTATTGGCTGGGTGCAGGGGCTTAATCCTGTAATTCTAGCCCTTTGGGAGGCCGAGGTGGGCGGATCACGAGGTCAGGAGTTTGAGACCAGCCTTGCCAACATGGTGAAACCCCATCTCTACTAAAAATACAAAAAAAAAATTAGCTGACCCCTGTAATCCTAGCTACTTGGGAGGCTGAAGCAGGAAAATCGCTTGAATCCAGGAGGCAGAGGTTGCAGTGAGCTGAAATTGTGCCACTGCACTCAAGTCTGGGTGACAGAGCGTGACTCTGTCTCAAAAAAAAAAAAAAAAAGAAAGAAAAGAAATGAAAAAAGAGAGTATTGGACTTTTCCTAGCAGGCAGTTAAGTGATTGCAAATTACCTTAATGGTCTTGAGGTTTAATTTTAAATAATTTTAGCATGTGTCTATATAGCCTTTATTCTTTATTCTAGAGCTAATTTAGCTTCCCCCCAACTTTTTTTTTTTTTTTTTTTTTGAGACAGAGTCTCACTCTTTCACCCAGGCTGGAGTGCAGTGGTGCAATCTTGGCTCACTGCAACCTCTGCCTCCCTAGTTCAAGTGGTTCTTGTGCCTCAGCCTCCCGAGTAGCTATGATTACAGGCATGCACCACCATGCCTGGCTAATTTTTGTATTTTTAGAAGAGATGGGATTTTACCATGTTGGTCAGGCTGGTCTTGAACTCCTGACCTCAGGTGATCAGCCCGCCTCTGCCTCCCAAAGTGGTGGGCTTACAGACATGAGCCACTGCACCTGGCCATTAGCTGCACTTCTAAATGTGTAACCCTTATGAGGTCTACTTGAGTGCTGTTTATATTCAACATGATCTCTCCACTGTGATTGGAAAGAATTCCGGTAATCCTTGGCCCCAGGTGAGCTCTGGGAGTTTAATCTTAAAGCTCTCAGGTAATTGTTCTTTCTTCAGAAATCATTCCTTCCTTGTGCATACAGTGGTAATTAAAATAATAATAATATGAAAAAAAAGAGGCCACATTCTTTCCTGGTCTCATATGGTTTCACCTTATGCATGCATAGATTAAGTGTTTAGCAGAGATTCAAGGGCGCCCTACACAGAGTTCTGGAGCTCTCCTCTGTAGGTCTTTCCTCTCAGGTACAGCTTTATTCTTGGTTTCTCTCTTCATGATTTCAGTTACCCTCAGTCAATCAAGGTCTGAAAATATTAAGATATTGAGAGAGAGAGAGAGACCACATTCACTTTTATTACAGGAATTGTTATCATTGTTCTAGTTTATTATAAATTATTGTTAATCTCTTACTGGGCCTAATTTTTCTGTCAAACTTTATCATGGGTGTATTTGTGTAGGAAGGGCATAGTTGGTATAAGGCTCAGCACTTCCTTAGTTTCAGGCAGTCACTAGGGATCTGGAAAAGTATTCCTCTTGCCTAAGGGGAGACTTCTGTACACTGCTTCCCAAATTCTGCTGTGTGGGATTCCCAAACTTCAAGCTGTGTCTCAAGCCAGTGAAAATCCCGGGGTCTGATTAGACTCTTGCTCCCTGGGTTGCAGTCTGGAAATTCCCTTTAATCAGTAACCCTGGCCATGATAGAACTTGCTGCCCACCACAGCCTCCCAGGTGGCTGGGATTACAGGTGTGAGCCACTGCACTCAGCAGTAAAGCGTTGCATTTGAAACAGTGCTTTGCTAGTAAGAAGTAACCAGTAAGTGATAAGGTATTGTAACCTGTGGTCTGGACTAACCTAAACAGTTTGGATTAAGTGGGTTGATGCCGGCCATTTAACCCTTTGTCTTCGTTGTTATCACTGAACTCATATGGTTGCCTTGGAAATAACAGAGCGAGGTTGGGTGGTCCTTTGAGGCCCAGAGCTCTGTTTTTCAAATGCAGTTTTGGCCAACTGCAGAATGATTAGGGGTCTCGCTGAACTCTTAGATTGCTGGGTGCATACCAGGGCCCTGGGAATGTGAAGTCTTCACTGGCTTCTCAGTCAATATTTAAGCAATAAGAGCTTGCAAACCTTTGACCTACAGTCATCCAAAGCAGAAATCAGTTCCGAATCCCAGGGGTTGTGGGTGAGAATCAGTTTCTTCTAGGTGTATAAGTGGATATTTAGTAAACCAACTAAAGAACAACCCTTTGAGGTTATTCCATATCCATTGAATCAGCTCTTTATCTAAATGTCTATGGAAGGCAGGCTCAGGAAGAAGAGGAGGTTGTAGAATGAAGCCACTGAAGTTTACTGGGCAAACACTGGCTGGCTGAAACCCTACCAAGTTACTACTCTCAACTACAGGCTGAGTCATGCCTGGTGGCTTCCTGAAAGCTGCTGCTGCTCCTGATGCTTCACTGCCGTTGTACCGCGTGGCATACATCACAAAGCATTTTGGTTGCTGAAGTCCCCTTAGGGCCTAAGAGAGCTTTGTGGTGTCCATCATCATATCCTCAGGATCTAGCCAAATACTCATTTCCCGAAGGAATGAACAGGCACCACATTCTCAATCTTCTGTGATGAGTATACCCTTCAGAGTCTTTCTTCTTTCAGCAGTGACCAGAACCACCTTGTCCTCTCTGCATCTCCCACCTTTTATGCTGAACAGCTGTCCCAGGTCAAGCCTCAGGAGTCTGCCCTATTTTCTTTACTAGTTCTGAGGATCAGTGTCCTGATAAGTAACCTCTTAAGAGGATCAACCCAGCTTTCTTCACTGAATCCTGTCATGTTGTCGGAGGGGTCTCGCAGGGCACATTAAGAAATTCATTTTACACTTCCTTTTTTTTTTTTTTTTGAGACGGAGTTTCGCTCGTTACCCAGGCTGGAGTGCAATGGAGCGATCTCGGCTCACCGCAACCTCCACCTCCTGGGTTCAGGCAATTCTCCTGCCTCAGCCTCCTGAGTAGCTGGGATTACAGGCAGGTGTCACCGTGCCCAGCTAATTTTTTGTATTTTTTTTTTTTTTTTTTTTTTTTTGAGACGGAGTTTCGCTCTTGTTACCCAGGCTGGAGTGCAATGGCGCGATCTCGGCTCACCGCAGCCTCCGCCTCCTGGGTTCAGACAATTCTCCTGCCTCAGCCTCCTGAGTAGCTGGGATTACAGGCACGCACCACCATGCCCAGCTAATTTTTTGTATTTTTAGTAGACACGGGGTTTCACCATATTGACCAGGATGGTCTCGATCTCTTGACCTCGTGATCCACCCGCCTCGGCCTCCCAAAGTGCTGGGATTACAGGCGTGAGCCACCGCGCCCGGCAATTTTTTGTATTTTTAGTAGAGAAGGGGTTTCACCATGTTGACCAGGATGGTCTCGATCTCTTGACCTCGTGATCCACCCGCTTCGGCCTCCCAAAGTGCTGGGATTACAGGCGTGAGCCACTGTGCCCGGCCCATTTTACACTTTCAATTCTACCTTAGGTACTGGCCTAACTAGCTCAAGCCTCACACTGTCTATGGCATAAACCTTAGGAAACCTTGCCTTTGTCTTTCACAGTGGTCATCTCCATCAGAGGCGACTGAAAGTTTCTTATCAAAAGAAATTTGGTTGGCACCCCCACAGTTCTACGAAGTGAGAAGACTTGCAAACTTTGCCTCTCTCTCTGACTTGCACAGATTTTGCTTAGATCGTGCATTAGAAGGACCGGAAAGGTGGCTGCCGATCATCTTGTTAACTGCTGATGGGACACTCCACATTTTACCAGGTAAATCAGTGAAGCCTCAGTGCTTTCGTTAGTATTCACATTCAGTGCCCCAGGCTGCATGGCAGTATTGCCCAACAGAAACAGGAATTACAGCCTGTGTTTTATAGTCTAGACGGTATTAGCTAGAGAAGATCAAAGGTTATAAAATAATCCATGTTACTTATTATAACCAGAAATTCTGCATAATGTCATATACATACACATACATTTATATTAGTATATTTCCTAGACATTGACAAAGGTCTTTCTCGTGTAATTTCTCACTTTTTTGCATTTTAAGTTTGAATTATGAGAACTCATAAGTTGTCACCTAATTTGAATTAGGGAGCTTGTTGATGGTCAGTTGCTGTGGGGTGAGCACAGGATGGAGTTTTCATAGCAGTGGCAGTTTAGAGTAGGGCTTTGAGACCTGTTGTCACGGCTGCCTGCTTAGTTCCTACAAACAGTGATAAGGTTTGTGACTCAGGACCGGGCACAGTGGCTCACACCCAGCACTTTGGGAGGCCGAGGCAGGTGGATCACTTAAGGTCAGGAGTTTAAGACCAGCCTGGCCAACATGGTGAAACTCTGTCTCAACTAAACATACAAAAAATATACGTTAGCCAGGCGTGGTGGCACACGCCTGTAATCCCTGCTACTCAGGAGGCCGAGGCAGGAAAATCGCTTGAACCCAGGAGGTGGAGGTTACAGTGAGACAAGATCGTGCCACTGCACTCCAGCCTGGGTAACGGAGTGAGATTCTTTCTGTCTCAAAAAAATAATAAAAAAAAAGAAGTTACTCAACCTACAGGGGGGAAATTTAGCAGTTTTGATGGAATTTCTCTAAACCTGAAGGTAATCGATCAGAATAGCCTACTTTGAAACACCAAAAGTATGTGGATATCAAGGCCAATCTTAATATCAATATTGAATAGAATAGAGTCATGAACTAGTATAAAAGTTACAGTTCACAGTGAAAACATACCAGTCACAGATGTTTATGAGCCTAAAGAAAACTCTTGGCTGGGGAGTTGTGAGGGGATATTAAAAACACAAGAAAGAGGGGGGCGCAGTAGCTCACGCCTGTAATCCCAGCACTTTGAGAGGCCAAGGTGGGTGAATCATTTGAGGTCAGGAGTTCGAGACCAGCCTGGTCAACATGGTGAAACCTGTCTCTACTAACAATACAAAAATAAGCCAGGCATGGTGGTGGGCACCTGTAATCCCAGCTACTCGTGAAACTGAGGCATGAGAATCGCTCAAGCCTGGGAGGCAGAGGTTGCAGTGAGCCCCAATTGCGCTACTGCAGTCTAGCCTGGGCAACAGAGCGAGACTCCATCTCAAAAAAAAAAAAAACAAAAAAAAACAAATAAAGAAATACTGATTTAACAGCTATCTTAGTTCCAAACATATGAAATAGATCAAAATAAATACTGATTGGTATGTCACTAATATATCAGAGTGATTTATACAATAATACTAGAAAGAATTAAAATTGTATCCATTTTGCCATGGTGAAAAATAATTTTGTATTTAAAATTAAATCAATTTTTTTCCTTTTTCAGGTGATGAGCTATACTTAGAAGATTCAGACTTTTTTGAAAATCTTATGTCTACTGAAAAAAAGACTGAAGAAATCATGAAGGAAGGCAAGCAATTTCACCGGATAGTGATATATGGTCGCCATCTTTATGACATCCACGTGACTGTTCAGTCAAAGTATAAACACGTTTATCCTAAGAACTCTGTACTAAGTAAGAGCCATTTGTAGGGTGCTCGAGCTTGTTTGTAAACTGGCTTACTTGAAGTCCTCATGAATAATGAGGGTTGAATTTCACTTGCTTGAAACCTAAGTAAGTTTGTGCCTATAAAAGTTATTGTAGGCTGGGTGTGATGGCTCATGCCTGTAATCCCAACACTTTGGGAGGCCAAGACAGGTGGATCATGAGGTCAGGAGTTTGAGACCAGCCTGAACAACACAATGAAACCCCATCTTTACTAAAAATACAAAAATTAGCTGGGCGTGGTGGCACATGCCTGTAATACCAGCTACTCAGAGGCTGACACAGGAGAATCACTTGAAACCAGGAGGCGGAGGTTGCAGTGAGCCGAGATGGCGCCATTGCTCTCCAGCCTGGGTGACAGAACGAGACTCCATCTCAAAAGATAAAATAAAAAAGTTACTGTAATGCAGTATTTCTTTTCTTTTTTTTTATTTTGAGACAGAGTCTCACTCTTGCCTAGAGCCCAGGCTGGAGTTCAGTGGCTCAAACTCGGGTCACCACAACCCCTACCTCATGGGTTCAAGCGATTTTCCTGCCTCAGCCTCCTGAGTAGCTGGGACTACAGGTGTGTGCCACCACGACCGGCTAATTTTTTATTTTTAGTAGAGACAGAGTTTCACCATGTTGGCCAGGCTGGTCTTGAACTTCTGACCTCAGGTGATCTGCTTGCCTTGGCCTCCCAAAATACTGGGATTACAGGCGTGAGCCACTGCACCCAGCATGGTGTTTCTTATGTCACGTGTTTTAGGGTGCTTTCTTGCTTATTTTATTCTTTAAATCTTACAGTATGCCACATGTATGAAGTTTATAAAGTATTAATGATCTTGTTAACCAAAACAAGAACATGATTTCACAAGGGTTCCTACTTCTGTATTATTATTTCAAAAATTTAAATAACATGTTCTGCTGCTATTATGGTTCTTGCTGTCTACTGTATTAGCACCTTCCCTCATGTGCTTTGGAGGTTGATGAATTTGTGAGACTTTCTGCTGGAATTACTTTAAGGGTGTCTTATTAGATGGTGAAAAGCAGACTCAGACACCCATCAAGTGACCATGTCATTGTTTTTTTGCTATTTTTTTTTTTTTTGAGACGGAGTTTCGCTCTTGTTACCCAGGTTAGAGTGCAATGGCGCGATCTCAGCTCACCGCAACCTCCGCCTCCTGGGTTCAGGCAATTCTCCTGCCTCAACCTCCCGAGTAGCTGGGATTACAGGCACGCGCCACCATGCCCAGCTAATTTTTTGTATTTTTAGTAGAGACGGGGTTTCACCATGTTGACCAGGGCTATGTTTTTAGCTTAATGATTAAGATACAATTCTTTTTAAAATCACATGGCATTAGTTACTGTGTTTCCCAAATTAAAAATCTATTTTTGTTAACATTTTATTTTATTGTATTTTTTTGAGACAAAGTCTCACTCTGTCACCCAGGCTGGAGTGCAGTATGGCAATCTCAGCTCACTGCAACCTCCGCCTCCTGATATCCCTGCCTCAGCCTCCTGAGTAGCTGGGATTACAAGCACCAGCCACCACGCCCAGCTAATTTTGTTTTTTGAGATGGAGTCTTGCTCTGTCCCGATCTCGGCTCACTGCAACCTCCACCTCCCGGTTCAAGCGATTCCCCTGCCTCAGCCTCCTCAGTAGCTGGGACTACAGGCACATGCCACCACACCTGGCTAATTTTTTTTTAAATTTTTATATTTTAGTTGAGACAGGGTTTCACCATGTTGGCCAGGATGGTCTCAATCTCCTGACTTCATGATCCACCCGCCTCAGCCTCCCAAAGTGCTGGGATTACAGATGTGAGCCACCGTGCCCAGCCTAATTTTTATATTTTTAGTAGAGATGGGGTTTCACCATATTGTCCAGGCTGGTCTCGAACTCCTGACCTCAGGTGATATACCTGCCTCGGCCTCCCAAAGTGCTGGGATTACAGGCGTGAGCCACGTCTAGCCCAGTTAACATTTTAAAGAAACACAAAGCCATAACAAAAACCCATCATTGTTTGTGTTCCAGAGCATTAATGAATATAAAGAGGTTAGAAATGTAGTGTTTGATTAATGATACTTATTTTTACTATGTTTAATATGAGTGATTTTTCATCATCTTTAAAGAGGAATGTTTATTGATTAAAGGTGAGAAATGATAGTTAAGACCTTTTACTGTATTATGCATTGTACAACTGATCTCATTTTTCATGAAATGCCTTAGTTTTCCTACTACAACATAAATACAATGATGAATAAAGTTTATGTGCATTATTTAATCCTGATTACAGAACTACATCTAGAGCAGCTGGCCTCAGCCTGGGCACTTTCACTCTAGGGAACATTTGGCTATGTTCAGAAACATTTTTGCTTGTTGAAACTGGGGACAGAGTGGATGAGGTGGGGCAGTATGCTACTACCATCTCGTCGGGGGAGGCCAGGGATGCAGTTCAACAGCCTGCAATGCATGGTCTCACCACCCACAACAAAGAATTACCTGACCAAGGGTGAGATACCCGATCAAAAGTAAAATCTATTTTTCCTCAATAAATGGTTCCAATATGCAAATTTTGAGAACCACAGATACTGTTATTCTGTCTGCTTTTTAAATCTACAAAAATGGGAAATTATGTTCCATTAAAAAAAAAAACAAAGTTGGCTGGGCACAATGACTCACGCCTGTAATCCCAGCACTTTGGGAAGCAGAGGCAGGCGGATCACCTGAGGTCAGGAGTTCAAGACCACCCTAGCCAGCATGGTGAAATCCCATGTCTACTAATAATACAAAAAAATTAGCCAGGCGTGGTGGTCTCAGCTACTTGGGAGGCTGAGGCAGGAGAATCGCTTGAACCTGAGAGGCGGCGGTTGCAGTGATCTGAGATTGCACTCCAGTCTGGGTGACAAGAGCAAAACACTGTCTCAAAAAAAAAAAAACAAACTATAGCCGGGCGCGGTGGCTCACGCCTGTAATCCCAACACTTTGGGAGGCCGAGGCGGGTGCATCACGAGGTCAAGAGATCGAGACCATCCTGGTCAACATGGTGAAACCCCATCTCTACTAAAAATACAAAAAATTAGCTGGGCATGGTGGCGCATGCCTGTAATCCCAGCTACTCAGGAGGCTGAGGCAGGAGAATTGCCTGAACCCAGGAGGTGGAGGTTGCGGTGAGCCGAGATCACGCCATTGCACTCCAGCCTGGGTAACAAGAGCGAAACTCCGTCTCAAAAAAAAAAAAAAAAAACCATAAAAATTATTATTGTCTTTTGGATTTTTTTTTTTTTTTTTTTTGAGATAGAGTCTCACTCTGCTGCCCAGGCTGGAGTGCAGTGGCGCAATCTCAGCTCACTGCAACCTCTACCTCTTGGGTTCAAGCGATTCTTGTGCTTCAGCCTTCTGAGTAGCTGGGATTACAGGCGCAGGTCACCATGCCTGGCTAATTTTTGTATTTTTAGTAGAGACAGTTTCACCATGTTGACCAGGCTGGTCTTGAACTCTTGACCTCAGGTGATCTGCCTACTTCAGCCTCCTGAAGTGCCTGGGATTATAGGCATGAGCCACCATGCCCAGCCTAGCTTTGTTATTTGACTCTCAAAGATTACTAGATATTGCAACTGGAAGGGACCTCGGTGAACACCATGATTTTGCCAGTGAGAAAACAGACATGCAGCTTGTTAGTGCCACACCAACTCCCTCTTCACTGGACTTGCCATGGCTCAGTGGGTGATATTAGAAGATGTCATGATAAAGTAATATGACTGGTTTTCCTTCACAGAAAAGATAGTTTTCACACCACTTGTTTCCCTCGTGTGTGTTTTTTTTTTTTTTGTGTGTGTGTGTGTGTGTGTTTGAGACAGTCTCACACTGTTGCCCAGGCTGGAGTGTAGTGGTGTGATATCAGCTCACTGCAACCTCTGCCTCCTTGGTTCAAGTGATTCTTCTGCCTCAGTCTCCTGAGTAGCTGGGATTACAGGTGCGCATCACCATGCCTGGCTAATTTTTGTATTTTTAGTAGAAACAGGGTTTCACCATGTTGCCAAGCTGGTCTAGAACTCCTGACCTCAAGTGGTCTGCCCACCTTGGCCTCCCAAAGTGCTGGGATTACGGACATGAGCCACCTTGCTCAGCCTGTACCTCCTGTTTAAGTCAGATCCTGTTGTTTTTCATCTCTTTTTTGGCAAGTCCTTGATATTTCAGGTGAGTTGGCCATACCAGGTGTCTTGATTGGAGGTGAGGCCTTGTCAGCCTAATTTAAGGAACAGGTGAATTTTTCTTCCAACTGGCAGCTACACCTCTCCAACCATCCTACCTGAGATATTAAGTGCATATCTGTGGGACCTTGTACAATCGAGTTTACTTATAGAACTGCATGCTTATGTGAGCATTCTGTTCCCCAAAATACGTACTCCACAATTTCCATGCTTTCTCCAAACTCTTGCAGTCTTTTGTCATCTTGTTGGTTCCCTTACTAGCAAATTAACTCATTTAGACTCGGAGAGCTCTGCTAGTTGAAGGCCAGCTGGGAAGAAAGCCAGGACCAGGCACTTTTCCAGAAGGTGCAGATCAAATGCAAATGTTGCCAGGAGGCCATGAAGACCCAGGGATTCGTGGCTGACCAGGATTCTTCCTCACCACCAAGTCTTCTAGCTCATAGTGTTTAAAAGATACAGGCTGGGCCAGGCACAGTGGCTCACGCCTGTAATCCCACCACTTTGGAAGGCCGAGGCGGGTGAATCACGAGGTCAGAAGTTTGAGACCAGCCTGACCAACATGATGAAGCCCTGTCTCTACTAAAAATAAAAAAATTAGCTGGCTGTGGTGGTGCATGCCTGTAATCCCAGCTACTCGGGAGGCTGAGGCAGGAGAATCACTTGAACCCGGGAGGCGGAGGTTGTGGTGAGCCGAGATCGCACCATTGCACTTTAGCCTGGGCCAACAAGAGCAAAACTCTGTCTCAAAAAAAATAAATAAATAAAAATAAAAAGAGGTATAGACTGGCCTAGAGAAAGCAGGAGGACAGCGGACTCCTGCCAGGCGACAAGGAAAAGCTGAGGGCCTGGCGTGCTGGTTCATCCCTGTAATCTCAGCTACTTAGAGGGCTGAGGCAGGAGGATGGCTTGAGCCCAGGAGTTCAAGACCAGCCTGAGCCACACAGTGAGACCCCCATCTCTACAAAAAATTTAAAAATTATCCAGGCATGGTGGTGCATGCCTGTAGTCCCAGCTATTTGAGAGGCTGAAGCTGAGGAGGATCAACTGAGCCCAGGAGTTTGAGGCTGCAGTGAGCCATGATTGTGCCACTGCACTCCAGCCTGGGCAACAGAGCCAGACCCTGTCTCTTTAAAAATAAAATGACGAACTTGTAACCGCCTAATGGGTTCACCTTGCCCGCTGCCTAGACAGAGCCAATTTTTTTTTCTTTTTTTTGAGACGGAGTTTCGCTCTTATTACCCAGGCTGGAGTGCAATGGCGCGATCTCGGCTCACCGCAACCTCCGCCTCCTGGGTTCAGGCAATTCTCCTGCCTCAGCCTCCTGAGTAGCTGGGATTACAGGCACGCGCCACCATGCCCAGCTCATTTTTTTGTATTTTTAGTAGAGATGGGGTTTCACCATGTTGACCAGGATGGTCTCGATCTCTTGACCTCGTGATCCACCCGCCTCGGCCTCCCAGAGTGCTGGGATTACAGGCTTGAGCCACCGCGCCCGGCCCGACAGAGCCGATTTATCAAGATAGGGAATTGCAATGGAGAAAGTAATTCATGCAGAGCTGGCTGTGTGGGAGACTGGAGGTTTTTTTTAATTATTATTACTCAAATCTCTCTCCGTGCATTCAACAGACAGAGATTTTTTGTTTTTGTTTTTTTAGATGGAGTCTTGCTCTTTTGCCAGGTGCCAGCCTGGAGTGCAGTGGTGCAGCTCACTGCAACCTCCACATCCTGGCTTCAGGCAATTCTCCTGCCTCAGCCTCCTGAGTAGCTGGGACTACAGGTGCCCATCACCATGCCTGGCTAATTTTTGTATTTTAGTAGAGACGGGGTTTCACTATATTGGCCAGGACGGTCTCCATCTCTTGACCTCGTGATCTGCCCGCCTCGGCCTCCCAAATTGCTGGGATTACAGGCCTGAGCCAGCTCGCCTTCCTGGCAAAATAAACTTTCTAAATGAACTGAGACCTGTCTCAAAACGTTGGGGTTCACTGGCTCTTATCAATTTTGTTTCAGAGTCAAATCGTGTCCTGAATTCCTTCCCAAAGTTAGTTGGGCCTCCGCCCAGGAATAAAAAAGAACATCCTAAAGATTAGAAGCAGGCCAGGTGCGGTGGCTCACGCCTGTAATCCCAGCATTTTGGGAGGCAGAGGCGGGTGGATCACCTGAGGTCGGGAGTTGGAGACTAGCTTGACCAACACAGAGAAACCCCGTCTCTACTAAAAACACAAAATTAGCTGGGTGTGGTGGCACATGCCTGTAGTCCCAGCTACTCGGGAGGCTGAGGCAGAATTGCTTGAACCTGGGAGGCAGAGATTGCGGTGAGCGGAGATCGCGCCATTGCACTCCAGCCTGGGCAACAAGAGCGAAACTCCGTCTCAAAAAAGGTTAGAAGCAAGATGGAGTTGGTTAGGTCTGATTTCTTTCACCATCACAATTTCCAAACTTAGAATTTTGCAAAGGTGGTTTTCAACGGACTCAACCGCAGGCAGCCCCTCCGACCCTCCGGAGGACAAGCGAGTGTCTCTGGGGCCTGGGTGACCTGCCGGCTGCAAAGGAACAAGTCACGTGACCCCTGGTCGGGCCTCCCAGCGCCTCCCAGCGCCTCCCAGTGCCAGTCCTCCCAGCCGCCACGTGGCGCTGTACCGAGCGTTGTTGCGCCGTTGGGCGGCCCACGTGGTCTCCGACGCCTCGTGGCCTGCCCAGCGTGCGGCGGCATCCGGAGGTGGGAAGCTGTGAGCGAGGGCCTGTGTCAGTGCCAGGATGGAGCGTGTCGCCGCAGGCAGGCGAGGACCCCGGGGTCCGCGAGGGCACCTGGGGGCGAGGAGTGCAGGGCACCTACCTTGGGGGCCCGAGGCGCTAAACTCAGAGGGAAGGAACACAGACGGGGCGGGGGCCTGGCGGGGGCGGACACAGCCAGCCTCGCCCGCCATAGCATGGGACTTACAGAGCGCCGGGGCCCGTCTGCCCTCGGGCACCAGGAGGATGCTCCAGCTTCTGGTGCTGAAGGTGAGTGCCATTAAGCCAGACACACGGCAGCCCCCCACAGCCCCCCACATGCCCCACCCCAGTCCCCCACACCCACCCCAACCCCACACAGCCCCCACCCCAGCCCACAAAGCCCCCACCCTATCCCCCCCACACCCACTGCAACCCCACACAGACCCCCCACTCCAGTCCCACACATGCCCCTGACACAGCACCCCACCCCAGCACCCCCACACCCACCCCAGTACCCCCCACACCCACTCCAGCCCCACACAGCCCCCCCACATCAACCCCACACTCACCCCCACCCCAGCACTACATATGCCCCCACGCCCAACCGAGCCTCACACAACCCCCACATCCCCTCACGCCCACTCTCACCCAGCTCCACCCCCACACACACTCACATTCCCACCCCATCCCACTCCCCCACCCCCACGCACCCCCACTCCTACCCCAGCCCCACCTCCCACCTGTTTCCTTATCCTTGCCAGCCCCACAGTCACACCCTCACCCCTGTCTCCACCCCATTCCCACTCCCGCCCCCCTCCCACTTCCACCCCGACGTTTCATCCCCTCACACTCGCCCCCACCTACCCCACTGCCACCCCATCTGCTCTCCCACCTGCACCCCAGCCACAGCCCACCCCACCTCCACCCCACCCCACCCCACCCATATCACACTCCGTCCTCCCCCACCAGCGGACACCCTGGGCTGGGAGCTGGGGTAGAACCCAGATGAGCCCAGTGTGCCTTGGGGTGCATCTGGAGGAGCATGGGGTTGGCTGCGTCTCCAAATGCACGGTCACCTGGGCCGCATAACACCGCCCTCCGTATTCCACGGGGCTCTCAGGATAGGCACCTGGAGTTCTGGCTTCCTTCATGCCCCGGGTTTCTGTCGCCCTCTCTGCTCACCGCGCAGGCTCCGCGTGGGCGATGTCCTAGTTTCCGGGGAAGGGGCGTCTGCCTGGACCCGTGCTTTTCCTCGTTGGAGTCCAGTGAGGGCTCACTGGTGAAGGGGAAGGCGTTGCTGGAGGAAGGAATTGACAGGCCAGAGCAGAGGAGTGGATTTGGGTTATTGGAGAAAGGAAATCTAAATCACTTTGAAAATCACACTTCAAGTGGACCCAGGTGGGAGAGGTAGCAAATTGTGAGATTATTTTATTTTTTATAGAGACAAGGTTTCTTTGTGTTTCCTAGGCTGGGCTGGAACTCCTGGCCTCAAGCTATCCTCCCACCTCAGTTTCTCAAAGTGCTGAGATTACAGGTGGGAGCCACCACCCCCAGACCAGTGGTGCTATTTTTTTTTTTTTTTTTTTTTTGAGACGGAGTTTTGCTCTTGTTACCCAGGCTGGAGTGCAATGGCGCGATCTCGGCTCACTGCAACCTCCGCCTCCTGGGTTCAGGCAATTCTCCTGCCTCAGCCTCCTGGGTAGCTGGGATTACAGGCACGTGCCACCATGCCCAGCTAATTTTTTGTATTAGTAGAGACGGGGTTTCACTATGTTGACCAGGATGGTCTCGATCTCTTGACCTCGTGATCCACCCGCCTCGGCCTCCCAAAGTGCTGGGATTACAGATTTGAGCCACTGCGCCCGGCCTCAGTGGTGCTATTTTTAAAACCAGCACTCTCCTACTCCTACTTGATGTCTTGTGTAATCTATATGAAGAAAGATTCATAAACGTTTCAGGGTCCATGCGCGGTGGCTCATGCCTGTAATCCCAGCATTTTGGGAAGCAGAGACGGGTGGATCACCCGTCAGGAGTTCAGGAGGTTAGGAGTTCAAGACCAGCTTGGCCAGCATGGTGAAACCCTGTCTCTACCAAAAGTACAAAAATTAGCCGGGCATGGTGGCAGGCACCTGTAATCCCAGCTACTCTGGAGGCTGAGACAGGAAAACGGCTTGAACCTGGGAGGCGGAGGTTTCGGTGATCCACAGCACTCCAGCCTGGACAACAGAGCAAGACTCTGTCTCAGAAAAAAAAAAAAAACAGAACACGTTTGAGGCAGCTGACTCTTACAGAGAATTTGCCCCGAGACTTTTAGGGGTTCAGAGCCACCTGGCCAGCTCCTCTCTCCCAATCAGATGTTGTCTGTCAGTCCTAAGGACGCTAGCCCAATTTCTCCTTTAGAAGAGATGGGGCTCTTCCAGAGCTACACACCCTGTATGCACAACCATCCTGGCAGAACTTTGGCAGCAGGAGCTGGACTTGCTGCCTCCAGCTCGGGAACCCCTCTCCTCTCAGTTGGGCCCAGGAACCCTTTTATTTACCTTCTCAACTCTGATCTGCCCCCACTTCCAGCCCTCACCCAGCTCACCCTCTGAGCAAATTCTGTCCTGAATAGGAATGTCTCCCCAAGTGTGGTGCATGTACCAGCTGTCCTGCAGATTAAGTTAGCTTTTACAAGGATGAAGTATTTTCCCCCCATGTTTCCATCAACAGGTGACTGGGTAAACTGAAGGTGATTTGTACCTATACAGTGGAATATTATTTAGCCTTAAATATCCGAGAAATCTTTGCCTAACTCACAGTCACAAATATTTTTTCCTCCATGTAGCCTTTTTTTTTTTTTAAATTTATTTTTTGAGATGGAGTCTTGCTCCATCACCCAGGCTGCAGTGCAGTGGAGTGATCTCGGCTCACTGCAACCTCTGCCTCTGGGTTTCAAGCCATTCTCCTGCCTCAGCCTCTTGAGTAACTGGGATTGCAGGCGTGCACCACCACAGCCAGCTAATTTTTTATATTTTTGGTAGAGACGGGGTTTCACCATGTTGGCCAGGCTGGTCTCTAACTCCTGACCTCAAGTGATCTGCCGTCCTTTACCTCCCAAAGTGCTGGGATTACAGGTGTGAGCTGCTGCACCTGGCCTCCCCATGTATCCTTTTAGAAGTTTTATAATTTTGTATTTTACATTTAGATATATAATCCAAATTAATTTTTGTATATAATGCAAGGAATGGATGAAGTGATTAACTGTTCCAGCATCGTTTATTGGAGTGACTATCCTTCCTTTTTTGTGTCTATCAAAAATCAATTGACTTTATATATGTGATTATATTCCTGCTATATTGATTTATGTACAATACCACACTATCTTGCTTACTGTAGCTTTATAGATAAGTCTTGAAGTCAGGTGATGTGAGTTTTCCAGCTGTAATCTTTTTCAGAATTGTTCTAGCTCCTTGGCTTTTCTAATACGTGTTTCATAATTGCTTGTCGATTTTACCAAATGCAACCTCAAACTCCTGGGCTCAAGCAGTCCTCCCACCTTAGCTTCCCAAAGTACTGGGATTACAGGGGTGAGCCATCACTCCCAGCCTTTTTGTAATTTTAAATTTCCAATTTTCATTTCTAGAACATAGTAATTGAATTATTATTTTTTTACTTTTAAGTTCCAGGATACAAGTGCAGGACGTGCAAGTTTGTTACATAGTTATACATGTGCCATGGTGATTTGCTGCACTTATCAACCCATCATCTAGGTATTAAGCTCTGCATACATTAGGTATTTATCCTGATGCTCTCCTCCCGCAGCCCCACAGGCCCCAGTGTGCATTGTTCCCCTCCCTGTGTCCGTGTGTTCTCATTGTTCAGCTCCTGTTTATAAGTGAGAACGTAAGGTGTTTGATTTTCTGTTCCAGTGTTTGCTGTTTCCAATGTTTGCTGAGGATAATGGCTTCCAGCTTTATCTATGTCTCTACAAAGGACATTATCTCGTTCCTTTTTTTTTTTTTTGAGACGGAGTTTCGCTCTTGTTACCCAGGCTGGAGTGCAATGGTGCGATCTTGGCTCACCGCAACCTCCGCCTCCTGGGTTCAAGCAATTCTCCTGCCTCAGCCTCCCGAGTAGCTGGGACTACAGGTGCGCGCCACCATGCCCAGCTAATTTTTGTATTTTTAGTAGAGACGGGGTTTCACCTTGTTGACCAGGATGGTCTCAATCTCTTGACCTCGTGATCCACCCGCCTCGGCCTCCCAAAGTGCTAGGCTTATAGGCGTGAGCTACCGCGCCCGGCCTATCTTGTTCCTTTTTATGACTGCATACTATTCCATGGTGTGTATGTACCACATTTTCTTTATCCAGTCTATCACTGATGGGCATTTGGGTTGATTCCATGTCTTTGCTATTGTGAATAGTGCTACAGTGAACATACGCATGCATGTGTCTTTATAACAGAATGATTGATATTCCTCTGGGTATATACCCAGTAATAGGATTGCTGGGTCAAATGGTATTTCTGGTTCTAGATCTTTGAGGATTTGCCACACTGTCTTCTACAGTACTTGAATTCATTTACACTCCCACCAACAGTGTAACAGTATTCCTGTTTCTCCACAGTCTGACCAGCTTCTGTTGTTTCTTGACTTTTTAATAATTTGCATTATTAAAAATGTGGTTTTGATTTGCATTTCTCTACTGATGAGTGATGTTGAGCTTTTTTCATATGTTTATTGGCCGCATAAATGTCTTCTTTTGAGAAGTGTCTGTTCATTTGCTTTGCCCACTTTTTGATGGGGTTGTTTTGTTCTTGTAAATTTGTTTAAATTCTTTATGGATTCTGGATATTAGACCTTTGCCAGGTGGAAAGATCGCAAAAAATTTCTCCCATTCTCTAGGTTTTCTGTTAACTCTGATGATAGTTTCTTTTGCTGTGCAGAGCTCTTTAATTTAATTCCATCCCATTTGTCAATTTTTGCTTTTGTTGCAATTGCTTTTGATGTTTTTGTCATGAAATCTTTGCCAGTGCCTATGTGTTGAATGTTATTACCTAGGTTTTCTTCTAGGGTTTTTTATATTTTTCTGTTTTACATCTATGTCTTTAATTCATCTTGAGTTAATTTTTGTATAAGGTGTAAGGAAGGGGTCCAGTTTCAATTTTTTGCATATGGCTAGCCTGTTTTCCCAACACCATTTATTAAATAGGGCATTCTTTCCCCATTGCCTGTTTTTGTCAGGTTTGTCAAAAATCAGATGGTTGTAGATGTGTGGTCTTAGAATTTCTGAAATCTCTATTCTGTTCCATTGGTCTATGTGTCTGTTTTTGTACCAGTACCATGCTGTTTTGGCTACCGTACCCTTGTAGTATAGTTTGAAGTTGGGTAGCATGAAACCTCCATCTTTATTCTTTTTGCTTAGGCTTGTCTTGGCTGTATGGGCTCTTTTTTGGTTCCATATTAATTTTAAAGTAGTTTTTTTTTGTAATTCTGTGAAGAATGTCAATGATAGTTTAATGGGAATAGCATTGAATCTATAAATTACTTTGTGCAGTATGGCCATTTTCACAATACTGATTCTTCCTATTCATGAGCATGGAAGGTTTTTCCATTTGTTAGTGTCCTCTTTTTTCCTTGAGCAGTGGTTTCTAGTTCTCATTGAAGAGGTCTTTCACATCCCTTGTTAGTTGTATTCCTAGGTGTTCTCTTTGTAACAACAATTGTATTATTTTAATAACCTTGTACCTTGTAGCCTTGCAAAGTCAATTATTAGTTTTAGTATGTATTATATATTTCTTATTGTGGCAAAATACATGTAACATAACATTTGCACTCTTAACCATTTTTAAATGTACAGTTCATGGTATTGAATACATTCATAATGTTGTGCAGCCATCACCACCGACCATCTCCAGAAGTTTTTCTCCTCTTGCAAAACTGAAACTCTGTACCTGTTCCCCTCTCTTCCTGGGCCCTGGCAGCCACCACTCTACTCTCTTTCTCTATGAATTTGACTACTTTGAGTGCCTCATATAAGTGGAATCATATAGTTTTTCCTTTTCTGACTGGCTTATTTCTCTCAGCATAATGTCCTGAAGGTTCATCTATGTTGCACCATGTGTTAGAATTTACTTTCTTTTGAAACCCAGTGCCATGAGATGAATGTGAGGACCCAACTACTTGGGAGGCTGAGGCAGGAGGATTGCTTGAGGTGAGGAGTTTGAGGCCAGTCTGGGCAATATAGCAAGACCCTGTCTCTTAAAAAACAAAACAAATAAATGTCTTTTTTTAAAAAAAGAATTTCCTTCCTTTTTCAGACTGAATAATACACCATTGTATACCACATTTTGCTTATCCATTTGTCTGTCAAGGGACATTGGATTGCTTCCACATTTTAGCTATTGTGAACAATGCTGCTATGAACACAGGTGTGTGAGTATCTCTTCAAGATCTTCCAGTTCTCTTGGATCTATACCCAATAGTGGAATTGCTGCATCATATGGTAATACCATTTTTCACAGCAGCTATGCCTTTTTACATTCTACCAACAGTGCACAGTGATTCCGGTGTCTCCACAGCCTTGCCAACACGTTATTTTCTGTTTTAACGCTCCTTTCTTCACATTGAATTTTCAAGGTTTTTTTTTTTTTTTGACAGTAGTTACCCTCATGAGTGTCAGATAGTATCTCATTATGGTTATGAATTATATTTCTCTAATGATTAGTGATTTGACCATCTTTTCATGTACTTATTGGCCATCTGTATATCTTCTTTGGAGAACTGTCTATGCAGATCCTCCACCCATTTTAAAATTGGTTGGTTGGGATTTTTTTTGTTGTTGTTGTTATTGTTTTAAGAGTTCTCTGTATATGCTGGATATTAATTTCTTATGAGGTATATGCCTTGCAAATATTTTCCCCCATTCCATAAGTTGACTTTCTACTGTGTTGATAGTGACTTTTGACGCACACAATTTTTAAATTTCAATGAAGCCCAATTTGTCTATTTTTTCTTTTGTTTTCTGTACTTTTGATGTCATATCCAAGAAATTATTGTCAAATCCAACATCATAAAACGTTTGCCCTGTGTTTTCTTTTATAGTTTCAAGCCTTCCATTTAGGTCTTTGATCCATTTTGAGTTAATTTTTGTGTATGGCATTACATAAAGGTCCAAATTCTTTTTTTTTTTTTTTTGAGATAGAGTCTCTTTCTGTCACCCAGGCTGGAGTGCAGTGGTGCAGTCGTGGCTTACTGCAACCTCCACCTCCCAGGGTCAAGTGATTTTCTTGCCTCAACCTCCTGAATAGCTGGGATTACAGGTGTGCCCCACCACACCCAGCTAATTTTGTATTTTCAGTAGAGACAGGATTTCACCATGTTGGCCAGGCTTGTCTTGAACTCCTGACCTCAGGTGATCCACCTGCCTTAGCCTCCCAGAGTACTGGGATTACAGGTGTGAGCCACTGTGCCTGGCCTCTTAAGTTCATTCTTTTGCATGTGAATATTTAGTTTTCCCAACACTTGTTTGTTACAGAACCTTTCCCTGAATGGTTTTGGGACCCTGGTCAAAAATCATTTGACTAGATACAAGGGTTTATTCTGGACTCTCTATTCTACTCTGTTGGTCTGTATGTCTTTCTTTATGACAGTACCACACTGTTTTGATTCCTGTAACTTTATAGTAAGTTTTGAGATCAAGTGTGAGTCCTCCAGCTTTGTTCTTTTTTGAGATTGTTTTGGCTATTTTGGAGCCTTTGGGATTTCATGTGAATTTTAGAATGGACTTTTCTATTTCTGAAAAACATGTCATTTGGATTTTGGTAGGGATTGAATTGAATGTGTAGATTGCTTTGGGTAGGATTGACATCCTAATGATATTAAGTCTTCCAGTCAACGAATGTGAGATGTCTTTCCATTTATGTCTTCTTTAATTTATTTCAGCAGTGTTTTATAGTTTTCATTATAGTTCTAATTTTTAATAGACTCTTTAAGATTCTCTGTGTAGACAGTCATGTTTTTTATGAATAAAGACAATTTTATTTCTTCCTTTCTAGTCTTCCTGTCTTTTTCCTGTCTTATTGTACTAACTGGGACCTTTAGTACAGTGTTAGTGAGTGCACCCCTAGTGAAATTTTTATTTTTCATTTATGAAATTTACTTTTTCCACAGCTTGTGTGTATATATATCTGTATACATATATAGTTTCCATTTCTTACATGAGATTCTTTTGTTTTCAACTCACTATAACCATCTCATCCTTAAGTTCTCTATTTGTAGTAGCTGTTTTTAAGTCCTTGCCTGTTAACTCTAGCATATGAATGTCTTGGGTTCACTTTCTGGCGACTGCTTTTTCTTGGCCATGTAACACATGATCATTTCTTCAAGTGTCTAATAATTGTCTGTTTTAGGGTGGACGTTGTGGTTATGATGAATAAACTGCAAGTATTGATGTGTAGTTTAGTCGCTGACTGGCCGGTTGCACTTTGGAAGGTACACTTTGTGTACACCAGTTTGGTTTTGCCCTGATTGTCGGAGCACATCATCTTTGTCCTGGAACATGGTCTTCTTGAACATTGCCTGAGGTGCTTACTAAGCCTCTGTAACTTCTTTTCACGCCTGAGGTGTTTACTAAGCCTCTGTAACTTGGTAAGATGCCTACTCCAAATTCCATTTTCCTTAATGAGTGTCAAAGACAAACAAATATAGACATTAGTGATAGTGGTGAGAACAGATTTTATTCAATAACAGTAGGGGAAAGAACAGAGCTCTATTCTGATTTGTGTACAGGTGACTGGGCCTTTTAAAGGGAGAATGGGCAGGAGCAGGACTTGGGTGAAAAGTTACAAAGACTGGGTCAGTGTATTTTTTTTTTTTGCAATGGAATCCCACTCTGTCTCCCAGATAGGAGTGCAGTGGTGTGATCTCAACTCACTGCAACCTCCACCTCCAGGGTTCAAGCAATTTTCCTGCCTCAGCCTCCTGAGTAGCCGAACCACAGGTGGCACCACCACGTCTGGCTAATTTTTGTGTTTTTTTTGTAGAGACAGGGTTTCATCGTGTTAGACAGGCTGGTCTTGAATTCCTGACCTCATGTGATCCACCCACCTCTGTCTCTCAAAGTGCTGGGATTACAGGCATGAGCCCCTGTGCCCCGCCTGAGTCAGTGTAAATGTGGCGAGGCAGTTCTGTCTGCTAGCTGGTAGTTATAGAAGTTAGGATTCTGTCTTCCCACAGAGACTGGAAGACGCTTCCTAAAGATTACATTTCAAGGAAAGCTTTCTGGTCCTTGAGAAAGACACTCATGAGTTGTAGTAGGTACACATTCCCAATCTTGAGCCTTTTTTAGTACGTGCTCCAAGAAGGGGAGGTGAGGGGGCTGTGTCAGGTATTTGATGAACAAACCATAAACTTTCCTGGCAGCAGTGAGCTAGCTCAGGCAGGCATTTTGATGCGGTGCTGGTTGTCTCAGGGACACAGCCTTATGCTGCTAGAAGCCACGCTAGAGTTTGGTTTTCTCCAAGTGCAGAGGTTTGGATGGAGTTGCTCCATGTCCAGGATTCTGCATTTCTCACGAGCAACAGCTGAAACTGCGTACTTTTTGGAGACACAGTTTCACTCTGTTGCCCAGTCTGGAGGACAATGACATGATTTGGCTTAGTGCAACCTTCGCCTCCTGTTTTCAAACGATTCTCCTGCCTTAGCCTCCCCAGTAGCTGGGATTACAGGCCTGCACCACCACTCCCAGCTAATTTTTGTATTTTTAGTAGAGACAGGGTTTCACCATGTTGGCCAGGCTGGTCTCAAACTCCTGACCTCAAATGATCTGCTTGGCTCAGCCTCCCAAAGTGCTGGGATTACAGGCGTGAGCCGCTGCGCCCAGCTAAAACTGCGTATGTCTTTCAGCCTTCCCACTGTCGGTCTTCTCTGGACTCCTTGGGGTCTCATCTCTGCTAATAATGTGACAGGTGTTCTCATGCAGACTTTAGTGCTTCCCCTCTGTGGCTCTCCATTTAGGAATTTTACCCTTTAATTCTCAGCTGCCCTGGCAGCCCCAAACTCTTTGCTGATTCCTCAAGCCACAGACATTATGACTTTGTCCTTGAATTGCAGCTGCGTCACACCATGTGAACTGGGGAATGGACTCGGGGAAAACCCATGTAAAAGTAGATCTCACCCAGGGAAGTTTCCTTCTTTCAGGCGTTGAAGCTCCTCCAGGTTCTGCTCACTTTGGTAGCTCTTCATGCCTTCAAATCGTTATTTTGTATTTTTTCCAGGGATTGTTGTTGTTACCCACAGGTGATATAGAAACTATTCTATTGTTACTGGAACCAGAATAACTGCTGTTCTTTTTTCTGATTATTTGTTATAAAAATGTTCAAACATTCAGAAAAGTAGAAATAATACTAATGTGAATACCTGTATTCTTGCCACATTGGATTTAGGATCCCAAATCTTGAGATGTCATTGCTTCTAGGCAGCGTTAGGTAATACTTTTGAAAAATCATGAGTTCTTGGCCGGGCGTGGTGGCTGACACCTGTAATCCCAACACTTTGGGAGGCTGAGATGGGCAGGTCGCCTGAGATCAGAAGTTTGAGACCAGCCTGGCCAACACAGTGAATGAAACCCTGTCTCTACTAAAAAATACAAAATGAGCCAGGCACAGTGGCATACGCCTGTAATCCCAGCTGCTTGGGAGGCTCAGGCAGGAGAATTGCTTGAACCTGTGAGGTGGAGGTTGTAGTGAGCTGAGATTGCGTCACTGCGCTCCAACCTGGATGACAGAGCGAGACCTTTTGATATTTTCAATTCAAATTTAACTTTTCACTTTATACTTGTGTCTTTAACAATGAAAATCTTGGTTTCTAATAACAGTAGTACATAACAAAATATGTTCCAGGAAGTCTGACTTTCTTCCATGTCCCTTGTCCATTTGTTCCCTCCCCTTAGGTGATGATTTGCATTTATTTTGGTTTATCTGCCATTAATTCTCTTATTATGAGCAGGATGTGCTTATATTCACATTTTTTCCTCTGTCTTACAAAAGAAGGATACAGGTCAGGCACAGTGGCTCATGCCTATATTCTCAGCACTTAGAGAGGCCAAGATGGGAAAATTGCTTGAGCCCCAAAGTTTGAGACTAGCCTGGGCAACATAGGGAGACACCATCTCTATTTTTTGTTGTTGTTGTTGTTTTAATTAAAAACATTTTAACCAACAAAAGTACTAAAAACTTTGCTCTGAACCTTGCTTTGTACATTACGGATTTTTTCAGAATATAGGAGATTGAGGACATCTGTTTGTTTTTTGAGTCATGGCACATAATTGAGAATTACTTACATGTTTTAGAATTTTATCTTTGGTCTAACAATTTAAGCAAAGGCATTTGTCAAGAATTTGTTAGGTCACTTAAGAAACAGTAATCGTGGCTCTAAAGTTTATTGTGGTACTGCCTTTAAATCATACATTGTTCTGTTTGTCTTTTAAAATTTTTATAGATTGAAGATCCGGGTTGCTTCTGGGTTATTATAAAAGGGTGTAGTCCCTTTGTAGATCATGATGTCGACTATCAAAAATTACATAGTGCCATGAATGCCTTCTACAACAGCATGTGTCAAGATATAGAAATAAAACCATTAACATTGGAAGAAGGACAGGTATGTATCTAAATGTCCATCTCAATAAATAAAAAAGTAAATAACTAGGAGAAGTCGGTGTCTTTAAGGGACTAAAGTTTTAAAGGACAGAGTGGCTTTCTTGTTAGGGGCTAATGCAGCTGGTGACTTTTAAGTTGAAGCCAGTACTCCTTTACCATTCCAAGAGTCCTCTGACCCTTAAAGATTATGCTGGCTCTGCTCTATCTGCTCTACAAATGGAACAAGAAAGCCTGAATGACAGCACATCCGTTTATAGAATGGCTTACTGAATATTTTAAGCTTACTGTTGAGGTCTATGCCCAGAAAAAAAGATTTCTTTCAAAATATTACTGGTGAGCTGGGTGTGGTGGCCTGTGTCCACAGTCCCAGCTACTTGGGAGGCTGAGGTGGGATGATGACTTGGGTCTGGGAGTTCAAGTCCAGCCTAGGCAATGTAGCAATGAGACCCTGTCTCTCAAACAAAAAACAACAATCGGTGCTGATGGCCACTGAAGACAGTGCTCCTGGTCACTGAAGAGCTCTCATGGAGATGTGTAGGAGATGAATGTGTCTCATTTTCATGAGTCATTTTCAAGGTTGACTGCTGTGTGAATTACTGACTATTCATGGTATTTCTACGAGATGCTTTGACTTCAGCATTAAATAGAAATACCCTTCATCCTTTGTCAGGATTTCTGTTGAATTGTTTGAGTTTTGACTTACGTAAGGTTCTCTAGAACCTATCCCTTACAGTATGGTTGTATTGTATTTTCCCACTTGGATCCCCGAGGACCTCAATCTCTCTCGGTCTCCTCCTTTTCTGTGTGAGCACAGCTCTCCCTGCTGGACTGCTTTGTAAACCTGTGGTTAGCATATGGTTTGTTAGCTGAGTTGGCTGTGGCCTGGTAGTCCTGTGGTACAGTTAGGATGCCAAGGGCTGTCACTTCTGCAGGGTGGTTCTCCTTAAAAGGGGCTGCAGGCATTTACAGATGCTTCTTAACTTACTATATGGGTATGTCCTGATTTTGTAAGTCAAAAATACACTAAATATACCTAACCTGCTGACCAGCCTAGCTTAGCCTTGCCTACTTAAATGTGCTCAGAACACTTACATTAGCTTATGGTTGGGCAAAATCATCTAATACAAAGTCTATTTCATAGTAAAGTTTAAATATCTATGTATTTTATTGAATACTGCACATTATGTAAAAATTGCAATAGTTTCACACCATCAAAATGTTGAAAAATCGTAAGTTAAACCATCATAAGTCAGGGACTCTGCATTTATTCAGCCATCAAACAGGTAGTTTATTGATTGATTGATTGAGACAGACTCTCATTCTGTCGCCCAGGCTGGAGTGCAGGGGCGCGATCTTGGTTCACTGCAATCTCTGCCTCCCTGGCTTAAGTAATCTTCCTGCCTCAGCCTTCTGAGTAGTTGGGACTACAGGCACATGCCACCATGCCCGGCTAATTTTTGTATTTTTAGTAGAGATGAGTTTTCCATGTTGGTGAGGTTGGTCTTGAACTCCTGACTGCAGGTGATCCAGTCACCTCAGCCTCCCAAAGTGCTGGGACCACAGGCATGAGCCACCATGCTTGGCCCAGGTAGTTTATTTTTAAAACATGTTATTACTATTGTTTTTTGGAACAGGGTCTCACTGTGCCACCTAGGCTGGAGTGCAGTGGTGCAGTCGTAGTCCACTGTAGCCCACTCCAACTCCTGGGTTCAAGTGATCCTCCTGCTTCAGCCTCCCAAGTAGCAGAGACTACAGGCACGTATCACCATGCCTGGTTCAAGTAGTTTTTGAAGACTTAATAAATGCCAGGCACTGTACTAGGTGCTGGGAATACGGCAGTAAACAAAACAGAGAAAAATCCGTGTCATCAAGGAGCCAGCGTTCAGTTATGACAGATAGTAAGCAATGTCAGGGGCCAATACGAGTCACAGAGAAGGGAGTAGAAGGATGAGGCTGGTGGTAGCTTCCTGTTGGTCTGACACGATTGACAGTCATTCCTAAGCATTATTTCCTGATTTAAGAAGGTAAAGGAATGCATTTTCTTATTTTACTTTCTAACAATCGTCCTCAGTTAAGGAGTGAAAATGACTGTAGTAAGTAAAACAGTGACCTAGTACCCAGGTAGCCTGTGTTCCTGAGGTTCTCTTATGGGCAGAGGGGCTCAGCTTGGGCACGCCCAGCCTCCTGGCATCTCTTTCCTCTGCTCTAAGAGAGGATGTTGGCTGGCATGGTTTTGAGAGTAACTTTTAGCTGTCTTCTTCTATGACAAGATGTTAACACTGACCTTAAAACCTCTCTGTTGGCCGGGCGCAGTGGCTTGCGCTTGTAATACCAGCAGTTTGGGAGGCTGAGGCAAGCAGATCACGAGGTCAGGAGTTTGAGACCAGCCTGGCCAACATGGTGAAACCCTGTCTCTACTAAAATAAAAAAAATTAACTGGGCATGGCATTGGGTGCCTGTAATCCCAGCTACTCGGGAGGCTGAGGCAGGAGAATTGCTTCAACTTGGGAGGCGGAGGTTGCAGTGAGCTGAGATCATGCCACTGAACTCCAGCCTAGGCGACAGAGTGACACTCTATTTCAAAAAAAAAAAAACCTCTCTAATTAATTTTGCAGGTGTGTGTGGTCTATTGTGAGGAGCTGAAGTGCTGGTACAGGGCCATTGTCAAGTCAATTGTGTCTTCCGCAGACCAGTACCTGGCAGAATGTTTCCTTGTGGACTTTGCCAAGAACATTCCAGTCAAATCTAAAAAGTATGTACATGTTTATCTCACCTTACACTGTTTTCGGAGAGAAATGTCAGTTTCAGAGGAGAATATGTCTTTTAAACTGTGGGGCTAGAGGTCACTACCATTGAGAAAAGACAAAATTGGAGTTCTTTAGCTTCAAGAAGGAGGCTTTGTGGATTTCAGGTCTGCACCCAGTGACTGGCAGAGCGGGTGGGCAGGATGAAGGCTGAGGCAAGCTCTGGCCCTCTGCCGCTGTCTCTCCTGGCAGGGCAGGCAGGTTCAGGTGGTGTTCTCTGTGTTTCCTGGGGTTCCCTCTGCATCTCCTGGCTGCTCTCTGCAGCTCCTGGCTACTCTCTGCATCTGCTGGGGTTCTCTCTGCATCTCCTGGCTGCTCCTTGCTGCCCTCCTGGCCTGTCCTCAGTTTGCTTGTGCTGTTGAGGGAGGCTTGGCTGCAAGAAAGACGCTTCCAGAAAGTAGAGAGAAACGCTTCTGTCCACAGAGGGGGGTTGCTAGCATAGCCTTGGAGAGCAGAGAGCAGAGCATGTACTCACGTAGGTGTTCCTGGTTGTCCTACTTAAGAGAGGGAGGGTGTGACCATCAGTGAGGTTGGGAGACTGCTCAGAATGAGCTGGTGCCAAAATGGTGCTGTTCAGCCTTCACTCCTTCTGGGACCACGTGTCCTAGCTCATTAGAAAACACCAGCAACAATTCAGTCTTGGTGTTTTGTGATGAGTTTTCCATAGTTTCCCATCCCAGAGTAAGAGGATGTCAGTTTAATAAATATGAGGATTCTGATTCCATTGAACAAAGAGCAATACCAAATAGACTTGATTGCAATAAGAGGTGTCTATTCTTTTTTTTTTTGGTGACACAAAGTCTTACTCTGTCACCCAGGCTGGAGTGCAGTGGTGTAATCTCAATTCACTGCAACCTCTGCCTCCTAATTCAAGGGATTCTCCTGCCTCAGCCTCCTGAGTAGCTGGGACTACAGGCACCGTGCCACCATGCCTGGCTAATTTTTGTATTTTTAGTAGAGACAGGATTTCACCATGTTGGGCAGGCTGATCTTGAACTCCTGACCTCAGGTGATCCACCCACCTCGGCCTCCCAAAATGCTGGGATTACTGGCGTGAACCACCAGTGTCAATTGAGTAGAATAATTTCATGGCAGATGTGCTTATCAGACATTGGGAATTTGCAGTACTTACTGTAAGAATTTGAGCTTGTGATCCTGTATTTCATACAACCATAATTGCTACAAAACAATTATTGTGTTTAACTGGAGAGCTTTTCTTTTTGCATTTGGTATTTTTCATTTAGTTTGTTTTGGGTGAGAAAATTGTAGGATTAAATAGAGCTTGACGTTTCAGGGGCCTTGAGTGCAGCCACCTTTTTCTAACCTGTCTGAGACAGAAGATGGCCACGCTGCCCAGACCGGGCACAGTAGGAACCCTGGAAAGAGAGCCAGTTCATGTGGAAACAGTAAATGGAAGCGGTTTTTTGTCCAGGAGCAGTGACTCATGCATGTAATCCCAGTGCTTTGGAAAGCCAAGGCAGGAGGATCGCTTGAGACCAGGAGTTCAAGCAAGACCAGCCTGGGCAGCATAGTGAGACCCATACTCTACGAAGAAAAAAATGTAAAAATAAAGCTCTGTCTTTTGCTGAAGAAGAATGGAAATTAAATTGCCGAACGTACAATTTAAAAATCTCAGTCCTGCAACTCTTTTGTGCAAAGTTGGCAAATACTCTTAAAACATCTGTTTATTTACAGAAACTTTTAAGGTAATTTTGGTCATACGTTGAGATTGATATTTAGAAAATCTTGAATAGAGTTTGCTTTACAGTTTTCTTCATTGGTATCCAGTATTTGTTCACCTAAGGAGCCTTATTAGACTTTTTTTTTTTTCTTGAGACCGAGTTTCTCTCTTGTTGCCCAAGCTGGAGTGCAATGGTGCAGTCTCGGCTCACTGCAACCTCTGAGTCCCAGGTTCAAGCGATTCTTCTGCTTTAGTCTGTTGAGTAGCTGGGATTATAGGAGTATGCCACCACTCCTGGCTAATTTTTGTATTTGTAGTAGAAATGGGGTTTCACCATTTTGGCTAGGCTGGTCTCAAACTCCTGACCTCAGGTGATTCACCCGCCTCGTCCTCCCAAAGAGCTGGGATTACAGGCGTGAGCTACCATGCCCGGCCAGGAGACTTATTAGACACTTTTTCCTAAACTCCTACCCCTAGGTCATGAAATAGCTTTTTCACTGATACACTATCTATGTACCATATCGGTGCTTTATGTATCAAAAGAGTTGATTTTTTTCAGCCTCCCAAGAAACAGCTTTTCCCTCTCAGCCAAATGTCTCCAAGCACTGTTGATGGCTATATTAGAAACAGAAAGAATTGTTTTTTGTGTGTTTTGTTTTACATTAAGTATATTAATAAAATAGATGTACTTTAATGGAATATGTTGTATATAATTTTCTATATAACGGAGCTGTTTCTGTTTCACTTTTTAGCATCCGAGTTGCAGTAGAATCGTTTATGCAGCTTCCCTATAGAGCAAAAAAATTCAGCCTGTACTGTACAAGGCCTGTCACATTACACATTGACTTCTGCAAAGACAGTACTGATATCGTGTAAGTACAGCTTCTTAAGACCTTTGAATCCTTAGTAAAAGTCTTCTATCAAGTGCATGGTGTTATATGAAGCCAGTTTCTCTGTAGAATTGCTGAGCCGGAGGCCTCTGTGTTCCTCAGGAGGGGCTTCTGGGTCAGTGTTTGTCTGACCTTGCTGTGGTTGAGGAGTTTGGTGCAGGCCTAGCTCTGTGCTTCTTGCCTTTGTTTCAAACTTATAAAAAGTAATAAATTAACTGTAAAGAAAAATATTCATAAGGCAGAATCATGGAGCATTATATACATGTGTACACACAGACGTTTTTTGAGACAGGGCCTCACCCTGTTGCGCAGCCTATAGTGCAGTAGCATGATCATGGTTCACTGCAGCTTCAGCCTCCTGGGTTCACGCAATCCTCCTAACTCAGCCTCTCGAATGTCTGGGACTACAGGCACATGCCACCACACCCAGCTAATTTTTCTCTTCCTCTCCTCCCCTCCCCTCCCCCACCCCACTCCCCTCTCTTCCCTTCCCCTCCTCCCTTCCTCCCCTCTTTTCCCTCCCTTCCCCCCTCCTCCTCTCTCCTTGTCCTCCACTCCTCTCCCTCCTCCCCCCTCTCCTCTCCTTTCCCTCACCCTGCCCTGCCCTGCCCTGCTGATGTGGTAATTCTGTGTGTGTGAGAGAGGGAGAGGGAGAGAGACTGGCTGATGTGGTTATTGTGTGTGTGTGTGTGTGTGAGAGAGAGAGAGACTGGCTGATTTAACTGTTCATACACTAGACTGAGTTTTCTCATGGGTTATTAGGAATCAACTCGCTTTTGCTTTTTTTAAAAAAGCTAATTTTTAGGTGATTCTTTGTGTGTAACAAGGTTTTAGAACTACTGTCTTTACTGCCTTTTAGAAATCCTTTGTAATTTTCTTGAATTGCTTAATATCTCTCTTAGAAAAATAAAAATAACTACCAGTTTTGAGTAACGATTATGTCCAGGCACTGGGCTAAATGTTCTATGTACATTATCTCCTTTGATCTTTAAAGCAATTTTTGGAGGATGGTGGGGGCATCCCTGATACATAAAACCAGAAGAAGCATAGAGCATCATTCTGACCTTACATTTTTCTCTTGCTTACAAGTTTCTCCTCCTTCCCCACTGCCTACAGTTTTGCCTGCAAGTTTTTTTTTTTTTTTTTTTTTTTTGCAAAGCAAAAGAAAGATGTAGAAAAGACAAGATGGTAGGGGTAAAATGGGAGCCAGTAAGAGGGCTCTAGGGTCAGCAGAGTGAGGAACCGTAGTTCCATAGTAGCTGGGACCCAGTGCAGTAGTTCACACCTTTAATCCCAGCACTTAGGGAGGCCGAGGCAGGAGGATCGCTTCAGCCCAGGAGTCTGAGACCAGCCTGGGCAACATAGCGAGACCCTGTCTCTATAAATAAACTTTTTTTTTCATTGCTGGGTATGGTGATGCACACCTGTGGTCCTAGCTACTCAGGAGGCTGAGGTGAGGGAGAGGATCGCTTGAGCCCAGTTCAGGGCTGCAGTGAGCTGTGTTTGTACCACTGCACTCCAGCCTGGGTAAAGAGTGAGACCCTGTCTCAAAAAAACAAAATGAAACAAAGATAGTAGCTGACTGTCCTGTGACTGCCTGTTAGAGTGTTGGTATGCTAGCACATGTGCCCTCTTTGTGCCAGATTGTGCTAGACACCCCATACTCAGGATCCCTGCTCCAGGAGCTTGTGTTCTGGTTGGGGAGGCTGATTTGTCCCAGGTAGCTGGGGATGGTGGTGTCGTGACAGGCAGTGCAGTGGTGGGCACAGGTCATTCTCAGTGGGGCCTCTGTGCTGTGAGTCTGCACCTGTGCAGGTGACAGTTTTGAGAAGAGCGTGTTGCAGGATGTAGTGGGATCCTCACCCCTGGAGCAGCGCCAGTGCCAGGCGTCCCATTATCTGCATCACATGTTCCATATGTAGTGTGAGAAATGTCCGGTGCGTGCTTTACAAAATGCTGTTGGTGTGCTAGCCTCAGATTTTTATGTAATGAAGTTGCATCTGTTCACTGTTCCAGACCTGCCAGGAAGTGGGACAGTGCAGCTGTTCAGTACTTTCAGAATCTTCTCAAAGGTAAGCCAGTGCCTGATGACTGCAGCCTGCCGGGAAGAAACACCCACAGAGGCCCCGGCTTCTGCTGCTGGAGAGGGTTGGAGATGCCACCGCTAGCTGAACGGCCCTCCTCAGAGGGGTTCCCTAAGCTACCTGGGGCTTCTTCCAGCTCAGGTGCCACTGTAACTCTGCACCCATAGTGGCGTGGATGTCAGTAATTGACAGCTGAGATCAACAGGGGGCTGTTTGTGCAGGGGAACTCCTACACAGTAATAATGCCTGCCTCTTAGTTGGCATAAAAGCTGTGGCACTGCAAAATAAATTCATGTGGTTTTTGTTGGACCAGCAATTGATGAAAAACCTAGCATTTTTAGTGAGCAAGAGATAGTAAATGGGTATCTATTGTGTAATAATCATTACTGCTAATTTAAGATGCATAAAATGTCTTCAGCAACCAATTTCGTGTGCTCTTTTTATTTTAAATCAGTGACTATAAACAGTGTCTTTTGTGGCATCTGTCTTAACCCTGGCAGTCAGATACCTGGTTTTAGTGAGAGGGTTGGTGGGTGGGAAATGCCTGGGGTACTGCCTGGTACCTCATTGGGTCCTGGCTCCTCTCCTGTGCTGTGCCATTATCTGAGTAGAGGAGGAGCCAGATCCTTTGACCTGGAAGCAGTGGGAGGCTGGGAGGTCACTGGGGCTGGAGTTTTGGCCCCTGTGAGCCACAGGGGCTGCTGGGAGATGGGAATGTGGGTCTGGAGGAGGCCGGCCACCTAGTCCTCCATGGCTCAGGCGAGTGACAACTTCTGAGCCTGGTCTCCTCGCCGGTCACATAACCACTGTACTTATCTTGAAGGTGGTGGTAAAAACTCAGCGAAAGAAGGTTTCTAAAGGACTTAGCACAGTGCCTGGTAGGTGGCAGTGATGCAGCTGCCCGTGGGGTTTGGAGTCTCTAAGGGAGTAGCCAGGTGCTGCGCTCCGTGGGGATTTGCAGGGTACCGTGGATCTCACATGAAGGCTTGGGACTGGAAATCTGGGTTTGGGAGGCAGTGGAGGAGAAGAGAGGACCAGGAGCTATACTTGAGGAGGTATTCATGGAGTGGCACAGGAACCCGTTGATAGGGACAGGACCCGTGACCCACTCCACAATTAGGAGAGCCTTTGCCTAACATGCTCCCTCTGGGTCCTGCCTGAGGAAGCCATTTGGGCACTCTTAAATGGTTAGCAGAGGTTACTAGGTGGGAAACAGTCATGATTGTTTCAAATACACTCTTAACATCAGCTAATTGGTGTTTTCATTTATGCTATTTAGCAACTACCCAGGTGGAAGCCAGATTATGTGCGGTGGAAGAAGATACATTTGAGGTTTACCTTTATGTAACTATAAAAGATGAAAAAGTAAGTGAAAGAACTGTATTTTTAAAATATTTTATCATGATTTAAAATTTTACTTTAATAAAACAGAAAAAATGCCAAGAAAAACACTAAAAACACTGTTGTTCACACAGCATAGAAATTGTCCTCATCTCTTAAGGTCTGCCTTAGATTTGAAGTTAGCCAGGTCTGTATTTTCTTCTTTCGATTGCTTTAAAAAATGACTTCGGCATTTTATTTCAAAATGACCAAGAAATGATCATTATCGTGAAATGTTGTTTTCTTCTCATTGGATGTGATTTTTATGAATATAGTGATTTGCTGTAGCATTAGTTCACTGCCTTTCCCCCTGTACTTGCTCACTGTATGTAACGCGTGCTTGCTGTGGAAAATTCAGATCACAAGTGGAAAGAAAGCGGATATCACATGTGAGCGGCCCTGGTAGCATTTTGGCTGCTGCCCTTTCTGAAGGGTGGCTCAGGACACAGCTCAGCGCCGGACAGAGGTGGACAGAAGGGGCAGATCCAGGGCTGCTCAGAGCCCACGGAGGGTACCTTCACCATGGATTTTTAAAAAATTATATTTTGAAGTAGTTTCAGACTTACAGATGAGACACAGAAATAGCACAGAGATTTTGGGATATGCTTTGCCCATTTTGTCCTTATGTTAACATAGCACAAAACCACAGTACGGTTTTTAAAACCAGAAAAGTAATATTGATAAAATACCATTGAAAAAATGCTCATCGTCACTGATTATTAAAGAAATGCAAATCAAAACCACATTGAGATACCACCTCACGCCAGTTAGAAGGATTAGTGGGAAGTATTTGGTTTACCAGAGCAGGAGTCAAATGTTTCTATCAGATTATGTTCTATAAAATAATTTCTCTGAAAATTGAAATTTGAATATTTTCTTTAAATTCTCTTGACTATGTCTTATGAAATGTTTAAAATTTTACAGATTTGTGTTAATGATGATCTTGTTGCAAAGAACTATGCTTGTTATATGTCACCTACAAAGAATAAAAACCTTGATTATTTAGAAAAACCAAGATTGGATATAAAATCAGCACCCTCCTCCAATAAACTCAATCCAGCACTTACCCTCTGGCCAATGTTTTTGCGAGAAAAGGATGTTCGAGGAGTGGAAAGTGAGTCGACTCTCACCATATCAACTTCCCTTATGTTATTTTATTAATAATCTTAGTATATAGATATAAGTTGTACAGACTTTTCCCCACATGAAGACAAAGACTTGGACTCTGTTTAATATTTAAAGTTTAATCCTGATGAGGCCGTGACAGATTGTAACATCATAAAGTGCTACATGTGTTCGTGAGACCAGGAAAAATCTGTCCTCAATTTCTTATTAACATCAAGTTACGTTGTTAGAGGTCCAAATGTTTGTAATTTAGAGATTCTAACAAAACAAGGTTTTGAATATTTAGACTTCTAGACACTTTTAAAAAGAGCTATTTATCACAAGTAACCCTTAGCATGAAAATATAGGAGCTCGTCACAGACCGTGGAAACAATTTCCGATGTTTCTGTCCACATCCAGTTTTTAGTCCCCTCACCTTGGGTCCCCTAGTCAGCTCTCCTGTAACCTCAGAGCAAAAAGCAAGAGCAGAAGTGGTGTACAAATGAGTTCACATTTTTATATTGGGTTTTATTTCATGCTTTAATTCTGAAATTTATTCTTTCTATCAGATTCACGTGGCTTAAATTTTCTGGCACAGTCTCTGCAGCATACATGGTGCAAGGGTGTTGTCGGTGACCTCAGGCCAACAGCCACAGCACTGGGTGAGTTCTGCTAGTGTGGTTTATTTCATAGGCAGCATGAAAAAGGTATTCATAGCTTTTTAAAGATTAGAAAGGTTGTCTAGAAGGGCCATGGTAATTCTCTGCCTCTCTTTTCTTAATCTAATGTAACCAATTTGTGATGTAGATGTTGAAAGAGATCACGTGTCTTGCATTTCATACTTAGAAATTTTACTGTCACGTAAAGAACACGACAGGCACCTGTTTGTGTGCAGGACTGATTTATTTCTGCCTAGCCATTAGACCAGTAATCACTATCCGTTCTCAGAGTATACGTATATATTTATGATTGATTTTTCACTTAGGCAACAGAAAGCGTAAAAAATATGGAAGACAGGGTTATAAGGGCAGAAATACCTAGTTTTTAATGCCAGTCTTTAGGATATTTAATTAGAATTGCTGGGTGAGGGTGAAATTTGTCAGCCTCTTTGTTGCCTGACTCGTGCTCTGTGGTGGTTCCTCCGCCATTTCACTCTTATGCTAGATGTGTGTCCAGGAAGGCCTCACTTCATGTCTCAGATAGGTTCTTGGAAACTGACCTTAAGTAAAACAGTGTTATAATGAAACAACCTTGAAAAACAACATAATTTGAGGGCCTGCTGTACTTTGTTTCACTTAAATCCATGGTTTCCAAGAACCTGTTGACGAGTCAAATGAGGACTTACTGATACTTGTGGTCATAATATTTCCATAGTAAACCACAACTACATTAAAGCTTTAGCCAATTAAAATATTCCCTGTACTTCAGATTATTTTCAGTTACTTTGGTAATGTTGCTCATCATAGAGAAAGAAAGATACAAAGGATTTTTCTCAGCCACTTTACCTACTGGGGTCCTCCACAGACAGCAACATCCAAACCCTGTCCCCCACCTGGGCCTCACTCAGCCCGGGGCCTGGCCGCTGGAGGCTCCCCACTCACTCGGCCCACCTGTGCTATAGCATTCAGTGGTTCCCGAGCTCTTGTCCCGTGTCCAAGAAGAATGAGGTTATGCTGACAGTTAGAAGGGTGAGGATGGGCAGAAAAGAATTTTACTGAGCAACGGAACAGCTCTCAGTATAATCTCATTCTTCTTGGATGGGTGGTTTCTCTCTCAGTGTGGCTGGGCTGGGGCTTTTTATGGACTCAGAATGGGGAGTGCGTGCTGATTGGTTAGTGAGTATGCAAAAAAGGTTAAAGTAAACACACCACTCAAAGGTGGGTATGACATTGTAGAAAACCAATTAGGAAAGGGTAGGTATATGTGAAATAGGTGAAGGGTAGAGATCAATGAGAGGAAAAAAATGCCAAACAGGAAGACAAGTCCTCAGTCCAGTCAGTGGATTACCTGAGACTTGTAGCTAGGCTTTAAAACTGTTTTCTGCTTGAAGATTGGGTTTCAACAGGGACCCACCCCTGTCTGCCTAGACATTTGGCTGCCTTTTGCCACTATCAATAGCCCAAATTGTAGAAACCTGTCATCTCACTACCTACTTTTTAAAATTGCAGCGTCATGGCCAAGTGCAGTGGCTAATGCCTATAATACCAGCACTTTGGGAGGTCAAGGCTGGCAGATCACTTGAGGCTGGGGATTCAAGACCAGCCTGGCAAATATGGTGAAACCTCATCTCTACTAAAAAAAAATACAAAAATTAGCCGGGTGTGGTAGCATATGCCTGTAGTCCGAGCTACTTGGGAGGCTGAGGCAGGAAAATCGCTTGAATCTGGGAGGTGGAGGTTGCAGTGAGCCAAGATTGTGTCATTACACTCCAACCTGGGTGACAGAGGCTCTGTCTCAAAAAACAAACAATTAATTAAATTAAATTGTAGGGCAGGCACGGTGGCTCATGCCTGTAATCCCAGCACTTTTGGAGGCCAAGGTGGGTGGATCACCTTTGAGACTAGCCTGGCCAACATAGTGAAACCCCATCTCTACTAAAAATACAAAAATTAGCCAGGCGTGGTGGCACGTGCACTGAGCCAGGAGAATTGCTTGAACCTGGGAGGCAGAGGTTGCAGTGAACCAAGATTGTGCCACTGCACTCTAGCCTGGGCGACAGAGGGAGACTCCGGCTCAAAAGTAAATAAATAAAATTGTAGAGCTTTTCTTTCCAAAGTTTTCCATAGGGTATTTATAAAATTTTTATTTCACAGAAATGAAATCCTACTATATATGCCTCTTTGTAATATATTTTACTTAGTATATGGCTGAACTCCTTTCTAGGTCAAATATATTCGGTATAATGTGTTTAAGGACATAGGCTGTGATGTGAGACTGTCAAGGTATCAGGCTGCTTCCTTCTCTGGGACGTGGGGCGTGTCGTCCCCATCCCCCTGGGAGTTGCTGAACTGGGCCATCTGTGTAGTGTGCTTGGCTCAGCGCCTGGCCTATGGCAGCCTCAGCCCATGTGGCCCCTGCCTCAGATTCTGATATGCCTCCTGTAGGGGGTCCAGTTGAGAATTATGGCAGAAGGTAGCCCCTATTGTTGATGGGAGTGTATTCTTTCCTTTTATATTCTTTTTCCATTGGAGGAATAAAAATACCAGGTACTACATCACTGTGTTTAATTATTGTGTGGCTTTCCATTGTGTGATATGTCAAAATTACTTTCAGGAGTCCCAGCTTGCTGGGCAGTAATTGTTTCCTGCTTACCACAATCAGTACTGGAATGAACAGTGCTTATCTTTGAAAAAGAAAAGGTTATGGTGAACAACAACAAAAAGCTAATGTGAGGTGTGACTGAATTGGCATGTAAAAAACAGAATTATTAGGTGTTGCTTTTCCAAGTACGGATTTCCCTTTCCTTTAATTATTGTGAGAAGCTACCTCAACTATGTTTCAGTTAGTTTTTGGTGTTTCTCTTTGAAGTTGCCTAATATTTTTAAGAATCAAAGTATAACACTTTGCTAATACTTGATTTGCTAATACTTGATTAAACAATCCCGTATTACAGAAGGACTACAGTGAAAAATATTTTTTTCCTTTGCAACCTCTTCTTACCCCAGGATGTCCCCTAGAGATAAACCCACTTTTTAATGTTGTTTATTTTGGTAGTTTTCTCCAGATTTAAAAATAATTATGTATATTTTACTATTTTACTTCTTAGCTTTAGACATTGTCTTGATTTCTAGGGCAGATTTGCCCTCATGTCCCTAACTCACATTCATTCATTTATCAGATATTTATGAAGCCCTCACTGTCAGGTGCTGTTCTAGAGATTCACAGGAGGGAAACAAAATCTTTGCTTCCATAGAGTTTATAGCCATCTCCTCAATAAAATTTTTTATTTTACAATAATCACAAACTTACAGAAAAGTTGGAGAGTATTACAAAGAACTTTTTTCCCAAACCATTTGAGAATAAGTTGCTGACTGGCTTCCTCAATACTTGAGTTTTTCCTAGAAAGAAGGACATTCTCAAAAATATCTACAATACAATGATCAGAGCATGAAGATTAACACTGATATATTGTGATCATATAACTCCCAGGCACCATTCAGGTTTTGCTGATTATCCTAATATTCCCTTTTTAGCAAAGAGATGTCATTGAGCATCACTTGCTGCATTTAGAGAACACATTTCTTTACTCATCTTTCCTCTGGAATAGTTCCTGGGTTTCCTTGATTTTTATGACCTGGCGCTTTGGCAAATTATAGACCCGTTATTTTGTAGAATGTGTTCTGGATTTTGGCCATTCTAATAGGGGTGCAGTGGAATATCACTATTTTAATTTGTATTTCTCTAATGACATATGATGTGAGCATCTTTTCATATGCTTATTTGCTGTTGGTATATCTTCTCAGATGAGAGGTCGCTTCAGGATTTGCCTATTTTATTTTATTTATTTATTTTTTGAGGTGGAGTCTTGTTCTTTCACCCAGGCTGGAGTGCAGAGGTGTGATCTCGGCTCATTGCAACCTCTGCCTCCCGGGTTCAAGCCTCTTGCCTCAGCCTCCTGAGTAGCTAGGATGATAGGTGCCTGCCACCACACCTGGCTAATTTTTGTAACTGTAGTAAAGACGGAGTATCACCATGTTGGCCAGGCTGATCTCAAACTCATGAGCTCAAGTGAGTTGTACCCCCTTCTCCTCTTCCCCCACCCCCCAACTAGCTGGAAGGGAGACACAGTGATAGATCATTTTGGAACAGGAGATGGCAGCAAAACCTTCAGGATGGCAAGGCCAACAAGACAGAAGGAGCACAGACTCTGATGACCTGCCTGCATGCTTATGACATGTTAGAGAATTAATCTTCTTTCTTCTTTTAAAAAAAGAGCAAAAGAATTGACTACTTAATAAAAAAAATGATAAAGTATTGTGGAGTTTCTAATACATGAAGGATTAAAATGCGTGACAACAGACCGGGCACTTTGGGAGGCCGAGGCAGGTGGATCACCTGAGGTTAGGAGTTTGAGACCAGCCTGGCCAACATGGTGAAACTCCATCTCTACTAAAAATACAAAAATTAGCTGAGTGTAGTGGCACACACCTGTAGTACCAGCCATTCAGGAGGCTGAGGCAGGAGAATCATTTGAACCCAGGTGGTGGAGGCTGCAGTGAACCAAGATTGCCCTATTGCACTCCAGCCTGGGAAACGAGCAAAACTCCATCTCAAAAATAAATAAATAAATAAAATAAAATGCATGACAACAATTGCACAAAGGTCAGGAGGGAAGAAATGGAAGGAGACTGCTGTAAGTTCTTCATGCTATCCATGAAGTGCCTAATACTGCTTGAAGGTACACTGTGAGAGGTAAAGATGTTTACTCTAAGCCCTAAAGCAATCACTAAACATAAAAAACAAAAAGTTATAGGTGGCCAGGTGTGGTGGCTCGTGCCTGTAATCCCAGCAGTTTGGGAGACTGAGTTTCTGCCTCTGTCTGTTCTGAGTCTCTCTGTCCACGTGTCAGTCTCTCCAGTGTTGGGGCAGCAGTTTGCCCTGTGACCTCACTTGGATGGACCTAGGAAGAGTTCCTGATTTTTCAGTGTGTTCAGCTTTTTACTTGTTAGGATAGAGTGATAACCATCAGGCTTTTTACATGTTCGACTGGGAACTGGAAATTACACTAAGTTTTAAAATGTAAGACTGACAAATATAAGTTTACAGCGTTTACTTCTTGGAGATTCTAATTGCTTTTCTTTTTTTACTTATGTTGTCCATCTTCATTGACTCCTTAAGTTGTTCCAGATTCTCATTTATGGTATTCAACATCTCCTGTGATTTGAATCTTTTAATATCTATTGAGACTCCTATTATGAGCCAGGATATGATCTCTCTTGGAAAATATTCTGTGTGTACCTTAGAAGAATATGTACTTTGCTGTTCTTGGGTAGAAGGTTATAGAAATCTCAACTGGTTGATAGCGTTCAAACCTTCTTTATCTTTATTGATTTTCCATTAACTGTTCTGGCAATTATTGAGAAAGAGGTTTTGAAGTAGCCAACTATAGTTGTTCTGTTTTCTCTTTCTAGTTCTGTCAGTTTTTCCTTCATGTATTTTGAAGGTTTGTTATTTAGGTACATAAAAGCTTAGAATTTTTATGTCCCCATGATAAATTGATTCCTCAGTCATTGTTAAATGGGTCTCTTTATCCCAGATAGTATTTTTGCTCTGAAATCTACCTTAGTATTAATGTAGCTGCTCTAGATTTCTTTTGATTAATATTAGCATAGTATGTTTTTTTAATGCCCTTTTAGTTTTAACCTATTTGTGTCTTTATATTTAAAGGGGAGTTCTTGTAGGGAGCATATAGTTGTGTCCAATCTGTCCATCTCTGTCTTTTAACTGGAGTATTTAAATCATTTATATTTGATGCAATTTGTTTAAAATTTTTTGTCATTTAAAATTTTTGTGAGTACATAGTAGGTATATATATTTATGGGGTACATGAGATGTTTTGATACAGGTATGCAATCTGAAATAAGCACATCATGGAGAATGGGGTACCTATCCTCTCAAGTTTTATCCTTTGTGTTACAAACAATCCAGTTACACCTTTAAGTGATTTAAAAATCTAAAACTAAGTATTGATTTATAGTCACCCTATTGTGCTATAAAATAGTAGATCTTAATTCTTTCTAATTTGATGTAATGTATTGATGTTATTGGCTTTTAATCTAGCATCTTGCTATTTTCTGGTTATCTCGTCTGGTTTTTGTTCCCTTTACCCTATTTTTCTGCTTTCTTTTGGATTAAGTACCTTTTATGTTCCATTTTAACTTGTTTGTTAGCTTATTAACTATAACCTTTGTTATTTTTGTTATTTTTTTTTTTTTGAGACAGAGTCTTGCTCTGTCACCCAGGCTGGAGTGCAGTGGCGCAATCTTGGCTCACTGCACCCTTTGCCTCCTGGGTTCATGTGATTCTCCTGCCTCAGCCTCCCAAGTAGTTGGGACTACAAGCATGTGCCACCATGCCCAGCTAGTTTTTGTATTTTTAGTAGAGATGGGTTTTAACCATGTTGGCCAGGGTGGTCTTGAACTCCCGACCTTAAGTGATCCACTAGCCTCAGCCTCCCAAATTGCTGGGATTACAGGCACGAGCCACCACACCTGGCCACCTATAACATTTTGTTTTTTATGTTTAGTGATTACTTTAGGGCTTAGAGTAAACATCTTTACCTCTCACAGTGTACCTTCAAGCAGTATTAGGCACTTCATGGATAGCATGAAGAACTTACAGCAGTCTCCTTCCATTTCTTCCCTCCTGACCTTTGTGCAATTGTTGTCATGCATTTTATTTTATTTATTTATTTATTTTTGAGATGGAGTTTTGCTCTTGTTTCCCAAGCTGGAGTGCAACAGGGCAATCTTGGTTCACTGCAGCCTCCGCCACCTGGGTTCAAATGATTCTCCTGCCTCAGCCTCCTGAATGGCTGGTACTACAGGTGTGTGCCACTACACTCAGCTAATTTTTGTATTTTTAGTAGAGATGGAGTTTCACCATGTTGGCCAGGCTGGTCTCAAACTCCTAACCTCAGGTGATCCACCTGCCTCGGCCTCCCAAAGTGCCCGGTCTGTTGTCACGCATTTTAATCCTTCATATATTAGAAACTCCATAATACTTTATATCATTTTTTTATTAAGTAGTCAATTCTTTCACTCTTTTTTTAAAAGAAGAAAGAAGATTAATTCTCTAACATGTCATAAGCATGCAGGCAGGTCATCAGAGTCTGTGCTCCTTCTGTCTTGTTGGCCTTGCCATCCTGAAGGTTTTGCTGCCATCTCCTGTTCCAAAATGATCTATCACTGTGTCTCCCTTCCAGCTAGTTGGGGGGTGGGGGAAGAGGAGAAGGGGGTACAGCTCAGAGGTTGCACACGATGCTTCCTCTCTCATTGAAGGTCTGGGAGAAGTTGTCCTTCTTTTGGATTGCCAGGCTCCCACTAAAAATCAGGGGTTCTGTTACCTCAAAGTCAGAGTTAGAAAACTGCCACCATGGGCCAAATCTCACCTGCCACCTATTTTTGTACAACCTCTAAGCTAAAAGTGATTTTTCTATTTTTTAAATAGTTGAAAAAAATTAAAGGAGAAAGAATATTTTGTGACACATTAAAATGATATGAGATTGAAATCTCAGTATTTACACGTACAGTTTTACTGAACATAGCTGGACACATTTGCTTACATATTTTGTACAGCTGCTTTTGCACTGTCACAGCTGAGTTGAGTGGTTGTACCTCAGGCCACCTGTTCCACAAAGCCTGCAGTATTTACCAGCTGGCACTTTGTAGAAGGAGTTTGCGGACGCTGATCTGGAGCTTGGACTGAATGATATTACAGGATAACTAACAGACCTTGTCACATTCCCCAGCACGGTGACCACAGATTTTGTATGTCTCTTTAGACTTTAACTCAATTTTAAAAAAAATTTTTAAGATGAGGATATATGTTTTTATATTTACCTTCATATTTATCATTTCTGGTAGTCTTTATTCTCTTTTTTTTTTTCTTCTTCAGAGACAGGGTCTTGCACTGTTGCCCAAGCTGGAGTGCAGTGGTGTGATCATGGCTCACTGCAGTCTCAAACACCTCAGCCTCCCAAATTGCTGGGACTAGGCACATACCACCATGCCTGGCTAATTTTCAGACTTGTTTTAGAGACAGATTTTCATGATGTTGGTCAGGCTGGTCTCAGACTCCTGACCTCAGGTGATCTGCCTACCTCGGCCTCCCAGAGTGCTGGGATTACAGGTGTGAGCCACTGCGCCCAGCCTTTCTTTAGCTTACTTTGCTTGGATAGAGCACATCCACACCCTAAGGGCCGGGTATGTGGGAGCTGTTTCTCATCAGCTCTTGAACCCTGTTACTCTCATTGCAATGGCAGGGGTGGCCTTTTGGATTGCAGATCACTTTCCTCATTACTTATGACACTGCACATGTTTTCATGTTCCTGTCGGCAATTCGTGTTTTCCTTTGTGAAGTCCCTGTTTACATGTTTTAAAACTTAGGTTTTTCTTATCATAATAAGCTGTGAGACTTTTTATTTTTAATCTTTTTGGAGACAGGGTCTCCCTATGCTGGCCAGGCTGGTCTCAAACTCCTGGCCTCAAGCAGTCCCTCTGCTTCAGTCTTCTGAAGTGCTGGGATTATGGGCACAAGCCACTGTGCCTGGCTGAGTTTTTAAAAATATATTCTAGAGGTGTCATTTGTCATATATTTGTATTATAAATAAATTTCATTCTAGTCTGTGGCTTGTCTTTTCATTTTCTTAATGGTATTTTTCAGAGAGAGAAGTTTTTGATTTTGATAAAGTCTAGCTGATCACTTTTTTTTCTTTTAGGATTTCATGTCCTCTTTTTTTTTTTTTTTGAGATGGAGTCTCACTCTTGTTACCCAGGCTGGAGTGCAATGGCGCGATCTCGGCTCACCGCAACCTCCGCCTCCTGGGTTCAGGCAATTCTCCTGCCTCAGCCTCCTGAGTAGCTGGGATTACAGGCACGCGCCACTGTGCCCAGCTAATTTTTTTGTATTAATAGAGACGGGGTTTCACAATGTTGACCAGGATGGTCTCGATCTCTCGACCTCGTGATCCACCCGCCTCGGCCTCCCAAAGTGCTGGGATTACAGGCTTGAGCCACCGCGCCCGGCCGGATTTCATGTCCTCTTTAAGAAATCTTTGCTTTCTCTATGTTTTCTACTTTTGGCTTTTACATTTAATTCTAGGATCCATTTCGAGTTAGCGATGTGAGGTAAGGGTCAGGATTTGGTTTTGTTTCTTCCGTGTGAATGTTCGGTTGTTCCACTATATATTATTTTGCATTTGTTGAGCTGCATCTTCAAGGTATATTCCTGGAAGTGGGGTTTCTGGTCAAAGAATGGTTTTATCTCTGTTGCCAGGTGCTTTGGGTACTGTATTATCTGGGAGTCTCATGGGAATCTAGGAGGCTGCCTGTTTGCCCACAGCCTCACCAGCAGAGAGTTTCAAGTTTTTGGATTTTTTTCAGTTTGCAGTGAGAAATAGTAACTTAAATGAGTTTCTGTTTACATTTCCTTATTATGAGTGCCACTTATGAGTCTTTAATAAGTCAGATACATTTATTGTGATTTAATATATATTTGGACTTCTTTTTATTATCTCATTTCGTGTTTTTGTTTGTTTGTTTGTTTGTTTGAGACAGAATCTCTCTCTGTCACTGAGGCTGGAGTGCAGTGGCTTACTGCAGTCTCTGCCTTTCCGCTTCAAGTGATTCTTCCATCTCAGCCTCCCAAGTAGCTGGGATTAAAGGCACGCGCCACCACGCCCAGCTAATTTTTGTTTTTTTAGTAGAGATGGGGTTTCACTATGTTGGCCAGGCTGGTCTTGAACTCCTGACCTCAGTGATCCACCTGCCTTGGGCTCCCAAAGTGAGCCACCATGCCTGGACTCATTTTGTGTTTTCTATTGACTGTAGTTTTCCTCTCTAGTTTATTTGTTATTTTCTGCCTCCTCTTGAATTGACCATTTTCTCCCTCTTTCTACTATTTTTTTTTTGAAACAGAGTTTTGCTCTTGTTACCCAGGCTGGAGTGCAATGGCTCAATCTCAGCTCACTGCAACCTCCGCCTCCTGGGTTCAAGCAATTCTTCTGCCTCAGCCTCCCGAGTAGCTGAGACTACAGGCGTGCGCCACCATGCCCAGCTAATTTTTGTATTTTTAGTAGAGACGGGGTTTCACCATGTTGACTAGGATGGTCTCGATCTCTTGACCTCGTGATCCACCCGCCTCGGCCTCCCAAAGTGCTGGGATTAAAGGCGTAAGCCATCGCGCCCGGCCTCCTCTTTCTACTCTTTTATATATCGCATTTCATTTCTCTTAGCCTTAAATTTTATATATACTTAATGCTTTCTAATAAAGTTTCAAGGTAATCATGGTTCTCACATCAAGAATGTCACCTTTTCTTTTATAAACTCCTCTTCCGTTTCTGTTCTATTTTCTAGAATTTTAGTTTAACTTGCTATTTTATAAATACTTTTTTAAGTTCCTTAGAGTGGAATTGCTTGGGTTCGAGTCCCAGATCTGTTCTGTATTAGCTGAATAAACATGGGCAAGTTATTTCACTTCTCTGTGCCTGCTTTCCCTAATCTCAAAAGGGGGAAATAATTGTGCCCATAGAGAAATCACATGGAATACAGTAAAGTACATGCTACTGTCACATAAAATTGAATTATATAAAGTTAATTCATATAAAGCATTTAGAATAGTTCTTGATATATAATAAGTACTAAGTAGATGTTGATTATATAATTAATATTATGGAACTACTGGTTTCTTCTTCTCCTTCCCCAAGTATATACTTTGTAGTTCTTTTAGTAGGGAGCTGTCTTTGTTCACGCTGCTATAAAGGAATACCTGAGACTGAATAATTTAGCAAGAAAAGATTTATTTGGCTAACGGTTGTGCAAGCTGTACAAGAAGCATAGAGCTGGCATATGCTTCCGGTGAGGCCTCAGGAAGCTTCCAATCGTGGCGGAAGGGGAACAGGAGCTGTGTGTCGCCCAACGAAAGAGGAAGAGGGAGAGAGGGGAGGGAGTGCTATATTATCCATCTATTTATTTATTTATATTTTTATTTTTTGAGATGGAGTCCCACTCTGTGACCCAGGCTAGAATGCTGTGGTGCAGTCTCAATTCACTGCAACCTCCACTTCCCAGGTTCAAGTGATTCTCCTGCTTCAGTGTCCCAAGTGGCTGGGACTACAGGGGTGCATCACCATGCCTGGAAAACTTTTGTATTTTCAGTAGAGACAGGGTTTTTTTTTTTTTTTTTTGAGACGGAGTTTCACTCTTGTTACTCAGTCTGGAGTGCAATGGCGCGATCTCGGCTCACCGCAACCTCCGCCTCCTGGGTTCAAGCAATTCTCCTGCCTCAGCCTCCCGAGTAGCTGGGATTACAGGCACGCGCCACCATGCCCAGCTAATTTTTTGTATTTTTAGTAGAGACAGGGTTTCACCACGTTGACCAGGATGGTCTCGATCTCTTGACCTTGTGATCCACCCGCCTCGGCCTCCCAAAGTGCTGGGATTACAGGCGTGAGCCACCGCGCCCGGCCTGAGACAGGGTTTTACCATGTTGAGCAGGCTGGTCTCAAACTCCTGACCTCAAGTGATCCACCTACCTCTGCTTCCCAAAGTGCTGGGATTACAGGTGTGCCACTGCACTTGGCCTGTTTGGTTTCATAAATACTATTTCTTCTTTTATTTCTTGGATATTTTAAATAAGTTTATTTGAAAGTCCTTTTCAGACTGATGTTTTATCTTCATATGGTCAGGTGTGAATATTTCTCTCCCAATCTCCTGTTTTATTTATTTATTTATTTACTGTTTATGATGGCATTGGACTACTTTGTGGACTTAGTGATTTTTGTTTAAGAGCTTGTCTTGTATGGACATTTCTCTCTTGGTGAATTTTAACTACCACCTCCACTCCTAGTTCTAGAGTTTATCTTTTTGGCTGAAAGTTGTACCCTGATAATGTAATTCCAAACCAAAAGACCACATGACATGCAGACTTGGGTTCCAAATTACTTTAAAGAAGGGTTAGGGCAGTTTATAGTATCATTTCACATTTCAGTGACTTCTGTTATTTAATAGGTGAAAGGTGTATCTTGTCATTTCAATTTGTGTTTCTTTTATTAATAGTAGGACACTTTTGTAGAATTGCCTCTCTGTTTCCCTAATAAATGATTGCTGGGTAAAACAACAGCCATTTTATAATGCTCATGGGTTCTGTAATCAGGAATTCAGTACAGGCATGGCAGGAGGGTTTGCCTTTGTTCCACACTGTCCAGGGCTTCGGGAGGGAAACTTGAGGGCTTGCAGTAACTAAGCGGGTGTGTCTGAGGACTCAGGCACGTTCTGGCAGTTGATGCTGACTTTTGGCTGGGACCTCAGCTGGGGCTGTCGTCCACAATACCCTGGCAACCTTTCCATGTGGCGACTTCCCCACAGCATCATGGCTGGGCTTCAGACGTGAGCATCTAAGATGGCAAATCCTGACTATGTCGCCTTTTGGTGATGTTGCTTTAGAAGTCACACAGCACCACTTCCCTGTTGGTTATGAGCCCACCCAGGTGCATGGGAAAGGAACATAGAGCCCACCTCTTGGCGGGAGGCAGGGTCGAGTTGTAAGAAGAGCCTGTGTGTTGGTGCACGTTGCTCTTGTCTTAAGGAAATGTCACCTGACAAGTTGGGAAAATATTGTGTTCAATTATTAGTCGGTTGGTATGGGAATTTTTAGAACATTGTAATTGTTTTTTTACAATAAAGGTTGAAACAAGATTTTAAAATATAATCCCCTCAACTAAGGCTTATTATAAATTCATATTCCATAAAAATTTTACATATTAAGATTTTATAATAGTATTTGCTTTTATTATATTCCTTTTTATCCTATTTTCTATTAATATCACTTTTCCATGTAGCTTTCTTATTACCATTTTTATTTTGCAGACGAAGCTGTAAAATGTAATATGGATTCATTGAGAGATTCACCAAAAAACAAATCTGAAAAGAAACAGCATTGCCTCTCTTTAAAAGATACAAATAAGGTTGTATTTTTAAAATGTTCTTTAAATACAAAGTTCATGTAGTGTTAACTTAAAAATTTTCTCTTTTGAAATCTCTCTGAAACCAAAAGTAAGTTTTCTGTTAAAAAATCCTTGGCCATGTTAGCTTTGTTCATGAAAAAGTATAGTTTGCACGTTTGCTTATTCTGAAAGGAGAAAATAATTCCAACTCTTTCACATCAAGCGCTTCTTACTCGGCCTAGTTTGCTTTCTAAAGAATTGGATATTGATTCTCCTTTTAACGAAGGTGTGAAAATCTGGAATTCCGGGGCATTGTCATAGGGACGTGCAAGTCTAACCTGCCCTCCAGTCCCTTTGACAAGACAGGTGAAAGTCATTGCAGGACATTTTAAATGTCTGGAATGCCAGTGGCCTGCCATTTTGATGTTTAATGAGTGGTTATGGCGCTGGCATAATCACTCAGTTTTCCAGTTTTTTGTCTCTCCATATCTCTGTGTGCATGAAAATTGTCTGGGATGGTTGTTCATGAGAATAACTCCCATGGAATTTTAGTTCCAAAAGAATGTATATATGTTGCTGGCATACACATTCTTTCTGAAACAAAGTTTTTTTTACAGTGTGTTGAATCTTCGGCATACTGGCCAACAAAAAGAGGCATAACCATATACGCTGATCCAGATATACCAGAAGCAAGGTATGATTTGAAAATTCAAGCTGGTGTGGTGGTGCCTGCCTGTAGTCCCAGCTACTAGAGAGGCAGAGCTGGGGGGATCACTTAAGCCCACGAGGTCGAGGCTTCAGTAAGCTATGATTGTACCACCACACTCCAGCCTGGGTGACAGAGTGAGACTCTGTCTCTAAAAAGAAAAAAAAAAAAGAATAAAGAATAAATAATTTGTGTATAATTGACTAGAGACTTAAGGGTGATACTTTTTTTTTTTTTTTTAAAAGAAAGAAAGAGAAAGAATAAAGAAAAAGAATAAAGAATAGGAGGAAAAAGGAAGAAAAAGAGAGAGAGAGAATGGAAGTATTGCTTTCTTGCCCAGGCTAAAATGCAGTTTAGTAATGGGTATTGAAAACCTCTTTTATACCAATAATTATACTTGATGTAAACAGGAAGGAATAAGGGAAGAAAATAACAAACGAGCAGCCAACCAATATTTCATTTAAACCTATGAAGTGCTATGCGATTACTGAGGAGTGATTTACTTCCAATTATGTAGTCACTTATGGAATAGGTGTGAGGTGGTAATGTATGTTTTATGTATTTGAAGTGGAGAGTTCTATAAATGTTTATTAAGTTTACTTGTTCCGGGTCTGAGTTCAAGTCCTGGATGTCCTTGTTAATTTTCTGTCTCATTGATCTATAGAATCATTAGCTCTTCTTGTTACATTGATCCTTTTGCCATTATGTAATGTCCTTCTTTGCCTCTTTTGCTCTTTGTTGCTTTAAAGTCTACTTTATCAGAGGCGAGAATTGCATCTCCTGCTTTTTATTTATTTGTTTATTTTTACTCTCTGATTGGTTGATAAATCTTCCTCCTTCCCTTTGTTTTGAGTCTTTGTGTATCGTTGCATGTGAGATGGGTCTGGATGCAGCACACCAATAGGTTTTGGCTTTTTATCCGATTAAAATATATATAACTTTAATACTGGCATTTGATGCTAGCTGGCTGTTTTGCCCATTAGTTAGTGTAAATTTTTTGTTGTGTTAATGTTCTTTTCTTTTTGATATATTTTTGGAAAGGCTGATATTGGTTGTTCCTTTATATGTATAGTGCTTCTTTCAGAAGCTCTTGTAAAGCAGGCCTGGTGGTGGTGAACTCTCTAAGTACTTGTTTGTTCGCAAAGGATTTAATTTTTCCTTCGATTATAAAGCTTAGTTTGGATGGATAGGAAATTCTGGGTTGAAAGTTCTTTTCTTTAAGGATGTTAAATATTGGTCCCCACTCTTTTCTGGCTTGTAGGGTTTCTGCTGAGAGATCTGCTGTAAGTCTGATAGGTTTCCCTTTATGGGTAACCTGACCTTTCTCTCTGGCTGCCCTTAGTATTTTCTCCTTCATTTCAACCCTAATAAATCTGGCAATTATGTGCCTTGGGGTTGGTCTTCTTGAAGAATATCTTTGTGGTGTTCTCTGTATTACCTGGAGTTGAATATTACCCTGCCTTGCCAGGTTGGGAAAGTTTTCCTGAATGATATCCTGAAGAGTATTTTCCAACTTGGATTCATTCTCTTCATCACATTCAGGTACACCTATCAAACGTAAATTAGGTCTTTTCACATAGTCCCATATTTCCTGGAGACTTTGCTCATTCCTTTTCATCCTTTTTTCTCCAATCTTGTCTTCTCGTTTCATTTCACTGAGCTGGCTCTCGACTTCTGATATCCTTTCTTCTACTTGATCAATTCGACTGTTTAAACTTGTGCATGCTTCGCGAAGTTCTCGTGTTGTGTTTTTCAGCTCCATCAATTCACTTATATTCCTCTCTAAATTGTCCATTCTCGTTAACATTTTGTCAAACCTTTTTTCAAGGTTCTTAGTTTCTTTGCATTGGGTTAGAACAAGTTCTTTTAATTCACAGAAGTTTTTTATCACCCACGTTTTGAAACCTGCTTCTGTTATTGGAACACACTCGTAATCTATTAAGTCTTGTTCCGTTACTGATGAGGAATTGCGATCCCCTGTGGAGGGAGAGGCATTCTGATTTTGAGTATTCTCTACCTTTTTACGCTGATTTCTTCCCTTCATTATGTATTTATCTGTCTGTTGTCTTTGTAATTACCGACTTTCTAACTAGGTCTCTGAGCAGACGTCCAACTTGTTGATTCCCAGTGCCGAAGTCTGAGCAATCCACTGCGCCGGCCAAAACAGCGGTGTTAAGATGGATGGTGCTTTTCTGCCCGGGAATCTCCAGACTCTGCACCAAAAACTGGCGCACTAAGGTGCCAGCTAAACTGCCGCGCCGGCCACAAGAGTCGCTCTGGCGACACGTGGGGCTCCTCTGCTGGGAATCTCCTGAACCGTGAGCAACAAATATTCGTCTGAAAGTGTGGCGTCCTCTCGTTCTCTGTGCTTTCACTGGGAGCTAGGAGCCCGAGCTGCTAGTGATCAGGCATTTTGGATCTCTCTCAAGGGTGATATTGTCTTATACAGTGTTCTGTAAGATTGATTATGGGAAAATGGTCCATTTTCAAAGAGTGGCCCAGGCAATTTTGGTTAAACATCATATATATTAACAGAAAAATGTGACACCTGGTTGATATCAGAGTTGACTGAAAACTGGTAGTGGCCCTGGAGTCTGTCTCCTCTTTGCCTTGTTGGACAGAGCTGTCTCTGTAAGGCAGTTCTGAAGTTTGGCATGGAGTGGTCCTGATGGGCGGGATGGCCTCACATGGCCAGATGGAAGCAGAGGCTGAGTGGTTACCCAGGGTGGAAAGAGAAGAATGGTTTCATGAGTCTCGGAGACTGGGTCTGTACTCTGTCCTCTTCAAGATACATGTCAGTGACGTTAATGACATCGCAGAAAGGATGTCATATTGTATCACTTCGTGAATGATCTAAGAACTCAAAGCAGTAGACTTTCACACTTCGCCTCGTGGACGTTATGCTGTGGTTTGTCGTATGTTTTACTTTTACATACCTCATAAATGCTAGACTCTATTTCACTTTTATTTAAATAGTCAATTATAACCTACAGAGAGTTAACTAACACAAGTGTCTTCTCTTTTTACCTATGTGGTTGCACTGGTGTTTTTTACTTTTTGTGTAGATCTCTATTTCCATCTGGTATCATTTTCCTTCTACCTAAAGCACTTCCCTTAGTATTTCTTGTATTGCAGCTCTGCTGTTGATGAACTCTTTCAGCTTTTTTTTTTTTTAAGTATTCAAGTTCATTTTAAAAAGGATACCTTTGCTAGATGTAGAATTCAAGGTCGACGGGACTTTATTTAAAGATGTTGCCCCTCTGTCTTCTCGCTTGCATTGTTCCCAGCACTGCCTCTACTGTAACCGCTGCCTTTGTTCCTCTGCCATTTCCTCTGACTGCTTCTCAGATTTTCTCTTGATTACTGGTTTGAGCAATTTAATTTTGGTATACCAGCTGGGCACAGTGGCTCTTGCCTATGATCCTAGCACTAGCACTTTGGAAGGCCGAGGTGGGCAGATCACCCGAGGTCAGGAGTTCAAGACCAGCCTGGCCAATATGGTGAAACTCCGTCTCCACTAAAAATAGAAAAAAGTTAGCTGGGCTTGATGGTGGGTGCCTGTAGTCCCAGCTACTTGGGAGACTGAGGCAGGAGAATCACTTCAACCCAGGAGGTAGAGGTTGCAGTGAGCTGAGATCATGCCACTGCACTGCAATCTGAGTGACAGAGCAAGACTCCGTCTCAAAAAAAAAACTTATTGTATACCTTGCTGTCATTGCTATCATATTTCTTATGCTTGGGGTTCATTAATGCTCTTCATTTGTATCTTTCCTACATCAAATAGTCATTATGTCTACAAATATTTTTTCTGCACCAATCTCTTTTTCCTCTCCTTTTAGAGATTCTCATAAAACAAATGTCAGATATTTTGATATTGTCCCAAAAGTCCCTGAGGCTCTATTCATTTTTTCAGCCTTTCAGTCTTGCTGTTCTTTAGATTAATGATTCTACTGATCTGTCTGTATGTTCATTCTCTTCTATCATCTGCCTTCTGCTATTGAGCCCATCCAGTGAGTATTTTATTTTATATATATATATATATTTTTTTTTTTTTTTTGAGACAGGGTCTTGCTCTGTGACCAAGGCTCTCAAGTGCAGTGGAACAATCCTAGCTCACTTCAGCCTTGAATTCCTGGGCTTAAGGGATCCTCCTACCACGGCCTCCCAAGTAGCTGGGACTACAGGCATACGCTACCACAACCGGCTAACATTTAAATTTTTTGTAGAGGTGGGTGTCGCACTATGTTGCTCCTACTGGTCTCCAACTCCTGAGACCAAGTTATCCTCCCACCTCGGCCTCCCAAAATGTTAAGATTACAGGTGTGAGCCATGGTGCCTGGCCTGTATTTCTTATTACTAAAATTCTCCCTTTTTTTTTTTTTTCAAAAGTGTGTATTTCTTTGCTGAGAACTTGTGTGTTTCCACTCAGGAGTGCTGGCCTTTTCTTCTTGTAGAGTGAATGTCCAGTGATCGCCACCCTGAGCTACTGGGGTTGGCGCCTGCTGATTGTCATCTCTCTCAGCAGTCAGTCTGGTTTTCCTGGCCCATGTGTGCTGAGTAGCTTTGGACTCACGCTGAATATTTTAAATGTTATGTTGCGAGACTCTGGTTTCTGTTAACATTCTCTAACGAGTGTTGGTTGTGTCGTCTTAGCAGGAGGTTGGTATCTCCCTGAGGTCGGGCCCTCATACTCTGCCTCGCAGTCTCTGGGTGGCGGTGGCCGTGTGAGCGCAGGCTTTGGGGCAGCCAGTGGCTTGTGTTGTGTCATGAACCAGCTTGCTGTCTTTCTTTTCAGAATTTCCCTTACAGTTACCAGTTTCTAGGGGCTCCTTCCCCCTGTTCCTCTGGCCAGATGGTTTCTCTTAGAGGCATTGCTGTGCAGTAACGTGGGATTGGGCCACCTTGAGAATAAAACAAATAAGGGAGAAAATAGATAGAGATTTCCTCACGCAGTCTTTGGACCACAGCTCCCGTCTCTGAGTTCCTCTGGATTTAGGTGTGGGTCTTCTCTCAGGGTTACAGGTCACCACACTGCTGTTGCTGTTGCTGGGTGCAGCTCTAAGATCAGAGCTGGCTTTGGGGCGGGGCGAGGAAGGAAAAGAAAATCGATGGGAATTCCCAACACTCTCTGGTTTAAAGGGCGCCTCTTCCTACTTCTCTGGCTTGAAAGAGGAGGTCTCTCTTGGATTCTGCCGTCCGCATCTGCCACAAAGTCACCCTGAGGTCAACACAGAAAGACGTGGGGAGGAAAAAACAAGAAAGTCCTGGTGATTCTGTTTTTCAAGTGTTTGACTTCTCTCCGCTGCTGTTGGGGCCTCATCCAGAATCTCTAGATGTGATCAGCAGGAGGAGGAGGCTGTGGTGGGCCTGCTCCATCCTGGCCAGGATCGGCACCAGAAGTGTCAGAAGTGAAGCTTAAAGGACTAAGCTCTCCTTCTCACAGAAATGTGCTTATGTAGATAAACCGATTCCTCAGTGGTGCTTCTTAAATTTTTAATCCAGAAAATAAAGATATTTTCAGCATTGGGGTAAATGGGTTCATAAATTTTCATATTTTAAGAGACAGGGTCTTGTTCTTGTTGCCCAGGCTGGAGTGCAGTGGTGCAATCACAGCTCACTGCAGTGTCCCAACTCTTGAGCTTAAGCGATCCTCCCACCTTGACCTCCCTAGTTGCTAGGACTATAGGCACATACCACCATGCCTGGCATTTTTTATTTTTGTAGAGATAGGGACTCATTACGTTACCCAGGCTGCTGTTGTCAAATTTTAATTAATTATTTTTTCTAGTGATTTAAGTCAGAAGCCAAATGAGAAACCTCTTAGATCAGCTGAGAAGAAAGAATATGATGAGAAGATTGGCTGTGTGAAGTAAGAATTTTTTCCTTGGCCTGAATTGTGTATTGAAATAATTATAATAAAATTATAAACGAGAAATCTACATATTTTATTATTAATTTCAAACCTACATTCCTATCAAAAAATAAATGTACAATGCAGCTTCTGTAGGGTTTGACATTAGTTTTTTCTTTTCCATCCCACTTGGGCACATTTTTCTGTTAAAAGCTTTCTTCCAGTGTAAGTAGTCATTTTCTACCTCACTTTCTGGATTAACTTAGTGAAGCGAACCATGTCACAAATCGAATTAGATACAGTTGATCTTTTGGGGCCGTTGATGTTCTGTGGGTTGGTCTTTGCTTTCTTTCCAGTTCTCTGAGGCAGCACTGCCAGAGAAACTGTGAGCAGTTTGCCTTTATTTTATACTTGTGTAATCTACAAAATATTTACATACCAATTTTTGTTTTGAGACAAGGTCTTCCTCTGTCATCCAGGCTGGAATGCGGTGGTGCAGTCACATCTCACTGCAGCTTTGACTTCCTGGGCTGAAGTGATCCTCCCACCTCAGGCTCCCAAGTATCTGGGACCCCAGGCATGCACCACCATACCTGGCTAATATTTTATTTTTTTGTATGGAGGGGTCTTGCTATGTTACCCAGGCTGGTCTCAAACTCCTGGCCTCAAATGATTCTCCTGCCTCAGCCTTTCAAAGTGCTAGGATTGCAGGCATGACCACAGCTCCCAGCCTCATGCCATTTTTATACTGTCATGGAGCTCTCAGAGTGACAGAGTGTGACAGGTCAGAGGTGGGGAGGTCCTGCTGTATCCACTGGTTTGCCTGGGGCTTGGAGCAAGGATGTGGACTGGGCAGCCATGTGGGCTTCCCAGAGGCCACGCTGATGGCCTGCCAGGGCTTCTTACCCCACAGGACACCACCCAGTATTTCAAAGCTGAGGCTTTGAAGGCTTCCAGGAGCCCACAGAGCTGGGGAATGCTGTTGATGCACCTGACTGACACCCCCCTCACAGGGCAACCTCAGCCCTAATACCCAAAGGTTTTGCTGTCACAGTGGTTATTTTCCTTGGAACAGAAGGCCTTGCATTATCCATGCAGCTTATTTCTTTATTATTATTATTATTATTTTTTTTTTTTTTTTTTGAGATGGAGTTTCGCTCATTACCCAGGCTGGAGTGCAATGGCGCGATCTCGGCTCACCGCAACCTCCGCCTCCTGGGTTCAGGCAATTCTCCTGCCTCAACCTCCTGAGTAGCTGGGATTACAGGCACCCGCCACCATGCCCAGCTAATTTTTTGTATTAGTAGAGACGGGGTTTCACCATGTTGACCAGGATGGTCTCGATCTCTTGACCTCGTGATCCACCCACCTCGGCCTCCCAGAGTGCTGGGATTACAGGCTTGAGCCACCGCGCCCGGCCCTATTATTATTATTATTATTATTATTATTATTATTCATTTTGAGACACAGTCTTGCTCTGTTGCCAGGCTGGAGTGCAGTGGTGCCATCTTGAGTCACTGCAACTTCCACCTCCTGGGTTCACGTGAGTCTCCTGCCTCAGCCTCCCAAGTAGCTGGGATTATAGGTGCCAGCCACCACCATGCGCAGCTAATTTTTGTATTTTTAGTAGAAATGGGGTTTCACCATGTTGGCCAGGATGGTCTCAATCTCTTGACCTCGTGATCTTCCCACATCAGCCTCCCAAAGTGCTGGGATTAAGGACCTGGCCTCTTTATTATTTTAAATTGTAACCTGGCAAATTAACCCTGGAATATTCTTTCTTTCATTATTATTTTATTTTTTAAATTTGAGACAGAGTCTTGCTCTGTTGCCCAGACTGGAGTGCAGTGGTGCAATGTCAGCTCACTGCAACCTCCACCTCCCGGGTTCAAGCAATTCTCCTGCCTCAGCCTCCTGAGTAGCTGGAATTACAGGCACCTGCCACCATGTCCAGCTAATTTTTGTATTTTTTGTAGAGGCAGAGTTTTGCCATTTTGGCCAGGCTGGTCTCGAACTCTGGACCTCAGATGATCAGCCCACCTTGGTCTCCCAAAGTGTTAGAATTATAGGCATGAGCCACCATGCCCAGATGACCCTGGAATACTGCATTCCCTTTTATTTTCATATTAGAAAGTTCTGTCTTGTCTCCTGTTTTGCTAAAATGCCTTTTACTTAGAATCCATGGATTAAATGTCAGTTATCCTGTCAGTCTCCTGTGGGTTTCAGGGAGCTTTGCGGTGGTTCAAGATTAAACAGCAAAGAAGGCTTGGAGTTCCTTAGGGACACAGGGATGACCTCGTGATCCTGGGACCCACTCCCTTGACCAAGCAGAGGTCCTGCATTGGTTGCACTGCATCCAAAGCCTGGGGAACCCTGTGCTGTCATTTCTGGCAAGATAGTGAAGGCAGCCTGGAGGAGAGGCACCCTTTCCTTAAGGATGGCCAGTCAGTGACCCGCATTGCCGCATCCCCAAACCTCACTTGGGACTATGATAGTGACTGTCACGATGTGGCCAGAGGGGCACAGGGACCTTGGTTTGTTGCCAGAGGCCAGGTGTGAGGAGAGAGGCTGCTAGCCTCCTCTGTGTGATGCCTGTGGTTTTCTTTTTCCTGTCTTTTTGTCTCGTTGATGGCATTGCTCAAGCTTGTAAGTACCAGCAAGCAGTTATGTTTCTTTCTCCTCGGGCCCGTTCCTTCATATAACTCATTTTGGAGACCCTCAAGGTTACAGTACATTCAGGAAGAGGTCACCCCAGATTCAGTCTGGCCCATTCCAGGATCGCATACCACCGTCCCCTTGGGAATCCTAGATGCTTGGGTAGCAGAGGGAGTGGCGGGGCCCACACCCGGGTTTAAGGGCCCTCCTAGCTGATTTCTCTCTCCTAATCTTTGGGTGTCCAAGACTAGGAGAGAGAAACCGCTCTGTTCACTAAGGGCTTCTGGAGGTGGTGAGGCAGCCTGGATTGGGTTGAGGTTGTGTTTCTAAGCTGGTGCCAGCTTCCGCCCAGCCTGTGGGAATATGCTGGGTCGGGGGTGAGTCTCAGCTCTGTGTGGTGACTCTCGGAGCATTATTTTCAGGAGGAGTTTGGACTTTGGCACTGTAGCCATATGTGCTGCAGGGAGTACTTTGATGACTGGTTAAGAAATCCTGTGCATGGGAGGGTGGAGTGGTGCCTGCTTGCTGCTCACGTCATCTCTGATAGTTAACGTACCCTGGAGCCCTCTCTGCAGTTCTTCGTCTTTCCATCTTCTGTGTCCCTCATGCCTACTGTGATATTCATTCTTTATTCTTCTGTTGTCTTCCTTTAAACATTTTAACATCAGCCTGCTTTGTACTGCTCACTGATTGAAGATGGAAACATTCTCTGAATACATGCATTCTTTTTTTTTTTTGGACAGAGTCTCACTCTGTGGCCCAGGCTAGAGTGCAGGGGTGCGATCTTGGCTCATTGCAACCTCTGCCTCCCAGTTTCAGGCGATTCTCATGAGTCAACCAGCCAAGTAGCTGGGATTACAGGCATGTGCCATGACACCTGGCTAATTTTTATTTTTATTTTTTGTATTTTTAGTAGAGATGGGGTTTCACCATATTGGCCAGGCTGGTCTTGAACTCCTGACCTCAGATGATCAGCCTCCCAAAGTGCTGGGATTACAGGAGTGAACCACCGCACCTGACTTAAATATGCACATTCTTCGTGGTACCATTTCGGTGTCAGAGTCTGAACAACAGTGCATGTTAAAGCCTGGACTGAAATGCCCTTCACACAGGCTGCTGAGTCCAGGGTCAGACGCTGTCCTTCTAGACCCAAGCCCTCTGCCAAAGAACACAGGAGCGGTGAGGACGCGGCTCTGTTGTACAACCATTCCTCTTCCCTCTTGAAATTACACCCATGCTTCTGTTCTTCCCATGACCCCACTCTGGCTGCATCATGATCCAGTGAGATGAGTGTGCATTGTCCCCAGGCTGTGAGCAGGTGAGTGCTGCAGAGCCCTGCAGTCACAGAGCATGACTGCTTTTCTATTCTCACATGGCCTTTTGGTTTACCTGAAGTTAATAGTTGTTTTTTTTTTTTTTCTTGGATGGGGTCTCACTGTGTTGCCTAGGCTGGTATCAAACTTCTGGCCTCAAGTGATCCTCCTCCCTCAGCCTCTCAAGTAGCTGGGACTACTGTGTGCCACCATACCTGGATCACTTTCCTAAATTTTTAATCTGTCTTAAAGATTCATCTCTAGAATTCTCCTCTGTTGTCAAACTCAGATTCTCACTTGTGACTCTTTGGAGATCTCTCCAGACCCTTCCCGCCTGCTTTGGTGTGTGCCTGATGTGTCCCATATTTGTCACCAACATCCTGAGATTCCGGCATCTTTCTTGAATTTAATCCCTTCTTTTCTGGATCGTCCATCTTCTTACTTAGTTTACTCCCTTGTTTTGGTGGAGAGCATCCTTTAGTAGCTTTCTTGGAAGGGAGACACAAAACATAAATTTTTTAGAGACTTTGCGTAAATGCTTTTAGACTATCTTCACACTTGATCAATAGTTGGGGTAAAAATTTTGAAGACATTTCTACTTCTAGTTTCTACTGTGAAGACGTCCACTCTATTCTGATTTCTTTATATATCTCTCCTTTTTTCTCTCTCTCTGGAAGCTTTATAGGAAGCTTCCTCCTCTGTTGCCAGTGTTTGGAAGTTCCTGATGTTGTGCCTTGGCACAGTTCTGTTATTATGCTTGTTGCTTGGTGGACCCTTCCAATGTGTAGCCTCGTGTCTCTTACCCCTGGGAAATTCTCTTGACTTTTTCATTGTTCTCTTACACTCAATATTCTCTGTCTTCTTTTAAGAATCTCTGTGACTCATATGTTGAACCTCCTGAATTGGTTGTGTAATTTTATAAAATATATTTTTCTTCTTTTTTTTTTTAATCTCTTTGTCTTCTTGCTTTATGTATTTTTTTGAAATGGAGTCTCGCTCCGTCACCCAGGCTGGAGTGTAGTGGTGGGATCTTGGCTCACTCTAACTTCTGCCTCCTGGGTTCAAGTGATTCTCCTGCCTCAGTCTGGGATTACAGGTGCCTGCCACTACACCTGACCATTTTTATATTTTTAATAGAGACTGGGTTTCACCATGTTGACCAGTCTCAAACTCCTGACCTCCAGTGATTTGCTTGTCTCGGCGTCTCAGAAGGCTGGGATTATAGGCATGAGCCACCATGCCTGGCCTGCTTGACTTTTTGGAATGTTTTTACAATTTTGTCGTCTTCTCATTTTATTGAGTTTTTTATTTCGAACATCACATTTTTAATTGGCAAGGGTTTTCCTTTCATTCTCTTTTCTCTTTCCAATAGTGTTGTACTTGTTTCATATATATGATAGTTTCTCTCATTTCTCTAAGGAGACTAATGATTTTGGTGGGAGGAGTTTTCTTCTCCCTACACTGCTTCTTTTTCTTGCAGGGTGCATTATTTGCTTTTTAGGTTGGAGGCTTTCCTTAGATGTCTTGCGGTCCTTGGTTGTCTACTTTTATTTCAATGTAGAGGCCCAGTGAGCTGGTGAGGGTCTCTGAGTGTACAAAACCTGTGAGACTGAAGTCTTTCTCTCTGTCTTTCCTCTCCGGTGGGCCAGATGCCAGAGGGAAGGTTTCTCCTATCTCTGCCCACTGTGGTGAAGACCTGCCCCTGTCCTGGGGGCTGAGTGGAAGGTGCAGGCTGGGTCTCCCTGTCCTATGTGTGCTTAGCCTCCCTCTTTTCAGTTCAGCACCTCTGTTTGCAGCTGACAGCTCGTAGCCTGAGAGTTCTGCTTTATCCTCTCCAGAGATTCAGCCCCTGGGCTTCCTCGGATTGGGGTGAGTGGCTGTCTGGTGTGGAGCAGCAATAAGGCAATGCAGAGGTTCCTCCCTGGCCACACTGTTGCAGCCAGGAAGACTGGCCCTAATTCCTAAGCTTTCTGAACATTGTTCTCTGCAGACAGAGTCAGGCCTCCCGTGGCTGGCTCAGTCTCAACTGTCTTGGGGCTACTACCAGTTTGTCCATCTGTTTTTTAGCTTCTAACATTGTTTTGGAATATTGTCTCTAAAATACCGCTTTTTTGAGATATAATTCATGTCCCCTTTTTCAAGTGTACAGCTCAGTGGTCTTTAGTATATCCACAGAGTTTGCAGCCACACAAGTCCATATCCATTAGTGGCCACTCTCCATTTTCCTCTCTCCACATCCTTTGGCAGCCAGCAGTCTGCTTTCAGTCTCTGTGGGTTTGCCTGTTCAGGACATTTCATATTGATGGGATCATATGGTGTGTGGGCCTTGGTGACGCTGGTTTCACAGGGCACGGTGTTTCCAAGGCTCACCTCTGCCATATCGTAAACGAGCATAGCATGCCTTTTCATGGCTGACTTATGTTCCATTGAGTACATGGAGCATATTTCATGTACCCATTCATCAGCTGATGGAGTTGGGTCTTGTGTCTTTTGTGTTTAAAAATTCATTTACAGGCCGGGCGCAGTGGCTCAAGCCTGTAATCCCAGCACTTTGGGAGGCCGAGGCGGGTGGATCACGAGGTCGAGAGATCGAGACCATCCTGGTCAACATTGTGAAACCCCGTCTCTACTAATACAAAAAAATGAGCTGGGCATAGTGGCGCGTGCCTGTAATCCCAGCTACTCAGGAGGCTAAGGCAGGAGAATTGCCTGAACCCAGGAGGCGGAGGTTGCGGTGAGCCGAGATTGCGCCATTGCACTCCAGCCTGCGTAACGAGAGCGAAACTCCGTCTCGAAGAAAAAAAAAATTCATTTACAGGGCTGGGCACAGCGGCTCACACCTGTAATCCCAGCACTTTGGGAAGCCGAGGTGGGCAGGTCACCTGAGATCAGGAGTTTGAGACCAGCCTGGCTAACATGGTGAAACCCTGACTCTACTAAAAATTCACCAGGCGAGGTGGCGGGTGCCTCTAATCCCAGCTACTTGGGAGGCTGAGGCAGGACAGTCGCTTGAACCTGGGAGGCAGAGGTTGCAGTGAGCTCAGATCGCGCCACTGCACTCCAGCCTGGGTGACAGAGCAAGACTTCATCTTAAAGAAAAAAAAGTCTTATTTACAGGAATAGGGCTTTAGGAAGGAGTACAGTTTGCCATGTGTAAAGCCAACCCTCTTTATCCTGGCGTCCCCGCCATGTCTGTGGGTTGTGACTTCTCTGTGACTGTCCCTGGCCTTACCCATGTTAGGGTTGGGCTGGAGCTAGAGGAGAGCAGTTTCAAATTCCTTCTTCAGAGGTGGTTGTAGACAAGTCCTATCTGGTCTTGTTTTCTCATCCATAAAATAAAGATATCGAAGTACACTAGTAGCTCCTGAGCTTGGCTGGGGCCCCTCAGATACTCTCAGGGGGCCTTTGTGTGGCAGGGTTGTGGCAGCACAGGTGCAGGCCCTCATGTCTCACAAACCAAGCAGAACAGAACAGGTACTGGTTGTACAGCCAAGCCATGGGCTGTGCAGTCCCTGCTATCTCCATCAAGGAAGAACTGAAAGAATAGCTCTACTGAGGAAACAGAAACACCTTTTTCTTCACTTTCTTCTTTTAACTATCTTACAGATTACTACAGTTTTTAAATCCAGATCCTTTGAGAGCTGATGGAATCTCTGATCTCCAGCAGGTATTACAGGCCCTAAAAAAGTAAATTAAAAAGAGAGAAAATTGCTTATTCTTTACATCCTTCTCCTTCCTCCCTCCAGACTTGAGATTAGAGGAGAAACTCCTTAAATGGGGGACTCTACCTGAAGACATCCTTTTAGAAACGATCTAATGGATTGTTGCTTCTGAGAAATTGTTCCATTTTTTGCGGGGGTAATAAATGGTCTTCCTTTTGGAATTTTTTTTTTTAAATAAGCATATATATACACCCAGGTGTTTACAGTGAAATCTGTATTTCCTTCATTTCTATGAAATTCTTGCTCTCCTGTGCTAACGCCTTGGGGCAGATACCGTTGTCTAATGCACACGTTCTCTTAGTTGCAGAAGCTGAAGTCGGGCCTGCAGCCGCCTGTGGCAGTGCTCCGGAACAAGATCAAGCCCTGCTTAACCATCGAGTCGTCACCACTGTCGGCAGAACTGAAGAAGGTACAAGCGCTCGTAAAACCACATTTATCAAGAAACACCAACATTTCCTAATATAGAAGGATTTTTAAATGGTTCTAAGGTTGCATTGTATAATTCCTTTGCTTTTGAAATTCTGTGCGCGTGTGTGTGTGAGAGAGAGAGATCACAGGCATGAGCCACCATGCCCGGCCTAATTTCTCATTTACTCTTAAGTCCAGGTTAGCATCTTAGAAGTGAGTGAGTGTTTTGTGAGGCAGCTGCTGTGGAACTGTGAGCCTCTTCTGCAGTCAGGTTTCCAGTATGCCTGGGGACAGGGCTGCGGGAGGAGCAGCAGGCTGCCAGGGGAGTTATAATGCATTCCCCAGCTGTTCTTTTCAAAATTGCCTTACAGATGTGGAAAACTGATCATATATGTTTATCTACTTTTTTCTGATTAAAAAAAGTTAAAAAAATTTTTTTAAGGTAGGAAGATAAAACTACCAGGACAAATAGCATGAGAGAGAAGTGGACAGATTCCACAGCCTTAGAAGATGAAAGCAGGAGAAGGAGTGTGGCTGCCTCTGCAGGGAAGGAGCACTTTGCAAAGGGAGCGTGAACCCCTTGCTCTGTCTCCTGAGCACCCACAGCTGGCTTGTATTGTTCTCAGCAGCAAGGTTGGAGGCTCTTTTTGAAGAAACTGAATGGCCCTAGAGAAATGACCTTCAGATTATGCTATTTGAAATTCTCCCACGAACAGGCCCTGCTTGCTGCCCTGTCTTCCTGCGGTGAGGTGACACTCGTGGTAACAAGAGTCGCCCAGTCCACAGAGCCTCCAGTGTCTTCCTCTCCACCATGAACAGACATTAGGGGTCATGGACATTTGAAGAAAGCCTTCACCTTAAAAAAAAAAAAAAAAAAAAAAAAAAAAACAGGCCGGGGTGCAGTGGCTCACACCTGTAATTCCAGCACTTTGGGAAGCTGAGGTGGGCAGATCAGCTGAGGTCAGTAGATTCAGATCAGCCTGGCCAACACGGTGAAACCTCATCTCTACTAAAAATAGAAAAATTAGCCATGCATGGATGGCACATGCCTGAAGTCCCAGCTACTCGGGAGGCTGAGATTGGAAAATCACTTGAACCCCCAGGAGGCAGAGGTTGCAGTGAGCTGAGATTGTACCACAGAACTCCAGCCTGGGCAACAGGCTCTTGAAGAAAAAAAAAAAAAATCAAAATAAACTCTCAAGGAAACAAGCAATGCAGTGAATAGGAGAAAGTGTTAGAGAATAAATATCCCTAGAGAAAATAAATATCCCCAGAGAGAAGATATTGCATCCCTAACAGTTTACTGTTAAAGGAATGCAGTATCTTCTCTCTGGGGATATTTAAAATAGGATATTTTTTAAAGGAACAGGCAGAAAAAAAGGTTCTTGGAAATTCAAAATAATGAAAAATGTAAAAACCACTAGTATGTTTGAGATATAAAAGAGAAGCTAACTATCAGAAAGTAGAAGAAAAAGGCAAAGAGACGGAAATGAGAGGGAAAATTTTTGAGGTTCTCTTTGAGGTCTAGTATCTCAAAATGGAATTTCTAGGAAGAATGAAGGAAGATGGTAGGAAATTTTCTGAAGATTAACATTTTCTGGACCTAATGGACAAGAATCTTCAGATTAAAAGGACCTATCCATCACAGGCCCAGCACAACTGCCGAAGAAAGAGATTAGACATGTTCTTCTGAAGCATGTAAGGTGAGGAATCCAAAGATTATGAGAGATGAAACTGGTCCTACACACCAGACCAGGAATCAGAATGGCTTCAGATGTCTCCACAATGCACCAGATGAGCAATGATGTCAAAATTCTGATGAGGCTGGATGCGGTGGCTCACGTCTTTAATCCTCATACTTTGGGAGGCCAAGGTACTGATTGCCTGAGCTCAGGAATTTGAGACCAGCCTGGGCAACATGGTGAAACCCTGTCTCTACTAAAATACAAAAAATTAGCTGAGTGTGGTGACACGTGTCTGTAGTCCCAGTTGCTTGGGAGGCTGAGGCATGAGAATCACTTGAACCTGGGAAGCAGAGGTTGCAGTGAGCCAAGATCACACCACTGCATTCCAGCCTGGATGACAGAATGAGACTCTGTCTCAAAAAAAAAAAAATTTTTTTTTTTTTTGATGGAAAGCTCTTTCCAATCAGAGGTCCATACTCAAACTGTGGATAGAGTGTGAGGGTAGAATGAAGACATTTGCAGACATAGAGTCTCAAAAAAACTTACTTCCCTTCTATCTTTTGTTAAGAAGATACTGAAATTTCATGTTCTCTACCAAAACGAAGTAACCCAAGAAAGATGACCACATAGGTTGCAGAGGAAGGGTGATGGTGAAGGATGATCCCAGGATGGTTGCTGAATGCCAGGTGCAGCGCATGGGTTCTGACTGCAGCTAGGGCTCAGGACTCAAGAGGACTCACAGAGCTTATGGTGTCAATGAGCTCAGCCTTTTGGAAGATCCTGTACATGTGGGTGGAGAACTCTGTTGGAACATTTGGGTTTTAGTGACAGTTACATAGAAAAATAAGCAAATAAAAGCTTACCTTTTAAAAAGCTTTACAGATGAAGCTGATGGACTGGCAGGTTAGGAGAATGAAGAGGAAAAGCCTCATCCTTGACCGGTGAACTTTAAGTGCCTGTCAATCGGCCACCTGTTGGATCCTTTTAATTTAGAAAATTGAAACAAGAATCTTTTTTTTTTTTTTTTTTAAAGGCAGAGTCTCACTCTGTTGTCCAGGCTGGAGTGCAGCGATGTGATCTCAGCTCACTGCAACCTCCACCTCCCATGTTCAAGTTATTCTCATGCCTTAGCCTTTGGAGTAGCTGGGATTATACATATGCGCCACCACACCCAGCTGATTTTTGTATTTTTGGTAGAGGTGGGGTTTCACTATGTTGGCCAGGCTGGTCTCCAACTCCTGACCTCAAGTGATCCACCCGCCTTGGCCTCCCAAAGTACTGGGATTACAGGCGTGAGCCACTGTGCCCGGCTGCAAGAATCTTTTATTGGAAGTCTTAATAGGAGAAAGAGCAAGAGTCTTTTAATAGGAGGTTGGTACTGAGAAAAGATTCTGGGAAACTTAACAGGTTAGGGCTTGGGGAAATACCGGGTTTGGTGATGGGTAGTGCTTGTTGGGGTGAAATGAGCCATGTGACGGAGTTGTTGTTAGATTTCTCTACCTTGTTTTGGTTTTTGGTTGTTGCTGTTTTGTAGGCTCTTCAAAGAAATAAGTTTCCGGGCCCCAGCCACACTGAGTCTTACTCTTGGCCTCCCATAGCCCGTGGCTGTGACGTGGTTGTCATTTCTCACTGTAAAAGCAACCCTTTGCTCTACCTCCTACCAGTGCTGACAATTTTGCAAACAGGGGCCTGCTACAAGTCATTACCAAGTAGAAACGGAGTAAGTCAAAGACAGTTTTGCCTCATAACCAAACGCGTTGAATATTTATTTTAAAATTATGCGCCTCTCCTTTGGGGAAAGTCAGGTTCCATTATTCAGTTTGATTTTCAAACTTCCATGCCAGAAACTATCCTGTGAGAAAGTGTCCTTTCCCCATTCCCATTACTGATGCACTCACACTGATTCTCACCTGGAGCCCCCAGTTGTGGGCCATTGGCTGAGGCTTTTAGAAATGGTTATTGAGGCCCAGCACTGTGGCTCACGCCTGTAATCCCAGCACTTCGGGAGGCTGAGGCGGGTGGATCACCTGAGGTCATGAGTTCGAGACCAGCCTGGCCAACATGGTGAAACCTCATCTCTACTAAAAATACAAAAAATTAGGTAGGCTTGGTGACCTGCCTGTAATCGCACCTACTTGGGAGGCTGAGGCAAGAGAATCGCTTGAATCTGGAGGCAGAAGTTGCAGTGAGCTGAGATCGTGCCATTGCACTCCAGCCTGGGCAACAAGAGCAAAACTCCGTCTCAAAAAAAAAAAAAAAAAGAAATGGATATTGAGTTTCTAAAACGCTCTCACGGACCTGAGTCTATCTAACCATCACAGCAGGTGCATGAGATGGGCAGGCCATGCATTGTTCTCCCCATTTCACAGAGGAGAAAATGAGGTTCAGCAAGAGTTACTGGGGTCAATTTCCCGCTGACAGGGCTAGGAGTGGGGTTGAAGTCAGGACTTCCACTGCCTTGTCCCATGCTCTGCCAGTCATTTCCTAGCTCCCCACCCTGCTTCTTAATCCTTCTTAACTTTTCCCATGTGGGGAAACCTCAGAATAACTATATTAAGTCTGTTCTAGCATTGCTATAAATACCTGAGGCTGGGTAATTTATAAAGAAGAGGGGCTTAACTGGCTCATGGGTCTGCAGGCTGGAGCAGAAGCGTGATGTCGGCATCTACTTGGCTTCTGTGGAGGCCTCAGTAAACTCACAGTCATGATGGAAGCCTAAGGGGGAGCAGGTGTGACACGTGGCCGGAGCAGGAGAGGGGGAGGTGCCACATACTTTTAAACGCTAGATTTCAAAGAACAGCACCCAGAGGACAGTGCTAACCCATTCATGAGAAACGGCCCCCCGATTCAGTCACCTCCCACCAGCCCCCACCTCCAGTACTGGGGATGACAATTCAACATGAAGCTTGGGCAGGGACAGAGATGCAAAACCACATCACTAAGAAAGAGGCGGTGGGAAAGAGAGGAGCAGTGCGAGGGTAAATGACTAAGAAAGAGGCGGTGGGAAAGAGAGGAGCAGTGCGAGGGTAAACGACAGAGGGTGTGGCCCTGCACTGCTGGGTTGCAGCTGTTAGGGGCCTGATGGGCATGGAACCTGCATCTTGGGGCCTGGCACTGAGGGTGCTCCAGACAGGGCTCTGCCAGTGAAAAACAGCAATAAAAAGACATAGGTTGCAGTTAGAAAAGATACTAGCTCATTTTTCTAATCATGCTATGCAGTTTCATGATTTCTCTTTAGAAAGTTACATCTGTTATTATGAATCGATTTAATCAAATCAATGGATACGTTCCTATCTTCCAAATTAGTTAGCAGCAGAGCCCTGCTGATGAGAAGCCACTTGTGTAGAGGACAAACCCTGGGTTGGGGCAGAAAGCGACATCCAGGTCTCGTCCCTGTGGCCCCCAGCTTTCTCCATGCCTCCATGGTCAACCTGCTTTCAGGCCTGTGCCTGGAATTTGGGCCCACCTGGATCTGTGTGAATGAAAGAGGAGGCTCCACTTGTCTTTGGTTACTGGAGGGTGTGTGCCAGGAAGGTATCTGGCAGGCAATGCAACTTCAGGAGTTACCTGTGGGCTCACAGAGGGCAGGGTTCAGAAGATAGTCTCCTAAGGAAGAGGAGTTTCTCTCTTTTTTTTTTTTTTTGAGACAGTCTCGCTCTGTCACCCAGGCTAGAGTGCAGTGGCATGATCTCGGCTCTCTGCAACCTCTGCCTCCCGAGTTCAAGCAATTCTCCTGCCTCAGCCCTCTGAGTAGTTGGGACTACAGGCACACGCTACCATGACTGGATAATTTTTGTATTTTTAGTAGAGACAGGGTTTCTCCATATTGGTCAGGCTGGTCTCGAACTCATGACCTCGGGTGATCCACCCGCCTCAGCCTCCCAAAGTGTTGGGATTACAGGTGTGAGCCACTGCACCCAGCCAGGGTTCGTCTTTTTTAAGGTCCCTTTCAGGAGGCATTACTTCCCTCTTGTGCTTAGGATCTGTACAGAGGATCTGGAGTCAGACTGCTTGGGTTCAAATCCTATTGCTATCATGTATTAGCTGTGCAGCCTCGGGCAACTGACTTCACTTCTCTGTGCCTCAAATTCCTCACCTATGAAGTGAAGCAGTGATAGCCTCTGCCCCATGAGAGCGTTTTAAGAGCTAAATGAATGAATACTTGTGAAGTGCTTCATTGAGACTCTCAGAAAAATATGACTCAACGTGTCTAAATCTAAATAGATTTAGACACATTGAGTCATATGTATTTTTTTTTTTTTGAGAAGGAGTCTTGCTCTGTCACCCAGGTTGGAGTGCAGTGGCGCTATCTCGGCTCACTGCAACCTCTACCTCCCAGGTTTAAGCCATTCTCCTGCCTCAGCCTCCCGAGTAGCTGGGACTACAGGCGCATGCCACCACGCCCAGCTAATTTTTTGTAGTTTTAATAGAGACGGGGTTTGACTTCACCATGTTCAGCAGGATGGTCTAGATCTCCTGACCTTGTGATCCACCCTCCTCTACCTCCCAAAGTGCTGGGATTACAGGAATGAGTCACCACGCCCGGCCTGTATCTAAATCTATTTTAATGAAATTATACTGTAACTTTTCTGACCTATATGATGATGATAGCAGAAACTTACAGAGTGCTGCTTCCGTACAAAGAGATGTTCTTGATGTTTCACATGTGGATGCTGAATTCCTAACTACTGTCTGGAGTCATTTGAATGTGTCTGTCTTCGCAGCCTCTCGCAGTCATTGTGTGCCCTGGATGGAAGAAGGCCCAATTTATTTTTGAATTATTGGGAGAATACAGCATGTCCTCCAGGCCTCTTCATCCTGTGCTATTAACAATTGGGCTTCACAAAGAGGAAGCCAAAAAAACGAAGCTTCCAAAGGGCTGTAAGTATCCTTTTCAAGCAGCTGGGTTTCCCTACAGAAGACAGTGGAGCCTGGCCAGGCAGGCCTGGGTCCTCAGTTACGTGGCTTATGTGATAATGCACTCACAGTCACTAGTCCAGACCTGCATGTCAGCTCCCAACAGTATCAATTATGAAGGTTTGGTCTTGACTTACGTCTGCTTCACTGAGAAAACTATGTCACTTCATTCATTCATCAGCTATTTACTGAACTCTTAAGCTGTTTGTTAGATGCTGGGCATATGGTGTTGACTAAAACCCACCCACCTAAGGACAGAAACAGTGTTTTGCTTCATTGGAAGGCCTTTCTAGAAAGTATGTGGACTGTTAGCAGAGGAAATCTTAGAACAACCTGTGGAAAATTGAAAATGTTCACTTTTTCTTTTAAACACAGGTGATGTGATTGTTACCACCCCACACAGCCTGCTGAGGCTTCTCGCCTGTCAGAGCCTGCTGTTCCTCAGGCTCTGCCACCTGGTCCTGGATGAGGTGGAGGTGCTATTTTTGGAAGCCAACGAACAGGTGAGTGTGGCTTAAGGTCCTCATTACTCAGAAGAGAGACGTGATTAACGTGCTAACTGCTGGCAGGAAGGAGGAAAAGTGTCTGGTGGGGGCATACACTGATTAATCTAAAAAATTTTCTTGCTTTAATTTCTATAATTAAGAAGAAAGAATAGTTATCTGAAATTTCCTTCCCAATGTTAAAATTCTTTCTGAAGAGCAAACATTCTTTCCCCTAGTGATTTCTTAAAATGCTTAAATTTTTTCTGATTACAGAAGCATGATTTTTATTTTTATTTAGAAAATTTAAGACTTGGAGAAGAGCACTTGAAAAACCCAGTCCCCACAGCCATAGTCTTAGAAGGGATCCTTCTTACTGTTTTGGAGTACTGGCTTCTTTGAATTCCTGTGTTTGTTGATAGACATAGGTAATCTAAGATCAGGGTGCATTTTACAGGCTGTTGTATAGCCCGCATTGTGCAGGGCGCAGCAGCATGAGGGCCACCGCTTCCTGTTCCACAGCCTCATGGCTATTGGCCATGTGGTATTCAGTTCCGTGGACATCACAGAGTTTGTTTTAAAACTGTCTTGATTTTGGACATTCAACATAATTTGTATATGTGTGTGGCTATGGAACATGAATTTTTTTTAAATTGCCCAACTTCCTGTTGATTCGTAAGAACATGAATGTTTTTTGCGCTTGTTTCCTTTAGGATGAATTCCTAGGAAGGGAATCATGGGTCAGAGGCTGTGAGCTCTTGTAAGGCTTTTCTTGGAAGCAGTGTCACACGATCACCAAGGGTGTGCACTTGGGAGTAACGATGGCCTCAGCTTTGAATCCAGGCTTTGTTACTGACTATAGGGCTATGCAGGGTTCCTGAACTCATCTGAAGTCTCAGGTTCTGATTTTCATAAAACTAGTATCTAGGCCGGGCGCGGTGGCTCACGCCTGTAATCCCAGCACTTTGGGAGGCTGAGGTGGGCGGATCACAAGGTCAAGAGATTGAGACCATCCTGGCCAACATGGTGAAACCCCGACTCTACTAAAAATACAAAAATTAGGTGAGCGAAGTGGTGCACGCCTGTAGTCCCAGCTACTCGGGAGGCTGAGGCAGGAGAATCTCTTGAACCCGGGAGATGGAGGTTGCAGTGAACCGAGATCTTGCCACTGCACTCCAGCCTGACAACAGAATGACACTCTGTCTGAAAAAAAAAAAAATGTTTAGTAGTAGTTTTAATAGAGACGGGGTTTGACTTCACCATGTTCAGCAGGATGGTCTAGATCTCCTGACCTTGTGATCCACCCTCCTCTGCCTCCCAAAGTGCTGGGATTACAGGAATGATATAAAAAATTACTAATGTCTAGGCATACTGCTCTGTGCAGCGTCCTTTCTGAAAGCATGACCTGACATGCACTCCCGTCAGCCACATGCCAGGCTCTCCACACCCCTGTGAGAGCAGGCTTGGCCCAGCTTTCTCTTAACAGTCTAATTGGCCAACAGTGCGATCTTGTCAGCCTAATTTATATTTCATTGATTACTTTTTAAGTTTTCAGTTAATTCATATCGATCATTTGTCTCCACTCTGAGTTGCTTATTCATTTCCTTATTTTCTGTTGGGAGGATCATCTTTTACTGATCAGTTTTTAAAAGTTTTTATTAGAAAATGTTAATCTCTTATTAGTTTGTTATACATATTCACCAAGATGTTGCTTGTGCTTTAATTATAATGAAGATTGTAGGATATTTGTTGACTTTAAACTTAACATTTTCTCCTATTTAATTTTTGCCTTTTTTTTTTTTTTTTTGAGACAGAGTTTCATTCTTGTAGCCCAGGCTGGAGTGCAAAGGCATGGTCTCGGCTCACTGCAACCTCCACCTCCTGGGTTCAAGCGATTCTCCTTCCTCAGCCTCCCAAGTAGCTGGGATTCCAGGCATCTACCACCATGCCCAGCTAATTTTTGTATTTTTAGCAGAGGTGGAGTTTTGCCATGTTGGCCAGGCTGGTCTCGAACTCCTGACTTTAGGTGATCCACCCACCTCAGCCTCCAAAAGTGTTAGGATTATAGGCATGAGCCCCCATGCCCGACCTTTTCCTTTTGTTTCTGAAAGGCTTTCCCTACTCTGAGAACAGAAAATATACAATCCCTTACATTTTATGTTCTGCCACACTAGTTCTTACTCTTCTGAAGTAAAAATGAAATTAATCATACTCTTTTTTCAGATGTTTGCTATATTAGATAACTTTAAAAAAAATATTGAAGTTGAAGAAAGGGAATCTGCACCACATCAGATTGTTGCAGTTGGAGTTCATTGGAACAAACATATAGAACATCTCATCAAGGAGTTCATGAATGATCCCTACATTGTGATCACAGCCATGGAAGAGGCTGCTCTCTACGGCAACGTCCAACAGGTAATTGTGTGTGCATGTGTGTTGTTGGAGGGCTGATGAACACCAGCAACTTTTATTTCATAGCTTAATATTAAACAATTACAGCTTTGATTTTATATATAAATTATGAATGAAATACAATTATAGTTGAATATTTAAATTTCTATTGATTTCCTATACATTCTTTTCTATTAAAATCCCAACACCTATGGAAAGTGGATCTGGAGCACCTAGGGCATTAAAAAGTCACATTGCTTCTGTACTTCATTACCAGGTAGTTCATCTTTGCCTAGAATGTGAGAAAACCTCTACTTTACTCCAAGCTCTTGATATCATTCCAAGTCAGGCACAAAAGACCTTGATCTTCACCTGCTCTGTAGCTGAAACAGAAATAGTGTGTAAGGTGAGCCCATCCCCACATAAAAATGTTCTGTTTGTTTCAACTGGTTGACGCTCATGTCATCACAAAATTACTGGGGTAGTTGACTGTGTGGCAGGGAAGTACAGTTTTACAAATTTAACATCAATCAGAAGAGGCGGTGGGGTTGCTCACTGAGCATGGAGGCTGGAGCCCTGGCGCTGGGGAGAAGCAAGTGGGTGGGCAGGGCCTTTCCCCTGCAGCAGCGTTCTCCAGGGCAGAACAGTTTCATCTTGGTGGACCATTAAAAGTATCAATTTATAAACATGACAACATCTTCTGTACCCTCTGTTTAAGAAGATTGAGGTTGCTCGTGCCTGAGATCCCAGCCATTTGGGAGGCCGAGGTGGGAAGATTGCTTGAAGCCAGGAGTTCAAGACCAGCCTGGGCAACATTTTTCTACCGGAAAAAAAAAAAAAAAAAAAAAGGATTGAGAAGATAACAGTAAAAGATATCATACAGCCAAAAAATCAAATAAATTGGCTAAAGATGTATTCAGTTTTATTTTGTATATCTTAGTGCTAAAATGTAGAAGTGAAGCCAACTACCAAATACGAGAATTAGTAGTACATCTACCTTTCTGCAACAGTGAGCTAGAAGGTATAGTTATATGGTACTCCAGTCAACAAGGACTTTCTATCTGATGTATATGTGTATATGCATATGTATATATACATATATATACACACACATCACACACAAGTATAGCTGTGCTATTTTCAAAGGAAGCAAAATTTTTAGCAAAATATTGCTTATTTCACTTGAGGAAGGTTTTAGACATAAACTACTGAGTTTTGGAAATAATATTTAAGTTTATAATCATCTAATTAATTCTTAAGAATTACGGGATCAATGAGGTAGTGCCCTCACAGATAATTTAAAGTGCTTTACATTGGCAATTACTGATGGAACAGTTGGCTTCCAGCCTATATCCCTGACTGCGACCTGGCTTCTTTGGTTTCATCTTTAGGTAGTAGAAAGCAGTTCAATATTTTGCTTGAAGATGCATAAAGAAGTGGTTTTTAACTTACAAAATGTTTTAGAACAATGGAAGAAGAAGTTAAGTTCTGGCTCTCATATTGTATTAGGTAAGTGTTTTAATTTCTACTTCTATTTAGTGAAGGCTGAGCTACTAGGAATCCTGTCTTTAATTCATTTGTATATCTCATCTTCAGATTTCTCATTATTCCCCAGGTTTACTGACAGTTTATTAGCAATGTTAATTTCAAAATGAAAATCTCCACTAAGATTTTGATGTTGAGGTGAATTTCTCAGGTCAGTAGGCAGCCACCGTTAGTCTAGATATTCTCCCTAGAGTTATAGTTTGAGGATCACTGTCATATATAAGGAGACATATATATAGTCATCCATTATTGCTAAATTTAATATTAGAAATATAAAAGTCAAAATGTGGAGCCAGGCACAGTGGCTCACGCCTGTAATCCCAGCACTTCGGGAAGCCAAGGTGGGTGGATCATGAGGTCAAGAGTTCAAGACTAGCTTGGCCAATGTGGTGAAACCCCATCTCTAAAAAAAAATACAAAAATTAGCTGGACACAGTGGTGCATGCCTGTAGTCCCAGCTACTTGAGAGGCTGAGGCAGGAGAATTGCTTGAACCCTGGAAGTGGAGGTTGCAGTGAGCCAAGATCATGCCACTGCACTCCAGCCTGGGCTATAGAGTGAGACTTCATCTGAAAAAGTAGAAAAGTCAAAATGCATAGAATAAGTGGAAAACATATGGGCTGCTTGGATTTGTAATAAGAGACATTTTTCAGGCTTAAAAAGGAGACCACTTTTCTCTGGATTTTAAGCACTGGGCTGTGGCATTTTGGGGAAAAAATAGGGGAGAAGTTTCTCTGCAACCAAAAAAGTAAAATATGATACAGAAATGCACTGTGGTGTGGCCGTGGGAACTGCCGGTTAAACTAAGTGTGGTAACTTCAGCGCACGTGACACTGTCGGACTCCCTCTCTGCAGCCCTCACGGATGACTGCGTCCCACTCTTGGCCATCACTGATGCCACGTGTGTGATTCACTTCAGCTTCCCTGCCTCGCCAAAAGTTTTTGGTGGACGCCTGTATTGCATGTCTGATCATTTTCACACTGAACAGGTTTGGTGAATTTTTATTCTCTTCCATATTCCACTGGCATCTTCTGTGTCATGATAAACTGAGTCCACAAGGTTTCTTCATTCAGACTGGAATAGATGATCCACTTCCTTTATTCACCCCCACTTTTCAGGGTTCTCCTGCAGAACAGGGAGATAAGAAAGCCAGATCTGTCTTGCTGCTGACAGAGAAAGATGCGAGCCACGTAGCGGGCGTCCTGCGCTACTTGGAGAGAGCGGACGCCAAAGTCCCTGCAGAGCTGTACGAGTTCACTGCAGGAGTTCTGGAAGCCAAAGAAGATAAGAAAGCCACAAGACCTCTTTGTCCATATCTGAAGGCTTTTGGTTTTTGCAAGTAAGCCAGTGATTTGTTTCTTATTAAACTGAGGTATAATCTGCAGTAAAGTGCACAGCTGTTGCAGTGTGGTGAATTGTCATGTATCTGTAGAAGCCACCACCTGCTCTGAGGGAGCGGCCCTGGGGTTCCCTCACTCTCATCCCCATGTGGTGCCCTCCCCTCTGCAGGGCTGTCAGTGCTGATTAATTTTGCTTGATTTTGAACTCCATAGAAATGGCATCGTGGTTTGTTGTTTCTCATGCCTGGCTTCTTTCTCTCAGCCTCCTGTCTGTGATGTTGGTCTGTGTTGTTGTGTGTATCTGTGATTTGTTCTGTAGCTCAGTGTTCTGTTGTATGACTGTATCACAGTGTGTGTATCCATTCTCCTGTGGATGAGCCTGTGAGTGGTTTCCACTAGCAGGCTATGATGTTTGAAGCTGCTAGGAACACTTTTGGCCATGTCTTTTGTGGAAATGTGCACCCATTTCTCTTGGGTAGACGCTCCGGAGTAGAAGTAGCAGGTCCTGGGGTAGGCATGCATTTAACTCTTCCAAAGCGGCTGGCCATTTTCTGGTCTGGTCAGTGCTGTCTGAGAGGCTGAGTTGTCCCCGACCCTCACCAATGCTTACTGTTGGTGGTGGTGGAGTGGTAAACCATTGTGATGTTAATTTGCATTCTCTAATGATTAATGATGTTGAGTATCTTTTCATCGGCTTATGGGACAGTTGGCCATTCTCTTTTTGTGAAGTGCCTGTTGAGGTCTTTTGACCAGTTTTTACATGGAGTACTTTTTCTTCTTGGTTTGCGGGGGAGTAGGTTATCTATACTCAATGTAAGTGCTTTGTGGATTCGTGCATTGAGAATGTCTCCTGCAAGCTATGGCTTGGATTTTCACTCTTTTTATTTATTTATTTAATTTCTGGGGTACATGTGCAGAACGTGCAGATTTGTTACATAGGTATACACGTGCTATGGTGGTTTGCTGCATTCGTCACTCTGCTGATGAACAGTCATTTTTAATTTTGATGAAGTATTATTTAAGGTTACTTTTTGTGTGCTTTTATTTAGGAAATATTTGCCTATGTCAGCTGGGCATGGTCGCTCATGCCTGTAATCCCAGTACTTCGGGAGGCCAAGGTGGGCAGATCAGTTGAAGCCAGGAGTTTGAGACCAGCCTGGCCAACATGGTGAAACCCTGTCTCTACTAAAAATACAAAAATTAGCTGGGTGTGGTGGCACAGGCCTGTAATCCCAGCTACATAGGAGACTGAGGCAGGAGAATCCCTTGAACCTGGGAAGTGGAGGTTGTTGTGAACCAAGATTGCACTACTGTACTCCAGCCTGGGCAGCAGAGTGAGAGATTGTTCCACTGCACTCCAGCCTGGATGACAGAGAAAGATTCCATCTAAAAAAATTGTCTATTTCAAGGTCATGAAGGCATTCTTCGATACTTCTAGAAGCTCTGTAGTTTTAGCTTTCACAGTTACACTTATAATTCATATTAAATTAGTTTTTATGTATGACCAGGTATGGTGGCTCATACCTATAATCCCAGCACTTTGCGAGGCTGAAGTGGGAGGATCACTTGAGCTCAGGATTTCAGCCTGGGCAACACAGGAAGACCCAGTCTCCTTAAAAAATATAAACAAAAAAATTAGCCAGCTGTGGTGGCACATGCTTGTAGTCCCAGCTACTCAGGAGCCTGGAGTAGGAGAATCGCTTGAGCCTTGGAAGTCGGGAATGCAGTGAGCCATGATTGTGCCACTGCACTCCAGCCTGGGCAAAAGAACAGGACTCTGTGTCCAAAACAAAATTATATGTGTAATGTGAGATCTGGGGGCAAGGTTTGCTTTTTCTATATGGATGATGGTTTGCTCCAGCATCATTTATTTAAAACATCATTTGGTTCTCACTGCATTAGTGTGTTTGCCATAAGCCAGGTGATGGTATATGAGGTCCATTTTTGGACTCAGTTCTGTTACAGTGGTCTATTTGTCTAACTTTATACCAGTACTACACTTTCTTAGAGCAAGTCTTGGGAGCTGGTGTATGAGGCCTCCAGCTTTGGTCCTCTTCAAGGTTGTTTGGCTATTTTAAATCCCTTGCATCTCCACATACATTTTATTTTTTGTATTTTATTTTTCTGAGGTGGAGTCTTGCTCTGTCACCCAGGCTGGAGTGCAGTGACACGATCTTGGTTCACTGCACCCTCCGTCTCCTGGATTCAAACAGTTCTCCTACCTCAGCTTCCCAAGTAGCTGGGAATACAGGTACCCACCACCATGCCCAGCTAATTTTTGTATTTTTAGTAGAGATGGGGTTTCACCATGTTGGCCAGGCTGGTCTTGAACTTCTAACCTCAAGTGGTCTATCTGCCTCAGCCTCCTAAAGTGCTGAGATTACAGGCATGAGCCACTGCACCCAGCCTCCACATACATTTTAGAATGAGCCTGTTAGTTTTTCTGGAAACCCTGAGGAATTTTTCTAGGGACTGCCTTGATTGTGTTAATCAGCTTGCAGAGCAAGGTATCAGCTTGGGTACCTTGACAGGCAAGGGGCCCCTCTGCGTGATCCAGACACAGCACCACTGCTTGCTTGATACACAGACAGCTGAGGCTGGGGCTTGGGTGTCTGATACATAGCTGCTGGATTGAATTTGAAGGTAACTGTTGACATTAATGGTTTTGAATTATGGTACATTAAATGTGTTACTAGCAGCATTTCTATTTATATTTAAAGAATACCGACTTTTTTTTTTTTTTTTGAGAAAGATTCTGGCTCTGTCACCCAGGCTGGAGTGCAGTGGAGTGATCTCAGCTCACTGAAACCTCTGCCTCCCAGGTTCAGGCAGTTATTGTGCCTCAGCCTCCCAAGTATCTGGGATCACAGGTGTGTGCCACCACACCCAGCTAATTTTTGTATTTTTAGTAGAGATGAGATTTGCCATGTTGGCCAAGCTGGTCTCAAACTCCACTCCAGACTGGGGAACAGAGTGAGACCAAACTCTTAAAAAATTGCTAGAGAAATAATGAAGTATGGGCTCAAGTGATCCGCCTAACTTGACCTCCCAAAGTGCTAGGATTACAGGCATGAACCACCGTCCCCAGCCAAATACTGACTGACTGACTGATTTATTTATTTATTTTATTTATTTGGAGATGGAGTCTTGCTCTGTCACCCAGGCTGAAGTACAGTGGCACCATCTTGGCTCACTGCAGCCTCCGCCTCCTGGGTTCAAGCATTTCTCCTATATCAGCCTTCTGAGTAGCTGGGAGTACATGTAGTAGTAGGCACTACATGTAGGTAAATTTTTGTATTTTTAGTAGAGATGGGGTTTCACCATGTTGGCCAGGCTGGTCTTGAACTCCTGACCTCAGGTGATTTGGCTGTCTTGGCCTCCCAAAGTGCTGGGATTACAGGCATGAGTCACTGTGCTCGGCCTCAAATACTGACTTTTAAAACGGCAATTTTTAAAACTTTTAAAACAGCAACTATTTCTCCATGTGGAAGTAGCTTTGTAGTTAAGGAACGGCCTGTAGGTTACAGATCGATTGGCCTTTGTTGTGTATTGTGGCAGTGTATTTCTAATTCAGTCTTTATTTTGGAAGTATACTTTGTTCATTTACATAAGGCATTTTAGAATGCCTAGAGAAATAGGGTGGCTGAGCTGGGAGGATCTCTCGAGCCCAGGATTTAAGAGGCTATGGTGAGACATGATCGTGCCACCGCACTCCAGCCTGGGCAACAGTGAGACCAAACTCTTAAAAAAAAAAAAAAAAGTTTTGACATGATCATGCCACCACACTCCAGCCTGGGCAACAGTGAGACCAAACTCTTAAAAGAAAAAAAAAAAAGTTTGCTAGAGAAATAATGAAGTAACTCATTAAGTTTATTTAGTGTTAATTAAAATGTAGAATCCATTTCCATTTATTTATGTATTGTTAATGTCATCTGAAATATTTAATGTGGTTATTCAACTTTTAGGGTGTTTGGAACAAAAATTCTCTGATTTAAGTTGCAGATTAATTTTCTGAAGAAAGCAGTAAAATTCACATTAACAGTTGTTATTTATTTATGATTTTTAAATCTCGTCATATTATTTTCAGAGACAAAAGGATCTGTCCTGACCGACACCGTATTAATCCAGAAATAGACATGCCAAGAAAACTGTCCAGCCAAGCCTTACCTTCATTTGGATACATTAAAGTAGGTTAAAGATCCTTGTGTCCTGTGACGAACCGTCATGTTAATGAACGTGTTTTATTTGTTAAGCAGGATCTTAGTCGATGTAATGAAGCCTTTCAGTGATCAGTATTAACATACCACCATCAATCCGACCGGAGGCACGTGTCCTTACAAGGCGCCTTATGTCAGGGCCCCAGCTTATTTATAAGCCAAGATCAAATTCAGTAAGGGATGACAGTTTAAGGATTTTTTTTTCAATTATATATTCAGAAAAAAACGTTTCTGTTTGGGGACTGTTAAAAATAATGCAGTGACCTGGTGCGGTGGCTCATACCTGTAATCTCATCATTTTGGGAGACCAAGGCAGGCAGATCACTTGAGGCCAGGAGTTCAACACCAGCCTGGGCAACATAGTGAGACCTTGTCTCTACAGATTTTTAAAATAATAATAATGCAGTGATTACATGAATCTTTTCAAGACATTCATGATAATTTCTTTGAGGAAAATTCTGTAACAAGATGCAGATAGAATTGCCAAGCTAAGAATTTTTTATTTTCTTTCCACTCTTTTTTTTATTAATTTCTTCATTTCTTTTTGAGCATGCCGTTTCTCTCCTTTTCACCTGTTTCCTTAGGGCAATATCTGTTTGGTTAGTTTCGTAGACTGCTGTAACTGATTACCACTGAGTTAGTGACTTCAAGCAAGACACATTTCTTCTGTCATGTTCCTGGATGCCAGAGTCCAACGTCAGGGGATCAGCAGGGCTGTGCCCCTCCACAGCCTCCAGAGGGTGACCTGGCCTGCTCCTCGCCCGGCGTCCTTGTGTCTCAGCCGGCAGCCACTGTCACTGTCTCTCCACCTGCATCTTTACATGACCTCCTCTTCTCTGTGCCCCTCATAAAGGACATTTCATTGGAGGGAGGGCCCACCTGGATAACCCAGAGCCCTTTCCCGGTCTGCAGACTTCACTACATCTGCAAAGACCCTGCTTTCAAGTCGGGTCAAAGTCACAGTGGCCTTGGGGGTTAGAACATGGACATACCTTTTTTGGGAGAGCCACCATCCAACCCACTATAGTTTTCATTATTGAATTTTTAAAAAAATTTCTAAGTCTTTCCTGTGTTCTGTCACCTCATTTCTAAGTTGTTCTAATTCTGATCTGTTACTCTTTTATACACGTATCATTTTCTTAGTTAACAAACTAAAAGCAGGTTTTCTTGAAATTGAAGGTTATAGTTTTGATCTGTTTTGTGGATGTATCTTTCAAACAGCTTTCATTGTCTGTAGGGACTATTCTTCTGCTCTTTATTCTCTTTTTAATTACTTTTATTTACATATTATATTTTATTATTTTATGATGACTTAATATCAGATTTGACCTTGTTACTTTGCTATTGCTTGTTTTTAGATAAAATATGTTTTCCTGACATTTTGGAGGAGGTACGGGTCAGGGTAACTTTTCTAATTTCACAGAGTTCTCATTTCTGTTGTTTTACATGCTGTGTAAAATAAATATGGTGACATAGTTATCTGGTTTTCTCTTCCTTCATGCCTCTTGTCCCTGGAGAGATAGGGTGGAGATTTTGCAGGGGCTCCAGCCTTCACCCACTGTGGGGGCAGGTGAAGCCTTCTGGGCTCACTTGTTGCACTGACTGAGCCCGTTCCCAGGGAGGGCCTCTCGCCTCTCCTAGAGCTCTCTGTTCTCAGGTCTGTCGCTTTGTTTCCTCCTGCCCAGGCACAGACACTGGTGCCTGTGGGTGTCACCAGCCTGACCCTCTCCCCCATCCTGCCAAGTGCCTACTTCTCACTTCTGGGCAGCCAGGGCTCCCTGCCTTCACACAGAGCATCTGTGCCCTCTGCAGACTTTCCTTGCACACTGTTCCCCTGCCTACTCTAACCTGTGAGGGGCTGTCTTCTCCAGCACGTGCAGGCTGTGGCCTCTCTGTCCACTTCTGGATTGCTGAGGGTCTCTGTAGGATGCGGCTTCATCCCTGTAACCCTGGAGGCTGGTATACAGTAGACTCTTGATAAAATGCAACTTGTTATCTGAAAAAAGATCAGAAGGTCTCAAGAGACAGCGGTGGTATTTTCAGAAGAATTTTTATAAAAGTACAGTTAGAAGGTAAACAAAGGAACACTTACACCTAATAATGAGGTTTTAAAATAATGAAATTTGCAAAAGAAAAAAATCTTCTTTCACTAGATTTAAAGTGAAACTGTAATTCTTTGTGACTGTGGTGTGAGGTGTTGATTTTGCTTTGGTTTTTGGCTAGCTTCCTAGTTTATTTCCAGATCCACATTACTAAGCTTTGGGTTCTTAGGTTGGGTACTGATTTCTGCAGATACAGGGAGTGTGTACATCTTCGGTTTAGACTAAGTTTGTTTCCTGGTCATGTTTACTATATATGTTTCAGATAATACCCTTTTATATTTTGAATGCAACAAATTACTTTGGCCGTGTAATTGATAAACACATGGATCTGTATGCAACTCTCAGTGCTGAAATGAATGAGTATTTTAAGGATTCCAATAATAAAACAACTGTGGAAAAGGTGGAGAAGTTTGGATTGTATGGATTAGCAGAAAAAACGCTTTTTCACAGGTAACGTATCTGTTTATTTCATCTGTAAAGTTTTGAAGCATGAGGTAACTAATGGTATTGAGTTCCGATTTCCACCTCTGTCATTTGACTCATTGTGTATGTAAGCCTGATGACAGCAGGGTGTCCCTCCAGATGCCTGCTCCAATTCTTCATGGGAAACTCTTTCCCAGGCTCCTGCGCCCAGTGACACTGTGACATGTTGAGCCATCACTGCGTGCAACATACACATACATCTTTACCTCACTTAATTCTTGCCAAATTCCTGTCAAGTGGGCATCATGCCCATTTTACAGATAAGAAAACTGAGACTTGGTGATGTTATGAACATGGTGTAAGGTCAGCTCGATACCTGGCATAGTGTGTTCCAATCCAGTCAGTCTGAATCACGTTTGCACCCACTTGCCTTGAATCCACACCTGGCGCCACTCGGTGATAGCCTTGAATTCAGAAACTTTGAAACTTGACAGGCGACGTGGCTCATGCCTATAATCCCAGCACTTTGGGAGGCTAAGGTGAGTGGATTGCTTGAGCCCAGGAGGTCAAGGCTACATTGAGCTGTGATCATGCCACTGCACTCCAGCCTGGGCCACAGAGCAAGACTCGTCTCTACAAAAATAAAATAAAATAAAATAAATAAACTTTGAAACTAATTTACTATGTTAATTTTTACAATGTAGTTAGATAAAAGGATTTAGTCTGTTCAAAAGTACTACATGTTTTCATACTTACATACACTTTAATCCCCCACTTGAATTTCTGAACACCTTAGTTTTTCATTTCTAGTATAGAGTACAATTATAGAGTTTCTTTTTGTATGTTTTCCATTTCATGGTAATTTGAGGCAAAGATGATCTTTTCTGGGATCTCTGGGTTGAACCGATTCCCCATTGCTTTCTAGGGTTCAGGTGTTGGAAGTGAGCCAGAAAGAAGACGCCTGGGCCCTGGATGACATCCTTGTAGAGTTCATTGATGAAGGTAGGACGAGGCTCGTCACGAGGGACCAGCTGCTGCATCTCCCGGAGCATTTCCACGCGCTTCCCCCACAGGCTGTGGAGTTTATTGTCTGTAGGGTGAAACCTGCTGACAACGAAATGGAATGGAATCCAAAGGTGGATTATTTGGGCTTTTTATGTTTTGTTGACTTTTAGAATATATTTAACCCAGAATATACACAGAATTGAGGCCTGTCTGAATTTAGAGTGTTGCGTTTGGGCAGGGAAAGCACAGTCTGCTTAGATCCCTCTGGTGCGGGAACGTCCCAGGTGAGCCCTTGGAGAGGTGCCAGGAGGCCGTGACACTGCTGCCACCACTATCCTTGTGCTTATGGTCACAGAATTGGTATAAAGTAAGGATGATGGTAAAATAAATTGCTCATCAGCTTAAGCGGTGGAAGCACCTACAAAAGCGAACATTCCAGGCTGGGTGCTATGGCTCATGCCTATAATCTCAGCACTTTGGGAGGCTGAGGGATGAGGATCCCTTGACCCAAGGAAGTTGAGGCCACAGTGAGCTATGATCGTGTCACTGCATTCCAGCCTGGGTGACAGAGCGAGACCCTGTCTCTTTAAAAAAGAAAAACGTGAAAAAAGTAGACCCTCCAGCAAAAGAGGGGGCAGAAGCAATGGGCAGTCTCAGGAGAGGCCAGATGATTCCCCTGGGGCAGGGACAATGGCCCAGGAAGAAGAGATGGAGGCCAGAAAAGCTGCCAAAGGAAGGGTCATTTTCTCTGGGCTTCCTGAGTTAACTAGGATGTCACCAAGTAGAACGGATGAGGCATTGAAAGCGAAGAGAACCACCAGTGCTGAGGCACAGAAGAGGGCCCCGTGTGGGCTCATGTGGCCGTCCAGGTGGGGTGGACCAACCCCTGCAGACCTGTGCTGAGGCACAGACACAGAGGGGCCCGTGTGGCTCATGCGCTATCCACATGGGGTGGGAAAGCCCAGCGCTTGCAGCCAGGGAGAGACCTGCAGCAGTCCTGCCTGTCACTGGAGCGTCAGTCATGTTGATGAGTGCCCCCATTCTCCAAGGAAAGGTTACATTTTGCATAATTCGACAAATGGGATTCAACATTACGTCAAATTCAACAAATACGTCATTGCAATTGGTAAAGTAAAAACAGTTGGGTTATAAGCAAGGTTAAACAATAGGAAATAAACAGGTGAATATTTACACGTTACAGGATAAATACACAACCTTACTGTCCTAAGTGTAGTAAAAGGAGCTTTTATCACAAGGCAGTGGCGCTCCTTCTTTCTAATGACTGTCTGCTGTGTACCAGGTGCCCTGCTGGGTTCTGGGGATGTAGCTGTCAGCAGGAGGGTCACAGTCCTTTCCCCAAGAAACATCTGACCTGTAAAGATGACAGACCAAAAGTATTCCTTGAAGGAGTAGCCTTCTGTAGAAATGGAGAAAGGTTCTCCTGTGTATGTTCTTCCGAATTAACTCAGTACAAGGGGGATGGAAACAGGCAACTCCCTCCTGCCCTGCTTTGTTCATGTTAAAATGTGCATGAGAGGTTGCTCGGATAGGTCCTGCCTGTTGTGTTCCTCCTTGAGAGGAAACGGCCATGGCTAGACGTGCTGGCTCACACCTGTAATCCCAGCGCTTTGGGAGCCCAAGATGGGAGGATTGCTTGAGCCTAGGAGTTCAAGACCAGCCTGGGCAACATTGTGAGACACCATTTCTACAAAAGAAAATGTTTTGATTAGCCAACTGTGGTGGTGCTACTAAAAATTAGCCAAGTGTGGTCTCGGCTACTGGGGAGGCTGAGGCAGGAGGATCGCAGGGGCCTTGGAGTTCAAGGCTGTAGTGAGCTATGATTGTGCCACTGCACTCCAGCCTGGGCGGTGGAGAGAGACCTTACCTCAAAAAAAAAGAAAGAAAACAGCCATTTGCTCAGGAATGGGTACACAAAGACCAGGCCTTCAGCTCCAGTGTCACTGGCTGCAAGGCAGCTCCATTGCAGTGACAGCCTCAGAGCAGGGGAACACCTTTCCCTTCACTCTCATTGAGCTTTCAAAGAAATAGGCATCTGTGCTTTAAAGACAGATTGGCAGGTGATAGAGGAGATGGAGTACACACGTCCACAGAGGAAAACCTACAGTGTTGTTGGGTCCTAGAGGCACAGAGCCCCGCCTCAAGCTCTGGGAACTCCCTAGTAAGAGGCCATGGGCAAGTTCCCTTCCGCAGCTGCCTCACTAAACTCTGCTGTTAGCCCTGTGCACAAAAGGGGGTGATGACCTTGGTGACCTCATAGCATTACTGTGAGGCTCAAATGAAATTCATGGAATATTTTGCAAACTCTGTGGCGAATACAAAGTAAGTTATCTTTTAAAGCCTCACCTAAAATAACGTTAAGTGCTTTTTTCAGGTTACCAGGTACATTCATCATAAAATTGTTGGAAAATTGCATGATGCAAAGGTGATCCTGGCTTTGGGAAATACAATTTGGATTGATCCAATGGTAAGTATGCAGTTTTCTTAACAATAAATCTGTTTGAATGGGCCCCTAAAGTTATCCAGATTATTCTAACCCGTCACTTGAATAACTGCTGCACAGAAATGGTGACTTATTTGGGGTTTTGTTAGGGAGAGGTGTTTTTCATGTTATTTGGGGCATGAATTGGGCTGTGGGTTTCCTTTTTTTCAGGGGAGTATTTTACATTGTAACCCAGCACATATGTGCACTGTGTATGTAAGGCACACACATGCAGCCGAACAAAGCTTCATGAGGACTCCACACGACATTCTCTGATGCTCACGGTTTCTGACTTGCTCATTCACCACGCACTTACTGAGCGCCTGCCACGTGCCAGGAGCAGTGCTGGGCAGTGGGGTTCCCTCTGTGAGCAATGCAGATGAAGCCCCATCCTGCAGAGGAGGTGGGGGGGAGGACACATGACAAGGACATGTGACTCACAGGTGTCCATGTCTCTCCACGGCTGCTGGTACCACCCCTCCCTGCTTGTTCCCCACAAGCTCCACTTCTCAATTCAAAATTCTGCTGTATTAGACTTAAACCTTATTATGAATACTTAGAAGATTTAAAGGAGTTAGTTTATAAAAACTGTTGCTGAAAGTTATTTTTATCAGGTTGGAAAAGCTTTAACATGTTAAAAGGGCAGTTTGGATGTAAGATTTTTTCTCTAAGCAGAAAACGATTTTCAAAAGAGAAAATATAGATTACAAATGCAGGTAAATGAGGAGATTTGGGCATCTTAGTTGGTGTTGTGATAGTATTGTGTTTATTTTTTGTTGGAGAGAAAAGCAGAAAATTTATTAAGGAGGGATTTAAAAGAGATTGAAGCAAAAAAGAAAGCCCACCTGGCAGATGTGTCTACGCTGCAGCGCGTGTGGCGGTGCCCACGGTGTACCAGAGGGAAACAGACCCACCCTCACCGTCTCCACCTGATCCTGCTCCCACCCAGTTTGAGTGGAGAGAGGCTCCTCCGGATAGTCCCTGGTGGGCACACATTCCTGGGGTTCACCTAGGAAGGGGCCTCAGCCAGGGCAGGCCTGGAGCACCCCCCATTCTCACCATGGAAGGGATGCCCCTTCCTATGCCCATACCCACAACAGGGCCAGTCTGTTGCAGATTATTGTGTTTTACTTAATTTTGTGTAAATAGAAATGGATGAGGATGTTTTGGTTGCAGAAAAGATGAGCAGAAGAAATGGCCCGGAACAGGATTCAGGGCCTTGGCATAGGCCCTTCCCAGGCGCAGGCAGATGGTGAGCCTCGGCAGGGAAAAGTGGTTGAGAAGGAGTAAGAAAGATGTCAGAAGTGTGTATCTGGCCGTGGCCTTACAGATTGGTCTTGACTACAGGTTTATCCTAGATTTGCTCTTGCCCCCCCACCCCCCCCGCCACTTGCCCATATTTCTGTGGCATGGGGCGAGGTGTGGACAATTTGGATGGAACCTTAGGTATGAACCAATCCAGATGCTGCCGTGGGAAGCTCTGCACATCGTGGCAAGCGCTAAAGTGTAGCCGACGTGGCAGGATGGGCCAGAGAGGCCCTGTGAGAGTGTCTGTGCTTCAGTGAAAATTCAGAGTGACGACTTCTGATGTTCTGTTTTTTCATTGATTCCAGGTGCACATTACAAACCTTTCCAATTTAAAAACCTCTGTCATTGATTATAATGTTCGAGCTGAAATTTTGTCCATGGGAATGGGCATTGATAATCCAGAACACGCAGAACAACTGAAAAAACTACGTGAAGGTGCTAAGATGCCAGCTTCTGAAGAAAGCCTAAGCCAGACCCCGTAAGTGGATTTCTGTCTCCTTTTTGGAAGAGCTTTTGGAAGTAAAACTCACAAGTGTTAAGGACGTGTTTTATGAAAGTAGAAGAGTTGGCCAGGTGTGGTGGCTCACACCTATAATCCCAGCACTTCGGGAGGCCGAGGTGTGTGGATCACAAGGTCAGGAGATCGAGACCAGCCTGGCCAACATGATGAAACCCCGTCTCTACTAAAAATACAAAAATTAGCTGGGCGTGGCAGCACGTACCTGTAATCCAAACTACTTGGGAGGCTGAGGCAGGAGAATTGCTCGAACCTGGGAGGTGGAGGTTGCAGTGAGATGAGATCGCACCACTGCACTCCAGCCTGGCGACAGAGCATGACTCTGTCTCAAAAAAAAAAAAAGAGTTTTTAATGAGTCTCCATGTACCCATCACTCGATTGTAGTAATGACCAAGCTTTTGGAAATCTTGTTTTATCTATACCCCATCCCACCCTTGCTTTTTTGGAGTATTATAAAGCGGATATCAAATATATTATTTCACCTGTATCTCTTACAGCAAGGATGGTTGTTAACTTTTTATTGACAAACGGCACACATACAGAAAAGTGCACACATCAGACATGCACGGTCAGATGTGTTGGGTTTTTCTGAGCATACCTGTGTAACCAGCCCGAATCAAGAAACAGAGCCTGCCTGAGAGCCTCCCCCTCCCTCCCAGGGACTCCTCCCCACCAAGAGGAGCCATCTCCTGACATGGAAAAGGACAAATGGTTTTCCCCGGTTTTGTACTTTGTTTGAATGGAATTAGACAGTATGCTTCCTCACCACGGTGAGTGACAGAAGCTAGGCTCGAAGGAGGCATAATTTCTCTAAATTCTCATAGCTACATCATGTTCCTTTGTATGAATATACCGTTATTTGTTTACCCATTCTACTGTTAACCAGGGAAATTTCCAGTTTGGGGTACATTAAACATTATCATACATGCCTTTTACAAATATATTTCTGAGGGAATGGGGAATGGGATTGCTGAGTCACAGAGTTACTACCCAATAGTGTTCCAAAGTGACTGCGCCAGCGTCTCCTCCCATGACGGGTATTAGAGAGACTGTGACAGTCACTCTGTGGAGGGATCCTGGCAACTCCAAAGGGGGAAGGATCTGTATCAAGAATTTGTTCCAGCCAGGAGGAGAACGGCAGGTCCCTGTTAGGCAAGTGGGCAAAAGCCCCGAGCAGCCACTTCAGGATGTCTAATTACCATATGAGGAGGTGCTGGAACCCCTGAGTCCTCAGGGAGATGAAGATGAGAGCCCAGGGAGTAACACCACTGCATGCCCAGCCCACCAGAAGGGGGAAATGAGAGAAGGAAGGAAAACATGCACCAAGTGTGGGCACGGATGCGAGCAGCGGGGCTTCAGAAAACCTGACCAGAGCGCTGTTAGCACAGCTAAGAAGACAGTGACTTCTCCAATCCCATGTGTTTTATTGTGGCAAAATTCACATGACAACAGCTGCCATTTAAACTGTTTTTAGGTGTACAATTGAGTGGCACTTAGGACATTCTCAGTGTTGTGCAGCCATCATCACTATTCATCTCCAGAACTTGCTCATCATCCAGACAGAAACTCTCTGCCCCTTAAATAGTAATTCCAGAGTCTGCCCCTGCCAGCCCTACTCTCCTTTGTCTCTGTGAATCTGCCAATCCTGGGTACTTTAAGTGGAATCATCTGCCGTTTGCCTTTTGTACCTGGCTCGTCTCGGTGTAACGTCCTCAAGGTCCACCCGTGTTGCCGCCCGGGTCAGATTTCCTTCCCTTTGAAGCTCATCCTCCATGGCATGGATCACCACGTTTTGCTTCTCCATTCATCCGCCTGTGCACGCCTGGGCTGCTGCCCCTCTTGACTGGTGGATGTGCTCCTGTGAATGCAGATGTACAAATACCTGTTTGAACCCCTGCCTTCACTTCTCTGGGGTTGCTACTTGGCAGTGGAGCTGCTGGGTCCTGCGGGGATCTTGTGTGTGATTTTTGGGGAAGCTCCATCCAGTTTCCACAGCAGCTGCCCCATTGCACATTCCACCAGCCCCCCCCAAGGCCTGCAGTTCTCCATATCCTCTCCTGGGCCCCGCCTGGGGTGCAGACTCCAGGTCTCCTCAGGGCTCTTCCAGGCATGCCTCTGCGCACATGCGGCTTTCTAAATGGCCGGTACACACGACTGCTTTCGAACATCCTAATTCCCCAGTCTCTTGCTCTCTGCATCTTCTCCAGCCCAGCCCACACAGCCCTCTTGGGTCTGTAGGGCCTAGTAGTTTTAGAAGGAGGTCCCACTGCTTTCCCCCCTGCACTCCGAGCTCTGTCCTCCACTGTCTCCAAACACGCTCCACAGATACCCATGATCATTTGCAAATAAAGTCTGCTTTGCTCCTCCAGGCTGACGGTGACAGGAACCAGGCCTGCTCAAGACCAGGATTGTCCGTCCAAGGAGCAGGAGGGGCACGGGTGAGTAAGAACACCACAGAGCTTCCTCCCAGGGCGCATGTGTAGTTGGGAGCCAGTGAGGCATGGTCCACGTGGATGCCGGGGAGGAGGCCCCATGGGCTAGGGGAAAGTCTGGGTGGCGAGTTCCAGGAGCAGGGAGGAAGATGCCGGAGCAGAGCAGCACACAGGGACCCGGAGGTGCAGTGGCCACAAGAGGCTGGGCCAGGTCTTGTGAGGCCTGTGGCCACTGCAAGGAATGGGCTCTCGCTCCACAGAGCCAGGAGCCACGAGGGGGTTTTGAGCAGAGGGGTGACTTGAACAGAAGTTGATTCTTGGCTGCTGTGTTGAGAACAGACTGAAGGGAGGGCTAGGGGACAAAGACTGTGCCAGGAGCTTAGGACAGAAAGACGGAAGCTTGGACCGGGTGGCTTTGTGGAGGCTGAGAAGCCGCCAGCTTCTCATGGTGTTCGGCTGGAGCTGACGGGGCTGCAGGCAGGCTGCATCTGTGGCAAGAGCACAGGCCTCATGGCAGGGCCTGGGAGCCCCAGAGGTGTGAGAGGAGGGGTCTAAGGGTGAGCCCTGGTGCCTCCGCCGGGGAGTGTGGAAAAGGCGGGGGATGTTGCAGCTAGCAGGTGGAGGAAAGCCTGGAGAGGATGTCTGGAGGTGGGTGGGTGAGGGATGCACGTCCCAGGCAGGAGTAATGAGCTTGGCCCAGGTGCAGCTGCAGACCCAGCGAATGCGGACCGAGACTGACAGCTGGGCTAGTGCCTGCAGGGTTAGTGGTTGCTAGTGATGTTGAAAGATTCCTATGTTACAGCTGAAAGGAGGAGGGTTTAAAGAGAATGTGGGCCGGGCACGGTGGCTTATGCCAGCAATCCCAGCACTTTGAGAGGCCAAGGCAGGAGGATCGCTTGAGCTCAGGAGTTTGAGACCAGCCTGGGCAACATAGCAAGATCCTGTCTATACTAAAAATATAAAAGTTAGCTGGGTTTGGTGGTGTGCGCCTGTAGTTCCAGCTACTTGGGAGACTGAGGTGGGAAGATTGCTTGAGCCCAGGTTTAGGCTGTAGTGAGCTGTGATTGTGCCACTGCACTCCAGCTTGGGTGACAGCAAGACCTTGTCTCCAAAAAAAAAAAAAAAAAAGCAAAGATGAACACCTTATGGTCTAAAGTTTTTTAGTTTTTTTACCTTAATAAAAATGGGTACCTATGGGATTAGGATACAGGGTAGTTTCCATCCACTTTTAAGAAATAAGAAGAATTTTCCCATACTTTTAAGATGCTCTTTTAGAAAGGAAGAGGTCATTAAAGTTCAGTAGATTTAACCAACACAAGTTTAGTGGCTTATGAGAAGCACTGACTTTGAGCCCCAGCTCTGTGCTAAGGCTCTGCACGGCCCCTTTATAACACTAGGTTTGTGGTTAGGAAGTGAGCTTACCATACCCATGATTGTGAACACAGAGCACACAGCAGTACAGGCACTGCGAGGTTTCACAGGGAGCCTGCTAGGAGAGACCCCATCTCAGACAGCTCCTGGAGAACAGGGGATCCTGACAGGTAGAGAGGGAACTGGCGAGAGTCTCTCGGGCTGTGACCGGCAGATCTGGAAGCCACAGGACTTAGTGGTGGGCAGATGTAGGGGAGCGTGGTGCCTGGGGGACGCTGGTGCAGTGGACGGTGACGGGTGGTTCCCACACACAGCCCTCAGCAGAGGAGGAAAGGCCGAGGTGGGCTGTGCAGGTACTAGCTTTTAAGGTTACTGAAAGTCTAAGCCTAGGGCTCAGAAAAGCAGCTGGGGAAGGCTCTTGGTTTGCTGCTGTTTGAGGAGAGTCAAAGCTTGGTGAGTGTGAGGAGGAAGGAAGAGGATGGGTGACTGCACAGAGCCCAGGGAGGGGCAGTGACTAGGGACACTCGCTGCCTGAATCTGGAAAGTGCCATGCCACTGGCTTGTTCCCGGCCAGAAGATGCGTGTGCCCCTCCTTCTCACAGCTCTGTGTGTGTGTGTGCGTGCTCATTTAGGCTTGAATTGTCTCTTCAAAGATGTACAAAAACCAAGTCACATTGTCACCCATGAGGCAAGGAGCTGGCTGGCTGGGGAGCAGGGGTGAGAGGGAGCTTTTCACGGTACAGCCAAATTTGACTTATTTTAAAATACTGAGCTGCATGAATGTGGTTACCTGTTCAAAGAACCAAAAGAATAACACAATTTAAAAATTTTAAAATAAATAATCTAGCTAGTTATTAAGTAGGATAAAATACGGGGCAGCACGTTGAATTTAGTAGGTTCCATGTGTTTATGTGTGTCTGTCTGTGTGTTTTAGATAGCAGGGTATAGAAGGCAATAATTTCTTTTTTATGCAAAGAATATTTCCAGAAGTAGGCCCAAACTGGTAACAGGGGTGGTCTCTGGGAAGATGGCCCCAGAGACTGGGTAGGGGAGGCGGGAAACTGGCTTGTCACTTCTGTCCTGTTTGAAGCGGGCAGCAGTGAGTGTGGAAGGCAAACTACCCTGGTGAAGAGTGAAGGCCTTCCCTGGTCATGTCAGTCACTGGGCCATGAGCTTGCCCATCACCCTCATCAGAAGGCACAGAGCTGGCAGGCTGCCCAGGGCATCTTAAATGAGCCACAAGCTCTATGTGGGTCTGACTCCCCAGGGCCACAGGCACTTTGCAGTCATTTATTGCCTGCCTTCCTCTCCCACTTGGGGAGTTCCTGTAGAGAGCCAGGTGTTAACCCCGCCTCTCCTGTCTAGGACACCTCCTCCAGCAGAAGATGCTCGCCTGCAGAGCCTCCAGGCCGAGGACCGGGGTGCAGAAGGAGGGGCTGAGTCCAAGACGAGCTCAGAAAACCAGAAGCCTGGTAAGTATTTGCTATTCAAAAGATGGGTAAGTTCAAATTGTTAATGTCTGGAAATTTTCTATTGTTTAGACTTTCCACTTTGAGACGAAATGTAGAAAAGACGACATAAACTGATGTCACCTAACGGTTCTTATTTTTGACAGTTCAGCCTCCAGTGTTTTGTTTTTGTAGTTTGAGGTCTAACATCCGTCCAGTGACGTGCACAGATGTTAAGTGAACAGCTGAGCAGTGTGTGTGTGTGTGTGTGTGTGTGTGTCCCCATCAACCACACCCAGATGGAGCTGTTGAACATTTCCAGGACCCCAGCAGTCTCCTGCCCAGAACCCTCCCCACTGACCATTCTGATTTCTGACCCCATTAGTTTTGCTGAATTGGAAGCACATAGAGTACATTCTTTTATTTGAAATAGAGATGAGGTCTCACTGTGTTGCCCAAGCCGATTTTGAACTCTTGGCCTCAAGTGATCCTCTGCTTCAGCCTCCAAGAGTATTGGGATTATAGGCCTGAGCCACTGTGCCCAGCCTATAGTATATGTTCTTATGGCTTCCTTCAATCAACATTATGTCTGTGAAATTAATCTGCATTATTACAAGTGTTGTCATTTTTTTCTTGATTTTGAGAAGTATTTGCGTATTGCATGGCTCTCTTCAGACTTTACGTCTAGGCTCACTTTTATTGCATGGTGCTTCAGCAAAGAGGAGGAGCTGGCGTTTGAATAGAGTTGGCTGACCTCGGCCGGGATAATCGCACAAACTTAGCAAAGATTTCTGACATGTATGAACTTGGCACTAGTTAGGTGCCATAAAGAATAAAGATAATTAGTCGGGCATGGTGGCGGGCATCTGTAATCCCAGCTACTCAAAAGGCTGAGGTGGGAGGATCAATTGAACCTGAGAGGCAGAGGTTGCAGTGAGCTGAGATCACACCACTGCACTCCAGCCTGGATGACAGAGCGAGACTATGTCTCAAAAAACAAACAAACAGAACTGCTTGGGCACGGTGGCTCACGCCTGTAATCCCAGCACTTTGGGGTGCTGAGTCAGGTGGATCACTTGAGGTCAGGAGTTCAAGACCAGCCTGGCCAACATGTTAGAACCCCATCTCTACTAAAAACACAAAAAAATTAGCTAGGTATGGTGGTACACACCTGTAGTCCCAGCTACTTGGGAGGCTGAGGCAGGAGAATCGCTTGAACCCGAGAGGCGGAGGTTGCAGTGAGCTGAGATCGCACCATTGCACTCTAGCCTGGGCAACAGAATGAGACTCCATCTCAAAAAAATAAAAAAGAAAATAAAAGACAAACGGGACAAAACCCAAGCCCTTGGAGAAGGGGAAGTCAGTGAGGAAGAAGGAGAAGGAAAGGAGAGGTGAGACCATTTGCCGTCACTAGAATTTATCTTCATGTGGCCTTCTAATTTTGGTATTTGTTGTCTTTATGAAATGGGGTTAGGTCGTTGCTCCTTGTCTTGACAAATCTTAGAAAATGCCTAGACGACATATATTGATAAACTCATCCCATAACTAAACAGAGTCCCCAACACTCCAGCGCCGGGACCTCCAGCTTTCCACATCGCAGATGTTCAGTGCTCCCGCTCTGGTCCCTCATTCCACTTCCCAGGAGGGCGGGATAAGATCCTGGGAGGGTAGACCCTGCACGGCTCCGCTCCCTTTGATAAACATCCGAGACAGTGAAACCCACAGATAATGCAGCTGAGGTGCCGAGAGCCCCAGAGGGCAGTTCACTCCCCTACAGATTGATTCCTCATTGAAGATGGAGATTGAGGGAGGAGGTGGCTCTGTGACGGAGGCTTCTTGCCTACTGCCTGTGTGATTCCCATGCATCTCTGGATATGTTTTGGAAATTGTTTCCTACAGAAATTATTCCAGCCATTTCCACAAACAGCTTTTTTTTTTTTGGCGGGGGGAGAGGGGGTGTTGAGACGGAGGTGGGTCATTTGGAAAAATGGGTTTAGATGCATTTTATTGTTGCCGTGGTCCAAACCCAGGTATGTCCTTTCTTCATCACAGTCCCATTTATTGCTCTTGCTGGCAGTGACTGCGGCTGGTGAGGTGAGAGGTGCAGGTGAGGAGAAAGGGTCTTCCAGAGGCAAGTGGTACGTGGGGGACTAGATGTAGCTGTTAAAATGCACATGCACCTTCTCTTCATAAAGATTGCCCCTGGATTCAGCCACAGTGGGGGCAGCTGGTTTAGCTGTGTGGGATCTGCTGGAAAGGGTTTTCTGAAGAGTTCTGGGAAACAGAGAAGTTGCAAGGCCAGCTGGTCAGAGGAACAGGGTCACTGGGACAATTGCCGTTAAGAGGATTTTCCCAGGGCAGTGTTGATTCCACGGTAGCAGACTGGGATCCAGTAGACTGCAGAAGTGGAGCTGAAGCGGGTCTGCACTGCTGCAGGCCCTGCTACCGGCTGATCTGCGCTTTGCATAGAGCCTGGTGGGGCCCAAGGGGGATCAGAGCAGCCAGGTGGGTCTCCCAAACCGTAGCTCTTGGAGGACATGCAATCGTTTAGTGAGCTCTGCTGGGAAGCTCCAGCTATTAAATGTCCACTGCAGCCACCAGGCACTCGGCCGCCTTCGTGGAAGAGCCACTCTAACGGGGAACTCCCCAGCTCTGTGTCTCAGCTGCAAGAGACTTGTCTCCGGGATCCTGTTCAGGTTCAAGCAGTTGAAAGAAAATGCCACGCACTTTCTTCATGGTTCATCTTGCCTCGGCTTCCCAGAGAGTTTCTGTTTTTGGATACTCACTGTCTCCCTGTGGCTAGAAAAGTGTGATGTGTCCATTGTGTCACCACGAGCTGGTGAGTGGGCAAGGCCTGAGCTTCAGAGGTCCATCACGGTTAGGATGGCGTTTCCTCCGCAGCTTCTGCTGGCTCTGCCGCAGGTGGCTGGTCTCAGGTGGCCTCCTCTGCAGACACACCACCCAGACGTCACTGTGCCAGGCAGGGCTTCTGGAGGACCTGGGCGTGGGATGGTTTGTGTTGCATGTGGTGCGGCTCATGGCTTCCCAGCTGTAGCTATGCTCTATGCAAGCAAAACACCACCTCTAAACTCCCTCTGCCAAAGGGGAAGTTACATGCCAGACCTGGGTCTGAGCTACCTGCCTTTTGTTCCCAAGCAGACAGCTGTCCCTTCACAGCTCTGGGTCGTAGCCCTGTGTCCTGTATGCCTCCTGTCACATGTCACTTTATCTTGTGTAAAATGTAGCTTTCCTGAGCTCCAGGGGACGTGTGATTGGGTTTGTCCCGCCCCTCTGCCGCCCTTTCTCCCTCTGGCTTGCTCTCCCCTTTAGACACTGATGTTCACGAAGCCCCTTTGGGAAAGCAGTGGCTACAGCACTCCTGTGATTTGTGTGTTTCCCGGGGCGCATCCTTAACCGTGGATAAATCAACCTCGAGTCGGCTGAGATTCCCTCAGTCACTTTTTGGTTTATGACTCCGAGGAGGAATCTGGCTGCTTGCTCCCAGAAGCAGTCTCTTGTTCTTGTTCACGTTCGGTGGCAGGGCTGCCTCCTTCACACCCCAGCCTCACGCCTCTGTTTTTAGGATCAGTCCCAGCTTCTGTGATCAGGCCAGGCCACCCTGGATTCCTCTGCTTGCCTCCCCTCAGAAGGACTTGGGGATTGTGTTCTCGAAGGTTCTTGATGTCACTGGGTCAGTGCACTTGTTTCCTGAGGCCACTCGATGGCAGGCGGGAGGTGACACCAAGGATGGCGTTTTCTCAGCGGGAGTCTGTTTGCCATTGTATTCTATACCATGAATAAACCACAGATGGTGGATCTGTTTCCCATCTCAGCCTACTGTGATTCCAGCAGCTGTGAACATTTTTGCTCCGGTGTTTGAAAGGAAGCCTCACCTCTTGAAGATTGAGAGGTTTACATTATGTTGTTTGAGGACATGTCGTGTCCGGCACTGGCTCCTAGTGCGTGCTGGCCGCTGTCCTTGAAGTCGTCCTTAGGGCGTCCTGGCAGGTCAAGACAGCCCCAGAGAAGCCTGCACGTTTGTATCCAAGGCCAGCCACTGCAATGAGGTTCTTTTTCAAATTAGTGCCTTTACTTCCTGGTCATTTAATTTTAATACTCATCAAAGGCTGTTTTTATTTTAAAATAAAATTGTAGGCCAGGTGCAGTGGCTTAAGCCTGTAATCCCAACACTTTGGGAGGCCAAGGCAGGTGGATCACCTGAGGTTAGGAGTTCAAGACCAGCCTGACCAACATGGTAAAACCCATCCCTACTAAAAATACAACATTAGCCGAGTGTGGTGGCACATGCTCGTAATCCCAGCTACTTGGGAGGCTGAGGCAAGAGAGTTGCTTGAACTTGGGAGGTGGAGGTTGCGGTGAGCCAAGATCGTGCCATTGCACTCTAGCCTGGGCAACAAGAGCAAAACTCTACCTTAAACATAAACATTTTAAATTTTGTTTTCCTATGTGATGGTTTTAATTTTTTTCTAACTGTTCTTTGCAGTTAGATACTAGGGTTACTATACAATTTACACTCTTATGTGGTTCCTGATCTAGAAGTTGCATAAGGTGCAAAAAAGCGTATATATGTGTGTACATGATGGAGTTACATATAAATAACCTGTAGGACAATCTGACTTTGGTTTTGTGCAGAAATTTCATCTGGAAACACTGAAGGTGCCTCCGTTAGCAGGACTGCACAGCCACCTCTGAAAAGGTAGGTCCGCTCGGCGTGGAGGAGTTGGCTTCCCTACCCAGTAAATAAGACTGATGAATATACAAGTTCTTTCTCTCTCCTTCTAGCTTCCACCCACAAGTAAAATGGTTCCAAAAAGAAGATGTCATCATCTTAAAGATAAGAATAAGGAATGCGAAGGACTACAAGTGTCAGTATTTAAGAGATAGAGTCGTTTTCAGGTAGGTTTATGTATAGTCATATAAAGTAGAATAGAAATAATTTCTAGCAAGCCGGGCGCGGTGGCTCAAGCCTGTAATCCCAGCACTTTGGGAGGCCGAGGCGGGTGGATCACGAGGTCAAGAGATCGAGACCATCCTGGTCAACATGGTGAAACCCCGTCTCTACTAATAGAAAAAAATTAGCTGGGCATGGTGGCACGTGCCTGTAATCCCAGCTACTCAGGAGACTGAGGGAGGAGAATTGCCTGAACCCAGGAGGCGGAGGTTGCAGTGAGCCGAGATCGCGCCATTGCACTCCAGCCTGGGTAACAAGAGCGAAACTCCGTCTCAAAAAAAAAAAAAAAAAAAAAAAAAAAGAAATAATTTCTAGCATTTTAAAAGGCTGACTTTATTTCTTTTTATAACCCAGTGCTTGGGTGGGAGACAAGTTTTACCTGGCTGATCTGGAACTGCAGGGCAACATAAGGGAAGATGACTGCACATGCGTGATTAGAAACGATGAACCTCTAATCACTCTGGCCAAAGAGAGCAGGGAAGCGTGGTGTCACCTGCTCAGACATAGGGTGAGTGGGGATGCGCTGCAGCGGCCGGTCTTCCCTGCACGTGTCAGTCACCCACTCACTGTTAGCCGTTCTCTTGAACAGAACCCCAACGTGGCTTTTGATTTTGATCACTGGGAAGACTCTGAAGAGGAGAGCCACTTCCCCAAGGGTAAGGCGTGGAGCACCCACTCTCCGTGGGGTTGTAGGTCCTGAGGGCAGTGAGGGACACGGTCACCCACGTAGGGATTCAGCGTTGGTGGAAATGGGCCTTTCATGTCAAGAAAGATAAATTCGTTTTCTCTTTCTCGATCTTGGTGCTAAATGTTCTGGTTTGAGTATTTATCAACCCTTGGTTATAAACATACCTTTTAATAACACATTACAGTATTCTTCCTAGAAGAATAATTTGTAAGCAGACAAATTTTACCTGCTCCTTTCTTACCTAAAATAATAAAAATATACAATAAGATATGGAAAGATGGAACCCAAGGCATTCTTTTCTGCATTGACCCAAATAATGGGGGGAAATAAAAGATCTGATGATCAGTCTGCACTTATTTGTTGTATCTTACTCCTTTAGAAGTGAATTGTAAAAACCTGCCATACACAGCGGCAGAGGAAGTTGAAGACAGTAGCAGCACCTCTGAGGATGACGACAGTGAGAGTGAATGAGAAGGTGAATGGCGTCCTCAAGAGCAGCTGGAAGATGCTGAACAAAAGTTGGTATTGCCACATGACTGCAAGTTAAGAACACAATCAGTCATAGCGAAATCTTTCTTTTTTTTTTTTTTGAGACAGTCTCGCTCTGTTGCCCAGGCTGGAGTGCAGTGGCACAATCTCGCTCACTGCAACCTCCGCCTCCCGAGTTCAATCAGTTCTCCTGTCTCAGCCTCCTGAGTAGCTGGGACTACAGGCGTCCACCACCACACCCAGCTAATTTTTGTATTTTTAGTAGAGATGGGGTTTCACCATATTGGTCAGGCTGGTCTCGAACTCCTGACCTCAGGTGATCCGCCTGCCTTGGCCTCCCAGAGTGCTGGGATTACAGGTGTGAGCCACTACGCCTGGCCAGCCAAATCTTTCTTTACCTCAAGGATAAATGATTACTGTCAGCCTGTGATGCTGGACTTTGTAACGGTGAGAAATTCTTTGTTGACTTAAAAATAGGCTGATGACAAGACCGTCAAAGGAGGGTGGACACAGAGAAATGGCAGGTGTGGACTGACCCCTTTGGCTTGTCTGTCCTGCCCGGCACCTCTCGCCGCTCACCCTGGCAGAACAGATGCGCATCTGGTTGATGAAATGTGCTGTCTAGAGTCAGTCCATCCATTTTTTTGTTCACCTAAACCTCTGTTTGATACATTGCTACAGACCTGATCTTACGCATATAAATTGAGGTCTCCAGTGTACGCACTTATGCTCAGCCACTGTTGAACCAGCCCTTCCAGCCATGAGCTAGTGGGACTGAACATACCTGTCTTACCTGCACTGATAGTGTCAGTGTCCTTGGACAGTGCTAGCTCCTCAGAGTAAGCTGACTTCTGACGAAGAGATAGTCAAAGGATAGGAATCAGATTGCTCAGTAAGACCCAGGGCTTTCCGGGGTGAAGCTGCTGGTTCTAAACAATCCCCTGGACCTGCAGAGTCCTGAGCAAATGGCACAAAGGTTGCTGTTTAGCGGAAACTTACAAGGGCCTGTGTGGTGCCTGGAGGTGACCTTTGAACACCTACATGCCATGAGCCCTGCAGACATTTGCGGCCCCATCCTTATGTGGCTGCAGCACCTGGGGTCACCAGGTTTGGAGGAGGAGTGTATGAGGTCATGGCCATGCCCAGAGGCTGGTTTTTCATGCTTTGGGTTTCTTTGTTCAGTAGAAAGGTGACCTATTGAGAAATTGAGAGTCCTGTGTGTTCAGTATCCATTTGTCAGCTTTTCCTCGGAGTGGAAAAGAATTGGGATAGAACATGAGTGTTGTGTGATGGCCCCAGAGCTTTATTTTTTTGCATCAGAAAGTGCCAGGCTTATGTATGTCCCAGGTAGAAGCCAAAGCTTGAACTAGAGGCGAACTTTGTCATCCAGGCTGTCCTGTGAGCAGGTGTGGATCACACTCTGGCTCAGTTTCCTATCTGTAAAATGAGACATCCCCTCATTGTGTGGCCTGGCCTTGTCTCGGGGAGCACCCACCGAGTGCTGCTGGGTTGGGCCTTGCCCTCCCCCAGGGAGGACGTGCTGTGCAGCCAAGACAGCTGCCGGGAGTGTGCCCAGGTCACTGCTGGGACCCTTGCAGGTGACTGGCAGGTATCAAATGGCCCATGAAATAAGATAATTTTCCTTGTTCGTAAATTGGGCAGGCTCTTGGGAAGTAGAAAGTTCTGGTGTCTTTGCCGGCAAAGGTTTTGACTGTGGAGCACTTCTGACGCCCATATCAGTATCGGCTTCTCTGCATGCAGCTGCTGCCCCTCTCGGAGGTCTGTGGGCGGCCATCCTGTGGCTCCCTGTGCACACCGGCTGCCTGCTGTTCACGCCCAGGTGTGCCGAGTCTCTTCTGTACAGCATAGCAAATGGTAATAGCTAGTAATGGAGCTGCACAAACGTGTTTCCTGTGCAGGGAGGAAAATCCGTTTCTTTCTTCAGACATTCAAATGTTCTAATATCTGAATCTCTAAATAACATTTTGTGGGACATAGGATGCTATGTGAACTATTAGCAAATAATTGGTTTTCTGCACTGCTATGAATATGTCTGATTTCAAGTTTTGGGCAAATAACTAAAATGCTTGGTGAAAGTGCCTTTGTCTCTAGCTTCTAAAATCGCTGATACTTAGTTGTGGTATGGATGTCTTTTGCAGTATATCGGCAATAAAATTTCAGTGTTTTCACAGAAATGTTGCTTTTTACATTTTTTAAACAATATTTTCCCTGAATGCTAAAATAAAATAAAACTTTATTAACCACACTTTCTGGTTGGACTAAAATGCCCGTAAAGGCTGCTGGGGAGCCAGTGATGCTGACCGGCGATGCAGGGGACCCTTGTGATGAGCACGCCAGCTGCGGAGGGTTCTGGATAGAAGCTCAGCTCTTGATACTCATCCTGGCAGATACGTGCCATGCACATCACAGGGTCAGTATGGGATGCCGGTACTTTTGGGTTGGGGGAGAGTGGGTGATAAACATTTGTACTTCAATATTTTTATGTATTTATTTACTTTTTGAGTTGGGGTCTCACTCTGTCATGCAGGCTGGAGTGCAGTGGCATGATAATGGCACACTACACCCTAGACTTCCCAGGCTCAGGTGATCCTTTCACCTCAGCCTCTTGAATAGCGGTGACTACAGGCGTGCACCACCATGCCTGGCTAATTTCTGTGTAGTTTTCTGTAGAGACGTGATTTTGCCATGTTTCTCAGGCTGGTCTTGAACTCCTGGACTCAAGCGATCCATCTGCCTTGGCCTCCCAAAGTGCTGAGATTACAGGCGTGAACCACTGCACCTGGCCAGTAATTTACTATTATTTTTAAAATCTGTATCAAAGCAAAAATGTCATCCATTTTATTGACATTGAGTTTAAAGAACACCCTTCAGGCCGGGCGCAGTGGCTCACGCCTATAATCCCAGCACTTTGGGAGGCCAAGGCGGGTGGATCACGAGGTCAAGAGATCGAGACCATCCTGGTCAACAAGGTGAAACCCCGTCCTACTAAAAAATACAAAAATTAGCTGGGCATGGTGGCGCGTGCCTGTAATCCCAGCTACTCAGGAGGCTGAGGCAGGAGAATTGCCTGCCCAGGAGGCGGAGGTTGCAGTGAGCCGAGATCACGCCATTGCACTCCAGCCTGGGTAACGAGTAAAAACTCCGTCTCAAAAAAAAAAAAAAACAACAAAACAAGAACACCCTTCAAGTGTGATGTGCCCTTTGTTAAACAGTTGCCACTGTAACAGTAGCTTTTATGCGGCCCTTCCCTAAGCTTCTGCCTTCTGTTAGGTGACATCTCACCTGACAACAACTTTAGCAAACGCTTGTCACTCCTCCCCTCTGGAACCCCCACCCAGAGAACTAAGAATATCTAAAAGTAACAATATTATAAACATCTGAGTACATTTTATTCATAAGAAAAAAATCAAGAAGAAATAACCACAAATTTTGCTTAAGAAAATAAATTCAGCTTTGACTTAGCTACAAGAGATGGAGCTTGTTACTCAGGTCCTTCCTCCGGTGGGACCACTTCCATTAGCATCTGAAGGTGCATGGTAATCGGCTCTGAAATAAGAGTCAAAAATGAGTGCAATTAGAAGACCGGAATTCAAAAGCTTCACGGGGGTTGTGGATGAGGGTGACATTGTTCTCAGTCTTTGGTGACCTGTCACCTAGACCCTGCGCTTAGGGGATGGCCGGTGTTTAGAGCTGACCAGAACCATCCTTCGTTGCCACACTGGTGCTTTGGAGATAAGTTACTTCCTCTTAAAGAATTAGGAATTTTATTGCCACCAAACAACTTACACTCTAGGAAAAATTTAAATGACTCCATTATGTGTATACATTTACTACCACAGACCAAGAGTTGGCTATTTAGTCTGAAGTCACTAAGACTGCATTTTGTTTAAAATACAGATTTCTTGGTTAAATATTCTAGAGCTGAGAAATAAGACATATTTTGTACCATTAGGCTACAAGTTATCCTGGGTAGATTCTGTTAGTATAATCAAATCCAAGTTCAGCAGCATGGGGGAAATGGCTGTTTTCTTTATAAGAATAGATTTTTCTTTCTATAGAAGTGTGCCTGCAACCTCCCTCCTTCTCAGCTGAGGGTTTGGATCAGAGTAAGGAGGTAGGGGGTAGGCCCAGTGCGGTGGCTCACCCCTGTAATCCCAGCACTTTCTGAGGCTGAAGCAGGAGGATTGTCTGAGCTCAGGAGTTCGAGACCCACCTGGGCAACATAGCGAGACCCTATCATCTCATACATACATACATACATACATAAATGTATTTTTAAAAAGAGGTGGGGTTTGTAGGGAGCTATTTCAGGAAAGGAAAATTCCTGGTGGAATAACATAACCATATCTTGCTTTTGTTTCCACTTTGTTGATCAACATGAAATCAATTCTCTCCCTTGGTTACAGCACCACTGTCAGGTAAGCAATGGTCCTGGGGTTCACAGAGGAGGTCATGGAGGTGGGGAGAGGATCTGGCACGCACCCAGCCTGAAGAAAGGCACTAGAACGTCCCTGTGAGCAGGGTCCAGAGGCCCTGGCAGCTTTCCTGCCTTCTGGTTGGGTTTCACACTTTCCTGGCTTGTGTATTCTCCCAAAATTGCAGGAATAGAAATAAAAACCTCCTAGGAGTGTCTGGAGGGGTGACTGCTTACACTTTCCAGTTCAGACAAGCTGAACAGGAGAAAGAGGCAGGCTTTCTTTTTTTTTTTTTGAGATGCAGTCTCGCACTGTTGCCCAGGCTGGAGTGCAGTGGCTCAATCTTGGCTCACTGCAACGTCTGCCTTCCGGGATCTCTGCTCACTGCAACCTCCGCCTCCCGGGTTTAAGTGATTCTCCTGCCTCAGCCTCCCGACTAGCTGGGATTATAGGTGCCCACCACCACGCCCAGATAATTTTTTATATTTTTAGTAGAGACAGGGTTTCACCATGTTGGCCAGGCTCTTGATCACATTCACTTAATAAATCTTAAGTGGCTGTTTCCGGCTGCCACAGCCAGAATTAAATTGTGCACAGCCCAATTCCTGTCCTCAAGGAGCTCCTGGGAGAGGAACAGGAAGACCAGGAAACGGATCACCTCACAGCCCCGTGAGGATGCCCAGGAAGTCTTAAAAACTTTTAAAAATGGGTTTTTCTGCAGTTGAATCTGCACTGTATAGGATAAAAACTGTGAATATAGGACAGACTTTTTTTTAAAGGTGTAATTCAGTCTCTCTTGATGTACTCTGACACAAGTGCTTTCTTTTCAGAAGCAAAAGTGGCTACTGTAGCCAAACTTTTAAACAATTGTCCTAAAACTGATGAGGGTCAGGACTGCTAAACAATGAGCCCGTGCCTTTGGCATTAGAAGGCTTGGACCCCGGCCCAGTTCCCCAGGGCAAGTCCATGGCTTTTTGAGTGTCTTTGTGATGCTGCCAGGCCTCTTAGATGACGTCTGCATATCAGGCAAAGGAGAATGGTGTTTCAGAAGGAGGCGCATGATAGTGGGAATATGCCTAACGCTACTGAACCTTGCACTAAAAAGGAGCTGAGATAGCAACATTTATGTTGTGTGTTCTTTGCAATTAAAAAGAAAATGGGACCAGGTGTGGTGGCTCATGTCTGTAATCCCTGCACTTTGGGAGGCTCAGGCGGGTGCATCAACCTGAGGTCAGGAGTTCGAGACCAGCTTGGCCAACATGATGAAACCCCAACTCTACTAAAAATAATTAAAAAAAAGTTGAGTGTGGTGGCAGGCACCTATAATCACAGCTACTTAGGAGGCTGAGGCAGGAGAATCACTTGAACCCGGGAGGCAGAGGTTGCAGTAAGCTGAGACTGCGCCACTGGACTCCAGCCTGGGCAACAAGAGCAAACTTCCATCTGAAAACAAAAAAAACACAAAATGGGCTGGGCGAAGTGGTTCACATAATCCCAGCACTTTGGGAGGCCGAGGCGGGCAGATCACTTGAGGTCAGGAGTTCAAGACCAGCCTGGCCAACATGGCGAAACCTCATCTCTACTAATACAAAAATTAGCCCGGTATGGGGGCAGGCACCTGTAATCCCAGCTACTTGGGAGGCTGAGGCCAGAGAATCCCTTGAACCCAGGAGGCAGAGGTTGCAGTGAGCTGAAACTGTGCTACTGCATTCCAGCCTGGGCAACAGAGTGAGACTGTGTCTCAAAAAAAAAAAGGTGCAGTGGCTCAGGCCGGTGGTAGTCCCAGCACTTTGGAAAGCCAAGTTGGGAGGATCATTTAAGTCCAGGACTTTGAGACCAGTCTGGGCAACCTAGTGAGACCCGGTCTCTACAAAAAATTAAAAAAATAGCCAGGTGTGGTAGTGCATGCCTGTGGTCCCAGCTACTTGAGAGGCCCAGGTGAGAGGATGGCTTGAGCTTGGGAGTTCAAGGCTGCAGTGAGCTATGACCATGCCACTGGCACTCGAACCTGGGCGACAGGGCAAGACTGTGTCCCGCCCCCCAAGAAAAACCAGAAAATGCTGCTTTCCCTCCCTACTTATTACAGGTGAGACACTGTGACAGAGGTCTTGGAGTCAGGACAGGTGAGGACGCCATGCCTGCCTGCACCTCACAGAAGCCAAGCAGCCCTTCTGTTGGTACTTACTTGAGATTTTCTGAGCCCATCCAAACTTGTAGTAGACAAACAGGAAGTAAAATATAAGGCCACTCAATATAAACAGCATACAGTAGAGGTACTCCCACTCGGGCTTGCTGATGATCGGAGCCAGAACCAAAAACACGGAGATGAGCGTCACCAAGACGGGGATGACTATGGGCACCTGGAGGCAAAAAACAGGTCACGCTGTGGCCATGGGCACTCATTTTCTTTTGAAATTTTCCACTTAACTGATATAAAGAGAGTATGATGAACTCCATGCACCCCTCCTATAATTTCAATAATTTTAATGTAATTTTGCCAAGCTTATTTCATCTACTCCACCTTTTAAAAATTTCTTTAAAAGAAATTTTGGGGTCGGGCATAGTGGCTCACACCTGTAATCTCTCAGCACTTTGGGAGGCCAAGGCAGGCAGATCACTTGAAGTCAGGACTTCGAGACCAGCCTGGCCAACATGGTGAAGCTATCCCTACCAAAAACACAAAAATTAGCCAGATGTGGTGGTGCTCACCTGCAATCCCAGCCACTCGAGAGGCTGAGGCAGGAGAATTGCTTGAACCTGGGAGGCAGAGGTTGCAGTGAGCTGAAATCACACCACTGCACTCCAGCCTGGCCGACAGAGTAAGACTCTGTCTTTCTTTAAAAAAGTTTAAAATCACTTTTTTTTTTTTAGTTTATTTCTGTCTACCACCTTTCTTTTCCCTAAAATATAAGGAAAATATCAGACATCATGTGATTCTACCTGTACAATATCCAGTATGCATCTCTACCTGATGAGGACTTTCTATTCTTAACATGCTTACCACCCCCTCTCCTTTTTTCTCTTGTCGCCAGTTTGTGGACAGATTGGATGATTCCTCTATGCAGTGTTCAGTGGGAGCTTTCCCTGGTTGCCTCCTCCTGTTGCCATTTAACTTGCTCCTCCATCTCCCGTATTTCCTACAAACTGTTAGATTTAGGGGCAAAAATGCTTCACCATCGGAGCAGTGCCCTTCCTTCCGTGACACACCACGAGGCATGTGATGTTTAACTGTCCCACCTTTGAACTGCTGCGGTTGACAGCAGGCTCAGGGCAGGAGGAGCCGTGTAACCCCACCGTTATACATTTCTCCATCAATTTTTCATGGTTTTAGAGTGAAACTAAAGATCAACTGTTGAGACACGGTGGCTCACACCTGTAATCCCAGCACTTTGGGAGGCCAATGCAGGAGGATCACTTGAGCCCAGGAGTTTCCGACCAGACTGGGCAACATGGTGAGATCCCATCTCCACACACACCCAAAAATGCAAAAATGAGCTGGATATGGTGGCGTGCACCTGTAGTCCTAGCTACTCCGCTACCTGAGGCAGAGGGATTACTTGAGTCCAAAGGGTCAAGGCTTTCAGTGAGCCGAGACCGAGCCACTGTACTTCAGCCTGGGCAACAGAGCGAAACCCTGTCTCCAAAACAAACAAAACCTATGATATCAATTCTGATCATTCTTTTCACTGTGTGGTTATATTACCTACTTGTTATAGAGTCAGGTTTACCTCCATTTGTTTTCCATTTTTGAGATTCACCTTTGCCTTTTTAATTTTGTTTTCTAATATAATTTTTAACTTGATTTTGCTTTATTCTCCCATTATTTCTTTTTGAATGAATACATATGTGAAGAAACACACACACACGTTCGTCTTTCCCCATCTTACATAAAAGATAGCAAATAACGATTTTGCACCCTTTTTCCTTGAATATATTCCAGCTAGTATGTCACAGTAATATATGAAGTTGTTAATCATCCGTTTTCTACTGCTGTGTATCACTGTTTTAGACATGCAACAGTTTATTCAACTAGTCCTGTATTAGTTGACATTTGGATTGTGTTGGACGTCTTGCTGTTAAAATTAATGCTGCCGTCAATGACCTTGTGTATATTTCGTAATTCTGACAGTTTCATTTCTGGATAGATTTCCTCAAAACAGGATGGCTCATGCCTGCTAGATGTTGCCAAATCTCCCTCTATGATGGCTATGCCATTCATATTCCACTAACGGCGTGTGAGCGACCACCCTTTCGTGGCCTCACTGCAGTCAGACTTTTGGATTTCTGCCCATCTGACAGCCAGAAGCAGAGTTTGGTTTGCTGGATTTGTTTTGTTTTCATCTGTAAGTGTCATTGCATTTTTCCTTCCCCCTGCCCCGCTCCCACCCTGAGATGGAGTCTTGCTCTGTCCCCAGGCTGGAGTGCAGTGGCACGATCTCAGCTCACTGCAACCTCCTGGGCTCAAACAATTCTCCTGCCTCAGCCTCCCGAGTAGCTGGGATTATAGGCATATGCCACCATGCCCAGCTAATTTTTGTATTTTTATTAGAGACAGGATTTCACCATGTTGGCCAGGCTAGTCTCAAACTCCTGACCTCAAGTAATCTGCCTGCCTTAAGTTTTTTTTTTATTAGTTCCTTCCAAGTGCTGGGATTACAGGCATAAGCCACTGCGCACAGCCGGAATTAATGTACTTTTATGTCCTATTTCTATTAATATTTCTACTTGGACCCAAAAGTTTAACTTTTTTCTGTCTGATATTTTTTTTAGTTTCCTTCTTTTGACCGTTTTCTAGCATGTTTCTTTGTTCTTATGTTCTTTCTTTTTTTGAGACAGGGTCCCTCTCTTGCCCAGGCTGGAGTGCAGTGGCACGATCTTGGCTCACTGCAGCCTTGGACCTCCTGGGCTGAATCAGGTCTTCCACCTCAGCCTCCCACAGAGCTGGGTCTACGGGTGTGCACCACCACGCCCAGGTACTTTTTGTAGAGATGGGGTCTTGCTGTTGTCCTGGCTGGTCTTGAACTCCTGGGGCTGATCTTCCTTCCTTGGCCTCCAAAAGTGCTGGGACTACAGGTATGAGTCCCCACACTCAGCCTGTGTTCCTTCTTCTCCTTCTTGCACACTCTATTTCTGAAATGATTTTTTTCCCTAACATGATGTTCTGAAGTGCCAGTGGGACATGTCCTCTCTGTGTCCTTCCCAGTCGAGAGATTTGTATCCACAGGCTCCAGCTCCTTGACCCTGACGGTCTTGCCAAGTGCCGTGTCCTTTCTCTCTCCAGCAGTTGTTTCTCTTGCTGTTGTCTTCAGTGGCCCCTCTGTCCTTCTGGAAAGGAGTTTTTGTGGGGAGTTTCTGGGGTCCTCAAGGGCTTAAGCCACTGCAGCCCTGCTCCACCACCTCCCTGGGGGTCCTCCGATCTTCCCACTGAGAACCTCACTCCAAGCGTGCCCTCCCTCCTAGGGACAGGTGGGGCTGGAGCTAGTGGGCGTCCACTTAGTCTGGAGTTGGTGGTGAGACCTCATTTCCTCAATTTGCGTTCATGATGTTGGCTGAAGGGTTTCTCCTTTGCTATTCTACAGGCTCTGTCTGTTTCTAGGAGGGATTTTGTGCAGATTACAAGTCTATGCTACCGTGATGATTTTGCCTGCGATGACATGACCACTGTGGGTCTGCCCGGCTCCAGGCAGGCTGCGCCATGACTCGGCTGATGCCAGAGACTTGTCCATAGCCAAGACACAGGCCAGAAAGGACCACTGGACATATCTCTGAAAACAAAGTCCTAAAGCTAAAGATGGTAACCTTATTCTTATCCTAGTTACTTAAGCCCTTAGTTTACCTAACTTTTTCTTAATGTCTGTCATCATAAGAAGTCAATAGCACAATTGAGAGAGAAGTGGATCTCTTTGGTTACAGAGACAGGCCACAGGTATTCTTGATCACTTAAAAAAATGAATAAGGTAGCTAATTGGATCATAAACTATGCTATGAAGAGTAAACTCCATTCTAAAATATTTTTAAAGAATCAAGTCAGATTGGAACTAGAAGGCATGCCCCTAGCATTTGAAAGAGTTACCTCTATCTCATTCATTACAAAAAACCCAAAGCCACTTGTGACTTCTGGGAATCCAAGCTTACCTTGATAGGCCTTTCCAGGTCTTTCTTTGTAAATCTCATCACAATGAGTCCTAGAATCGTCAAGCCATAGAAGAGCCACGAAGCAAAGCTGAAATAATTGACTAACAAGTTTATGTCACCAGGGATGATATAAATAGTTGCTATGATACCCTGATAGAAAGAAGAATGAAATCGTAGGTCATTAGTACACAAAACACTGTTCTCATGTCACAGAAGACCGAAGCAGCGGTTTTTCTTGTGATTTTAGCATGAGAGGAACTTCCTAGGCATCCCTTGACAGTTGGGGTCAAACTGACTTTGGCTATGATAGCTTTTTCCTATGAAGCCTGCAGAAAATACCTGCGAAATTTCTGAATCTTTGAAATTGTGATTTTAATCAACAGAAAAATAAAATAGTAGATTGGTGCAAAAGTAACTGCAGTTTTTTGGGGGGATTTTGTTTGTCTTTGAGATGGAATCTTACTCTGTCACCCAGGCTAGAGTACAGTGGTGCCATCTTGGCTCACTGCAATCTCTGCCTCTTGGGTTCAAGTGATTCTCCTGCCTCAGCCTCCCGAGTAGCTGGAATTACAGGCATGTGCCATCACGCCCAGCTAATTTTTGTATTTTTAGTAGAGATGGGGTTTCGCCATGTTGACCAGGCTGGTCTCAAACTCCAGACCTCAGGTGATCCACCTGCCTCAGCCTCCCAAAGTGCTGGGATTACAGGCGTGAGCCACTGCACCCAGCCCATAATTCCGTTTTGTAATGGCAAAAACCACAATTACTTTTGCACTAACCTAATATGTATGAATATTATATCAGCTTCATACTTGCGAATTTTCCTCACAGAGCGTTTTCAGTGTGGGCCACGGCCCTGGACTGGAAGCTCACATCTACTCGTGGTCTGTGTTAGTTGCGTGGCCCTGGACTGGCATTTCCCGGCTGTGTTTTCCTGTCTTCAGAGTGATAGAGTGTAGCGGTTCTCCTCTGGGGGAGGGGTGTAGACCACCCCTGAGGCTGGGAATGTGGACGGTTGCTCGGTGCCCAGACAATTGCACCAAACAAGGACCATGCACCATGGAGCAGCTCCCATCAGAGGATGTCAAAGGGGTGGCCAGGCACAGTGGCTCACACCTGTAAACCCAGCGCTTCAAAAGGCTGAGGCGGGTGAATCACTTGAGGTCAGGAGTTAGAGACCAGCCTGGCCAACATGATAAAATCCCGTCTCTACTAAAAATACAAAAACCAACCAAGCATGGTGGCGTGTGCCTTTAATCCCAGCTGTTCGGGAGGCCAAGGCAGGAGAATCGCTTGAACCCGGGAGGTAGAGGTTGCAGTGAGCCAAGAGCATATCATTGCACTCCAGCCCAGGTGACAGAGCAAGGCTCTGTCTCAAAAAAAAAACAAGATGTCAAAGGGCATTTATTGCACAAGGATCCAGTGACTTCTCAATCATTAGACCATAATGAGGGGCGGTTGTCAGTAACCTCCTGGTAAATGTCTTACCCTCCTTCCCTGTAAGCTAGTGGGCTTTTATATAGAGTTTGTTACCAGGGTCGAGGCACAGACAAATGCACACAGAGGCACTGAGGGCGCAAACCGTGCCTTCCGTGGATAAATTCAGACAAAGGAGCAGTTATTGGGTACATTGTTCGACTCGTCTTGGGATTCTTTCTATATCTGTTTGATGGCAAGGAATAAGCCCATCTGGGTCATTTGGAGGCCACCAAGCTTAGCAGGGCAGGGCTACTCCACCCCGTGGATGGAGGGCCCCCACCTTGAAGATGGGCTGTTAGCGGGATTCGTACTCACGTGAAAGATGATGGCAGGGGCTGGGGTGAGGCGCTTGACGCTGATGTAAGAAAGCACTTTGAGCATGTGGCCCTCCCGGCCTGCCACGTAAATGAGTCTGGAAAATAATGACATGGGAGTCTGCTGACTGGAATGCAGGCCATCCGTCCAGGGCCACCGAGGACGTGAGCTCCAGAGTCCACTAAGGAGCCCTCGGGAGGCTCAGGAAGGTTGCTGAGCATGCACCTGGGCTTCAGATGGGGGTCAGTCCACGGGAGAGGAGTGGGTTTTGGCAGAGTGAGTGAGGAGGTTAAATGCACTCAAAGAACAGGTGCAGTGGCTCACAGTTGTAATCCCAGCACCTTGGGAAGCCAAGGCGGGAGGATGACTTGAGCCCAGGAGTTGGAGACCAGCCTAGGCAACACAGTGAGATCCCATCTCTACAATAACTAAAAGTTTTTTTTAAATGTACCATTTCTTTGTGTTGGGAATATTCAATATCCTCCTCTAGCTATCTGAAGCTATATATTAATATGAATGTGAGCTATAGCCACCCTGCAGCGTGTAAAACACTAGAACCTATACCTCCTGTGTAGCAGTAATTTTGTATCTTCTAGCAAGTCTCTCCCTATCTCTCCTTCCCCCCAGCCTTTTAAGCCTCTGGTATCCTCTGGCTAACCAGAATTTCTTGAAAAAGTTACCATAATTAAAAATGTGAGCCAGGCACAGCGGCTCATGCCTATAATCCTAGCACTTTGGGAGGCTGAGGCAGGTGGATCACTTGAGGTCAGGAGTTTGAGACCAGCCTGGCCAACATGGTGAAACCCTGTCTCTACTAGAAATACAAAAAATTAGCTCGGCATGGTGGTTCACACCTGTAGTCCCAGCTACTTGGGAGGCTGAGGCAGGAGAATCATTGGAACCTGGGAGGCAGAGGTTGCATTGAGCTGACATCACATCATTGCACTCCAGACTCCAGGCTGGGTGACAGAATGAGACAGACTGTCTCAAAACAAAAAAAAAAAAAAAGGAGAATTTTTACTTAAAAAAGGAACCATCCACCAAGAAGATATAAAAAACAAGAGCCACAGCCAGGCGCGGTGGCTCACACCTGTAATCCTAGCACTTTGGGAGGCCAAGGCAGGTGGACTGCTTGAGGTCAGGAGTTCAAGACCAGCCTGACCAACATGGTGAAATCCCATCTCTACTAAAAATAAAAAAATTAGCCAAGCATGGGTGGTGGGTACCTGTAATCCCTGCTACTCCAGAGGCTAAGGGAGGAAAATTGCTTCAACCTGGGAGGCAGAGGTTGCAGTGCGCCGAGATTGCACCACTGCACTCCAGCCTGGGCAACAGAGCAAGACTCCATCTCAACAACAACAACAAAAACAGAAGTCCTTGAAACATAGAAAACAAAAATTGGCAAATCATCCAATCTGAGTGCAAGATTTCAACATTACAAGTTACAATCTTGATGATCATATAAAAATCTACATGTAATTACGGAATACACATTATCTTCAAGACCATGGGAAACATAAAAATATCAATGAGCTACGACGGGCATTTTCAAAGGTCTAAAGAATTGATACCAGGCACAGTGGTTCATGCTTGTAATCCCAGGACTTCAGGAGGCCAAGGCTAGTGGATCACTTGAGGTCGGGATTTCAAGACCAGCCTGACCAACATAGTGAAACCCTGTCTCTACTAAAAATACAAAAATTAGTCGGGTGTGGTGGTGGGCACCTGTAATCCCAGCTACTTGGGAGGCTGAGGCAGGAGAATCACTTTAACCTGGAGGTAGAAGTTGCAGTGAGTCGAGACTGTGCCACTGTACTCTAGCCTAATTGACAGAGCAAGACAGACTCTGTCTCAGAAAGATAAATAAGATAAAATATAAAATAATAAAATAAACTGATATCAGGCCAGCCACTGTAGCTCATGCCTGTAATCCCAACACTTTGGGAGGTTGAAGTGAGAGGATTGCTTGAGGCCAGGAGTTTGAGACCAGCTTGGGCAACATAGTAAGACCTCACATCTACAAAACAACTTAATATTAGCCATGCATGGTGGCACATGCCTGTAGTCCCAGCTACTTGAGAGTTGGTGGGAGGATTGCTTATGCATAGGAGTCTGAGGCTGCAGTGAGCCATGATTGTGTCACTGCTGGAGTGCACTGGTGTGATCTCAGCTTGCTGCAATCTCTGCCTCCCAGGTTCAAGTGATTCTCCTGCCTCAGCCTCCTGAGTAGCTAGGATTACAGGCATCTGCCACCATGCCCCACTAATTTTTGTGTTTTTAGTAGAGACAGGGTTTCACCATGTTGGCCAGCTTGGCTTTGAACTCCTGACCTCAAGTGATCTTCCCGCCTCGGCCTCCCAAAGTGCTGGGATTACAGGTGTGAGCCACTGCACCCAGGCTTGGGTATATATTTGAATGAACTGAAATCCGTATGTCAAATATCTGCACTCCCATGTACCTCTGGGTGTATATTTGAATGAATTGAAATCTACATGTCAGAGGATCTCCGCCAAGATGACCGAATAGGAACAGCTCCAGTCCACAGTTCCCAGCAAGAGCGACGCAGAAGGTGAGTGATCTCTGCATTTTGAACTGAGCTCTGAAGGGAGCAATGGATCTCCCAGAACAGCACCCGAGCTCCGATAAGGGATAGACTGCCTCCTCAAGTGGCTCCCTGACCCCGTGTATCCTGACTGGGAGATAACTCAGACAAGAGAGCTCTGGCTGACATCTGGCAGGTACCCTTCTGGGATGAAGCTACCAGAGGAAGGAAGAGGCAGCAATCTTTGCTGTTCTACAGCCCCCGTGGGTGATTCCCAGGCAAGCAGGGTCTGGAGTGGACCTCCAGCAGACTTGCAGCAGAGGGACCTGACTGTTAGAAGGAAACCTAACAAACAGAAAGAAATAGTTTGAACATCAACAGAAAGGACATCCACTTAGAGACCACATCCAAAAGTCACCAACTTCAAAGACCAGAGGTAGATAAATCCATGAAGATGGGAAGAAACCAGGGCAAAAAGGCTGAAATCTCCAAAAACCAGAATGCCTCTTCTCCTCCAAGGGATCACAACTCCTCATCAGCAAGGGAACAAAACTGGATGGAGAATGAGTTTGACAAATTCACAGAACCAGGCTTCAGAAGGTGACTAATAACAAATTTCTTCGAGCTAAAGGAGCATGTTCTAACCCAATGCAAGGAAGCTAAGAACCTTGATAAAAGGTTAGATGAAATGCTAACTAGAATAACCAGTGTAGAGAAGAACATAAATGACTTGATGGAGCTGAAAAACACAGCACAAGAACTTCACGAAGCATAAAGTTTCAATAGCCAAATCAATCAAGTGGAAGAAAGAGTATCAGAGATTGAAGGTCAACTCAATGAAATAAAGCAAGAAGGCAAGATTAGAGAAAACAGTGAAAATAAATGAACAAAGCTTCCAAGAAATATGGGATTATGTGAAAAGACCTAATCTGCGTTTGATCAGTGTACCTGAAAGTGACAGGGAGAATGAAACCAAGGTGGAAAACACTCTTCAGGATATAATCCAGGAGAACTTCCCCAACTGAGCAAGGCAGGCCAACATTCAAATTCAGGAAATACAGAGAACACCACAAAGATATTCCTTGAGAAGAACAACCCCACGGCACATAATCGTCAGATTCACCAGGGTTGAAATGAAGGAAAAAACTGCTAAGGGCTGCCAGTGAGAAAGGTTGTGTTACCCACAAAGGGAAGTTCATCAGACTCACAGCGGATCTCTTGGCAGAAACCCTACAAGCCAAAAGACAGTGGGGGCCAATATTCAACATCCTTAAAGGAAAGAATTTTCAACCCAGAATTTCATATCCCTCCAAACTAAGATTCATAACTGAAGGAGAAATAAAATCCTTTACGGACAAGCAACTGCTGAGAGATTTCACCACCACCAGGCCTGCCTTATAAGAGCTCCTGAAAGAAGCACTAAACATGGAAAGGAACAACCAGTACCAGCCACTGCAAAAACATAGCAAATGGTAAAGACCATTGGCACTATGAAGAAACTGCATCAACTATCAGGCAAAACAACCAGCTAGCATCAAAATGGCAGGATCCAATTCACATATAACAATATTAACCTTAAATGTAAATGGGCTAAATGCCCCAATCAAAAGACACAGACTGGCAAATTGGATAAAGAGGTCAAGACCCTTCGGTGTGCTATGTTTAGGAGACATATCGTGCAAAGACACACATAGGTTCAAAATAAAGGTGTTGAAGAAGATTTACCTAGCAAATGGAGAGCAAAAAAAAGCAGGGGTCACAATCCTAGTCTCTGATAAAACAGACTTTAAACCAACAAAGATCAAAAGAGACAAAGAAGGGCATTACATAATGGTAAAGGGATCAATGCAACAAGAAGAGCTAACGCTTCGAAACATATATGCACCCAATACAGGAACATCCAGATTCATAAAACAATTCTTAATGACCTACAAAGAAAGACTCCCACACAATAATAATGGGAGACTTTAACACCCCATTGTCAATATTAGACAGATCAACAAGACAGAAAATTAATAAGGATATCCAGGACTTGAACTCAGATCTGGACCAAGTGAACATAATAGACATCTACAGAACTCTCCACCCCAAATCCACAGAATATACATTCTTCTCAGCACCACATCGCAGTTATTCTAAAATTGACCTCATAATTGGAAGTAAATCACTCCTCAGAAAATGCAAAGGAACAAACATCATAACAAACAGTCTCTCAGACCACAGTGCAATCAAATTAGAACTCAGGATTAAGAAATGCACTCAGAACTGCACAACTACACGGAAACTGAACAACCTGCTCCTGAATGACTACTGGATAAATAATGAAATGAAGGCAGAAATAAAGATGTTCTTTGAAACCTAGAGAACAAAGACACAATGTACCAGAATCTCTGGGACACATTTAAAGCGTTTTCCAGAAGGAAATTTATAGCACTAAATGCCCACAAGAGAAAGGAGGAAAGATCTAAAATCGACACCCTAATGTCGTGATTAAAAGAACTAGAGGAGCAAGATCAAACAAATTCAGAGCTAGCAGAAGACAGGAAGTAACTAAGATCACAGCAGAACTCAAGGAGATAGAGACACAGAAAACCCTTTTAAAAAAAAAAATCAATAAATCCAGGAGCTGTTTTTTTTTAAAAAAGACCAACTAAATACATAGACCACTAGCCAGACTAATAAAGAAGACAAGAGAGAAGAATTAAATAGATGGAATAAAAAATGGTAAAGGGGGTATCTCCACCAATCCCACAGAAATACAAACTACCATCAGAGATTACTACAAACACCTCTATTCAAAGAAACCAGTAAATCTGGAAGAAACGGATAAATTCCTGGACACTTACACCCTCCCAAGACTAAACCAGGAAGAAGTTGAATCCCTAAATAGACCAATCACAAGGGCTGAAGTTGACACAGCAATTAATAGCCTACCAACCAAAAAAATTCAGATGGGTTCACAGCTGAATTCTACCAGAAGTACAGAGAGGAGCTGGTATCATTTCTTCTGAAACTATTCCAAACAATACAAAAAGAGGGAATGCCCCCTAACTCATTTTATGAGACCAAGATTATCCTGTGGCAGAGACACAACTGAAAAAGAAAATTTCAGGCCAATATCCATGATGAACATTGATGCGAAAATCCTCAATAAAGTACTGGCAAACCGAATCCTACAGCATATCTAAAAGCTTATGTAACCTGATCAAGTTGGCTTCATCCCTGGATGCAAGGCTGGTTCAACATATGCAAATCTATGAACGTAGTCCATCACAAACAGACGCAAAGACAAAATCCACATGATTATCTCAATAGATGCAGAGAAGGCCCTCGACAAAATTCAGCAGCCCTTTATGTTAAAAACGCTCAATACACTAGGTATCAATGGAACATATCTCAAAATAATCAGAGCTATTTATGACAAACGCACAGCCATTATCATACTAAATGGGCAAAAACTGCAAGCATTCCCTTTGAAAACAGGCACTAGACAAGGAAGCCCTCTCTCACCACTCCTATTCAACATAGTATTGAAAAGTTCTGTCCAGAGCAATCGGGCAAGAAAAAGAAAGAAAGCGTATTCAATTAGGAAAAGAGGAAGTCAAAGTATCTCTATTTGGAGACGATATGATTGTATATTTAGAAGACCCCGTCGTCTCAGCCCCAAATCTCCTTAAGCTGATAAGCAACTTCAGCAAAATCTCAGGCTACAAAATCAGTGTGCAAAAATCACAAGCATTCCTATACACCAATAACACACAGAGAGCCAAATCATAAATGAACTCCCATTCACAATTGCTACAAAGAGAATAAAATACCTAGAAATACACCTAACAAGGGATGTGAAGGACCTCTTCAAGGAGAACTACAAACCACTGCTCAAGGAAATGAGAGGACACAAACAGATGGAAAAACCTTCCATCCTCATGGTTAGGAAGAATCAATATGAAAATGGCTACACTGACCAAAGTAATTTACAGATTCAATGCTATCCCCATCAAGCTACCACTGACTTTCTTCACAGAATTGGAAAAAACTACCTTAAACTTTATATGAAACCAAAAAGGAACCTGCATAGCCGAGATAATCCTAAGCAAAACAAACAACAACAACAACAACAAAAACCAAAAACAAAGCTGGAGGCATCAAGCTACCTGACTTCAAAATGTACTACAAGGCTACAGTAATCAAAACAGCATGGGACTGGTACCAAAACAGACTTATAGACCAATGAACCAGAACAAAGGCCTCAGAGACGCCACACATCTACAACCATCTGATCTTTGACAAACCTGACACAAGCAATGGGGAAGGGATTCCCTATTTAATAAATGGTGTTGGGAAAACTGGCTAGCCATGTGCAGACAGCTGAAACTGGATCCCTTCCTTACACCTTATACAAAAATTAACTCCAGATGGATTTTAAAACATAAGACCTAACACCATAAAAACCCCAGAATAAAACCTAGGCAATACCAGTCAGGACATAGGCATAGGCAAGGACTACATGACCAAAACACCAAAAGCAATGGCAACAAAAGCCAAAAGAGACCAATGGGATCTAATTAAGCTCCAGAGCTTCTGCGCAGCAAAAGAAACCATCATTAGAGTGAACCGGCAACCAACAGAATGGGAAAAATTTTTGCACTTTACCCATCTGACAGAGGGGCTAATATCCAGAGTCTACAAAGAATTTAAACAAATTTACAAGAAAAAAACAACATCAAAAAGTGGGCAAAGGATATGAACAGACACTCCTCAAAAGAAGACATTTATGCTGGGCACGGTGGCTCACTCCTGTAATCCTAGCACTTTGGGAGGCCGAGGTGGGTGGATCACCTGAGGTCAGGAGTTCAAGACCAGCCTGACCATCATGGTGAAACCCCGTCTTAAAAAAAAAAAAAAGAAAAAAGAAGCCATTTATGTAGCCAACAAACATGAAAAAAAGCTCATCTTCACTGGTCATTAGAGAAATGCAAATCAAAACCACACTGAGATACCATCTCACGCCAGTTAGAATGGCGATCATTAAAAAATCAGGAGACAACAGATGCTGGAGAGGATGTGGAGAAATAGGAACACTTTTACACTGTTGGTGGGAGTGTAAATTAGTTCAGCCATTGTAGAAGACAGTGTGGTGATTCCTCAAGGATCTAGAAACAGAAATTCCATTTGACCCAGCAATCCCATTACTGGGTATGTATCCAAAGGATTATAAATTGTTCTATTATAAAGACACATGCAGATGTATGTTCATTGCAGCACTGTTCACAATAGCAAAGACTTGGAACCAACCCAAATGCCCATCAATGATAGACTGGATAAAGAAAACGTGTGACATATACACCATGGAATACTATGCAGCCATAAAAATGGATGAGTTCATGTCCTTTGCAGGGACATGGATGAAGCTGGAAACCATCATTTTCAGCAAACTGACACAAGAACAGAAAACCAAACACTGCATGTTCTCACTCATAAGTGGGTGTAGAACAATGAGAACATATGGACACAGGGAAGGAACATCACACACCAGGGCCCATTGAGGGGTGGGGTGTTAGCGGAGGGATAGTGGGGGTTAGGGGAGATGGGAGGGATAACATTAGGAGAAATACCTAATGTAGATGACAGGGTGATGGATGCAGCAAACCACCATGGCACGTGTGTACCTATGTAACACACCTGCACATTCTGCACATATGCCCCAGAACTTAAAGTATACTTAAAGAAATCCACATGTCAGGTGTCTGCACTCCCATGTTCATGCCGTTATTCACCATAGCCGAGACACAGACACAACCTCAGTGTCTGTCAACAGATGAATGAATACAAATCTTATATATACAATGGAATACGATTCAGCCTCTAAACAGAATGGAATTCTGTCATTTTTTGACAACAGGGACGACTCAAGAGAACATTACGCTAAGTGAAATAAGCCAAAGAAAGACAAATATCCCATGGTATTCCCTTAAAAGTTATGGAGCTGTAATTAGGGAAAATGAGTCAGGCTGGTGGGACCAAAGGAAAGCAAAAAGAGATGAAGCAGATAAGCTACAAGCCTGCCTTTCTTCGTGGTCCAGGACACACAGTCTTCCTGCGCCCCGTGATTGCCAGACACTCAGCTAATAGAAAAATGCGTTAGCTCATGCGACCTTCGCATTATCAGTACTTCACGTACCCCTCTCCAGCACACAGCACAAGCACCAGCCTATAAAATCCCAGCAAGCCTTTGTCTCTTTGCAGTCAGCTCCTCTCTCAGTGACCTGCCCACCCATTGCACCCTTGCAATGTATTTTCCTTTCTCTAATAAATCTGCCTTTTTTTCTTTTCTTTTTTTGAGACGGAGTTTTGCTCTTGTTGCCCAGGCTGGGGTGCAGTGGCACGATCTTGGATCACTGCAACCTCTGCCTCCCAAGTTCCAGTGATTCTCCTGTCTCAGCCTCCCAGGTAGCTGGGATTACAGGCATGTGCCACCACACCCGGCTAATTTTGTATTTTTAGTAGAGACAAGTTTTCTCCATGTCTGTCAGGCTGGCATCGAACCCCCGACCTCAGGTGATTCGCCCGCCTCGGCCTCCCAAAGTGCTGGGATTACAGGTGTGAGCCACTGCGCTTGGCCAATCTGCCTTTCTTGACCAACGACTGTCTTGGTAAATTCTTTTTATCTCTGTGCCATGAGCCCAGATACTTGTTTACCTGCAACATACGTGAAATCTAAAATTTCAAACATAGCAATTCTAGTCTCAAAAGAGAGTAGAACATTGGTTACCAGAGGCTGAAGGAAGCGGGGCCTGAGATGGCAAAAGGGGAAATGTTGGTCAAAGGCTACAGTTTCTGTTTGATGGGAGGAATAAGCTCTGGTGATCCATTGCACAGCAAGGTGACTATCGTTAACAATGGTGTACATTTCAAAATGGCTAGTGGATTTCCAATGTACTCACCACAAAGAAATTATAAGTATGTGAGGTCATACATATGTTAATTAGCTTGATTTGCTCATTCCACCATGTTTACATGTACCATATACATATATGCAATTATTGTTATTTTTTAGAGACAGGGTTTTGCTCTGTCACCCAGGCTGGAGTACAGTGGTGTGATCATGACTCATTGCAGCCTGGAACCTTCTGGGTTTACACGATCCTCCCATCTCAGCCTCCCGAATAGCCGAGACGACAGGCATGGGCCACCACACCCAGCTAATTTTTAAATTTCTTTTTGTAGAGATGGAGTCTCACCATGTGGCCCAGACTAGACTTGTACTCCTGGCCTCAAGCAATCCTCCTGCCCATTATAAGCAATTATTATTTGCAAATTAAAAATAAAATAAGGCCAGGCATGATGACTCATGCCTGTAATTCTAGGACTTTGGGAGGTCGAGGCAGGAGGATCACTTGAGTCAGGAGTTCAAAACCAGTCTGGGCAACATGGTGAAACCCCATCTCGACTAAAACTACAAAAATTAGCTGGGTGTGGTGGCGCATGCCTGTAATCCCAGCTACTCCAGAGGCCGAGGAGAGAGGATTGCTTGAGCCGTGGAGGTGGAGGCTACAGTGAGCCAAGATGGCGCCACTGAGTTCCTGACTGGGCTACAGAGTGAGACCCTGCCTCAAAATTAATTAATGAAAATTAAAATCTAAAAATTTATAAAGAAATACAAAGGATCTAGCTAAAACGCTTTTGACAAAGAATGAAGTTGGAGTCGTAGCACTACAAGTATTTCGATTAGGCTGTAGAAGAATGATTTTATGGTGTTTCATTTTCTAACAGACTTTGTCAATTTCACTCGGAAATATATCCATCCAGAACACTGGACAACTGAGCCAAGACACGTGTTCAAGGATGTTCACTGCGGCAATGTTCACGGAAACCACCCACACCCAGGTGTGAGTGAAGGATTTGTTATGTTATGCTGTATCCAAAAGTGTGATACAACACAAGTGGTGGTGGTCTCCAGACCAGGAGGGTCCAGAGGATGGGCAAACCACACCTGTTTGTGCAAATAAAGTTTTATTGGAACGTGACCACGGCTGTTCACTTTTGGGTACCAAGGCAGAGTTGAGAAGCTGTGATAGAGGTTTATGCAGCCTGCGAGCCTGGAATATTTACCATGTGGCCCTTTAAGAGAAAGTTAGCCAATTCTGGGTTATTTGCAAATTTGCTAATTAGCAAATTCGTTTGTGTGTGTTAACATGGGAAGATGTTCAGGAAGTATCACTAGGTGAAAAATATCACTAGGTGAAAAAAGTTCCAAGTGTAAACCCAAACCTCATTTACCCAGAGTCTCTTCCCTTCCCCTGGTGCTGAGGTTGGGAGCTTTCCCCCATGTTTGGAACTAGGGCCCCCTGGAGTGGGAAGGCTGAGATTCCAGGCAGCCTTGATCAATTCCCGTGTGCAGGGCCATCCATGCCTTCCTGGCCAGTTTGCGGTGGGTTCAAGCCACGTCCCTTCCCTGGACTTGGGTCTCCTACTTGTGCTGGGCATGAGTTTCGCCTGGCAGAGCCCTGAAGATTTTAGCTGTGTGGATTCCTTGGGTGTGACATTGGCTTGGCTGCCCCTGCCCACCCTGGGAGTGACAGCCGGGGGTCCCCTACCTGCCCGCTGTGAAGCAGCTCCCATTAGCAGCACCGATGGTTGAAAATGCCACAAAAAGTGGAACAACCCAAGAAGCTGGATAGAGAACACGGTCACCAAATGTCTGGTGAGAGAAGCGAGATGAGTCCTGAGGGTCCTTCTTGGCCTCCAAGAGCCGCCAGCCCCTAAAAGCTATTCTGGCCTCCCAGGGGACCCAGGGACCCACCTCAGCTTGGGGCACAGCCTCCCACTCCTCCACTGCAGAGGAGAGGGGAGAACACCACTCGCCTGTCTCCAGATCTTGTGATGGCAAGAGAAATCTCTTATCCACTACTCCCGGGGATAAATCTATGTTTTATGTGTTTATTTTGAGATGGAGTTCTGTTCTTGTTTCCCAGGCTGGAGTGCAATGGTGAGGTCTCCACTCATTGCAACCCCTGCCTCCCGGGTTCAAGCGATTCTCTTGCCTCAGCCTCCCAAGTAGCTGGGATTACAGGCACCCACCACCACGCCTAGCTAATTTTTGTATTTTTAGTAGAGGCGGGTTTCACCATGTTGGCCAGGCTGGACTCGAACTCTCGACCTTGTGATCTGCCTGCCTTGGCCTCCCAAAGTGCTGGGATCACAGGTGTGAGCCACTGTGCCCGGCCAAATCTTTATTTTTTAATTTGATGTTTTTTTTTTGTTTTTTTTTTTTTTGAGACAGGATTGCACTCTGTTGCCCAGGCTGGAGTACAGTGGTGTGATCATGTCTCAAGGCATTCTCAACTTCCTGGGCTCAAGCGATCCTCCCACCTCAGTGTTCCAAGTAGCTGGGGCCACAGGCACTCGCCACCACACCTAGCTGCATAATTCTTGGTCATGTCAATATCCTGATACCTTCACCTCCACTTCCTGAACCTGCACTCCAACCGAAATGGCTGAATTCTCCCTCCCACCTGAGCAGCTCCAGTCTTGTGGTCAGTGACCTCAGCAGTTATCCACACTGTATCTCCTGTACCTTCTGAATCCCCAGCACTTGGTTGTCTGTTGGCAACTGCAGGTCTCCAGCTGCCTCTTCACTGACTCCAGGGCCTCTCACCTCTCAGCTCCTATGACTCATTAGCATTTAGGGTGGTACAAAAGTAATTGCCGTTTTGCCACTGAAAGGAATGGCAAAAATGGCAATTACTTTTCCACCAACCTAATATGATGACCTCCCCTGACTCCCTGGTACTTTCTGCCTCTGCTTCATGCTTATCTGTCAAACTGTAACCCTGGCTAGCCCTGCCTCCAGCTCCATACTGTGTGCACCCAGGCAGCTGGTCCCATCTCTGCCGATGCCTGACCTCGTGTGGGGCTCGGGGGCTGCCCTGACTTGTCTCGTCTCCCAGGCTCTTCCATGACTATTGTCCTCCTTCCCTGGGAGGGACCTCAGCTCCAGTGCTGACACCTGCCTTACCCCTTCCCATAAGCCACGGCCCCTCCAGCAGTGACACCCAGGCACTCACCACAGCCACGGCCTGGGACTGCAGGAGCTCGGTGGCAGTCATCACGGTGAAGTAGGACACGTTCATGAGGATGTAGCATGCCATCACCAGGGGGATCCCGATGACAATGGCCAAGGGCAGGTTTCTGGGAGGTGCAATGACACAGAGACCCATGGTCAGACCAGACACCCTCCCTGAGGCCCTCCCAGGGAGAACATTCGCAGGCAGCAGCATCCCAGCAGGAACATGAGACATTTTCAAATGAGAATGCTGCCTCTGACTCCACAGCAGTTCACATGGAACTGTTTATAAAGCAAAAAAAGCCAGAGATAAAGGAAGACCAAACTCTACCTCCCCTTAGCAGCCACTGCTGTGCCCCAAACCAAGCCAAACTCTAAGCGTGCACAGTGAGCTCATAAGAAAGCAATTGATGGCTGGGCGCAGTGGCGCACACCTGAGAGGCCGAGACAGGAGAAATCTCCTGGGGCCAGGAGTTCAGGACCAGCCTGGCCAACATGGCAAAATCCCATCTCTACTAAAAAAAAAAAAATACAAAAATTAGTGAGCTGAGATTGCACCACTGCACTCCAGCCTAGGCAACAGAGCGAGACTCCATCTCAAAAAAAAAAAAAAAAAGAAAAAGAAAAGAAAAAAGAAATCATTCACTGTTGGGAAGGGTATCATGGAATAACCAGGGAAACAGCTCCAGCCTTCACCAAGAGAAGAGAAATCAGCCTGCCCCGCCCCATCCCCTGCGCTGACTCAACTGTTACCTGTAAGGGTTCTGCAGTTCTTCTGTGATGTAATTCAGTTGATTCCTGGAAGAAAGAAACAAGCATGACACGGCTTGACTTTATTTTTCTGTTATGAACCCACAATAATAAATGTTGGCCTCATTTAAGATTCTCTGCCAGAGAGAAAACTCTCCTGCAGGAATTCCCGATGAATTTCTTTCCAGGTTAATGGCCCTGGTAGTGGTGGGGCCTGGGGCCCTACCCAGAGCGACACATCTGTCAGCTGGTTGAGTCTTTGCCCTCCTTGGGAATCACACAGATTTGGAAGAAGAATGAGGAGTAGTGAGTCCCCAAGGTGCCTTGAAAAAATGGAATATTATCTGAGAATGAAATCTAGAAATGCTTTGCAGGAGAGAAGGACCAGTGTCACAGACTGTCATGCTTCTCCCTTAAAGGACAAAAATGGGCCAGCACTTTGGGAGGCCAAGGTGGGCAGATCACTTGAAGTTGGGAGTTCGAGACCAGCTGGGCCAACATGGTGAAACCTCATCTCTACGAAAAATACAAAAATTAGCAGTGCAAGGTGACAGGTGTCTGTAATCCCAGTTACTCAGGAGGCTGAGTCAGGAGAATTACTTGAACCTGGGGGGATGGAGGTTGCAGTGAGCCGAGATCGTGCCACTGTGTTCCAGCCTGGGTGACAGAGTGAGACTCCATCTCTAAAAAGGACAAAAACAATCTCACCCACTAAACCCAATAAATATATAAAATTTGTATGATATTTTGTTTGTAGGACAGCCCCCCAAACCGTAAGTTCAGAGAGGCTCCCAAATGTAATGATTTTCAGGGTTAATTAGAAGTGCTATTGAGTATTCTTTGTTTAATCAAGAGCCTGGGGCTGGGAGTGGTGGCTGACGCCTGTAATCCCAGCACTTTGGGAAGCCGAGGAGAGAGGATTGCTTGAGTGCAGGAGTTTGAGACTGGCTTGGGCAACAGAGAGAGACTCTTGTCTCTACAAAACAAAAATAAAAAAATCATCAGGGTGTGGTAGCTCCTATCTGTGGTCCCAGCTACTCAGGAGGCCGAGGCGGGAAGCTGGCTTCAGCCCAGGAGTTCAAGGCTGCAGTGAGCTGTGATCATGCCATTTCACTGCAGCCTGGGTGACCAAGTGAGAGCCTGTCTCTAAAAAAAACCAAAACAAAAAAACAGCTGGGCTTGGTGGTTCACACCTGTAATCCCAGCACTTTGGGAGGCCGAGGCAGGTGGATCATGAGGTCAGGAGTTCGAGGCCACCTGGGCCAATATGGTGAAACCCTGTCTCTACTAATAATACAAAAATTAGCTGGGCATGGTGGCAGGCTCCTGTAATCCCAGCTACTTGGGAGGCTGAAGCAGGAGAATCACTTGAACCCAAGAGGTGGAGGATGCAGTAGGCCAAGACTGTGCCACTGCACTCCAGCCTGGGCAACAGAGTGAGACTTGGTCTCAAAACAAAACACAACAGAAAATCCAAGCTTGGGCCCTGGCTGCCTCTAATTCAGCTGAGCTTGTGTTGGCCCGGTGAGGGTTCTACACAGAGCACTCTGGCTGACTGAGAAGGTGTCTCCAGGAATAAGGGCTAGAGGTTGTCACATGCTTCACAAAAAGGAAATGTGAGGGTGAATGTCAGAGTCACACCAAACGCCAGAAAGGGGAACTCATTGCTTTCCATGACGGCTGGAGTTAAAGTCGCCTGGAGAATCCCACCCACCCCCAGACTCGGGACATCCCAGGACGCCTCACCATCCATCGTAGGCCCAGAGTCCATTGTAAAACGCCAGACTGATGGCTCCCACAGACAGCTGGGCGCCCTCAAAAGAATTCTCAAAATTCTTTGTGTTTCCTGTAATGAAGCCAGACAGTGAACGGCAGGTGTCAGCCAGCCAGATCTTGAGTGCACCTCCACGTGAAGACGGGCATGATGATGACCCCAGCTTATTAAACACACTCTGAAACTAAGGATCTGACCCACTGAGTTCCTGCCACGCTTCCTTGGAGATGGGTTTGTGGGGCAAGGCTGGTCCCGCTCCCAGTGGAAGGGGTTCTGGTATGTGCCCGTGCAGGGCCCGCCCTCCCGTGGGTCACCTTGGGCCAGGAGCACAAGCCCGCTGATGATGATGATGGCCACGATCACCAGTTTGGCTGCGGTGAAGATGTTCTGGACATAGCTTCCCAGCCGCACGCTCAGTGAGTTCACCGTCATGATGAATACTGGAAGGTGGGGGCAATTTCTGCATTTATGGTTTTCAACAAAGCCCTGGAGAGAGTCTCCTTTCTTTTATATACTGTGTAACTTTTTGCTTTCACTTTATTTTTATTTTTATTTTTATTTTTTGAGGCGGAATTTCGCTGTTGTTACCCAGACTGGAGTGCAATGGCGCGATCTCGGCTCACCGCAACCTCCGCCTCCTGGGTTCAAGCAATTCTCCTGCCTCAGCCTCCCGAGTAGCTGGGATTACAGGTGCGCACCACCATGCCCAGCTAATTTTTTTTTATATTTTTAATAGAGACGGGGTTTCACCTTGTTGACCAGGATGGTCTCGATCTCTTGATCTTGTGATCCACCCACCTCGGCCTCCCAAAGTGCTGGGATTATAGGTGTGAGCCACCGCGCCCGGCCTACTTTTTTTTTTAGATAGAGTCTCACTCTGTCACCTGGGCTGGAGTGCAGTGGCACAGTCTCAGTGATCTCTGCCTCCCAGGTTCAAGTGATTCTCCTGCCTCAGCCTCCTGAGTAGCTATTATGACAGGTGCACGCCGCCATGACCAGCTGATTTTTGTATTTTTAGTAGAGCTTGTCTGGAGCTTCCAGCAGGGAGGTGCAGCTACTCGTATACCCTTGACCAAAAGCCGGTCCTCCTCTGTCGGGGTGCTTGTCCTCTTCAACTGAGCATGCAGCTTCGGGAGGGATGCACGTGGAGTGGTGAGGGAGGAAGGGGACACCGGCCTAGCCAGCCAGATCAGCCGAATCAACCCTGGCGATCAATGGGGTGACAGGTGTCCCTGCCAGATCGCCCTCAGATCCAATTTTTGTAATTTTATCTTTATTTATTTAGAGATGGAGTCTCACTCTGTCGTCCAGGCTGGAGTGCAACAGCATGGTCTCAACTCACTGCAACCTCCGCCTTATGGGTATCAAGCAGTTCTCCTGCCTTAGCCTTCTGAGTAGCTGGGAATACAGGCATGTGCCACCCCACCTGGCTAATTTTTGTATTTTTAGTAGAAACCGGGTTTTGCCATGTTGGCCAGGCTGGTCTTGAACTCCTGACCTTAAGTACTGAACCCACCTTGGCCTCCCAAAGTGTTGGGATTACATGCATGAGCCACCATGCCCAACCTTTTGTTTTTTGAGACAGGGTCCAAGGCTCAAGCGATCCCCCCACCTCAGCCTCCCAAGTAGCTGGAACACTGGTGCATGCCACCACACCCAGCTAATGTTTTTATTTTTTTGTAGAGGCAAGGGTTTCACTAGGTTGACCAGGCTGGTCTCAAACTCTTGGCCTCAAGCAATCCTCCCAACTCAGTCTCCCAAAGTGGTGAGATTCCAAGTATCAGCCCCTGCCTGTGGCCCACCCCTGCTCCCCCACCAGCCACCACATTTATCTCTCAAATCCCAAGAGGGAAGATCCCAATATGGGAGCTTAAGGACCTTTAAAATGCACCTGGAGATGACCTTTGCAATCCAGCTGGGCTGCCTCAACCGGCAAAAAATTATCAGGGCGTGGTAGGCATCCTCCCGAGTAGCTAGGATTACAGGCACCTGCCACCATGCCGGAAAAGGAGCCGGGCCCTGAGCCAAGGCTCTGCCCTTCAGGATAGCTTGTGGCCTCCCTCTCGGTAGCCCCCACAGGCCTGGGGGTCCCCAGTGTGCGGCACCCACAGGTACAGCAAAGGCTGATGCCAGGCCCTGCCTGGCTTCGCACCAGAGACTCTGGCTCACTAGTGGGGAGCTGAGGGCAGAGTCCCCGGACAACCAGGTCCTTTCTGACCCCCACCCTGGGCTCGGGTACTCACAGATGGCGGCAGCAGCCAGGCATTTCACAACAATTTGAGGAGGCTTGCAGCCTGGGTAGAAGGACGCGCACACGTACTCAGAGAAGCTGAGGCAGATGATGGCGAAGGACGAGGGCTTCATAACGATCAGGCTGGCCCAGGAGAAGAGGTAGGCGGGGATGGGCCCGTAGGCCTCCATCAGGTAGGGGTACTCACCCCCAGACTTGGTGATCATCGTGCCAAGCTCTGCATAGCACAGGGCACCTGGAACGCAGAGAGGAAGGGCCCACAGGCCGCTCATGAGGCACTGCCCCTACCCCAGGGGCTGTTCCCCGGGGGGGGCTGCGTTCATATGGAGGGCCACCATGGTGTGCCCTTGCCGGACGGCCCTAAGCTCCAGCTGCTGGACATTCAGACCAGCCTGATTTACACCTGTTTGCCACACAAGCGCCGAGAGGGACCCCGGCAGGGCGAGGGCTGGCACAGATAGCGCCTGCCTAGTGTGCCCCACCAGGGAGCCACGTCTCTTTACCCAGTGTCGAGACGACCCCGCAAGCTGCCCATATGATGAGGCAGGGCCCCACGGCTTCCGTGTTGCTGAGCACAGACTTGGGGGAGATGAAGATCCCGGAGCCGATGATGGTGCCCACGATGATGGAGATGCCACTGATGAGGCCCAGCTGGGTGTGGAGGAAGGGAGAGGGCGTTAGTGCCACGCCCAGGCCCAGCCCAGAAGTCCAGGCGCCGCCCCCTTCCGGAGGGCCAGGGCAGGCCCAGCCAAAGCCCATGCCCCAGGCGCTCCCAGCCTGGGCGGCTGCTGTGGCAACACCAGGACACCACTCCCCGGGCTTTGCTCACATTAACTCGATGAATTCTAGTGACAGCCCTGTGAGCTGGCCACGCTGTACCACCCCCATGGTACAGAGGAGGACGCTGAGGCACAGAAAGCTTAGGAGGCTGCTAGAACCGGCTCATGTTCTGCCCCTAACCACGATCCTGTGCCCTCAATGGAAAGGCCGACTTGGCAACAGCTCGCCAATGAGAAAGGTCCTCAGGAAACGCCTCTGCTCTGGGCAAATGAGAAAGGAGTGTGCCACCAAAGCAGAGGAAGTCAGGGCCTGGAATCCTGGCCAGAGGTGATGTGCGGAGTGAGCAACAGAGGCCTCCCAGAAACAGAAAAGTTGTGGGGACTGTGAACTTTCTGTGGTGCCATTTTATCTTATTTTTGTTTGTTTATTTAGAGTGAGGGTCTCTCTCTGTCGCCCAGGCTGGAGCATAGCTGTGCAATCATAGTTCACGGCAGCCTCAAACTCCTGGCCTCAAACAATCCAGCTCAGCCTCCCAAAGTGCTGGGACTGCAGGCGTGAGTCACTGTGCCTGGCCCTGTGCCATTTGCTAGGATGTGAGCTTTCTTAGAACAGAACCCAGCTCAGAGACATCAGATGGTTCCATTCCTGTGAAGTTCAAGAACAGGTGACTCTAATCGAAAGCCCTATGAATTCAGGGCTGGGTCCCTGCCTAGAAAGGGGCAGGAGGGGGCTTTCTGGAGTGGCACATCTGTCAAAACCCATCAAACTCAGCACGAAAGATCTGCACATTTCAGCCAGGTGCGGTGGCTCAGGCCTATAATCCCAGCACTTTGGGAAGCCGAGGCAGGCATTTACCTGAGGTCCAGAGTTTGAGGCCAGCCTGGCCAACATGGTAAAACCCCATCTCTACTGAAAAATACAAAAATCAGCCAGATATGTTGGCGCACACCTGTAATCCCAGCTACTTAGGAGGCTGAGGCAGGAGAATCACTTGAGCCTGGGAGGCGGAGGTTGCAGTGAGCCACTCACTACACCTGAGTGACAGAACGAGACTGTCTCAAAAAGCACTGCACATTTTACTATATATAAATTACACACCAATCAACGAGGAAGAAAAAAAAAAAGCCCAGCTGAGGCCCTACTTGTACACCTGTGCTCAGAAGCGGCCCCGGCCAGATCTCCAGAGCCTGAAGTTTCCAGCATTTGTGTTCACCTGGGAAGAGGCTGGGCTTGGAGTCAGATCGCATTGGATGAGGGGCTCCCAGCTGCAGGCTGCCACCCTGGGGACTCTGCACACACAAGCAGGATCCCTGGGGTGCAGCATCAGCTTTCAGGGACAAGACGCACTTCCAGGGCAGGGAGGGACGGGCTCAGCCCTCCTCCTCGTCTTAGCCCTGCCCAGGGCTTTGGTTTGGCTCTGGAATCCTCCCTCCCTTCTGCTGAGGGACCTGCCTGGGTTCTGATCTGGGTGAGGTCTGCATTCACCCTGAAGTTGCCTGCCTGAGAGGTAGACCTAGCTCAGTTTTCCGTTTTTAGACTCAAGGTCTCGCTCTGTCGCCCAGGCTTGGAGTGCAGTGGCACGATCATGACTCACTGCAGGCTAACCTCCTGGGATCAAGCAATCCTCCCACTTCAGGGTCCCAAAAGTCCTAAGGTTACAGGCGTGTGCAGCCACACCTGGTCCCAGCTCAGAAGACACATCTGGGGATTTCTCAGCTGTGTTGAGGCTCTTGCTGGGATCTAGCCTAAGACTGGGAGAGGCAGGGGGCTGCAGCCCATCGTCTACCTCCTGGGGACCCCAGTCCCAGGCCAAGCCATTTAGGCCATGCCAGCCCCCAATCAAGCCCTAAAGCCTTGGTGCCGTCCCTCCTCCATCCCCTCTGCTGCCAGGCACGGGAGCTCTTAGAGGTCCCACCCAGACCCCTGCTCTGGAAGCAGAAACTGTCCTGAGCTCACCCGCGGCTGCCTTTCCTCATCCTGGGAGCCTGAAGCCCTTCTGTGCCTCCATGCTGAGTACCTGCTGCTCCCAACTGCCTGGGCCTGGCGTGGTGTGCCGTGTCCAGCTCCCTTCTGCCTTCACCCTAGCCCCAAGACTCCCTTTCCCTCCAGGCCCAGGGCCAGCCCCAGCAGCTCACTGCAGCCCAACTCAGGGCGGCCGTCCCTGCTAGACCCCTGTAAGACAGAACGGGCTCTGCTGGGGGCAATACTTCCCATCACTACAGCCATTCAGACATAAGAGGGACAGGTATTTCGAGGGGACCCAAGCATCAGAACGCCCTCTCTGGCTGGGCACACTGACTCACACCTGTAATCCCAGCACTTTGGGAGCCCAAGGTAGGAGGGTCACTTGAGCCCGAGAGTTCCAGACCAGCCTGGGCAACATAGCAAGAGCCTGCCTCCACAGAAAAAAAATTTCTGAAAGTTAAAAATTTGGCAGTGCCTCTGTAGTCCCAGCTACTCAGGAAGCTGGGGCAGGAGGATCGCTTAAACCCGGGAGGTGGAAGTTGTAGTGAGCTGAGATCGCACCACTGCACTCCAGCCAGCCTTGTTGACAGAGCAAGACTCCGTCTCAAAAAAAAAAAAAAAAAGAACATGCAGAGTTCCCTGGGAAGAGGGAAAGAGGTAAGTCCAGAGATTGTCCCCTTAAAGATGTACTTTACAAATTAAAGAGCACCTCTTCTGCCCTGTCACTAGAGATCAGCAGGGACTTCACTGCCTGTGCCCCTCGTTCAGATGCCCTTGCCTAACCTGCAAAGGGCCCTCCCCACCAGAGACCGCCTTACCTCCTTTTGGAGAGTGGTGGTCTTGGGCTCTTGGCTCTGGATCGACTTCTCATCCTCTCTCCGCTTTCTCAGGCCGGTCTCCCCCATGTTTCCTCCTGCTGGTTCCAGGACACTGCAAGGAGGACGCACAGTTGAATCTTGGTCCAGCAGAAGTGCAAGTCTGGCCTAGACTAGGGGAGCTGGCTCCAAAGCACAGTGTTGGTTACTGCTGCAGGTGGGCGCCGGTGCCAGCCCTGTAGGGCTCATGCGCTGGGCCCCAGTCAAAGTCAGTCATTCGCGTCGTCCAGGCAAGGGAACGCAGCTCCCTGCTACTCTCCAAAGCTCAGCTGCTTGCTTAGCTCTCTCCTAGACAGGCCCTGGGAGCCTCCTGGCCCATGTGCCTGTGCCTTGAAAGTCATTCTACCTCTGTAGTCCGATTTCATTTTTTTTCAAAAGTAAAAAGAAATATTTAACAACATCCTGGGCCGGGCGCAGTGGCTCACGCCTGTAATCCAGCACTTTGGGAGGCTGAGGTGGACAGATCACTTGAGCCCAGGAATTTAAGACCAGGTGGACAGATCACTTGAGCCCAGGAATTCAAGACCAGCCTGGCCAACATGGCGAAACCCGTCAATACTAAAAATACAAAAAAAAAATTAGCCGGGTGTGGTGGTGGGTGCCTGTAATCCCAGCTACTCGGGAGGGAGAATAGCTGAGAATAAGGCAGGAGAATCGCTTGAACCAGGAGGCAGAGGCTGCAGTGAGCCAAGATCATGCCATTGCACTCCAGCCTGGGTGATAGAGCTAGACTCCGTCATACAAAAAATTAAAATATCATGGAATGTCTTTATCAGAATCAAGTCTAGGGAAGGAAAGTTTGTCTTATAATTCCTTCCCAAGATTAAAGGTACTCCATACATCACAGATCCACAATACAGGTACTTTTTCTTTCTACTTTTATTTTTTATTTTTTTTAATTTTTATTTATTTTTTTTTCTTTTTTTTCTTTTTTTTTTGATTTTCTTTCTACTTTTAAAATTTTTACAATATTTTTTGTAAAGATGGAGTCTTGCTATGTTGCCCAGGCTGGCCTCCAACTCCTGGACTCAAGCAGTCCTCTCACCTCGGCCTCCCAAAGGGCTGGGATTACAGGCATGAGCCCCCATGCCTGCCTGGCCAGGTACTTTTTCATTGAGTGATGAAAGGAATGAAAAAATTGCTGAGGAAACCCAGTTTCAGACTGAATTAGGAGATACCCATGCACCACTGTACCCTCTCTGTCAATAAATTCTCTGTCCAGGCGCTGGCCAGGAGAGCCATGAGCCTTCCTGTCACCCATCGACCTTACCTTCCTCCGTGATCCTGCAGAGCCGGAGGAGCCGTGGTGCAGCTGACCACCCGTGCCTGCACGGTCCAGCCCTAGGAATGGCCATGTCTTGTGCCCAGGAGTGGAGGAAGTCAAGAGGGTACAGAGGTCAATAAGGGTAATTATTAAACACCTTTTTTTTTTAAGCAATGAAGCATAGATATGCCACATAAAAAGGGGAGGGTCAGGCAGATCAATTTCTCTCCGAAACCATTTTTGTTTTGTTCATTTGTGTCTAGGTCAGGTTATTTTTTAAAACCAGATGGTCCCAAATCATCTACATGTTTTACCCAAAGATAAAATAAATTATGCCTTCTTTTATCTTTGGGAATCAGAGGAGATAAACTTTGGAACCACTTCTCTAATTGCCTTAATAGGCTGTATTTAAAACTCAAGTCAGGCAGCGCAAACAGGAACTGCTGTGTGTGCGTAACTCTGCTGTTGGTCAGTTTCCTCCCTGCCCAGGAATTTCCCCCAGCCCTGGGCCTGGCACTGGCTGAGCAGGTGAGAGTGGCCGAGCCTTTCCCACTCACCCTTTACCAGCGACAGGGCTTCACCACTTGGAACCACAAGCAGTCCTGATGCAACACAGGCCCCTGCGTCCTCCCTGCAGCTGTGGCCAAAAGCCAGTCAGGTCTGGCTGTGGTACCGTTCACGTAGCCATGTCACGGCTCATCAGACACAGGGACACAACACCTTGCTCATCAGGGAAACGGAGGCCTATAGGGGAGACGGGAAACACAAGGCCAGGGAGCTCCGGTCCCCAACCAGGGCTGCCAGGGTCTGGATCTCTCCAGGAGGGAGCAGAAGTTCTCCCCACGCTGCTATCGGACCTAGGCTCAGGCGGCAGCCTCAGGGGTCAGTGCTAAGCCCTGTCAGATAGGGAAGGAAGCTTCTTATGAGACAGGCAGGAGGACAGCCTGGCACAGCCTAAGCAATGTGTCTGAAGCATTGTGACTGTCATCTTCAGCCAAAACTCTGGTAGCTTTGCCTTTGGGCAAACTTAACTGCATCCTAGATATTGGATGGAAGCTAAAGCCAGGGATGGAAGAAACTGGGCCAGTCTCTAGGGGTCAGTTTGGGGCAAGCAGAGCGGAGAGAGGGACAGGTTTCTCTGAAGGCCATCTGTACAACACAGGGACCCTTGGTGTCCCAGAGGCAGGGTCCCGATTTAGAAGTTTGTCACCTCCCATCTTGGGAGGGCCCAGGCTGTTCGCCTGCCCGCCATGCCCAAAGCCCAGAGTAGACAGCCTGGAGAGTAGAAGCCAGGGGCTGTCACCCCAAATAGAACCTGCCCAGGGGTCGCTGGGGTCACTCCTCCTAGCGCTGCAGCACTCATCATAGCACCCGACACATCCATGTTTGCAGAACACCACAGAGACACCCTGCGTCAAAAGTGCCCCAGAGGACAGTGGTCTCCGCTGGGGCCAGACAGCCCTGCAACCTCACCCACTACCTACAAGGGCTCGGCTGCTCTGCCAGGATCAGCATCTGAATTTGCAAAGCGAGGCTAGCAACGGGCGCCCCCTCATGGAACACGCTGAACTTGCGCATCCCATGGATGTCCAGGCCCTGGTCTTCCTGAGCCTCTGCCAATGGCTGGGTGTGAGGGTCTTTGGTTAAGTCAGAAATCTCCACTTGAGTTCATTTTGGGTCCACAGTGAGCGTTTCTGAAGGTTGTTTCTTAAAGCTGTGTTTTTCACCCCAGTCTCCACCTCTCCCTCCTTGAATACACAGAGTATTCGAGTAATTCTCATAAGCTTCTTCTAGTGGAAAATACTGAGGATTTGATCTAAAAAGCAAAATCTTCCCCAGTTCTTGAAGATGGTTGGTTGATTGTGCATCCAGCACTTCTGCCATGTGGCTGAAGTTTCACCTCCCTGCTGTCGATTCTTTTTTATTTTTTTTTGAGATGGAGTCTCACTCTGTCACCCAGGCTGGAGTACAGTGGTGCAATCTCAGCACACTGCAGCCTCCACCTCCTGGTTTTAAGCAATTCTCCCTGTCTCAGCCTCCCGAGTAGCTGGGATTACAGGCATACCCCTGCCACACCCAGCTAATGTTTATATTTTTAGTAGAGATGGGGTTTCACCATATTGGCCAGGCTGGTCTCGAACTCCTGACCTCAAGTGATCCACCTGCCTTGGCCTCCCAAAATGCAAATCCTACTGTGGTTTTTACCATTTTATATATTTATTTTTTGAGACTGAGTCTCACTCTGTCACCCAGGCTGGTGTGCAGTGGCACGATCTCAGCACGTTGCAACCTCCACCTCCCAGGTTCAAGTGATTCTCCTGCTCAGCCTCCCGAGTAGCTGGGATTACAGGTGTGTGATACCACACCCAGCTAATTTTCATATTTTTAGTAGAGACGGGATTTCAACATGTTAGCCAGGCTGGTCTTGAACTCCTGACCTCAAGTGTGATCCACCTGCCTCCCAAAGTGCTGGGATTATAGGCATGAGCCACCGCACCCAGCCTACCACTCTATTTCTTGACTTTCACTTTCAACCTGTGCTTTTCCCTTCTGATTGCAACAATGCTTGCAGTTTGAAGACATTCGCAGCATCTGCATTTTATCTTATATTTGGTGCATATTTTGTTTCAGTTGCGGAGGGGAAAATGCTTCCCTCCACCCTGCCGGATTCTTTGGTTGGGCTTCAAATTGAGACTAACGGGAGGGAAACTTTTAATTATGTGTATATGCAACAGAGTCCCACGAAGCAAGAGACTTGAAGAAAGGCCAGAAGACTAAAGCCTATATAGCATCCTGAGCTATATAAAAAGATTAGGGGCTTGGGGTTTCCTGGGCTGTTGGAGACCAGTAATGGGATGGCAAGGGAAGGAAATGCATGGTGAATAAAGGTCATCTGGTCACGCAGATGTAAGTCTCTCAGGTAATAAACATTGTCTCTTCCTGGTAGATACTTGTACTCAGGTAAATTTCCTTCATGACATACATTTCTTTTGCAAAGGGCGGCTTTTCAGAGCTACACCTGTTGTGTCTGCAGTTTTAGAATAACCAGCGCAATATATCCCAAAGAAGTATATTTTGGGGTGACATATATATGGTCTTCTACAGTCATATTTTGGTAGTTGTATGTCCTGAGCCCCAGCATTTCCTTCTTCTGTGATGGTTTGTTTAAGACAAGGTCGCTCACTCCCAGACTAGAGTGCAATGGCGTGATCATGGCTCACTGCAGCCTTGACCTGCTGGGCTCAAGGGATCCTCCCATTTCAGCCTCTCAAAGTGCTGAGATTGCAGGCGTGAACCATTGCACCTGGCCTCCTGTGATTGTTTTAAAGACATCTTTAATCCCATAGTGTCAACCCATTTCTGCACAGCCTCTGGGATGCCCAGCTGGGCGCTGTGTTCTCTAATTCACTGTCCTCATGACAGAGGCAGGGTCTTGGGCAAACATTCAGGCAGAGGCTGTATCTTCCTTCACTACTTAAAGCTTGCTCCAGACCTGCCTTCAAGTTTTCAGACTTTCTCCTGTTCATTAAGTTCACTCAGTCTTATATTCCTTCCTACTGCTGCTGACAGTAGTATTTGGGGATTTGGAGGAGGACCCAAAAGACAGGTATAACTGGCATATGACCACAGAGAGAAGTGGTGCTCCCTTACCTCCTGAATTCCAACCAGAAGAATTTGTGATCAATCAGTGGTGTACAAAGGCTTTCAATGTCAGGGACATACTGTCTAACAATAAAACAATTAGCAAGGAAAGCATAAACATAATTTCAAAACTCTTATCTAGGAACAATCTATATATATATCCAACAACTATTGGAAAGCACAATTCTGCCTTCGAACTTTGTCCATCATTTTTATGTGTTCCAAGTAATATGGTTTTACAGAAAATTACCTGCTTGCAGAAGCCAGCGCAGTCACAGCATGCCGTCAAAACACGACTTCCCATCCTGCTCCCTTCCCCACCGACATCATCACTGTTCATGGTCACCGCCCCTTTTCTCAACCATGGTGGCCACACATGATGAAAAAGCTGTGTTTGCTGCTGAGGTTGGGGAAAGAGGGTTCTGTGTCATCAAAGATCTTTAATAAAGAACTATTATTTTTGGGGCTGGGTACTGTGGCTCACACCTGTAATCTCTGCACTTCAGGAGGCTGAGATGGGGGACTGCTTGAGGTCAGGAGTTTGAGACCAGCCTGGGCAACATAGCGAGCCCCTGTCTTTACAAGAAAAACATTTTTAACTATTAGCCGGGCATGGTGGTGTACACCTATAGTCCCAGATACTCTCAGGAGGCTGAGGTGGGACGACTGCTTAAGTCCAGGAGTTCAAGGCTGCAGTGAGCTACAATCGTGCCACTGGACTCGTCTGGGTGACAGGTCGAGACTCTAAAATAGGGAGGTGCCATTTTATGTAATCTTGTTTCTGTCTACCCAGCATCCGCAACGTGGAGTAACTGTCCCTTTATGGGGGACACTGGTGGGCTACCAACCAAAGGACCTCACTTCTCTGGCCACACAGGATGACTCAGGACATTAGCTCAGCCAAGAGGCCATTGTCTCCCAGGATTTGCTATCTGAGTGAAGCACAGGGTAGGCTGACAGTGTTCAACTACTGAGAATCACCCTCGGCAATGGCTATTCTGGCTTCTGTCCTCAAAACATGGTGAGAACCACCCAGTGTACATTTCCAAAATATTTCCTTCTTTCCCTTAACATTGGGCAGTATAATTTCTGTTGCTTGCAACCCAGCCCTGGTATGCTACATATACTACACACAAGCCCCTCACTTTCAAAGAATTATTCTTAAATAAAATACTCAGGACCCTCCTGACCAGGGGAAATAGATGCTCCAGGCTCCTGATGACTCCAGGCGGCAATGCTCTCACCTCGGTGCACTCTTCCTCTCTCATCTATACCCTCTGTAGAGTGCTGACACACAGGTGGACTGGGGAACAAGGGGATGGGGGCCCAGAGCACCCAGCACAGATGCGGGGAGCCAACCTGGGTCCTCAGCAGCAGGTGGCTTGCCCAGTTCCAGGAAGTGGCCTCATGCACTCCATAGGTTTGAGGTCTCCTTAGCCCAGCCTGGGTCCTCACTACCTCTGTTCTGTTGTTTGTAGACACTGCGCCTGCAAAGCAGCCCAGCAGGGCCCTGCAGGGGAATATCAACTATAAAAGCCGCCCTTCTCCTTTCCCTCCAGCACCATCCCACCCAGCCCACCCCCAGTCAAAAATGAGGAAAAGAGATGAGTCTGAGGCTGGGCGCGGTAGCTGATGCCTGCAGTCCCAGCACTTTGGGAGGCCGAGGTGGGCGGATCACTTGAGGTCAGGAGTTCGAGGCCAGCCTGGCCGACATGGCAAAACCCCATCTCTACTAAAAATACAAAAATTAGCCAGGCGTGGTGGCACATGCCTGTAATCCCAGCTATTCAGGAGGCTGAGGTGGGAGAATTGCTTGAACCTAGGAGGCAGAGGTTGTAGTGAGCTGAGATCACACCACTGCACTTCAGCCTGGGTAACAAAGCAAGACTCCATCTCAATTAAAAAAAAAAAAAACAGCCGAGCCTGGGAGGCTGGAAGAGCAGCAGGTTTCCCACCCAGATTAGGTGCTATGGACTCACACCTCAAGAAAATCACGAGAGGCCCGACCAGCTGCACCCATCCCCTCTCCCCCTCCTGGCTGCAGCCACTCCTGACGCCAGCCCAGCTGTGACCCGGCAGAGGTGCCACAAACCTGGCCACACTGAGCCCTCCCCATGCCACCCAGCCCCTCCCAGACGTGTTTTGAGTGAATGATGTTTCCTGTCTTACTTGAGAATTCAGGTATCAGCCCAGCCCCATCCCAAGAGGCTCAGCCTTCTGCTGTGGGATCTGCATCCAGCTCAAGCCCTCCCTGCTGGAAGGGCTGCCCGGGCCCAGGGAGGGCTCTCCTGAGCCACCCACACTGGCAACTGTACCTTTCACTCCCGCTGATGACACAGGTGGGGGAGGGGCTGAGGAGCAGTGACAGCTGTGCCCCAGGGGCCAAATGCTCAGCTACCCTTTGCCTTAAATCTTCTTCCTCTCAACAGTTATTGGTAACACCATCAAGTGTTGATGAGGACGTGGAGCAATCGGAACTCGCGCAGAGCTTGGTGATGAGAAAATAAAATGACACAAGCACTCAGGAAGCAGGCCTGGCTATTTCTTTTTAAGTTGTGTAACAAAATTCACCGTTGTCCCTGTTTCCCAGCATACGGTTCAGTGGCATTAAGTGCATTAAGGACAGCTCTCACGACAGACTCACACCCACACCTGTGTCCCAGCCTGCTTTGTCCACTGTCCCCATTTCCCCAGGGCGTTTACTTTTTATTTTATTATTATTTTGAGACAGGGTCTCACCCGGTTGCCCAGGCTGCAGTACAGTAGCACAATCATAACTCACTGCAGCCTCGACTTCGCAGGCTCAAGTGATCCTCCCACCTCAGCCTCCTGAGTAGCTGAAACCACAGGCGCCACCACCATGCCCAGGGCTGCTTTTAAATAATGGCAAAGGCAGCAAGGCTCACCTGAGTGCCTGGGTCATGTTCTACAGCTGTTTCACTTTGGTTACTTTCACCTTGACCAGGAATCTTCCAGTGCCATATGAAACCTCACCAGGACCAGGAAAGAGAAGGGTTCCTTGCTCAGACTGGACACTTGTAGGTGGAAGGAGGAGCCCCTCCCAGCAGGCCCAGCTCTCCCTGGTGCAGTTTGGCCTCATTTCCCGCCCAACCTCCAGCTAAACCCCTTCCTGCTGCTCTGAGTCCCTGCTGTGCTCCCTGGGGTCCTCTCCACTCTCCTGCAGCTCCTGAAACCCTGTCCACTCCTCAAGGGCCGAGGCATACCAGTTCCTCCCAGAACTACCCCATAGTCTCTGTCCTCTCCTGGAACCTCACAAGCGCCCTGCACACCTCTCTGCCTTGCCTGCCCTGCCTTCCTTGGCATCCTGGACTTGCGGCTTCTCTGCCCATTTCCTATGGGACCCAGCAGGAGGCTGGGCAGAAACTCGGGTCTGTGGGACGACTGCCCCTGCCCTGGGCAGGAGTCCCCACACTTGCAAAGTACGTTTGTGCTGTGTGAAAAACTTAAAGCAGAAATGTGAGAACAAAAGTGGACACTTCTTAAAAGAAGAAAATGTTTGAATAAAAGGCAGAAAGACAGGGATATCAACAGTGGTTCTCTGGGTCACGATGGTGGCAGCAGCGTTCCTGCTGACCAGCACCCCTGCCCTGCACAGCCACGCTGGGCTGCTGCCGCCTGTCAACCTGTCTACAGGAGGCTGCAGAGTGACCGTAAGTGCCTCTGAAATAGCATCAGTTATTTGTTAGGTCATCTCCTAGGGAGATGATACACAGTTTTTAATCCCGGTGAGTCTTTCTACCGCTTGTAAAATAAAATTAAATTACAATGATTCAACTGGTGAACAAGCTTACAGAGTCAGAAAAGAACTACGACTTTCTATCTCAACCTTCTGTTTGGCAATCAAAGATCACATGTGGAACTTCTGCAAGTGACCAAGAACCAGTGCTGGGGCCTCCTTCACACCTGAAACAAGGCAGGACTTCACCGCGAGGGGCTCTGTAAAGGAGATGCTGCAGGGTGCCACCCCTGAGTCCCACAGTTAGTCCCACAGTTATTGGGATTACAGGCACGTGCCTGTAATCCCAATACATCCAGGAGGAATAATGTTATTTGAAGCCAAATGATTTAGACTAATATAATAGCCCAGTGTCCCCAAGTCCCTCCAGCATGCCTGGGACTGAATGGTCCTGAGTGGCTGGGGTAATTTTCCTGAGGAGGTGGCACTCATCTAACACACACGGAACAGAACCATGGCCCCCTGGTATGTTTCTTGGTGGTGGCAGTGAGGCAGGGACTCTGCCTTAGCTCAAAGCCAGGGCTCTCATTACATGGGTGGGGAGCTGTGTGGCTCCAGAATAAATTACCTTCCCAGACCAGGTGCAGTGGCTCATACCTATAATCCCAACACTTTGGGAGGCCCAGGCAGGATAATTTCTTGAGGCTAGAAGCTTGAGACCAGCTTGGGCAACACAACTCCTGACCTCCGGTGATCTGCCCAGCTTGGCCACCATGCCCGGCCTAGAAAAAATTTTGACTTTGGTTACATTCACCTTGGTGCCCCCCACCATGCCTGGCTATTTTTTTATTTTTAGTAGTAATTTTGCAAAAAAATTTTTTTACAAAATTAGCAAGGCATGTTAGTGCATGCCTGTCGTCCCACCTACTCAGGAGGCTGAGGTGGGAGGACCGCTTGAGCCTGGGAGGTCAAGGCTGTGGTGACTGCACCACTGCACTCTAGCCTGGGTAACAGAGTGAGACTGGTCTCAAAACAAGCAAAAATACCAACTAAATAAAAGGGAATAAAGTACCTGCTCAGGAGGATGGAGGAGGGCTGGGGGAGAGGGCAGAAAAGGTATGTACAACTTACAGGGCATGAACAGGAGCACCTTGGTTTTTACCAAACAAGAAAAGACCCCAGTGCTCATGCACAGCTATCATCCGGCCACTGCCACGGCCTGGCTCCTCCAGTGACACTTCCCCAACCAAAACACGGATGAGGGTTCCGCTGCCCGCTCCATCCCTCCAGGGCTTCCCAGCTGCTGATCTAGGAGCTGGAAGGCAGTCAAGGCAGTCGCGCTCAGCAGGCCACCTACTCACCAGAGCAGTGGGTGTCACAGAGCTCGTCTCAGTGACAATGCAGCCAGCGAACATGCCTTGGCTTCAACACATTTCAGCAGCATGTTATTAAAATAAAGCACAATAAGCCAGGTGCAGCGGCTCATACACGTCATCCCAGCACTTTGGGAGGCCAGGCAGGAGGATGGCTTGAGGCCAGGAGTTCAAGACCAGCCTGGGCAACACAGCAAAACCTCATCTTAACAAAAAAGAAAAAAAATTAGCTGGGCCTGATGGTGCACACCTGAGGTCCCAGCGACTCAGAAGGCCGAGGCAGAAGGATCTCAAGCATGTTTGAGGCTGCAGCGAGCTATGACTGCACCACTGTACTGTAGCCTGGGCAGCAGAACGAGACCCTAGCTCCAGAAAAATAAAAATAAAAAACAAAATTTAAAAAATAAGGCAAAATGTTATCAATAGATTAAACTCTGAGACCATTTATTTATTCCTTGACCCGCGGTGCTCAGTGGGCTTGCGCGCCTCTGGCTGCCACCGTGGGCTGCCCTCCGGGGAAGGCCCACGTGAGGCGGAACTGTCAGGCCAGCGGAGCCTACACCACGGGCTCTCGCAAACTCTGGCAGGCGGGGGCAAGAGTCTTCAGGTCGCATGCGCTGACATTGCAGCCAGCCAGCAGGTCAGCCTGAGTGACGCCATTGAGGCTGGGGGCCATCAGAGCTCTGGGGTTCTCCCGCACGCCTGTCCTCGTGAGTGTGTCCTGGAGAAGTTCTTGGATTCTTCGGTTTTCCCTGAAGGTGGATTCCCAAATAACTTCAAGTTCACCTTCCATTTCTCTAAGGGAAATAAGTTTAAAATCACACAATTAAAAAAACATAGTATAGAGCCATGTGAATCCCAAAGTAGCAAGAACTCAAAACAGAAGAATGCTAACGGCAGAGAACAGAGCCCTCGGCGCCCGAGTTCTGAAGCCAGGGCTCCGTGTGGAATGAAGCGGCAGGGGCCCTGGGAATGGGAGCAGCAGGAAGGCAGAGGCTGCGAGGGCATTTCTCTTCCTGTTACATTCTGCCCTTGACTTTGGCGTTAGTGTAAATCCCTGCGTTCTCTCAAGAATGAACTTGGGCATGTCGAGTAAGAAACTGCAGGGCTGACCTTGGCCAGCCAGATGCTCTAGCACGATGGCCTGGGCTCAGGTGAGAAAGGCAGTTAGAGGTGCGTACTGATTCCAGAAGTCCAACAAGAGGAATTTTTAAAAGAATACAGCAAACGAGGAGCAAATAAAACTCAAGACCCAAAAACAAAACAAAAACTCAAGACCAGTATTACATTCAGATAAGAGTAAAGTGTAAAAACAAAATTAAACTGTGGAGCAAATAAAACAGGCCCAGAGGGTTTTAGCAGAACCCTCAATCACAAACATTCCAACCTCCCCGCGGGCCGTGGCGCAGGGCGGGCCCCCACCTGTTCTGCTGCAGCGCCTGGTCCAGCACCTCCTGCTTGTCCTTCAGCACCTGGTGCAGGTACCGCATCTCCTGCCGGTACTGGGCTGTCTTGCCGGCGAAGTCCTCCTGCTGCTCCAGCAGACGGTGACTGATGTCCCCCAGCTTCACTGCTGCCTGCTTCTTGTAGCCCTGGTCGGGGGAAGGACTCTGTGAGTGAGGGGACGCTGCCAGGCCCGGGTGGATGGTGCTTGCATGACTCCTTGCATGTCAGAGCCTTTTAAATCTGCTAACCCCAGAAAAGTTTGAGCTGGCTGGGTAAGTCTGGATCATAAAAGTCATAAAAAGTGATAAAATAATTTCAGGTATAATAAAACCAAATTTTAATGTATATGAAGCCTGGTTCTTTGTATGCTAAAAATAAATGAAAACATAAAATATCACCATTGGGCGCAGTGGTTCATGCTTGTAATCCCAGCACTTTGAGAGGCTGAGTCAGGCGGGTCACCTGAGGTCAGGAGTTCGAGACCAGTCTGGCCAACATGGTGAAAGTCCGTCTCTACTAAAAATACAAAAATTAGCCAGGCGTAGTGGCACATGCCTGTAGTCCCAGCTACTTTTGAGGCAGAACTGGGAGGATTGCTTGAACCCGGGAGGCGGCAGCTGCAGTGAGTGTGATCGCATCATTGCACTCCAGCCTGGGTGACACAGTGAGACCCTGTCTCAGAAAAACAAAACAAAACAAAAAAACACTATTACAGAACAAACTGGATGTTCTTGCTAATTCATCCACAACTGTATTTTTTCCAGGACAACTTTTATCCCTGCATCAGCTGGTAACCTAAGAACTAACGCCGATACTGGTCAGCACTGTTTCACCTTGACAGGAAGCCTCACCTAAGAATACAACGAGGGCTGCCACTCTCTGCCGTCAGACAGACAGCTGAGATGAAAGCCCGTCATTTACTTTCCTTCTTTCGTTTTTACCGTATAGTACTTAAGGTTCTGAATTGTCCTGTGAGCATTTCTCAAATTATTGTCACAGGGAACCTGCCATGTAGTTCCATAGGCTCATTATTTATAAGAAACTCTGACATTCAGTTTATACATCCTCTCTGACCCAAGAATGGTTTAGTGCAGATTTTACACTTCTACGTGAAATAACTTTTTGTTTTCTGATTTTGCTTATTAATTTCTGGTTTTCATATTGTGATCAACAAATGCTGGCTGGGCACTGTGGCTCACGCCTGTAATCCCAGCAACCTCAGCTCACTGCAGCCTCAAACTCCTGGGCTCAATGGATCCTCCCCCATCAGCCTACTGAGAAGCTGAGACTACAGGCAAACGCCACTATACCTGGCTAACTTTTTAAATTTTTTTGTAGAGACTGGGGTCTTGCTATGTTATCCAGACTGGTCTCAAACTCCTGACCTCAAACAATCCTCCTGCCTGGGCCTCCAGAGTCACTAAGATTACAGCATGAGCCACTATGCCTGGCTTCGTATCTTTTTTCTTAAACAGCTGTGCAGTATTTTATTGTGTGGATGAACCAAAGTTTATTGAATGAGGTGAGAGGTGCTATTTTGCCAGCAAAAATCTTATAATGCTTTTACTCTGTGGACTACCAGTGACGCACATGCAAAAATGTGTCATTTTCTTAAACACAAAAATCCACACCATCTGAAAATGGAATCCGCAAGGCCAAATAACTACTCACCTTGACTTTTTCCTCTAACTTTCCCAGGCGAATGTTGCTTTTTATGACTTTGTTGAGCACTCCATCCTTCTCACTTTCTAAACATTTCGCCTGTGGAGAAAGGTGATAAACGGACTCTCAGTTTACAGAAAAATGGAAGTAACAAATGATATTTTGCCAAGAGTATTACTGCTACTGCTCACAAGTAATCTCCATTCTACAACCTGTCCTGCCTCCACCCCTTCCCCACGCACCGTATGAGGGCCTGGGCCTCAGGCAAACAGATGGGAATTGGCAGGAGCAGGGCATGTGGGGTGCCCTGCTGGGCACAAAGAGAATTCCAGCCCTACAGACCACGGGAACGGAGGAGCCTGTCAAGGTTTCCAGAACGCATCTCTACTCTTATGGAATCTTTCTTTCAATTACATCCAAGGAGTAAGTGCCAAAATGCCAATCAACTCGTAACCTGACTCATTTGAACAACTTCAAAATTAAGGATAATGTAATATGAACACACAATGCTGCTTCTCCAAGCCATACATGAAAGGCAATACATCCAGGAGAAATTACGTCATTTGAAGCCAAATGATTTAGACTAATATCCAGGTTGGAGATGACCTGCTAGATTCTGTAGATTAACTATTTCAGATGCTAAAATAAGTAAAAGTGAGCATTCTTTCCAAGGTGGGCTAGTGGTGACAAGTTTGACTTTCCAGAAGGAAAGATAAGTCACAGAGAAATTGCTCCAGTTCACATGGAAGATTCACCCTAGAAGCAGGACTTAAAAAGATCTCAGGCTGGACTTGGTGGCGCGTGCCTGTAATACCAAGTATTCGAGAGGCTGAGGTACGAGAAGGGCTTGAACTCAGGAGGTGGAGCTTGCAGTGAGCCGAGATCGCGCCACTGCACCCCAGCCTGGGTGACATAGCGAGACTCTTTCTCAAAAAAAAAAAAAAAAAAAAAATCTCAGTATCTAAGACTATTGTGTCTCCCACAAAAATGTGATAAATGCAAGATGGTGCAGTCATACTTGGGGAAACTGAAAGTGATCTGTAGCCAGAGATCCTCAGCAGAAACTTCCCAAGGCAGAGTGGAGTCCTCCCACTGCTGGTGTATATACAGGATGGGGTACAGGCTCTCACAGGTCCTGGAGACCAGGACAGGGTAGGGCTGGAGTACATGACTCAGTCCTGGGACAGGGTAGAGACTGGCAGAGCAGCCAGTACCACCCCTGGGCCTGGCAAGAGGGGCTGGCCTAGGCACTCCCAGGGTCAAGGAGCCTGCAAGGCCGTGGGGATGTGTCCACCCCGCGCCTGGCTACACAGGACTGAGTGCCCTTCCCAGACATCCTGGCAGCTCCCATGCATCTCCCTGTATGAACAACGGTGTCTGCGTGGACACAGGAGTCCCTGGTGATGGGTGGAGCCAGCATGGATGAAAGAAGCTCTTCCAGACCCTACATTTCCGCTTTGACTCTGAGGGGCCTGAGGATTCTAAACTTGACAGCTAGGCCATTATCAAGGTCAAGGCAGAAGGGAACATGTTTTACTAACAGTTCGTTGGCTCAATGGGTAACGAACTGTTAGTAAAACATCGGTGCCTGCATGCACCACCCACGGGCTCATGACAGTTATGCTTGTCTCAGCCCTCCAAGAGGACTGGTCCACTTGGAGTCCCATCCCCAGCAAAGTCTCACCATAGCCTCTACTAACAACTGCAGACTAAGCCACTGAGGAAATGACAGACGCCACTGACACTGTTTACAGCTGAGGGGATCATAGGGAGACATGTATGCACACATACAGAATCCAAGCTAACGTGGCTTAGCCAACCAACACTGTAGATACATGTATAGGAAAAGGCTTCCCCTATGAAAGCCAGTACAAAAAATTAGAAGTGACTGTTACACTTGATTTGCAGAGATCAATGAAAGGACATAAGAAACATGAAAAAGCAAGGCAATATGACACCTCCAAAGGAACATAACTCTCCAACAACAGATGCCAACAACAACAGAAAGAAATTTATGAAATGCCTGAAAAAGAATGAAAAATAATGATATTAAAGAAGCTCAGTGAAATACAAGAGAACACAAATAAACACTATAAAGAAATCAGAAAAGCAATTCAGGATATAAATGAGGAATTCACCAAAGAGATAGATATAAAAAAGAACTAAACAGAAATCCTGGGACTGAATAATTCAATAAATAAAATAAAAAATACAATTGAGAGCTTCAACAATAGACTAGATCAAGCAGGAGAAAGAATTTCTTCTGCTTTTGAAATAGTGAGATATAAAAGAAAGAGAGACAGAGAGAGAGGGAGACAGAGAGGGAGAGAGAGAGATAGAGAGAAAAGGAGTAAAAGAAAGAGAAAATCTTTTTTTTTTTTTAAATGAAGCATGCCTTCTGGTATTCCAAGGGGTGAAAAGAAGTTTAATGGCATAAAAAACCTATTCAACAAAATAATAGTTAAAAACTTTCCAAGTCTAGCAAGAGATTTAGAAATCCAGATATAGGAAGCTCAGACTGCCAAAAATGTCTTCTCCCCATGATATTATAGTCAAACTGTCAAAAGTCAAATACAGAATTCTAATTATATATGTGTGTGTGTGTGTGTGTGTGTGTGTGTGTGTGTGTGTGTCTGTGTGTCTAGTTACATATAAGAAACTCCCATAAGACTAACAGCATATTTCTTTTTCTTTTTTCTTTCTTTTTGAGATGGACTCTTGCTCTGTTGTCCAGGCTAGAGTACAGTGGCATGATCTCAGCTCACTGTAGCCTCCGACTCCCAGGTTCAAGCAATTCTCTGGCCTCAGCCCCCCAAGCAGTTGGGATTATAGGCATGCACCACCACACCCGGCTAATTTTTGCCTTTTTAGTGGAGACGGGGTTTCACCATGTTGGCCATGCTGGTCTTGAACTCTTGACCTCAGGTGATCTGCCTGCCTCAGCCTCCCAGAGTGCTGAGATTACAGGTGTGAGCCACTGTGCCCAGCTTATAATGTCTTTCTCAGAAGAAACCTTACAGGCCAGAAGAGAATGGGGTGATATATTCAAAGGGCTGAAAGAAAAAAAACCAAACCTGTCAACCAGCCAAGGATACTATACCCAGCAAAGTTATCCTTCATAAATGAAGAAAGAATAAAGACTTACAGATAAGCAAACACTGAGGGAATCTGTCACCACTAGACCCATCCTACATGAAATGCTTAAGGGAGTCTTATACCTGAAATTGAAAGAACGATATCTACTATCATGAAAACACAAATAAGGAAGAGAAAAAACTCAAATGTTACCACTAAAGAATAATGAGATAAATAAGAGGAACGAATGATATACGAAATAACCAGAAAACAATCAACAAAATGATAGGAATAAGTCCTTGCATATCAATAGTAACCTTGAATGTAAATTAATTAAATTTTCCACTTAAAAGATACAGACTGGCTGAACGGATATTAGAAAAAAAAAACAGAGGGAAGATCCAAGATGGCCAATTAGGAGCAGCTCAAGATTGCAGCTCCCAGTGAAAGCGCAGAGGGTGAGTGGATGCCGCACTTCCAGACAGATTTTTATTGCCCACAGACCAGGAGATTCCCAGGCGGAGGAGCCCCACGGGTCGCCAGCGCAGCTGTTTTGGCCGGCTCGGCTGTTTTGCTGGTGCCCCGGTGCAGTGGTTCTCCATACAAAATACACTGATCTGGGTGCCCTTTTAGCCGGCGATTGGAGCTCCGGGAAGGCAGAGTCGCCCATTCATCTGATTAAAAAGGGTACTGAAACAGGGAGCCAGGCCAGGAGATTTCCGGGCAAAAAAGCGCCATGAATCTCAGCGCCGCTGTTTCAGCCGGTGCAGTGGGTCACCACACGGGATATCACACAGATCCTGGCGCCTTTTTAACAGGTGACTGGAACACCTGGGAGAGAGTCGACTGTTCAACTAAAAAAAAAAAAAGCTCTGAGTCAGGGAGCCAGGTGATCAGGCTCGGCTGGTCCCACCCCCACAAAAAAAACAGCAATTGGAAACGCTCTGGGTTGAGAGTTTCACAGCAAGCACAGCTGAACTCGGGATGGTCCAGCTCTGTGGGGGAGGGGCGTTCACCATTACCAAGGCACTCCACCACTACGGAGGTAGTCCGTCATTGCTGAGGCAGCCCACCATTGCCGAGGCAACCCGCCATTACAGAGAGAGTCTGCCATTACAGAGGTGGGCCACCATTGCCGAGGCAGTTCCAACTACACCCATATAAACAGGACTGCAGGGAAGTTCACAAGGCAGCAGGGCAGAGCCCACAGCAGCTCAGCAAAGCCTCTGCAGGCAGACAGTGACTAGGCTGCCTCCTTGCTGGGCAGGGCAGCCCTGAAAAAAAGGCAGCAGCACAATGGAAACTCATAAAGGCCTAACTCCCCAGGACAGAACACCTGGGAAAAAAAGGGGTTTATGAGTTCAGCTGCAGCAGACTTAAACGTACCTGCCCAGCAGCTCTGAATGAACAATGGAGCTTACAGCTCAGCACTTGAGCTCCTATAAAGGACAGACTGTCTCCTCAAGCAGCTCTCTGACCCCCGTATATCCAAAGAGTCACCTCATAAAGGAGAGATCAGACTGACATTTGGCGGGTATCCTTCTGGGACAAAGATAGCAGAAGAAGAAACTCGTAGCAACCCTTACTGTTCTGCAGCTGCTGCAGGTGATCCCCAGGCAAGCAGGGCCTGGAGTGGACCTCAGCAGTCCTACAGCAGAGGGGCCAGACTGTTAGAAGGAAGACTAACAAACAGAAATAACTTCATCATCAACAAACTGGATGTCCACTCAGAGACCTAATCTGAAAGTCAGCAACTACAAAGACGACAGGTGGATAAATCCACAAAGATGGGAAGAAACCAGCGCAAAAAGGATGAAAACACCCGAAACCAGAACACCTCTCCTCCTACAAGGGATCACGACTCCTCACCAGCAAGGGAACAAGGCTGGATGGAGAATGAGTGTGATGAAATGACAGAATCAGACTTTAGAAGGTGGGTAATAAGAAACTTCTGTGAGCTAAAAGAACATGTTCTAACCCAATGCAAAGAAACTAAGAACCTTGAAGAAAGATTTGATGAAATGCTACTGAGAATAGACAACTTAGAAATGAATATAAGTGAATTGATGGAGCTGAAAAGCACAACACGAGAACTTTACGAAGCATGCACAAGTTTCAACAGCCGAATTGAGCAAGCAGCAGAAAAGATAGCAGAGGTCGAAGATTAACTCAATGAAATAAAACGAGAAGGCAAGATTAGAGAAAAAAGGGTAAAAAGGAATGAACAAAGTCTCCAAGAAATATGGGACTATGTGAAAAGACCTAATCTACATTTGATAGGTGTACCTGAATGTGACAAAGAGAATGAATCGAAGCTGGAAAATACTCTCCAGGAGATTATCCAGGAAAACTTCCCCAACCTAGCAAGGCAGGCCAATATTCAAGTCCAGGAAATACAGAGAACACCATAAAGATATTCCTCAAGAAGAGCAACCCCAAGGCACGTAATTGTCAGATTCACCAGGGTTGAAATGAAGGAGAAAATGCTAAGGGCAGCCAGAGAGAAAGGTCAGGTTACCCACAAAGGGAAGCCCATCAGACTCACAGCAGATGTCTCAGCAGAAACCCTACAAGCCAGAAGAGAGTGGGGGCCGATATTCAACATCCTTAAAGAAAAGAACTTTCAACCCAGAATTTCATATCCAGCCAAACTTAGCTTCATAAGTGAAGGAAAAATAAAATCCTTTGCGAACAAGCAAGTACTCAGAGATTTCATCACCACCAGGCCTGCTTTACAAGAGCTCCTGAAAGAGGCACTACACATAGAAAGGAATAACCAGTACCAGCCACTCCAAAAACATACCAAATGGTAAAGAGCATCAACACAATGAAGAATCTGCATCAACTAATGGGCAAAACAGCCAGCTAGCATCAAAATGGAAGTATCAAATTCACACATAACAATATTAACCCTAAATGTAAATGGACTAAATGCCCCAATCAAAAAACACAGATTGACAAATTTGATAAAAAGCCAAAACCCATCAGTGTGCTGTAACCAGGAAACCCATCTCACATGCAAGAATACACAAAGGCTCAAAATAAAGGGATAGAGGAAGATTTACTAAGCAAATGGAGAGCAAAAAAAAAGCAGGAGTTGCAATTTTTGTCTCTGATAAAAAAGGAACAAAGATTAAGAGACAAAGAAGGACATTACATAATGGTAAAAGGATCAATGCAACAAGAAGAGCTAACGATCCTAAATATATACGCACCCAATACAGGAGCACCCAGATACATAAGGTAAGTTCTTAATGACTTACAAAGAGACTTAGACTCCCACACAATAATAGTGGGAGACTTTAACACCCCATTGTCAATATTAGACAGATCAACCAGACAGAAAATTAACAAGGATATCCAGGACTTGAACTCAGACCTGGAACAAGCAAACCTAATAGACATTTACAGAACTCTCCACCCCAAATCCACAGAATATACATTCTTCTCAGCACCACATCACACCTACTCTAAAATTGACCACATAATTGGAAGTAAATCACTCCTCAGCAAATGCAGAAGAACGGAAATCATAACAAACAGTCTCTCATACCACAATGCAATCAAGTTAGAACTCAGAATTCAGAAACTAACTCAGAACCACGCAGCTTCATGGAAACTGAACAACTGGCTCTTGAATGTTGACTGGATAAACAATGAAATGAAGGCAGAAATAAAGATGTTCTTCGAAACCAATGAGAATGAAGACACAACATACCAGAATCTCTGGGACACATTTAAAGCAGTCTCTAGGGGAAAACATATAGCAGTAAGTGCCCACATAAGAAGCGAGGAGAGATCTAAAATTGACACCCTATCGTCAAAATTGAAAGAACTAGAGGAGCAAGATCAAAAAAACTCAAAACCTAGCAGAAGACAAGAAATAACTAAGATCAGAGCAGAACTGAAGGAGACAGAGGCACAAAAAACCTTTCAAAAAATCAATAAATCCAGGAGCTAGTTTTTCGAAAAGATCAACAAAATAGACCACTAGCCAGATTAATACAAAAGAAAAGAGAGAATAACCAAATAGATGCAATAAAAAACAATAAAGGGTATATCACCACAGATTCCACAGAAATTCAAACCATCATCAGAGATTATTACAAACAATTCTATGCACATAAACTAGCAAACCTGGAAGAAATGGATAAATTCCTGGACACTTGCCTCCTCCCAAGCCTAAACCAGGAAGAAGTCGAAACCCTGAATAGACAACTAACAAGGTCTGAAGTTGAGGCAGCAATTAAGAGCCTACCACCCAAAAAATGCCCAGGTCCAGATGGGCTCACAGCCGAGTTCTACCAGACATACAAAGAGGAACTGGCACCATTCCTACTGAAACTATTCCAAATAATCCAAAAAGAAGGAATCCTTCCCAAATCATTTTATGAGACCAACATCATCCTGATACCAAAACCCGGCAGAGACTCAACAAGAAAAGAAAACTTCAGGCCAATATCCATGATGAACACAGATGCAAAAATCTTCAATAAAATACTAGCAAGCCAATTGCAACAGCACATCAAACAGCTTATCCACCATGATCAAGTAGGATTCATCCCAGGGATGCAAGGCTGGTTCAACATACGCAAGTCTATAAACATAATTCACCACATAAACAGAACCAAAGACAAAAACCACATGATTATCTCAATAGATGCAGAGAAGGCCTTCAACAAAATTCAACAGCGCTTTATGCTAAAAACCCTCAATAAACTAGATATTGATGGAATGTATCTCAAAATAATAAAAGCTATTTACGACAAACCAACAGCCAGTATCATACTGAACGGGCAAAAACTGGAAGCATTCCCTTTGAAATCTGGTACTAGACAAGGATGCCCTCTCTCACCACTCCTATTCAATATAGTACTAGAAGTTCTAGCCAGAGCAATCAGGCAAGAAAAAGAAATAAAGGGTATTCGAATAGGAAAGGAGGAAGTCAAATTGTCTCTGTTTGCAGACAACATGATTGTATATCTAGAAGACCCCATCGTCTCAGCCCAAAATCTCCTGAAACTGATGAGCAACTTCAGCAAAGTCTCAGGATACAAAATCAATGTGCAAAAATCACAAGCATTCCTATATACCAATAACAGACTTAAAGAGAGCCAAATCAAGGATGAACTGCCATTCACAATTGCTACAAAGAGAATAAAATACCTAGGAATACAACTAACAAGGAACGTAAAGGACCTCTTCAAGGAGAACTACAAACCACTGCTCAACAAAATAAGAGAAGACACAAACAGATGGAGAAACATTCCATGTTCATGGTTAGGAAGAATCAATATCGTGAAAATAGCCATACTGCCCAAAGTAATTTACAGATTCAATGCTATCCCTATCAAGCTACCAATGACCTTCTTCACAGAACTGGAAAAAACCACCTTAAACTTCATATGGAACCAAAAGAGAGCCCGCATAGCCACGTCAATTCTAAGCAAAAAGAACAAAGCGGGAGGCATCACACTACCGGATATCAAACTATACTACAAGGCTACAGTATTCAAAACAGCATGGTACTGGTACCAAAACAGAGATATAGACCAATGGAACAGAACAGAGGCCTAGGAGGCAACACAACATATCTACAACCATCCGATCTTTGACAAACCTGATAAAAACAAGCAATGGGGAAAGGATTCCCTGTTTAATAAACAGTGTTGGGAAAACTGGCTAGCCATGTGCAGAAAGCAGAAACTCGACCCCTTCCTGACACCTTACACTAAAATTAACTCCAGATGGATTAAAGACTTAAGCATAAGACCTAACACCATAAAAACCCTAGAAGAAAATCTAGGCAAAACCATTCAGGACATAGGCGTAGGCAAGGACTTCATGACCAAAACACCAAAAGCATTGGCAACAAAAGCCAAAATAGACAAATGGGACCTAATCAAACTCCACAGCTTCTGTATGGCAAAAGAAACAGTCATTAGAATGAATCGGCAACCAACAGAATGGGAAAAAATTTTTGCACTTTACCCATCTGACAAAGGGCTGATATCCAGAATTTACAAAGAACTAAAACAGATTTACAAGAAAAAAACAAACAAGCCCATTCAAAAGTGGGCGAAGGATATGAACAGACACTTTACAAAAGAAGACATACATGAGGCCAACAAACATAGGAAAAAATGCTCATCATCACTGGTCATTAGAGAAATGCAAATCAAAACTACATTGAGATACCATCTCATGCCAGTTAGAATGGCGATCATTAAAAAATCTGGAGACAACAGATGCTGGAGAGGATGTGAAGAAATAGGAACACTTTTACACTGTTGGTGGGAGTGTAAATTAGTTCAACCATTGTGGAAGACAGTGTGGCGATTCCTCAAGGACCTAGAAATAGAAATTCCATTTGACCCAGCAATCCCATTACTGGGTATATATCCAAAGGATTATAAATGGTTCTACTATAAGGACACATGCACACGAATGTTCATTGGAGCACAGTTTACAATAGCAAAGACCTGGAACCAACCAAATGCCCATTGATGATAGACTGGACAGAGAAAATGTGGCACATATACACCATGGAATATCATGCAGCCATTGAAAACGATGAGGTCATATCCTTTGTAGGGACATGGATGAACCTGGAAACCATCATTCTCAGCAAACTGACAAAAGAACAGAAAATCAAACACCACATGTTCTCACTCATAGGCGGGTGTTGAACAATGAGAACACATGGACACAGGGAGGGGAGCATCACACACTGGGGTCTGTTGGGGGGAAATAGGGGAGGGACAGCGGGGGATGGGGAGTTGGGGAGAGATAGCATTGGGAGAAATGCCAGATATAGGCAAAGGGGAGGAAGGCAGCAAATCACACTGCCATGTGTGTACCTATGCAACCATCTTGCATGTTCTTCACATGTACCCCAAAACCTAAAATGCAATTAAAAAAAAGAAAGAAAAAAAACCATGATCCAATTATGTGCTGCCTACAAGAAACACATTTCACTTGTAAAGATCCATACAAACTGAAAGTAAAGGGATGAAAAAAATATTCCTTGAACTGTGATCTGGTGGAAAAAGAAAACAAAATTTAAAAAAAGAGAGAGAAATAGTCCATGTAAATGGGAACCAAAAGCAAGCAGGAGTAGCTATACGTGCATAAAATAAAACAAACTTCAAGTCAAAAATTGTCAAAAGAGACAAAGAAGGTCAAATTATAATAATAAGGGGATAAATTCAATAAGAGGACATATATTCTAAACATATGCACCCAACACCAGAGCACCCGGGTATATAAAGCAAATATTATCAGATCAAAAAGAAGAGATAGACTGGAATATAATAACAGTTGGGGACTTCAACACCCTACTCTCAGCAATCAGATCACCAAGACAGAAAACCAACAAAGAAACACTGAATTTAACTGCACTTTAGACAAAATGACCTAACAGACATTTACAAAACACTTCATCCAATGACCACAGAATATACCTTCTTCTAATCGACATACAGAATATTCTTTAGTATACACTGTGTGTTAAGCCACAAAGCAAACTCAACACATTTTAAAATGCTGACATCATATCAAGTGTCTCCTCAGACCACAGTGGACTAAAACTAGAAAGCAACGAGAAGAACTCTGGAAACTGTACAAACACATGGAAATTATACAACGTGTTCCTTAACGATTGAGTCAATGAAGAAATTAAGAAAGATGTCAAAGATTTCTCAAAACAAATGAAAAACATGACATCATAAACACAAGATACCAAAACCCATAGGTATCCCATAGATACAGCAAAAGCAGTACTAAGAGGGAATTTTATAGCAATAAATGCCTGCATCACAAAAGTGGAAAGATTTCAAATCAACAACCTAATGATCACCTAGGAAAACAAGAACAAACCATACTCCAAATTAGTAGAAAGAAAAAATAAAGATCAGAGCAGAACTAAGTGAGGTAGGGTGAAGTGTTCTTATAGTCCCAGTGACGCAGGAGGCTGAGGCAGGAGGACTGCTTGAATCCAGGCGTTCATGGTCAACCTGGCCAACAAAGTGGAAAACCATTGCTAACAAACTGGAAAGCCTAGAGAAAATGAACATATTTCTGGACAACATACAACCTGCAGAGGCAGGATAAGTAAAGTTAGGAGACCATACTGACTTGTCCCCTTCAGTGAAGCTCCACAGGCTCCTCTGGCATGGGCTCCTTTCATGTGCACCCTTGTACGTCAGCACCTAACTCTTTTGCAAGATAAGTAGTCCCACAGGATCCCAGCCAACTACCAGGTGGTTACATGTTCCTGATACCCAATATGGCCTAGGAAAAAGAACTAAAGTCCCTCATTCATAATGTAGCTTCCTCAGTCTCCAGCCGATCAGCACCAAAAGCCCAAGAAGCTACTATCTTAGCTATTAGGAATTAGCTACTACCAATTTCTGCCTGGGGAGGGATAAAGACTTCTCCAGGGTCCTGCATGCACAGCTAGGCACAAGGTTTTGCTTATAGTGACCTTTTCTTCATTTTAATAGTAAAAAAAACACACCCCTAATGAGACATGTGATGCATGTTAGAGCATGTAGATACTGAGGGCATGCACCAACCACAGGTCCACCTTTGCCCACTCAACCTACCAGTTCTTTATGAATATGCATGCACAGCTCCTGTAAAGGGCATTCCCTTAAGATACTAGGGGCTGTCTCTTCCTCTGTCTCATGGAGTGTACTTTGGCTTTGCGATAAACTTCTTTGCCTGCTTTTACTTTGAACTTGCTCTCAAATTCTTTTGTGTGGTGAAGTCAAGAATCTGAACTGGCCCATCAACAACACTACCAAGATTGAATTAGAAAGAAACAGAAAACCTGACCAGACCAATAACAAATAATGAGATTGAATTATTAATAAAAAGTTTCCCAACAAAGAAAAGTCCAGGACCAGATAGTTTTTCTGCCAAATTCTACCAACCTTACAAAGAAGAACTAATACAAATTCTCCTCAAACTATTCCAAAAAAAAAAGGAAGAGGAAGGAATTCTCTAATTCTTTGAGGTCAGCAATACCCTCATACCAAAACCAGAGAAAGCCACAATAAAAAGGAATACTACAGGCCAATATCCCTAATGAACACAGATGCAAAATCCTCAACAAAATGCTAGTAAACCAAATTCCACAGCACGTAAAAAATGATCATGGCATGATATGCCATGATCAAGTGGGATCAAGAGATGCAGACTGTTCAACACACACAAATCAATAAACGCAATAGATCACATCAACAGGACGAAGGATAAAAACCAGATGAAGCTTTGCGCAGTGGCAGTATCGTAGCCAATGAGGTTTATCCGAGGCGCGATTATTGCTAATTAAAAAAAAAAAAAAAAAAAAAAAACCAGATGAGCACCTCAATGGACACAGAAAAAAAACTGATAAAAATTCAACATCCCTTCATGATCAAAAACACTTGGTAAACTAGACATAGACGGAACATACCTAACATAATAAATGCCATATATGACAAACTCACAGCTAACATCATACCGAGTAGGGAAAAGCTAAAAGCCTTTCCCCTCAGTACTGAAACTAGTTAAGGATGCCCACTTTCACCAGTGGATAGATCGAAACCATCCTGGCTAACACAGTGAAACCCCACGAAATATAAAAAATTAGCCGGAGACTGAGGCAGGAGAATCCCTTGAACCTGAGAGGCAGAGGTTGTGATGAGCCGAAATTGTGTCACTGTACTCCAGCCTGGGCAACAGAGTGAGACTCCATCTCAAAACAAAAAAGATTTGTAACATTTTTTGAGAATGGTATCTCAAAACCAGTTTAATTAGCATTTTTATTTCTTTCTTTTTTTTTTTTTAGGGACAGGGTCTTGCTCTGTCTCCCAGGCTGGAATGCAGTAGTACAGTCATAGCTCACTGCAGCCTTAAACTCCCACAATCAAGTGATCCTCCCACCTCAGCTTCTGAGTAGCTGAGACTACAGGTGCATGCCACCAAGCCTGGCTAACCTTTAAATTTTTTTGTAGACATGGGGTCTCGCTATGTTGCCCAGGCTGGTCTTGAATTCCTGGGCTCAAATGATCCTCCTGCCTCAGCTTCCTGAGTAGCTGGGACTATAGGACACAGCACCATGACAGGGTAACACAGTCGAAATTTTAAAATACAGATGCTTCTCAACTTACAACAGGGCTACATCCTGATAAACCCATCATAAGTCAAACAAACTGTGTATCAAAAATGCATTTAATCCTGACAACACAGCAGTTGGTTCCCAACTTATGATGATTCAATCTACATTTTTTCAACATTTATAATGGTGTGAAAGCAACAGGCATTTAGTATAAATGGTAGCCTCATTATAAGATATAAGGAGCTCTTCAACTTACAATAAGGTTACTTCCCAACAAATACATCATAAAGTCAAAAATTCCTAGGTCAAACCATCCATCATAAGTCAGGGAGTGCCTGCATAAAGCTTTTAATAGATCATTTTTAAAAATACTCTTAAAATCACATTTACATATTAACTTGCAGTTTACTTGATGTAACCTTCAGGAAACTTACCAGACACATAAGACTGTCACGTTCCTGGGTTATAGTCTCTGCCAGGCCAACAAGGTTTGCCAGGTACTGGTGAGCAGACATTTCATTCCCCATGGCTTTTTCCACCTGCTTTTTGAGGACCTCAATTTTCTTCTGAGATTTCCTAGAGTTATCCCAAATGGTAGACCAAAAAACCCATTAGTTTACATGGCTAGGGCATGGTGAATATCTGTATTACAAAAACAGCAAGTATGTTAGCATTTAAATGCTATTCTTCAGCAACCTAAATCTTCTATTAAGTTTCAAGGTGAGAAGAGGTAACTGAATTTAATTTGAAACTGAGCATAATTAGTGACCCCAACTCTCAAGTTAATAGGAGGAGTTCCAAATGTCTAACAATGAATAAGCTCATTAAATTATATATATATATATATATATATATATATAATTTTTTTGTTTGTTTGTTTTTTGAGACATAGTCTTGCTCTGTTGCCCAGGCTGGAGTGCAGTGGCATGATCACAGCTCACTGCAACCTCCACCTCCCAGGTTCAAGTGATTCTCATGCCTCAGCCTCCTGAGTAGCTGGGTTTACAGGCACCACCAATAGTCATATGATAACCCTAAGACTCCAAGTTTTCCTAACCATGTCCCAAAAGTCTACTTTGGGATTACTGGATCCAATTACTAGATTACTGGCCAGCTAATTTTCTGTATTTTTTTTTTAAGTAGCCATGGTTTCTCTATGTTGGCCAGGCTGGTCTTGAACTCCTGACCTCAAGTGATCTGCCCATCTCAGCTTCACAAAGTGCTGGGATTACAGGCATGAGCCACTGCACCCAGCCTATAGGCTCATTACCTATTACTCTATTAACTTTCTGGCTCATGTTCTAAAAGGAAATGTTGGTTAACGGTTAACAGAAACATACTTATTATAGTCTGATATCCAGTCATTTTAATTACCCTTTTCCATTTTATAGCCACTATTAGAAAAAGAAAAGATTAAAAGAAATGAAATGGAATAATCTTCATTTGTCTTTTTTTTTTTTTGAGACCGGGTCTCACTGTCGCCCAGGCTGTGGTGCAGTGGCACAATCTCAGCTCACTGCGGCCTCTGCCTCCCAGGCTCAAGCAATTCTCCTGCCTCAGCCTCCAAGTAGCTGGGATTACAGGCGCCTGCCACCATCGCCTGGCTAGTTTTTGTATTTTTAGTAGAGATGGGATTTCACCATGTTGGCCAGGCTGGTCCTGACCTCAAATGATCCACCCGCCTTGGCCTCCCAAAGTGCTGGGATTACAGGCATGAGCCACTGCACCCAGCTCATTTGTCTTTTTTAACTACTGAAAATAAAAACCAACTTAAAGGAAAAAAGATATGAACCTATTTATTTTCTGTGCTTTTTCAAGTTCGGCTTCCAGCGCTTTCTTCTGCTCTGTCAGACTGTTCCTCTCTAACAGCAGGCTCTTCTTCTGTGCCTGCAGGACTGTCAGCTTTTCCATCAGCTCTTCCATCTCAGCCCTTTCTTTCTCTTCTTCCTTCTGTAACTGGCTGAAGGACAAAAACATTACAGGCTCGCATCCCGCACAATGAAGCTAAAATGGGGCAGTCGCACAATGAGGCAGGTGAGTGGTAACAGCCCAGCTCTCCAGCCCCTGGGTGGGTCACTTGGAAGGCCTCTGTGGAAACATCTCCCCATCCTGGGCCCTAGAGGACCTGGGACCAAGCTGCTAGACAATGGGAGAGAGGGTGTGTGTGTGTCTGTGTGTGTGTGTGTGTGTGTGTGTGTCTGTGTGAGACAGGGCCTCACTCTGTTGCCTAGGCGGAGTGCAGTGGTACAATCATAGCTCACTGCAACTTCGAATTTCCGGATTCAAGCTATCCTCCTACCTCAGCCTCCCAGCAGGGACCACAGGCACACACCATGCCTGGCTAATTTTTGTGTTTTTGTAAAGACAGGGTCTCACTATGTTGCCCAGGCTGGTTTCAAACCTTTGGGCTCAAGTGATCCTCCTGCCTTAGCTTTCCTAAGAGCTGGGATTACAGGCATGAGCCACCACACCCGGCCACACACTTCTTTGATGGTGATGATCTAACCTCTTTTTCTGCCCACAGTTTTGGCGCGAGCGTGTGGGGGTGTGTGTGTGTTTATACCCTATTCCTTGCAAAAAAAAAATCTAAGACCATTCTACTTTTTACATGGTTATAAATGCTAGATTAAAAAAACCTGCTAATAATTAAATTAAAAAACCCTACTGCTAAAACAGTTTTTTTCCTAATAATATTATTATAAATACATGTTTTTAAGATGAAAGAAAGAACACAGGGGCACTTGTTTTGGTGGACATCAGTTTGGGACTGAATTTGCGCAGAGAGTAACTTGGGACAGGGGCTGCATCCTTTACCAGCACAGCAGGAATACACAACAACGTATGATTTTAAGGTTTGTCAACTGTAAAACACACAAAATCCAGGATTGGTTTCTTTCATTGTAAACTTATTTAACTATTATTTTATTGGATAAATTGTTGAGCTGGATTAACGATAAAAGGTTAAAGAAGAATGTTGAAAATACAAAGACTTCTGCTTACAGCCAAGAGAGAGTTACAGAGACCAGATTCACCCTTCAGCTAGAAAACCAAGCAGAACAGAAGAAACAACAGTTTTCAGACTTTGGACAACAGGCGAGGCAGGACTGTGATCCCGAAGGGAAGGGAAAATAAGGTGAATGCTGCAACTGCTCCCTCCACCTTCTTGTCTGGCAGACACCTGCTGAGCCCAGGAGCCTGAGATCCAAGAGCAGGCAGGTCACGGCAGCTGGAATTTCCAGGGCAGGGCAGAGGGCATTTCACAGAGGGAGAAAGGGCTCTGGAGATCTTGAGGGGTCTTTGGGTGGGTACTGCTCTGTCTGTGTGTGAGGAGAAACTGCCTAAGGCCGAGGAAAGAAACACTACAAAGAGTAGGCAGAACAATTTCTGACATTTACAAAGAACCGGAAATAGTTCACGCACCCACCAGTCAGAATGGAAAGGACTTATAATAAAAGAGAAGTGTTACTGTCTTGGGGCTAACTTAGCCCTAGGCTAGAGGATGCTTTGGGTCCACCCTAACAGAAGTCAGCTTTGGAAGAATCCAGTTTAGCCAGGTGCGGTGGCTCATGCCTTAATCCCAGCACTTTGGGAGGCTGAGGTGGGAAGATAGCTTTAGCCCAGGACTTTAGACCAGCCTGGGCAACATAAGAAGACCCTGTTTTTACAAAAGTACATAAATAATAAGGAATCCAACAATTCTCTAGTGGCTTAAGTGTGCACCAGAAGGAAATCTAACACTATTTAAAGCGATGCAATAAGCCTAGCATCCTGCAACATAAAATCTACAACATCCAGCACCCAATCAAGCATGAGATAAGCAATAAAATATGATTCATGATCGGGAGGGGAAAAAAAATCAACAGAACAGATCCAGAAGTGAGAGAGATGATGGCACTGGCAAAAAAAAGGGTTTTAGAAAAACATGCTCCTACATTTGAGAAAGCAGAGAAAAACAGCATGCTGGAGACAGAGTACAATAAGACTCAAATGGATCTTACAGAGGTGGGAAAATCATTACATGGAGTGAACGATATATTGGATGGGACTAACAGCAGATGAGATTGTAGAAGTAAAGATCTGTGAAGTTGAAGGCACAGTAATAGACACTGCCTGAATGAAGCCCAGAGAGAAACAAATGTGGGAAAAAAGTGAACAGAACGATCAAAAGGACAACATCAAGTGGCCCAGGAGAGATGCGAGGGAAAAACAGGAGAGAACGTTAAAGAAATAAGAGCCGAAAGAGTTCCAAACTTGATGAAAAATATACACTGATAGCCCCAAGAAGCTTCATGAACTTCATGCAGAGTAAAGAAACCATGCTGGCTGGGTGCAGGGACCCCCACTGTAATCCCAGCACTTTGGGAGGCCAAGGCAGGAGGCTCATTCAAGGCCAGGAGTTTGAGACCAGCCTGAACAACATAATGAGACTCCGTCTCTACAAAAAAGATTAAAAACTAGCCAGGAGCAGTGGTACAAGCCTGTAGTCCCAGCTACTCGGGAGGCTGAGGCAGGAGGATCACTTGGGTCCGGGGGGTTGTCCTTTTACTTTTGACCTTTCTCTATCTTTATGCTTGCGACATATATCTTAAAGACAACACAGCTGCGTTTTAGTTTAGCCAGTGTGACATTCTTTGTCTTTTAATTGGAGTATTTTGCGCATTTAGTGTATCTACTATTGATATGTTTGGCTTTAAATCTAACATTTTACTTCGTGTTTTCTATCCTCCCACTTGCCTACCTTTCATTTTCCTGCTCTTATTTGGATTATTTTTTAAGCATTCTTTTTCCCCCGTACTAGTTAAAAAGTTATACACATTGTTTCCAGAAATTTCATCATACATATTTTCAAATTATAAAATTAGTCAACACTTTTATCCTCTTCCGAATGATATAAAGACTTTAGAACACAAACTCCATGGACCTTGTGCCTGATTATATGCTATTACTGTCATGCCTTTTAATTTTATATATTCTTAAATCCCCAAACATATTATCATTTTATAGACTCATGTTCATTACATTTATCTGCATATTTACCACTATCATTTACTTTCATTTTACTTCCTTCTTGCTTCTCAGGCATCTTGCCTTGAATTAGCCATTCCCTTCTCGGGGGGCTTCCTTGAACATCACATCTAAAACAGTCCTACTGACTGCAAGTCTCTCTCCATCTTACTATCCTCGTTTATATATATATGTAGATATACACTCACATATATAAATATTTATATATAAATACTAATATTTACATATAATATATACATATTATATATATGTATGTATATATATAAACAGAACATCTTTAAGAGTAAGAGTAGGCTCAAGCCTGTAATCCCAGCACTTTGGGAGGCCGAGGCGGGTGGATCAAGAGGTCAAGAGATCGAGACCATCCTGGTCAACACGGTGAAACCCCGTCTCTACTAAAAATACAAAAAATTAGCTGGGCATGGTGGCGCGTGCCTGTAATCCCAGCTACTCAGGAGGCTGAGGCAGGAGAATTGCCTGAACCCAGGAGGCGGAGGTTGCGGTGAGCTGAGATCTCGCCATTGCGCTCCAGCCTGGGTAACAAGAGCGAAACTCCGTATCAAAAAAAAAAAAAAAAGAGTAAGAGTAAGAATTCTTAATTTTGGCTATTGTGTGTTTCAGTTCTAAAAATTCTATTTGTTTCTTTTTCAATTCCACTATGTTATGTTTTGTACTTCCCTGAAGAAATTTTGAACTCCTGGGTCCAAGAGATCCTCCCGCCCTGGCCTCCCAAAGTGCCGGGATCGCAGGCATAAGCCACTGTGCCTCACCCTGCCCTAGGACTTTTTTTTTTTTCTTTGAGACAAAGTCTCATTCTGTAGCCAGGCTGGAATGCAGTGACATGATCTTGGCTCACTGTGCAACCTCCGCCTCCTGGATATAAGCAATTCTTCTGCCTCAGTCTCCCAAGTAGCTGGTACTACATGTGTGTGCCACCATGCCCAGCTAATTTTTGTATTTTTATGAGAGTCGGGGTTTCACCATGTTGGCCAGGATGGTCTTGATCTCTTGACCTCATGATTTGCCCACCTTGGCCTCCCAAAGTGCTGGGATTACAGGCATGAACCACCTAGGACTTTCTTAAAACCCTCCCAGACAAAATGCTTTTATTCCCTCTGGCCTAAAGAACAAAGACCAGGGGCCAGGAATGGTGCTCATGCCTATAATCCTAACACTTTGGGAGGCCAAGGGAGGAGGGTCACTTGAGGCCAGGAGTCCAAGACCAACCTGGGCAACACAGCAAGACCCCATCTCTACAAAAATATTTCAAAGTTAGTCCCACATGGTGGCACATGACTACAGTCCCAGCCACTTGGGAGACCAAGGAAGGAGAATCGCTTGAGCATAGAGTTCAAGGCTGCAAGTGAGCCATGATGGAGCCACTTCACTCCAGCCTGGAAGACAGGATGAGATCTTATCTTAAACTGAACTAAACTAAACTAAGAGAATAAAGACCACAAACTTTAACATTCTGAGGACAGTCTACAAATGCTTTCCCTCCAAACATGTCTGTGGTTTCTCAAATTTTTTTTTTTTTTGAGACGGAGTCTCACTCTGTCACCCAGGCTTGAGTGTAATGGTGCAATCTCAGTTCACTGCAACCTCTACCTCCCAGGTTCAAGCCATTCTCCTGCCTCAGCCTCCTGAGCCACTGCAACTACAGGCATGTACCACCATGCCTGGCTAATTTTTGTGTTTTTAGGAGAGATGGAGTTTCACCATGTTGGCCAGGCTGGTCTCGGTCTCCTGACCTCAAGTGATCCACCCACCTCGGCCTCCCAAAGTGCAGGGATTATAGGCGCCCACCACCATGCTTGGCTAATTTTTGTATTCTTACTAGAGACGGGGTTTCACCATGTTGGTCAGGCTGGTCTTGAACTTTTGGCCTCAAGCATTCTGCCCACCTCAGCCTCCCGAAGTGTTGGGATTACAGGCGTCAGCCACCGTGCCTGGCCTATGTCATCACTTTTGGTTGACTGATATTTCTTTAGGATGTGTGTAGGTGTGGGGGTCTTTTTTTCATTCACTGCAGTGGGTACCTCTGCACTGAACCCGCCAAGGTCTTTAGAGGTCTGCAAATGCCCTTCAACTATTAGCTTCTTCCTTTATATTGTCTCTTGTATCCTTCTGAGGCTCCTGATGACCTAAGGCTGGACCTCCTGATGGGTCCTCCACTTCTAGTACCTTTTCTCTCCATTTCCCAATTGTTTGTTTCTAAGAGATTCTTCAGAAGAGGAACTGGTTCTTGGTGTGTACTGTGTCAACTGAGGGATTTTCTGCCCTGGTGGTTCCCTGCGCAGACATCTCCCTGGCTGCCGAGGAGGCCTCTGTGTACAAGATAAGGTGCGTGCAATGGTTGGCTTCACTTTAGGATACAGGTCTCCCAAAAGCCAGGATACAGATTTTCCTTTGTAGATACCACCTGTCCCCCTACATCTTTAGCTCTCCCCAAAGAAGTCTGCTACATTTCCTTAGAGAAGTGGGTTGACACCTTGTTTTTCTCCCACCTTCATCTTGAGTAGGCCCAACCTTTCTAGAAAATAGTAAAAGCAAAGAGAGCCATCTCTGTTTCCAGGTGTGACCACCAGTCTGCCCCAAAGCCAACTGACAGCTCACCAGGAACATGAGCTTGTACCATTTCCCACATCACTGCTCCTGCCGTGCAGGGCTGTGAATGAGCAGAGGAAACAAGACAAAATGCCCATTATCTGCCTGGCTTTCAACCAGGGTACGTGGAAGAACACATACGCACCAGGCCTCGATGCTCCCCCACCCCCTACAGGTTCAATTGAGCCCTTTTATCCTTATACAAAAGTCTTGTCCTCACGACCTCACTTTTGCCTGAGGCACAACCCTTTCCCAAACTGCTCCCAGATATTCCCCAGTGTGGAGTCAACTGCTTTGCTGACTCATCAGTACATATTCTGCATGCGGCCTGTCTCTATTATGACACCAGCAGGGCAAGGGGCTTCCTAATGGAGGCTGTCCAAGGGCCCTTCTGCCCTCTTGAGCCTCACTCCAACGTGTCCTCAGCTTCCTTCACGTCTGCAGCAGCCAAAGCAAAAACACTGAGTTTCCCACTGCTCATTTTGTCTATTTTTCCACTAGGTCTTCATTGAATCCACAGTCCAGCTCTGATGAATTCCTGTCCCTCTTCCATGTTATAAATTCTCTCTCCAAACACCGCCCCCTCTATGGGAGAGCCCATTAGGGTCACGCCCCCGGCTCCATCCTCCTTATTCCTCTACCCTCGACCCACCTATCAGCTCTGAGCCCAAAGCTGCTCAGCCAAAGCCGCCATAAAGGCTTTCCTCCCAAGTCAGTGCATTCTGAGCCACTAAAGTCTTTCTTTAATTTCCACTGAAAAAACATTTGGTGGCATCTTTGTTATTTTAAAATGGTCATTTCTCCCCCTCACTTTCACCATTAGTGACTTCCTTTTAAACTTTTTATACCTTCTTTACTTACATCTAGGGGCCTATCAGACACACAATTGTGTGTCACTTAACAACGGGGATACGTTCTGAGAAACTCATCATTAGGTGATGTCATCATTGTGTGAGCACCAGAGTGTACTCACACAAAGCCACATGGCACAGCCTACCACACATGTAGGCTAGATGGTGGAGCTGTTTGCTCATAAGCTACAAACCTACAAAAGCTGTTTGCTCATAGGCACAGCATGTTACGGTACTGAACGCTGAAGGCAAGTATAAATCAATGGTAAGTATTTGTGTATCCAAACATATCTAAACAGAAAAAGTACAGTCAGAATACAATAGAAAGAATAAAAATGGAGCCAGGCACGGTGGCTCACGCCTGTAATCCCAGAACTTTAGGAGGCCGAGGTGGGTGGATCAGTTGAGGTCAAGAGTTTGAGATTAGCCTGGTCAACATGGCAAAATCATCTCTACTAAAAATACGAAATTGCCGGACGCGGTGGCTCACGCCTATAATCCCAGCACTTTGGGAGGCCGAGGCGGGTGGATCACCAGGTCAAGAGATCGAGACCATCCTGGTCAACATGGTGAAACCCCGTCTCTACTAAAAATACAAAAATTAGCTGGGCATGGTGGTGTGCGCCTGTAGTCCCAGCTACTCGGGAGACTGAGGCAGGAGAATTGCTTGAAGCCAGGAGGCGGAGGTTGCGGTGAGCCGAGATCGTGCCATTGCACTCCAGCCTGGGTAACAAGAGCGAAACTCCGTCTCAAAAAATAAAAATAGGGCCGGGTGCGGTGGCTCATGCCTGTAATCCCAGCACTTTGGGAGGCCGAGGCGGGTGGATCACAAGGTCAAGAGATCGAGACCATCCTGGTCAACATGATGAAACCCCGTCTCTACTAAAAATACAAAAAATTAGCTGGGCATGGTGCCGCGTGCCTGTAATCCCAGTTACTCGGGAGGCTGAGGCAGGAGAATTGCCTGAACCCAGGAGGCGGAGGTTGCGGTGAGCCGAGATCGCGCCATTGCACTTCAGCCTGGATAACAAGAGTGAAACTCCATCTCAAAAAATAAATAAATAAATAAATAAAATAAATAAAAAATAAAAATAAAAATACGAAAATTAGCTGGGCGTGGTGGTGCACTCCTATAATCCCACCTGCTCAGGTGGCTGAGGCACAAGAATTACTTGAACCCAGAAAGCAGAGGTTGCAGTGAGCCGAAATCATGCCACTGCTCTACTCCAGCCCCTGGGAGACAGGGTGACACAGTGAGACACTGTCCCAAAAAAAAAGATAAAAATGGTTCACCTGTACAGGGCGCTTACCATGAATGGAGCTTGCAGGACTGGAAGGAAGTTGCTCTGGGTGAGTGAGTGAGTGATAAGTGAATGTGAAGGCCTCGGACATCTCTGTACACTCCCGTGGACTAAATACCGTACGCTTAGGCTACACTTAACTAGTTACTTTAAAAAGTTTTTTTCCTTCAATACTACATTAATTTTAGTTTACTATAACTTTTTACTTTATAAACTTTTTAATTTTTTGACTTTTTTATAACACTTAGCTTAAAACACGTTGTACAGCTGTACAAAAATATTTTCTATTTTTATATTGTTATTCTCAAGCTTTTTTCTATTAAAATTTTTTTTAAACTTTCTAGACTTTTTTGTTTCTTTTTTTAATGAAGAACAAATGCACATAGGAGCCTAGGCCTTCAGAGGGGCAGGATCATCAGTGTCACTGTCCTCCACCTCCATGTCTCAACCCACTGGAAAGTCTTCAGGGGCAGTAACACGCATGGAGCTTTCACCTCCTGTGATAACAATGCCTGCTACTGGACACCTCCTGAGGGACCCGCCTGAGCCTGTTTTACAGTTAACTTTATTCTTTTATAAGTAGAAGTACACTCTAAAATAATCTTAAAAAGTAGGGTAAATACGGCTGGGCGTGGTGGCTCACACCTGTAATCCCAGCACTTTGGGTGGCCAAGGCAGGTAGATCACGAGATCAGGAGTTCGATACCAGCATGACCAACATGGTGAAACCCTGTCTCTACTAAAAATACATAAAAAAAAAAAAAAAGCTGGGCATGGTGGCACATGCCTGTAATCCCAGCTCCTTGGGAAGCTGAGACAGGAGAATTGCTTGAACCTAGGAGGCAGAGGCTGTCGTAAGCCGAGATCCTGCCATTGCACTCCAGCCTAGGCAACAAGAGCGAGACTCCACCTCAAAAAAAAAAAAAAAAAAAAAAAAAACCCAAAAAAATGTAGGGTAAATACATAAACCAGTAACATAGTCATTTATTATCATTATCAAGGATTGTGTACCGTACATAACTGCATGTGCTAGACTTTCATAGGCCTGGCAGTGCAGGTTTACACCAGCATCATCATAAACACGTGAGTCATGCATTGAGCTATGATGTTACAATGGCTATGGCATCACCAAGTGACAGGAATATTTTGGCCCCATTATACTTGTATGGGACCACTGTCGTATATGTCATCCATTGTTGACTGAAGTGTTGTTTCATGTATATTTATGTAGTTGTGACACAACCACAAAACGCATTGGCTGCAGGAATACATGTCTGAGAAAAATAAAATTATAAAGATGACCATGATTTCAAAAATATTTCCTTCCTCTACTGCAACAGAAAAGCACATGTCTGGCCCAATGTGGTAGCTCACGCCTGGAATCCCAGCACTTTAGAAGGCCAAGGTGAGTGAACTGCTTGAGCCCAGTTCAAGATCAGCCTGGGCAACATGGTGAAACCCCATCTCTACTAAAAATACAAAAATTAGCTGAGCGTGGTGGTGAGTGCCTGTAGTCCCAGCTACTCAGGAGGCTGAGACAGAAGAATGGCTTGAACCTGAGAGGCAGAGGTTGCAGTGAGCTGACATCACACCACTGCACTCCATCCTGGTGACAGAGTGAGACTCTGTCTCAAAAAAAAAAAGTCCCATTCTCACTTTCAGACGCCTGTGCCGCTATGCCAAGCATGACCATAGGTGAAGAAACCCAGAAAGGACTCAGCAACCTCTCTCCATTCTGCCTCTAACCACAGGCAGAATGACTCGTTATACTCAAAAAGTCACTAAATCAGCTGGGCATAGTGGCTCATGCCTGTAATCCCAACACTTTGAGAGGCTGAGGTGGGCAGATCATTTGAGTCCAGGAGTTTGTGACCAGCATGGACAACATAGCAAGACCCTGTCTCAATAAAAAAAAATAAAAATAAAAAAGACAAAACATTAAATCCTTACCTTTTTAATTCATTTACAATTGATTTATGAACTTCCACTGCGATTTTGCCATCTGAGTGTGCTTTGAGTTCTCGGCATTTGGCGCGTAAAATCTCCAGCTGTTCCCTGTTCTCTGCCAGCTCCTTTTCCTGGTCCTGGGTTTTCGTCTCCAGGAGCATTAGCTGTTTAGTCACCTTAGAAACTGAAAAACAAAAGAGGAGGATACAAACTTGGCACAGAAGTCTTCACAAAACACAATTACTGGCTGTTAGGAAATACTAACGAGAGTCAGCTGATAAAAATGACCTGTTAAAGATCTTCTGGAGTGTTATAAATTAACACCACAGGCCTTCTCTTTAGAAATTACTGTCCCAATTGTGCATGGTGACTCACACCTGTAACCCCAGCCCGTTGGGAGGCTGAGGGGGTCAGCAGTCCACAACCAGCCTGGGTAACATAGTGAGACCTCTCATCTCTACATAAAATCTAAAAATTAGCAGGGCATGATGGCATGTGCCTGTGGTCCCAGATACCTGGGACACTGAGGCAGAAGGACTGACTGCTTGAGCCCAGGAGATCAAGACTGCACTGAGCCACATCTGTGCCAAATGCACTCCAGCCTGGATGACACAGCGAGACCTCGTCCCTAAAAACAAAAAACCCCAAAGAAATTACTATCTCTACATTAAGCACTCACTAAATATATGATGTTAAAAATAAGACCCACTATAATATTTAACAAAACAAGATTCCAGTCTTCAAGGAACTGACCTTCCTGAGACTGCAGCCTTAAATCACACACAGGTGTGCAGCCTTAAATCACACACAGGTGTGCAACCATACATCATAACACAGTCCTGAAAGCTGCAAGATTTTCAAGATCTTTAAGGACATCAAACATGGCCAAACTAAAAACCAGATTTGTTATTTTCCTTCCCTTTCCTCATTGAATTTTTTATTTTATGTCCTGTATCTAAAGTAGTCATAAATATTTGCATCCTATGTTACACAGTTGTATGTAGTAAGACATTTCTTGGGCATCTGTTGACACTAGCACTTAGAGGTATTATAGCATAAAACTGTATATCTCTCTACTCTATGAAAATATCTAATTAGTGTCTGGGTGCAGTGGCTCACGCCTATAATCCTAGCACTCTGGGAGGCTGAGGTGGGTGGATCACTTGAGGTCGGGAATTCGAGACCAGCCTGGCCAACATGGTGAAACACCCTTTACTAAAAATACAAAAATTAGCTGGGCATGGTGGTACGTGCCTGTAATCCCAGCTACTCAGGAGGCTGAGGCAGGAGAATCGCTGGAATCTGGGAGCCGAGATCACGCCACTGCACTCCTGTCTGGGCGACAGAGTGAGACTCTGTCTCAAAGAAAGAAGAAAATATCTAATTGGTCAAAGAGAATATCTAAATGGCTGTTTCTGGGCAATGGGAAAATAGCATAGGCAACTCACTGAATCATACAGGTCAAAAGGTTTCCCTGCCCCCTGTGACCAGAAATCCTCATATCTGTTCAGATCTGGTAGGTTAAAGAAAATGAAGCACAGTAAATAGGAAATTAATGTCATCCCCAACCCCAAAAACAAAGATAGGAGGGCGCACAACTCTGTTTCCCCTCTCCCACTCGACAATGTGAGAGTAAAGGCAAATACTTCTGGGCCATGCAGATCTCAGGGGAAGTCAGGTGCAGGAAACTCCTGTGCACCTCTCTGAGATGCTGTCATCTTTAAACATGACCTGGTTCTAAGAAACACAGGAAGTGCTAGCCCAGCAACTGCAGCCACAGCAGGGCCTTGTCATGGACCTGCCATGGCATGGAAGGGGCTGCCATTCCATAAGCAGCTGGAGAGGGGAAAACCTCCATCTGCTTATCTGAGTACCAGGGCCTCATGCAAGACGGCTTGTGTTTCAGCTTCCTAGCCTATGCCATTCTTCACTAGGAAAGGAAAAAAGTAAAGCAAAGGGAAAAAAACGCCACTGCATTCTGTACTCATAAACTGTGGTTTTAGGGCGGGTGCAGTGATTCACGCCTGTAATCCCAGCACTTTGGGAGGCGAAGGCGGATGGATAGTCTAAGGTCAGGAGTTCAAGACCAGCCTGGCTAACATGGTGAAACCCCGTTTCAAATAAAATAAATTGTGGTTTTAAAGCAGAAACAATGACTCTTAGCCTGGCCTCCTTACAGCCGTGCACTGTCACAGACTGTGAGGCTCCCAGGGGTTGGGGGAGTGTGTGGGAAAAGGAGGGAAGAGGGACACTCTCGGAAGGTGTCTGACGGTGACCAGTGACCGAACCTGCAGAGGTTTCGCCTCCCATGCCCGCAAGCTCTGAAGGAAGGAAAGACACAGGGGAACTGTTTAGAAAGTGAACGGTTCTGCTGATTTACTCATCCAACAAATATCTGGGAAGAGACCCTGTGTTATTTCAGATGTTTACCTCTTGTGGTCTTTCCCATTTCTAAGGTACTATTTTACCCTAAAACCAGCTCTGCTGAGTCTAGCGCTATCACCTACAAGTGATTTACAAATCCATAGGATGATTAGAGACAGTGGAGTTTAAGAAAGCAACCTATGCACTGAGGGTAATGACTTGGAAAGCTTTTAACAGTCGCATTTCAGTAAAGAATGTAAAACATGATGGCGACCCCAGCAGGAGGGAGGTAGAAGGGTAAAATGACAATAGTGACATCAGCGTGTGGCCAGCGCTCAGCCGGAAAGACCTCACCTTCTTGGAGGCGCTCCTGGTGGCTGTCCTTGGCCTTCCTTTGCTGAATCTCCAACTGCTCCAGCAACAACTTGTTTTCCTCTAAAACCAGTTTTGCTTGAGTCTGAAGCTGCCGCCTGCAATTGATTAACAAGATGAAATACTGTGATTCAGGTGCTGAATGGCTACAGAGACACTCTGGAATCTAAAAGGAAGCAATGGGTACATTATACGTCATGAATATCAAGCCATGTCTTCATGTTAAACATATTAACACAGCAACAAATCCTGCCATTTGTAGTAAGCTGGAGAAGGCCAGCCATGAGGTCTGAATTATAGACTGCTTCAGAAACACTCTTAGATGTCAAATTTCAAACACGTACAGAAGTAAAGAGAATAGAGTAGGAGACTCCCATGTGCACAATACCCAGCTTGAGCAGTCACGAAATGGCTGATGAGGTTTCATCTGTATAAACCTCTAATCCTGCCACCCACTACATTTTGAAGCCCACATGGCATACATTTAAAGCATTTAGAAAGTTCCCATTTTAATTTTAAAATACTCCCCCATAATCAGTAGCATATTTGCAAAAAAAAAAAAAAAAAAAATTACTGTTAGCAGGCTTTGAAATGGTTTCTTAGAACTGTACGAATCTGCCCCAGGCTTCCTCTCAGCACTAGCAAACCCTCTCCTTCCAGTGCAATGCAAATCCAAGCCCAGCTCAGCCCTCCAGATTGCAAATTCTGATTAGAATAAGCTGCAGGGACCTTAGAAATCACCTAGTCAAATGTTGATCACCCAAAGTACACTGGGTGGTAAGTTTACTTAGTAAGCAATAAACAATCTCGATTTGCACTTAAAACCCTAAAGGTGAGGTGGAGGAAGGAAAGAGATAAGATGAAAGGAGTCGGGCTGTTTAACAGTGGTGTGGCCCCAACCGTGGCTGTGCATGGGCTCCTGGGCACTGTGGGGGTGCCTCTTGCCTGCTACTGGCACCCATGGAGTGGGTTGCCATGCTGTAGGGAAGGGCCTCACCCCAAACTGGTCTGTGCCAGCCCCCTCACTCCCACCGCAAACTGGGCAGCTCCATGATGGTCTGTTTTATGTTTCAGACTTATTTATTTTGAGATAGGGTCTCACTCTGTTGCCCAGGCCGGACTGCAGTGGTGAGATCTTGGGCCACTGCAACCTCTGCCTCAGCTTCCTGAGTATCTGGGATTATGGGCATGCACCACCACACCAAACTCATTTTTGTATTAATTTTTTTTGGTAGAGACAGGGTTTCACCATGTTGGCCAGCCTAGTCTCAAACTCCTGACCTCAGGTGATCCTCCTGCCTTGGCCTCCCAAAGTGTTGGAATTATAGGTGTGAGCCACCATGCCTGGCTGCATTTTGGACTAATATATAAGACTTCTTTATTTGTTCATTTATTTCTTCCTCCCTCCCTTCATTTTATTTTTTATTTTTTAGAAACAGGGTCTTGCTCTGTCACCCAGGTCATGCTTGGTCATCCAAGCGCCATCATGGCTCACTGCAGCCTTGAATTCCTGGGCTTAATCAATCCTGCCTCAGCCTTCTGAATAGCTAGGTGCATGCCATCACGCCCAGCTAATTTTTTTTTTTTTTTTGAGACAAGGTCTTGTTCTGTCGCCTAGGCTGGTCACAGTGGTGTGATCATAGCTCACTGCAGCCCCAAACTCCTGGCCTCAAGTGATCCATCTTGGCCTCCCAAAGAGTTAGGGTTACAGGAGTGAGCCACCCAGCCTGGCCCATTTCTTTTTTAAATGAAAGGGATCCTCCATTCCTAAAAAAAAGTTCAAAATCTCAGATTTGGGTTAACACTCCCTCTTATTTTATTTATTTATTATTATTATTATTATTATTATTTGAGACAGGGTCTCGCTCTGCTGCCCAGGCTGGAGTACAGTGGCACGATCTCAGCTCACTGCAGCCTCTGCCTCCTGGGTTCAAGTGATTCTCCTGCCTCAGCCTCCTGAGTAGCTGGGATCACAGGCATGCACCACCACGCCCAGCTAATTTTTTGTATTTTTAGTAGAGACTGGGTTTCACCATGTTGTCCAGGCTGGTCTCAAACTCGTGGCCTCAACTGATCCTCCTGCCTTGGCCTCCCAAAGTGCTGGGATTACAGGCATGAGCCACTGTGCCCAGCCACCCTCCTATTTTATAGAGAAAGAAACAGACCCATTAAGCCTGAGGTTACCCAGTGATTCACGGGAAGTTAGGGAAAGAAATACAAAATCTAGTTGCAGCCCAGAAGTTCATTGAGAAATTACTGGCAACCAAGCAGAAAGCGTCTGCTGGGCCAGATGCAGTGGCTCACGCCTATAATCCTAGCACTTTGGGAGGCCAAGATGGGCAGCTCACCTGAGGTCAGGAGTTGGAGATCAGCCTGTCTAACACGGTGAAACCTTGTCTCTACTAAAAATACAAAAAAAAAACATTAGCCAGGTGTGGTGATGGGGGCCTGTAATCCCAGCTACTCGGGAGGCTGAGGCAGGAGAATCACTTGAACCAGGGAGGCAGAGGTTGCTATGAGTTGAGATCATGCCGCTGCCCTCCAGCCTGGGTGGCAGAGCAAGACTCTGTCTCAAAAAAAAAAAAAAAAAAAAAAGCAAGCATCTGCTGAAGGATGAAGTCCGTGTACCGAGTGCCACGTGCAGGTTTAGCAGCCATGCACGTGTGCAGGTACCGAGAGCAGCAAGGAGCTCTGCCCACCAAGTGTGATGCTCCAGCTGGAGGGCACTGAATTCAAAGTAAGGGGCTGGCGCCCAGGGAGGCCCCGAGCAAGCCTGACGCTCTCCCCATGCCGGTGTGGGCCATGACACTCGAGCAGAGGGCAGACTTCAAATCCCAACAAACGCAGGACTGGAAAACACTGCAGGGCTGTGGATTTGAAAGTAGGGCCTGTCTTTCTTTCCTTTGTTTAGCTGTTTTCATTTTAAGGAAATGCAGACAAGTTGGACTTGTAGCTACACACAAGGCTAGGGGAGGAATCTGGGGTTCTGGAATCTCACAAGGTCTCTTGAGCCCCAGCCTGGCTAAGCTGCTTTCCAGGGCACTGTTCAAGGAGGGCACGAGGGGAGACACACTAGGAACCCTGGCGGAAGGAAATCCAAGCTCAGAATTTGGAGGTCACAGAGCACCAAGACCCAGGAGTTGCCCGGGCCAGGCCCACCTGACGCATCGGTGACCACAATCAAGGAGAACCAGTAGTAAGAGTGCTGTTGACTCAATTCTAGATTTCTAAACATCACATCTAGAAAATATTTCATTTTTCCCAGTGATGTTAAGACATTAGAAAACACTAAATATAACATACCTATTCAAAGTGAGTAGTTTTGGTTTTCTTAGTCCTGCCTGGATACTGCTTTTAGGCTTTTAAAGACACGTACTTTCTCTAATTCAGTTAACAGGCATTTGCTGTTCCTGTGCTAGATGTGGGGCCACACACAAAAATAAATAGGATATTGGTTCCTGCCCTTGAGGGGTTTACAAAGGAGAAGAGGGAGGCAGATGTGGAGGCAGACAGGATAGGCAGGCGCAGTGTGGCAGGTACCAGGACCAGGGCATGTGTTTAGGGTCACATCAGAACTAGAGACAAGGGGCCGGGCACGGTGGCTTACACCTGTAATCCCAGCACTTTGGGAGGCCAAGACGGGAGGATCACTTGAGATCAGTCTGGGAAACAGTGAGACCCTGTCTCTACAAAAAATTAAAAAATATTGGCTGGGCATGGTAGTGCATGGACCTGTAGTCCCAGCTACTTGGGATGTTGAGGTGGGAGGATGGCTTGAGCCCAGAAGGTTGAAGCTGCAGTGAGCTATGACTGAGCCACTGCATTCCAGCCTGGGCAATAGAGTGAGACCCTAACTCTAAAAAACATCAGAAACAGAGATACCGAGTGCAGTGGCTCACGCCTGTTAATTCCAGCACTTTGGGAGGCCAAGGCGGGCAGACCACTTGAGGTCAGGAGTCTGAGACCAGCCTGGCCAACATGATGAAATCTGTCTCTACTAAAACTACAAAAATTAGCCAGGCGTGGTGGTATGTGCCTAAAGTCCCAGCTACTTGGGAGGCTCAGGCAGGAGGATCGCTAGAATCCAGAAGGCAATGAGTCGAGATTATGCCATTGTTGCATTCAAGCCTGGGCAACACAGCAGGACTCTGTCTCAAAACGAGAAAGGAAGGAAGGAAGGAGGGAGGGAGGGAGAGAGTGACACATGGGAGCAATAATGGCCTCTCCTGAAGGCAGCGCTATAGACAAGGCACCATTCCAGCAGGACCCTAGAGGGTAAGGAGTGCAGAAGGGGCTTTTGAGGAAGGACAGGTTGGAAGTGGGGCAACCTCAGCTGTCAGGGTATCTGCCAGGGCAGGATGAATGGGAGCTAGTTGTCCAGGCCTCATCCTAAGCTTTCTGTTCTCAAACCCTGGGAGCTATCACTGGGGCCTAAGAAGGGATGGGAAAATCACCCTAGAAAAATACCACCTCAGAAAATAAAAAGCAGAAAGCAACTATATTTCAGGTTTGAGAACGTACTTAGAATTTTTTTTTTTTTTTTTTTTTTTGAGACGGAGTTTCACTCTTGTTACCCAGGCTTGAGTGCAATGGTGCAATCTCGGCTTACCGCAACCTCCACCTCCTGGGTTCAAGCAATTCTCCTGCCTCAGCCTCCCAAGTAGCTGGGACTACAGGCATGCGCCACCATGCCCAGCTAATTTTTTGTATTTTTAGTAGAGACGGGGTTTCACCATGTTGACCAGGATGGTCTCGATCTCTTGACCTCGTGATCCACCCACCTCGGCCTCCCAAAGTGCTGGGATTACAGGCGTGAGCCACTGCGCCCGGCCCCCTACTTAGAATTTTTAAAGTCATCTTGAAAATATAAGTTTAGAATAATTTATTAGGGTTTTATTGTACCTTATGAATTTCTTAGAAACTCTCCCTTAAAATATTGTAGTTAAAAATGTAATTATGTATTTCATAATTTTATAACGTATTTTCCTATTATCACGTGTTTTAAATTAGCAAAAGAGCAGAAACACCACGCCACTTGCCATTCCTCAGTGGTAACAGGACTACTCTTATTTAACTCCTGGTGCAATTCTTCATTTTCTTTCACCACTTCCTGGACTCGCATCCTAAACATTCTCATTTCCTCCTGAAATAAAATATACGCAAATTACAACACACACATACACACACATCTCTACTTCTCCGTTCTGGTGCTGCTGCTATGGCTAAAATCAAACGGTAACAGCCTTTAGCAAGGTCTCACAACAGGCCAGCCTTCGACTCTCGGTACCAGCACAAGCAGTGCCTGCTCTCAGGGAGCTTATGGTCTAGTGAGAAAGCACCAGGACAAAATGTAAGGCCAAGTACAAGAGGCAAAGCACCCGGGCTTCCAAGTACTCGATTCCTCATTTGATAATGTTGTTCTATAACTGCCGAATACTGACAGAAAAGGCAGAGGTGCCCATCAACACTGTCATTTTTCCTTTGTTTAAAGACTAGGAAAAATTGGAAGTTTTTAATGTAAAAAATAAGAACTTTTCATCCTTAATTAAAGCTAGATTTGGTGGGGAAGGGGTTAGTTAGTGTGGGAGTTGAAGGAAGCTCTTATTTTTTTATTTTTTTGTTTTGAGACAGGGTCTCGCTCTGTCTCCCAGGCTATAGTGCAGTGGTGCAATCATACCTCACGGCAGCCTCAACCTCCTAGGGCTCAAGCAGTACTCCCAACTTAGCTTCCCAAGTACCCAGGACCAAAGTTGTGTGCCACCATGCCCAGCTAATTTCTGTATCTTTGTGTGCCACCATGCCAAGGTAATTTTAATTGTTTTTTAAGGACCCTCCCAGCTCAGGATCCCAGAACAACCAACATTTCTCCCCCTGGATCCTGCCAATCTGTATCACCACTTAAATGAGGAACCCAGAGGAAGGGGCGATCCTCCTGCCTCAGTCTCCCAAAATGCTGGGATCACAGGCATGAGCCACCACGTTTGGCCAAGGCTCTTAGTTTTGTCCCTGACAACCACTGGAAGTGTCTTACTAGCGTCATCAGTGTGCAGAGCCTCATCGGCCATCAGCCGCAACACGAGGTCTGAGGCTAGACCTGTTTTGACTCCTAACAGCCTGTGTCTGTTTCAGCTCCCACCAGTCTGTGCGTGTGACACTTCAGCTGAGCCTCCTCCATCAGGCCTTTTCCAGTTTCTGTGTCCTGCCCTGTCCTCTGGTGAGAATCTGAGGTGCCAATATTTACTCTGGTGTGCCTCTAAAATATTCCACCCTCAGCTGTCAGTGTTTATGCTTACACCCTTTTAACTTGAAGCGGCACTGTCAAGTGTCTTCTCCTCTCATCTCTCCACGCAGACACACTCACTCACGCTGGCAGTCCATGTGACTCTTTTTTGGAACAGGGGTCAAGCAAACTAAAGTGTGCAAACCAGCTGCCTGTTTTTGTAAATAAAGTTTTATTGGCACGCGTCCTCACCCACTATCTACATGTAATCTTCAGCTGCCTTCATGTTGCAACAGCAGGGCTGAGCAGGTGCAAACAGAAACTGCATGGCCTCCAAAGCCTAAATTACTTATTAGTTGGCCCTTTACAGAAAGTGTGTGCTGACCCCGATTTAGAGGGAGCACCAAAATAATATTATTAGTTATTAGGATTGTTATATATTCAATTAGTACAAGGCTTATTCACGCTCTTAGAAAATTAAGCGTCCAACACAAAGACTAAATGAAAAGGATCAAAATTACTTTCCATGGGACATGGACACAGGACAGCATCACTAACAAGGAACAAGCTGGAAGCCTCTTAAAGGACCCTCCCCAGCTCAGGATCCCAAAACCACCAACATTTCTCTGGCTGGATCTTTCCAATTCCAGGGATCTATATGGCCACTTAAATGAGGAACCCAGAGGAAGGTGGGAGGCACAGAAAGCATCTACAACACCCACACAGGCTTGGCCTGCTGCAGTTAGAATGTGAGCTCTGCTGCCCGAAGCCATTCCATGAAATGGCGGTGGACAAGGCAGAAATGGATAAAAATCTCACTTCCTATCCATTTCCAACAGCTCAGTAATCGGACTTCCCTGGGGTCAGCTCATCCTAGAATTAAGAAGCATCTAAGTTTGCCTAAAACATCTCTAGCCTATTTCCTTACCATGTCTGCCCAAATGGTCCTTCTAATGGTGGTGTTTGCAGCTGCAGAGTACCACGGAAGAAGTGTTTCCCTCCTGCTGTCTTCCCTGCACCCCAAGGTCTCAGCCCAGATGGGTCGGCTGTCCAGAAAGCCATGGCTCTCCATGCAGCCCTGCCCTGGCCTTCCAGACCTCTCCCCTAGCTCCCTACCCACCCCTCCTGCTCTCCCAATCACTCCCTTACTTCCTCCCCTCTTCCTTCTTTCCCTCCCTCCCTCCATCCCACCCTGCCACACTCCTTCCTTCCTCCTTTCTGTCCTCTAATAAATATTTGATTATCTATAATATGTTGGGCATATCCACATTCAAAATGTTTCTGTAAAATTTGAAGCGGTCCTATATTTTTATAAATCTTGTCTCTTCTGAGACATGTGCCAGCCTACCTGGAGGGTGGCATTGAGCTCGTCTTTCTCTTTCATTATATCTTCATAAGCCAGCAACAATGGTGACAGGTACTTTTTATCCAACTGAAGACAGAGAGTAAAAGAAGGTTAATATATTTCAAACATCTAAACACAACCAGCAAATTTTTCAAAGGCAAGAAGATACATTTTTTTGAAATGGTTTCTTTGGTGGTGGTTGTTACTGTTTTTTAAGGACCCTCCCAGCTCAGGATCCCAGAACAACCAACATTTCTCTCCCTGGATCCTTCCAATTTCAGGGAACCCAGAGGAAGGCAGAAGGCACAGGAAGCATCTACAACACCCACACAGGCTTGGCCTCCTGTGGTTAGAATGAGCTTTGCTGCCCAAAGCCATTCCCACTCTGCCATCCAGGAGTACAGTGGCATGATCTCAGCTCTCTGCAACCTCCACCTCCCAGGTTCAAGTGATTCTCCTGCCTCAGCCTCCCAAGTATCCAGGACTACAGGCATGCACCATCATGCCCAGCTAATTTTTGTATTTTAATAGACACAGGGTTTCACCATGTTGGCCAGGCTGGTCTCAAACTCTTGACCTCAAAGGATCCACCTGCCTTGGCCTTCTAAAGTGCTAGGATTACAGATGTGAGCCACCGTGCCTGGCCTGAAATGTTTTTTTTTTTTTTTTTTTTTTTTTGAGACAGAGTCTCACTCTGTCACCAGGCTGGAGTGCAGTGGCTCGATCTCGACTCACTGCAACCTCTGCCTCCTGGGTTCAAGTGATTCTCCTGCCTCAGCCTCCTGAGTAGCTGGGACTACAGGTGTGTGCCACCACACCCAGCTAATTTTTGTATTTTTAGTAGAGATGGGGTTTCACCATGTTGGCCAGGATGATCTCGATCTTCTGACTTTGTGATCCATCCGCCTTAGCCTCTCAAAGTGCTGGGATTACAGGCATGAGCCACTGTGCCCGGCTGAAATGGTTTTTAATGGCTATGCAAATATAGTCTGAAAATATGGGCCTGAAATTAAATAACTTTCACTTACCAACCAGGGTGGTATAGGGCCTTTGGATGGGAGGCCTTCAATATTTAAGCTCTAAGAACAAAACATATATTGAAGACAAGTTAAACCACACTTCCTCTGAAATTTCAAGTCTTAGATATTCTTAATCTAGACTGGGCATTGCCCATCTATGTATTTATCTATCTATCTGCCTACCCACCCACCTACCCACCCATCCATCCACCCACCCAGCTACCTACCCATCCATCCATCCACCCACCCACCCAGCTACCTACCCATCCATCCATCCACCCACCCACCCATACACTCACCCATCCATCCACCCACCCACCCAACCTACCTATCCACCCATACACTAACCCATCTATCTACATATACGTATGTATATATGAGAGAAAATTTGTTTCTGAAATGTTTAAGAGTAATATGCAGATATAATGCCCTTTTTCCTCTAAATACTTCTATTTCCTAAAAACAAAAACATTCATTTACTTAACCACAGTACTGTCATGAAACCAGGAAATAACGCTGATAACAATGCTATTTTCTTATTTATTTATTTATTTACTTATTAATTACTGCTCCTTGCAGAGCAGGGCTACCCCATGGGCATTGTGCCTTGTGTAGCCTATAATACTATTTTCTAACCTAACGCATATATTATCTTCAAATTTCATCTATTTACCACTAATGTTCTTGCCTACTAAAGGATCCAATTAATTCAGGGTCACATGTTGCATTTAGCTGTCAAGTCTTTTATGTCTTTTTTTTTTTTTTTTTTTTCTTTTGAGACAGGGTCTCATTCCATTACCCAGGCTGGAGTGCAGTGGTGAGATCACGGCTTGCTGCAACTTCTGCCTCCCGGAATCAAGCGAGCCTCCCACCTTAGCCTCCTCTCAGCAGCTTGGAACCACACTTGGCTAATTTTTGTAGACATGAGTTTTTATCATGTTGTCCAGCTGGTCTTGAACTCCTGGGGTGAAGTGATCCTCCTGCCTCAGCTTCCCACAGTGCTGGGATTGCAGGCGTGAGCCACCACACCTGGCCCTTTTTTTTTTTTTGAGGTGGAGTCTTGCTCTGTCGCACAGGCTGGAGTGCAGTGGCACGATCTTGGCTCACTGTAAACTCTGCCTCTCAGGTTCAAGCGATTCTCCTGCCTCAGTCTTTGGAGTAACTGGGACTACCGGTGCCTGCCATCACGCCTGGCTAATTTTTGTGTTTTTAGTAGAGATGGGGTTTCACCATGTTGGCCAGGCTGGTCTCAAACTCCTGACCTCAAGTGATCCACCCACCTCAGTCTCCCAAAGTACTGGGATTACAGGCGTGAGCCACCGTACCCAGTCTCTGACCCTTTTTAGTCTTTGAAAATCTGGAACATATCTAGTGACTTTTTTAATTGGATGTTGAACTTTCTCAATTAAGAAGCATCTAAGTTTGCCTAAAACATCTCCAGCCTATTTCCTTCCCATATCTGCCCAAATGGCCCTTCTAACAATAATTCTAATAATATCATGACATTATTGAGTGCCTGGATTTTGTTATCTTCCTTTAAAGAGTACTGGTTTCTTTTCCTTCCTCCCTTCTCTCTCTCTCTTTCAGCTCCTAAGTTGCTTGTGGATCACCTTCATGCTTCTGAGGCTTGTTTTTTTACCCTGGTCATGGTAGGTCTATAGTGACCTTTCCTAAAAAGCTCATTTAGCCATACCTCTCAGGCACGGCCCTCCTGGGCTCTTGACTCAAAGCAAGGTCTCTCCATTGCAGCTGGGCAGAACTATAAGGTTCCCAGTGCTGTGTGAGCTCTGGGAACCATGCAGCTTACAGCTCCCTGTTCTTGTTTTCTGCCCAGTCTCCTGGAGTCTCCTGTATATGTGCAGGGTAGTATTCCACAAGACACCAAGGAGCCCCATGCAGATTTATATAAGTAGCTCTTTCTCTCCAGGGCTCCCTCCTTTCTGGTATTCGTGCCCTATAAATTCTAGTCTCCTCAGCTTCCCCAGACAGGAGAGGGCTCAGCTCAGGCCCTTCCTCCTTGCTCTGTGATCTGAGACTGCCTCTAGACAGAAAGCAGATCACAGGCTGATCTGTTTATCCTGCTGCTCTTGAGGGTCACAGGCCGGTGCTGCCTGTGTTTGATCTCTGTAAACATTTGCATTTCATATTCTGTCTGGTTTTCTATTTGTTTACAGCAGGAGGGAAAATCTGGTACAGAATCAATGGCCTGGACAAAATAATTCTTATTTCACAAAAGCTTTCCAATGCGAACACCTTAGTATTTATTTAATTACCCATTCACTCTGTAAACATTGGCAACTCACTAAGTCATTATGGACACTGCAATGCAACCCTTGTTATCCAGGATTCTATGACCTAGTAACAGAAGTAAGTTCCACTAACACAAATGAACATGATATACAAAAGCAGTATAGGGTAGAATGCTGTAAGTGCCTTCAGAGTAATTAAAAACAAAAGTCTGCAATGGTTTAAAACAGAGAGAGGGCTGGGCGCAGTGGCTCATGGCTGTAATCCCAGCACTCTGGGAGGCCAAGGAGGGTGGATCACTTGAGGTCAGTAGTTCGAGACCAGCCTGGCCAACATGGTGAAACCTCGTCTCTATTAAAAATACAAAAATCAGCTGGGCATGGTGGCGCATGCCTGTAGTCCCAGCTACTCAGGAGGCTGAGGCGGGAGAATGGCTTGAACCTGGGAGGTGGAGATTGCAGGCTGCAGTGAGCCAAGATCATGCCACTGCACTCCACCCTGGCAACAGAGCGAGACTCCATCTCAAAAAAAAAAAAAAAGAAAGTGAGTATTATGTTAAGTAAAAGAAGCAGTCAGTCACACAAGGTCACGTCTTGTTATGATTTCATTTCTATGAAATGTTCAGAATAGGCAAATTCATAGAGACAGAAAATAGATTAGTGGTGACTAGGGACTGAGATGGAGGAAGTGGCTGGCAGGGGAAAGTGTCAGGGAGTGACTCCCAACAGGTATGAAACTTGCTTTGTTTTTGAGACAGAGTCTCACTCTGTCACCCATGCTAGAGTGCAGTGACACAATCTTGGCTCACTGCAACCTCTAACTCCAAGGTTCAAGTGATTCTCCTGCCTCAGCCTCCCAAGTAGCTGGGATTATAGGTGTACACCACCATGCCTGGCTAATTTTTTTTGTATTTTTAGTAGAGATGGGGTTTCATCATGTTGGTCAGGCTGGTCTTGAACGCCTGACTTCAAATGATCTGCCCACCTCAGCCTCCCGAAGTGCTGGGATTACAGGAATGAGCCACCACGCCCGGCCGACATTTCTTGATTTAACAAAAGTGCTGTAAAATTGATTGTGGTGATGGTTGCATAATTCTGTGACTACAATAAAAACCACCGAATTGTATACAGCATGTGGAGCTGGACTCTGCAACTGTTCTTAGAACAGAAAACTCTGCTTTCCTTTCCAAGTTCATGCACTGACAGCAGCAGCAACCTTCAGGAATGTGACTGAGAAGGGAGCAGCCAACACAGACTTCCATTCTTTCACTTTTTTTTTTTTTTTTTTTGAATTTTTGAGACAAGGTCTTACTCTGTCGCCCAGGCTGGAGTACAGTGGTCCAATCTCAGCTCACTGCACTCTCGACCTCCTATGCTCAAGAGATCCTCCTGCCTCAGCCTCCCGAATGGCTGGGGCTACAGGCATGCTAAATTTTTTTAATTTTTTATTTGTAGAGACTAGGTCTTGCTGTTGCCCAGGCTGGTCTCAAACTCCAGAGCCCAAGCAATCCTCCCGCCTCAGCCTCTGCAAGTACTGGGATTCCAGGCATGAGCCACCTCATCCAGCCTCTTTTACTTTATATACTTTTGTATTGTCCCAATGTTTTACAGTCTCTATTGCTTTAATTAAAGGGAAGAAGGAAGGGAAGGAAGCAAGAAACAGAATGATCCTTAGAAACACTGTGCCTTGGACAGAGCTTTTCTTCTATCATAATAAGAACCTCTCAAGACTGGAAATCAGTTCAACAGGAAAGCCTGCAAAATCTGAAAAGCTGATTTTTCATGATTGGAAACGTTACCTCTTCCTTGGACAAATGCCTGAATTTTGTCTGATATCGACTGAGTTCTACATTCAAACGATGCACGGTCATTTTCAACCCATCATTTTCATCCACCAGTTCTTGGGCTTGTTTTCGCAGATAAAGTAACTCGGGTGCAGCAACTAGAAAAATAAAATAATTTAGTATTATGCTATAAGAAATAATGTCATATTTATCCAGATTTTATTTAAATTGCAAATCATTTGCTTTCCCCCCCTTTCACACTCAGAGACAATGAACTGTGTGTATGTCTGTGTGAATAAATAAAAGTTACAAAGTTTTCTTTTCTTTTTTTTTTTTTTTAAAGACAGAGTCTCGCTCTGTTGCCCACGCTAGAGTGCAGTGGTATGATCTCGGCTCACTGCAACCTCTGCCTCCCAGGTTTAAGCAATTCTCCTGCCTCAGCCTCCTGAGTAGCTGGGACTACAGGCGCCCACTACCACACCTAGCTAACTTTTTTATTTTTTTTTTTCACAGAGATGGGGTTTCACTATGTTGGCCAGGCTGGTCTCAAACTCCTGACCTTGTGATCCACCTGCCTCAGCCTCCCAAAGTACTGGGATGACAGGCGTAAGCTACTGCGCCCAGCCAAAGTTACAAAGTTTTTAAACATTGAACAGTTAACATTATATTGGAAGTTTGTGGAAGTTTTTGCAGGTACAATAAAGTAAAATAAAAATTTCAAGTTGGAAAGGAATAGTCACTGTTTCAGATGACATAAAAATATGTGCTTTGAAAAATCATATAGAATACATGGAAAATATATTAGAGCTAATAACTTTCCCACATAATAGCAATGTCCTATTAGAAAACAAAACAGAAAATAGGCTGGGCTCGGTGGCTCATGCCTGTAACCCCAACACTTTGGGAGGCCGAGGTGGGCAAATCACGAGCTCAGGAGATCGAGACCATCCTGGCTAACATGGTGAAACCCATCTCTACTAAAAATAAAAAATAAAAATAAAAAAAAAATTAGCTAGGTATGGTGGCATACACCTGTAGTCCCAGCTATTGAGGAGGCTAAGGCAGGAGTGGCTTGAACCCAGGAGGCGGAGGTTGTAATGAGCCAAGATCACACCATTGTACCCTAGCCTGGGTGACAGAGAGAGATTTTGTCTCACAAAAACAAAAAACCAGAAAATAGATCCCACAAGGTAACAGCACAAATAACTTAAACTATCTAAAAATAAATCTACCTAAGATAAGAATTATGCAGGGCCTATATGAAAAAAACTGACACTACCTTACTTAAAGCTATATTATCAGTTTTAGGTAAATGGAAAAAGGTGTAGAGAAAATATTGGTGAATATTTATGTAATCTTAGAGTTAAAAATGACTTAACACCAAGGATGTAAGTCATAAAAGAAAAACATCTTATAGATTTAGCCCAATTATCAACAAACTAAGAAAATATTATACCTATGACAAAGGGATAAAATCTTTCGTATGTAAGGAGTTCCTGCAAATCAGTAAAAAGAAGTCAAGTGTCTGAATGTAAAGTGGACAACTTGGCCATGCACAGTGGCTCATACCTATAATCCCAGCACTTTGGGAAGCCAAGCAGGAAAAATCCTTGAGGCCGGGAGTTTGAGACCAGCCTGGGCAACATAATGAGAGCTCATTGCTATAAAAAATTAAAAAAAAAAAAAAACCTTAGCACGGCATGACGGTGCTCGCCTTTAGTCCCAGCTACTCGGGAGGCTGAGATGGGAGGATCACTTGAGCACAGGAGTTCAAGGTATAGGGAACTCTGATCACCCCACTGTAGGCACCTGGGTGACAAGAGTGAGATGCTGTCTCTAAAAAATAAATAAAGTGGGCAATTTTATGAAAGAAAAAGAAAATGACCTGAAAAGATATGAAAAAATATTCAAGCTTATTGATAATAAAAGAAATACAAATTAAAATACTGTTTCTTTTTTTAACTTATCAGATTAGCAAGGAAAACATAATCATTGCTGAGTCTATGGTAAAGAAGGAGCGTTTATATGCTTCTCTTGGGGATAAAAGCTGATGTCAAGTATATATAAGCAAAGCATCAAGTTCTAAAAGAAGTATTGGAATTTCTGTTTTGTTTTTTTTGTTTTTTTTTTTGAGACGGAGTTTCGCTCTTGTTACCCAGGCCGGAGTGCAATGGCATGATCTCAGCTCACCGCAACCTCCGCCTCCTGCGTTCAGGCAATTCTCCTGCCTCAGCCTCCCGAGTAGCTGGGATTACAGGCACGCGCCACCGTGCCCAGCTAATTTTTTGTATTTTTAATAGAGACAGGGTTTCACCATGTTGACCAGGATGGTCTTGATCTCTTGACCTCGTGATCCACCCGCCTCGGCCTCCCAAAGTGCTGGGATTACAGGCGTGAGCCACCGCGCCCAGCCCTCTGTTTTGTTTTTTTAAATTTAGCTTCTTTCCAACCTGAGGAATTTCTTTGGTGTAATACTGATACAGCAGATGAAATCAAATCTCAACAATCATAAGGATATTAACAAAAAGCCTGAAACGTTACAACATAAATTACCAATATAAATATCAACGAATATCAAAACATAAAATATTAACTCTCAGAATAATTGACTGAAGTCCCACTCATTCCTCTAATAAAAGCATCACCCATCCCCACCGTCCTGTGACACCGCCTTCTCAGCCTCTTCCAGCTTTCGCTTCTCTTTTTCCGTTCCCTTAAGTTTTAACTGCAATTCTTTCCTTGCTTGTTTCATTGCATTTAGTTCAAGGGTAAGGCTTTGGTTCATATTCTTTAGGTGCACATTTTCTTCTTTTAATGCCTCAAACTTCTCTCTGGTTATTTCTGTATGTCTTTGACGTGTTCTACCAGCTGTATCTGAAAGGGTAAAAAGGGGAAAGTTTTAAAATGTTAATTGATGCTGACAATGTTACATCAAAATCATGTGACTTTTTTCCAAAAAGCACATCAGGCTTGGTGTCGTGTACTTTGGTCCCTGGGAAGGGAATGGCTTGTACAGGAAAGAGTAAATGGCCTTGTGAGGTCACAGCAGGCAGAGAGATACTGAGGGGAGGCCAGAGCTGCAGGAGGCCGTGCCTATTGTGATGTGGCGTGGAAGGTTCATCTTGCAGGGCAAAGCCAGCGGGGCTTTCAGGCAGAAGTGTAAGAAGGAGGCTCTGCTCTCAGGTGACTCCCTCAGGCTAGCAGGGAAGAAGGCAGGTTAGAATGAGGCCCAGCCCAGCAGCCGAGGGGCAGCATTAGAGTGGGGACAGAGAGAAAGGGACACGCGAGAGCAGGACTCAAGGGCTGGTGGCTGGCTGGGTGCGGGCATTGAGAGAGAAGCAGACTCAGGACGACCAGTCAGGCCTGTGTCTGGCAGATGCTTCCCCAGGTAGGAGCGCACCGTGAAGAGCAGGTGGGGATGGAAGACGAGGAGGCAGGCTAGGGTTAGGACACAGGCCTGAAGGCACCAGGAAGAGAAAATAGAGGTCACACAGGACCTTAAAAAGGAACAGCAAGGAAGCGGGGTGGAAAACAGCGCTGTTCCATGGGGAGATGTGCTCTGAAAGGTCACAGGAGGTGAGGCTCCCGTGGCTCCCTGGCCAGCGTGCCTCCCAGGGGAGGTGGAGGTGGAAGGGAGCTTCCACACAGACAAGGGCATGATGGCTGGTGGCTCCGGAGAGCCTGGCCCGACCCCTGACACACATATCCAATCCCTAACATACAAAACGTGAGGTTCAGAAATGGGAATTCCATAGCTATACAGAAACAAGGGAACCCTGAAAAATCCCAGAGAAAACAATGGAGATGAAACTGAAGATGAACGCCACAGCCTGAAATGTGCCGAGAGAGGGCAGCTAGAAAATAGGGGAGGGGTGGCTCCAGGGATATGCCTTGCCCTGGTAGGACTGGAGACACAAAGTGGTCTAGAAAGAGCTGCTGAGGCTGGGCCTGGTGGCTCACACCTGCAATCCCAGCACTTGGGGAAGCTAAGGCAGGAAGATCACTTGAGGCCAGGAGTCAAGACCAGCCTGGGCAACATCGCAAGACCCAATCTCTATGAAACTCAATCAGTAAATAAAATTATATTTAAAAAGAAGCAACTTGAAACAGCTGATGAGCTGTCCGGTTAGACAACCAGAGGCGGAAAAGCAGGGGGTTAACCCACCTGACCCAGGGAGCAACAGCAGAAATGAGTGCCCCTCCTCAGGCAGGACACACAGGCCCTGAGGGCAGAGAGGCAGGGCAGAGCAGGGGGCTGGAGAAAGCCGGAAGAGGGGTTCCCACGAATCCAGGCTGGCCTCACATCCTGACCATCCCCATCAGTCGGTACAGCCTGCCAGCCCGCTGGCCCTCCCTCTCCAGGCAGGGTGCAGTAAACACAGGTAGCATCCCCCTGCCAGCCACAGGGAATCTCAGAGACCCCAAGAGGCAGCAAACAGCAGAGCCAGAGAAGCACCAAAGGCAAGTGGGCAAGGAGAAGGGGCTGCAACACAAACCCCAAGACTGGACGCGCACGGTTACCGCTTTCAGAGACACAGTCGGTATCTCGCAGAAACCATGGAAGTTAACATTCGATTAATACCATAAACTTAAAGCATGGGCCAGACCGCAGGATGCACATCATGAAGAATGAACACCTGGCATAGAAGTTAGAGTCCCAGCAATCGCCCAGAATACAGCACTGAAAATGCTGAGATTGAAAGGGTGCAAATAAAGTGAATCTGACGCGGAGGAGACTTAAAACAGCATTTCCAGAGCAGCGATGCTGATGGCAGTGGCGGCCCATCTAGACCAGCCACCACATAGACTCTAGAGCAGGGAGGTGTGGTCCAAGCCTCTAGCTCTGCGGAGCAGGCAGGAGTCCCACCTTCCCTGGGTGCCGCTGCAGCGCCCAAGCCCAGCTGCAGACCCGAGAATCTCTGTAAGGCCCCCACTAACCCCCACAGGCTCAGAAGTGCCTGCTCCGACTGCCTGGCTTCACCCCACTGTGGGCATCCGCTTCAGAGGCATGGTCAGGGATGCACGCTCCATAGCGCCATCAGGAGCCAGGGACAAGTGGGAGCCCTGCCCCTTCTGAGCTGGCGAGGCAGCAGCTCCCAGGGTGCTACTGCAAGCCATCCTCCCAAGTGCAATACCCAGGTGTCTCTGCAATCTGCACCCTCAGGGGCCTGGGAAGGCTCCCGTGTTCCTGCAGGCTCATGGGTGTTTGCTCCAGCTACCTGGCCTCTCCCTGCTCCCCGTGCCTGCTCTAATCTCGGAACAGGGTTGGGGCCAAGCCTGGGCACTGTCATGGGCTGGCTGGGAGTGCACATGCTCAGGGCAGTGCTAATATGCCAGCACCCTGTCGCCTCAGCCCCCTCCAGACTTTGGGCACCCATGAGCACAGGAGGGGAAGCCAAGCGGGGCTGAGGGTGGCTCTGCACTGGCCTCCGGGTGCCCCTTGGTGTGAGCAGGCTGGGTGCCATGGACCGAGCAGCGGGAGGCAGACAGGCTCCTGGAGGCAGGCAGGTCCCTGGTGAGGCCCCACCTTCAGGTCAGAGAGGGCCTGAAGGCTGGGGACCAGGCTGCCCATCCGTGAAACCGCAGTGGGAATTCGTGGTGCCTTTTCCAGGCCCACCCATGGCCGCCCATGGACCAAATGGTACTCACTTTCTCCCTTCTGAGGCCCATAAAAGCCCCAGGCTTAGCCAGAGCAGAGCAGATGGGATAACCAGCTGCAGAGAAGAGCCACCCTCTCCAGGGCTTCCTCTTTGCTGACAGCTGCAGAGACAATCAGATGACCTGCCTGCAGAGAAGAGTCACCCACTCCAGGGCCTCCTCTCTGCTAGGAGCTAGGTGGACATCAGGACAACCAGCTGCAGAGAAGAGCCACCCACTCCAGGGCCTCCTCTCTGCTGAGAGCTGAACACTTGATGGGACAAGTTGCCTACAGAGAGGAGCTGCCCACTGTGGGTTTCCTCTGAGCCGTCCTAACATTCAGTAAAGCGCCTCATCATCTTGCTCACCCTCCACTTGTCTGCTTACCTTATTCTTCCTGGACGCAAGACAACTCAGGCAAAGGTACACTGGCACCACAGACATTTCTGGCCAGACAAGCAACACCCCAAAGATCTTGTAATGATGTGGGACCTAACAGCAAAAATTATAACCTCCATTTTGGAAGCTACTGAAGCTCCCCAAACTGTTTGGGTCAGGGGGATGTAACCCATATTTGGACCTCTCCCTCCGCCTTCAGCCTCAGGAGCAGAGCCCATAACTGCACCCACCTGACCAGCATTGATCCCAGCACATCCCACAGGTCCACTCCTCCCACCAGGATCCCAGCACATCCCACAGGTCCACCTCCCTTCCCCCAGGATCCCAGCACATCCCACAGGTCCACCTCCCTTCCCCCAGGATCCCAGCACATCCCACAGGTCCACTTCCCTTCCCCCAGGATCCCAGCACATCCCACAGGTCCACCTCCCTTCCCCCAGGATCCCAGCACATCCCACAGGTCCACCTCCCTTCCCCTAGGATCCCAGCACATCCCACAGGTCCACTTCCCTTCCCCCAGGATCCCAGCACATCCCACAGGTCCACTCCTCCCACCAAGATCCCAGCACATCCCACAGGTCCACTCCTCCTACCAGGATCCCAGCACATCCCACAGGTCCACCTCCCTTCCCCCAGGATCCCAGCACATCCCACAGGTCCACTTCCCTTCCCCCAGGATACCAGCACATCCCACAGGTCCACTCCTCCTACCAGGATCCCAGCACATCCCACAGGTCCACCTCCCTTCCCCCAGGATACCAGCACATCCCACAGGTCCACTCCTCCCACCAAGATCCCAGCACATCCCACAGGTCCACCTCCCTTGTCCCAGGATCCCAGCAAATACCACAGGTCCACCTCCCTCCAGGTCCAACTTCCACCCTCCCAGGATCCAAGCACATCCTGCATGGACATACGTCCACTACCTAGTGTTTGGACCCTCTCTTTTGAGACAAGGATGGAAGTTCAACAACTAATACAAGAAAAAGAAAACGTAATCTTTATTTTCAGATAAAATTAATCTGGATATTCTCCAGAACGACAAGCTTTTCAATCATAACATAATTCAAAAGGCAGATACCTGGGGAGGGTGGCGGTTTCTCACGTAATGGAGGTTTTTCATCCTAGGAAAGAAAGAACATAAGAGGAGTAAGTGCAGAGCATTAGTGTTTTACAAAGCAGACACAGGCAGTTAGGTCATTAGACAGCAGGTATAGAAGCATGCTTTATTTCCTTCATTTTGACGCTTGTTCTTAGTTTGTTTTAGCTTTCAAAACTTTAATATCTTTGTCCTATCCTACAGAAATAAAAAAAGAAAAAAAACTTTAATATCTGCTATTTCTTTTTTCCTTTAAGACAGGGTCTTGCTCTGTCACCCAGGCTGGGGCGCAGCAGTGTCATCACAGCTCACTATAGCCTCCAGCTCCTGGGCTCATGCAATCCTCCCACCTCAGCCTCCCAAGTAGCTAGGATTACACGTGGGCCATCATGCCTAATTTTTTTTTTTTTAGCTTTTTTTTTTTGGTAGAGATGGGGTCTCATTTATGTTGTCCAGGCTGGCCTTGAGCTCCTGGGCTCAAGGGATCCTCCTACCTTGAACTCCCAACATGCTGGGATTATACCATTTCTTATACCTGAATTGTAGACCTTAAATGTCTTCTCCTCTGGGGGGCTCTCTCAGGCTATAAGGGAAGGCCCGCCTGCGCTTTCTTCCTGCATTTCTGCACTGAGTTCAGTGACTGCCTTTACAGGTAGATCCCATGAGTGGCAGGCTGTGGGCTCACATTTAAAAGCATGTGCTAGGTAGGGCTGCAAGTGGTATGTGGAGATGCCCACAGCAAACTCCAGCCAGGCCTCTTCTCACTGGGATGGGCAAAAAGGATCCCATCAATGGCGGGAAAGCACATTTGCAAAATGCTGAGAAAGGAACATTAATAAGATATTGCTTCTCAACCCCAAACCTAGAGGAAAGGGAAGGCTGGGAACTTCTGTTAATTTTTCTTTACACATTGGTGTGATATTAAGTTTCTGATTTCTGCTGACAAAGCAGACAAGGTTATAAATTAACTCTCCTGAGAAATGTTTAATTTTTAAGTTCCCATGACATCGCACAATGAGAAACTTAAGTTACAACTATTTCCATGTTTGCAAATTAGTTATTAAAATTCTCAGGCCAGGCCGGGCGCAGTGGCGCACACCTGTAATCCCAGCACTTTAGGAGGCTGAGGCAGATGGGATCACCTGAGGTCAGGAGTGCGAGACCAGCCTGGCCAACATGGTGAAATCCCATCTCCATTAAAAACACAAAAGTTAGCCTGGCGTGGTGGTGCATGCCTGTGGTCCCAGCTACTCGGGAGGCTAAGGCAGAGGAATCGCCTGAATCCAGGAGGCAGAGGTTGCAGTGAGCCGAGATTGCGCCACTGGACTCTAGCCTGGGAAACAGAGCAAGACTCTCTCTCAGAAAAAAAAAAAATATATCAGGCCAGCCATGTCACATCATGCCTGCAATCCCAGTGCTTTGGGAAGCCAAGACAGGAAGATCGCTTGAGCCCAGGAGCTTGAGACCATCCTGGGCAACACAACAAGACCCCATCTCTAAAAAAATGTTTTTTAATTAGCCAGGAGTGGTGGCATCTGCCTGTAGTCTCAGCTACTCAGGAGACTGAGGCAAAAGGATCACTTGAGCTCAGGAGATTGAGGCTGCAGTGAGCTATGATCACACTACTGCACTCCAGCCCAGGTGACAGAGGGAGATCCTGTCTCACAAAACAACTTTTAAAAAAGACAAAATTATCTATTTGTTCTACATTCATTCTAATTATAAAGTATTTTTTTTTTTTTTTGAGACAGAGTCTTGCTCTGTTGCCAGGCTGGAGTGCAGCTGGTGCAATCTCAGCTCACTGCAATCTCCGCCTCCTGGGTTCAAGTGATTCTTCCGCCTTAGCCTCCCGAGTAGCTGGGACCACAGCCGCGTGCCACCACGCCCGGCTAATTTTTGTGTTTTTAATGGACATGGGATTTCACCATGTTGGCCAGGATGGTCTCGATCTTTTGACCTCATGATCCACCCACCTCTTTCTAATCCTTTTTTACTTTCATCATTAAACTATGGAAAATATTAATTTCCTCATGTTTTAAAAGTATTTAAGGCTGTGCACAGTGGCTCATGCCTGTAATCCCAGCACTTTGGGAGGTCGAGGTGGGTGGATCACTTGAGCTCAGGAGTTTAAGACCAGCCTAGGCAACATGGTGAAACCCCATCTTTACCAAAAATACAAAAAATTAGCTAGGTGCGGTGATGTGTATCTGTGATCCCAGCTATCCGGGAGGCTGAGGTAGGAGGATTGCTTGAGCCTGGGAGATGGAGGCTGGAGTGAGTTGAGATTGTGCTACTGCACTCCATCCTGGGTGGCACAGTGAGACCCCCTTCTCAAAAAAAAAAAAAAAAAAACATTTAAAAGGAATATTCAATAGGAAATAACTCTTAAAGGAAGATTTGTTTTCCCCCACAAAACACCAAAGTTGTTGAAAAATTATGATGAAAACTCTATTGAGAAAATCAGTTTTTTTAAAAAAAAGATCTTACCTTTAAATTCAGAACAGAGTGTTTATCATCTGATTAAAAAAAGAGAGAGAGGGAAACTTTTAAAGTAGATAATAAAATGTGACCACTCAGAAAAGTACAGTCACAGAAACTCACCTTCCACAGAGGAGCTCAATGAGGCCTGGGACAGGGATAAAATTCACAGGGTCACAAGGCAAGTGGGTCCCAGGGCCAGGTGAGGGCCTGACTCTAAATTGTCATCTCTCTCCCAGACCCATTTCTGAGCACCATCTGTGCTCATGTGACTGCAGAACCAAGGCCAAACTCATCAGTGGCTGCAAGCCTTTCCCGTGCCAGGCTCCTCCTCTCCTTCCGACACTTCTCCCCGCCACTCTCCCCATGTCTTGCCCACCCTTCCCCAGACAGGCCAATGCCAGACTCCTATCTGCCCACCCTCCCCATGTGCAGCATCCAACCTGGTCAGAAAAATAGTTGTTCCTTGAAGCAAACTATCTCAGTGATAGAGGAAAACAAATCCCGCCCTGTTACTCATCTTCCACACATCTGCAATCCAGGTACCCTAGGAAGCAGGTGATCTTACACCCTAGTTTGCCTGTACACACTCATGTTGTGAAAAGCTGAACACAGAGTTGCTTTTTTTTTTTTTTCTTGAGATGGAGATTCACTCTGTCCCTCAGGTGGAGTGCAGTGGCACGATCTTGGCTCACTACAACCTCCGCCTCCCAGGTTCAAACGATTCTCCTGCCTCAGCCTCCCAGTAGTTGGGATTACAGGCGTGCACCACAACGCCTGGCAAATTTTTTAATTTTTATTAGAATCAGGGTTTCTCCAAATTGGCCAGGCTGGTCTCGAACTCCTGACCTCAGATGATCCACCTGCCTCGGCCTCCCAAAGTGTAGGGATTACAGGCATGAGCCACTGTGACCAGCCCTGAGTTGCTTTTAACTTTCTACTTTTAATTTGCAGAGCAGAAATAACTGGCTGAAAATAAACTAGAAACATGCAAAAAAACAGGGGAAAAAACCCTACAGAATTCAGACAACAGAAGAAAATGCTAGAGATACACACAAAATTCTAAATCTACTTCCTGGTTGGGTGTGGCAGCTCATCCCTGTAATCCTAGTACCTTGGGAGGCCAAGGTGGGTGGATCACTTGAGGTCAGGAGTTTGAGACTAGCCTGGCCAACGCTGTAAAACCCCATCTCTACTGAAAACACAAAAAAAGCCAGGTGTGGTGGCACTCGCCTGTAATCCCAGCTACTTGGGAGGATGAGGCAGGAGAATCGCTTGCGCTTGGGAGGCAGAGGTTGCAGTGAGCCAACACTGTGCCACGACACTCCAGCCTAAGCAACAGAGCAAGACACGATCTCAAAAAAAAAAAATCTACTTCCTGATGTATTGAAAATACCAATACTTGAACAACTCATCACTGAAGAGCTCATTTTTGGCCAAAGTCATCTTGATCAACTGTTTTTAACCAAACTGCTTCCAGTCAAATGTTCACGGGCAGCCCAGACTACTCTCCTGCGTTGGACACCAGGTGAAATGCTGCCTTGCCCTTATGAGTTCAGCCTGATGAGCCCTCCACCCCCTGCCACCTTCCCTAATTGGCAGACAACCACCTCTTCTGCCCACTTTAGCACCCCAGACTACAGTTTGCAATCTGCACCTACTCCTCTGCAGTTGGGATGAAAGAGGAAAGGCCTATGGCTCTGTCATCTCTGGCACACGGCAGGTGCTTAACAAATTTCCAGTGAGCAAATGTTTAAAGTGATACAACAAAAAAAAATTCTATTCTTAAGAACACTTTTACAATAGTCTTGATTTGGTATCCCATAATGCTACCTCAGACCTGACTGCTTTCATATTTAATGGAGTTTCCTATGTCTCCCTTAAATTCCTCACAAAATAAATCTTGGGGAGCAGGGGGCTACATAAAATAGAATGGCAAAATGTTGACAGTTGGCTGGGCACATTGGCACATGCCTATAAACCCAAACACTTTGGGAGGCTGAGGTAGGCAGATGGGTTGAGCCCAGGAGTTTGAGCCCAGCCTGGGCAACAAAGCAAGACCCCATCTCTACTAAAAATACAAAAATTAGCCAGGCGTGGTGGAGCACACCTGCAGTCCCAGCTACCTGGGAGGCTGAGGCAGGAGGCAGGAGGCAGGAGAATCACTTGAGCCTGGGAGGCTGAGGCTGCAGTGAGCCGAGATCACACCAGCACACTTTCAAGCCTGGATGATGGAGAATGACCCTGCCCCACCCCAGAAAAAATGTAGACAGCTATAGAAGCAGGGAGATACATAGGTTGGGAGTTCATTTTACTAGTCTCTCTACTTTTGTGCACGTTAAAAATGATCACAATATAAAGTTTTTTTTTTTTTTTTTTTTTTTTTTGAGACGGAGTTTCGCTCTTGATACCCAGGCTGGAGTGCAATGGCGCGATCTCGGCTCACTGCAACTTCCGCCTCCTGGGTTCAGGCAATTCTCCTGCCTCAGCCTCCTGAGTAGCTGGGATTACAGGCACGCGCCACCGTGCCCAGCTAATTTTTTTGTATTAGTAGAGACAGGGTTTCACCATGTTGACCAGGATGGTCTCGATCTCTTGACCTCGTGATCCACCCGCCTCGGCCTCCCAAAGTGCTGGGATTACAGGCTTGAGCCACCGCGCCCGGCCACAATATAAAGTTTTTGAAGGGCGATTCATGTATTTTCCAAAGGAAATCATGCTATTTCATCTTAGTCATCAACTTTTCGAAAAAGAGTCCTGTCACTCAGGCTGGAGTGCAGTGGTGGAATTTGAGTTTGGGGTTTAGGGTTTTTCAGAACTATGCAGGGGCTTTTAATGCCCATCACAAAGCAGACATCACTGCAGGAGCTGCAATCCCTCCCAACCACCACCTGTGTGCCAAGTGCATATTCCCAAGTGTGCAAGTGGCCACTGCCTCTCATCTCCAAATCCACCTTCCCGGCCAGTTCATGTTACTGCAACAGTTCCACCCAGCCAGCTGGCACCATGCAGGCTTCCTCTGCAGGGTGCTGGAGAGAAGCTCAAGGAGCTGGGGCTTTACTTTCTGATTCCAGCTTCCTCCGACTCTTCCTTCCTTGCATTAATTTCTTTTCTTAATTTCTATTTTTTAGAGTCTGAGGGTCTCACTATATTACCCAGGCTGGATTCAAACTCCTGGGCTCAAGTAACTTATCTTCCCATCTTGGCCTCCCAAGTAGCTGGGATTAAAAGTGGGATTACGTGCCCAGATCCTTTCTTTCTCTTTCCTTTTAATTTTTTTTTTGGGGGCGGGCAGCAACATGCAGTATCTCCCATAGTGGCTTCTCCTGGCCCCCTATCCCAGTGAATTTCATTAGGGCTGCACCGCAGCAAACTTCTCAGCCACCTGGCAGGCCACAGTTACATCCTCTCAAGGAAGGTGTGGCTCTTGGTTCTGGGCGAGGTTCCTCCAGAGCTGCTTCCTCCTGAAGGCTGACTTTGTGTCAGCCCTAGGGACAGCATCTGCTCCCTTGAGCTGTTACTCCTGAATTCTTGAATATTCTCCTTTACTGATTAGTAGGCAATCCCGTTATTACTATCTTTCTTTTTTTTAGAGACAGGGTCTTACTCTGTCGCCTAGGCTGGAGTGCAGCGGCACTATCACAGCTCACTGCAGCCTTGACCTCCTTCCTGGGCTCAAGTGATCCTCCCATCTCAGTCTCCTGCACAGCTGGGACTACAGATGTGAGCCACCATGCCCAGCTCCCAAACCTGTTATAATTAATAGTTCTTTATAGTACACTTTCCCTTTTCAAGTCACTGTGTGTGTTCTGACTCCTGACTGGACCTTGACTGATGTATGCTCCATCAGGCCACGCAGTGCAGATGTTAGACAAGGGGGGAGAGAACCAAATCTGGGGACACAGGAAGACATTTGGCATGTGTTGTGAGATGAAAGGTAACAAAACAGTGTGTACTTTAAATACATACACTCTAAATTGTTAAAAGTCATTATCTACGGGAGCACAATTAAGTAGGTCTAGCTTTATGATGTGGTCTGGCTGTGTCCCCACCCACATCTCATCTTGAAATGTAGCTCCATAATTTCCACATATTGTGGGAGGGATCTGGTGGGAGATAACTGAATCATGGGGGTGCTTTCCCCCATACTGTTCTTATGGTAGCGAATAAGTCTCACAAGATCTGATGGTTTTATAAGGGAAACCCCTTTCTTTTGGTCCTCATGCTCTCTTGTCTGCCGCCATGAAAGACGTCTTTCACCTTCTGCCATGATTGTGAGGCCTCCCCAGCCACGAGGAACTGCGAGTCCATTAAACCTCTTTTTCTTTCTAAGTCTTGGGTATATCTTTATCAGCAGCTTGACAACAGACTAATGCACTTTATATATTTATGTATTTTTTTTTTTACAATGAGATAGTATTACTTTTGTAATTTAAAAAGAGATGCACTTTTTACATAACTCTACTATTTAAAAATTATGCCAACTGACCAACAGGTGTTTTCTGGCCCCGGGATTCTGAGGCTGGCATTCTGTTTTCCTTGAGAAATGATTTACATAAATATTTCCCTGAGCCCGAGCAACTCTGGAGCTGCTGATAAAGCAGTTGTTGGTTGTCCACTTGATGCCTGGCTCTCATCACTTCTAAAATGTGGAAACTGAAAACGTTTCCCTACCTTTTGCTGTAACATGTTGAGTTCTCTCATAGTGATAAATCAAATGATACAAGTCCACGCACTCATTCACCCAACAGACTTTTCCTGATGGGCCACTGTGGGCCAGGTCTTTCCCCAAGCACTGGGACTAGGGAGACCCTATGTCTATTGCTTAAGCCCAGGAGTTCAAGACCAGCCTGGCTAACACAGCAAAAAAAAAAAAAAAAAAAAAAAGCCCAGTACCTTGTACTTTAAAAACAACCTAATATCCAGGAGCAATCGACTGTGGAATAACTCGTTTTCTTTTCTTTTTGAGATGGGGTTTCACTCTGTCACTAAGGCTGGAGTACAATGGCACGATCTCAGCTCACTGCAGCCTCTGCCTCAAGGACTCAAGCAATCTTCCCACCTCAGCCTCCCGAGTACCTAGGACCACAGGCACATGAAACCATGTCTGGCTACTTTTTGTATTCTGGTAGAGATGGGATGTCCATTTTTTGTAGAGACGGAGTCTCACTATGTTGCCCAAGCTAGCCCCAAACCCCTAACTAAACTCAAGAGATCGACCTGCCTTGGATTCCCAAAGTGCTGGGATTATAGGTGTGAACCACCACACCCAGCCTTGTTTTCTTGAGACAAGGTCTCATTCTATCACCCAGGCTGGAGTGCAATGGTGCAATCACAGCTCCATTCTGGGTTTAAGTGATCCTCCCACCTAACCCTCCTAAGTAGCTGGGACTACAGGTGTGCACCACCTTGCCTGGCTAATGTTTATATTTTTACTCTTTGTTAAGACAAGGTCTCCCTGTGTTGCCCAGGCTACTTTCTTTTTTTTTGAGACAGAGTCTTGCTCTGTCATCAGATGCCAGGCTGGAGTGCAGTGGTGCAATCTCAGCTCACTGCAACCTCCGCCTCCCAGGTTCAAGCAATTCTCCTGCCTCAGCCTCCCGAGTAGCTGGGACCACAGGCGTGCACCACCACACCCAGCTAATTTTTGTATTTTTTAGTAGAGACGGGGTTTCACCATGGTCTCAATCTCTTGACCTCGTGATCCACCCGCCTCAGCCTCCCAAAGTGCTGGGATTATGGGCATGAGCCCCATGCCTGTATCCTCATTTTCAATAAAAAATAAATTTCAAATATATTCCTAGTTAAAATCAGAGAGCTAAAGCGTGAAGGGGCAATGGGTATGTTTTTCTAAAAATAAGCAATATTCATTAGGGAAAAATGTTCTTATATTTTATAAAAATTGTGGCTTTTTCTTTTTTTACCTTTTTGTTGTGTCAGCTGTGGTGCAGGAGGTAAGCCTGGAAACCCATCTTGATCAGAAATACTTTCATCATCTTCACTGTCCACCCCATGTAACAATGGCACCTTTTTGTTATAAAAGACAAAGGACCAAAGAAGTGAGAAAGGTAACCTATATATATAGCATGTCTCCTAACAAGTTCCAACATCTTCTTTCACACCTTCCCCACTGGGAGTTCCCTCCATGGGCACTTCAGCTGCTTTCCTTAGTGACACACAAAAGGACTACATCAGGTGGGGCTGGATGACATTTCCAAGCCCTCAGGAAAAGCTTAGGGGCAAAGGCAACACCGTTCAAGTTATGCTAAGGCCACTGAGAACTCCACATACCAGCCATGTTGCCAGGACAGCTTCTCTTCCTCATCCCTGCCAGGGACCACCCGATACCATTCCACCCTGGTACTGACACCATGTTACTAGTTTCCCCCATCCCTTTTTTTTGAGATAAGCTGGAGCGCAGTGGTGTGATCACAGCTCACTGAAGCCTTGACTTCCCAGGTGCAAACAATCCTCCCACCTCAGCCTCCAGAGTAGCTGGGACCACAGGCGTGCAACACCACAGCCAGCTAATTTATTTTTATTTTTTTGTAGAGACAAGGTCTCCTTATGTTGCCCAGGTTGGTCTCAAATTCCTGGGCCCATGCGATCCTCCTGCCTCAGCCTCCCAAAGTGCTGGGATTACAGGCATGAGCATAGCACCTGGCCCATGTTAGTAATTTTTATGTGGGACAAGAACTGCTGACCTATCCTGGGAGGACTCTCATCAAAGCCTGCAATGTTCACCAATTATGTAAGTCCACTGTAAACTTCATTTACTGATGAACTCCCCTCTACTGTCTGAGAGTAGCTCAAATATAGGTAACCATTCATGTTAGCTATATAGGAGCAACTGACATTTTGTTTCATCCCAACACGGCAGGGCCACAGAGTTGTCCTTTAGAAAGGCCCATGGGCCAGGAATAGGACTTGCTGCTGATGAGGAGGAGACATTTCCATTGGCAGGAACCTGGGGGTACAGACAGGGGTTGCCTAAGAGGAAGAAAAAGAACAGTGAAGCAGGTCTTTTTTTTTTTTTAACACATGGTCTCACTCTGTCATCCAGGCTGGAGTGCAATGACACAATCGTGGCTCACAGTAGCCTCTACCGCCTGGGCTCAACCAATCCTCCACCTCAGCCTCCCAAGTAGCTAGGACCACCACGTCCGGTTAATTTTTAAATTTTTTGTAGAGATAGGGTCTTGCTATGTTGAACAGGCTGGTCTTAAACTTCTGGCCTCATACAATCCTCCTGCCTCGGCCTCCCAAAGGGCTGGGATTACAGGCATGAGCCACCACGCACAGCTAACCTTGAGCTTTTTTATCTCCCAGGAACAAACTGCCTGTTCAATCTGTCAAAAATATATCAAGTGACTTACTATTCTCAAGGAAATATGAAATGGATAAAGATGACTTAAAAAGCATCAGGAAGATGCCCAATATGGACGACTGTTTGACAGTATCTACTGTCAACCTAAAGCTGACGGTACATATGCCCTATGACCATACACATACCATTCCTCAGTATACACCCACCAGAAATACACAAATATGTATATCAAGGGACACATCCCCAAATGTCCACAGCAGCACTATTCCTAAGAGCCCCAAACTGGAAACAAGCAAGTCTCTGTCATCAGTAAAACAAATAACTGAGTAGCACAGTTGTACAATAAAATATACAGAAATGAGAATGAACCAGCCCCTGCTGCATACAGTAACTGAAGACTCCAAAACTCCAAACAGTGCAGACTGTTCAATTAAATTCATGTAAATTTTCAGAACAGGCAAAGCCAATCTCAGGTTATTTTTAAAGATAAAAGCTAATCTTGGCAATGGTTAACTCTGTGGGAAATAGTGACTAAGAAGAAGGGGGATTTCTAGGGTACAAGTAATTTTTTTCTTAATCTGAGTGGCGGCTAGTTTTTGAAAATTTATTGAAATGTACAGTTATGATTTATTCACCTCTTGTGCATATTTTATATATCAATAAATAAGTCTACTAAAAACATACCTTTGTAAAGAATTTGTGATGCTTTCTATAAATATACTTTAAAAGGCTTGGCCGGACGCAATGGCTCACACGCCAGTAATCTCAACACTTTGGGAGGATCACCTGAGGTCAGAAGTTTGAGACCAGCCTGACAACATGGTGAAACCCCATCTCTACTAAAAATACAAAAATTTGCTGAGCGTGGTGGTGGGTGCCTGTAGTTCCAGCTACTTGGGAGGTGAGGCAGGAGAATCACTTGAACCCAGAGGCGGAGGTTGCAGTGAACCAAGATTGCACCACTGCACTCCAGCCTGGGTGACAGAGCGAGACTCTGTCTCAAAACAAACAAACAAAACTATAATACAACAGTACTACAGTTGTTTACTTAAACTTGTAGTAAAAGAATAAAAACACAAACTTCCAGCATGCACTCCAAATCCAAGAAAAGATGGGTTTCCAAGTGGGGTTGGGAGAAAAGGTAACAACAACCCTAGTAGTAACACTGTATTATTTATTATTTTCTACTTTTCACATTTAAAAATTTTCCTACTACACATGGCTCCTAGAGCCACCCTAACAGACTTGCCTTAAAAAAACCAAAATATTTGTCCTTCTAACAAGGAAAGAGTCTCTGTAGGTCACTGTATCGCTTTCTTCCAAGGGAAATATGGTAGCAAGCTTTCCTTCTAGAAAAGTGGAGTGATATAACTCTATCTGTAGCATTGGTGCAAAATAACCAGCTGGCAAGTGTACAGGTAGGAGCACTGGGCCTGACTCTGAGCCCAGGAGAGCCCGGCAGCAGCACCTCCCTTCTTGGGGCTCTGGGCAGTGTCTGCCTATTCCAGAGCTCCTTGCTATGGGAAACCTAATTCTACATGTGAAAGTCTGTATATGCTGGAAAATGATGGTGAGTTCACGAAACAACCACATAAGGATCCCTCAAAATAAGCTCCCTAAGACCATTTAAAATGTATTTTAGGGCCAGGTGTGTTGGCTCATGCCTGTAATCGCAACACTTTGGGAGGCCGAGGCAAGAGGACTGCTTAAGCCCAGGAGTTTAAGACCGGTCTGGCTAACATAGCAAGACCCTGTCCCTTTAGAGAGAGAAAAAAAAAGCCAGGTACGGTACCACGTGCCTGTAGCCCCAGGTACTCAGGAGGCTGAGGTGGGAGAATTGCTTGAGCCCAGAAGGAGGTGGTTATAGTGAGCTATGATCGTGCCTTTGCACTCCAGCCTGGAGGCAGTGAGACCCCATCTCGATTTTTTTTTAAAAAGTGTTTTAATGTAGTAGAGGCTAATCAATATATATATAATCAATAATGGTGTAGCTTAATGCTACCAGTCTATATGTATAGACACTATAAATAACACATTATAATGATGGTGAAAAAAGAAAAGGGGCTGGGTACGGTGGCTCACGCCTGTAATCCCGGTGCTTCAAAAGGCTGAGGCAGGTGGGTCGCTTGAGGTCAGGAGTTCAAGACCAGCCTGGGCAACATGGGGAAACCTTGTCACTACAAAAAATACAAAAACTAGCCAGGCATGGTGGTGCATGTCTACAGTCCCAGCTACTTGGGAGGCTGAGGTGGGAGGATCACTTGAGTCCAGGAGGTTGAGGCTGCAGTGAGCCAAAATTGTGCCACTGCACTCTAGCCTGGGGGACTGAGTAAGACCCTGTCTCAAAAAAAATAAATAAAGATAAAGGAAAAAGAGAAATGGTGCTCTATATTGCCATTAAAGAAATGTCATCATCTAGTTTCCAAAACCCTGGGAGCAGTTTAAAAATCGGGGTTTGCAGAGCAGCTGGCAGTGGAGAAGTGGGTCTCCCTGAATCGCTCTGTGTGTGGTTCCCTGATGTGTGACAGGGCAATGAAGGGAATTCCTCACCGAGTCAGCTAAGTTCAATGCACATAGGAGTTAGAAACAGAGGCGCGCACAGGTATGTCAGCTCCCACTGAGAGACGCATGGCGATATTCCCCATCAGGCACAAATTGAAAGAAAGGATGTAGTGTGCGAAATGATACCAAAAAGTGACAGGAAATTTAGCTTCCAAGGTGGAAGAAAAGAGCAAGATTGCTAAGCTTTGAATGGAAGTCCACATTAAGAATGTAAAGATGTTCATCTTCATTATTGCAGGATAAAGAAGTTTATGTTTTAATCTGACAAGAGAGAAATGAGGCCGAACACGTTTAAAAAATAAGCCCCAAAGCAAATGCTATCAAATGTGAAATAGCGAGAAGAAATCCTTAGCAATGCACTAATTTACCAAAACTTAACGTCAGGGTGAGGGTCAAGAAGAAAGCTGGGAACATGGAAAACACCTGATTTTTGTGTGGCACAGCATACACGTCATCACCGTGGCCTCCTTCATCCTTCTGGGCACTGACATACCCCAACTCCTTGCAGCTGGATGACAGCTGAGTTTCAGTGTCCTCTTCTTCCCCATAGTCCAGCGTTTCAAAGGATGGCAAAGAAGATCTTCTTACCATCTCATTCTGCCAATTTGGTCTGTATTAGAACATTCACAAAGAAAACAAAGAAAAAACCACTTAACACGTGACACTGATAGATATACACGTATTAAACGCACTGCCTCCAAGTCCTTACCATAAATGTGTGATAGTACAAAGTACACAGAAGCTAAAATATGACATTTTCCACCATACATCCCTTTGTACACTCAGCATACCCTTCTAGTTTCTGTTTTTAGAGTTACTGCATACATATACAATTTGCCTTGTTATAAATAAGAAGTTTTTCTTTTTTGAAATAGGGTCTCACTCTGTCTCCCAGGCTGCAGTGCAGTGGTGCAATCACAGTTCACTGCATCCTCAACCTCCCTGGGCTCAGGTGATCCTCCTACCTCAGCCTCCCAAGTAGCTGGAACTAACCATGCCAAGCTAATTTTTGTATTTTTTGTAGAGACAGGGTTTCACCATGTTGTCCAGGCTGGTCTCAAACTCCTTGGCTCAAGTGATCTGCCCACCTCAGCCTCCTAAAGTGCTAGGATTACAGGCATGAGCCACTGGGCCCAGCCTGTTATTATTATTATTATTTGAGATGGAGTCTCACTCTCATCCAGGCTGGAGTGCAGTGGCGCAATCTTGGCCCACTGCAACCTCCACCTCCCAGGTTCAAGCGATTCTCCTGCCTCAGCCTCCTGAATAGCTGAGATTACAGGTGCATGTGACCACGCCTGGCTAATTTTTAAATTTTTAGTAGAGATGGGATTTCACCATGTTGACCAGGCTGGTCTTGAACTCCTGACCTCAGGTAATCTGCCCGCCTTGAGCTGTTTCTAGATGATTCCTGTACATCCTAAGCTCTCCCCTCAACCCTCTCTTCCTTAGGAGGAAATCTTCCTTACCCCCAGCCCTGTGTCAGCTCAAACACAGGACAAGCAATAAAGGAGAAGATGATGAAGGAAAAGGCTTAACCACAACTGCCAAGAAGGTCAAATTAGTGTGAATGTCCAGAGATACATGAAGAGGTGAGGAGGGTCCACTTTCACTGTTCAGATTGCTGCACGAAGAAATTTACAAAGGGCTGGAAGCAACGCTGAATTCATTAGCTCTGTGCCGCTGTGAAAATGGCCAGGACCCATACAAGTCAAATCTAGAACAGACCCCAGAGCAATTAGGTTGCTGGACAGTGTCCATTGGACATTGGTGATAAAAATCCAGCAACTAAGACTAGTCATAAATACGTATATGAGCACCCATGCACCCACACAGGTATATATGCATACACATGTACATATGCACACACACATGTAGGGACCAGGCTGAGCTGCCCCTCTTCCACCCTGAGAGGAAGCAGAGCCGGCGATCTGGTCCCCACCGAGGCCTTAGCTCTGAGGTGGTGGCGTAGGGCTCGATGAAGCTGTCCTGTTCAACACTGCTCACGTCACTCTCAGACCGGGATCTCCGGCGAGGCTGAGGAATGGCAACCGTCCGCCCAGTCAATGTTGTCGCCAGAATGGCTGCTGCCAGAGCAGATCTGCAGACAAAAACATCCCACAGAGATGGTGAGACACGAACACTCCAGGTGAAGGCTGAACAAGATACACGCAGGCTTACCTTCTGCTGGACAGCGTCGACTGAGCACTTACTCTGCACCCATTGTTTACCGCGGGCCGTCAGACAATCTCATTCGATTCTCATGCAACTGTATGACTACATATTATTGCCATCCCATTTTCCACAGAAATTGAATGACCTGTAAAGATTTCCTAGCCAAAAGGAGGTAGAACCGGGCCTCTTATCAAGGCAGAGCCAAAAGCCTACATTCAAGTAGTTTTTTATTAGAACGGAAGATCAGAATGGGAAAAAAAAAAAGAGATCTAGAAAGACAGAAAAGATTTAAAAGGGACTTTAAAAATGCTTGCAAATTACTCAGGAATATTTTACAGGTAAGTTAGAGTCAACAGATTTAGCTGTGCCTAAAAAAGTAAAACAAAAGCCCCTGTCCCAGCTCACTGCCTAGGAAAATGTCCACGTCACAGCACAGGGAGGAGGAACAGGGGGAGCCAGGTAGACTCCCTGAGCTGTAGAGATGGAGCTGAGAGTCAGGGACACCAAGGCAGAGAAACCTGCGGGAGAGAGTGCAGAGAGGGGAGGACTGCGGAGAGAACCGGGAGATCTGCAGGAGGTCACCCAGTTTCAGTGGAATACTGCACAGCACACAAGTGTGAGGAAATCACCCGACAGTGGAGGAGGAACCAACCACCAGGATCAGAGGAGCAGTGCCAGGTGCTTACACACAGCCAGGGACAGCAGCTGCTCCCACCGGGCAGACTGGAGAAACCTATCATTCACGAGACGCTGGGTGCAGCACTCAGAAAGGTCTGGCCCCGGTGCTGGGGAATAATTAGACCTGGCTGCGCACCGCTCCACGCCCCACCTAACAAATCGTAAAAGAAAGACCTGAAAGATCTAACTGTTTCCAAGCAATTGAACTGCATCCCGGAACAAAGGTCAAGACATTTTTAGGAATACAAAACTATCCAGCACTCAAGGTAAAATTCACAACAAGATCTTGTATCCACTTAGATAAGCAGGTAGGCAAAGAGATAGCAAACCATCATCTAAAATGAAGGCAACCATCAACTGAAACCCAGTAAGAACTGAACACGTATGTAGAACTGGCAGAAAAGTGCATTCAGATAGTTATTACAGCTGTATTTCTTATATTCAAAAAGCCAAGTAAGACATGGACGATTGTAAAAAATCCCAACTTCATGAGATAAAAATGACAGTATCAGAGACAGAAAGTATCCTGGATGCGATTAACAGATTATATATTGCAGAAGATCAGTAAAATTAAAGGCAAAGGCAACAGAAAATTACCAAAATAAAATGGAGATGGAAAAAAAAAGTTTTTAAGAGGATCAATGAGATATGGGATTAAAAAAAACACTGTTTTTATATTTTGGGTTTGAGGGGGTGGGGATTGAGATGATCTCACTCTGTTGCCCAGGCTGGAGTGCAGTGGCGCGGTCACAGCTCAGCATAGCCTCAATCTCCTGGGCTCAAGTGATCCTCCTCCCTCAGTCTCTCGAATAGCTGGGACTATAGGCACACATCACCACATCTGGCTAATTTTTATATTTTTTGTAGAAATGGGGTCTCGCTATGTTCTCCAGGCTGGTCTGGAACTCCTGGGCTCAAGTAATCCTCCTGCCTCAGGCTCCCAAAGTGTTAGGTTTACAGGCATAAGCCACCACGCCTGGCTGCTGTTTTGTTTTAAATCACTACATTTTGGTGTAATTGTTACACAGCAATAAATAACTAATAGCCTCATCATCAAATGGTGCTGGAAAAATCAAATCTCCGTATGCCAAAAAAAACCCATTGCAATCTCCAAGTGTTGAAGGAAGGAAGTGATTGGATTATGGGGGTGGTTTCTCCCATCCTGTTCTTGTGATAGTGGGTGAATTCTCACAAGAGCTGATGGTTTTATAAATGGTAGTTTCTCCTCAGCTCTCACACAGTCACTCTCTCTCACCTGCCACCATGTAAGACGTGCCTGCTTCCCTTCCGCCATGATTGTAAGTTTCCTGAGGGCTCCCCAGCCATGCAGAACTGTGAGTCAATTAAATCTCCTTTGCTTATAAATTACCCTGTCTCAGGTAGTATCTTTATAGCAGTGTGAGAAAGGACTAATACACATATCATTTACAAAAATTAACTGTAAACAGATTAGAGACCTAAATGTACAGCCTAAAACCATAACACTTCTAGAAGAAAATATAAGAGAAAACCTTTGTGACCTTAGGTTACATAAAGATTTCTTCAACATGAGATATTGAAAGCATGATCCATAAAAGAAAAAATTGTAAGCTGGACTTCATAAAAATCAAGAACTTCTGCTGTTTGAAAGGCACTGTTTCAAACAGTGAGAGACAAGCCACAGATACAGAGAAATGATAGCAAATCACATATTTGGTAAAGAACTTGTATTCATACTATGTAACAAATCCTCAGAATGCAATCATGGAAAACAAAAAAGGCTGGGACTGTGATATCTCCAGGAAGCCCCCAGTCTTCACCCAAGTCTCTGCTTACATCTCCTGGATGAAAAATGTCATTGTCTCCAACTGAACATGTTCCTGTGTCCAACGGCCTTCCCAAGATCGTTCTTAGATCTGCAACAGGACTTGTGATCAACAAGGAATGCCCAAATTTGTAAATGGGCAAAGGATGTGAACAGATGCTTCACTGAAAAAAACATGCAAAGCTGACAAACACATGAAAAGATACTCAATACCATTAGCTATTAGAGAAATGCAAAATAAGGCCAGGTGTGGTGTCTCACGCCTGTAATCCCAGCAATTTGGAAGGCTGAGGCAGGTGGATCACTTAAGGTCAGAAGTTCGAGACCATCCTGGCCAGCATGGTGAAACCCCATTTCTAAAAATACAAAAAATAGCCGAGTATGGTGGTATGTGCCTGTAATCCCAGCTACTCAGGAGGCTGAGGCACAAGAAACACTTGAATCTGGGAGGCAGAGGTTGCAGTGAGCTGAGATTGCTCCACTGCACTCCAGCCTGGGTGACAGACTGAGACTCTGTCTCAAAAATAAGAGACTCCATCTCAAAAAAAGAAAAAGAAAAAAACAAAAACAAATAGAAAAACCACAATGAAATACTACTACACACCCATTAAATGTCCAAAATTTTAAAAACTGACCAAGATAATTCCTCGTGCTCTTCTGTTCTAAACCAGGCCTATCAGAGTGGCTCCCACAAGGAGGGCAGCAAGGATTGTTCTCTCATCAACAAGGTTGTGACCAGAAAGTACCCTATCAGCACTCACGAGCACATCTATGGAGTGTGCTTTAAGACACTGTCCCCGGCACACACAAAGAGATCTGACAATTTCCCATGAAAGAGCTGGGATCTCCAGATGTGTGCATTGACACCAGGCTCCACAAAGCTGTCTCAGACAAAGGAGTAAGGAATATCCCGCACTCTATCTGGGTACCACTGTCCAGAAAGCGTAATGAAGATGAAGATTGAGCAAACAAGCACTATACATTGCTCACCTATGTACGCCTACACTACAAACATCTACACTCAGTGTGGATGAAAACCACTGACTGTCCAAGTTATAAAAGACCACACACACACACACACACACACACACAGAGGCACTCATACGTGTGCACACGAACACACACACAGAGGCACTGACACGTGTACACACAAATGCACACACACAGGCACTCACACGTGTGCACATGAACACACACACAGAGGCACTCACACGTGTGCACACGAACACACACACACAGAGGCACTGACACGTGTGCACACGAACGTACACACACAGAGGCACTCACATGTGTGCACACAAACACACAGAGGCACTCACGTGTGCACAGGAACAAACACACACACAGAGGCACTAACACGTGTGAACACACACACAGAGGCACTGACACGTGTGCACACGAACACACACAGAGGCACTCACGTGTGCAAACACACACAGAGGCACTCACACGTGTGCACACAAACACACACACACTGACCAAACCAAGTGTTGATGAGGATATGAAGCAACTGGACTCATATACTGTTGGTGGGAACATAAATGGGACAACAACCTTGGAAAACAGTTTTGACAGTTTCTTAATAAATTAAATACCCACCTAGTATAAGGTCCAGCTATAGATAGTTACCCAAGAGAAATGAAAGTATATATCCAAACATTTGTGTATACTTTTTTTTTTTTTTAATAGAGATGGGGTTTCACCGTGTTGGCCGGGCTGGTCTTGAACTCCTGACCTCAGGTGATCCGCCTACCTTGGCCTCCCAAAGTGCTGGGATTACAGGAGTGAGCCACCACACCAGGCCTGTGTATACATTTTTTTTAAGAGATGGAGTCTCGCTTTGTTGCCCAGGCTGGAGTGCAGTGGTGCAATCTCGGCTCACTGCAACCTCTGCCGCCTGAGTTCAAGTGATTCTTGTGACTCAACCTCCCCAGTAGCTGGGACTCCAGGCATGCATCTCCACACCCAGTTAATTTTTGTATTGTTAGTGGAGACGGGGTTTTGCTGTGCTGGCAAGGCTGGTCTTAAACTCCTGAGCTCAGGTGATCCGCCTGCCTTAGCCTCTCAAATTGCTGGGATTACAGGTGTGAGCCACCACACGCAGCCACTGTGTAAATGTTCATAGCAGCCTTATTCTAGTGACCAAAATTACAAACAAACCAAATATCCATCAACAGGTGAATGGATAAACAAACTGTGGCATTTTCATGATGAAATACTCCTCAGTAAGGAAAAGGATGGATTATTGACTTTCAGAACACACGTGAATTGGAATAATCATGCTGAGTGAAAGAAGGCAGCGTATTTTATGTACTTCCACTTATATAAAATTCTAGAAAATACAAACCAATCCATAGTGCGAGAAGGGAGATGAGTGGTTGCCTGGGGATGGGCAGGAGCATAGAAGGTGGCAGAGAGGGGCAGGTGGAAGGAATTACAAAGAAGCATGAAGACTCTTGTCAGAATGATAGATACATTTATTATCTTTTTTTCTTTTTCAGGAGCTACCCTATTACCTTTTTAAAACAAATTTTTTAGGGCCGGGCACGGTGGCTCACGCTTGTAATCCCAGCATTTTGGGAGGTCGAGGCAGGCAGATCACGAGGTCAAGAGTTTGAGACCATCCTGGCCAATGTGGTGAAACGTCGTCTCTACTAAAAATACAAAAATTAGCTGGGTGTGGTGGCTTCTGCCTGTAATCCCAGCTACTCGGGAGGCTGAGGCAGGAGAATCGCTTGAACACAGGAGGCAGAGGTTGCAATGAGCCGAGATCATGCCACTGTACTCTAGCCTGGTGACAAAGCAAGACTCCATCTCAAAAAAAAAAAAAAATTTTTTTTTTAGAGGCAGGGAGGGCCTCACTCTGTTGCTCAGGCTGCAGTGCAGTGACACGATCATTGCTCACTGCAGCCTTGATCTCTTGGGCTCCAGTGATCCTCCCGCCTTAGCCTCCCCAGTATGGGATTGCAGGCATGCGCCACTATGCTCAGCTCATTTATTTTCTTTTTTTGTATAGGTAAGGTTTTGCTTTGTTGCCCAGGCTGATCTTGAACTACTGGGCACATGCAATCCTCTGGCCTCAGCCTCCCAGGATCAGTTTAGCCCAAGAATTCAAGACCAACTTAGGCAACATAGTGAGACCCCCATCACTGCAAAAAATTTAAAAAATTAGCCAGGCATGGTGGTGTGCCTGTAGTCCCAGCTACTCAGGAGGCTGAGACGGGAGGATTGCTTGATGCTAGGGAGTTGAGGCTGCAGTGAGTCACAATCCCATCAATGCACTCCAGCCTGGGCAACAAAATGAGACCCTGTCTCAAAAAAAATCTTTTGTTTTGGCCAGGCCCAGCAGCTCACGTCTGTAATCGCAGCACTTTGGGAGGCAGAGGCAGATGGATTGTTTGAGCCCAGAAGTCCAGCTCAGGCAACATGGCAAAACCCTATCTCTACAAAAAATACAAAAATTAGCTGGGCATGGTGGTGCCTGCCTGTAGTCCCAGTTACCCAGGAGGCTGAAATAGGAGGACTGATTGAGCCTGGGAGGCAGGGGTTGCAGTGAGCCATGATTGCACCACTGCACTCCAGCCAGGGCAACAGAGCAAGATCCTGCCTTGAAAAAAAAAAATTTAAAAAAAGAAAATTGTCCAGGTACGGTGTCTCACACCTGTAATCCCAGCACTTTGGGAGGCTGAGGTGGGTGGATCACTTGAGGTCAGGAGTTCGAGACCAGCCTGGCTAACATGGTGAAACCTCATTTCTACAAAAAATACAAAAATTAACTGGGCATGGTGGCAGGCACCTGTAATCTGAGCTACTTGGGAGGCTGAGGCAGGAGAATCTCTTAAACCCAGGAGGTGGAGGTTGCAGTGAGCCGAGATCATACCACTACACTCCAACCTGGGTGACAGAGCAAGACTCTATCTCGGAAAAAAAAAAAAAAAAGAAAGAAAATTATGTGTATAATTCAAAATTCCCTGTTAACCTAATACTTGGGCATTGATGCTTTATATTTTTTAAAAAATACTCATCACATTCAATCATGAAATGTGAGAACTTCATGCAGCTGAAAGGGATAGACCTCAAGTCAGTTCATTATCCTCAGAGACACTATCTTCAGTGCGTCATTATGGAATCGTGGTAAACATTTTTAAGGACGTGACTCTAACCACCCTACTTGTAATTTTCTGGGCAGTTTGAGCAGTTCCAGGATCCAGTACTTGGGGGCTGAGCACGGGGTGACCTCGGTGCCTGCTCATGTGGGACTCACCTTGGTCTCTCTGGGGACGGGTTGGGGCTGCGGGGAGGAGGTGTGCGGGGCACAGCTGCCTTCGGAGCAATGCTGGCTGCAGGTAAAAGGCCATGGATGATGTGTTTCTGCACAAATGAAATCCAACAGAAGTCAATGGGCTGGGTCACTGGATCACCTGAGTCTTGTCACCAACTCCCTCCCCTGGGCCTGCAAGGGAACATCTGCATTGGCCACCCATGGATCCAAACCCATCAGAAGCCCACTCCTCCCTGCCATCCCGTCCCCATCAGGACAGACAAGTGGGCACAGCCAGGGAGCACCATGACAGCTGCTTATTGTGGAACCTTCTTGTCCTTCCTTCCTCAGAGCTTCCCTGGCTGTCCCCAAGAGTCACCCTCTAGCTCTCCCACACCTCCCACAGCACTGCCCCCAGTGATGTCTCATGTGACTCCCCCTGCAGAGGAGGGTGACTTCCTGAGAAACAGGTGACTTCCTTATCTCTTTTTGCTTTGTTTTGTTTTTGAGACGGGGTCTTGCTCTGTTGCCCAGAGTGGAGTGCAGTGGTACAATCATAGCTCACCACAGCCTCAAACTCCCGGCTTGAGCAGTCCTCCCGCCTCAGCTGTGCAAGTAGATGGGACTACAGATGTTCACCACTATGCCTAGCTAATTTTTGTATTTTTTTGTAAAGATGGGATCTCACTATGTTGCCCAGGCCGGTCTCGAACCCCTGGCTGATCCTCCCACCTCAGCCTCCCAAAGTGTTGGGATCACAGGCATGAGGCGCCGCACCTGGCCAACTCTCTTATCTTTATCAATCCTAGAGCACATTGCCTCACACCTCAAAAGGGCTTAATATAAAATTTTAGGTGGCTTATCTCCAAGATAAGTAATGAAAACTAGCTCCTACACATAATGAAAGTCAGAGAACCCCACTTTAGGTAACTGGGAGTCTCAAGTTTCTGGGTCTAGTCCAATCATTTTCTTGGCAGGAACCATTCATTCCCACCTACTAGATGCAGAACACCATGACAGCAATGAAGACATCTTGTCGTCAACCCCGAGGTGGTGAGTAGAGAGGAAAAACACCAAATAGTTATTACAGAACATAGAATTATGGAATGAGCTGGAAGAAAGGATCTCTCACTAAAAATGAAAAAAATAAAAAGAGCATCAGTGAGATGTGGGAGAAAAACACTATCATTTTCTGTTTGGAGCCAGTAATTAGCACAAAGTGCTGGGGTGGTGCAGGCAGGGAAGCACTCCTCCAGGTCTGGGGCCAGGCTGGGAACTTTCAAATGCTTTCCTTCGAGAAAAGCACACAGGCATTTAGACTGGGCTTTCAAAGATGCCCACTGGTCCCACATTTGGAAATGTTATGGAATAGCATTCTAGGAAGCGGGAACAGCATGAACAAAGGAATGGAGCAAGACGTTGGTTGCAGTGCTGTTACGGTTCTCTGTTTTGCTGGAGTACAGAGGCATCTGCAAGTGTGGGGTTGGGGGAAGGTGGGGACAATTCCCAAGGGAAGGGCTTTCAGAGCAGACGGAGGAGATCCCAGGGCATAGTGAGGAGCAGTGGCCTGACAGTGGCCCCAGGAAAGTTAGGGAGTGGTTGGCAAGAGACACAAGGTTGGGAAGTGTGGCATGGCATGGGGGCATCTTTCAGGAGTGAGGGATGGGCAGACCTTCCAGTCATCTCTTACAGCCCCTACCCCCCACTTGCACAGCCACCCACAGGAGCAGATGCTCCAAGCAGTCTCTACCCAATACCCCCACTCTGTTTACCTCTCTGAGTGGTGCCCACCACCCTGCATCTGTCAAGGGATTCAACAGTTTCCATGTCTGTTTCCTCCCCGCCGCCCCCCACCACCTGCTGCACGGTAAGAAAGAGTTTTTGTTTGTTTGCTTGTTTTGGAGACAGAGTCTTGTCTGTTCCCCAGGCTGGAGTGCGGCGGCATGATCTCAGCTCACTGTGGCATGATCTCAGCTCACTGCAACCTCCACCTCCTGGGTTCAAGCTATTCTTGTGCCTCAGCCTCCCAAGTAGCTAGGACTACAGGCATACGCCACCATGCCTAGCCAAATTTTGTATTTTGGTAGAGACAGGGTTTCACCACGTTGGCCAGAGTGGTCTCGAACTCCTGCCTCAGGCAATCCACATGCCGCAGCCTCCCAAAGTGCTGGGATTACAGGTGAGAATCATCAGGCCTGGTCAGAAAAGGTTTTCTTAACTTTGAATCCCAGGGGCTGGCATCCAGTAGGGTCCTCCAAAAAGGCTGCCTAAGATTTATTCTTGTTTTTCTTTGAAAGCATGAATCGCCCATTGCACACTAAACGTGTCTCATACCATCACAGTCATTTCCTAACTCTGGTCCCCTCGCCGATCATGTCTCTACCAGGCAGAAAAACCCTCAGAGGCAGCCCCACTCTCTCAACAGCAGGCACGTGTCCAGCACGGCATACTCGGGCTGATATAACTTGGTTCCTACCAAGTGTTATAGGATCTCTGGGGTGTCAATTTTTCTGGCCGGAACCTCTGTGGCCACAGTGCCTTTGCCCAAGTTCTTGTCCTGTGTCCAGGAAGAATGGATGAGGTACGCAGACCTCAGAAGCGTGAAGAAGAGTTTTATTTAGTCTGAGACCAGCTCAGAGGAGTGAGTAGCTCCCCTCTGCAGGCAGATCGTCTCATGAGCTCAAGTGTTTACCTCAGCAGAGAGGAGGCCATGGAGAGGGTGGCTGCTCTCCACAGGCAAAAGCCATTCCAATGTCTCTGCAGGTCTCTAAAGCTCTCAGCAGAGACGGTAGCTCCTCTCTGCTGGCAGGTGGTCTCTGCAGCTCTCAGCAGAGAAGGTTCTCCTCTCTGCAGCTCATCATCCCGTCCCCTCATCTGTCTGCCCTCTTTGTCCTTTGGCCGTCCTTTGCCCTGCTCTGGCTGAGCCCAGGGTTTTTATGGACCTCAGAGGAGTGGAAGTGCATGCTGACTGGTCCATGGGCAGCCATTGGAAGGCCCAGAAGAGGCTCCATGAGTTTCTCCTCTAGGGGACTGGCAGCCCAGCCCCCAGCCTTTAGGCCCTCCCTAGCCTGAGGGTGGGGCCTTGCTGGGGACCCTGCCCCCTTCCTCCTCTGCCATTCATGGCCCCAGGGCTTGGCTCCAATCCCCCTCCAAGATCAGAGCAGGTGGCCAGAGTGGAGAGAGGCCATGGGTGGGAGCAGACACTCCTGAGCCTGCAGGAATGGAGGGTGGAGGAATTGTCCTTCCTGGGATGCCCGACAGTGCAGGCTGCAGAGACACCCCGGTCCTGTGCCTGGGAGGGCAGCCACAGCTGCACCTGGGAGCTCCCATCCACCAACTTGGAAGGCGCAGGGCTCCCACCTGTTCCTGGTTCTTGCCCGCAGCTTCAGGCCTCGCAGCTGCAGCTACAACTGCACCTGGGAGGACAGATCCTGCCTGTTCCCGGCTCCCCCAAGAGCACGGGAGGCTGGCATCCACAACTGCAGTTTGGGTGGCTGTAGCCCCCCACAGGAGGTTGGAGCTCCTGCCTGCTCCCTAGAACAGGAGGCTTGGGTCTGCAGCAGTTCACAAGACGCAGGGCTTCCACTGGCTCCATGGAGTGTGCAGCCCCTGCCATCACAAGGACTCAAATTCACTTCCTGCTTCCCCTGCTCTTCCTGGGCAGAGTTCGTGTACTTCAGTACTCAGCCTCGCCTTCCATTTCCCAAACAGCAAGTAATTCACTCTTTTTCAGGCCTTGGTATTTGCTGTCTTCTGCGCCCAGAACTTCCCTTACTCTCCGCCAGGCCCAGGCCAACTCTCCACTCAAACGTTGGCGTCGCTGCCCTTCTGGTACACACGTCAACAGCAGTTCTTGTTTTACCATTTGGCACAGAATTATTTATGGGCTTGTCTATCCTCCAGACCATGTGGCCATAAACTGTCAATCAGTTGTGGGTATCAGCACACAGCAGGCACTCATTAATGTTTGCTGCTTTGAATGAAAACTCAGGCCAGGTGCAGTGGCTCACACTGTAATCCCAACACTCTTGGAGGCTAAGCTGAGAGGATTGCTTGAGCCAAGGTTTAAGACCAGCCTGGGCAGCACAGTGAGACCAACACACACACACACACACACACACACACACACACACACACAAACACACAAAATAATTATTTTTATGTTTTTTTGAGACAGAGTCTCGCTTTGTTACCCAGGCTGGAGTGCAGTGACACAATCTCAGCTCACTACAACCTCTGCCTCTCAGGTTTAAGTAATTCTCCCACCTCAACCTCCTGAGTAGCTGGGATTATAGGCACCCACCACCACACTTGCTAATTTTTGTATTTTTAGTAGGATGGGGTTTCACCATGTTGGCCAGGCTGATCTTGAACTCCTGACCTCAAATGATCTGTCCACCTCAGCCTCCCAAAGTGTTGGATTACAGGCATGAGCCACCTTGCCTGGCCTCTACAGAAGAATTTTAAAAATTAGCCAGGCATTGAGACTTGGCAATGTGAGGCAAATAATAAAATAAATAAAAAATAGCATGGTGGTGCACACTTGTAGTCCCAATTACTGGGGAGGCTGAGGCAGGAGGATCACTTTAGCCCAGGAGGTTGAAGCCGCAGTGAGCTATAATCGTGCCACTGCACTCCAGCCTGGGCACCAGGACAAGACCCTGTCTCTAAAAATAAATTAAATAATAAATAAATACAAGAATCCCTTTGGCTGCTATGTGGAGGATGAACCTAGTTAAAGGGCGAGAGTGAAAGCGGAGAAACCAGTGCAATCTGCCGCAGCGGTCCGGGTAGATGCCGGAGGCCGGGATGTGGGGGGAGATGGGAACAGCTGGCAGATGTACGTCGTGGGTAGATGGGATGGGACTTGCTGATGGGGTGTACATGGTGGGTGGTGGAGAGAGGAATGAAGAATGACTATATCCAGCCATGCAGCAGATGTACGTCGGCCAGGAGTTAACTCCAGGCACTGGGACGAATGCTACAGGGGAGACAGAGTGATTCCTGTTCAACTGTGGCCGACCCTGGGGCAGAATATTGTTAAGGGCGGACGTAGTAGCTCACGCCTGTGATAGCAACACTTTTGGAGGCTGAGGAGCTATGTTGGGCAACATAGCAACATCCCTGTCTCCACAAAAAATTGAATTAGGCGGGCGTGGTGGCGCGCGCCTGTAGTCCCAGCTACTCGGGAGGCTGAAGTGGGAAGATCTCTTGAGTCCAGGAGTTCGAGGCTGCAGTGAGCTATGACTGCGCCACTGTACTCCAGCCTGGGCGACACAGCGAGACCCTGACTAAAAAATAATAATAATAATAATAATAATAATAAATTAGAACACGAAAAATCAAGACTTCTTAAACTGAAAACCATTTCCTTTTGTGCCGCCACCTTGTCTGGATCTCAGGCCAAACCCCAAACCCGCCCCAACCCTTTACACTTAACCCCCGGCCCCACAGAGCCGCGCGGCGGGCGAACATCTACTTACGAACTGGCTCCTGCGGCCTCTCCGAAACCCCAGGAACATCCTTGCGGCGCGACGAGGCCGGACCGGGGGCTGGACTCATCAGCAGATCGCTCCAGCGCCAGGGACCACTCCCTAAAAGCCCGCCGCAGGCCCGACCCACAGCACGCTTTCTCTTCGCAATGGACTTTGCAGCAACCACGTCGGCCATTGGCTAAACTCGACCTCTAGCCAATCAGAGGCAAGGTTACTGCCACACCGGTCGTTCTTGGCAACCAGCGGGTTCCCGTTGAAATCCCCGACAGAGCGGAAACGTCCACCCTGTTCGTTCTCTTATTGGTCAGGATAGGCGTTCATTTCTGACACCACAGCCTATCCGGCGCTGCGGTTGGCGGAGGGCGGGCTAGATCACGGACTGGGAGAGCACCGGAGGCGTGAACCCGGAAGTGGTGCGGCAGCAGGTAATGTGGACTCTAGACTCGGACAGTGGGGTCCCTGCCGCCTCGGTCCGGACCCAGGACTAGACTAAGGAGCCACGGTGCAGATCCAGCTGGGGTGTCGGGTCTAGGCACGTAATGAAAATGAAGGAAGCGGACACCAGGACAAGAATCTCCTGGTTCTTAGAAAATTTATTTCGCTGCAGATAATTGGCAAACGGGATTTCGCTGTGTTGCCCAGGCTGGTCTCGAACTCCTGGACTCTAGCGATCCTCCCGCCTCAGCCTCGCCCAGTGTTGGGATTACAGACGTGAGCTGCCATGCTCAGCCCAGGATTCTGATCGTGCCTCTGCCCTTATTAGAACCCAATGCCATTACCACCTCCACCATCACACACCCCCTCTCCAGCCACCCTGGCCTTCGTTGAGACCTTTGTGTTTTCTTATTAGTAATTTAAAAAAGAATCTTATTTGACAGTTCTTTGACAATTCAGTCTGCAGACGGGATCCTGCCCCAGAGGCCCCGGCTTGGAGTGGAATGCAGGGCCGTGTGCGGGAGAGCCTGCTCAAGTGCCGCCTGGCTTTTCTCTCCTTAGGTAGAGACTGCCCATGGAAAGGAACCCCTCTGATGGCACGGGCCCCGTGCATGTGCCTTTGGGGCATGTTGTGGCGAATGAGAAATGGCGCGGGTCACAGCTGGCGCAGGAGATGCAAGGTCAGTGGGCTGCCGTCTGCCAGCTCTTGCCTCCTCTGACACATTAAAAAAAAAAAATTGCTTATTGCCATCTTTTCATCCAAAGCTCACGGAACTCATTTTCTTCTCTGTATTTTAAGGGAAAATTAAGCTCATTTTCGAGGATGGCTTAACACCAGACTTTTATCTGTCGAACAGATGCTGTGTTCTTTATGTCACCGAAGCTGATTTGGTGGCAGGAAATGGCTACAGAAAGAGGCTTGTTCGGGTTAGAAATGTAAGTATTAGGCTCGGCGCTGTGGCTAACACTTGTAATCCCAGCACTTTGGGAGGCTAAGGCAGGTGAATCACCTGAGGTCAGAAGTTCGAGACCAGCCTGGCCAACAAAAATTAGCTGGGTATGGTGGTGCACGTCTGTAACCCCAGCTACTCAGGAGGCTGAGACGGGAGAATCGCTTGAGCCTGGGAGGCAGAGGCTGTAGTGAGCCGAGATCTCGCCACTGCACTCCAGCCTGGGTGACAGAGTGAGAGTCCATCTCAAAAAAAACCAAAAAACAAAAACAAACAAAAAAACAAATGTTAGTATTGGATTCAAGAAACTGAAGTTGAACATTGATTTGTTTCACCACCCCCCTTCCCTCCATCCCTTGGTATCATTTATTTAAAGTCATTGGCCAGGCCAGGCAGGAAGTGATAGCACTCTTAACCTAAAAAGTAATTTGGTTGCAAAATGATTTACTGTCTTTTTTTTCCTTTCAAGTCCAGTAATATTCAAGGAATTGTAGTTGTTGAAAAAACCCGGATGAGTGAACAATACTTCCCAGCCTTACAGAAGTTTACTGTGCTGGACCTTGGAATGGTGCTGCTTCCAGTGGCCAACCAGATGGAAGCATCCTGCCTCATCATCCAGTTGGTGAGTATGGATTCCTACACCTTCACGGTAGCCGTGTCCTCATGCACACTCAGCTGCCCTCCCTCTAGCTGCAATGTATCCATTCTATGTCATTCTCTGCTTTGGTTTATAAAACCTCTTTGCCACCCACAGTCTAGGGAAGTATATCACAAAGTGCACAAGTTGGAGATCTGATTTTAGACTCCCAGGCTGTGATAGCTCCATCACTCATTATCCTGCCCTTTTGCTGGTGAAATTGTCAACTAGAGTCTGGGCACGGTGGTTCACGTTTGTCATCCCAGCACTTTGGGAGGCCAAGGTGGGCAGATCACTTGAGGCCGGAAGTTTGAGACCAGCCTGGCCAACGTGGCAAAACCCTGTCTCTACTAAAAATACAAAAATTGCCTGTTGCAGTGGCTCATGCCTGTAATCCCAGCACTTTAGGGGGCCAAGGAGGGCAGATCACCTGAGGTCAGGAGTTCGAGACCAGCCTGGCCAGCGTGATGAAACCCTGTCTCTAACTAAAAATATAAAAATTAGCCAGGCGTGATGGCGGGCACCTGTAATCCCAGCTGCTCAGAAGGCTGAGACAGGAGAATCGCTTGAACCCAGGTGGTGGAGGTTGCAGTGAGCTGAGATCATGCCATTGCACTCCAGCCTGGGCAATAGGGCGAGACTCCATCTCAAAAAAAGAAAATACAAAAATAAGCTGGGCATGGTGGCAGGTGCCTGTAATCCCAGCTACTCAGGAGGCTGAGACAGGAGAATCACTTGAACCCAGGAGGCAGAGGTTGCAGTGAGCGGAGATTGCACCATTGCACTCCAGCCTGGGTGACAAGCGAAACTCCATCTCAAAAAGAAAAGGTCAACTAGAAGCTGCTTTTTCTCATCCCCATGTGTTTTTGTTAAGCATTAGCACCTTGTGCAAGTTTTTTTTCTTTTTTTCAGACAAGGTCTTGCTCTGTTGCCCAATCTGCACACCCGCTGGAGTGCAGTAGCGTAATCTTGGCTCACTACAACCTCTGCCTGCCAGGTTCAAGCGATTCTCCTGCCTCAGCCTCCCAAGTAACTGGGATTACAGGTGCCTGCCACCACGCCCAGCTAATTTTTGTATTTTTAGTAGAGACGGGGTTTCACCATGTTGGCCAGGCTTGTCTCGAACTCTTGAGCTCACGTGATCCACCCACCTCAGCCTCCCAAAGTGCTGGGCCACCACACCCGGCCAACACTTATTTTTAAAATCAGTTTAGAGGCTCACACTGCTAATCCCAACATGGGGGTAAGACCCAAACATCAATTGTGTGTGTGTTGTGTTTTTCTTCTGTTTTGTGTGTGTTTAAATCTCCCCCTCTGATGTGGAGCTGGAGTTGAGAGGCACATTGCAAATGCAAGCAGCCACAAATGGTTCACAGATCCCTCTCTACCACATCCTTTATGTCACGGTTCCTAACTTTCCTTGATACAATGCTATTGTCTGCCTTTGTATAGCCACTGGTAACTGCAGACCAGGTTTCTCCTTTGAGGCAGGCTTTCTGCAGGGCCTGCGTGAAGTAGGTCTGGTTTAGGTGTAGCCATCATTTAATCCTGCACAACTGAAATGTTTCTTAATGGACCATCAGAAAGTGTTGGAATTCCTCAGTGTGTTTTTCTAAACGTTCTGAAAACTCACGTTTTTGTAAATTATTAATCTTACTCCTTTGTGTGGTTCACCTTTTAATAATTTCACTGATGTCTGAGAAATCATATTCATGGCATATGAAAACATTTGTTCCCGTGAGTCAAGCTGAACAAAATGGAAAAACTAAATTTCCACAAAACAAATTTTAAGAAAATGGCCAATTCTCCAGAGGGCGCTCACATGCTGTTCCTTTCATTTGCGGTTCAGGTTCAAGAGCAAATCAAAGAGCCCAGTAAGAACCCTCTTCTAGGGAAGAAACGGGCCCTGCTGCTGTCTGAGCCATCCCTCCTTCGAACTGTGCAGCAGATCCCAGGAGTTGGAAAAGTTAAAGCTCCCCTTCTGCTCCAGAAGTTTCCAAGCATCCAGAAACTGAGTAATGCTTCCATTAGGGAACTGGAGCAGGTGGTCGGACAAGCAGTGGCACAGCAGATCCATGCCTTCTTCACACAGCCCAGGTGAGGGCTGGCCTCAGGGACATGGCGTCGTCTCCCCAGACCACAAACATCAGGATCTTGTTTTCAGCTTTAAAAAACAAGAAAAAGGTCCTGGCGCGGTGGCTCACGCCTGTAATCCCAGCGCTTTGGGAGGCCAAGACGGGTAGATCACCTGAGGTCAGGAGTTCGAGACCAGCCTGACCAACATGGAGAAACCTCGTCACTACTAAAAATCCAAAATTAGCCAGACATGGCGGCACATGCCTGAAATCCTCGGGAGGCCAAGGCAGGAGAATCGCTTGAACCCAGGAGGCAGAGGTTGCCGTGAGTCGAGATTGCACTATTGTACTCCAGCCTGGGCAACAAGAACAAAACGTCATCTCAAAAACAAACAAAAAAAAAAACAAAAACAAAAAACCAACCAAGAAAAAGGGCTGGGTGCAGTGGCTCATGCCTGCAATCTCAGCACTGTGGGAGCTGAAGCAGGCGGATCACCTGAGGTCAGGAGTTCAAGACCAGCCTGGCTGATACGGAGAAACCCTGTCTCTACTAAAAATACAAAAATTAGCCAGGCATGGTGGCAGGCACCTTTAATCCCAGCTACTCGGGAGGCTGAGCATGAGAATCACTTGTACTTGGGAGGTGGAGGTTGCAGTGAGTGGAGATCATGCTACTGCACTCCAGCCCGGGTGGCAGAGCGAGACCCTGTCTCAAAAAGAAAAAAAAAAAAAACAAGAAAAAGGATTTCCTAACAAACAGGTATACTTGGAGGTTAAGTTTAATTTAAAAATTTTAAAAAAAGAAAAGAAAAAGGTTTTCCTGTCACAGCAACTAGTGAAAGATGAGGTGACCTGAATGGAGCCTGTGGGTCGTCCTGCCTTGGTGTCTGAGTTCAGCTTTTGAAGTTAGTGGGCCACAGAGAGCACTGCCATCATTCTAAGATTAAAGGGGCTGGTGGGATCTTCCCAAGAGTCAGGGACTCTCACACTCAGCAAAAAGCCAGTTAGGGCTGATTTTAATGTGTGACCTTGACCTGCATCTGTCATGGAAAGCGCCTTCTAAAAAGCTTTGGTGGGGCCAGGCGCGGTGGCTCACGCTTGTAATCCTAGCACTTTGGGAGGCCAAGGTGGGTGGATCACCTGAGGTCAGGAGTTCAAGACCAGCCTGGCCATCATGGTGAAACCCCATCTTTAAAAAAAATTAAAATTAGAAAAAAAAAGTAAAAAGCTGTGGTGGTGGATGTGACCATCTAAAGGAAACATATGTACAAAGAAGCACTGTGTATCCTAAGCCCCTTGTCCCTGCTGTCAGAGCTGCAGTTCTTCAGGTCCGGCCTTCATATACCTGTTCCGCGAGGCTGCTTCCAATGTAAATAAATAATTCCGCTACACTTCTTTCTTTCCTTTGTTCCTCACCCCGCCCTTTTATTGGCAGATACACAGTTCGTTTATAATCATTTTGTATGTCTTCTGCACGCAGAAAGTGTGGAGTCAGAAGCTCCCTTTAAAGTTGAAAACTCAATGTGCATGAGGCAGAAAAGGACGTGTTTGTAAATATAAGACCCAACAGTGGGAGGACTCAAGAAAATGATGGCAGCAGCTGCAGCCAGTGAGGGAACCAGGGGCTGGGGATCAAAAGGTACAAACTGCCCATTCAAAAAATAGACACAGGCAGCGGGGCATGGTGGCTCACACCTGTTATCCCAGCACTTTGGGAGGCCAAGGCAGGTGGATCACCTGAGGTCAGGAGGTTGAGACCAGCCTGGCCAACATGGTGAAACCCCGTTTCTACTAAAAATACAAAAAATTAGCCAGGCGTGGTGGTGCTCTGCTGTAATCCCAGCTATTCTGGAGTCAGTTTGCATTGAGCCAAGACCACGCCATTGCACTGCAGCTTGGGCAACAAGAGCGAAACGCCATCTCAAAAAAAAATAGACACAGGCACAGTGGCTCATGTCTGTAGTCCAGCACTTTGGGAGGCTGAGGTGGGAGGATTGCTTGAGTCCAGGATTTTGAGATCAGCCTGGGCAACATGGCAAGACCCCATCTCTACAAAAAAATTTAAAAATTAGCCAGGCATGGCAGCACGTGCCTGTAGGCCCAGCTACTTGGGAGGCTGTGGTGGGAGGATGGTTTGAGCCTGGGAGGTTGAAGGTGCAGTGAGCCATGATTGTGGCATTGCACTTCAGCCCGCACAACAAAGCAGAACCCTGTGTTGAAAAAAAGACAAAAACCAAAAAATAAACGAAGATGCCATCTGTTTTAGAAAATACTAAGATAACCTGAAAGTTCTTTTAAGTTCTGCTCTGTGTAATGTTAGTAAATAAAAAAAAAAATCAAAACATTAAAAATATTGGCCGAACTCAGTATCTCATGCCTGTCATCCCAGCGTTTTGGGAGGCTGAGGTAGGCAGATCACCTGAGGTTGGGAGTTCAAGACCAGACTGAACAGCATGTAGAACTACTAAAAGTACAAAATATCGCTTCTCAGCCTTTTGGCTAAGATCAAGTGTAAAAGTACAAAATTAGCTGGGCATGGTGGTGCATGCCTGTAATCCCAGCTACTCAGGAGGCTGAGGCAAGAGAATCACTTGAACCTGGGAGGTGGAGGTTGCGGTGAGCCGAGCTTGCATCATTGTACTCCAGCCTGGGCAACAAGAGTGAAACTGTCTCAAAAAAAAAGTATCGTGGGCCAGGCGCAGTGGCTCAGCTCATGTCTGTAAGCCCAGCACTTTGGGAAGCCAAGGCTGGTGGATCACAAGGTCAGGAGTTCAAGACCAGCCTGGCCAACAGTGAAATCCTGTCTCTACTAAAAATACAAAAGTTAGCCCACTGTAGTGGCACGCACCTGCAGTCCCAGCTACTTGAGAGGCTGAGGCAGGAGAATCGCTTGAACCTGGGATGTGGAGGTTGCAGTGAGCTGAGACCACGCCGTTACACTCCAGCCGGGGTGACAAAGTAAGACTCCGTCTCAAAAAAAAGAAAATTTCATGCCTGTAATCCAAGCACTTTGGAGGCCAAGGCGGGCGGATCTCGGGAGTTCAAGACCAGCCTGACCAACATGGTGAAACCCCATCTTTTTAAAAAAAAAAAAATTGTGCATTAGGGGGAGAAACCATTTGAAAGAGGAGGGAATGAAAGTGAAATAAAAGTAAAAGGAAATATTCACTCAGATAAATGAATATGTTTATTTAAATATTTATACAAACATGGCCCTAAGAGCAGCAGATACACTTTCCCAAAGATGGTTGCTTCCTTTAAGACATTGCACAACAGAATATAGTTATCCTTAAAATTAGACTACATATTTTAGCTATGTAATGTGTACTGTGTCAACAGTGAACCTTATTAGATTCACGGTGTCATCCAACTCATAGCAAGATAAAAATCAGCAGGAATGTTATTTTAAAAAGTAAAATAGGGCTGGCGGCAGTGGCTCACACCTGTAATCCCAACACTTTGGGAGGCCGAGGTGGGTGGATCACCTGAGGTCAGGAGTTCGAGACCAGCCTGACCAATATGGAGAAACCCTGTCTCTACTAAAAATACAAAATTAGCTGGAAGTGGTGGTGCATGCCTGTAATCCCAGCTACTTGGGAGGCTGAGGCAGGAGAATCACTTGAACCTGGGAGGTGGAAGTTGCAGTGAACCAAGATCTTGCCACTGCACTCCACACTGGGTAACAAGAGCAAAACTCTGTCTCAAAAAAAAAAAAAAACGTAAAATAGAGGGCTGGGCATAGTGGCTCATGCCTGTAATCCCAGCACTTTGGGAGGCTGAGGTGGGTGGATCATTTGCGGTCAGGAGTTTGAGACTAGCCTGGCCAACATCGTGAAACCCTGCCTCTACTAAAATATAAAAATTAGCCAGGCATGGTGGCGGGCACCTGCAGTCCCAGTGACTCAGGAAGCTAAGGCAGGAGAATCGCTTGATCCCAAGGGGTGGAGGTTGCAGTGAGCCAAGATCATGCCACTGCACTCCAGCCTGGGCAACAGAGCAAGACTCCGTCTCAAAAACAAAAACAAAAAAAGTCAAATAGAACTTTAAAGTTGAATCATTTACATCTTTACCTTGTAAAATGTAAAACTACTTTTTTACCCAAGACTTAAAATATCTAATTATGTACCTTCTTTAAAAATGAAAAATGTTTTGAGTATCAAACAGTATATTATCTACCTTGTAGACAGCATCTTCATCTAACACTGCCACTGTGTTAGCAATTCTTAACTGACCTCAAACTAGAAGAAAAGCTGCTCCTAGGTTGTTTTTATGTAATAAGTCAAGACAAATTTGGCACTAGACTTTTTCTAGAAATAGCATTCATATTACATTGATATAATAGTAACATCTTAGGCCGGGCATGGTGGCTCATGCCTCTAATCCCAGCACTTTGGGAGGCCGAGGCAGGCAGATCACAAGGTCAGGAGATCGAGACCATCTTGGCCAACGTGGTGAAACCCTGTCTCTACTAAAAATACAAAAAATTAGCCAGGTGTGGTGGCACGTGCCTGTAGTCCTAGCTACTCAGGAGGCTGAGAGGCAGGAGAATCGCTTGAACCTGGGAGGCAGAGGTTGCAGTGAGCTGAGATAGCGCCATTGCACTCCAGCCTGGGTGACAGAGTGAGACTCTGTCTCAAAAAAAAAAAAAAAATAGTAACATCTTGTTTTAGGTTAATGAATTCCTATTAGGAGGCAGCACTTCAGAACAGTTTTTAGTGATACAAATTCAATTCTATCATTATAGTCCTTTGACCTGCCTTAATTCCAGGGTCATCTGAATTCTAGTTTAAGGAATGATTATTAGCCAAACCTAGAAACAACTGAAAATTTTACTAATATAGGTAACCCCAGTTTAACTCTAATAGTGACAAAAGTCGTAACTGTCGCCATTAAAAACAGCCATAGTTCCTATCTTCGACACTAGTCTATTTACAATATATAATAAATAACTTGCAGCAGTATAGTGACATGTCTCAAAAAAAGTTCTTTTTTCACAAATTCCTAGAGGTTTCTTGTAACTTTCCTTCATAAAAAGACATCGAATGAGAGTTTATACTATGAGAAAAACAGGATTTGAGAACAGAGAGATATTTTCCATTATGGCACAAACGTTTAAGGCCGAGTCAGCACCGGAAATGTTCGGGGCCCGAACGTGTCTGTTTCCTCACGTTAGTACAAAGAACTGTCTGAGTTGAGAAGGCTGAAGGGGGAGGGCAGCTTCTTCTTGATCTGAGGCCGGGCAACCCCGACCGACGGGAGGCACAAGGTGCTGGCTGACTTCTGTCTATTCTTGGTGCCCCAGCTCAGGAAGGAAAGCTTCTTGGAGATTTTCTTGGTTTTATCAGTTTTGTCGCCATCCTCAATGGCTAAGCAGATCATGGAGTATGTTTTCTGCATTCCCACGGAGTATGTGGCGCACTTATTATGCTGTGTATAGAAAAGGAAGAAAAAGGGTGTCAGGCATCATCAAGATAGCTGATAAAATCTATGAAGTTCAGCCGGGTGCAGTGGCTCACGCCTGTAATCCCAGCACTTTGGGAGGCCGAGGCGAGTGGATCACTTGAGGTCAGGAGTTAGAGACCAGCCTAGTCAACAATGGCGAAACTCCGTCTCTACTAAAATACAAAAGTTAACCACAGATGGTGGTGCATCCCACAGATGGTGGGCTGTAGTCCCAGCTGCTTGGGAGGCTGAGGCACGAGAATCACTTGAACCCAGGAGGTGGAGGTTGCAGTAAGCCGAGATCGCACCACTGCACTCCAGCCTGAGCGACAGAGCGGGACTCCAGAAAATAAATACAATTAAACAGATATAATTCTGAAACTCAGGTGACCAATGCTTGTACAGAATTAGGTTCTTAAAACAAGGACAAACCTTTTTTTCTTTTTTGAGACAGGGTCTTGCTATGTTGCCCAGGCCGATCTTGAGCTCCTGGACTCAAGTGATCTTCCTGCCTTGGCCTCCTTAGTAGCTGGGGCTCCAGGCGTGCGCCACCAGGTCCAACAAGGATAATTTTTAAGGAATATACTCAATAGTAATAATTTAAGCTGAGGAGCCACAACTCACATTTTAAGGTTCTTATAGTTGAGAAAGTAATAATACAATGGTCATGAATATGAAAATACAGGGTGGGGTGTGGTGGCTCATGCCTATAGTCCCAGCTACTTGGGAGGCTTAGAGGGGAGGATTGCTTGAGCCCAGGAGGTTGAGGCTACAGTGAGTTGTGATTGTGCTACAGCACTCCAGCCTGGGCGACAGAGTGAGACCTCTGTTTCAAAAGAGAAAAGAAAGAAAAGAAGGGAAGAGGGGAATGGAGGGAAGGAAAAAGAAAGAAAATGCAGTGAGCAATAGGTGTCCCTGTCACCTGGGCTTCCAGGCCCTCCCTCAGGTAACCACTGTGTCACTCCTAGAGATGATATGCATGTACAAGTATTTCTATATGTGCATAAGTATATTACCATTCTTTTTCTTTTTTTCTGAGACAGAGTTTCACTATTGTTGCCCAGGCTGGAGTGCAGTGGCATGATCTAGGCTCACTGCAAATTCCACCTCCCGGGTTCAAGCGATTCTCCTGCCTCAGCCTCCCGAGTAGCTGGGATTACAGGCGTGCGCCACCACACCTGGCTAATTTTGTATTTTTAGTAAAGATGATGTTTCTCCATGTTGGCCAGGCTGATCTCGAACTTTTGACCTCAGGTGATCCGCCCGCCTTGGCCTCCCAAAGTGCTGGGATTACAGGCGTGCACCACCACACCTGGCTAATTTTGTATTTTTAGTAAAGACAGGGTTTCTCCATGTTGGCCAGGCTGATCTCGAACTCCCGACCTCAGGTGATCCGCCTACCTTGGCCTCCCAAAGCGCTGGGATTACAGGTGTGAGCTACCGTGCCCAGTCTACCATTTCATTTTCAAAAAAGGAATATACACTATTCTACACCTGACTTTCTTCCCCTAACACATCTTGGATTTCAATCCACACCAGTAGGTACAGATCCACTTCACCCTCTTTAAAGAATCCACAGTGAAGACGCTACTATTAGCCATGTTCCCCCTGTGGCATTAGCTACATTCACATCATTATGCAACCCCTGCCACCGTCCATCTCTAAAACGTTTTCATCTTCCTCAGCTGAAACTCTGTACCATGAAACACTCTCTACCATTAACCTTCAAAGAATCATGTAGTATTCAAACTAGAAATCTGAGGAAACTTACTTTCTGAAGCCTTCCACGTGGTTATTGCCAGCTTCTAAGGTTTGCCTAACATTGAGATTGTTTTGTTTGCCATGTTTATTAACCAGCTACTATGTTCTGGCACTAAAATTAGGCATACAATCTATCTCTGGAGTGGTTGAGGATATTGGTCCTAATATAAATCCTAAAAGGGGCCAGGCGTGGTGGCTCACGCCTGTAATCCCAGCACTTTGGGAGGCCCAGGTGGGTGGATCACTTGAGGCCAATAGTTTGAGACCAGCCTGGCCAACATGGTGAAACCCCATCTCTACTAAAAATCCAAGAATTAGCTGGGCACGGTGGTAGGCGCCTGTAATTCCAGCTACTCGGGAGGCTGAGGCAGGAGAATCACTTGAATCCAGGAGGTGGAGGTCGTAGTGAGGTAAGATTGCGCCACTGAAATCTCACAGCCTGGGATTCAGTGAGATTCCATTGCAAAAAATAAATAGATAAATAAGAGTTATACAGCAATCAAGTAGGGGTACTTCGAGCCCCTGAGGATGAAGATAGCTCCTCCTTTTCTAGAAAACTGATCCCACCACTAATCCCACCATGTTTTACGGAGCACACATAATGTCATTTAAAACAATAATAAAACTAATAATCCTGGAGACAGATGTGAGGCCTGCAAGCATTTCCCAACCCTCAGCTGCTCAGAGTCCATTGTATATCAAAACCACTGCCTTATAAATACCCTCAGTTCTCTTCCACCCGACCCCAGCAAGGCCAACTAGCTCGTCTCCACCCTCTGCCACCCACAGGGCCTATATCTGAAATGCTGTGTTTTGCTGGAGGACATTCACTAAGGCTTCCCTTGGAATTCTAACCTGACCCCAAACCTCTAATAGGCACCCATTTCCTGGCACTCCTGTGTGTCCCGAGTAATTTCATTTCCTTTTCCTCCTATATACTTGTTTCTTACCTTCTCTCTCCTCCTGAAGCCACTCACACACCCTACTAAAATCCCTGCTGTACACTTCATGGCATCTGTCCCCAAAGACCAAGCCCTTCTACGTGTCTGGATCCCATTCCCTCTATCCTTCAGGCAGCCCTGCCTCCCAGACCTCTACACACATGCACATGCGTGTGTGCGCATGCGCGCGCGCGCACACACACACACTCTCTCTCTCTCTTTCTCTCTCTTTCTCTTTCTCTTTCTCTCACTCCTGCAATGCGTACCACCACTTTCTTTGAAAAGCCCTTCTTAGGCTGGGTGCAGTGGCTCAAGCTTGTCATCCCACCACTTTGAGAGGCCAAGGCAGGTGGATCACAAGATCAGGAGTTCGAGACCAGCCTGACCAATATGGTGAAACCCCATCTCTACTAAAAATACAAAAATTAGTCGAGCATGGGGGCGCATGCCTCTAATCCCAGCTACTCAGGAGGCTGAGGCAGGAGAATCGCTTAAACCCAGGAGACAGACGTTGCAGTGAGCTGAGATCGCACCACTGCACTCCAGCTTGGGTGACAGAGTGAGACTCTGTCTCAAAAAAAAAAAAATTGAAATATAATTCATATACATGCATAAAATTTACCATTTCAATACACTTCTGTGGCTTTTATTTATTATTTTTATTTTTGAGACAGGCTTTTGCTCTGACACCCAGGCTAAAGTGCAGCAGTACAATCATAGCTCACTGCAGCCTCAACCTCCCTGGGCTCAAGCAATCCTCCCGCCTCAGCCTCCTGAGTAGCTGGGACTACAGGCGTGTGCCAGCATGCCTAGCTAATTTATTTTATTTTTTGTAGAGACAAGGTCTCGCCATGTTGCCCAGGCTGGTCTTGAACTCCTGGACCCAAGCAAACATCCTGCCTCAGCTTCCCAAAGTGCTAGAATTATAGATGTGAGCCACCATGCCGGGACATCAATGATTTTTAGTATATTCACAAAGTTGGATGACCATCATTACTACCTAATTTCAGAACATTTCCATCCCCCTAAAAAGAAACCTTCTACCTTGTACCTTTCAGCAGTCCCTCCCCACTCCCGTTGCCCAGCCCCAGCACCAATCTCCTTTCTGTCTCTGGATTTGCCTGTGCTGAGCATTTCATATCCATGGACTCACAGAATCCAATGGCTCGCTGGCCCTCTCTCAACTGACTTCTGTTGCCACCTCTCCACCGAAGTGTCTTTTTATCCTGCTGCCAAATGCAACAGGCATGGCTAAGCCGCCCTCATTCTTTACCTCTCAGCTGCATTCAGTGCAATCCATCACTCTCACTGCAAAGCTTTCTCCTCTAATTTGAGAAGCTCCTTTCCCCCCACCTCTCTGAACTCTCCTCCATTTCCTTTGCACTTGCTTCTCTTCCAACTGATCTCTAAATGTTTAGCCTCAGCCCTTGCCCCCCTGCAGGGAACTGCATTTTGTCTCACAGCTTCAAATATCGTCCCCATGCAATGACTCTCAAATATTTATTTCTAGCTGATTTCTTCCTCGAACTGAAGACTTCACATCCAATCTCCTCCTCTATGTTTACATCTGACCGCCAATAGCATCTGAAACATTCAAAACATAACTCTTGTTTTCGCTCTCCTCCACCTCCGTCACACCCCTGTCACCCATCGTTATGAAAAATAACCAGGCCAGGCACGGTGGCTCATGCCTGTAATCCCAACACTTTGGGAGGCAGAGGCGGGAGGATTGCTGAAGGCCAGGAGTGTGAGGCCAACCTTGGCAATATATCAAGGCCCCATCTCTACCAAAAAAGAAATTTACAATAAGTAGAGGAACAAATTAGCCAGGCATAGTGGTACATACCTGTAGTCGTAGGTACTTGGGAGGCTGAGGCAAAAGGATTGCCTGAGCCCAGGAAGTCAAGGCTACAGTGAGGTATGATTGTACCACTGCATTCCAGCCCAAGCGACAGAGTGAGACCCTGTCTCAAAAAAAAAATAAAAATAAAGGGCCGGGTGTGGTGGCTCACACCTGTAATCCCAGCACTTTGGGAGGCCAAGGTAGGAGGTCAGGAGATCAAGACCATCCTGGCCAACATGGTAAAACCCTATCTCTAATAAAATACAAAAAAATTAGCCGGGCATGGTAGTTAGCACCTGTAATCCCAGCTACTCGGGAGGCTTAGGCAGGAGAATCACTTGAACCTGGGAGGCGGAGGTTGCAGTGAACCAAGATCACGCCATTGCACTCCAGCCTGGGTGACAGAGTGAGACTCTGTCTCAAAAAAAAAAATAAATAAATAAATAAATTTAAAGGTAGAAAAATAACCACTACCCCACTACTCACGTGACTGATCAAGCTGAAAACTGAGGCCTCATCTCCCTGTCCACCATCTCCTTTACACAAATCATCCACAAATCCCCCATCAGTTCCACCACCAAATTATGTACCAGGGATGCTCATGTCTCTCCATCTCTACAGCCACCCCCATCACCTCAGCCACTAACGTCATCGGCCTGGACAACTGCCATGGCCAGTCTCCAGCAGCAGACACCCTTCTAAAACAAACATCACACCACGCCGGTCCCCTTCTGAAAAGGCCCAATGGCTTCCAAGCTCCCACCACTGCCGCCAAGGCCTCCCTCCCACCTCACTTCCCACGGCTCCCTCCTTGTCCTGCTGCTCTTGCCAAAAGGCCTTCTTTTTGCCTCTCTGGCAGGAGAAGCTTATTCAGCTGCAGGGACTCTGTACCTGTGGGTGCCCCTGCCCAGAAGAACTTTCTTGTCCCTCTGCAACTGGCTGGAACCTCCTCGTCACTCTCATGTCTGTTCCAGCCCTGCCTAGATAGAGCCTCACCCCTCCCCAGTCATTCCACCTCCGTCACAGGTCTTTTTTCCTTTACAGCACTTATCAAAATCCCGACCATTTATTTGCTGACCTACTGCCAGCTTCGTGGAGGCAGGGACCTTATCTGTGTAATGTAAGCTGGAGCTCTGACACCTAAGAGAGTGTCTGGCACTCGGCTGATCTTCAGTCAATATTTATTGAATGAATAAATGAATGCTGTTACTGAGGGAAGGTTGAGGGTACGTCATTAAGTGTGGCAAAGTGCAGAGGAGAACATCAGTAAGTGTGGCATGAATCCTCACACTTGGGGAAAATTTTTGGTTATTTTGGAGACAGAGTCTCACTCTTGCCCAGGCTGGAGTGCAATGGTGTGATCTTCGCTCACTGCAACCTCTGCCTCCCAGGTTCAAGAGATTCTCCTGCCTCAGCTTCCCAAGTAGCTAGGATTACAGACAGGTGTGCAGCATCACACCCAGGTAATTTTTATATTTTCAGTAGAGACGGGGTTTTGCCTTGTTAGCCAGGCTGGTCTCAAACTCCTGGGCTCAAGCAATCCCCCCACCTTGTCTTCCCAAAGTACTGGGATTACAGGCATGAGCACCATGCCTGGCCTTACTTGGGGAAAATTAAAGGCGATACCTGTGCAGGTGAACTTGAAGAGACTCCAATGCTTCCCAAATCTCCCAGAACATAGCTGATACTGTCTCTGGGGCATAGAGGGGGACTTTCACAGGTCGTCTTAAGCTCTTCTGAATTATTGGAATTTTTTTTTTTACTGTAAGTATGTATTACTTTTGTAATTAAACAATTTGATCACAAAAATAGATCAGTTGATTATTTTATCTACAGGTTATTTTTAAAAGTTTGCTAGCCAGGTGCCGTGGCTCATGCCTGTAATCCCAGTACCTTGGGAGGCTAAGGTGGGAGGATGGTTTGAGCCCAGGAGTTCGAGACCAGCCTGGACAATAGCAAGAACCTGTCTCTACAAAAAAATAAAGAATTAGCTAGGGGTGGTGGTGGGTGCCTGTAATTCCAGCTACTCGTGAGGCTGAGGTGGAAGGATCACTTGAACCCAGGAGATAGAGGCTGCAGTGAGCCATGATCACACCACAGCAAACCAGCTTTCTGTGTCTTTGGGAAAAAAAAAAAAAGTTTGCCAATTTTCTCTTTGACCCAAGGTGAGCACATTCCAGTGATTACAAGCTTTGGAGTCCAGTCGTTTGTACCGTGTTACACAGGCAGGAGACAGAGGGCCTGGTAAACACCTCTGGGGCTGAACTCATGCAGATTTCACTCCATTCCACTACGGACTGCCCGGGGAGGTAGCAGCGCTCACCATGGATGATGTGGAGTCCAGGAGGCTCACGACTTTCATCTCAATCTCATCCTCACCAAAACTCTTCAGCAGCTTCATAACCTCACTCACCGTCAGCCACTTACAATCCACAAGTTGAATGGAGACAATATAATCTCCTTCCCGGGCTCCTGCCACCTGCAAAAGTATTGTTGAAAATAAGTCAATGTTTAGTTCCTCAAATCCTTCAATCAGTCCCCATTCACAAAATAGGTAAATTTGCATCAAGAAAGCAAAAATTCACTTTGGGTGGCCAAGATGGGGCAGGGGAGGCTGTGGAGGGGGTGCAGATCACTTGAAGTCAGGAGTTCAAGACCAGCCTGGCCAACATGATGAATCCCATCTCTACTAAAAATACAAAAATTAGCTCAGCGTGGTGGTGGGCACCTGTAATCTCAGCTACTTGGGAGGCAGAGGCAGGAGAATTGCTTGAACCTGGGAGGCGGACACTGCAGTGAGCTGAGATCATACCACTGCACTCCAGCCAGGGTGCAAAAAAAAAAAAGGCAAAAATTGGCCAGGTACAGTGGCTCACACCTGTAATCCTAGCACTCTGGGAGGCCGGAGCAGATGGATTACTTGAGGCCAGGAGTTCGAGACCAGTCTGGTCAACATGGCAAAACTCTGTCTCTATTTAAAAATACAAAAAATTAGCTGAGTATGGTGGCACGTGCCTATAATCCTGGCTACTCAGGAGGCTGAGACGTGAGAATTACTTGAACCCGGGAGGCAGTGGCTGCAGTGAGCCCCAAGATAGCACCACTGCATGACAGTGACTCACTGCAGCCTCCACCTCCCAACATCTCAAAAAAAAAAAAAAAAAAAAAAGACAGCAAAAATCAATCCTTTTTGTTTTGGGAATGTAGCACCCATGAGGCCTTTCACATAAAGTCAGGCCTTTGACATGGGTGAACCCACCCTAAATTCAATCACCCAGATATCTGTGTTTGCTCTCGACCCAGAAAAGCATGTGCTTACCGCAGCAGAGCAGTAAGGATCCAGGAAGTGAACCTGAACCGGGGCGTTCCCTCTCAAGGTGAACCCCAAGTCCCCTTCTTCTGCAGTGAAGTGGATGCTTCGAGGAGGCGTCCACCGCTTATTAGCCGAAAACACAGATAAGGGGCCCTTTGGAAGACAGCATTGTTAGGTGTAGGATTTGAAGGCTGGATCAGACACTTGAAAGCTAAAGGGAATTTTGCCTGCTGTCCTTGAAGATCTCACTTGGCCTTGGTCAGGGACAAATGACACATCTGGGTAAGACATGCTACAGCAGTCATGTGACAACAGGGAATGCCATCTTCTCAAACATAACCAATATATTTTAAATAAAATTAACTTTTTTATTTTTCAAGACGCTGTCTTACTCTGTCACCCAGGCTGGAGTGCAGTGGCGTGATCTCAGCTCACTGCAGCCTCTGCCTTCCAGGTTCAAGCAATTCTCCTGCCTCAGCTTCCCGACTAGCTGGAATTACAGGTGCAAACCTGTAATTTTTGTATTTTTAGCAGAGATGGGGTTTCACCATATTGGCAAGGCTGGTCTCAAACTCCTGATCTCAGGTTATCCACCTGCCTCAGCCTCCCAAAGTGCTGGGATTACAGGTGTGAGCCACCGCACCCGGCCAAAATTATCTTAAGTAAAATCTCTAATATAAAAAATTTAATGCCAAGCATGTCATGCCTGTAATCCTAAGCACTTTGGGTGGCCAAGGCAGAAAGATTGCCTGAGGCAAGGGGTTTGAGACCAGCCTGGGCAACATAGCGAGACCCATTCTCCACTAAAAAATAAAAAAATTAGCCAGGCATGGTGGCGCATGCCTATAGTTCCATCTACTCAGGCTGCTGAGGCAGGAGGACTTCTTGAGCCTAGAAGGTTGAGGCTGCAGTGAGCTATGATCATGCCACTGTACTCCAGCCTGGGTGACAGAGTGAGACTATGTCTCTAAAAAAATTTAAAAACATAAAAAAATTTTTAAATCAACACTACCTAAAATTTACTTCTAAGATATGCTATCGTGCCAAGCACAGTGGCTCTGGCCTGTAATCTCAGGACTTTGGGAGGCTGAGGTGGGCAGATCACTGGAGGCCAGGAGTTTAAGACCAGCCTGGCCAAAATAGTGAAACCTCATCTCTACTAAAAATACAAAATTAGCTGATTGTAGTAGCACATGCCTGTAATCCCAGCTACTTGGGATGCTAAAGCTGGAGAATCACTTGAACCTGCAAGGCAGAGGCTGCAGTGAGCTGAGATCATGCCACTGCACTCCAGCTTGGGCAACAGAGCAAGACTCTGTCTCAAAAAATAAAAGATATAAATGAATAAAATAAAATATGCGATGGTCTGAATGTTTGTACCCTCTCAAAATCTGTATATTGAAACCTTATCATCAAAGTAATTAGGAAGTGGGGCCTCTTGAGAGGTGATTCAGTCTTGGGGCAGAAAGCTCAAGAATGGGATACACGTGGCCGGGCGCAGTGGCTTACACCTGTGATCCCAGCACGTTGAGAGGTGAGGCAGGTGGATCACCTGAGGTTGGGAGTTCAAGACCAGCCTGACCAACATGGAGAAACCCCATCTCTACTAAAAAGACAAAATTAGCCAGGCGTAGTGGCGCATGCCTGTAATCTCAGCTACTCTGGAGGCTGAGGCAGGAGAATTGCTTGAACCTAGGAGGTAGAGGAGATTGCACCATTGCGCTCCAGCCCGGGCAACATGAGCAAAACTCTGTCTCAAAAAAAAATAGAATTGGATACATGCTTTTAAAACAGGCCCAAGGGAACTCATCCGCCTTTTCTGCCATGAGGACACAGACGCAGGTAGAAGGCCCCACCTATAAACCAGAACATGAGCCTTTACCGGATATCGAATCTGCCCATACCTTGGTCTTGGACTTCCCAGCCTCCAGAACTGTGAGAAATATATTTCTGCTGTTCAAAGCCACCCAGTTCAAGGCATTTTGTTATAGCAGCTCACATGGACTAAGACACCATACTCGCCAAATTGAAGAGCTGTCCTCTTAGGTCATTTATTCAACATAGATTCAACATAGAAAGAGCATTCAACATACCAGTTTCTGGAAGAAGTCTGTGACTGTCAGCTTGGAGAACTGGGGCAATATAATTTCAACCTCTTGCTCAGTTTTAGCTAGAAAAGAAGATTATAAATGGGAGGATAAATGTTTCTGTAATTGAAAGTGATCCTTAAAGGCTGGTGTTGCGGCTCATGCCTGTAATCACAGCACTTTGGGTGGCTGAGGCAGGTGGATCACTTGAGGCCAGAAGTTGAAGACAAGTCTGGCCAACATGGTGAAACCCCGTCTCTACTAAAAATACAAAAAGCAGCCAGGTGTGGTGGCAGGTGCCTGTAATCCCAGCAATTCGGGAGGCTGAGGCAGGAGAATCGCTTGAACCCAGGAGGCAGAGGTTGCAGTGAGTTGAAGTCATGAACTACACTCCAGGCTGGGCAACAGAGTAAGACCCCATCTCAAAAAAGAAAAAAAAAAAGTGATCCCTGGGAAGGAGACAGTACGGCACTGTCTCTTAGTCACAGGTCCTTTCCCTCGGGTTTAGACAGTAGTTCAAGAAGACGGAACACAGCTTAACCCCGACCCCGGGTGAACTCTACCTTCCATTTGGGTACCTCCTGTGAGTCACACTCCTGTGGTTCGTAACTTATTCCTAAGCTGGGACCAAGGAGCGATAACCAGACACGTCCCCCACTTACGGGGCTTCCTGATACCTCAGGGGCTTAGTGTGCTTCTTTGGCACTCATAAAACCCTATGAGGAGGCCAGGCGTGGTGGCTCGCACTTGTAATCCCAGCTTTGAGAGGCCAAGGTGGGCGGATCACCTAAGGTCAGACATTCGAGACCAGCCTGGCCAACATGATGAAACCCCATCTCTACTAAAAATATAAACATTAGCCGGGCATGGTGGTGCGTGCCTGTAGTCCCAGCTACTCGGGATGCTGAGGCTTGAACCCAGGAGGTGGAGGTTGCAGTGAGCCGAGATCACACCATTGCACTCCAGCGCCCAGGCGACAAGAGCGAAATAACTTCTCAAAAAAAGAAAAAAAAAACTCTATTGAGAAGTCATCTATGTTTCAGGTGTTCAGGAGCTGTTATGGAAGCTGCATGCCTCACAGGACACAGTTCTGACATACTGTGCTATCTGTTTTCATCATAATTATTTTGAGACAGGGTATCGCTCTCTCGCCCAAGCTAGAGTGCAGTGGTGCAATCACAGCTCTCTTGCAGCTTGACCTCCAGGGCTCAAGTGATCCTCCTGCCTCAGCCTCCTGAGTAGCTGGGACTATAGGTGCATGCCACCAGATCTGGCTAATTTTAAAAAAAAATGTTTTGTAGAGATGGGGTCTCACTATGTTGCCCAGGCTGGTCTCAAACTCCTGAGCTCAAGTGATTCTCCTGCCTCAGCCTCCTAACATGCTGGGATTACAGGCTTGAGCCACCGTTCTTGACCTTTGCATTATTAATGTGTGATATGAGGATTTCCTAGTGAAAAGGAGTTTTACCAAATCACGACCACTGACAGCTCCATATCCCCACCAGCATCTTCACAGCAGGCTTGGACTTCCCTTAACATAAGTCTGGTCAGTTTCTAACAAAGGATCCCAAGACAGGCTGATTATACGTGAGAACAACAATATGCAGATATTCTGCATAAAAAGAATATCTAGGCCAGGTGTGGTGGCTCACACCGGTAATCCCAGCACTTTGGGAGGCCAAGTCGGGTGGATCACTTGAGGTCAGGAGTTCAAGACCAGCATGGCCAACACGGTGAAACCCCATCTCTACTAAAAATACAAAAAAATAGCTGGGAGTGGTTGCGGGTGCCTGTGACCCCAACTACTCGGGAGGCTGAGGCAGGAGAATCACTTGAACCTGGGAAACAGGTTGCTGTGAGCTGAGATTGCGCCACTGCACTCCAGCCTGGGCAACAGAGCGAGACTCCATCTCAAAAAAAAGAGAGAGAATTCCAGGGCAAAAGCAGCACCTTGGTCCCCGCCTGTGCAGCCCTCCCAGTGCCCAGCACGCAGCAAGGGCTTGCCCGACCCCCACAGGCCAGGCATGCTCTGTCTGCGGCACAGGCACCCCCACACTGGGCACACAGTCTAGGTTACTCACCAAGAACATCGGGGGCGTCAATCAGGTTCAGCAGGTCATCGTCCTCCTGGTGCTGGGCATACGTGAGCCGAGAGCGCTCCTGTGCCGCGGACAGCACTTTCTGCAGCACCTCGATGCTCCGCAGCTTCTTGCACAGGCTGGCCTCCCGCACCGACTCCTCGTGATGCGTAACGGCTCTGCGCAGATGGGACTTCCCTGTGGACGGAAGCCAGCACCCACGTGACTTGCGGATCCACCGGGCAGAGCCGAAGGGCTCAAGGGGCAGCCCAAGAGGGTGGACGTTCTCTTTTCTAAAGGATCTGCCTGGATAGCTTGAGACTTTTATTAATATACTATTTTATTTCATTGTATATTTTATATTTAGAGATAGGGTCTCACTCTGTTTCCCATGCTGGAGTACAGTGGAGCAAGCATGGCTTACTGCAGCCTCAAACTCCTGGGCTCAAGTGAACCTCCCGCCTCAGACTCCTGAGTAGCTGGGACCACAGGCTTGCACCACCACACTTGGATAATGTTTTCTTTTTTTTTTTTTTTTTTGTAGAGACGGGGTCTTGCTGTGTTGCCCAGACTGGTCTCAAACACCTGGCCTCAAGCAATCTTCCTGCCTTAGCCTCCCAGAGTGCTGGGATGACAGGCATGAACCACCGTGCCCAGTTCCAAGCCTTTCTGAAATGTAATAAGCTCACTTGTGTCCATAAGACGTTCACTTAACAAATATTTACCAAATGGGCTGGGTGCTAAAGATAAAGCAGTGAAGAAACAGGCTGCCCCTGGATTCCAGGAGTTTACATGTAGTGGTTGAAGACAGGTAACCAACAAGCAAAGAAGTATGTAATGGATTGGGTGGTGATGAGGTTACAGAGAAAAACAGAGCAGGGTAGGCGGAGATGGTAAAAGAAGACCAGGGATGGGGATTTCCTTCCACCAGGGCAGCAGGGTAAGAAGCAGCTAGATTTGAGATGCATTTTCTAGGTATAGCCAGAGGGATCTGCTAATCAAATGTAGGGCGAGAAAGTAAGAAAAGAAAAGCTTGGGACTGGTGGTTCGTGCCTGTAAACCCAGCATTTTGGGAGGCAGAGGCGGGACGATTGCTGGAGGCCAGGAGTTCAAAACCAGCCTGAGCAGCATAGTGAGACCAACATAGCATCTCTGCAAAAATGTTTTCACAGTATTAGCCAGGTGTGGTGGCGCATGCCTGTGGTGCAGGTACTCAGGAGGCTGAGGCAGGAGGATCGCTGGAAGCCAGGAGTTCGAGGCTCCACTGAGCCGTGACTGCACCACTGCAGTGCAGCGTGGGGGACAGAGCAAGATGCTGTAAAGAAAGCAAATCAAAGAAAAGGAAAGAAGAAAGGAGGGAGGAAGGGTGCATGGGAGGAGAGAGAGAAAGGAAAGAAGGAAAGAAGGAAGGAGAGAAAGGAAAGGAAAGGGAAAGAAAAGGAAAGCAACGAGGAACAAGGAAAGGAGAGGGGAGGGCTGAGGAGAGAAGAGCGAGGAGGAGAGGGGAGGGGAGGGCTGAGGAGAGAAGAGCGAGGACGGGAGGGGAGGGGAGGGCTGAGGAGAGAAGAGCGAGGAGGAGGGGGAGGGGAGGGCTGAGGAGAGAAGAGCGAGGACAGGAGGGGAGGGAAGGGCTGAGGAGAGAAGAGCGAGGAGGAGAGGGGAGGGGAGGGCTGAGGAGAGAAGAGCGAGGACGGGAGGAGAGGGGAGGGCTGAGGAGAGAAGAGCGAGGACGGGAGGGGAGGGGAGGGCTGAGGAGAGAAGAGCGAGGATGGGAGGGGAGGGCTGAGGAGAGAAGGGGGAGGGCTGAGGAGAGAAGAGCGAGGACGGGAGGGGAGAGGAGGGCTGAGGAGAGAAGAGCGAGGAGGGGAGGGGAGGGCTGAGGAGAGAAGAGCGAGGAGGGGAGGGGAGGGGAGGGGAAAGGGAAAGGATGGGAAAAGGGAGGGAAGGAGATAGGGAAGGGGGAGGAGGGGAAGGGAGGGGAGGAACATTAAGGGGAGGGAAGGGGAGAGGAATGGAGAGGGCAGGGGAGGGGAGGGGGAGGAGGGATTGGGAGAAGGGAAGGAGAGGAAGGATGGGAGGAGAGAGGAAGGGAGGGGAGAGGATGGAAGGGGAGGGGAGAGGATGGAAGGGGAGGGGAGGAGGGGAAGGGAAGGAGGAAGGGGGAGGGAAGGAGAGGAAAGATGGAAGGGGAGAGGAAGGGAGGGGAGGGGATGGAAGGCTAGGGGAGGGGAGGAGAAAGGAGAGGGAAGAGGTGGGGAGGAGGGGAAGGGAAGAGGGGGAAGGGGAGGGGGAGGGGAGGAGAGGAAGGATAGGAGGGGAGAGGTAAGGGAGAGGAGAAGTAGGGGAGGGGAAAAGAGAGGGAAGTAGAGGGGAGGGGAGGGGACGGGAGAGGTGGGGAGGGAAGGAGGAAAGAGGAGAGGAAAGAAAAGAAGAGTGGAGAGTGAGTCCGTTTCTGGCCTGAGCACCTAGAGGGGTGGGAGTTGCCATCACTGAGATGGGAAGCCGCATCTGTGTGCATGGGTGGTGCGCAGCGGGGAAGGTTAGGGAGGTGGAGGTCAGGTCTGCACATGGGAAGAGATATTCACACTGAGACACGGCAGGGACCAAACCAGGACACGTCATTACCAGTCACTAGGTGTTCTTGGTAATAAAGCCAGGCATAAGGAAATCAAACAGCTCCTTCCCTGTTAGCACGGTACAGGCTCACCCCATGCACCCCGAGGAGATGGCCAAAGTCCTGGCTCCACAGTAGGAGGCCTGGGTGCCATGGAACCCGTGAGAACACGGCCTGGGAAGACCTCTGAGGCTGGGGACTGCGCCTCATGACTTCTGAACCCAAAGCGGCCACAATGGCTGGGAACACCCCTCTCTCCCAGGACTCTCTCTGGCTGTCTGTGAGCAGGACCAGCTGGGCACCAAGTGGGACCCATGTCTGGGGGCAGGGGGACACGCACCCAGCTGTCGGCGCTGCTGCCCATTCTTCAGTGTGGCCAAGGGTGTCAGCCCCTCCGGCATGTGGTCGTAGAGCTGGGACAGGCACTTCTCCTGGTGGTCCACGTCTGTGCCTGGCTTCACTGGAAAGAGAACCACAGGTTAAATCCCATCTCGTGGACCTGGCCACACGCCTACGGAGAGATTTCTCTGTCCGCCACGTCTCCAGCTTCCTCTCTTCTGCAGTTTCACAAGGCATTTGGGATCATGGGTCTCCTTTCTGCCGCCTGGACACACCCCAGGCTGTCCAGTCCCTCAAGCTATTTTTTTTTTCTTTGAGATGGTCTCACTCTGTCACCCAGGCAGGAGTGCAATGGCACAATCATAGTTCACTGCGGCCTTGAACTCCTGGGCTCAAGTGATCCTCCCACCTCAGCCTCCTGAGTAGCTAGGACTATAGACGTGCACCACCACACGCCATTTTTGTAAAGATGGGGTCTTGCTATGTTGCCCAGGCTGGTCTCAAACCCCTAGGTTCAAGCGATCCTCCTGCCTCAGCCTCCCAAAGTGCATGAGCCAACATGCCCTGCTACCTCAAAGCTTTTGCTCACTGGGACCAGCCACACTCCAGAGGTTCGTAATTTGACCCTGAGCCCCGACACAATACCTCCTCCAACCCACTCACCACACAGAACCTCCTAGCGTAGCCCAGACCTCGTCATGGCCAGCCTGGACCACTGCAGTAGAGCCCCTTCCTGCTTCAACCGCACCTTCCCTGGTGCATGTGTATCCTGCTCTCAAACCTTGCAAAACCACCCTCCACTTCCTCAGCACCCTCGGCCTCTGATCCTGTGCTGACCCTTCCCTCCTGTGCAGATGGAAAAAAATCAAACTCAAATGTCACCACCTCTGAGAAGTCATCCACGACTACACCACGGAGTCCACCTGCTGCCATATTTGTGTCTCTGCAGCAATCACTGAGGTACTATATAGTATTTCTATCTGTTTCCGCACCTTGTCCCGCCTAATAGACTACACAGTGCTAGGAGTGGCGGCTCACACTTTCAGAGAGCCTACAGTATACAAGGCACTATTGAGCTTTGCATACAGGCACTTCATTTTCATGACAGCCTGTGAGGTAGGTTCTTGCTATATGCCCATTTTACAGATGAGAAAATCAAGGCAGAGGACAGCTAAGTTACTTGCCCAAGGTCATACAGCTCATTCATGGCACAGCTGAGATATGAACCCAAGAAGTATGGCTCCTTGGGTTCATATCTCAGCTCTGCCATGAATTAAAGACAGAAGAGGCTGTCTTTTTAATTCCTCAGGAGGCTGCCTGGATTCGTACTCATTACATCAAAAACCCCTGACCAGGTGCCTGGGCTCATGCCTGTAATCCCAACACTTTGGAAGGATAAAGTGGGCAGATAACTTGAGTTCAGGAATTCAAGACCAGCCTGGCCTACAAGGTGAAACCCCATCTCTACTAAAAATCCAAAAATTAGCTAGGCATGGTGTGTGCCTGTAGTCCCAGCTACTCAGGAGGCAGAGGCAGGAGAATCGCATGAACTCAGAGGTGGAGGTTGCAGTGAGGTGAGATCGGACCACTATACTCCAGCCTGAGGGACAGAGCGAGAATCTGTCTTAAAAAAAAAAAAAAAAAAGATCCCACTTAAGCTATAGGTAAAAGTCAGTCCTTGCCTTGGACTCAACATTTAAACATGTAACTCAGTAAATAAGTAAATATGTAATATTTTCATGCATTTTTTTATTTTTAAATTTTTTTATAGAGACAGAAGTTTCTCACTATGTTGCCCAGGCTGGTCTCGAACTCCTGGCCTCAAGCAATCCTCCCACCTCAGCCTCCCAAAGTGCTGGCATTACACGTGTCAGCTACCATGCCTGCCCTAATGCCATTTAAAAATATCAAAATTAATGCAGAAAAGCCCATGATGACTAAAACATGCAAATTTCTGTTTTTGTCTGAAGTTCCAATATAGCTCAGCACAGATTTTTAGTGATCTCTATCTTTATTTAAAATTTCCGCCAGTCATGATGGCTCACATCAGTAATCCCAGCACTTTGGGAGGCCAAGGTGGGACAATTGCTTGAGGCCAGGAGTTTGAAACCAACCTAGGCAACATAGTGAGACTCTATCTCTACAAAAAAATTTTTTTTTTAAATTAACTGGTGTGGTGACATGTGCCTGTAGTCCCAGCTACTCAGGAGGCTGAAGTGGGAGGATTGCTTGAGCCCAGGAGTTCAAGAAGGCAGTGAGCCATGATGATACCACTGTACTCCAGCCCCATCTCTAAAAATAAATAAAATAAAATTCCTATCATCACAGATTTTTTTTGCATTATTATTATTATCATTTTGAGATAGAGTCTTGCTCTGTCGCCCAGGCTGGAGTGCAGTAGTGCAATCTCTGTTCACTGCAACCTCTACCTCCCCGGCTCAAGCCATTCTGCCTTAGCCTCCCGAGTAGCTAGGATTACAGGTGTGCGTCATACCCGGCTAATTTTTGTATTTTTAGTAGAGACAGGGTTTCACCATGTTGGCCAAGCTGGTCTCGAACTCATTACCTCAAATGCTCCACCTGCCTCGGCCTCCCGAAGTGCTGGGATTACATTATAGGCGTGAGCACCGTACTCAGCCTGCATTAATTTTGGTTCTTTTAAAATATTACCTTAAAATGTTATTTATCTTGATTACTGCATTTTTGGCATTCCCTTAGATTCTAGATGAAAACTCTCGCACCCAGGCAGAATTAAAGGTGTCCCCTCTTCCTCCCTCCAAAGGAACTTATAACCCCTATCCCCACCATGGCCTGTGCAGCAGCTGCCTCAGTCATGGGTCATTCCCATCCTCTATCTTCAGCCTGTGAGCATCTCCAGGTCAGGCAGGTAGCTCTTGCTCAGCTCAGAATCCCCCCGGGGCAGCTGGACCACGACCCTGGCCAAACCCCCGAACCCTCCCCAACCCTTACCCTGGTGGTCGATGAGAAGGATGGCAGTGAAGTAGTGGGCCAGGGCCGCGTAGTGGTGGGCCTTCACGCAGGCCAGGCTGGCCCAGGAGTAGGGGATGTTCTCTTTCACCGGTGCCTGGCTCATGGCTGCATGCAGCTGCTGGTAGACCTCTCCCACCTGAAACAGAAGGGGCACTGGGAAGGGGCAGCCTGGCACAAGGGCCCTCATGAACCCAACTGCAGAGAAAGAGCCCTTTCTTCTTCCCATGCAGCAGCCCCTGCAAGGGGCCGCTCCAGAATCTGGGAGCAACTCCAAGCAACCCCTTGTTCCGTCATTGCCACAGTTAATGGGGAATCAGGCTGCCATCATTATGCTGGTTTTTAGGCTGAGCTGCAGATGGAATCAAATCAGTGATCCGTATCTGAAACACCAACACTTGCCAAGAAAACTCAAGCCAGCAGCCCTGGCCAGAGCTGGCACACCGCCCAGGTCACAGGCAGGCTCCCGTGGGAAGTCCCCGCTCCTTCCAGTGCTCCTGCGCCGGCGTCTCCTGCCCACTCCCCAGAGTCACAGGAACCAGGAAGTCTCACCTTGGCAGCCTCCTGAGCCACCTTCACCAACATGAAGAACTCATTCCGGATCCCGGGAAGGCTGATTTTCTCAAACACGCTTTCTTGGGCTTGCGCAAGCATCATTTTGACAAGCACACTGAGCATGGCAGGACTCATGTCGTAACTTGGAGTATGGGTAAATGTCTCTTTCAGGTAGTTTAAAACCCCTAAAAGTGGAAAATGTTTTGCCCATTAGTTCAGGTTCATATTTACTTCACCATGTTGCTGTAGAGAAAGATAGGAGGCCGGGGGCGGTGGCTCATGCCCGTAATCCCAACAATTTTGGAGGCCAGAGTGGGCAGATCACTTGAGGTCAGGAGTTCAAGACCAGCCTGGGCAACATGGTGACATCCCTTGTCTACAAAAAATACAAAAACTAGCCAGGTGTGGTGGCTTGTGCCTATAGTCTCAGCTCCTTGGGAGGCTGAGGCAGATCACTTGAGCCCAGGAGGAGGCAGAGATTGCAGTGAGCCGAGATCTCACCACTGCACTCCAATCTGGGTGACAAAGCAAGACTCCATCTCAAAAAAAAAAAAAAAAGGAAAGATAGGAGAAAAAATAAGCGTCCTAAAACAGCATCCTACAACATATTAAAAAATTTGATTCTCAATCATATGGTCCAGCAATTCCAGTCCTAGGTATATCCCCAAACAAGTGAAAGTGGGGACTTCACTGATGCTTGAACACCCATGTGAATAATGTTGTGAACCTTATTCACAAGAGCCGAAAAGTGGAAACAACCCAGACATCCGTGAGCAGATGAATGAATAAACACAAAGTGGCCTATCCATACAATGGAATATTTTTCAGCCTTAAACAGCAATGAAACTCTGACACATGCTACAATGTAAATGAGGACATTATGCTAAGTGAAACAAGCCAGTCGAAGAAGGACCAATATTGTAGGATTCCATTTAGATAAGGTAGCCGGGATAGTCAAATTCACAGAAACAGAAAGAAGAATAAAAGTTAGCTGGGGCTGGGAAAGGCGGGCAATGGGAAGTTATTGCTTAACTGAGTACAGAGCCTCGGTCTGGATGACGAAAAAGTTCTGGAGAGAGCTGGGCCCAGTGGCTACCGCCTGTAATCCCAGCTACGAGGGAGGCTGAGGTGGGAGGATTGCTTGACATTAGGAGTTCAAGACCAGCTTGGGCAACATACTAAGACCCCCGTCTCTTAAAAAATAAAAATTAAAAAAAAATATATTTTTTTAATGTATTCATTTTATTTATTTTTGAGACAAGGTCATACTCTGTTGCCCAGGCTGGAGTGCAGTGGCACAATTATGGCTCACTGCAGCCTCGAACTCCTAGGCTCAAGCAGAAGAGCTGGGACTACAGGCATGCACTAACCCACACCCAGCTAATTTTTACATTTTTTATACAGAGGGGGTCTCTCCCTATGTTGCCTAGGCTGGTCTCCAACTCCTGGACTCAAATGATCCTCCTGACTCAACCTCCCAAAGTGCTGGGCTTACAGGTGTGAGCCACCTTGCCTAACCAGAAAGAAATTTTTTTTAAAGCTCTGGACATATTTAGTGGTAATGGCTGCACAACGCTATGAATGTATGAATATATAAATGTACTTAATGCCAATGAACTCCACACTTAAAAATGGTTAAAATGTGCTTCTGGTTGGTAGGATAATTAAAAAATTTAATAAAATAATTAAATGATAATTTTATATTGTGTATTTTATCATAATTAAAAGGTTAAAATAGTTATCTATATATATATAAATACACACACACACACACACACACACACACAATTTTTTTTAAACACAATTTTTTTTTTTTGACACAGAGTCTTGCTCTGTTGCCCAGGCTCGAGTACAGTGGCACAAACCTGGCTCACTGTGACCTCTGCCTCCTGGGTTCAAGTGATTCTCCTGCCTCAGCCTCCAGAGTAGCTGGGATTACAGGAACACACCACCACATCCAGCTAATTTTCGTATTTTAGTAGAGACGGGGTTTCTCCATGTTGGTCAGGCTGGTCTTGAACTCCTGACCTGGTGATCCGCCCACATTGGCCTCCCAAACTGTTGGGATTTCAGGTGTGAGCCACCCCGCCCCGCCTTTTAACATAATTTTTAAAAACTGGATTATCTTCTGAAACACTTCTATCTCTATTGAGTAAAAAAAAACAGCCTGTTCCCTCAACTCCTGTGTCACCTGGGACAAAATTCCATTATGACAGGCGTGGAGGTGAAACCAGACAGCAGGCAGAAGAACTGAGGGGCTCACAGGGGGTCAGGCTCACACATAAAACCTGAGTTATTCAGCAGTCCAGGGCTTTTCCCCTGGACCTCAAGGAAGATCTATTCTGGCCAGGCAAGGTGGCTCATGCCTGTAATCCCAGTACTTTGGGAGGCCAAGGTGGGCAGATCACTTGAGGTCAGGAGTTCGAGACCAGCCTTGGCCAACATGGCAAAACCCTGTTTCTACTAAAATTATAAAAATTAGCCAGGCATGGTGGTACACACCTGTAATCCCAGCTACTCAAGAGGCTGAGGTAGGAGAATCGCTTGAGCCTGGGAGGCAGAGGTTGCAGTGAGTTGAGATCTCACCACTGCACTCCAGCCTGGGGGACAGAGTGAGACTTCATCTCAAAAAAAAAAAAAAAAAAAAATCAGCCAGTGCGCTCCAATGGAAATTTTCACACTGCAGCCCTCCACTGACTTCTTTATAGTTTAGAAAATTAACTGTTTGAAGCACTAGCTGACAATCAACCTGTAACTGAAATAGAATCTCTGACATGAATCTCATCTAACTGGTTCCTCTGGTTTTATTGCTGAGCAAAAAAAAAAAAAAAAAAAAAAACCCAGCCCTGCAGAGGGAGGGCACCTGCTGCTTGTGAGCTCCCCAGGGGCTCTCTCACACTCCCCACTGTTCTGCTTGCTTCATTTTGTCTACAGTCTGTCTCCACTGCTGTAATCTCGGAGACAGGACACAAGCGTGCCTGCCTAAGATTCCTCAGAAACATGAGTCCAGAAAAAAGATTTACAGCAAAAGAAATCGACTCGTACTTAGAATCTTAGCACATTGCTTCATCCCAAGGGACCAATCTTTTATTTTTTTAAATAATCATTTTTTGAGACAGGGTCTTGCTCTGTTGCCCAGGCTGGAGTGCAATGGCACGATCCTGGCTTATCACAACCTCAGCTGATCCTCCCATCTCAGCCTCCCAGGTGGCTGAAACTACAGGCAATGCACCACCACTCCCAGCTAATTTTGTACTTTTTGTAGAGATGGAGTTTTCGCCATGTTGCCCAGGCTGATGTCAAACTCCTGGGCTCCAGCAATCCACCCACCTCAGTCTCCCAAAATGCTGGGATTACAGGCATGAGCCACTGCACCCAGCCTATTTTTTAATTAAAAAAAAATTTTTTTTAGGGATGGAGTCCCACTCTGTCACCCAGGCTGGAGCACAGTGGTGCAATCATAGCTCACTGCAGCCTCCAACTCCTGGTCTTCAGTGACCCTCACATCTTAGCCTCTGGAGTAGCTGGGACCATGGGCATGCACCACCACACCCAGCTAATTTTTAAAGATTTTGTAGAGACAGGGTCTTGCAATGTAGCCCAGGCTGGTAGGACCAATCATTTTAGCAGCAGAGATTCCACAATGAGTCAAAGTGACAAAACTATGGTTCTTCAGGAGTCTGCAGGGCAAACTAATATCAGACAATGATCTACACAGGTGGAAGGAGCTCACACCCCTAAGCAGAATGTTGATTATCAGCCCAGAAGGCAACACGCTACAGCGCTAACGTGAGGACGTGGGGACCACACTGTGGTCTGCACGGTGCCCTGCTCTTGCATCCGTCTCCATGCAGAGTCTGAACCAGACACAGGCCCTGCTATAGGGGAGCAAGGCAGAACCCATGGGCATGTGTGAGCCGCACCAGGCTCACCCACAGCACTGGGTCTCGTGACCCCCATCCTCTATATGTGTAAGCACTCGGCTGCTTTTCTCCTCTACCCAGCACCTCTTTCTCATACTAAGACAAGTTTCCTCAGTGAGTGGCTGGGAAAAAAGAGGTTAAAATGGGAAAAGCAATTGAAAGTCCCCAGAAGCTGTAATCCCAGCACTTTGCGAGGCTGAGGAGGGTGGATCACCTGAGGTCAGGAGTTCGAGACCAGCCTGGCCAACATGGTGAAACCCCATCTCTACTACAAATACAAAAATTAGCTGGGTGTGGTGGTGCATGCCTATAATCCCAGCTACTTGGGAGGCCGAGGCACGAGAATCGCTGGAACCCAGGAGGCAGAGGTTGCAGTGAGCCAAGATTGTGCCACTGTACTCCAGCCTGGCGACAGAGTGAAACTCCATGTCAAAAAAACAAAAAATTAGCTGGGCGTGGTGGTGCGTGCCTGTAGTCCCAGCTACTTGGGAGGCTGAGGCAGAAGAATTGCTTAAACCTGGGAGGTGGAGGTTGTAGTGAGCTGAGATCCTCACTACTGCACTCCAGCCTGGGCAACAGAGTGAGTGAGACTCCGTCTCAAAAATAAAATAAAGACTGGGTGCAGTGGCTCACGCCTGTAATTCCAGCACTTTGGAGGCTGAGGCGGGCAGATCACTTGAGGTTAGGAGTTCGAGGCCAGCCTGGTGATCATGGGGAAACCTTATCTCTACTAAAAATACAAAAATTAGCCAGGCATGGTGGCGGGTGCCTGTAACCCTAGCTACTTGTGAGGCTGAGGCAGGAGAATTGCTTGAACCCAGTAGGCAGAGGCTGCAGTGAGTGAAGATTGTGCCACTGCACTTCAGCTGGGGTGACAAGAGCGAGACTCTATCTCTAAATAAAATAAAGACAGTTCCCAGAAGAAGGGACCTGAGCTACGAGACATCCTTTGAAAGCCTCACTTGACAAAGGGTTGGGATCACCCACCACAAGCTGGAGAAGTTGGCAGAATGCAGGTGATACTAAGGGCACAGAGAAGAATATGTACTGGTAAGGTACACCTAATACAAGAAAAAGAAGCCTACAATTTCACTATTTGGGAAAAGTTATTCTGATCTTCATGACAGTGTTGAAACAGTCAATGCACTGCCATCCCAAGGGCCACTTGTTTGGAAAAGATTCATCGTCAGCCACAGGATTCACCACGTGCATCAGCCATCAGGTTTGAACCACTGAGCAAGTTTCTTAATGGGGAGTTACACCACTGATGAAGACTAGTTTGGCCCTTGCGAGGGATGACCTGTAGACCCTCTTCAGTAGGGGGTCCCCTGATGCCCTGGGCAGGCCCCAGGCTCTGTCCAGGTAGCCCTAGAGGAGACATACCTGAGGCTCTCTGAAAGGCGTCTATGGCACTCTCCAGCCCAGCCTGCGTCTGCCGATTGCACCGGGTCCCAATCTGGGTATAGAGGGCCCCAGTGTTGAAGAGGACACTGGCCTTCTCCAGCAGCAGGTTCTGCTGGCTGACAGGAACCCCAGTGAGGGAGTCGTACCTAAGAAAGAAAGGCATTCCGAGAATACAGATTACTTGGCTAGTTAATGCTACTTTTGGGTGCATGTAAAAAAAATTCTTTTTTTTTTTTTTATTTTTAAAGAGTCAGGATCGTGGCCGGGTGCGGTGGCTTACACCTGTAATCCCAGCATTTTGGGAGGCCCAGGCGGGTGGATCATGAAGTCAAGAGATCAAGACCATCCTGGCCAACGTGGTGAAACCCCGTCTCTACTAAAAATACAAAAATTATCTGGGTGTGGTAGAACGGGCCTGTAGTTCAAGCTGCTTGGGTAGCTGAGGCAGGAGAATCGCTTGATCCCAGGAGGCAGAGGTTGCAGTGAGCCAAGATTGTGACACTGTACTCCAGGCTGGTGATAGAGTGAGACTCTCTCCAAAAATAACAAAAAGAAAAGAGGAATAGTCAGGATCTCACTCTCCTGCTCAGGCTGGAGTACAGTGGCATGATCATAGCTTACTGCAGCCTCCAAATTTAGGGCTGAAGTGATCCTCCCACCTCAGCCTGATGAGAATACCTGGGATTACAGGTGCATGCCACCATACCTCCCTAATCTTTTTAATTTTTGTAGAGATGGGGGTCTCACTATGTTACCCAAGCTGTTGTCAAACTCCTGGGTTGCCTGGGTACTGTGGCCAATGCCTGTAATCCCAAGACTTTGGCAGGCCAAAGCAAGTGGATCACCTGAGGTCAGAGGTTCGAGACCAGTCTGGCCAACATGGCAAAACCCAGTCTTCACTAAAAATACAAAAATTAGCCAGGTGTGGTGGCGGGCACCTGTAATCCCAGCTACTCAGGAGGCTGAGGTGGGAGAATCACTTGAACCTGGGAAACGTAGGTTGCAGTGAACCAATATTGCGCCACTGCGCTCCAGCCTGGGCAACAGAATAAGACTCCATCTCAACAACAGCAGCCAAAAAAACCTCATTTCAATAATGAAATTCCAGAATGCACATGCAATGAGGCTTTTGTTTCCAAGCAAGATGACAGGACTAATCACACTGACTGCCACAGCCACACGCAAAAATAAGGTTTCCCAACCAGGGCATCCTCCGGCAGGTGACCGGATAAACACATCGTGGGCATCCAGACAATGGAATATTAGTCAGCACCAAAAATGGAGAAATGAGCCAGCGAGCCATGAAAAGATGCAGAAGAAACATTGCTAAGTGGGCCAGGCGTGGTGGCTCACACCTGTAATCCAAGCACTTTGGAGGCCAAGGCGGGTGGATCACCTGAGGTTGGGAGTTCAAGACCAGCCTGACCAACATGGTGAAACCCCATCTTTTTTTTTTAAAAAAAGAAACATTACTAAGTGAAAGAAGCCAACCTGAACACTGCTATCTACCATACAGCACACTGTAAGATTCCAACACTCTGGAAAAGGCAAAACCCTGGAGACAGAAGAAAGATCAGGAGTTGCCAGGATTTAGGGAGAGGGAGGGAGGAACAGGGAGAGCACAGAGGATTTTTCCAGCAGTGAAACTCTTCTGTAGGACACTGCAAAGGTGGACCACTGTCATTCTACGTTGACCAAAAGCCACAGAATATGCACACGCAAGAATGAATCCTAATGCAAACTATGGACTCTGGGTGATAATCATGTGTCAGGTAAGTTCCTCTTATTTAAAAAATGTACCAGGCCAAGCCAGGCACAGTGGCTCATGCCTGTAATCCCAGTACTTTGGGAGGTTGAGGCGGGTGGATCACGAGGTCAGGGGTTTGAGACCAGCCTGACCAACATGATGAAACCCCATCTCTACTTAAAAATACAAAAATTAGCTGGGAATGGTGGCGTGCACCTGTAATCCCAGCTAGTTGGGAGGCTGAGGCAGGAGAATTGCTTAAACCCAGGAGGCAGAGGTTGCAGTGAGCCGAGAGGACACCATTGCACTCCAGCCTGGGCAACAGAGCGAGACTCCATCTCAAAAAAAAAAAAAAAAAAAAAGTACCAGGCCAGTGCAGTGGCTCATGCCTGTAATCCTAGCACTTTGAGAGGCTGAGGTAGGCAGACTGCTTGAGTCCAGGAGTTCAACAGCCTGAGCAACACAGAAAGACCCGGTCTTTGTAAGAAAAAAAAAAAGTGCCACTCTAAATAATGCCTATCTTTAAAAAGAAAAAGAAAAAGGCCAAGCACGGTGGCTCACAACTATAATCACAGCACTTTTGGAACCTGAGGTGGGCAGATCACCTGAGGTCAGGAGTTCAAAACCAGCCTGACTAACCTGGTGAAACCCCATCTCGACTAAAAATACAAAAATTAGCCGGGCATGGTGGCACATGCTTGTAATTCCAGCTACTTGAAAGGCTAAAGTAGGAGAACCACTTGAATCCAGGAGTCGGAGGTTGCAGTGAGCTGAGGTCACGCCACTGCACTACAGCGTGGGCAACAGAGCGAGACTCCGTTGCAAAAAAAAAAAAAAAAAAATGTGGGCCAGGCATAGTGGCTAACGCCTGTAATCCCAGCACTTTAGAGGCCAAGGTGGGTGGATGGCTTGAGCTCAAGAGTTCAATACCAGCCTGGGTAATATAGTGAAACCCTGTCTCTACCAAAAATACAAAAAATTAGCTGGGTGTGGTGGCATGTGCCTTTAATCCCTACTTGGGAGGCTGAGGTGCGAGGATAGCTTGATCCTGGGAGATGGAGGTTGCATTGAGCCAAGATCACACCACTACACTCCAGCCTGGGTGACAGAGTCAGACTCAAAAAAAAAAAAGGTGTGTGTGTATACATGTATGTATATATGCACACACACACATAGACACACACACACATATATGGCTCCTCCTAAATGAAATATGGTAATTATTAACCCCTCATAATTTTTCCTGAAATCTAATAACTCAGGATTTGTCTTACTTCTTTATTTTTTCAGACAAAGTCTCACTCTGTTGCTTAGGCTGGAGTGCAGTGGCATGATCATGACTCACTGCAGTCTCGATCTCCTGGGCTTAAAAGCGATCCTCCCAGCTGAGCCTCCCAAGTAGCTGGGTCTACAGGCATGCACCACCCATGCCCATCCAATTTTCCCTAATTGTTTTGCAGAGATGGGGTCTCACTGTGTTACCTAGACTGGTCTCAAACTCCTGGGCTCAAGCAATATACCCACCTTGGCCTCCTAACATGCTAGGATTACAGATGTGAGCCACTATACCTAGCCTAGGACTTGTTTTATTTATTTATTTATTTATTTAAACAGAGTTTCGCTCTTGTGCCCAGGCTAGAGTGAAATGGCACCATCTCAGCTCACTGCAGCCTCCATCTCCAGGGTTCAACCAACTCTCCTGCCACAGCTTTCCCAAGTAGCTGGAATTATAAGCACCCGCCACCACCCCCAGCTAATTTTTATATTTTTAGTAGAGACGGGGTTTCTCCATGTTGGTCAGGCTGGTCTCAAACTCCTAACCTCAGGTGATCCACCCACCTCGGCCTCCCAAAGTGCCGGGATTACCGGCATGAGCCACTGGGCTTGGCCCTGGGACTTGTTTTAAAGTTCACTCATGAACCATGGGATGTGCAGACAGCTTCTCCCTAATTCATGACTAAGGAGAAACTACCTTTCACCCTTTCAGCCATGCAGACAGCCTCCTGCATTTTTATGAAAAGTCATCTCCCTTTCCTTTGCTTTCTATCAGGTAGGCATCAGTAACTATCCATCCGCTGTGGAAAATTTTAATTCTGATATGCCCCTGACATACTAGGAGGTGTTCTCCTCTTACTGACACTCCTAAGGACACTCAGAGAAAGGGTGCATCTCCAAAGTATCTTTTTTTAAGTTGTTTTCTTTTTTGAAACAGTTTCATTCCTATCACTCAGGCTGGAGTGCAGTGGCAGGATCTCCACCCACTGCAACCTCTGCCTTCCAGGCTCAAGTGATTCACCTGAATCAGCCTCCCAAGTAGCTGGAACTACAGGTGCGTACCATCTTATCCAGCAAATTTTTGTATTGTTTCTAGATACAGGGTTTTGCCACGTTGCCCAGGCTGGTCTTGAACTCCTGGGCTCAAGTGATCCGCCCACCTCAGCCTCCCAAAGTGCTGGGATTACAGGCACGAGCCACTGCACTCAGCCTCCAAAGTATTTAAACTATACTAATCTTTGAAAATACCGACTGGATCTAAGGTCATACCACCCTGACATGCCTGATCCCGTCTGGAAATAGCTACTGGGGAGAAGAATCAAATATTCTGCTTACATTTTAAAAATCTGATCAAAGCTGAGTATGTGGCTCATGCCTGTGGTCCCGCTACTCAGGAGGCTGAGGCGGAAGGATCACCTGAGCCCAGGAATTCAAGACCAGCCCACGCAACATAGCGAGACCCCATTTCAAATGAAACCTGATGTATTTCTGTTTGGTGCTTTTGTCTCATTGAACAAAACCTGATTTTTTTCTCTCTCTCTCACTCACACACACACATGCATGCCCCTGTCTAATCTGAGACAAGAATCTTGCTTCTGGCTAATTTCACCTCAGAGCCCCCGTGCTTCCCAATGATACAACGAGCAAGAAAAAATGTCTCTTCTCCTTGGCTCCCTTGTTCTGAGAAGCAAGAGGCCACAGTCTCTTGGAGCCATCTCCCCCCAGATCCCCTTCATAAATAAATACCAATGTATTGACATCTTTTTAGACTTCCCCCAGATAAATGCAAGATAGGAAAGGGGGCTGAGGTACACGGGAGCACCCACAGAGGGGCATCTGTGATGCTGAGGTTCCAAAACTGTGGCTGTCGTGGCACGTGAAGCACCAGCACAGACCTCAGGCACCTACCAGGTGAACAGGAGTCCCATCTGCCGCGTGGGCGGGAAGAATCGACTCTCGACGAAGCCCAGCTGGATGAAGTATGTCATCAGCAGTTCCACCCCAGCCTCATCCCGGCTGGGTGTCCGACAAGCCTGCAAGGAAAAGAACCCCAGAGGGCAGGATTAGAAGAGGACACAGCTGACGGCCCTTCCCGGAAGGTGCTTTGCACACACCAGCAGGTGCCTGTAACTATTTCTGCAGTATGATGACCTCGCTGCTGGCATCATGAACTTTAGGAAGGGTGGAAAGAACCTGGGAGGAAGTCAGAAATCCTGGAATCCAGCCCCAGCCCTGGTCTCTCCCCTTCTATGGTTTTCCTTTTATTTTGAGACAGAGTCTCACTTTGTCACCCAAGCTAGAGTGCAGTGGCGTGATCTTGGCTCACTGCAACCTCCAGCCCCCGAGTTCGAGTGATTCTCGTGCCGCAGCCTCCCGAGTAGCTAGGATTACAGGAGTGCAGCACCATGCCCGGCTAATTTTTATATTTTTAGTAGAAACAGGGTTTTGCCATGTTGGTGGCCAGTCTGGTCTCAGACTGCTGACCTCAGGTGATCTACCTGCTTCAGCCTCCCAAAGTGCTGGTATTACAGGCATGCACCACCATGCCTAGCTAATTTTTGTATTTTTACAAAATTACAATGTTGGCCAGGCTGGTCTCAAACTCCTGACCTCGGGTGATCTGCCTGCCTTGGCCTCCCAAAGTGCTGGGATTACAGGCATGAGGCACCCCACCTGGCCCCCTGCTATGGTTTTCTTTGTTCTGGTTTCTTTTTTCTTTTATTTTCTTTTTCTTTAATAAAGACAGGGTTTCACCATGTTGGTCAGGCTGGTCTTGAACTCCCGACCTCAGGTGATCGGCCCACCTTGGCCTCCAAAGTGCTTGGATTACAGGCATGAGCCACCACGACCGGCCTTTTTTTTTTTTTTCTGAGACAGAGTCTTGCTCTGTCGCCCAGGCTGGAGTGCAGTGGTACAATCTTGGCTCATTGCAACCTTTGCCTCCTGGGTTCAACCAATTCTCCCCCCTCAGCCTTCTAAGTAGCTGGGATTACAGGCGTCCGCCACCACACCCAGCTAATTTTTTGTATTTTAGTATAGACGGGGTTTCACCATGTTGCCCGGGCTGGTCTCGAACTCCTGACCTCATGATCCGCCCACCTCGGCCTCCCAAAGCGCTGGGATTACAAGTGTGAGCCACCGTGCCCAGCCCCTTCTATGGTTTTCTTTTTTTTTTCCCACTATCAGTTTGCTTTTTCATGGGAAGAATTCTATGGTTTTCTTATGCAGCAAGTAGAATGGGCAATTCCAGCACCCCCCAACCATCACCTCCATCCACCTACAATTCACAAGCATGCAATAATGGGGTATCCTGAAGACTCAGAAAAGCCACCCTCCCCTCTCTGCTGCACACAAGAACTTACTTGTCTCAGATCCATAAGATCTGCAATTTCATCTTCATATAAATAGCCATCTTCACTGTAATGCTCCAGGATAAAATCCTTTAAGACAAATGAGGTCAGATACTATAAAATGTGACTGAAAACCATATATGTGCATAACAGTAATATGTCAATTGTGACCCCATGTTTAAAAAGGCAGAATGAAGAAAAACTTATAGGAGATTGAACACTGTAGCAATTTTCAAAGAGGCAGAATTTATTTTCTTAATTTTATGCAGTTTTTTTTTTCTTTTTAAATACAGAGTCTCGCTGTGTAGCACAGGCTGGAGTACAGTGGCACAATCTTCACTCACTGCAACCTCCACCTCCCAGGTTCATGCGATTCTCCTGTCTCAGCCTCTCAAGCAGCTGGGATTACAGGCGCCCACCACAACGTCAAGCTAATGTTATATTTTCAGTAGAGACAGAGTTTCACTCTATTGGCCAGGCTGGTCTCAAACTCCTGACTTCAGGTGATCCACCTGCCTCAGCCTCCCAAAGTACTGGGATAACAGGTGTCAGCTACTGCGCCTGGCCATAGATTTTGTTTGTTTGTTTGTTTGTTTGTTTGTTTTTTTTAAAAAAAAAAAACGGAGTTTCACTACCATTGCCCAGGCTGGAGTGCAATGTTGCGATCTCGGCTCACTGCAATCTCCATCTCCCAGGTTCAAGCTATTCTCGTGCCTCAGCCTCCCAAGTAGCTGGGATTACGAGCATGCGCCACCACACGCTGCTAATTTTTGTATTTTTAGTAGAGACAGGGTTTTGCCACATTGCCCAGGCTGGTCTCGAACTCCTGGGCTTAAGCAATCCATCTGCCTCGGCCTCCCAAAGTGCTGAGATTACAGGTATGAGCCACTGCGCCCCGTGCCCAGGTTTTTAAATGTTGTGTTGCTTCAGTAACAACTCCATTACTGAAGGCTCCAAAACCATGGCTGCCGTGGCATGTGATGGAGCTGAAGTTAATTTTTTGCTTAAAAATGTCTTTGTGGGCTGGTCACGGTGGCTGATGCCTGTTATCCCAGCAGATCACAAGGTCAGGAGATCAAGACCATCCTGGCTAATACAGTGAAACCCCATCTCTACTAAAAATACAAAAGATTAGCTGAGTATGGTGGCAGGTGCCTGTAATCCCAGCTACCTAGGAGGCTGAGGCAGGAGAATCACTTGAACCTGGGGGGCAGAGGTTGCAGTGAGCTGAGATTGCACCATTTCACTCCAGCCTGGGTGACACAGTGAGACTGTCTCAAAAAAAAAAAAAACTTAACTGAGAAACAATACCTTTCACAATAGCAGCAAAAGTACATTTCTAGGGATAAAATTAATATAATTAAGCAGACAACTATTAAACTTTACTGAAGAACATATGTTATTTCATTCACTGATTCAAAACATGATTTTTTGTGTGTGTGGTTTTTTTTTTTTTTTTTGGAGACAGGGTATCATTCTGTTTTCCAGGATGGAGTGCAGTGGCTCAATCACAGCTGACTGAAGCCTGGAGCACTTGGGCTCAAGCAATCCTCCCACCTCAGCCTCCCAAATAGCTGGGACTAAAGGTGTGAGCCACTGCATCTGGCCCTATTTCTTTACAATAAAACAAAAGCGGCCGGGCATGGTGGCTCATACCTGCAATCCCTCGGCTTTGGGCCGAGGCAGGTGGATCCCTTGAGGTCAGGAGTTTGAGCCCAGCCTGGCCAACAGGGTGAAACCTCGTCTCTACTAAAAATATAAAAATTAGCCAGGCGTGGTGGTGGGTGCCTGTAATCCCAGCTACTTGGGAGGCTGAAGCAGGAGAATTGCTTGAACCCAGGAGGCAGAGGTTGCAGTGAGCCAAGATTGCACCACTGCACTCCAGCCTGGATGACAGAGTGAGACTCACTCTCTAAAATAAAATAAAATAAAAATAAAATAAAACAAAATCACACTGTGAAGCTTCACTAAATTATAAAACATCACACGGACACACAGGTCAGATTTGAAATTCAGCTGCCCTAATGCAGTCTGCTGAACCACTCCTGCAGTACCTATCTGTATTTCTCTCAAATGTGGAAGGAAGAAAATAAAACAAAGTCCCTCAAATATTCTCATTTTCATATGATTGACATTTGTAGAATCTCTTTTAGGCCAAAATGACGTGGTTGGAAGCCTGCAACGAATAGCAGTTGGCCATGTCCACAACATGTGATGATTTTTATTTGTTTTAATGTGGAATTCACCACATTACCTAGTTGAATTTTTAAAGATGCCTATAAAATTCCTACGTTTCTCCAAGAGGCTCTTCCTTTAAAATGCTTGCATTCTTGGCCGGATGCAGTGGCTCACGCCTGTAATTCCAGCACTTTGGGAGGCTGAGGCAGGCAGATCACCTGAGGTCAGGAGTTCAAAACCAGCCTGGCCAACATGGTGAAACCCATCTCTACTAATAAAAATTAGCTGGGTGTGGAGGCACACACCTGTAATCCCAGCTACTCGGGAGGCTGAAGCAGGAGAATCACTTGAACCCAGGAGGCAGAGGCTGCAGTGAGCTGAGATCACATCATTGCACTCCAGCCTGGGCAGCAAGAGCGGAAATTCCATCTCAAAAAAAAAAAAAAAGAAAAAAAAAGTAGTAGTCAAAATGCCATGTTTTCTTTTCTAAACTAATAGTCCAAGATGAGCCAACTAACAGGATTATCATGGAGAGTAAAATAAGCCGGGCACAGTATTCCCACAGTGGTTCATGCCTGTAATCCCAGCACTTTGGGAGGTCAAGGCGGGAGAATTGCTTGAACCCAGAAGTTCAAGACTGAGCAACAGTGGGAAACTCTGTCTCTCTGAAAAATACAAAAATTGGTCAGGCACAATGGCTCACACCTGTAATCTCAGCACTTTGGGAGGCCAAGGTGGGTGGATCACCTGAGGTCAGGAGTTTGAGACCAGCCTGACCAACATGGAGAAAGCCCATCTCTACTAAAAATACAAAATTATCTGGGTATGGTGGTGCCTGCCTATAATTCCAGCTACTCAGGAGGCTGAGGCAGAAGAATTGCTTAAACCTGGGAGGAGGAGGTTGTGGTAAGCTGAGATCGCACCATTGCACCATTGCACTCTAACATGGGTAACAAGAGCAAAACTCTTTTTTAAAAAAAAAAAAAAAAAAAGAAGAAGAGAAAAGAAAGAAAAATCCAAAAATTATCCAGGCATGGTGGCATACACCTGTAATACCAGCTACTTAGGAGGCTGAAGTGGGAGGATCACCTGAGCCCAGGAGGCAGAGGTTGCAGTGAGCTGAGATCATGCCACCACATGCCGGCCTGGGTGACAGAGTCAGACCTTGTCTCAAAAGAAAAAAGAAAAAAAAAAAAAAGAACGTAAAATATTTCTTCGAAGCAATTTTTGCAATGCTATGATTAATTCCTATAACTGATGCCTGGGCTGTGTGGCACAAAGTTGGGTCACCTTGCACCTCATCCCCTTTCCCCTCCTTTATGGAAGCTGGAGGCAACTGGTTAAAAACTCGGATGGAGTTGAGGAGAGAAGGCAGAGGAGGGTATTCCAGGCACTGGACGGTCTCCTGGCCCCAGCCTGGAGGCATGGTCTTTCCTGGGTGCTCTGCTGCAGCACCTATCCCACTTCCCACCTGAATCCCCCACTGACCCATGGGCCCACAGGCAGGGCTTGTGGCACCTCTGGCACTCAGCACAGGGCCAGGCACAGGTGGGCCTCTGAGGATCTGCTGAACAGGAGAGGAGTCCAGATACCCCGGAATGTGGCAGGGGGACACACAAGCAAAGACTCTGGTTATTCAAATATTTAAGGGGAGTGAACTGACATCTTTGATTTCCTTTAAAATTGCATCGCAAAAATAAGATGGACTGATATTAGCTATTACTTTCTTTTTTTTCTTTTTCTTTTTGTTTTTTTGGGTTTTATTTTGTTTTTTTGTTTTTGAGACATAGTTTCACTCTGTTCAGCCTGTTGCCCAGGCTGGAGTGTAGCGGCACAATCTCAGCTCACTGCATCCTCTGCCTACTGGGTTCATGTGATTCTCTCATGTCTCAGCCTCCCGAGTAACTGGGATTACAGGCATATGCCACTATGCCCAGCTAATTTTTTTTTGTTTGTTTTTGAGACGGGATCTTACTCTGTCGCCCAGGCTGGAGACAGTGGTGCAATCTCGGCTCCCTGCAACCTCCGCCTCCATCTCCCAGGTTCGAATGATTCACCTGCCTCACCCTCCCGAGTAACTGGGATTACAGGTATGCACCACCATGCCTGGCTAACTTCTATATGTTTGGTACAGACAGGGGTTTTACCATGTTGGCCAGGCTAGTCTCAAACTCCTGAGCTCAAGTGATCCGCCTGCCTCCGCCTCCCAAAGTGCTGGGATTATAGGTGTGAGCCACTGTGCCCGGCCTTTAGCCATTACTTTCAACGGCAAAAACCACAATTACCTTTGAACCAACCTATCAGATACAAGAATGCATAGATGGACAGATATGTGAGGAAGCAATAGTAGCAGTACGTTCTCGGAAGAATCTACATAGTGAGTACACAGGGGTTCGCTATAAAATGCTTCGCATTTTTTGAGAAGTTTGGAAATTTTCATAATAAAATGTTAGAGAAAAAACTCTAGCTATTCTTCCAAAAACATAACCTAAATAGGTTACATGATTTAAGAAAAAAAAAGATACTATCAATAAAAGAGGATGTAAGTTTTAAATTTCAAAGCATATCCATGACAGATTCTCTTTGACTTGGCCTCCGGGAGAAGGCCAGCCTGGGATTCCAACCTGCCTCGCCCAAGACCCAGGAGGAGCTTCAGAAGCCATCAAAGGTGACAACAAAAATATGGAAGGAATAGATGTACAAATTATCCACGTGGCTGGCTGAGAAGGGGCTCAGGGTCACTCTGTAGGTATCAGCTGATTCTACCTGTTAAGCCTAAGGCCATTGATTGCAAGGGATACAGGGTCTCACTCTGTTGCCCAGGCTGGAGTACAGTGGCATGATCACAACTCACTGCAGCCTCCAACTCCTGGGCTCAAGTGATCCTCTCGCCTCAGCCTCCCAAGTAACTTGGACTACAGGCATGCACCACTGCAAATGGCCTGTTTCCACTTTAAACACAGAGTTGGGTGCTTTGAGATTTACCTTGAGGACGACTGAAAAGTCGACGTCTTTCGTTTCCTTCAGGCCAAGAGGAATCAGGGGAATCGTAAATGCCTCCCTATGAGGAACACAACAAGATATATATGAACACCCCCAATCGGAACCCTGTGCACCCCACGGCCTTGCCCCACCAGCAGCCCAGCTAAGGTGCACACCCTCTCCTCGCCCCATCAAGTACTCATTTTGCATAAGGATGATTCTGGTCACACCCCACCCTCTGCTCTAAAACTGACCCCAGCTCCCTAAGACATCGGGACCACCCCACCTAACACATCAGGCCCCTGGCATCTTGACACTAATTTATCTTCCAGTCTCAACGCCTCAATGCTTCCCTTTTTTTTGAGACAGAGTCTTGCTCTGTCGCCCAGGCTGGAGTGCAATGGCGCAATTCGGCTCACTGCAACCTCCACCTCCCTGCTTCAAGCAATTCTCCTGCCTCAGCCCTTTGAGTAGCTGGGATTACAGGTATGCGACACCACACCCGGCTAATTTTTGCATTTTTTTTTTAGTAGAGATGAGATTTTGCCATGTTGGCCAGGCTGGTCTCAAACTTCTGATCTCAAGTGATCTGCCCACCTTGGCCTCCCAACGTGCTGGGATAACAGGTAGGAGCCACCGTGCCCAGCCCGGTCTCAATGCTTCTTTCAGCAGTTGTGTTGAGAGTCTATCGTGTGCCGGGGTCTGTGCCTGGCGCACTTGCTGCTCCCACCTGGGCACACCACCCTGCTGCCCTGGGCCTCCTTTGTCAGCTCCTCGCTCCCTTCTCCTCTGCTCCCCTCAGCGGGCACCACAGCTGTGGCAGCTCTCCAAGACCCCCACATTCGCAACTCGAGGTTCGTAGGCGCCTCTTTTTGGGGCGTGTCTAGGTGTCCCACCACCAGCACAGGAGATGCCATCAGGGCAGGAGCCCCATCCGACACCTAAGTGCACCTGCCTTCCAGCCCAGGGTCAGACACCGTCCACTCCCTCTCCCCCAGCTGACCACCTCACTCAGTAACCATGGCTGCCCGCCCGGGGAGTGCTCCCTCTGCCTACATTCCTAGGGGCAGGGCCAGCAGGAAGTGAACGGAGCTCAGGCTGTGTTTTGCAAACAGGGATTTAGCTCCCTGACCTGTAACAGGAGACCTCCTTGGGCTTCTCAGCCCTGCCCCAAAAGAAGACCAGGAAGGCTGGGCAGGGCAAGGGAACAACGCGGCTGTAAGCCGAACCCGGCTCTGTGGCATAGCTGTGCTACAGGCAGGTGAGACCCATCCCGGGGGTACGGAAAGCTGGATCCTGCTGAAGGCTCCTTCAAGTCACGCAGGGCGGGAAGCAAGGTTTGCTTTTTCTGCAACTGTCCAGGCAATGAGAAGAGGAGGAGCGAGTGTCCTGAGTTCCAGCTCCAGGACACCCCAGCCCCAGTGTGGCTGACAGCACCCTCTAGGTGACCTTGGGCCTTCGTAAGTTTTCCCATCTGCACCATAAGGTCCTTTCTTTCCTGCCTACCTCCTAGAAGAGTGTAAAGATCAACTGTGCTAAGAAAGTAACAATCTACTTAGAAAACAGAATAGTGCAGGCTGGGCGTGGTGGCTCACACCTGTAATCCCAGGTGAGGAGGCCTCTCTACTAAAAATGCAAAAATTAGCCAGGCGTGGCGGCGGGTGCCTATAATCCCAGCTCCCTGGGAGGCTGAGGTGGGAGAATCGCTTGAGGTTGCAGTGAGGCAGAGTCTTGCTCTGTTGGCCTGGCTGTTGTGCAGTGGCATGATCTTGGCTCACTGCAACCTCCACCTCCCGGGTTCAAGCAATTCTCCTGCTTCAGCCTCTGAGAAGCTGGGATTATAGGCGTGTGCCACCATACCCGGCTAATTTTTGTATTTTTAGTAGACAGGATTTCACCATGTTGGCCAGGCTGGTTTCAAACTCTTGATCTGAGGTGATCCACCCGCCTCGGCCTCTCAAAGTGCTGGGATTACAAGCATGAGCCACCGTGCCTGGCCTCACAAATGGCTTTTTGCCCAACACTGCAGGTATTTCCCAACAAATGGGCTCCTCCCTTCCAGTCTAGCACCTTGCTCAACCCCAAACCTGATGGTTCTCTCAATTCCCAAAGTGGGGGCTGCCACTCCCCCGTCTAGAACCCTATCTGGCCTCTTTGTGCAGACCCTGAAGGCAGGCAGGCTCTCCGGCTCAGAGACTTCTGGGAGGTGCGCTGCTCCCACTTACTCTGTGTTCTGATAGACCCCCAATGAGATGTTCAGCCCCTCCAGCTCTTCCTTGAGGATCTGCAGGTCTGAGTTGACGAAGCTCAGCTCCAGCCGCGCTTGCTCCCGCACCTTCGGGTTTGTGGCCACTCTATTCAAAGAGAAGAGGGAGAGAAGTGCCCTCAGCCAGGTACCCCTGCTTCTGGTGAACAGACCCAGTCCCCAGTCCCTCCAGGGAGGATCAGGGCACAGCTTGCAGAGGAGTGCCAGGAGTGCTGGGTAAGGTATCTCAGAGACACAGGGCACCTGCCCAGCTTGCAGCACATCTGCCAGCATGTGGAGCTGGGGACACAGGCAATGACACTGTGAGCTGCAGACATGAACTCTATGACATCCTGCAAAAACTCAGCCTTGAGAAAACAAAACTGCTCCCGGCCATGCCCTGAAAGGCTGTAAGATATCCCCTTGAAAAGAAATGAATTATTCCTTTCAGTAGGAGAAATTAAAATAAATAAATAAACAAATATAAAATTTGTTTTTTAAAAAAAGAAAGAAATGGATGATTAGCTGGGCATGGTGCCACATGCCTATAGTCCCACTACTCAGGAGAACGAGGTAGGAAGATCGCTTGAGGCCAGGAGGTTGACACTGCAGTGAGCTATGATCATGCCGCTGTACTCCAGCCTGGGTGACAGAGCAAGACACTGTCTCTAATAACCAAAATAAAATAAGATGAAATAAAATATAAAAATATAGGCCGGGCACAGTGGCTCACACCTGTAATCCCAGCACTTTGGGAGGCCCAGCTGGGCAGATCACGAGGGTCAGGAGATCAAGACCATCCTGGCCAACGTGGTGAAACCCCGGCTCTACTAAAAATACAAAAATTACATAGGCATGGTGGCACGTGCCTGTAATCCCAGCTACTCAGGAGGCTGAGGAAGGAGAATTGCTTGAACCCAGGAGGCAGAGATCGCAGTGAGCCGAGATCGGGCCACTGCCCTCCAGCCTGGCAACAGAGTGAGACTCCATCTAACACACACACACACACACACACACACACACACACACACACACACACACAGATAGAAAGTAAAATAAAATAAATGAATGAGAAAACAGAGGAAGAGGTAATGCTTCCCAATTCATTCTGAGACTAGTATTAGCAACCCAAATCTAGCAACATATAAATAGGATTATACTCCGTAACCAAGTGGGATTTATACCAGGAATGTAAGGTTGGTTTAACGTCTGAAAATCAATTAATACACCATATTAACAGAATAAAGGACAAAAAAAAATCCATGGAGACTTCAACAGATATTTAAAAAAGCATGTGACAAAATCCATCACAGATTCATAATAAAAACTCTCAGCAAAGTAGAAATAAAAGAGAATTTATGAAATCTGATAAAAGATACCTACAAAAACCCACAGCTAACATCACACTTCATGGTGAATGACTGCTTTCCTCTTCTCACCAGAAACAAGGCAAAGATACCCACTTTTGCTACTTCTAATCGATAATGAGGCAAATAAAGAAATTAAAGGCATCCAGATTAGAAAGAAAGAAAGAAAACTATATTCGCAGATGGCATTATCTTATATATAGAAAATCCTAAGGAATCCATAAAACAATATTAGTACTGATAAATTTAGCAAGGTCGCAGGGTACAATCAATATACAAAAATCAAATCTTTCTTATTTTTTTTTTCTAGACAGGGTCTGCTCTGTCACCAAGGCTGGAGTGCAGTGTCACCATCACGGATTACTACAGCCCCAAACTCCCAGGCTGACGCCGTCCTCCAGCCTAAGCCTCCCAAGGAGCTGGGACTACAGGTGCATGCCACCACACCCAGCTAATTTTTGTATTTTTTTTTTTTTTGTAGTGATAAAGTCTCACCATGCTGCCCAGGCTGGTCAGGAAATCCTGGGCTCAAGCAATCTTCCTGCCTCAGCCTCCCAAAATGCTGGGATTACAGGAATGAGCCATCGTCCCTGGCCAATTCTATTTCTATATACTAGCAATGAACAATCTTGAAATTGAGAAAAACATTTCATTCACAATAGCATCAAAAAGAACAAAATAGGAATAAACAAAAGAATCACAAGACACATAAATTGAAAGCTACAAAAACAATGCTGAGATATATTAAAAGAAAAGCTATTTCATGTTTATGGATGGGAAGGCTCATTATTGTCAAGACACCAAGCCTCCTTAGTTAGTACATTCATTCTATGCAGCCTCAATCAAAATTCCACTAACCTTTTTAATAGACAAGCTGATCCTAACATTTATACAGAAATACAAAAAAAACCTACAACAGGCAAAACAATTTTGAAAGATAAGAACAGACTGGGAAGACTTATGTTATTTGATTTTAAAACTTGCTAAGAAGCTGAGCCGGGCGTGGTGGCTCACACCTGTAATCCTAGCACTTTGGGAGGCCGAGGCAGGTGGATCACCTGAGGTCAGGAGTTCGAGACCAGCCTGGCCAACATGGTGAAACCCCATCTCTAATAAAAATACAAAAAATTAGCCAGGTGTGGTGGTGGACGCCTGTGATCCCAGCTACTCGGGAGCCTGAGGCAGGAGAATCACTTGAACCAGGAGGCGGGGGTTACAGTCAGCTGAGATTACATCACTGCGCTCCAGCCTGGGCAACAAGAGCAAAACTCAATCTCAAAAAAAAAAAAAAAAAAGAAAGAAAAGAAAAGAAAATGAAAAGACAAGCCACAGACTGGGAAAAAATACTTTCAAATTATATACCTAATAAAGAATCTGTATCCTGGCTGGATATGGTGGTTCATAACACTTTGAGAGCTGAGGAGTGTGGGTCACTATTTAAGCCAGGAGTTCGAGACTAGCCTGGTGAACATGGTGAAATCCCATCACTACTACAAATACAAAAATTAGCTGGGGGTGGTGGTGCACACCTTGGGAGGTTAAGGCAAGAAAATCGCTTGACCCCACGAGGTGGAGGTTGCAGTGAGCTGAGCACATACCCCTGTACTCCAGCCTGGGCAACAGAGATTCGCTCTCACAAAAAAAAAAAAAAAAAAAGTTTTCAAGTAGAGCTTTTGAAATCTACTCAAAGACCTTACAGGTGCTCCCTCACGTTATAGATTGGGAATCACCACTAAAATAACAGAACTGGGGCCGGGCGCGGTGGCTCACGCCTGTAATCCCAGCACTTTAGGAGGCCGAGGTGGGTGGATCACGAGGTCAAGAGATCGAGACCATCCTGGTCAACATGGTGAAACCCCGTCTCTACTAAAAATACAAAAAATTAGCTGGGCATGGTGGCGTGAGCCTGTAATCCCAGCTACTCAGGAGGCTGAGGCAGGAGAATTGCCTGAACCCAGGAGGCGGAGGTTGCGGTGAGCTGAGATTGCGCCATTGCACTCCAGCCTGGGTAACAAGAGCGAAACTCCATCTCAAAAAAAAAAGAGAGAAAAAATAAAAAATAAAAAATAAAAAAAAATAACAGAACCAGTAACAACCACGTCCTAAATGAGGCCTGTGCTGAGCCTGTGTCAGTGATCCTTAGACTAGTATGAGAAATCATCCTCATTTCACGGATGAGGAAGCCTGAGGTTCATTAGCCAACAGCTCCGGCCAGCCAGAGAGACTGAGTATCTGACCTCTGTCCCTTCCCCTGCTGATGAAAACCCAGCCACCTGTCACCTGATTGTTTTGCTCACCACCTGGCCACCCTTCCCACCAATGCCCTTCATTCACCCACAGTCTGCTCTCTCCTGAGGCTCTCCCCGACCTCGCCACGTGTGACAGCACTCATCCTCTTGTGGCCCTGGAAGTCTCTGCACACGTGCACATTTGGATTCCCCCAGACAATAAGATATTGGAATCTCAGCTTGGTGAATTTCATCAATTTAGAGATTTGTGTGTGTGTGTGGCTATGCTAAGTAATACATTTTAGGCCAGGCACAGTGGCTCATATCTGTAATCCCAGCACTTGGGGAGGCTGAGCCAGGCAGATCACTTGAGGCCAAGAATTCAACATCAACCTCAGCAGCATGGTAAAACCCTATTTCTACTAAAAAGACAAAAATTAGCCAGGCATGGTGGCGCATGCCTGTAGTCCCAGCTACTGAGGAGGCTGAGGCAGGAGAATTGCTTGAATCCGGGAGGCAGAGGTTGCAGTGCACTGAGACTGCACCACTGAACTCCAACCTGGGCAATAGAACAAGACTCCATCTCAAAAAAAAAAAAAGAAACACATTTTATATCACAACTCAGTACATGCATGCACACACACACAGAGACACATGCCCCTTTTGTGAGACACAAAAGTCTCAAAAAAGTCATAGGTGTGATCCACTCCAACATATTCTATTCTACTCTAATAACTTCTTTTTTAAAAAACGTCTGCAACCTTCTAATTTTCTGATTATCAGACACTAACTGGGTATACAACAATTCAATTAGATTCTGACCCCCACTCCTGGGGTAAGCACATATGCCAGAGTAGAGGCCCCGTCCCACAAGGCTGCCCCTATTTTAGGAAACACACATCCCGGAAGGGGGGGATACCTGCGCTTCTGACTGATGAGCTGTCAATCAAGGGTTCCCACTGCTGCTTCTCAGGTTTGGTAATTCACAAGTATGACTCCCAGTACTGGTTTATGTTAAAGTATTCAATCCAGGAACAGCCAATTGGAAGAGGTGCACAGGGCAGGTTATGGTGGGAGAGGGGCAGTGCTTCCATGCACACTTGAGGAGGCACGTCAATGTGTGCACCAACCCAGAAGCTCCTTGAACCTCATCGTTTAGGGTTTATTTTTTGGGGGACAGGGTCTCGTTTTGTCACCTAGGCTGGAATGCAGAGGCGTGATCACAGTTCACTGCAGCCTTGCCCTCCAGGGCTCAAGTGATCTCCCACCTCAGCCTCCCAAGTGGTAGGATTACAGGTGTGAGCCACCGCACTCTGCCTTATTTCATTCTTTGTAGAGATGGTGTCTTGCTATGTTGCCCAGGCTGGCCTCCAACTCCTGGGCTCAAGTGATCCTCCCTTATCCTCCTGAGTAGCTAGAACTACAGATAGGCACCATTGCGCCTGGCTAATGTAGAGGGTTTTTTGTTTTTGTTTTTGAGACAACCCCTCGCTCTGTCCCCAGGGCTGGAATGCACTGGCATGATCTCAGCTCACTGCAACCTCCACCTCCCGGATTCAAGTGATTCTCCTGTCTCAGTCTCCCGAGTAACTGGGATTACAGGTGCCTGCCACATGCCCGGCTAATTTTTGTATTTTTAGTAGAGACTAAGTTTCGCCATGTTGGCCAGGCTGGTCTCGAACTCCTGACCTCAGGTGATCCACACACCTTGGCTTCCCAAATTGCTGGGATTACAGGTGTGAGTCACCACACAGGCCTAATGTAAGTTTTTTTATGGAGGCTTCATTAGGCATAGATGATTATTAAATCATTGGTCACGGGTGACTGAGCTCAATCTCCAGTCTCTCTCTCATCTCAACAGGTGGAGCGGGGAGGAGCTGAAAGTTCTAGCCCTCTCACCTCGGCTTGGGCTTCCTGGGGATCAGTATCCATTCTAAAGCCTCCCACCAAGAGTGATCTCATTAGCATATAAAAGATACACGATACTTTTATCACTCAGGAGCTCTGTGCCAGGAACACAGTAAAAGGACGGAGACCAAATATTTATCTTTTATTATGCCACAGCAACACACTGAACTGATGTCATTACACACCACAGGTCACAATCTGCAGCTTGTAAAACCTGTGCTACAAAGGGGTTATTGCGAAAACGACTGATTCTGTAGCTGATAATGTCCACAGGGATTAGGGTGGGGGGAAATTCTCCCACCCTTAAGTATCAGGAATGGGTTCATTTCTTTTTACAAATGGGTTTCCTTTTGGCTAGTGAATATAAAATGTGTTCCAGATACACTCCCTTCCTCCTGTTGCCTGCCAGGAAGCTCAGAGACAAACCATGGCTCACATTTCACAAGGTATATAGGACTTTGTGGCATGCACTAGCCTTACCTCCAGCTAAATCTCTCCTTTATTCTTCCTTCTCTTGCATTCAAATCTTCATTCACTCCTGATTTAATCTTACATGTTGTAGGAATGTGCTAAGGTACCTCAAATCCACTTTGGAATGAGGGAAGATAAACAATTATAATTCCTGGAGAACAAGCCTTTTTTTTCTTGGTATTTTTTCCTTAAACCTGGCATAGCCCTTTCCACATCATTGGGGTGCTGAACAAACTTCAGTTCATGGAAGAACAAATGACAGAGTGAAGACTACTCTCTCTAGGCAGTGAGGAAGCTGATTGGTTCTCAGCACCATAGTAGGTCCAACTTAAATATAAAAACTGAGTCCAGGCGAGGTGGCTCACGTGGGTAATCCCAATGCTCTGGAAGGCCAAGGTGAGAGGAATACCTGAGGTCAGCAGTTCAAGACCAGCCTGGCCAACATGATGAAACCCCATCTCAACTAAAAATACAAAAATTTAGCTGGGTGTGGTGGAACACACCTGTAGTCACAGCTACTCGGGAGGCTGAGGCAGGAGAACTGCTTGAACCTGAGAGACAGAGGTTGCAGTGAACAGAGATTATGCCACTGCACTCTAGCCTGGGCAACAGAGCGAGACTCCATCTCAAAAAAATAAAAATAGGCTGGACGCAGTGACTCACACCTGTAACACGAGCACTTTGGGAGGCCAAGGCAGGCGGACCACCTGAGGTCAGGAGTTAGAGACCAGCCTGACCAACATGGAGAAACACCGTCTCTACTAAAAACACAAAATTAGCCGGGCATGGTGGCACATGCCTGCAATCCCAGCTGCTCAGGAGGCTGAGGCAGAATCGCTTGAACCCTGGAGGCACAGGTTGTGATGAGCCGAGATCTTGCCATCACACTCCAGCCTGGGTAACAAGAGCGAATGTTCATCTCAAAAAAAAAAGAAAAGAAAAAAGGTGTAAACCTCTTTATGTCGGTCACTCTGAAAACTGCTGGCAGCCAGGTGGGGTCTTCAGTTGGTTTCTGTAATGCCAACCTTTGGTGCAACCATGATTCAGAAATCAACCCTGGATTCTGAGCTTTGTTTCTAGCACAGGCATCAGAGGCATTTGAACCAGAGCAACTCCATTTTGAGTGACGGATAGGAAAATGAGGCCGACACCTACTGGGCTGCATTCTCAGAAAAGTAGACATTCCTAGCCTCAAGATGTTTACAGTAAAGGGAATAAATTAATAATGTTTACTACAACAGACCCACATGGGAGTGTCAAGATATCCCGTTATCTGGAGAACAAACGCATTCCTAATTTTGCTTTAAATAATATCAATTCTTGTAAAATACAGTAATTTTTAAAAATTAATTTTTTTTTTTTTCTTTTTGAGTCTTACTCTGTCGCCCAGGCTGCAGTGCAGTGGCGTATCTCAGCTCACCGCAATCTCTGTCCGCCTCCCAGGTTCAAGTGATTCTTCTGCCTCAGCCTCTCCAGTAGCTGGGACTACAGGCACACGCCACCATGCCCGGCTAATTTTGTATTTTTAGTAGAGACGGGGTTTCACCATATTGGCCAGGTTGGTCTCGAACTTCTAACCTCATGATCTGCCCACCTCGGCCTCCCAAAGTGCTGAGATTACAGGTGGGAACCACTGCGCCCGTCTTATTTTTTTGAATTTTTACTAGAGATGGGGGTTTTGCCACGTCTGTCAGGCTGGTCTCAAACTCCTGGCCTCAGGTGATCTGCCCACATTGGCATCCCAAAGTCCTGGAATTATAGGCATGAGCAACTGCACCTGGCTGTCCCAACTATTTCTAAGCCCAGGCCGGGGCAATGGACAAAAATAGAGACAGCCCAAATTAGGGATTGTAGCCGGAGACTTGGTCATCAATACTGATGCTCAGTACCCAGGCTGCCCTTCTGAAGAAAAACAGATGGCTCCTACGGGCTTTTTCAGAAGTGCATGGCCTCTTTCAGCTTCTGCCTGAGTGTTCGCCACCTCCGAGGGCCCTGTGGTCTAGTAATTGGTGTTACAGCCAAAAAAGAACTTGAGGCCAACTGAGATGGGGCAGACAATGTGTCAGCCCTTTCCTGCCCACAGTCTTTCTATACAGGTGCTCCACAGTTTCCCTCTGGCCTGGACCACCAAGAGAAGGCCTACTCCCTTGGGTTTTTCGTGATGAACATGCACATAGCATTAAGAGTCAAAAATATCTCGCATGGTGGCTCACGTCTGTAATCCTAGCACTTTGGGAAGCCGAGGTGGGTGGATCACAGGTCAAGCGATTGAAACCATCCTGGCTTAAGTCCCAGCTACTTGGGAGGCTGAGGTAGGAGAATCACTTGAACCCCAGAGGCAGAGGGTGCAGCGAGTGAGACTGTGCCACTGCACTCCAGTCTGGTGACAGGGTAAGACTCCATATTAAAAAAAAAAAAAAAAAGTCGCCAGGCGCGGTGGTTTACGCCTGTAATCCCAGCACTTTGGGAGGCCGAGGTGGGTGGATCACGAGGTCAAGAGATCGAGACCATCCTGGTCAACATGGTGAAACCCCCATCTCTACTAAAAATACAAAAAATTAGCTGGGCATGGTGGCATATGCCTGTAATCCCAGCTACTCAGGAGGCTGAGGCAGGAGAATTGCCTGAACCCAGGAGGCGGAGGTTGCGGTGAGCCGAGATCGCACCATTGCACTCCAGCCTGGGTAACAAGAGTGAAACTCCATCTCAAAAAAAAAAAAAAAAAAGTTAAGAATGAGAAGAAGGCTGGACATGTGGCACATGCCTGGAATCCTAGCACTCTGGGAAGCCAAGGTGGAAGGAATGCTTGAGACCAGGAGTTCAAGAACAACCTGACCAACATAGCAAGACTCTTGTCTCTTAAAAAAAAAAAAAAGTTGGGGGGATGCTGGGCGCAGTGGCTCACTCCTGTAATCCCAGCACTTTGGGAGGCCGAGGCAGGCAGATCACTTGAGCTCAGGAGTTTGAGACCAGCCTGGGCAAAATGAGGAAACCCCACTTCTACCAAAAGTTAGCCAAGCATGGTGGCAGGCGCCTGTGGTCTCAGCTCGGGACTGGGATGCTGAGGTGGGAAAATCGCTTGAATCCAGGAGGCAGAGGTTGAAGTGAGCCAAGATTGCGTCACTGCACTCCAGCCTGGGTGACAGAGTGAGATCTCATCTCAAAAAAGAATGAGAAGGTGTCCCGCTTACTCGCTCTGAGTGACCAAACCACCACGTGTGAACAGGGGAAGAAGGCCACACTCAACTATTTCCTATAACGACTGATGACATCCATCTACACTTTTTCTTAATTTGGAGCCTCTGAGAACTTTTCCACCAAACAAAGCCCCTATGTGACGATAACTTCTCTGCCCAAGTCCCAAATTTCTTTAACATCCCAGTGTTTTGTCTTACAGATACATGTGACATTGGCATGGTGGCTCCCAACACTTTGGGAGGCTGAGGCAGGAGGATCACTTGAGGCCAGGAGTTCGAGACCAGCCTGGGCAATGGTCTCGAACTCCTGACCTCAGGTGACTTGCCCACTTCGGCCTCCCAAAGTGCTGGAATTACAGACATGAGCCACTGTGCCTGGCCTGAAAAGTTTTTGTTGTTTTTTTTTTTTCAATACATGTGGCTGGGAATGGGTGGCTCATGCCTGTAATCCTAGCACTTTGGGAGGCCAAGGTGGGTGAATCACGAGGTCAGGCATTCAAGATCAGCCTGACCAATATGGTGAAACCTCATCGCTACTAAAAATACAAAAATTATCTGGGCATGGTGGTGTGCACCTGTAGTCCCAGCTACTCAGGAGGCCGAGGCAGAAGAATTGCTTGAACCCAGGAGGTGGAGGTTGCAGTGAGCCAAGATCGTACTACTGCACTCCAGCTTGAGTGACAAAGTAAGACCCCATCTCGAAAAAAAAAAAAATGTATATTTTGCATTCTGTCCCTATTTGTTTTAGTGTAATTTTTTTTCTCCAGGTCTTTTAATAAAATTGTCCTTCCAGGAATAAGCACCTCGTTGACACAGTGACTTGCCACAGCTTCAGCGACCTTATTAGAGCAGCTTAGCCCTAGTCCATCTGATCCCAAATCCCGCTCTGCCAGGGATTCGAGAGGCTGCAGTGAGGACTGTCCCATCCCCTGCTGAGGTGGCTGATCAGCCAGACCCGCAGGACATCTGCTCCCTGCCTGTCTCTCGGTGGAGGAAGGCGGGACTTGGAGTTGGTGTCAGCCCCAAAGGCTATGGAGGGCTTACAAACCCCACCACAGACACACACCAGCCCTCCCACAACTGACAGTATGAGCTGTTATTAACCTCAAGTCACTCTCATGACAGCCAAGGCCACCCCAGGTTACTCCTGACCTAGAATTTCATCACCCCTAGGTCCAGGGGTCACAAAGTAAACTGGAGGCCTGAGAGACTTGTTCACTGGGCTCTCAGGGTGTTATTATCCACCCCCACTTAAAAGAGTCCCCAAAATTTAAAAATTCAACAATTGGTCAGGCACAGTGGCTCATGCCTGTAATCCCAGCACCTTGGGAGGCTGAGGCAGGCAGATTACTTGAGATCAGGAGTTCGAGACCAGCCTGGTCAACATGGCGAAACCTCATCTCTACTAAAAATACAAAAATTAGTGGGGCATGGTGGCAGATGCTTGTAATCCCAGCTACTCAGGAGGCTGAGGCAGGAGAATTGCTTGAACCCGGGAGGCAGAGGTTGCAGTGAGCCCAGATCGCGCTATTGCACTCCAGCCTAGGCAACAGAGCAAGACTCTGTATCGGGGCAGAATCAACAATCAATCAGAAGGTTTAAAAAAAAAATCCCCAAATCCCTAACTTCTCCTAGAAAAAAAATTAGAAGATGCAGCAACTCTGGCCCTAACCTCCCTGAGGCAAACTGCAGTTGCCCCATCCAGAGAGGGCATATGCTGTGGACTTCACCACAGTCCCCACCACTCCCTATTGTCTCACAGCACAGAATCCAGCCCCATTCAATCCTTTCAAGTCTACCTGATCCCTGTAAGCCTAGGAGCAAGACACTTTTAATCTAGCCCAACAATTCTCAGCACAACAGTGGAACCTGAAGTCCAGAGAGGTTAAACAACTGGCTCTTGTTCAAAGAACTAGTTAGCTAAAACCAGTTAAAACTAGGCAACCTGCTTTAAATTTCACAAAGATTGCCTCAATTTCAGAGAAACTTTGTCACATTTCTACCCCAGTTTTTCTCAAGGGAGGGAAGAAAGCTGAGAGAAGACAGAATATTGTCTCCGCTTGGCCTAAATGAAAAAGTACGGCCAGGCACGGTGGCTCACGCCTGTAATTTCAGCACTGTGGAAGGCCGATGCAGGTGGATCACCTGAGGTCAGGAGTTCGAGACCAGCCTGGTTAACATAGTGAAACCCCATCTTACTAAAAGTACAAAATTTAGCCAGGCATGGTGGCACATGCCTATAATATCAGCCACTAGGGAGGCTGAGGCATGAGATTTGCTTGAACCCAAATTAAGCTTGTTGTGGAGGTTGCCAATGAGCCGAGATCACACCACAGCACTCCAGCCTGGGCGACAGAATAAGACTCCATCTCAAAAAAGAAGAAAAAAACTGAAAATACATTTGAAGTATTTGGTATCGTCCTAAGCAAACTCCAGGAAGCTCATGGACTCCTGGCTCGAATAAGACTTTGAAGGATCACAAAGTCTGGTTTTTCAAGTGCCTGCCCAGCCACGATACCCTCCAACAGCCCTCAGGTAAGGGCTTAGCACCCCCATGTCCATTCCTGCATTTCTGGGGACATCTCCAAACATCCCCCACCCCTATTCCAGCCGTTCTACTTTCCTCTGGGGGCTGCGGTGGGAAACCTGAGAACCAGAAGACAGAAGGAAGGCAGGGCCCATTTTACAACTGAAACCACCCATGGCCTGCAGGGACAGCCACGTAATCGGTCGCCCAGGGACACCACGGGACCAGAGCGGCACTTGGCAAAACGCCCCATTTGTTTTAGGGAATCCGTTGGTGCTTACTGAGTCAGATTAATAAATACCTCCAGGGTTTCCTCTGACAACATTCTCCAGCAAGGGGCACTTTGAACCTTTGGGCCCCTGTGAGAATCATTAACAACCCCCCACCCCGACCCCTGCCAACCCAAGCAACTGCCAGTGTGACAATGAGCTTGAGCCAGGCTTGGGCCTCAGAAGGGGTGACTGCTGGTGTTGTTAAGAGAATAAGACACACAAAACTGTCCTAGTTCCTGCCTGAGAAAGTGCAAGTTCCCTGCTCCCAGGGGCCTCTCCAACCACCCTCTCTCTGTCTCTAAGGCTGGCCACCCTGAGCCAAACTCTATCACATTCAGAGTTCATTATTCCCTAGAGAACATCACTTCCTGAGGTGATTCGATTTGTTTACTTGTCTATGAAGGTCTCCTCCCATCCACCAACAAGAGAAATCCCAAAACAGGGCCTCGTCTGAACTGCGTGCACCTCACCTCTGCCTGCCACTTAAGAGGGGCTCAATAGCCAGGCACAGGGGCTCATGCCTGAAATCCCAGTACTTTGGGGGGCTGAGGCAAGAGGATCAGTTGAGGCCAGGAGTTTGAGACCAGCCTGGGCAACATGGTAAAACTCTGTCTCTACAAAAAATTTAAAAAAATTTTTTTCAATTGCCGGGCATGGTGGCTCATGCCTGGAATCCAAGCACTTTGGAGGCCAAGGCAGGTGGATCACCTGAGGTCGGGAGTTCAAGACCAGCCTGACCAACATGGTGAAACCCTGTCTTTATAAAAAAAAAAAAAAATTCAATTAGTAGGGTGTGGTGGTACACACCTGTAGCCCCAACTACTCGGGAGGCTGAGGAAGAAGAAATCGCTTGAACCTGGGAGATGGAGGTTGCAGTGAGTCAAGATTACGCCACTGCACTCCAACCTGGGTGGCAGAGCCAGACTCCATCTCAAAAAAAAAAAAAAAAAAATTAGCCGGGTGTCATGGTAACCTATGAAGGCACCACGGCCCTCTAGCCTAGGTGACAGAGTGAGATTCTTTCACAAGTCTCAAAAAACAAACAATAAAAGGAGGCCAGGTATGCTGGCTCAAACCTGTAATCCTGAGGCTGAGGCAGGAAGATTGCTTGAACCCAAGAGACCAGCCTGGGCAACATAGTGAGATCCCTGTCTCTTTAAAAAAATAAAATAAAACAGGCTGGGTGTGTTGGTTCACACCTGTAATCTCAACACCTTAGGCAGGTGGATCCCCTGAGTTCAGGAGTTTGAGACCAGCATGGCCAACATGGTGAAACCCATCTCTACAAAAAATGCAAAAGTTAGCTGGGGCGGGGCGGGGAGGGGCAGTGGTGGCACGCTCCTGTAATCCAGTTACTTGGGAGGCTGAGGCCCAAGAATCGCTTGAACCTGGAAGGCGGAGGTTGCAGTGAACAGAGAGCATGCCATTGCACTCCAGCCTGGGTAACAGAGCAAGCCTGGGCAAGAGAGCAAGACTCCATCTCAAAAACTAAATGAATGAATGAAAATAAATGAAGGTCAGGCATGGTTGGCTCATGCCTGTAATCCCAGCACTTTGGGAGGCCGAGATGAGTGGATCACCTGAGGTCAGGAGTTCAAGACCAGCCTGACCAACGTGGAGAAACCCCATCTCTACTAAAAATACAAAATCAGCTGGTCATGGTGATGCATGCCTGTAATCCCAGCTACTCAGGAGGCTGAGACAGAAGAATCACTTGAACCTAGGAGGCGGAGGTTGCAATGAGTCAACATCATGCCCTTCCACTCCAGCCTGGGCAACAAGCAAGACCCTGTTTCAAAACAAAACAAAACAAACTAAACCAAATCCAGCCCGACACAGCAGTAGCACTGCTTTTCCTGATGGAGTGGGTGGTTCAAGAGGGTTGCTTATATAATTCTTCTGGACCTCTGAAGTATTTCACAATAATAAATAAAAATAACTCACGCACTTAGAAGCACATTCAAACGCTGACAGGACTAAAATGAAAAGTGAGTCACCTCTACCCCCATCCCCAGTCTTGCCCCAAAGAGCCGAATCTGCTAACAGCTTCTACCTTCGTCCTCTTGTGTGTATGCAAAAGCATATGTACAACATCCTCTTTTTTTCTTTTGAGACAGAGTCTTGTTCTGTCACCCAGGCTGGAGTGCAGTGGCGCAATCTCGGCTCACCGCAATCTCTACCTCCCAGGTTCAAGCAATTCTCATGCTTCAGCCTCCTGAGTAGCTGGGATTATAGGCGTGCACCACTATACCTGGCTAATGTTTGTATTTTTAGTAGAGATGGGGTTTCACCACGTTGGCCAGGCTGGTCTCGAACTCCTGGCCTCAAATGATCCACCCACCTCGGCTTCCTAATGTGCTGGGATTATAGGCATGAGCCACCATGCCTGGCTGTATATGTACAACATCCATTAAACACACATACATGCACTCAGGGTGTGCTGCTCTGAACTTTTCTTTTTACCTCTTAATATCTCAGAGGTCTTGCCTAAGGAGCAAACACAGACTCATTCAGAAATGAACTGCCCCAAGGTCATGGCCAGAACCCCTCCTCCTGCTTGACTAAATGCTCAAGGGAGCAGCCCACGGGGAGGAGGTGATCCCACCATTCACTCAAGTCTGTGACCAGACGCTGGGAGCCTCAGAGCCTTGTGGCTCTTTTACAAACATTCAGTGTATCTGTTTTTCCAAACAACCCCTCAGGAAGGCTCCAGGTTCCCTAAGGCCTTCACAGATGAAGCTAACCCACTGGGAATACCCACAATCAATATCCTCGAAGATGTTTTGGCATCCTCGTCCCTGGAATCCCTGAAAGTCCCAGGAAGCTCCAAGGGACTTGCAGTTTCAAGCAGGTAAACCAGGCTCTTCTCTGCTGGAGTTCAGGTTCTGGGTCCCCAAAAGCACTCCATGTCTCTTCCTGAGGCCCCCGGAGGCATCTTTTTCACTCACCTGGGCAGCAGTATGGTGCCCACCTCAAGTAACATTGTAAAAGGTGGCATGGGGCCGGACGTGGGGGCTCATGCCTATAATTCCAGCACTTTGGGAGGCTGATGGATCACTGAGGCCAGGAGTTCGAGACCAGCCCAGCCAATACGGTGAAACGTCATCTCTATTGAAAAGAAAAGATTAGCCAGGCATGGTGGTGCACACCTGTGGTCCCAGCTGCTTGAGAAGCTGAGGCAGGAGAATCACTTGAACGCAGGAGGCAGAGGTTGCAGTGAGCTGCGATCAAGCCACTGCACTCCAGTCTGGGCGATGGAGCAAGACTGTCTCAAATCAAACAAACAAAAAGGTGGCACAGGGCTAAAAAGAGTCACCAGCAGAACTCTGAAGGAAGAAGAAACTCTGTACTGTTTGTAAACAGAATGAAGCTGGCACATTGTCTTTTGTCGCATTTTGTTGCCTGGAGAGGGTTTATACGGGTCTAGACACAAGTAAGGCTTCTCTGAGTTCTATGCTGGATAAGTAACTGTTCTACCACCAGAGCATACTAATGAGTGCCCTAGAGCACGGGGCTATGCTGAGCCCTCTCATTAGCAAGGTAGACACTGGCAATAGAAATGTCCCCCCTTTCTCTTTTCTTTTCTTTTTTTTTTTTTTTTGAGACAGGGTTTTGCTCTTGTTACCAAGGCTGGAGTGCAATGGCACGATCTCGGCTCACCGCAACCTCTGCCTCCTGGGTTCAGGCAATTCTTCTGCCTCAGCCTCCGGAGTAGCTGGGATTACAGGCACGTGCCACCATGCCCAGCTAATTTTTTGTATTTTTAGTAGAGACGGGGTTTCACCATGTTGACCAGGATGGTCTCAATCTCTTTGACCTCATGATCCACCCGCCTCGGCCTCCCAAAGTGCTGGGATTACAGGCTTGAGCCACCACGCCCGGGCCCCCCTTTCTCTTTCCTTTCTTTCCTTTATATATTCAATAAACATTTACCAAGCAGATTCTGCGCCAGGCATAATGTCAGGCAGTGGAGAAAAAAGACAAGTCCCAGAGAAAGCCAGAAAACAAACTTCAAGACAGTAATTGGGCTTCCCACCAAGATGGCTGACTGAATGGAGGCCAAATGCCACACCGCCCACATCCATCTGCCACCTACCCAATCCCCAAACACACAAACAGGCAGGGTAAAGTATCTGTTTCCAACATAACTGAGCTCCAGGCAAGAAAGGGATGACCGCAGATGCCAGAAATGAGAAGGAAAGCCAAAGCTGAAACCGAGAGCCAGGACTGGGAGTTTAGGGAACAGATGGTTAGGACTCAGGAGAGGCAGGGAAGCCAGAAGGCACCTACTTCAGAAGGTTTTCTGCTCCTGTCCTCATCCGCACGGCTTTCAGGATCTGCTGATTCAAAGCAGCTCTTTGGTTCTGCAATTTACTCCGACCAGTTTGTGCAAGGGGATTACAGCCCTGAGGAAAAATAAAAGATGCCCCTTCAGAGGTCAGCCACTTTAAAAATGATGACAGTGTTTAATATAATGGAAAACTAACTTTAAAAACAGTCTTTTCTGAAAAGAAAGCATCTACAGAGAAAATATTGAAAAGCATAAAGAAAAGTCACTCATAATAACACAATTCCAAAATAGCCACTGTGAATTGGTCTTTCCTTCTCATCTATTTTATTTATTTATTTTAATTTTATTTATTTCTTATTTTGGAGACAGGGTCTTAGCCAGGCGCTGTGGCTCATGCCTGTAATCCTAACACTTTGGAAGGCCAAGGCCGAGGCAGGTGCATCACTTGAGGTCAGGAGTTAGAGACCAGCCTGGCCAACATGGTGAAACCCTGTTTCTACTAAAAATACAAAAATTAGCCCGGTGTAGTGGTGTGAGCCTGTAGTCCAAGCCACTCAGGAGGCTGAGGGACAACAATCGCTTGAACCTGGGAGACAGAGGATGCAGTGAACTGAGATCGCGCCACAGCACTCCAGCCTCAGCAACCAAAGTGACAAAAATAAATTAATCCAGTAAATAATTAATTAAAGACATATCTCTAGGGCAGAGTTATAAGATCAAACTCCTTTAGGGCTACCGTGGACCAGCCCAATCATACTCCAGGACAGAAAGGCACACACTCCCTTGTGACTACTTCCCCTCATTGTTACTATCTACTTTTTTTTTTTTGAGACGGAGTCTTGCTCTGCTGCCCAGAACAGAGTGCAGAGACGTGATCCTGGCTCACTGCAATCTCCAACTCCTGGGTTCAAGTGATTCTCACGCCTCGGCTTCCCAGGTAACTGGGACTACAGGCGCATGTCACCATGTCCAGGTAATTTTTGTGTTTTTAGTAGACACTGGGTTTTGCCATGTTGCCCAGGCTGGTCTCAAATTCCTGACTTCAAGTGATCCGCCTGCCTTGGCTTCCCAAAGTGCTGGGATTACAGGGGTGAGCCACCGTGCGTGGGCTAGATCATACAATTTATTATATGTTTAACCATTTGAGGAGCTATCAGACTCTTCCAAAGTGGTTATACAATTTTACAACCCCGCTAACAGCATGAGAGTTCCAACTCATCTACATCTCACCAATACATGTGCTGGTCTATCCTTTTTATTAATGCTACATTGCGTGTATGCTATCGCTCGCTGTGGTTCTGAACTGTGTCTCCCTGAGAGTTAATGACGTCGAATATCTTTTCATTCATGAACTTATTGGCCATTGTATGTCTTCTTAGAAGAAACACCAATTTGGATCCTTTGCCCAGTTTTTTTTTTTGAGACACGATTTCAGTCTGTCACCCAGCCTGGACTGCAGTGGTGCGATCTTGGCTTACTGCAACCTCCGCCTCCTAGGTTCAAGTGGTTCTCCTGCCTCAGCCTCCTGAGTAGCTGGGACTACGGGTGCATGCCACCACACCCAGCTAATTTTTGTATTTTTTGGTAGAGATGGGGTTTTACCATGCTTGCCAGGCTGGTCTTGAACTCCTGACCTCAAGTGATCCGCCCACCTCAGCCTCCCAAAGTGCTAGGATTATGAGTGTGAGCCACCACACCTGGCCCTCCTTTGCCCAGTTTTAAACTGGGTTGTCTTTTTATCTGTATAGTTGAAAATTACAATTTTTAGTTTTTGCCAAGTTGACAAGCAAAAACAGATATCTCATTCTTCTAATGTGTATGTTTATTGTAACAGTGAAGGTAAAGGTTTTTCTGGATAATCTTGATCACTTAATTGTTTTTCAGCAAACTAACTGCCTGTGTTCTCTGACCATTATGCCCTGGGGTATTTGGATTACAACCTTTCATGCTATGAAGTTTAAGATCAGAATGAAAGCTTCATTTTAACTTAATGGTGTTCTTCCCACCGAAGACAGGTAGAAGCCCCAGGACCTGAGTTAGAACCACATTCCTCTTTGCCGCTTATCTCTACGCCCTGCCCACTGATGAAACTCCCTGGGAGTGGTCTGGCCAGCAAGTGAAGAGACTGCCCTTCCTCTCTCGCTGAGTCACATCTCAGGCCTGCACATACCTGGTCTCCCCAACCTCTCTGCCCAAGCCACAACCATGGCCCGGACCCCAAAAAGGTAGATATGAGTTATCTATAGCTGAAACCTTCTCAGGGATCCCAGTATTCTCCTTCCACAAAGATTTCTCGTTCTTGGCCAGGCATGGTAGCTCAAGCCTATAATCCCAGCACTTTGGGAGGCTGAGGCCAGAGGATCACTTGAGGCTGGGAGTTTGAGGCTGCGGTGAGCTATGACTGCACTACTGTACTCCAGCCTGGATAACAGAGTGAGACTCTGTCTCTACAAAGAATAATCATAAAAAATTTAAAATAATAAAACTAAAAGACTTCTCATTCTCATTTCCCAGCAGATCACCACCACCTGTCCCACACACAGCCCCACAACCTAATTTTATCTTCCCTGTCTCGAAAGGACACTTTCCCCTAAGTTCAAATTGCACAAATATTCAAATCTGAGCTGATATATATATATATATATAAATATATAAATATATATATATATATATATATATTTTTTTTTTTTTTTGAGGCAGAGTCTTGCTCTGTCACCCAGGCTGGAGGGTAGTGGTGCAATCTCAGCTCACTACAGCCTCCACCTCCCAGGTTCAAGTGATTCTCCTGCCTCAGCCTCCCAAGTAGCTGGTATTACAGGTGCAGGCCACCACACCTGACTACATTTTGTATTTTTAGTAGAGATGGGGTTTCACCATGTTGGCCAGGCTTGTCTCCAAACTCCTGACTGCAGGTGATCCACCTACCTCAGCCTCCCAAAGTGCTGGGATTACAGGCGTGAGCCACGACACCCCGCCCTGGAATGGATTTTAAAGTTAATATCATTTAAAGCAGGAAACGATCCCCGATTTTGTCTTTTTTTCAGATTTGAGATTAAAATATCTTTGGCCATGCACAGTAGCTCACACCTGTAATCCCAGAACTTGGGAGGCCGAGGCGGGTGGATCACCTGAGATCAGGAGATCGAGACCAGCCTAGCCAACATGGTGAAACCCCGTCTCTACTAAAAATACAAAAATTAGCCGGGTGTAGTGGTGTGCACCTATAATCCCAGCTACTCTGGAGGCTGAGGCAGGAGAATCACTTGAACCCAGAAGGCAGAGGTTGCAGTGACCTGAGATAACACCACTGCACTCCAGCCTGGGCAACAGAGCAAGACTCCATCTCAAAAAAACAAACAAACAAACAAACAAACAAAATTAAAATATCTTTAATGTGGGCCAGGTGAGGTGGCTCACATCTGTAATCCCAGCACTTTGGAAGGCTGAGGCAGGCGGATCACTGGAAGCCAGGAGTTTGAGACCAGCCTGGCCAACATGGCGAAACCTGTCTCTATTAAAAATACAAAAAAAATCAGCCGGGCATGGTGGCATGCGCCTGTAATTCCAGCTACTCGGGAGGCTGAGGTGATAGAATGGCTTAAACTGGGAGATGGAGGTTGCAGTGAGCTGAGATCATGCCACTGCACTCTAGCCTGGGCTACAGAGCGATACTCCATCCCCAACCCCGAAAAAAAAACCACGAAACTTTAATGTTAAGCTATTATAATTTAATATGTTAACATTAAAGAACTAAAACAACTGTCAGTCTATTTCCACTTCCGAAAATGACTATGGTTCAATTGGACTCAGAATTACCTGGATCTCCACTGCTGTGTTTCATTTTACAGGGAAGTTTGAATAACAAATTCCTTTCACGTACATTCCTGGAGTTCAGATAAGCAGCCATTCCAGCCTACAGATAAGAACTTTTTTTCTGTTCGTCTACTTTACCCAACTTCTGCCGGCTTGGAATTACTGCACCCTAACCAGCCCACAGTTGTGTGGTCAAGTTTCTAGATAAAGCATAGGAATGCTTAGGGTTAGATTTGACTGAGTAATTGGACCCAAAACCACATTACTTCTTCCTGACAGGTAAGGATGCTGGGCCCTGCTGGGGAATGCCAGAAATACCCTGGGGCTGTATGGAAACTTCCCTGAGAGGTAAACCTGGACAAGACTGCCAGGAAGACTCCCTGGCATCACCAGAAACTCAGCCATCTACTAGCCCCTGCCAGGGGCTGCTCTGTAGGGGCAAGGTAGGGGGTCTACCATCCTCACCCATAAATTTCTCTCCCCACCCCCAGTCTTGTCTAATAACAAGACCTTAGCCCTGAACAAATAGCTTCCAGAACAGCTGCTGCAACTCAGAGACTGGGATTGATTCTCAATAGAACACAGAGCTGCTTTGAAACTGGAGTGGGGGTTTGCACCAGGGACTCAGGCTAAAAGTCTCTCACTTGTGGGGCCAACTGAGCTGTCCTGACCTTGGGGGCTACTGTTGACAAGTTCTACAGTGACCTTCTCCTCCATGGAGTCTATTCCCTTCCCACACTAAGGTTCAGACATTTCCATCAGTCTGAAACTTAGAATGGTAGTCAGACAGCCAACCCCCAAGTAAACCAAGTACTCCATCCTGGCCAACTTGGTAAAACTCCATCTCTACTAAAAATACAAAATTAGCTGGGTGTGGTGGCACGCGCCACCAGTCCCAGCTACTCAGGAGGCTGAGGCACGAGAATTGCTTGAATCTGGGAGGTGGAAGTTGCAGTGAGCTGAGATCGCACCACTGCACTCCAGCCTGGGTGACAGAGCGAGACTCCATCTCAAAAAAAAAAAAAAAGAAAGAAAAGAAAGAAAAGCAAGTACTGAGTGAACCCCAGTGTCATCACCAGCTGTACAGGCGACTCCTGGGGTCGGCCCACTTATGTGGACCCTGGCAGGCGATCACAAGGTCAGGAGTTTGAGACCAGCCTGGCCACTATGGTGAAACCCTGTCTCTACTAAAAATACAAAAATTAGCCGGGCGTGGTGGCTCATGCCTGTAATCTCAGCTACTCAGGAGGCTGAGACAGGAGAATTGCTTGAACCCAGGAGGCGGAGGTTGCAGTGAGCCGAGATCCCGCCATTGCACTCCAGCCTGAGCAACAAAAAAGAAAAAAAAGTCAGAAAGAGAGCCCTTACCCAAAACCGACCATGCTGGCACCTTGATCTTGGATTTCTAACCTCTAGAACTGTGAAAAATAAGTGTGTGTTAAGTTAAAACAAAACAAAACAAAACAAAACAAAAAAACAAACTGGAGGCAGGCAGTTAATAAGGAAGAAAGGAAAGGATGGTCAAGCTACTCCTGGAATGGGGCAATTTTTCTTCCCCCATGGGGACACCTTTCCATTCTGGGCAGTGCCTGGCACCTGCTTCCCCTTCACCATGGGCAACGGTATGGGCCCTTCTTCCACACGGCCAAAGATAAAGCTCACACATGCAGAGGTGTTTCCAGCAAATCTAGGGCAACGTGCAAGCCTGGGATCTAGAGGTTCAGGCTAAAACTAAGTGAGAGATGACGCGGCAGGGCTGGGTCAGCTCCCAGCCAGAGAGACCTTCCCACAGGATACAGGAAGCCAGTTGTTGTTGTTGTTGTTTTTCTGAGACAGAGCTTTGCCCTCGTTGCCCAGGATGGAGTGCAATGGCGCAATCTTGGCTCACCGAAACCTCAACCTCCTCCCGGGTTCAAGCGATTCTCCTACCTCAGCCACCCAAATAGCTGGGATTACAAGCATTTGCCACCACACGCGGCTAATTTTCTTTTTTTTTTTTGTATTTTTAGTAGAGACGGGGTTTCACCATGTTGGCCAGGATGGTCTTGATCTCCTGACCTCGTGATCCACCCACCTCGGCCTCCCAAAGTGCTGTGATTACAGGCGTGAGCCACTACGCCCCACCAAAGGCAGGTGTTTTTAGCTGCTTCGCCAGCAAAGATTATTTTCTCTGCCTTTCTCATTCCTTCCTGGTTACGCAATCCCTCACTCAACCACCAAACGCTGGAAAACAGAATTGCTTGTTTATAAATTAGCCAGAGCTATCAACAAGAAAGCACAGAAAACAGCATGCATTACCCTGCAATACACACATACATCTAATTTAACTTTTCACCACACTGGAGATTCAGGGCAGGCTGGGTGGAAAGAATCTAGCTTGTCCATGTCCATAAAAATAAAAACGTGAATTTGGTACCTGTCAACAGCCCTCCTGCCCGTCTAGGATCTCCGCCAGGTGTCAGCGCTGGAGGTCGGGGCCCAGCCGTCTCCCCCAAGAATCCCAATCTATTCACACGAGGGAGGAGGGGGGCTCAATATGAATCAACACAGCCATAATCTTTAGTTACAAGCTCCCTTCAGTATGTTCCAGAAATCTCTATAAACTCCTACTGGGTGCCAATCATGGTTACTTTTCAACATGCTGAATAATTAGGCTTTTTTATTTTTTGAGATGAAGTCTTGCTCTGTCACCCAAGCTGGAGTGCAATGACACAATCTCAGCTCACTGCAACCTCCGCCTCCTGGGTTCAAGCAATTCTCCTGTCTCAGCCTCCCGAGTAGCTGGGATTACAGGAATGTGCCACCATGCCCAGCTAATTTTTATGTATTTTTTTTAGTAAAGACAAGGCTTTACCATGTTGGCCAGGATGGTCTCCAACTCTTGGTTTCAAGTGATCCACCCACATCAGCCTCCCAAAGTGCTGGGATTACAGACATGAGCCACCGCACCCAGTCTTGAATAACCAGGCTTTTACTGTGTCTCCCACAGTAAAAGCCTGGTTATTTTCAGACCAATAATATGCTTATTTCAACTGGCAGGACACATCAATAGTTTTAATAGGGGGCCAGGCACGGTGGCTCACACCTATAATCCCAGCACTTTGGGAGGCCGAGGTGGGTGGATCACGAGGTCAAGAGATCGAGACCATCCTGGTCAACAAGGTGAAACCCCGTCTCTACTAAAAATACAAAAATTAGCTGGGCATGGTGGTGCGCGCCTGTAGTCCCAGCTACTTGGGAGGCTGAGGCAGGAGAATTGCTTGAACCCAGGAGGCGAAGGCTGCGGTGAGCCAAGATTGTGCCATTGCACTCCAGTCTGGGTAACAAGAGCGAAATTCCGTCTCAAAAAAAAAAAAAAAAGAAAAGAAAAGTTTTAATAGTGTTTTGTTTTGTTTTGTTTTGTTTTTGAGACAGAGTCTGGCTCTGTTGCCCAGGCTGGAGTGCAGTGGCGTGATCTCAGCTCACTGCAACCTCCGCCTCCTGGGTTCAAGCGATTCTCCTGCCTCAGCCTCCTGAGTAGCTGGGATTACAGGCATGCTCCACCATGTCCAGCTAATTTTTGTATTTTAAGTAGAGACAGGTTTCACCATGTTGGTCACCCTGGTCTTGAGCTCCTGACCTCGTGATCCACCCACCTCGGCCTCCCAAAGTGCTGGGATTACAGGCATGAGCCACTGCACCCGGCCAACAATTTATCTAAAAAGCATCCCTGGTTTGGTAGAGGCGAGGCTGATATGTGCATGTGACTTTTAATTTGTATACCTTTGGGATTATCTTTTTGCAATTACTTATGTTACTTTTTTAATACAAATAATACTGGTGAAAAGAAACTACCTCTTATTATTTTATTTTTTATTTTTGAGACAGGATCTCACTCTGTTGCCCAGGCTGGAGTGCAGTGGTACTATTTCCGTTCACTGAAGCCTCAACGTCCTGGGGCTCAAGCAATCCTCCCACCTCAGCCTCCCAAGAAGCTGAAACTACAGGTCCAAACCACCACGCCTGGCTAATTTTATTGTATTTTTTGTAGAGACAGGGTTTCTCCAATGCCGCCCAGGCTGCTCATACGATCCGACCACCCTGGCCTCTTATAGTGCGGGGGATTACAGTTGTGAGTCACTGCATCTAGCCCTGTTTTTGATCATCTCTCCTTTCTCTTCTTTTTTTTTGAGACAGAATCTTGCTCTGTCGCCCAGCAGGCTAGAGTGCATTGGCACAATCTCGGCTCACTGCAACCGCCACCTTCCAGGTTCAAGCGATTCGCCTGCCTCAGCTTCCTGAGTAGCTGGGATTACAGGCACACAGCACCACGCCCAGCTAATTCTGCATTTTTAGTAGAGGAGATGTTTCACCATGTTGTCCGGGCTGGTCTTGAACTCCTGGCCTCAAATGATCCTCCTGCCTTGGACTCCCAAAGTGCTGGATTACAGGCATAAGCTACCACGCCAGGCCCCTTTTCTCTTCTTACAATCAAATGGAAACCTGGCCATAGGGAACCCTGAGGGTCTGAATGGGCAGCCCTGAGGGACTCACATCATTCACTGTGGTCTCTCTGTCCCTGGTGCTGCAAGTGGGGGACCTTGTCCTCCCCTGGCACCCATTACTGCCTCTCTGCCAGACACCCAGCCTCTGGCTGAGCTGTACCTGCAGTTCCACTGTGCCTTATGGCCACCTCCAATGCAGCCTTTGTACATGGGACTCTGGTACCTGAGCCAGAGGAGGAAGTGTTGATCAGGCCAGTGCCCAGTAGCATCAGGTGGCTTGTGGCAATCATCCAAATAGCCCCAGGAAACAAGGGACATTTACAGTGTTACAGCTCATCACGTTGACTCTCCTCTGAGTCACCATGAAAATTCTGTTTCTGCCAAGGGACATCTCCTGGCCAGGATCCCCCAGTGGAGGGCTGTTGGTAATGCAGGCCCTTGGGGCTGATGGCAGATATCATGCAGCTGGGCAGACCCTCTCCAAGGCCACAGTCAGCCTGCATCCAGCCTGGCCTTCAAGATCTGGCTTAGGGCTGGGTGCAGTGGTTCACACCTGTAATAGCCCACCACTGAGATGGGATGATTGCTTGAGGCCAGGAGTTCAAGACCAGCTTAGTCAACACAGTAAGACCCCATCTCTACAAAAAAAACAAATTTTAAATCAGCCAGGTGTGGTCATTTTTAATCGTGTTTGTAGTCCCAGCTACTTGGGAGGCTGAGGCAGGAGGATCACTTGAGCCCAGGAGGTCAAGGCTGCAGTGAGCTATGATGGTGCCACTGCACTCCAGCCTGGGTGACAGAGCCAGATTCCGTCACCCTAAAAAAAAAAAAAAATTGGCCAGGCATGGTGGCTCATGCCTGTAATCCCAGCACTTTGGGAGGCCGTGGCAGGAGGATCATAAGGTCAGGAGATTGAGACCATCCTGACCAACACGGAGAAACCCCGTCTCTACTAAAAATACACAAATTAGCTGGGTGTGATGGCGCATGCCTGTAGTCCCAGCTACTTAGGAGGATGAAGCAGGACAACCGTTGAACCCTGGAGTCAGAGGTTGCAGTGAACCAAAATCGCGCCACTGCACTCCAGCCTGGCAACACAGTGAGACTCCGTCTCAAAAAAAAAAAAAAAAAAAAAAAAAAAATCTGATCAGAACTTGATGGAGAAATCAGGGGTGGGGTCAGCATCACCAACCTTTACTCTCCTCTGCCTCCCTCCCTGTCTACCTGGCAACTGCCCCGAGGCTCCAAGGGGATGGATCTAAACTGCCAGAGGGGTAACATCAGTACCAACAGAGCTGAGGTTGCTGATCCTGCATGAGCCACGCCGTGCCTGGTAGACTCAGCCCATCCGAAGGCTTCCGCATCCACACGTGTGGTCATAAAGGATACACACAAGTGTCTAACATTAAATTAGCCCTCGCCAAGATGAATGCTGCTCATTCCGAGAACACATCCCTGCTCCTTGCAGAGGACTGCAAGGAGCTTCTGGGTTAAAACAAACAACAACAAACAAAAATGATCCTCCTTCCTTCTCTGCTGGAGCCTCCAGGAAGCCCCAGAGCCAATAGAGACCATAAACCAGGACACAATGAACCCAGAGGCCCCGACCAGCCTGGAGTTTTCTGTGAACAAGAAACAACTTCTACAGCTCTTGAGTAAAAACAAAGGAGCTAAATTCATTTGGGGGTATTAGCATTCCCAAAGGATGAAGAGGCAGAGATAAGAAGTGACAATGCCTCACTGTGTACTCACTCTCTCCTTCCACAGAGTACCACGACCTTTCATTTCCAGCCTTTCCGTGGCCCTAGGGAAAGACTTTCTCTGGTTTCTTTCCAGCTGCTTTTCTTCATGGTCAAGAACAGATTTTCCTGTGAGTTTTAATACTATGGGGTACAGGGGCAGTTGCAGGAAAGGAATCTGCTATCAGGATGCAGCATTCTAGAAACTTACATTATTCTGCAATTAACTATAGGCCAGAGCACAATAATTCTTCCAAGATTTTCAGTAGGAAGTGCATAAAAATCTGGGGAAAAGAAGTTACATTTCCATTGGTTGTCTTTTTGAGAAAGTAATTTATAGTAATCTTATAGAGCTGTACTTCTGTTTAAACACAAAAACATAGTGAGAAAGATAAAAATATGAGAAGCCAGGGCAAGCCGGGTGTGGTGGCTCATGCCTGTAATCCCAGCACTGTGGGAGGCTGAGGCTTGACCCCAAAGAATTCGAGACCAGCCTGGGCAACATAGTGATGAGAACCTGTCTCTATAAAAAATTAGCCAGGCTTGGTGGCTCATACCTGTTGTCCCAGCTACTCAGGAGGCTGAGACAGGAGGATTGCTGGAGGCTGGGAGGTCGAGGGTGCAGTGAGCTACGATCATGCCACTGCACTCCAGCCTGGATGAAACAGCGACACCCTGTCATGAATAAAAAAGGTAAGGCGCAGTGGCTCACGCCTGTAACCCCAGCACTTTGGGAGGCAGAGGTGGGGAGATCACAAGGTCAGGAGTTTGAGACCAGCCTGACCAATATGGTGAAACCTCGTCTCTACTAAAAATACAAAACCTTCTTCCTTCAGGTCCAAAAAAAACAAAAAAATACAAAACTTAGCCGGACGTGGTGGCGGCCTGTAGTCCTAGCTACTCGGGAGGCTGAGGCAGGAGACTTACTTGAACCTGGGAGGTGGAGGTTGCAGTGAGCCGAGATCATGCTATTGCACTCCAGCCTAGGCGACAGAGTGAGAAAAGAAAAAGAAAGAAAAGAAAAGAAGGAAAGAGAAAAGAGAAGAAAAGAAAAAGTGAGAGAGACATGATTTTATAATAGACCTGAAAGGTTTCTTTTTTCAGAGACCTCCCAAGATGCCAGCAGAGATCAGGAGGTCCATACTGGGGGTGTCAATGCCCATCCTGAGGCTAAGTTATGTTCTGAGGCTCTGTACGGCCAAGTCATCCTACCTGATTCCAAAAAGGCCAATTAATAAGGGGAGTCCTGGGCCGGGCACAATGGCTCACCCCTGTAATCCCAGCACTTTGGGAGGCTGAGACAGGCAGATCACCTGAGGTTGGCAGTTTGAGACTAGCCTGGCCAACATGCTGAAATCCCATCTCTACTAAAAATACAAAAATTAGCTGGGCATGGTGGCACATGTCTGTAATCCCAGCTACTCGGGAGGCTGAGACAGGAGAATTGCTTGAACCCAGGAGGCGGAGGTTGTAGTGAGCTGAGATCACGCCACTGCACTCCAGCCTAGGCAACAAGAGCGAAACTCCATCTCGAAAAAAAAAATAATCAAGGGGACTCCCTCCATCCCCCACCAGTGACTGTCTTACACATTCAGGATTCATGTCCAGGCCACATAAGGAACTTTTGAGCAATTAGGTGCACAAGACACAGTTGAAGCTCTGTTTAAGGCCCATGGACTACCCCACTTTTTGCTCTCTAGCCAAGAGGCTGATTCCAGGCTAGGCACAGTGGCTCATGCCTGTAATCCCAGCACTTTGGGAGGCCAAGTTGGGTGAATCACTTGAGGTCAGGAGTTCGAGACCAGCTTGGCCACCATGGTGAAACCCCATCTCTACTAAAAATACAAAGATTAGCTCGGCATGGTGGCCAATGCCTGTAATCCCAGCTACTTGGGAGGCTGAGGTAGGAGGATCGCTTGAGCCCTGGAGGTGGAGGATGCAGTGAACCGAGAGTCTACCACTATACTCCAGCCTGGGTGACAGAGCAAGACTCCATCTCAAAAAAAAAAAAAAAAAAAAAAAGCCAAGAGGCTGATTCCTTTTCAAGCATCATGCATGGCCGGAGCCATCCCAACAAAGCACCAATTCCGAGCCCGGCTCAGCACTCCAGGAAATGAGACCTGCTGGGAACTTCTGCCAAAGAAACCATATCGAGTCAGGGTCGGGAGTGCCGCTGAACCTCCCGAGGGGTCAGGCACTGAGCTGTCACTCCATAAATCCTTTTCGGATGAATGGAGCAGAATGGCATTTTAAAGAAAAGGGGAGGAAAGGCATGACACAGAGAACAGGATGAAAGAGAAGCCTGACTTTAGTGGAAATTCATTTGATCGTTCAGTGTGCACAAAATCCCAACAGTCAAGATACAGGCGTGTGGGGACTCACGCCTATAATCTCAGCACTTTGGGAGGCCAAGGCAGGTGAATCACTCGAGGTCAGGAGTTAGAGACCAGCCTGACCAATGTGGTGAAACCCCATCTCTACTAAAAAATACAAAAACTAGCCAGGCATGGTGGTGCATACCTGTAATTCTAGCCACTTGGGAGGCCGAGGCACAAGAATTGCTTGAACCGGGGAGGTGGAGGTTATTACAGGGAGCTGAGATTTACCACTGCACTCCAGCCTGGGGAACAGAGCAAGATTCCATCTCAAAAAAAAAAAAAAAAAAAAAAAAAAAAAAAATAGAGGATGGGAAGCCAGACCTGGGGAGAGATGCTCCAACATTCCAACTGCATCTCCAATCTCAGGGGCCGTCACTCACTGCCCCCGGCTGGCTCAGCCACCCAAGCACTGCAGCTGCTATTGGCAACCCTCACCCCCTCCTCAACTCCTGTGATCCCTCCCCAGCTCACCTTCTCCCTGAATCTCCAGTCATCCCCACCCACTTCCTCACCTTTGTCTTTAACTGGCTCTGGACTTCCTCATTCTAAAACAAAGCTGCCTTCTCTCTCCTCAGTTCCCCTCTGTCTCCAGCAATATTTTCCCTGCCCTTCTCCCCCTGTACCCTGTCACACTGACTTTTGTCCCCAACTCTCAACCATGCATTTCCTAAAGACTCCTAAAGGACTAAATCCAGGACCTTCCAGCATCCTTCTGACTCGTCAAGCCTTGCTCCACTAAAATGACTGACCTCTCAGCTTCCTAGACACCGCCACCGTTGTGGCTTCCCTCCCACTCTCTACCCACCCCTAAAGCAGAAGAACTCTTCCCTTCTTTTTTTTTGAGACGGAGTTTCGCTCTTGTTACCCAGGCTGGAGTGCAATGGTGTGATCTCGGCTCACCGCAACCTCCGCCTCCTGGGTTCGGGCAATTCTCCTGCCTCAGCCTCCCGAGTAGCTGGGATTACAGGCACGCGCCACCTTGCCCAGCTAATTTTTTATATTTTTAGTAGAGACGGGGTTTCACCATGTTGACCAGGATGGTCTCGATCTCTTGACCTCGTGATCCACCCGCCTCGGCCTCCCAAAGTGCTGGGATTACAGGCGTGAGCCACCGCGCCCGGCCCTGAACTCTTCCCTTCTAGCCCAGATCCTTTCACTCAGTACCCCGACTGCTTCCCAACTGGTGCCACCCAAAACTGCACCTCCAGCGAGGGCGTCCACATGGCTGTGGGACCATGGAGTGTGCTCTCCAGTGGGACCACCATGTGGATATCCCACGGGGACCTCAAGTCTACCCATCCATGCACTAGCCTCACGTTCACCCCATCTCGAGGAGGCACATGACCAGACACCTCAGGCAGGCATTGTGACGCTTTTTTTTTTTTGAAACAGGGTCTCATCCTGTTGCCCAGGCAGGAATGTAGTGGCGTGATCTTGGCTCACTGCAGCCTCCACCTCCCAGGCTCTCCGATCCTCCTGCCTCAGCCTCCTGAGTAGCTGGGACCACAGGCGGTGCCACCAAACCTGGCTAATAGGCAGGCATTTTGGATTCTCATTGGCAGCTCCTTCCCTGCCATAACCTGTCCCATCAGTCCTTTCCCTCTCTACCCGACACCGCCTTTTCTCCAGGTCTATCATTCCAACTTTCTCATCCCTGGAATCCCTGCCATCACTGTGGCCCTCTGGTCTGAGCTAAGAGTACAAGCTCGTGGAAAGAATGGGTGACTGAGGCTGTGTTTACAATGCCCTTTTTTTTTTTTTTTTTTTGAGACAGGGTCTTGCTCTGTCATCCAGGCTGGAGTGCAATGACATGATAACAGCTCACTGCAGCCTTGACTTCCTGGGCTTGGAATATCCTCCCACCTCAGCCTCCTGAGTATATGGGATTACAGGAACACACCACTATGCCAGGCTGATTTTTAAACTTCTTGTAGAGATGGGGTCTTGCTATGTTGCCCAGGCTGGTCTTAAATTCCTGGCCTCAAGCGATCCTCCTACTTCGGCCTCCCAAAATGCTGGGATTACAGGTGTGAGGCACCCCACCCCACCCACAGCACTTTCAGTCACTGACTGTATCATTAATAGTCCCTAACAGAGAAGGAAGGGCAAAGATGATAGGTATTAAAAGGGGCTAAATCCCCCCCAATGCCTCCCTGCCTGGCTCCACCATAGCTTCTTTCCCATCCCTCACCCATTCACCATTCAGGGATCGAAGTGGTCTTTCTCGTACACTAATCTCACAGGTCTGGTCCTGCTTTAAATACTTTGATGGATTCCACAGTTTCCAGGTCAATCAAGATGCATGACCCTGAACTGCCTGGCTCCCACTAACACCTCCACACCCTGGGGGTCCCTACAAAGCACTCACAATGCCACAGCTCTCAACAAGCTGTTCCCTCTGCCTGAAGGGCTCTTCCTCCCCTTCTTCACCTGGACAGCACCTGCCTTTCATTCGGCCAGCATTTTGTTTTAATTTTTACTTTTTTAAATGAACTTCTTGTAGAGATGGGGTCTTGCTGTGTTGCCCAGGCTGGTCTGGAATGCCTGGCCTCAAGCAATCCCCCTGCCTCAGCCTCCTAAACTACTGGGATTACAGGTATGAGCCACCATACCCGGCCCGCATTTGCTTTAGGTCAAATAGGCTCAGGTCATAGATGAGGAAAGATTCAACATCAACACCTTTTATTTTCCTAAGACAAATAGACTCTTTGAACTGGAATGACTTAACATGGAGTAGCACAACAATCATTACAAGGTCTCATTTTGAAAACTGATGCTTTTAAGTGAAGCAATGAGTCCTCTTATTTTGCACCCCTGATTCTCTCATCCAGCACCAGAGAAACTGCATCTAAAAAACGTGGCCAGGTGCAGTTGCTCATACCTGTAATCCAGCACTTTGGAAGGCTGAGGCAGGTGGATCACTTAAGGTCAGGAGTTTGAGACTAGCCTGGTCAACATGGTGAAAGCCCGTTTCTACTAAAAATACAAAAATTAGCCAGGCGTGGTGGCACACACCTGTAATCCTAGCTACTCGGAAGGCTTGCTTGAACCCTTCACTTGCAGTGAGCCAAGATCACGCCACTGCACTCCAGCCTGGGTGACAGAGTGAGTGAGACTCTATCTCAAAAAAAAAAATAAATAAATACACTGGGTGCGGTGGCTCACACCTGTAATCCCAGCACTTTGGGAGGCTTAGTTGGGCAGATCACCTGAGGTCGGGAGTTCAAGACCAGCGTGACCAACATGGAGAAACCCAGTCTCTACTAAAAGTACAAAAATATAGCCAGGCATGGTGGCGCATGCCTGTAATCCCAGCTACTCAGGAGGCTGAGGCAGGAGAATCACTTGAACCAGGCAGGAGAATCACTTGAATCTTGGTGAGCCAAGATTGAGCCATTATACTCCAGCCTGGGCAACAAGAGAGAAAATCCATCCCTCACCAAAAAAAAAAATTAGCTGGGCTGGGTGGTGGGCGCCTGTAATCCCAACTACCCGGGAGGCTGAGGCAGGAGAATCACTTGAACCCAGGAGGCAGAGGCTGCAGTGGGCCGAGATCACACCTTTGCACTCCAGCCTCGGCACAAGAGCAAAACTCTGTCTCAAAAAATAATAACAACAAATTAAAAAGTGAAAAACACCCAACTGTGCACCTTTCCTAGCTCCCTTGGCCATCCACTGTCTTTCCCAGTGAGGTGCCAAGAAGTCCTCCCCTGGGCTGGCAGACGTGGAGGACTCCCACAGGAAAACGTGCTCTGGAAGGCTTGGGCCCACCCCTCACAGGTGTACTCCTCTCGCTGCCATTTTCCCCCAGGTGCTGGTGGAGTGCCAGAGCTACACCTGTTCAGAGAACAATCTGGGGAGGAAAGGTCCCAGAAAGAGGCAGCAACTTGTGGGAGGCCACACAGCAATTTTGTGGGAGTGGCAGTCAAGCCCCGGGGCCTGAGGACAGACACAGGAATTCCCAGGCCAGGCCTCCTCCTGCAATTCCATAGCCTGTGATCCTCTGTCCCAAACGCTACACATAATTAGAAGCTATAATCCTGTAATTCCATGATGACATCTTTGAACTTAAATATACCTCAAAACTACTTTTTTTTTTTTTTTTAAAAAAAAAGCTAAAAGCAACTTCACAAAAAAGTTTTCCCACTCTGTCCCACACTATCCTGCCCAGGGCCCCTCACCAGTGAGCAAAACCCCAAGTCTCTCTGTGTCACCTGGGAGAAGGAGCAAGACGCCAAGACCATTTAGGAACTGGATCCTTAGGCTTTGAACAATCAAGAATTGATTCGTTTGTGGGAAATAGTTTCACTTCCCTATTTATAATTATGCACTGTCGTATCTATTACAAAAACAAAAATCAACAACAATCTCTACACCCACTCAGTGATCCCTGGCCAAAGGCCAAAAGCTATTTTTAGACTCCCTCGGGACCTAGAGGGAGGAAGGCGTGGAAGGTATAACCATGACTCCCGGCTCCAAACCATCTTTGTAGCCCAGGTCCTGCCGCCTGCGGGTATCCCACGGCCCCTGCTCCGCGGGCTGGGGTCGCTTTTGAGGCACTGAGTTCCCTGACTGTGATCTTCTGGGCAGAAGGCGGCAATGTGAGCCCCAGAGCTTCAGGGACGTGCCAAGAGCCCGCGAGGCCCGCCCGCGCTCGCAGCCGGCCCCCGCCAAGTCTCCCGGACAACAAGATAAATCCGCTTTCACACAGTGAGACGCGCAAGATCGCCGGGCTCACCTGCGGCGCTCACGCCCTCCTAGACGACCCGGAGCCGAGGAGGGGGCAACGGCGGAGGCCCTCTCCCACCAGCAGCTCTCCCCTGCCCCATGAAAAGTCCCACAGGCGGGCGTGGAAGCATTTTGTAGGCAAAAAGAGACAGCTGGCCGGGCGCAGTGGGTCGCGCCTGTAATCCTAGCACTTTGGGAAACAGGGGTGGGAGGATCCCTTGAGCCCAAGAGTTCGAGACCAGTCTGGGCAACAGAGCGAGACCCCAATTCTACAAAAAATTAGCCTGGCGAGGTGGCGCGCCTGCAGTCCCAGTTACTCGGAGGCTGGGGCTGGAGGATCGCTGGAGCCTAGGAGGTCGAGGCTGCAGCGAGCTATAATCGCGCCACTGCACTCCAGCCTGGGCAACAGAACGAGACCTCGTCTCCTCAAATAGGAGACCGCCAACCCTCCTGGGATGGTCTTTCTACCTCTACCCGCGCTCCCACCAAGCGCTCCTGCAACGCGCCCAGAAGCCAAGGGCGCCAGCGCAGCCAGGAACCGGTCCTTTCCCCAGGCACTAGGGATCGCAAGCGCGGGGGTTGTGTGTGGGGGCGACCAGAGCACCCCTCCAGGTCCTACGCCCGCACCTGCGCGGGGCGGCCACATGCGCCTCCCGTACTCCCCGCCCAGCCCCGGATGCCACCTGCCCTGGACGCCTGGAACACCGCCGCCCTCCTTCCTCCCCGCCGGCCTCCGGCCGGCCAGCGCCGGCCCAGTGCGCCCCCTCCCCCTCCTGGCCTGGTGGACCCCGACCGCGCGCTCCCGCAGCCTCTGTACGGCCCGGGAGGAAGGAGGTCTGGAGCCCGCAGGTCCCCGCCCGCCCAAGGCCGCCCACCTTCCGAAAGTAGCCATCGTTCTCCTTCTCCAGCGGCTCGGGGGTCGCGGGCAGCAGCGCGTCGGTCATGCTGGCGGCGCGGGCGCGGAGGGCGGACTGAGCCGCGGCGGTCAAGGCTGGCCGGAGAGGACGCGCGGCCCCGCCCCTTGCCCCGCCCTTCCCCTCCCCTCCACTCCCGCCCAGTCCCACGGGCCTTCTAGCCCCGCCTGGGACCCAGCCCCGGAACCCTAGAGACGCTCCCCTCCCCGCCCCGCCCCGCCCCGGGCCTCGAGCCCGCGCTCCTAGCGGCGCTCGTCACCCAGAGACCTGCACCTGGGCGCGGCGCCTCGGGGTTGTCTCTGGGCGTCGTAGCTGGCTCAACTTTGCGAGCGCTGCGAGGGCGCAGGGACGGCACAGAGGTGTCAGGGGCCGGAGCGAAGCCTCTTTCTGGGCACCTGCGCCCTGTCCTGGAGCCCGGGGAGTCAATGAGGAGGACGTGGGTCCAAGCGCGTCCCTCCCGGGTGAAGCCCGCCGCCGCGGGGGAAGGGGCCAGACGTAACGCCACGTCGAGGGCGCGGCGGTCCGGAAAAGCTTTCCCCAGGAGGAGTGTCCGGGGCCGAGGGAGCGTCGGCTGAGCCGCCGAGCGCCTTGCCCGGACTACAGGGGCTTGTTCGCAAGGGGTCAACCCAGCCGATCCCCCGGCCCGGCTGCATAGACGAGTAGGATCCGCCGGGGTCACGGACGGCCCTGAGCGAGGTGGCCAGGAGGGGGTTTGTGCCCTAGAAACAGCGATGTCCTTGAGCACAGTTCTTTTTTTTAAGAGATGGGATCTCGCTCTGTCGTCCAAGCTGGAGGGCAGTGTTGCGATCTCGAATGAGCCTGGACCTCCCAGGATCAAGCGATGCTCCAGTCTCAGCCTCCCAAGTAGTGAGGACTGCAGGTGCGCGCCACCACGTCTCGCCCTGTCTCCCAGGCTGGAGTGTAGTGGCGTTATCTCAGCTCACTGCGACCTCTGCCTCCCGGGTTCAAGCGATTCTCCTTCCTCACCCTCCTAAGTAGCTGAGATTACAGGCTCTCGCCACCACGCCCCGCTAATTTTTTGCATCTTTAGTAGAGACAGGGTTTCACCATGTTGGCTAGGCTGATCTCAAACACCTGATCTCGTGATCCACCCGCCTCGGCCTCTCAAAGTGCTGAGATTACAGGCGTGAGGTACCGCGCCCGGCATTTTTTTTTTTTTTTTTTTTAATGCGGAGTCTCACTATGATATTCAGGCTGGCCTTGAACTCCCGACCTTAAGTGATCCTCCCTGGTTGGCCTTCCAGAGTGCTGGGATTACTTGTGCACGCCACTGCGCCTGGCCCAGAGCGCGGTTCTTAACCACTACTACAGACCTCAGTTTTCTCGGCTGCAAAACGGGGCTCTTTTATTATTCTTGTATTCTTTTTCTTTCTCGGGCTGGTGGAGGACATGAGGACAAAACTGAGTGTTGGGGAGTAGGGATGAACTTGGTTTAGGAGGGAAAGGGTGACCCCTGGGGACGGGTTTTTATCAGTCTCCCACCAACCTCCTGCCTGCTGCTAGACTGTGAGCAGACGCCTGGCAGCACGTGGCGCCGGGACCTTGCCACCTCAGCAGGGACCCCCAACCCGTGGGACCATGCTCCTCTCGGCCGCTGTCTTGCTGTTAGGACTGCTTCTCCCCCAGCAGAAGGACAGCCCTCAGCCGTATAGATGCTGCAGGTGGAACATAAAGCAATGTGCTGCAAAACCAGCCCAGCGTTAACAACTAAAAAAAAAGGCGGGTAAAAAGGCGGGTAAAAAAACTAAACTAACAACTAAAAAAAAAGGCAGGTTAAAAAAAAAAGTGCTGTAATCCCAGCACTTTGGAAGGTGGAGGCGGGTGGATCACCAGAGGTCCGGAGTTCAAGACTGGCCTGGGCAATATGGTGAAACCCCGTCTCTACTAAAAATACAAAGATTAGCTGGTCGTGGTAGCAGGTGCCTGTAATCCCAGCTACTGGGGAGAGGCTGAGGCGGGAGAATCCCTCAAACTCGGGAGGGGGAGGTTGCAGTTAGCGGAGACCTAGACTATGCCACTGCACTCCAGCCTGGGCGACAGAGTGAGACCTTGTCTCAAAACAAAAAAAAAAAGGTAGTCACTGGAAACATAGTAGAGGGTGCAGCTGTCAGGGACGTTTCTGAAGTGAGTGTCTTTGAGCCTATGTGCTTCCCAAACTGCATAGGAAGCTATTGGGTTGGTGCAAAGGTAATTCCAATTACTGGGTGAGTTGTGCCAGTCACAGAAATGTAATCAGAAATTCAGCCTCTGCAGCCTGCAAGGACAGAACACCCCCATCCGGATTTAATCCTGCAGATGCTGCCCCACGACCTGCACCAAAGCCCATTAGGAGCTGAGTGGTTGAGGAGTGAAGGAAAACTCCTCTAGGGAAAAAAAATTATATTAAAAACAAAAAAGAAGCAACTAACAATCTAATTTCAGCACTCGCAGGTCACACTATTACTTGCAAACAGCTACTACTGTTTCAAGGATCAGGGAGCTGTGCATCTCTCTCTTATATTTGTAATACTAATAAACTTATCAATAATACAGCCTTACTTCGGCCAGGGAGTTTACAGATATTATGTTTAGTTCTTGAGACCCTTCTGCAAATAAAAGCAATAACCTTCATTTGACAGATAAGAAGAGCAAGGCTCAGAGCAATGAAGTGGCCACCAGCACTCCCCTTGCTGGCTGAGGTCATTCCCTACCACCTTCAGATTTTTGCCATCTTTTTCTGCCACCTTAAAGCTCAAATTGCTGATCAGGTGCGGTGGCTCACGCCTGTAATACCAACCATTTGGGAGGCTGAGGCACGCAGATCACAAGGTCAGGAGATCGAGACCATCCTGGCTAATACAGTGAAACTCCATCTCTACTAAAAATACAAAAAATTTGCCAGGCGTGGTGGCACGCACCTGTAATCCCAGCTATGTGGGAGGCTGAGGCAGGAGAATCGCTTGAACCCAGGAGGCAGAGGTTACAGTGAGCCGAGATTGCGCCACTGCACTCCAGACTAGGCGATAGAGCGAGACTCTGTGTCAAAAAAAAAAAAAAAAAAAAAAGGTGAATACAATAAAAGCCAAAGTATATTATTAAATCTAGCCAAACATCATTGCCTTTTTGAGTTGTTTCTTTTGTTAAAAAGGAAGAAGAGGCCAGGCACAGTGGATCATGCTGTTAGTCCCATCACTTTGGGAGACCAAGGCGGGAGAATCGCTTGAGTCCAGGAGTTCAGCCTGGACAACATAGTGAGACCTATCTCTACAAAAAAATACAAAAATTAGCTGGCTGTGGTAGTGTGTGCCTGTAGTCCCAGCTACTCAGGAGGCTGAGGTGGAGGACTCACCTGAGTCCAGGAAGTAAAGGCTGCAGTGAGTCGAGATCACACCTCTGCACTCCAGCCTGGGCAACAGGAGTGATACCCTGTCTCAAACAAACAAACAAACAAACAAACAAACAAACAAACAAAGCCAGGCATGGTGGCGCATGCCTGTAGTCCCAGCTACTCAGGAGACTGAGGCAGGAGGATCCCTTGAGCCCAGGAGGTAGAGGCTGCAGTGAGCTATGATCGTTGCCACTGCACTCCCAGCCTGGGCAACAGACTAAGATTCTGTTTAAAAATAAATAAATAGGCTGGGTGCAGTGGCTCACGCCTGTAATCCCAACACTTTGGGAGGCCAAGGCAGATGGATCACAAGGTCAAGAGTTCAAGACCAGCCTGGCCAATATGGTAAAACCCTGTTTCTACTAAAAATACGAAAATTAGCTGGGCATAGTGGCGCACACCTGTAGTCCCAGCTACTCAGGAGGCTGAGGCAGGAGAATTGCTTGAACCTGGGAGATGGAGATTGCAGTGAGCCGAGATCATGCCATTGCACTCCAGCCTGGGCAACAGATCGAGAGTCCGTCTCAAAAGATAATAATAATAAAATTAAAAATTAAAAAGGATGAAGAGTAAGAAAAAGACACACAGTGTTAAAGACACACCAGCCCACCCAAAGACTATCTCCTGAGCATCTTCAGAGGAAAAGGGGCACCTCTCTGTGTGAGTCCCAGCAGGGCATCTCTCCTGGTCACATGAGCCATCTGAGGGTCAGTGCTCGGGGCTGCAGCTGCGCAGAACCAGACAACTGTAGACATTCTCATGACTCATCGCAGTGGTGTGCACAGATCTGTTTTCCTTACCTCTCATCCCACTATGACCAGGAAATTAGAACTGCTGCCACCAACCCGACAGGACAGCAGCATCTTACCTCCTTTTTTTTTTTTTTTGAGATGGAGTTTAGCTCTTGCTGCCCAGGCTGGAGTGCAATGGTGGGATCTTGGCTCACTGCAACCTCCTCCTCCTGGGTTCAAGCAATTCTCCTGCCTCAGCCTCCCACGTAGCTGGGATTACAGGCACCCACCACCTCTCCTGGCTAAATTTTGTTATTTTTAGTAGAGATACGGTTTCACCATATTGGCCAGGCTGGTCTCGAACTCCTGACCTCAGGTGATCCACCCAACTCGGTCTCCCAAAGTGCTGGGACTACAGGCATGAGCCACTGCCTGGCCTCTCACCTCCTATTTGTCAACCCCATTGGTGGTCTGTGCAAAAAGAACCACCCATGAGCCCCTGTGCTACTAACAAAAGAGCTGGGTGGGAACTTCTTAGCTTTGCAAAAGACTAAAATCTCAACTGCAAACAACTTTTTTTTTTTTTTTGAGACAGAGTCTCGCTCTATCACCAGGCTGGAGTGCAGTGGTGCAATCCCGGCTCACTGCAACTTCCGTTTTCTGGTTACAAGCAATTCTCCTGCCTCAGCCTCCCGAGTAGCTGGGACTACAGGCACGCACCACCACGCCTGGCTAATTTTTTGTACCTTTAGTAGAGACGAGGGTTTCATCATGTTGGCCAGGATGGTCTCGATCTCTTGACCTCATGATCTGCCCACCTCGGCCTCCCAAAGTGCGTTGGGATTACAGGCGTGAGACACCAAGCCTGTCCAATTTTGCAATTTTTGTAAAAATAATTATTAGAAATTGCCAGACCCAGTGACTCTCACCTATAATCCCAGCACATCGGGAGGCCACGGCAAGAAGATCACTTGAGCCCAGGAGTTCAAGACCAGCCTGGGCAACATAGCGAAACCCCCATCTCTACAAATAAAATTTTTAAAATTAGCCAAGAGTGATAGCACATGCCTGCAGTTTCAGCTATTCAGGAAGCTAAAGCAGGAGGATCGCTTGAGCACAAGAGTTCAAGACTGCAGTGAGCCAAGATTACACCACTGTACCCCAGCCTGGGCTACAGAGCAAGACCCTGTGTCATCAAGAAAAAGAAATTTAAATTCTTTTTTTTTCTTTTAAATAAAGACAAGGTTTCACCATGTTGGTCAGGCTGGGCTTGAACTTCTGACCTAAGGTGATCCGCCCACCTTGGCCTCCAAAGTGCTTGGATTACAGGCGTGAGCCACCATGCCCAGCCAAAAAAATTTTAATTCTTAGAAATTGAAGCCATTTGGGATCGTGGAGGAATACCAACTAGAGAGGACCACATCAAGTTCAGCGGGCTCAGGGTCCCCTTAGCCACACATTTTTGACCCTCACAGTCTCAGTTTTCCCAGCTTTACAATATGTTCTCTCTCTTTTTTTTTCTTTTTTCTTTTGAGACAGAGTTTCCTTCCTGTTGCCCAGGCTGGAATGCAATGGCGCAGTCTCAGCTCAGTGCAACCTCTACCTCCCACGTTCAAGCGATTCTCATGCCTCAGCCTCCCATGTAGGTGGGATTACAGCCACCATGCTTGGCTACTTTTTAAAATATTTTTAGTAGAGATGGGGTTTTACCATGTTGGCCAGACTGGTCTCGAACTCCTGACCTCAGGTGATCCACCCACCTCAACCTCCCAATGTGCTGGGATTACAGGTGTGAACCACTGCACCCTGCCTCTTTTTTTTTTTTTTTTGAGATGGAGTCTCACTCTGTCACCCAGGCTGGAGTGCAGTGCAGTGGTGCAATCTCGACACTGCAACCTCTGCTTTCTGGGTTCAAAGTATTCTCCTGCCTCAGCCTCCTGAGTAGCTGAGATCATAGGCGTGTATCGCCATGCCCAGCTAATTTTTGTATTTTTAGTCAGGCTAAATTCTATTGGTCAGGCTGGTCTCGAACTCCTGATCTCAAGTGATCTGCCAGTCTCACAGCCTCCTAAAGTGCTGGGATTACAGGCATGAGCCACTGTGCCTGGTCTGCAATGCAATCTTTGTTTTTTTTTTTTTTTTTTTTTTTTTTGGAGACAGAGTCTTACTCTGTTGCCCAGGCTGGAGTGCAGTGGTGTAATTTCTGCTCACCACAACCTCTGCCTCCCAGGTTCAAGCAATTCTCCTGCCTCTGCTTCCTGAGTAGCTGGGACTACAGGCACACACCACCATGCTGGGCTAATTTTTGTAGTTTTAGTAGAGACAGGGTTTCACTATGTTGGCCAGGCTGGTCTCGAACTCCTGACCTTGTGATCCTCCTGCCTTGGCTTCCCAAAGTACTGGGATTACAGGTGTGAGCCACCACACCCGGCCCTGGCCTACAATATATTCTTATGCATAGCTGTCATTTCCTGCATACTTATTCTATGCCAGGTGCTTTCCTAAGCACATTGCATGCATAGCTCCATTTTCCCATAACCCTATGAAGTGAGTACTTTATCATCCCCATTTTACAGAGAAGGAAGCTGAGTTCAGAGGTCACCAGCCTGCTAAGTAGGAGAGTCAGGGCTATCTGATGCTATGCTATACACTATGCTATATTACACTTAAAACTGTATTACACTTATGCTACTAAAAAGGGAAAGTATTTGGACACATGGGGAGGAAGTGATTGTGGATTAAAAATAAATGAATTTACAAGCCTGGGCAGCATGATGAAACTGTATCTTTATAAATAATACAAAAATTAGTCTGGCATGGTGGCACGTGCCTGTAGTCTCAGCTACTTGGGAGGCTGAGACAGGAGGACCGCTTAAACCTGGGAGATTGAGGCTGCACTTCAGCCTGGGGGATAAAGTAAGGCCCTGTCTCAAAAAATAAATAAATAAATACAAATAAAAGAATAAATGAATTACAGCCCGGCCATTTGTTTTTTTTTTGAGATAGAGTCTCACTCTGTCACCCAGGTTGGAGTGTAGTGGCACGATCTTGGCTCACTGCAACCTCTGCCTCCCAGGTTCGAGTGATTCCCCTGCCTCAGTCTCGCACCACCACTCCCAGTCGTGTTGGCCAGGCTGGTCTCAAATTCCTGATCTCAGATGTTCCATCCACCTCAGCCCTCCAAAATGCTGGGATTACAGGCATGAGTCACTGCACCCAGTATAGTATAGTTTATTATGTTTATTTATCCTCAAACATTCCAAAGCTTGAGGATAGCCACCCAGAAACATAGACTCCAAATGCATAGGGTCAACATTCCAAAGTGGATGCCAGGCACACTATCTCACGCCTGTAATCCCAACACTTTGGGAAACTGAGGTGGGAGCGTTGCTCTAGCCCAGGAGTTTGGGACCAGCTTTAGCAACACAGTGAGACCCGGTCTCTACAAAAAATAAAATAATTAGCCGGGCGTGGTGGCTCACGCCTGTAATCCCAGCACTTTGGGAGGCCGAGGCGGGTGGATCACCAGGTCAAGAGATCGAGACCATCCTGGTCAACATGGTGAAACCCCATCTCTACTAAAAACACAAAAATTAGCTGCGCATGGTGGTGTGCCCCTGTAGTCCCAGCTACTTGGGAGGCGGAGGCAGAGGAATTGTTTGAACCCAGGAGGCGGAGGTTGTGGTGAGCCAAGATCGCACCATAGCCTGGGTAACAAGAGCGAAACTCCATCTCAAAAAAATAAAAATAAAATAAAATAATTAGTTGAGCATTATCACCTAGTAGTCCCAGCTACTTGGGAGGCTGAGGTGAGAAGATTGCTTGAGCTGGAAGGTCAAGGCTGCAGTGAGCCATGATCTTGCCACTGTACTCCAGCATGGTTGTCAAAATGAGACACTCTCAAAAACGAAAGCAAAAACGCAAACAAAAAAAGCATTCTATAGGCCAGGTGTAGTGGCTCATGCCTGTAATCCAAGCACTTTGGAGGCCAAGACGGGCGATCACCTGAAGTCGGGAGTTTAAGACCAGCCTGACCAACATGGTGAAATCCTGTCTTTAAAAAAAAGAAAAAAAAAAGCATTCTAAAGTGGAGAAGTTAAGGTTTCACTTACATAGGCATAGACAGATACAATCCTTACAGTGGTTTGACTGGCTACAGGTTGGTACATTCCAAGGAAGATTTCTTTATTATTCTGTGAGGGGGATACTCAACTGAAGAGGTCTTATCTCTGGCCTGTTTGGTCTTAGTTATTTCTAGGAAAAAAGGGGCAGAAGCTGCAGCTTCTTGTCAAGTGATTCATGCTGTATAACCACATTCCTCTCAAGTTTCAGGATCCTCTAAAATTCTTTTTTTTTTTTGAGATGGAGTTTAGCTCTTGTTACCCAGGCTGGAGGGCAATGGCAAGATTTTGGCTCACCGTAACCTCCGCCTCCTGGGTTCAGGCAATTCTCCTGCCTCAGCCTCCTAAGTAGCTGGGATTACAGGCACGCACCACCATGCCCAGCTAATTTTTTGTATTTTTAGTAGAGACGGGGTTTCACCATGTTGACCAGGATGGTCTCGATCTCTTGATCTCGTGATCCACCCACCTCGGCCTCCCAAAGTGCTGGGATTACAGGTATGAGCCACCGCGCCCGGCCCAATCCTCTAAAATTCTAACAGCCCAGCAGCTGGGCGTGGTGGCTGGTGCCTGTAGTCCCAGTACCATGGACCTTGAGGCTGGAGGATTGCCTCAGCCCAGTAGTTTGAGGCTGCAGTGAGCTATGACTGCACCACTGCACACCAGCCTGGGCAACAGAGCCAGACACTGTCTCTAAGAATTAATACTATCAATAATAAAGCTCCAATAGCTTCAAGTTTGAATTATTTAATTCCACAGCTCATTTATCAATGTATGTTGCAGATAATTCATTGGGAGTTTAGGGCCGGGTGCGGTGGCTCACGCCTGTAGTCCCAGCACATTGGGAGGCTGAGGCAGGTGGGGATCACGAGGTCAGGAGTTCAAGACCAGCCTGGCCAAGATGTTGAAACCCCGTCTTTACTAAAAATATACAAAAATTAGCCGGGCGTGTTGGTGGGTGCCTGTAATCCCAGCCACTGAGGAGACTGAGTCAGGGAATTCTTTGAACCTGGGAAGCAGAGGTTGCAGTGAGCTGGGATCTCACCACTGCATTCCAGCCTGGGCAACAGAGCAAGACTCTGTCTCAAAAAACAAACAAAACAAAACAAAAAAACATATTACCCTGTATATTTTGGTTGTTGCTGTTAGAGACAGCGGTCTTGGTATGTTGCCCAGGCCGGCCTCGGACTCCTGGGCTCAAGTGATCCTCCTGCCTCACCCTCCCAACTACCGCCGCTAAACCTGGCTAATTACTGCTTATCTTTTTTTTTTTTCCCTTAGAGACAGGGTTGCCCAGACTGGAGTGCAGCAGCATGATCGTTGCTCACTGCAGCCTTGACCTCCTGGACCCTATAGATCCTTCCACTTCAGCCCCCCTTGGGACTCCAGGCATGCCCAACTACACCCAGATCATTTAAACATTTTTAATTTTCATTTGTATTATTTATTTCTTTATTTTGAGACTGAGTTTCATTCTTGTTGCCCAGCCTGGAGTGCAATGGCATGATCTCGGCTAACCATAACTCTGCCTCCCAGGTTCAAGTAATTCTCCTGCCTCAGCCTCCTGAGTAGCTGGGATTACAGGCATGTGCCACCACACCTAGCTAATTTTGTATTTTTAGTAGAGATGGGGGTTTCTCCATATTGGTCAGGCTGGTCTCGAACTCCTGATTTCAGGTAATCTGCTTGCCTCAGCCTCCCAAAGTGCTGGGATTACAGGCGTGAGCCACCACGCCCAGCCCATTTTTAAAATTTTTTGTAAAGGTGGGGGTCTCACTATGTTGCTAAGGCTGGTCTCAAATTCCTGGGCTCAAGTGATCCTCCTGCCTCAACCTCCCAAAGTGCTGGGGTTGTAGGAGTGAGCCACCTCACTAGGTCAATTACTGCAAATCTTTTTTTGTATTTTTTTGAGACCAAGTTTTGCTCTTGTTGCCCAGGCTGTATTGCAATGGTGCAATCTCAGCTCACCACAACCTCCCAAAATGCTGGGATTGCAGGTATGAGTCACCGTGCCCATCCGTGGGCTGGAGTTTTTAAAGGTTTTGGAGTGGGTGAGGCATGGAGATCATTGATGAGTGGAAGAGTGCAGGGTGAAATCCTGGGACAGGGAGAGGAAGAAGCTGTGTGATCCTCATGCTCTGGGGGGGTCTTCAAACTGGTTGCTGGAATTCAGGATGTAAGGTCTTTTAGGCCAACTGACCACGCCGCAGACTACATCATGGTAACCTCTGTGATCTGCACAGACACTCCAGATGGTTCCTGGAACTAGAAAGTCTGAAGTAACTGGAAGACCATGAAAAGGGGAAGAATGATGAAACTCTGCAGTGCCTAATTAACTTGAGACATTCTTCTATTGTTTCTTGTTCCTGCCTCAACTGATAAGGCAATCGGACTTTGTAACGGACCTTGGTCAACCTCGTGACTCCAGATCCTATGACCCCCTCCCAGCTTGCAAAAACTGCCCTCAACTGTAACTTCTGTAACTTTCCACTGCCTACCCCAAACCTATAAAACCAACTCCTATCCCACTACCCTCCACTGACTTTTTGAACTCAGCCCACCTGCACCTGGGTGAATAAACAGCCATGTTGCTCACACAAAGCCTGTTTGAGGGGCCTCTTCATTCAGAGTGCACATTTTAACATAGGTCTGAAAAGCACCTTAGGGGATCCTTAAACAAAAGTCTTATGATTCTAAGGCCAGAAATCCTGTCTATAGGAGCAATGGGGATGCCAATAAATTCTCAGTCTTAGGATCCTCATGTCAATGGGAATGCCAGTCAACTCTCAGATAGTCTTAGGACCCTCAATGTAGGCTTACAGGTAGGATTTCTGACATTAGAGGCCTAAGACTGTTTAAGAATTGATTTGGGTTGGGGGTGGTGGCTCATGCCTGTAATCCCAGCACTTTGGGAGGCTGAGGTGGGTGGATCACTTAAGGCCAGGAGTTTGAGACCAGCCTGGCCAACAGGGTGAAACCCTATCTCTACTAAAAATATAAAAACTAGCCGGGCACAGTGGTGGGTGCCTGTAATCGCAGCTACTCGGGAAGCTTAGGCTGGAGAATCGCTTGAACTCAGAGGTAGATGCAGTGAGCTGAGATGGTGCCACTCCAGCCTGGGCAACAGAGTGAGATTCTGGCTCAAAAAAAAAAAAAAATTGATTTACATCTCCATTGTTCCTATAGATAGGATCTCTAACTTTAGAATCATAAGACTTTTGTTTAAGATCCCTTAAGATGTTTTTCAGGTCTCCTTATTCCAGCATAACCAGTACCAAGACCCCCACAGAGGATGGGGATTAGCATGAGAATACAGCTTCTTCCTCTCTGGGTCCCAGGACTTCATCCTGCACTCTTCCACCAATCTATGATCGCCACACTTCAGCCACTTCAATACTCTTAAAAACACTAGCCCCAAATTCCCTGAGGAGGTGGATATGAGGTTTCCTCTCATCTCCTCTTTTGGTGGCCCTAGGATTAAACTTCTTTCTCTGCTGCAACATGTTATCTCTAGGCATCCAGGTACATAAGGCAATGAACCTGTTATGGTTGCAGTGTTGTCTCCTACCTCCAAGAGTAAAGTGAAACCCCAGAATAGCTTATGCACTGCTGGTGGGAATGTAAATTACTTCAGCCATTGTAGTTGAAAATTATAATGAAGTCCGATGTGGTGGGTCACTCCTGTAATCCCAGCACTTTGGAAGGCCGAGGTGGGTGGATCACCTGAGGTCAGGAGTTTGAGACCAGACTGGCCAACAAGGCAAAACTCCATCTCTACTAAAAAAATACAAAAATTAGCCAGGCATGGTGGTGCATACCTGAAGTCCTAGCCACTCGGGAGGCTGAGGCAGGAGAATCGTTTGAACCCAGGAGGTGGAAGTTGCAGTGAGACGAGATCGTGCCACTGCACTCCAGCCTGGGTGACAGAGTGAGGCTCTGTCTAAATAAATAAATAAAAACAAAAAAAAAATGGCTGAGCGTGGTGGCTCACGCCTGTAATCCCAACACTTCGGGAGGCTGAGGAGGGCAGACCACGGGTCAGGAGAGTTCTAGACCAGCTTGACCAACATGGTGAAACCCCGTTTCTACTAAAAATACAAAAAAAAAAAAAAAAAAAAAATTAACTGGGTGTGGTGGCACATGCCTGTAATCCCAGCTACCCGGGAAGCTGAGGCAGAAGAATAGCTTGAACTTGAGAGGTGGAGGTTGTGGTGAGCTGAGATCACGCCATTGCACTCCAGCCTGGGCAACAAGAGTGAAACTCCATCTCAAAAAAAATAAATAAAAAAAATTACGATTACAACTGGAAAGCACTCTGGAGATTTCCCGAAGAACTTAGAACTACTATTAGTTCCCCAGCAATCCCATTACTGGGTATATACCCAAAGGAATATACATTGTTCTACCATAAAGACACAAGCCCTATGCAACAATCTTGCATGTTCTTCACATGTACCCCAAAACCTAAAACGCAATTAAAAAAAAATATATATATATATAAATAAACTAAAAGAAAAAAAAAAAGACACAAGCATGCATAGGTTCACTGAGGCACTATTCACAATAGTAGAGATATGGAACCATCCTAAATGCCCACGAAGAGTGGACCTGATAAAGAAAAGATGGTCCACATACACCATGAAACACTACACAGCCATAAAAAAGAATAAGACCATGTCCTTTGCAGCAACATAGATGGACACAAAGAAGGGAATCACAGGGGCTGGGTGCAGTGGCTCACACCTGTAATGCCAGCACTTTGGGAGGCTGAGACTGGCAGCTCACTTGAGATCAGGAGTTCAAGACCAGCCTGGCCAACATGGTGAAACCCTGTCTGTACTGAAAATACTAAACAAATTCGCCTGGTGTGGTGGTGGGCGCCTGTAATACCAGCTACTTGGGAGGCTGAGGCAGCAGAAGCACTTGAACCGGGGAGTCGGAGGTTGCAGTGAGCCGAGATTGAGGCCACTGTGCTCCAGCTTGGGCAACAGAGCAAGACTCTGTATCAAAAAAAAAAAAAAAAAAAAAAAAAAAAAAAAAAAAAGTTTATAACAGATACCAGGGCCTACTTGAGGGTGGAAGGTCCGAGGAGGGTGATGGGAAAAACTACCTATTGGGTACTATGCTTATTACCTGGGGAGGAAATAATCTGTACCCCAATCCCTTGAGACATACAATTTACCTATATAACAAACCTGCACATGTACCCCTGAACCTAAAATAAAAGTAAAACAATAATAATAATTATTAAAAAATATTATGTTTATTAAGTGAAGCCCCAGTGGGGCAAGCAGGAAATCTGGGAGCTCAGCCATTTCGCTGGCGGTGGCTGGGTGAGCGGTGGGAGTGGACAGGGCTGGCAGTGACTGCTGCCAGGAGGTGCGAGGGACGGGGGTTGGGGGTTGGGCAGGCATCGGTGTCGCCTAGCAGGGAACAGTTGGGTGGCTTCCAGCTTATGCCAGGAGTCTCCTCCTCACCCGCACATCGCGAGGCTAGGATGGGATGTCGTGGCTGCCAAATCCTGCGAGGCAACTCCTGCCTGGGTCGGCCTCCCACAGGACGGACCTGAGAATCCAGGGGTGCAGGCTCCGGCAGCGAGGGCACCTTCCCCTGCCCGCGGACCCAGCCTTCTAGACTCACCAGGGTTCGCGGAGGAGAAAGAGCAAAGGTGTTTGGCCCACCGAGGCCGCCGTAGCGAGGGGGCGGGGCCCGGAAGAGCAGGATGGCGGCGCTGGACAGTGACAGCGACGAGGATCTGGTCAGCTATGGGACTGGGCTGGAGCCTCTGGAAGAAGGTGCGGGCCGCATGAGCCAGCAGAGCCTGTGGAAAACAGGCCAGGCGCCCAGGATTTGGGCCACAAAAGCACGAGTCGGTGCTGGATCGTTGTTAGATCGTTCTCAGCGTTGGGAACGCGGCGACGAGGGAGGCTTTTGCCGCGCTCTCGGGTTGCTCATCTTGGAGCGACAGAGAGAGACTTAACAGGGATGGGAGACACAAGCGTGGCCAAACCAGGGGGCGGCGGGATAGAAACAAAAAAACGACGGAATGGCTAGCATGAGAGCGGGGAATGCTCAGGCAGTTTCTTCCCTGGGAGAGGACGTTTGAGCTCAGACTTGAAACCGAGGAAGAAAACAACCACAGGCAAAAATCTAGAGGGAAAGCATTTCAGGCAGAAAGAACATAAAGTGCAAAGGCCCTGAAGTGGGAGCCAGTTTAGGAAATTGAGGGACAGGCAGCACTGGTGTGGTTGCAGCAGACGGCAGCATGGGAGACAGGTAGAAGAGGATGTCAGAGGGGCTGGCCAGGGGCTGGATCTTACTTGGTAGGGTACAGAGTTTGGATCTTGCACTAAGTGCAGGAGAGACATGGGAAGGAACTCCTGACCTCAAGTGATCCTCTCACCTCTGCCTCCCAAAGTGCTAGGATTACAGGCGTGAGCCACTGTGCTTGGCCAATTTTTAGTATTGTTCTATCTTTGATGCTGAGAATATACTGGTTGGGGAAGGGTAAGGATGAAGCAGGGAGATTAGCAAAAAGGTCAGGAGGCTGGGCACGGTGTCTCACGCCTGTAAAACCAGCACTTTTGGGAGGCCAAGGTGGGCGGATCACGAGGTCAGGAGTTCGAGACCAGCCTGACCAACATGATGAAACCCCATCTCTACTAAAAACACAAAAATTAGCTGGGCACAGTGGCGGGTGCCCATAATCCCAGCTACTCAGGAGGCTGAGGCAGGAGAATTGTTTGAACCCAGGAGGTGGAGGTTGCAGTGAGCTGAGATCGGGCTGTTGGACTCCAGCCTGGGTGACAGAGCGAGACTCTGTCTAAAAAAAAAAAAGGAGATCAGAAGACGATGTTGGCGTGGACGGGACAGTTAGCAGTGGTGGTGGTGTGTAGTGGTTTGGGTGGAGATATATTTTGAAAGCAGAGTTGACCATACTTGAGATATATTTTGAAAGCAGAGCTGATTGTACTTGCTGGTGGAATGTGGGGGTGAGGGGCAAGATGAATCAAGGTTCTCTCCTGTGTTTCAGGTCTGTTCCACTCAATGACTTGACTTGTTCAGCAAATTATGTACCAAGTCTTCAGTAAGGGCTGTTGGCTGTGCTAGACCTGTGGGGAAGGCAGAGGAAGAATGGTGGAATCATTGGGCCACAATTTATTTGTAGACCTCCTGTTGGTGGGGGTCCTTTCTCTTTTCTCACCCTTGAGAAAGGTTGATTGTTCTTCTGGGATATCTCCACTTATGCCCCTTTTATTTCCTACAGACAGTTCTGAAAGAAACTTCTGCTGGATTCTGGCCCTACTTCTACCCTCTGCTTACAAAGTTGAGAAATGGGCCAGGCACAGCGGTTCACATCTGTAATCCCAGCACTTTGAGAGGCTGAGGTGAGAGGATCGCTTGAGGTCAGGAGTTTGAGACCAGCCTGGGCAATGTAGTGAGACTCTGTTACAAAAATAAAAATTAAAAAAAAAAAGAAGAAACAAAAGTCTGAGAAAGGCTAGTCTTCTGAATGCTTTTTATGTGTTTGAAGTCAGCTGTTGCATTTCCTTAAGACATCTCTGTTTTAACTCACTATCCCAAGTTCTTTTTTTGTAAAGACAGGGTCTTGCTGTGTTGACCAGGCTGGTTTCAAACTCCTGACCTCGGGCAATGCTCAGCCTCCCAAAGTGCTGGATTACATGCGTGAGCCACAGTGCCAAGAATTTTTTATTTAAAAAATAGAGACAGGGTCCTTCTATGTTGCTTAGGCTGGTCTTGAACTCCTGACCTCAAATGGTCTTCCCAGCTCAGCTTCTCAAAGTGTTGGAATTAGAGATGTGACTCTCCATGCCCGGCCCCAACCATATAGCGCCCCCCGCCCCCACTCCAGATGGAGTCTCACTCTGTTGCCCAGGCTGGAGGGCAGTGGTATAATCTTGGCTCACTGCAACTTGTGCCATCCAGGTTCAAGCGATTCTCTTGCCTCAGCTTCCCAAGTAGCTGGGATTATAGTCACATGCCACTACGCCTGGCTAAGTTTTGTATTTTTAGTAGAGATGGGGTTTTACCATGTTGGCTAGGCTGGTCTTGAACTCCTGAGCTCAAGTGATCCATCCGCCTTCACCCCGCAAAGTGCTGGAATTACAGGTATAAGGCACTGTGCCTGGCCCCCAACCTTGTGTTTGAAGGGGAAGGAAGGGACACTGGATTTGTAGACTTTGTTTTTCTGGACTGAAAGCATCCTTTAACTTCTCAGTAATACAAGCTTTTGAGGATTGATTCATCGTTTTCTAAGCACTTTTTTTGAGACAGTTTCACTCTGTTGCCCAGGTTGGAGTGCAGTGGCACAGTCTCGGCTCACTATAGCCTCTGCCTCTCAGGTTCAGGGGATTCTCCAGCCTCAGCCTCCCGAGTAGCTGGGATTATAGATGCCTGTCACCACGCCTGGCTAAGTTTTGTATTTTTTAGTAGACACAAGTTTCACCATGTTGTCCAGGCTAGACTCGAACTCCTGACCTCAGGTGATCTGCCCACCTCTGCCTCCCAAAGTGCTGGGATTACAGGCATGAGCCACTGTGCCCAGCTAGTTTTCTAAGCACTTTGAAGTTTAAATGTACTCTATCTGTATTTTACAATATAACACACTAGACTAATAATTATTTTTAATTTACTTTGAAGTGTTAGTGACAGGTTAGATAGGCATTGGTGGAGGAGAACTCTATTTTAATTAAAGTTGCCAGCCCTGACAGAAAGATTTATTAAATTAAGAGTTAGCCAGGGAGCCTAGTGACATTGGCTGAACTTTATAGACACATAGACCTTCTAATCTGGAAGGAAGGGGCCAGATACTTACCTATTCTTTTCTTAGACACTTCCACTTGGTTCTAGATTCTTATCTACAGCCCATTCTATACCCAGCTTAATTTTAGGGCCAATTTCCTCCTCCTTGATGCTGTGACTCTCACATTTAAAACTACCTGTGGCTTCTTTTGCCCCCGAGGACATACCATAAACCTTGCAACACCATGTTCAAAGCCCCCTGCACTGTCTGCCTTTCTTTCTTTTTTCTGAGACGGAGTTTCACTCTTGTTACCCAGGCTGGATGGAGTGCAATGGCACGATCTTGGCTCACTGTAACCTCTGCCTCCTGGGTTCAAGCTATTCTCCTGCCTCAGCCTCCCAAGTAGCTGGGACTACAGGCATGTGCCACCACACCCAGCTAATTTTTGTATTTTTTTAGTAGAGACGGGGTTTTACCCTATTGGCCAGGCTGGTCTCAAACTCCTGACCTCAGATGATCCGCCTGCCTCAGCCTCCCAAAGTGCTGGAATTACAGGTGTGAGCCACCATGCCCAGCCTGTTAGCCTTTCTGGTTCCATCTTGCGCTCACTCCCTGGACCACTTTCTCGATACACCTGACCTTGCCCTTTTATCCCTCCTGTTTCCTGATGGGAGTCAGTGCCTCTTTTGTGTGCCTATCTGCAGCTATCAAAATTCTGCTCATTCCTATTGGTGGCTAATGTTGCAGACCTTGTTATTGTCAGAAGCACTCCAGTGCGTGCAGGTCTTCTTTGCTGGGCTCTGAGTGTCTTGAGAAAGGAGAGAGTTGTGCTCAGTTTTCTACACTGAGGGTCTAGAAGGGCTGCTTGCATGGCAATACCCTCAGTACACTTTTTTTTTTTTTTTTGAGACAGAGTCTTGCTTTATCTCCCAGGCTGAAGTACAGTGGCATGATTATGGCTCACTGCAGCCTTGGCCTCCTGGGCTCAAGTGATCCAGCTTAGCATCCCCTAGCCCCCAGTAACCAGGACTACAGGCTCATACCACCATGCCCAGTTAATTTTAAAAATTGTGTCACTGTGTTGCCCAGGCTGGTCTCAAACCACTGCTACTAATGACTCGAATCACTCCTACCTTGGCCTCTCAAAGTGCTGGGATTACAGGTGTGAGCCACCACACCCGGCCCCCCCACCCTTAAAAAAAAAAATCTAACCATTAGCCAACCAGGGGCTTGTTGAACTTTTGGTCAAGGATATGAGAGGGAGGAACAGTATAGGAGGCATCTCTGACTTGGAGACAGAGTTGAGATCTGGTTTCACCTTTGTGCTTATTAGCTGTGAGTCTCAGGGAAGTTACTTAATCAGTATCCTTATCAGGGTATGATAAATGAGATAATATATACTAAAGGAAGGAATTAGTTGGCATTAGTAGCCTTAATTAGGACATGGCCTGGCTAAAATGCCACCCATCTCCTCTCTGGAGTTTTCCATCACTAGTTAGAGGTGGCGCCTTCTCCTTAGGAGCCCTGTGGGAGCTAGTTGGCCACATTGCTTGGCCCTCATCATCTGCCTCCACAGGTTCCACTTGGTTGTCTGCAGATTTTGTCTCCCCTTCCAGATCAGAAGCACTTCAGAATAGCACCAAGCAGCCGAGTGCTTGGTGAAACCCCATCTCTACTAAAATACAAAAAGTTAGCCGGGTGTGATGGTGTGTGCCTGTAATCCCAGCTACTCAGGAGGCTGAGGCAGGAGAATTGATTGAACCCAGAGACGGAGGTTGAGCCAAGATTGTGCTACTGCACTCCAGCCTGGGTGACAGAGTGAGACTCCGTTTCAAAAGAAAAAAAAGAATCGCACTAAGCGCTGGCAGCACCTGCTCCCTCTTACCTTAGCCCAGTGGGACAGTTGGTAATGCCTGGAGACCTTTTTGGTTGTCATGCTTGTAAGCTGCTACTACAGGCCCAGGATGCTGCTGAACATCCTGCAGTACACGGATCATTCCCCTGAAACAAAGACTTCTCCAGCACAAAATATGCTGAGATTGAGAAGCTCTGCCCTGGCCAAGAATCATGCCAAGTGCACATATAGTAATGGAATGTGTGTACTGCATTTCCAAGAAATGGTGAAAATTTGGGTTATGGGACTCACATTGTAACTTCGTCCTTTAGAGGGAAAAGACATTGAAGCTGATATTAACTGATATTCCCCATGGCCAGGGACTGTGCTCAGCTGTTTACATATGATATTTAATCCTCGTTACCACCCTACAAAGAAAGTCTTCTTTACTACCCTGATTTTACAGTTGTGGAGGCTAAAGGTTAGATCAAAGAAGTAACTTGCTCAAGATGACAAATTTTTTTTTTTTTTTTGAGACAATCTCACTCTGTTATCCAGACTAGAGTGCAGTGGTCTGCAGCCTCCTCCTTCTGGATTCAAGCAATTCTTCTGCCTCAGCTTCCCGAGTAGCTGGGACTACAGGAGCCTGCCAATATGCCTAGCTAATTTAGAAGGGGATTTGAACTCAGATCTCTTGGTCTTTAAATCTGGGCTCTTGGCCAGGTGTGGTGGCTCACACCTGTAATCCTAGCTACTTGGGAGGCTGAGGCAGGAGAATCACTTGAGCCCGGGAGGTGGATGTTGCAGTGAACTGAGATCATGCCATTTCACTCCAGTCTGGGTAACTGAGTGAGACTACATCTCTTTTTTTTGAGAGGGAGTCTTGCTCTGTCACCCAGGCTGGAGTGCAGTGCCCCAATGTTGTCTCACTGCAACCTCCACCTTCTGGGTTCAAGCACTTCTCCTGCCTCAGCCTCCTAAGTAGCTGAAATTACAGGTTTGCACCACAGCACCCAGCTAATTGGTTTTTTAAATTATTTTTATTTATTTTTATTTTTTGAGATAGAGTCTTGCTCTGTCACCCAGATTGGAGTGCAGTGGTACAATCTTGGCTCACTGCGACCTCCACCGCCCGGCTTCAAGCAGTTCTCCTGCCTCAACCACCTGAGTAGTTAGAATTACAGGCTTGTGCCAGCATGTCCAACTAATTTTTGTATTTTCAGTAGAGACAGAGTTTCCCTATGTTGGCCAGGCTGGTCTCAAACTCCTGACCTTGTGATTTGCCTGCCCCGGCCTCCCAAAGTGCTGGGATTACAGGCATGAGCCACTGGGCCTGGCCATTTTTTTTTTTTTTTTTGAGACAGTGTTGTTCTGAGTGCGATCTCAGCCTACTGCAACCTCCGCCTTCTGGGTTCAGGTGATTCTCCCGCCTCAGCCTCCCGAGTAGTTGGGACTACAGATGTGCACCACCATGCCCGACTACTTTTTGTATTTTTAGTAGAGATGGGGTTTCACCATATTGGCCAGGCTGGTCTTGAACTCCTGACCTCGTGATCCGTCTGTCTTGGCCTCCCAAAGTGCTGGCATTATAGGTGTGAGCCACCGCGCCTGCCTGTTTTGTATTTTTAGTAGAGGTGAGGTTCAGTATGTTGGCCAGGCTGGTTTCAAACTCCTGACCTCAAGTGATCTGCCTGCCTTGGCCTCCCAAAGTGCTGGGATTAAAGGCATGAGCCACCGCCTTCATCTCATAAATAAATAAATAAATAATTTCTTGTGTCTTCCTCTTCTTGCTAAGTACTTATAGGCATTTAATTTACATAATAACTCTATGAAACAGCTGTTACCATTAGTGTCACGTCTGTTTTAAAGATAAGGAAATTGAGGCACAGAGAGGCAAAGCTGACCAAAGTCCAGTGCCAGTAAATGGAGTTGGCTTGAAACTCCAGAGCACTGTGACTCTCCACTCTTAACTCATACCCTTAGCCACTGTATAACCTACTTCTTGTTCTGAACCTTTGAAAATAACTTGTTTTTTTTTTTTTGAGACAGAGTCTTGCTCTGTTACCCAGGCTGGAGTGCAGTGGTGTGACTGGCTCACTGCAACCTCTGCCTCCTGGGTTCAAGTAATTCTCCTACCTTAGCCTCTCGAGTAGCTGGGACTACAGGTGTGTCCCACCACGCGCGGCATATTTGTATATTTTTAGTAGAGACGGGGTTTCACTGTATTGGCCAGGCTGGTCTCAAACCCCTGACCTCAGGTGATCCACCTGCCTTGGCTTCCCAAAGTGCTGGGATTACAGGTGTGAGCCACTGTGCCCGGCCGAAAATAACTTGATTTTTTTTATTTAAAAAAAAATTTTAATTAGGATTCTGAATTGCAGTTGATAAAATGAGGCAGTAGCTTGTGCCATAGTACCTGGCACTTTAAACCTAATGAATTGTTAGGCTAGGCCTAAAATGTGTTAGATTAAATTCCCTCACTTGTGTGGTGTCACAATGCAGCCCTTTCAACAAAGTAGGAAAAGGAATAAGGTTTAAAAAACTGTGGAATCAGGAGATACACAGAAATTAAGGAAACTCTCAGGAGTTGGGGAAAATGGGCAATACCAAAGGAAACATTCCAGATTCAGGGATGGTGTGAAGTTCTAGAAGTATGGAAGTGTTTCTCCCCCTGCCACCTGCCACCCCAGCTTCTTGCACCCTTCATTTGAAGCCAGAGATTTCAATTTCGTCTGTCTGAATTCTCCTGACAATATAATAATAATAATTATTATTATTTTTGAGACAGAGTCGCTGGGCGTGGTGGCACAAGCCTGTAGTCCCAGCTACTCGGGAGGCTGAGATGGGAGGATCGCTTGAGCCCAGGAGTGCTGGGCTGTAGTGCGCTATGCCTATCGGGTGTCCTCGCTAAGTTCAGCATCAATATGGTGACCTCCCGGGAGCGGGGGTGCGGTGTGAGGTGGGAGACCACCAGGTTGCCTAAGGAGGGGTGAATGGCCCGGGTCGGAAACAGAGCAGGTCAAAACTCCTGCTGATCAGTAGTGGGATCGTGCCTGTGAATAGCCACTGCATTCCAGCCTGGGCAATATAGCAAGACCCCCATCTCTTAAAAAAAAAAAAAGAAAAAAGAGACAGTCTCGCTCTGTCTCCCAGGCTGGTAGTGGCACGATCTTGGCTCACTGCAACTTCCACCTCCTGGGTTCAAGCGATTCTCCTCCCACAGCCTCCTGAGTAGCTGGGATTATAGGTGTCCGCCACCATGCCTAGCTAATTTTTGTATTTTTTAGTAGAGAGGATTTCACTGTGTTGATCAGGTTTTGTAATGGAATTTAGTGGGAAAAGCAGGCCATAGTTCTAACATAAGCTTATAAAATATATTGTTTTCTAGTCTATATAAAGTAGTAAAGTCTAGGAAAAACAATTTAATTTAAATGGTTGTATTTGAAGTTATAGGAAGTAAACAATTTATTATGTTTAAAAAGTGACATTTTCCCTAAATTCAACCCCACCATTTCCTACCCTCTTTTTCATTTAAAAAACTTTTTTTTTTTTAGGTGAAAGACCAAAGAAACCAATTCCTCTTCAGGATCAGACTGTCAGAGATGAAAAAGGAAGGTATAAACGATTCCACGGGGCCTTTAGTGGAGGTTTCTCTGCCGGATACTTTAATACTGTTGGCTCAAAAGAAGGTATGATTTTCCTACTTACAGCTATTATATCATTAAAGCAAATGATCGAAATATTGATTCTACCTGACCCTTGTTTTTTTTTTTTTGAGATGGAGTCTTGCTTTGTCACCCAGGCTGGAGTGCCGTGGTGTGATCTTGGCTCACTGCAACCTCCACCTCCCAGGTTAAGCGTTTCTCCTGCCTCAGCCTCCCAATTAGCTGGTTTGCAGGAGCATGCCACATATTTTAAAAAATACATACCTCCTTTTTTTTTTTTTTTTTTAAAGGTGGGGGGTGGTTTCACCATGATGGCCAGGCTGGTCTTGAACTCCTGACCTCAGGTGATCCACCCACCTTGGCCTCCCAAAGTGCTAGGATTACAGGCATGAGCTACCGCGCCCGGCCCTTTTTTTTTTTTGAGATGGAGTCTCACTCTGTTGCCCAGGCTGGAGTGCAATGGCACTGTCTTGGCTCACTGCAATCTCTGCCTCCCAAGGTTCAAGCAATTCTCCTGCCTCAGCCTCCTGAGTACAGGCGCATGCCACCATGCCCGGCTAATTTTTCTATTTTTAGTAGAGACCAGGTTTCACTATGTTGGCCAGTCTGGTCTTGAACTCCTGACCTCGTGATCCACCTACCTTGGCCTACCAACATGCTAGGATTACAGGTGTGAGCCACCACAGCTGGCTTAAAAAATACATACCTTCTAATCAGATGATTAAATGATGATAATGACTTCCATTTTTATTGTGTCTTGTCATTCACAAAGTACTCTTACACAGAAGTCTTTCAGTTAATCATTGACTATCTCTCGTGACTCAGTGAGTTTCACCATGTTGGCCAGGCTGGTCTTGAACTCCTGACCTTGAATGATCTGCCTGCCTTGGCCTCCAAAAGTGATGGGATTCCAGGTGAGTCACCACATCTGGCCACCCTTGCTTTTTAAAAACATTTTCCAGCCAGGCGCGGTGGCTCACGCCTATAATCCCAGCATTTTGGGAGGCTGAGGCGGGTGGATCACAAGGTCAAGAGATCAAGACCATCCTGGTCAACAAGGTGAAACCCTGTCTCTACTAAAAAATACAAAAATTAGCTGGGCATGGTGGCGCAGGCCTGTAGTCCCAGCTACTCGGGAGGCTGAGGCAGGAGAATTGCTTGAACCCAGGAGGCGGAGGTTGCAGTGAGCCGAGATCGCGCCACTGCACTCCAGCCTGGGTAACAAGAGCAAAACTCCATCTCAAAAAAAAAAAAAATAAAAAAATAAAAAATTTCCAGACTTTTTTTTTTAATGAATTGACTTTTTGATTTTTATTTTTCAAGACATAGTCTCACTCTGTCACCTAGGCTGGAGTGCAGTGGTATGATCTTGGCTCACTGCAACTTCTGCCTCCCGGGTTCAAGCAATTCTCCTGCCTCAGCCTCCCGAGTAGCTGGGATCACAGGCACCCACCACCATGCCTGGCTAATTTTTACATTTTTAGTAGAGATGAGGTTTCACCACGTTGGCCAGGCTGGTCTCAAACTCCTGGCCTCAAGTGATCCGCCCATCTTGGTCTCCCAAAATGCTGGATTACAGGTGAGCCACCATGCTCAGCCTTCTCTGAACATTTTAACACATACACTGTAGCCCTTTGTGTTCTTTGGATATTTGGATGTTTCCAGAGTCAACCTGTGTCTCATTCATTGATTGCAACCTGATGGTCAAAGAGTTTTCTTCTACTTTGTAAAAAATACATACTTTCTAATTAGATGATTAAATGATGATAATGACTTCCGTTCTTATTGTGTGTTGTCATTCACAAAGTATTCTTACACAGAATCTTTCAGTTAATCATTCACTGTCTCTCATGACTCAGTGAGTGAGGAGGGCAAGTGTCACAGGGATCTTGCAGATGAGGCCACCAAGGGTCAGAGAGGTTAAGGAGCCAGCACGGTGTTAGTGCTAAGAAGAGTCACCAGGTGCCCTCTCCAGATACTCAGACACTGGGGACCACAGCAAGACTGGCTCTTCGGTGCTCTCTACCTGGGGAAAAGAATCAGTTAAATCTTTTATGTTATGTACTTTCTTTTTTGAGACAGAGTTTCGCTCTTGTTGCCCAGGCTGGAATGCAATGGCACGATCTTGGCTCACTGCAACCTCCGCCTCCTGGGTTCAAGCAATTCTCCTGCCTCAGCTTCCCAAGTAGCTAGGACTATAGGTGCCTGCCACCACGCCCTGCTAATTTTTGTATTTTTATTTTTTATATATATTGTTTATTTTTAAAAGAGACAGGGTCTCGCTATGTTGCCCAGGCTGGAATGCAGTGGCTATTCACAGGTGCGATCCCACTACTGATCAGCACAGGAGTTTTGACCCGCTCCGTTTCTGACCTGGACCGGTTCACCCCTCCTTAGGCAACCTGGTGGTCCCCTGCTCCCGGGGGGGTCACCATATTGATGCTGAACTTAGTGCAGACATCCCATCAGCATGGCGCACTACAGCCCAGAACTCCTGGACTCAAGAGATCCTCCAGCCTCAGCCTCCTGAGTAGCTGGGACTACAGGCATGTGCCACCGTGCCCGGCTAATTTTTAATAGAGGCAGGGTTTCACCATATTAGCCAGGCTGGTCTTAAACTCCTGAACTTGTGATCCGTCCACCTTGGCCTCCCAAAGTGCTGGGATTACAGGTGTGAGCCACAGCGCCTGGCCCCAACGTGTTTTTATATACTTATTTAGTTTTAGAGACAGAGTCTCTCTCTATCTCCCAGGCTGGAGTGCAGTGGTGAGATCTTGGCTCACTGCAACCTCTGCCTCTTGGGTTCAAGCAATTCTCCTGCCTTAGCCTCCTGAGTAGCTGGGATTACAGGCACCCACCATCATGCCTGGCTAATTTTTGTATTTGCAGTAGAGCAGGGGTTTCACCATGTTGTCCAGGGTTGTCTGGAACTCCTGATCTCAGGTGATCCACCTGCCTCAGCCTCCCAAAGTGCTGGGATTACAGGCGTGAGCCACCGAATCCTGCCTTTCCATTTTATTTAATTAATTAATTTATTTTTTGAGACAGGGTCTCACTCTGTCACCCAGGCTTTAGTGCTGTGGAGCGCCTACCAAGAGTAGACCTTCCCAGATGTCTCAGCTCACAAGACCCTTGAAGAGAATCAGGAAGGTGTATTGCTCTTAGAGAAAACTAAACAACTTTATGTGCAGAGGTTACAGACATATGTGACCTCCAGAACATTCCCTCTTTGTAGACATGGTACATGCTCGGTAACTATGGTCAGGGAAAAAGGGCGTTAGTTATAGGACTCCAGTGTCTGATGGAACTGGGGGTCTGGCACAGCCATTGCCCTTGGACCAGCCAGGTTGAGTCTTTGGACATGGTACCCTGAGTATTGCCTGGATTCCTTCTAGGATTGTAAAGTTCTAAACTCTTCTTTCAGGATGGACACCCTCTACCTTCGTGTCTTCACGACAGAACAGAGCAGACAAATCTGTTCTTGGTCCTGAAGATTTCATGGATGAAGAGGTGGGTGTGTAAAATTTAAATGCCAGTTAGCTGGTGGAACATGTATAGTTGGTTGCTGTAAGTGCCTTCTCTCTCCCCAGAAGGTCCAATGTACGATTTCCTCTTTGTTTGTAAGGCTTTATCTTTTAGGTATTTGATGTACAGTGTTCTGTACATCAGAGGAGTCTTGTTCATTGGAGGAGCATTTTATGCTGGGGCCAGTTTCTAAAATCAAGAGTGGAAAGGGAAAGTCATATATACGCAATTTACTTGAAAAACCTCCATTGCCCCAGAAGCTCAGTATCCATGGTGCTGGGTCTGCAGCTTTCCACAGTAACTTCCAGGCATATTGCAGTAAGGAACCGTGAGTGACTGCACTAACATTAAACTTCTGCTATCTTAAAACCTGGTTGTGGATTCACCCATGATGAAGATTAGATAGGGATGGAGAGGAGAGCTATTCAGAAAGAATAGCTAATGCATGCTGGGCTTAATACCTACCAAGGTGATGGATTGATCTGTGCAGCAAACCACCATGGCACATGTTTACCTGTGTAACAAACCTGCACATCCTGCACATGTACCCTCGAACTTCAAAGTTGAAGAAAAAAAAAAGATTAAATAAAACACTTATATCAGCATACTTTAGGCTGCTGGTAAGAGAAAAGGAAGTTTCCTTCCTTTTTTAAGTAGCATCATCTAGAAGGAAGCATGTCTCATGTAGCAAGAAGTCTAGATGCTGCTGAGGCCCCAGGCAGGCGGTCGCTTCTGTCTCCTGCTGGCAGCTTGTCCTTTTACTACCTCTCCTCATGATTCCAAGATGGCTGTAGTAGTTCCAGGTGGAACATCCAGGCTGATGTTGCCCTGGAGAAGAACTTTCCTCTTGGTCTCTTTTCTGTTTATTTTTATTTTAAGACAGTCTCAGTCTATCACCCAGGCTGGAGTTCAGTGGCACTGTCTCGGCTCACTGCAATCTCTGCCTCCCAGGTTTAAGCAATTCTCCTACCTCAGCCTCCCGAGTAGCAGGGATTACAGGTGCGTACACCACCATGCCCGGCTGAGTTTTGTATTTTTAGTAGAGACAGGGTTTCACCATGTTGGCCAGGCTGGTCTCAGACTCCTGACCTCAGGTGATCCACCCACCTGGCCTCCCAAAGTGCTGGGATTACAGGTGTGAGCCACCGTGCCTGGCAGTCTCTTTTCTTAAGAGCAAAGAAGCTTTTCATTAAGCCCTACCATGAATTTTCTCTCTTTTTTTTAATTTCTTTTTTTTTTTAATTTCCAATTAAACATCTCAGGAGAATTTTCTTTATATCTACTTGCACAAATTGTTTTATGTGCCCATTCCTAATGCAGTCCCTGGCAAGGAAAATGGGATGAAAATGACTGTCTTAGATGAGACACAAAGCCCAACTTCCTAAGCCTGCCTCCCCAACACTGGGAGTACCACTCCTGCAGTGCATGACAGTGCAGAGGAAGGCAGCTGTCTCGACGTCAGGGCTCTGCAAGGAAAGAGGAAGCGTGACAATGGCTGGACAGGCAGCCAGCAACATCTGCCCCAATAAAGGCAAAAGCACCTGACTCCAGGCCTGGCACATGCACACTTGCAAATGCTCGCCAGCTGGGACAGCAAGCTTTGTCCTCTTCATGCTGACCTTTGAGATATTGTCAAGAAGAACATGGCCCTTACTTCTTGTCTTTCCAGCTTGGTCATGCTCGGGGTGGCCCTGATGAGCAATGACTGTCATTCCCTGCCCTTGGCCCCTGGCTTTACCTTGTGTGAGGATAAGGTTCTAAAGTCAGTGTGAAGCCAGGTTTGGTGGCTCACACCTGTAATCCCAGCACTTTAGGAGGCTGAGGCAGGTGGATCACCTGAGGTCAGGAGTTTGAGACCAGCCTGACCAACATAGTGAAACCCTATCTCTACTAAAAACACAAAAAATTAGCCAGGTGTGGTGGTGCATGCCTGTAATCCCAGCTACTTGGGAGGCTGAGGCAGGGGAATCACTTGAACCTGGGAGGTGGAGGTTGCAGTGAACTCAGATTGCGCCATTGCAGTCCAGCCTGGGCAACAAGAGCAAAACTGTGTTAAAAAAAAAAAAAAAAAAAAAAGCCAGGTGCAGTGGCTCACGCCTGTAATCCCAGCACTTTGGGATGCTGAGGCTGGCAGGGGGATCACCTGAGGTTGGGAGTTCAAGACCAGCCTGACCAACATGGAGAAACCCAGTCTCTACTAAAAATGTAAAATTAGCTGGGCGTGGTGGCACATACCTATAATTCTAGCTACTTGGGAGGCTAAGGCCGGAGAATCACTTGAACCTGGGAGGTGGAGGTTGTGGTGAGCCGAGATGGCACCATTGCACTCCGGCCTGGGCAACAAGAGTGAAACTCTACCTAAAAATAAAAATAAAAATAAGTCAGTGTGTACATCTGTCACTCTGCTGATCCTGACCTAAATTTTGTAGTTTTAACTTTTTAAAAAAACAGAAATAAATCTATGTGATGTATTGTGTTTAATCACTTTCCAAATAATATAATTTTGAATTTTTTTTGAAGGATCTTAGTGAATTTGGGATAGCACCTAAAGCGATTGTCACCACAGATGATTTTGCCTCCAAAACCAAAGACAGAATACGAGAAAAGGCCAGGCAGTTGGCCGCTGCCACGGCCCCTATTCCTGGAGCCACCCTCCTTGATGACCTCATAACGCCAGCAAAGTGAGCGTTTCCTTCTGACTGTTGTGATCTTAGCACAAGTGTTTTGCATGTATGCGATTCTCTTGCTTAGGGATAGTTTGATTGCAAGTAAGACAAACCTTCTTAGGCTCAAAGTCTAAGTGAAAAAGGGGTTTTGCCAAAAGGGTCTTGCACTGTCATTGTACAAGAGATCAAGAACTCCAGCCACTAGCTGTGCTGCTGGGGTTTACGGAGGCTGGAGCGCCATTAGGAATTGCAGTGACTTCTCCCGCCACCCCTCCGACCTTATAGCCTCGCTCTTGCCTGCCTCCTTCTACCCTCTCTTTCTTTGTATCTCCTTGTTGTGCTCCTGAGCTTGTGGCCCGATATGGCAGCCTTAGACCTTCATGGATTCCCAGGTCACATGCCTGACAAGGACTATCTAGTGTCCCTGTGGGCCCATCCTAAAGGCCCAGGAGAGAAGACATCTGATTGACTTCCCCAGTTTAGGCATGTACCCCAGTGCAGCCTGCTGTGGCTGGAATGGCAGGGTCACACCAGTTGTAATGTGGGTGAGGGCAAGGGCCCAGGCAAGGCAGGTCTAGGAATGGAGCAGGAACTCAGAAGCTGCTTATTTCATTCTCTTTGTTAGCATTATTTTGAAGAGTTCATTTTCAGTGCCTTGCTATCCTAGATTATCCGTTGGTTTTGAACTGCTAAGAAAAATGGGTTGGAAGGAAGGGCAAGGAGTTGGTCCTCGAGTAAAGAGACGGCCGCGCCGCCAGAAACCTGGTATGTATATTAACTCATTAACTGGCATCACTTCTGCAGGGTAATTTTTTTTTTTTTGAGGTCTTGCTCCGTCACTCAGGCTGGAGTGCAGTGGTGCGATTCGGGTGCACTGCAGCCTCGACCTCCTAGGCTCAAGTGATCCTCCCACATCAGCCCCCCAAATAGCTTGGACCTTAGGCACATGCCACTATGCCAGGCTAATTTTTTGTATTTTTTATAGAGACAGGGTTTTGCCATTTTGCCCAGGCTGGTCTCCATCACCTGAGCTCAGGCAGTCCACCTGCCTTAGCCTCCTGAAGTGCTGGGATTACAGGTGTAAGCCACTGTGTCTGGCCAAGAGTGTACATTTTAATGGCTGCAAATTCCAATAAACAGAATAGCTGGGCCCAGTGGTATGTGTGTCTTCTAAGGCTTTTTATGTGTAACGCATGATAGCTTCCAGAAAGGCTGTACTAGTTTATGCTTTTTGCCAGCAGCATATGAGAGTTCATGTTTCCTACCCGCCCCAAAAGTCACAGTTTAACATGATGACTTTTTACTTATTTCTTGTCCTTAAGTCTCCCCAGCCAGACTGTAAGTGACTCTTTGAGGGTAGCAGTCATTCCTTTTGGGTTCTTCATGCTGTGGGGCAGTATTGGTTACTCATTGACCACATTATTGCCAGGTAGGGCAGGTGCTGGTAGAAAATGATTCCTGGCTAGGTGCAGTGGCTCACACCTATAATCCTAGCACTTTGGGAAGCTGAGGTGAAAGGATCCTTGAGCCCAGGTGACCAGCCTGGGCAACATGGTGAAACCCTGTATCTATCAAATATACAAAAATTAGCCAGGTGTACTGCAGTGCGGCTGTAGTTCCAGCTACGACTCAAGAGAGTAAAGTGAAGACTGGGCGTGGTGGCTCTCACCTGTAATCCCAGTACTCTGGGAGGCCAAGGCGGGTGGATCACCTGAGGTCAGGAGTTTGAGACCAGTGTGACCAACATGGAGACACCCCATCTCTACTAAAAATACAAAATTAGCCAGGTATGGTAGCGCATGCTTCTAATCCCAGCTACTCGGGAGGCTGAGGCAGGAGAACCACTTGAACCTGGGAGGCAGAGGTTGCGGTGAGCCGTGATCCGCCATTGCACTCCAGCCTGGGCAACAAGAGTGGAGCTCTGTCTCAAAAAAAAAAAAAGAGAGTGAGGTGGGAGGATGGCTTTAGTGCAGAAGGTTGAGGCTACAGTGAGCTATGATCATGCCACTGTACTTCAGCCTGGGTGACAGGGCGAGACCTTGTTTCTTTTTTTTTTTTTTTTTTTTTTTTTTTTGAGACGGAGTTTCGCTCTCGTTACCCAGGCTGGAGTGCAATGGCGCGATCTCGGCTCACCGCAACCTCCACCTCCCGGGTTCAGGCAATTCTCCTGCCTCAGCCTCCTGAGTAGCTGGGATTACAGGCACGCGCCACCATGCCCAGCTAATTTTTTGTATTAGTAGAGACGGGGTTTCACCATGTTGACCAGGATGGTCTCGATCTCTTGACCTAGTGATCCACCCGCCTCGGCCTCCCAAAGTGCTGGGATTACAGGCTTGAGCCACCGCGCCCGGCCGAGACCTTGTTTCTAAAACAATTCCCAGTGAGCTGCCTCTAACTGTAATGCTGTAGTACCTTTTATAAATGTACCCTTGTACCTCTGATGAGTATCAGTGATTTTTTTTTTTTTTAATTTTTTTGTGGAGGCAGGATCTCACTATGTTACCCAGGCTGGTCTTGAACTCCTGGGCTCAAGCAATCCTCTCACCTCAGCCTCCTAGAGTGCTGTTACAGGTGTGATCCATCATGCCTGGCCTGGCCTGGGTTTTCTATTTGTAGTCACTCATGACTGTTGCATTTGAAATCTCTTTTCTAGATCCTGGAGTCAAAATCTATGGCTGTGCATTACCCCCTGGAAGCTTAGAAGGATCTGAGGTATTGCATGGGCTGACTGACCTTCAGTTTGGTACAGGAGCACCTGTTACTGTAAGATTGTGAAATTTTAGGTTTGGAGACAGTTTTAGAAATCAAATCCCGTAACTGTACAGCAAAATACTCATACCCTAAAGCTATCCCCATTATATCAGCATACGTATCGAGCAACATGCCAGCACCACAGATACCTGGGTCTGTTCAGCTTCATAAAATGGAGTTGGTATTAGCATCCTTTGTACTGGGAAGTGATTTAGTAACATTTGTAACAGCACCAGTGAAAGTTTGCTAATTGTTGTGGGTGGCATTAATCACTGTGCTTTCAACTAGTATTTTGTGGGTTTACGTTGTACCATGCAGTGACTCACCTCAATTCCACTTTAAACGGAAATAGGATGAAGATGATGACTATTTGCCTGATAATGTGACCTTTGCACCCAAAGATGTCACACCTGTGGATTTCACACCTAAAGATAATGTGCATGGCTTGGCCTACAAGGGCCTGGATCCCCACCAGGCACTGTTTGGAACTTCGGGAGAACATTTTAATCTTTTCAGTGGTGGTTCTGAGAGAGCTGGCCATCTTGGAGAAATGGGACTGAGTAAAGGAAGAAAATTGGGAATTTCAGGCCAGGTAAAATGATTTATTTCTATTTTATAAAGGGGGAGTTATTAATACATGAGTCTACTTTTTTCTTTTTTTTTTTTTTTTGAGACAGTCTTGCTCTGTCACCCAGGCTGGAGTGCAGTGGCAGGATCTCAGCTCACCCCTGGGTTCAAGTGATCCTCCCACGGCCTCCTGAGTAGCTGGGATTACAGGTTAATGTCACCATGCCTGACTAATTTTTATATTTTGTAGAGATGGGGTCTTGCTATATTGCCCAGGTTGGTCTCAAACTCCTGGGCTCAAGTGATCCTTCTACCTTGGGCTCCCAAAATGCTGGGATTACAGATGTGAGCCACTGCATTTGGCCTTGTTATTTTTTTTTTTTTTTAAGAGATAGGGTCTCTGTTGCCCAGGCTGGAGTGCAGCGCAATCACAGCTCACTGCAGCCTTGAACTCTTGGGCACAAAGAATCCCCCTGCGTAAGGCTTCCGAGTAGCTGGGACTACCGGCATCTGCTACCATGCCTGGCTAATCTTATCCCTTTGATTTAGTGATAGTCCAATTACAATCTGCCTCTCCAAGTTTAGCTCCAAGTTTTACTACTTCTTGGGCTATTTCCTAGGGCTGCAAGCCCTAAGTCAGGAACCCGGGGTAATTTTTACCCAGGAGACTTGCTTTTTTCCTTTGGGAAAGGTAGAGAGCTTTTTACTGATTGTCCGTTCTCTCAAATTGATTTAGAGGTTCTTTTCCTTTTATTTCCCCTCTAATCCTCAAGTGGAACCAGATCAAAAGTTCTTTTTTTTTTTTTGAGACGGAGTTTTGCTCTTGTTACCCAGGCTGGAGTGCAATGGCGCGATCTCGGCTCACCGCAACCTCCGCCTCCTGGGTTCAGGCAATTCTGCCTCAGCCTCCCGAGTAGCTGGGACTACAGGCACGCGCCACCATGCCCAGCTAATTTTTTGTATTTTTAGTAGAGATGGGGTTTCACCATGTTGACCAGGATGGTCTTGATCTCTTGACCTCATGATCCACCCGCCTCGGCCTCCCAAAGTGCTGGGCAAAAGTTCTTAAAATGCATTTTCAAAATGGTGACTTTGCCATTTCATTATTACCTTTTTTTTTTTTTTGAGACGGAGTTTCGCTCTATTGCCCAGGCTGGATTGCAGTGGTGCGATCTCAGCTCACTGCAACCTCCACCTCTGGTTCAAGTGATTCTCCTGCCTCAGCCTCCTGAGTAACTGGGATTATAAGCATGCACCACCGTGCCCAGCTACTTTTTTTTTTTTTTTCTAAGATGGAGTCTCATTCTGTCGCCAGGCTGGAGTGCAGTGGCACGATCTCTGCTCACTGCAACCTCTTCCTCCTGGGTTCAAGCGATTCTTCTGCCTCAGCCTCCCGAGTAGCTGGGACTACAGACATGTGCCACCATGCCCAGCTAATTTTTGTATTTTTGGTAGGGACAGGGTTTCACCATGTTGGCCAGGATGATCTCAATCTCTTGACTTCGTGATCCGCCCACCTTGGCCTCCCAAAGTGCTGGGATTACAGGTGTGAGCCACTGTGCCCGGCCTAATTTTTGTATTTTTAGTAGAGATGGGGTTTCACCATGTTGGCCTGACCTTAGGTGATCCACCTGCCTCGGCCTCTGAAAGTGCTAGGATTACAGGTATGCGCTGCTGGCCCTGGCCACCTTTCCTTTTTACACATGTGTTTTTTTTTTCAGTCTTTTAAACAAAAATGCTAGTTGTTAGAGGCTCTTTCCTGCAGATACCAGGAGTTCCTGTAGTGGCCAGTAGAGTAGCGGCAGTCCTCAGACCCCAGCTACCAGCGTCGGCCCAGGCCACACTGATCAGTCAATGAACATTTCTCCCTTTCTCCTCTTGGGAGCCACATTTCCGCCCCTGCACTGCTGCTTGGCTTTGATCTCCACTCCCCTTCCTGTGCTAGGACTTGGAGCCATGGCTGTTGTGGGGACTGGAGGGCAGCATTAGTACTGGGGACATGGCATTTATATCTGGTCATTGTTTTCCAAAAGCTTGTGTCTGTGTTGATCTGGGACTCCTGTTCACTTCTCTCTTGGTGATCTTGAAGTGCTAACGTGGTTTCTAATCACATCCTTTAAGTAGCTTTATCCCTAAAGATGCCAGGCAGACCCTAAAACCTGTACTCAGTGTGAAACCTTGTTTTTTAAAGGCTTTTGGTGTAGGTGCCCTGGAAGAGGAAGATGATGATATCTATGCCACAGAAACTCTATCCAAATATGACACTGTTCTGAAGGATGAGGAGCCTGGAGACGGACTCTATGGCTGGACAGCGCCCAGGCAGTATAAAAACCAGAAAGGTAATTCCACAGATGCAAACCTGGTGGCAGAACCAAGCATCAGGGTATCAGGAAGGAGGGGTTGCAAGAGCGATACAGGTCAAAGACACAGGATGAGAAGCAAAACAGAGAAGTGAGGCATGGGAAGTGAAACAAAGGCAGGATTCAGACCTGGCCGAGGCCAAAGCCAGTTGTCAAGGTGGGGCCCAGGTGGGAAGGAGCGAGAGGTCTGTAATCAGGGAAAGAGGGAATGCCTAGACCGGTGGCCACATGGCTGCTCAGAGCTGGCAGTGGGTCAAAGGGAAGCACCCAGAGCTCGACGAACTGGGTAGGTGGCCAAGGAGGCCAACGCACACCGCAGGTCAGAAGGTCAGGTCAGGGGTCCACGAGGCAGGTACACCAACAGTCTGCAGCAAGATGGAGCTGGGTGCCCAGTCCATCTCCTCCCTTGAGTCCCTGGCTCTGAGGGGGTTCTTGTTGGAGTAAGAGGCCGACATCTCTCAACACAACCTTAACTTCAAGCTGTGTTGACATTTCAAGGTGGATCAGATCCTGTGGTTCAAAGTCACATTTCAGTTGTTTCCAGAAAAAGTGCAGAGGCAGACAGTGTAGAGTTGGTATTAGTGGCATGTGATTTGGAGTCAGTCACACCTGAATTTGGATGCCAGCTCGCCACTGCTCAGCTTTGTGACCTTAGTCAAGGCTATAACCTCTCTGGGCATTGGAGTCCACATTTGTAAATTGAGGATAAAATCCACTCTAGAGGTGGTTGTGAGAATTAAGTGGTATAACTCAGTGTTTGGCATAGAACCTGCCCCAAAGACTGAAGAAATGGCACTTACTATTCTTTGGTTATCGTACAGTCATGTGTCACTTGACTGGGATGGTATGACAGGGAACCAAGGTTTTACACAGGATGCTGGAAGGGCATGTGTACCCAGTGTTAGGAGACTTAACCTCTGGGAGATCAATGGGCTGCTGTTACTTCCTCTTTTTTTCTTTCAAATTTTTTTTTTTTTTTTGAGACGGAGTTTCGCTGTTGTTACCCAGGCTAGAGTGCAATGGCGCGATCTCGGCTCACTGCAACCTCCGCCTCCTGGGTTCAAGCATTTCTCCTGCCTCAGCCTCCCGAGTAGCTGGGACTACAGGCGTGCACCACCATGCCCAGCTAATTTTTGTATTTTTAGTAGAGACGGGGGTGGTCTCGATCTCTTGACCTTGTGATCCACCCGCCTTGGCCTCCCAAAGTGCTGGGATTATAGGCATGAACCACTGCGCCCGGCCCTCTTTCAAATTTTTTTTTCTCTTGAGTCGTTTAGCTTTTGAGCTTTCTTCCTTTTGCCTTCCTATAGTTTCTGATTTCTCTCCAAAAACTATGAATTATTTTTATATAACTTAAATGAAGATATGTTAATATATCATAATATACTACCAATTTTTTTTTTTTTGAAGATGGAGTCTCACTCTATTGCCCAGGCTGGAGAGCAGTGGCACCATCTCGGCTAACTGCAACATCTGCCTCCTGGGTTCAAGTGATTCTCCTGCCTCAGCCTCCTGAGTAGCTGGGATTACAAGAGTGTGCCACCATTCCCAGAGAATGTTTTGTATTTTTAGTAGAGATAGAGTTTCACCATGTTGGCCAGGCTGGTCTTTAACTCTTGACCTCAGGTGATCCACTCACAGCTTCCTGAAGTGCCGGGATTACAGGTGTGAAGCACCAGCCTGGCCATGGTTGATTTTTAAATTCTTATTTTTTTTTCCATGATCAGTAGGGCTATAATGAATATTTTTCTCGTTCTGTCTTTATGCACATTTGTTTATTTCTTTAGAATTCTTCAGAATGACTCATAAACATGAAATTTCTGGGTTTTGAGAGATTACAAATTCTAAGAATGTGAAATTGAATCCCACATTACCTGAAGAAATTTTAGTAAGTTCTAGAAGCTTAAAAAAAACCCAACATGCTGGGCGCAGTGGCTCACGCCTATAATCCTACCTCTTTGGGAGGGCGAGGCGGGTGGATCACGAGGTCAGGAGATTGAGATCATCCTGGCCAACATGATGAAACCCCGTCTCTACTAAAAAATACAAAAATTAGCTGGGTATGGTGGCGTGTGGCTGTAATTGTGGCTACTCAGGAGGCTGAGGCATGAGAATCGCTTGAACCCAGGAGGCGGAGGTTGCAGTAAGCTGAGATCGCGCCATTGCACTCCAGGCTGGTGACAGAGCGAGACTCCATGTCAAAAAAAAAAAAAGAAAAAAAAGCCCAACATGAGTCAAAGCAGAAAGAATGGTTTTGTGGGGAGGGGAGTGATGTGGCGGTGCTGAATGATGAGTGGCTAAAAGCCTTAGCTCATCTGCACTGTGGGCTATTTCCTGCTCCAGGCCAGAGCTCCTAGCCCATATAAGAGCTTGTGATAGTCATAAAAGGGGCTTTTCAGTGCAGAGAACGCAGTTCATGTATGAGGACTTTTGGTGGAACCACTACAAGGAAACCTTGAGAATCAAATCAAAGGGCTTTTGTTGATGCGGTTGTCTCTATGACCAGGAGACAATCCTCAGCTCTGGGTCAGAGAGTGTTGGTCATTCAGTTTCCTATGTCTGTGATCTTTATGTCTTCTTAGAATGTTGTTTGAGAAAAAGGCATACGTCCCCTTTAATTTGTACTAAGATGAGATTACAGGCTGACCTGGTGGCATTGCCTTTTGTCCCTATTGGATTGTTGCTAAGGAGAAGGCTAGGCAGTCACTCTAGTTCTTCACCTAGTTTTACACATGATGCGGTCACAGTTGTGATTTTTATTTTTCCCCATACTTGTTCTCTTGGTGGTTTTTCTTGAGATCTTTTACTCCATGGGGTATACCCTTTGGTGCCCCTAAGGTACTTTTTTTTTTTGAGATGGAGTCTTGCTGTCTCCCGGGCTGGAGTGCAGTGGTGCGATCTCAGCTCACTGCTACCTCTGCTTCCTGGTCAAGCAATTCTCCTGTCTCAGCCTCTTGAGTAGCTGAGATTACAGGCACCTGCCACCTTGCCTGGCTAATTTTTGTATTTTTAGTAGAGATGGGGTTTCACCATCTTGGTTAGGCTGGTCTTGAACTCCTGACCTTGTGATCTACCTGCCTCGGCCTCCCAAAGTGCTGGGATTATAGGCATGAGCCACCACACCTGGCCTAAGGTACTTTTTCTAAAAGTTACGTCAGTGTACTTGTCTGGGAGGACCACAGCCTGTGACCTGGGTAGCCTAATCTGTCAAGGGCGGTGTGGGCTGGGCCCTAGTCACTGAGTCAACAGAGGTGTGGGGCTTTGCATGCCACTTGTTCTTCCCTTTACTGGTGCAGTTGAGTGATATCATGTATGACATGTACTATTTATGTTCTTAGAGATAAGAATGTCCAACACTGACATGTTCTGTCTTATTCTAATCGTCTCTGCTTCTGGAATTAATCAATGACATTATTTTGTAGAATCAGAGAAAGACCTTCGATACATTGGCAAAATTTTGGATGGATTTTCCTTGGCTTCTAAACCTTTATCTTCTAAGAAAGTAAGGAAAACTTTTTTCTTTTTTTTACTGGTTTAGTGTTTAAAATATTTGCTGCTATGTGATCTGAGTTCTATTAACAAAAGATAAGTAAATTATGTTTTTAAAACAACAACAGCCTAGTTACTAGTGATTGTCTACAAAAATAGACTGGGTACAGTGGCTCACACCTGTAATCCTAGCACTTTGAGAGGCCGAGGTGGGTGGATTGCTTGAGGTGGGGGTTGAGACCTATCTGGCCAACGCAGTGAAACCCCATCTCTACTAAAAAAAAATTGCAAAAATTAGCTGGACCTGGTGGCTGTAACCTCCCAGATACTCAGGAGGCTGAGGCAATAGAATCGCTTGAACCCAGGAAGCAGAGGTTGCAGTGAGCCAAGATTGTGCCACTGCACTTCATCCAGCCTGGGAGACACAGCAAGACTCCATCTCACACACACAAAAAGAAAAACATTCTACATGAGAAATATCAGGGCCAGGCACAGTGGCTCATGCCCGTGATCCCAGCACTTTGGGAGGCCGAGGCGGCAGATCACCTGAGGTCAGGAGTTTGAGACCAACCTGACCAACATGGAGAAACTCCATTTCTGCTAAAAATAAAAATTAGCTGGGTGCGGTGGCACATGCCTATAATCCTAGCTACTTGGGAGGCTGAGGCAGGAGAATGGTTTGAACCTGCGAGGCAGAGGTTGCAGTGAGCCAAGATTGTGCCATTGCACTCCAGCCTAGGTGACAAGAGTGAAACTCTGTCTCAAAAAAAAAAGGAAAGAAATATCAGTCAGTAGCTACATTGTGATAAAAGTGTCTAATTGCTAATGTTTTAAATTCAAACTTCAAGTGAGTGGCTATTTACATTAAGAGAGACATACATTAGAAACCAGTGGAAGAATGAAATTGCCATGATTCTAGGGGAAATGTAGGTTAAGGAAAAGTGGAAAACATTAAGAAAGCCAGCTAACCTATAGCCCTGGCTTCTCCTCATGCTCTGAAGCTAGCATGGCCAAGTTCCCTGACCTCTTCAGCTGAGCCGAGCAGAAGGGAGAGAAGCCATGTGCAGGTAGCTAAAATTCAAGGAGAGCTCTGGCTGGGCACGGTGGCTCACGCCTGTAATCCCAGCACTTTGGGAGACTGAGGCGGGCGGATCACCTGAAGTCAGGAGTTCGAGACCAGCCTGACCAACCTGGAGAAACTCTATCTCTACTAAAAATACAAAATTAGTAGCGTGTGGTGGCGCATGCCTTTAATCTCAGCTACTAGGGAGGCTGAGGCAGGAGAATGCTTGAACCCGGAAGGCGGAGGTTGTGGTGAGCTGAGTTTGCACCATTGCACTCCAGCCTGGGCAACAAAAGTGAAACTCCATCTCAAAAAAAAATAGAAATGGGTGGGAGGATATTCAAAATGCCTGATCCCTGGAACACGGTGGCTCTCGTGACCCTCCAGGTCCAGAGGGGATGCTGGCTGGACCTCTGGCCCGCCTGTTCTTGTGCTGCCTGTCTGCTGGATGTTAACCTGGGAAGGGGTGGGGTTAACAAGGCTCAGAGTTAACATGTTTTCCTGATTAAATCAAACATGATCTTGCAACCTGTATTTTCTGGGTTTTGTCTCGTTTTGTTAAGATCTATCCACCCCCGGAGTTGCCAAGAGACTATCGACCAGTGCATTATTTCAGACCCATGGTGGCCGCCACTGCCGAGAACTCACACTTACTGCAGGTATTATCAGAGTCCGCTGGAAAGGCAATGCCTGACCCAGGGACACACAGTAAGCACCAACTGAATGCCTCCAAACGGGCAGACTTGCTCGGAGAGACGCCTGTTCAAGGTATGTGCCATGGAGAAGACTAGAATCATTACATTTAACATAACTCAAGTTATCAAAACCAAAATCGAAAGTTGTTTTCCCACTTAAGTTTTTTACATGAATTTGTATTCCTAAACTATGGAAATAAGACTGTTGATTATAAATGGCATACATAATAATGTGCATATCTTTTACTTCTTTTTTTAAATTTTAATTTTAAGTATTTATTTATTTATTTTGAGATAACATCTGTCACCCGGGCTGAAGATAGTGTCTCGATAACTCTCTATAACCTGGAACTCCTGGGTTCAAGCGATCCTCCCACCTAAGCCTCCCAAGTTGCTGGGACTCTAGGCATGTGCCACCACCACACTTGGCACTTTTTTTTTTGCAACTGAGTCTCGCACTGTTGCCCCGCCTGGAGTGCAATGTCGCGATCTCCACTCACTGCAACCTCCACCTCCCAGGTTCAAGCAGTTCTCCTGCCTCTCAGCCTCCCAAGTAGCTGGGATTACAGGCCGCCACCAAGCCTGGCTAATTTTTTGTATTTGTAATAGAGACAGGGTTTCACTGTGTTGGCCAGACTGGTCTTGAACTCCTGACCTCGTGATCTGCCCACCTTGGCTTGCCAAAGTGCTGGGATTATATGCATGAGCCACTGTACCTGGCCCACCTGGCACATTAAAAAAAACATTTTTTTAAACAGAGATGGGGGTTCACTCTGTTGCCCAGGCTGGTCTGGAACTTCTAGCTTCCCAAAGTTGGTGGGATTATAGGTTTGAGCCTCTGCGCACGGCCAAGGCTGTTTTTACACCTTCAGTTTGGTTGACGTCATTCAAATCACAACCTTTATTGTTGCCCTATTTTTTCCTTTTTTTTTTTTTTGAGACGGAATTTTTGTTCTTGTTGCCCAGGCTGGAGTGCGAGGCTAGGTTCACCGCAACTTCTGCCTCCCGAGTTCAAGCAATTCTCCTGCTGGGATTACAGGCATGAGCTACCATGCCTAGCTAATTTTTTGTATTTTTTGTAGAGATGGGGTTTCTTCATGTTGGTCAGGCTGGTCTCGAACTCCCAACCTCAGGTGATCCACCTGCCTCAGCCTCCCAAAGTGCTGGATTACAGGCGTGAGCCACCATACCCAGCCCTGTTTTTTTCATAGCCCTTCTCTATTGAGGGCTGGCATGTTCCTCCTTTACTTACTTCCCATCTCCATTGTCCTCCGAGCTCCTGGGCCGGGTCCTCGCATGGGGTTGGCACCCATGAGTGTTTGTGCCACGAGTGAGGGCTTGCTGGGGAGCTACAAGAGGAACCAGGGCTAGTTGTGGCAGACTGAAGGTCTGGAGCCGGGGATGTCAGGTTCTCCATCCTGGGACCACTCACATGACCTGTAAGTGTGTGTGTGTTAACTTCCATTTTTGCTGACTGTAAAAGAGGAGTCTTGGCTGGGCACAGTGGCTCATATATGTAGTACCAGAACTTTGGGAGACCAAGGTGGGGCAATCTCCTGAACCCAGGAGTTGAGACCAGCTTGGGAAATATGGTGAAATCCTATCTCTACAAAAAATACAAAAAGTAGCTGGGCATGGTGGTTGTGTGCCTGTGGTCTAAGCTACTCAGGAGGCTGAGGTGGGAGGATCTCTTGAGCCCAAGAGGCGGAGGTTGCAGTGAGCCATGATCATACCACTGTACTCCAGTCTGGGTGACAGAGCGAGACCATGTCTCAAAAAACACATAGGAATCGTCTGGGCATGGTGGCTCATGCCTGTAATCCCAGCACTTTGGGAAGCCAAGGCAGGTAAATCATCTGAGGTCAGGAGTTCAAGACTAGCCTGGCCAACATAGTGAAACCTCATCTCTACTAAAAATACAAAAAATTAGCCAGGCATGGTGGTGTACACCTGTAGTCCCAGCTACTCAGGAAGCTGAGACAGGAGAATCACTTGAACCCAGGAGGCAGAGGTTGCAGTAAGCTGAGATCATGCCACTGTACTCCAGGCTGGGCAACAGAGTGAGACTCTATCTTAAAAAAAGAAAAAAAAATCTGGGCGAGATGGCTCACACCTGTAATCCCAGCGCTTTGGGAGGCCAAGGCGGGTGGATCACTTGAGATCAGGAGTTCAAGACCAGCCTGGCCAAAGGTTTAGAGATGGTGAAACCTCATCTCTAAAAAAAAAAAGAGGAATCTTATTTTATCATTGTCTAGTCCACAGGGATATATGAATATAAATGAAACACTAAACATAAAATGCTCATCCTCAATTATGTATATTTGTGATATTGAAAATGTATGTACAGAGAAATGTAAATGTGATTGTCTTATGACTCTTTTCATCTCTTCTGATTACTGTTTTATTTAGGTTCAGCTACTTCAGTGTTAGAATTTCTGTCCCAAAAAGATAAAGAGAGAATCAAAGAAATGAAGCAGGCATCTGACCTTAAAGCAGCTCAGCTCAAGGCCAGGAGTCTGGCCCAGAACGCCCAGAGCAGCCGAGCCCAGCCCTCCCCTGCAGCGGCTGCGGGGCATTGCTCGTGGCACATGGCATTGGGTGGTAAGATGGCCACCCTAAAAGCCAGCAACTTCAAGCCTTTCGCCAAAGATCCGGAAAAGCAAAAACGATATGAAGAGTTTTTAGTACACATGAAACAGGGTCAGAAAGGTGGGTACTGGGCCTGGTTCTCCTACATCTCAGCCAGGGCGGGGTTATGTTCTCACTGTTCCCATCCTAGACCCAGATTGACAGTTGAAGTATCTCGTTCTGTCAGTGTTTTTGCTTTATCTTGCTGCAAATAGTGCAAAGGTTTCAGGCCTTGGCTCTTGACCTCAGAAAGCAAGAACAGTTAGCTTATGTTCATATCTCAGGCCAAAGCTAGCTGTTTAATAGAGAACACAGCTGGCGGTGGCCAGTGCTAACTTACAGACCATTTGGTGTTTGCAAGTCCTTGACTTGTATTTCACATTTCACATCAACATCATCTTCCACCTTATCTGAAGATCCTGACCATCCACTCCTGACTCATAGTCTAAAATTGGACTTAAAACAATAGTTAGCTATTGAACCATTACATAGGAAAAAAAATTCACTTTGTGGTCTGTGAAGTAAATATGGCAAGAATGAGGAAAGGGGTTGCTGTTGTATGCAGTAGTCTTCGTGAGAGGTTATCAGTAAATTACAGGGTTGTTTTTTAAAAACAGATCTTTGAGGAATGTAAAGTCTATTTACTATGCCTTAATGCTCTACTAGGAACCTACATCACTAATGTTTATTTGCTTTAAAAAAAATTTTTTTAAAGGCCAGGTGCAGTGGCTAACACCTGTAATCCCAACATTTTGGGAGGCCAAGGAGGGTGGATCACCTCAGGTTGGGAGTTCGAGACCAGCCTGACCAACATGGAGAAACCCTGTCTCTACTAAGAATCCTGCCTCTACCAAAAAAAAATATATATGCTTTTAAAAATTTTTTTAATTTTTTTTTTTTTTGAGATGGAGTCTTGCTCTGTTGCCCAGGCTGGAGTGCACTGATGTGATCTTGGCTCACTGCAACCTTGGTTCACTGCAACCTCTGCCTCCCGGGTTCGAGTGATTCTCCTGCCTCAGCCTCCTGAGCAGCCAGGATTATAAGGGTGTGTCACCATGCCCAGCTAATTTTTGTATTGTTAGTAGAGACGGGATTTCACCATGTTGGCCAGGCTGGTCTCAAACTCCTGACCTCAAGTGACCTGCCTGCCTAGGCCTCCCTAAGTGCTGGGATTACAGGTGTGAACCACTTCGCTTGGCCTGAATTTTTTTTTAAAAGCATGATTTTGAAGGAAAGAGCAATATTACCTGCCAAATTCCCATGGTCATAAAAACAAAGATAAGGACTTGTGAAATAGACAGGGATACAGTGGTGCCCAGCAGAAGTTCTCTTATAAGCCCCATGTTTTTCCGAGAACTGAAGCCACTTGTTGTTCTCTGTCCCGCAGATGCTCTGGAGCACTGTCTGGACCCCAGCATGACAGAGTGGGAGCGAGGCCGAGAACGGGATGAATTTGCCCGGGCGGCCCTGCTATACAGGTCTTCCCATTCGACCTTGTCCTCCAGGTTCACTCACGCCAAGGAGGAGGATGACTCAGATCAGGTTGAAGTCCCTCGAGACCAAGAGGTCTGTTGTCATCATGTCCCTTACCTTGTAAACTTTAATATTAAAATACTGCCTAGCCAAATATATACATATTGAGATGGAGTTTCGCTCTTGTTGCCCAGGCTGGAGTGCAATGGCATGATCTTGGCTCACCGCAGCCTCTGCCTCTGGGTTCAAGTGATTCTCCTGCCTCAGTCTCCCAAGTAGCTGGATTACAGGCATGTGTTACCACACCCAGCTAATTTTATATATATATATATATATTTTTTTTTTTTTTGAGACGGAGTTTCACTCTTGTTACCCAGGCTGGAGTGCAATGGCGCAATCTCGGCTCACTGCAACCTCCGCCTCCTGGGTTCAGGCAATTCTCCTGCCTCAGCCTCCTAAGTAGCTGGGATTACAGGCACACGCCACCGTGCCCAGCTAATTTTTTGTATTTTTAGTAGAGACGGGGTTTCACCATGTTGACCAGGATGGTCTCGATCTCTTGACCTTGTGATCCACCCGCCTCAGCCTCCCAAAGTGCTGGGATTACAGGCGTGAGCCACCACGCTTGGCCCCCCAGCTAATTTTATATTTTTAGTAATGACAGGGTTTCTCCATGTTGGTCAGGCTGGCCTCAAACTCCTGAGCTCAGGTGATCCACCCGCCTTGGCTTCCCAAAGTTCTGGGATTACAGGCGTGAACCTCTGCGCCTGGCCTTTTCTTTTGGTGGGGGGAGGGGACGGAGTCTCACTCTGTTGCCCAGGCTGGAGTACAGTAGCACAATCACAGCTCACTGCAACCTCTGCCTCCCTGGTTCAAGCAATTCTCCTGCCTCAGCCTCCTGAATGGCTGGGATTATAGGCGCCTGCTACTATGCCCGGCTAATTTTGTGGTTTTAGTAGAGATGGGGGTTTCTCCATGTTGGTCAGGCTGATCTCGAACTCCTGATCTCAGGTGATCCGCCCACCTCGGCCTCCCATGTGCTGGGATTATAGGCGTGAGCCACCGCACCTGGCCCCTAGCCAAATATTTTTAATCCCTCAGTGAGAAGATCAAAATATACATGGTATAGGAGAATAAGAAACCATTTTATGACTTAGTTTCCAGTGTACTGGAGCGAAAATGTTACAGCATAAGCTTTTTCACAGCTCTAGAAGATTGCTTGAAAATTTTAAATGGGAGAGCAGTCAGGTCAGTTGTGTGGCCACTTGATGAAACAGAATGCCTATCTTTTCCCAGAATGATGTTGGGGACAAGCAGTCAGCTGTGAAGATGAAGATGTTTGGGAAGCTCACCCGAGACACGTTTGAGTGGCACCCTGACAAGCTTCTATGTAAAAGGTTTAACGTCCCTGACCCTTATCCAGAGTAAGTTGGATAAACCTTCACGTCAGTACAAAACGTATTCTTGATATTAATTTTCCTCTTACCTACTCATATAAATTATTCTTGTTTTTTCTACATGAACTTATTTGTATATCCCTGGATACACAAATCTACACATTTTGTAGATTTGCTTTGATAAATTACTTCTATAATTTGTTACTAAAAATCTGGATAGCAAACTTTATTGCATATAGAAGCTATGAAACTCAGATATGTCAAGTTACAAAAGCATCACGCCTCTCGCATTTGCCACCTTATTACTGCTCATGTGGTTTACATTTATAATGTTACTTATATTTTCTAATTATCATTATAAAAGTTAAACACTTTCTTATTTGATTAATAACACTTTCAAGAGGGTGGGTGTGGTGGTGCATATTTGTAATCCTAGCTTGGGAGGCCAAGGCAGGAGGATTGCTTGAGCTCAGGAGTTTGAGGCCAGCCTGGGTAACATAGTAAGACCCTATCTCTAAAAAATCAAGCAAACAAACGGAACACTTCAAGATAGTAGGCTGGGTGTGATGGCTCACGCCTGTAATCCCTACACTTTGCGTGGCTGAGGAGGGTGGATCAGTTGAGGTCAGGAGTTTGAGACCAGCCTGGCCAACGTGGCGAAACCCTGTCTCTACTAAAAATACAAAAATTAGCTAGGTGTGGTGGCACATGCCTATAGTCCCAGCTATTTGGGAGGCTGAGGCAGGAGAATCTCTTCAACCCGGGAGGCAGAGGTTGCAGTGAGCCGAGATCACGCAATTGCCCTCCAGCCTGGGTGACAGATTAAGACTAAATCTCAAAAAAAAAAAAAGATAGCATATGCAGTTGAACCAGAGACTTTGTCAGAAACTTTAGGTGTACTTTTATCAGTGGAACTTTTACTTAATGGAAATCCATTTTCAAAGTTAAATTCTTGCCCTTACCATAATGGGGAAACTCATGGGACCTAAAAGCCATCCAGATTCTCCAATTGCTTTGAGAAGTGAAAGCATCTTAGGGGACTTTTTAGTCTTGCAGAAGATGTGTAAAACTTGAGATGGAAAGCTTTTCAGGAGGTGGATTTTATCCTACCAGTTATTATTAAATTGATTCTTTTTTCAACTCCCAGTTCAACTTTAGTTGGCTTACCAAGAGTGAAGCGTGACAAGTACTCTGTCTTCAACTTTCTGACGCTCCCAGAGACAGCTTCCTTGCCCACCACTCAAGCATCAAGTGAAAAAGTATCACAGCACCGAGGTCCTGACAGTGAGTAGGGCATCCTTGGGGTCTCCGATTGACCAGGGCCTCAACCCCTAGCCTGTAGGAAGACAGAATTAAAGGGTAATTTAGTCCTAATGATATGAATGAATGGTGCATATGCTCCCTCTGTTGAGAGAGTTGCTCTTATTAATAACTTAGCTTATGTTGTAATGGTCCAGATATTTACTCTCTGGGGTTGAGTCTCTGCCACCTACGTCCCCAACACCTCGCACGATGCCAGGCCCCAGAGTGGGTACGCTGACATTCTGAGTAAATGAAAGAGCAATGGTAAAGAACTTGCCTTCTCCTTGCTAGTGATGAACGTATATCTATGTCCTACCTTTCAGAATCAAGAAAACCATCCAGATGGGATACCTCTAAACACGAAAAGAAAGAAGATTCCATTAGTGAATTTTTAAGTTTGGCTAGATCAAAAGCCGGGCCACCTAAACAGGAGTCCAGCCCCTTAGTAAACAAAGAGGAAGAGCATGCACCAGAATCACCCACAAATAAGGTATTTGGGGCTTCCAGATTCTCTTTGCTACGCTGAATGTGGCCTTTGCTTTTCTCTTTGGTGACACTTTCTCCTCGTGATTCACCAACAGAGACAGCCAACTATTGATCCATTAAAGGCCATTTGGCTTGTTTCTAACTTTTGGCTGTAACAAATAAAGCTGCTGGGGGCATTCATGTGCAGGTTTTTGTGTGAATGTAAGTTTTCATTTCTCTAGAGTACAAACTTAGTAGTAGGAATCCTGGAAAATATGTACATGTGTATTTAACTTTATAAGAAGCTACCAAACTGTATTCCAAAATTATTTTTGCTTTGTGTATTTTGAAGTGCTGTTTTTAGGTACATATACCTTTAGGATTGCTATTTCTCTTTTTTTTTTTTTTTTTTTTTTGAGGTGGAGTCTTGCTCTGTCACCCAGGCTGGAGTGCAGTGGCATGATTTCAGTTCACTGCAAGCTCCGCCTCCCCTCCGGGTTCAAGTGATTCACCTGCCACAGCTTCCCAAGTAGATTGGACTACAGGTGTACACCACCATGCCTGGCTAATTTTTGTATGTTTAGTAGAGATGGGGTTTCACCATGTTGGCCAGGCTAGTCTTGAACAAGGATTGCTATTTATTTTTGGCGAATTGACCTTTTTTTTTCTTTCTTTTTTTTTAAGAGATGGGCTTTCACTCTGTGCCCAGACTGGAGTGCAGAGGTGTGATAATGGCTCACTGCAGCCTCGAACTCCCAGGCTCAAGCATCCTTTTGCCTCAGCTTCCCGAGTAGGTGGGACTGCAGGGACACACCACCATGCCTGGCTAATTTTTTTTTTTTTTTTTTTTTTTTCAGAGAAAGGGCCTCGGTGTGTTTTTCCAGGTTGGTCTCAAACTCCTGTCCTCAAGCAATCCTCCTGCCTTGGCCTCCGAAAGTGCTGGGATTATAGGCATAAATCACCATGCCCTGTTGACCTTTTTGATATTATGTAATATCACTCTTTATCCCTGGTAATTTTCTTTAGATCGGTGTTTGTGCAGTATGTATTTTTTTCATCTTTTTACTTTTTAACACATCTGTTTCATTATATTTAAGGTGGGTTTCTTATGAACACCATGTCACTGAGTCTTTCTTAAAATACATTTTGATAATCTATATTGAACATTTGCATTGAATGTGATCATTGCTATTTTTGGATTTAGGTGTATGAAGTTATATTTTCTGTTTATTCCCACTTTTTTGTTCCTTCCTTCCCCCTTCCCTGACTTCTTTTAGATTACTTGAATAATGTTTTTTTTTTTTTTGAGATGGAGTTTCGCTCTGTCGCCCAGGCTGGAGTGCAATGGCGCAATCTCGGCTCACTGCAACCTCTGCCTCCTGGGTTCAAGTGATTCACTTGCCTCAGTCTCCTGAGTAGCTGGGACTACAGGTGCATGCCACCACACCCAGCTAATATTTGTATTTTTAGTAGAGACGGGGTTTTACCATATCAGCCAGGCTGGTCTCGAACTCCTGACTTTGTGATCCGCCTGTCTCGGCCTCCCAAAGTGCTGGGATTATAGACATGAGTGACCATGCCCAGCCTACTCAAAAAATTTTTAGTATTTCATTTGAATTTTTCTATTTTTTTGGTTACTCTCAGGATTTTTGTTTTTAGTGATTGCTCTAGGGATTATAGTATACCTACTTACCTTTTTACAGTCTACTGAGAATTAAATGTTTTACCACTTCAAGTAGAATGGAAAAGCCTTAGCACTCTATAGGTCCTTTTACTCTCCTCCTTCTATGCTCTTACATACATGTACACACAATGAAAACTCCATCAAACAGTGGTGATCATTTTTGCATTTAGTCGTTACACATATTTTAAAATAACTGACACAGAGATAATAGTCTACTCTGTTTAATCAGATATTTTCCATTTCTGTTGCTCTTTCTTCAGCCTTGAAGTTCCACGTTCCCCTTACCCATCACTTCTGTCTGAGGAACTTCCTTTAGCATTTCTTTTAGACCAGTTCCAACAAGTGATTCTCTTAAATTTCTGTTATCTGAGAATGTCTTATATTTTTGTCTTTTTTCCTAAAGGATGTTTTTGCTGGATATAGAATTCTGGGTTGATGATTTTAAAAAATTAAATTGCTACATCCTCTGGGCTTTCATTTCTGATGAGAAATCTTCAACCATTCAGATTGTCTTCAGGCTGGGCAGGTGGCTCACATCTATAATCTCAGCACTTTGGGAGGCTGAGGCAGGAGGCTTGTTTGAGGCTAGGAGTTTGAGACTACCCTGGGCAACATAGTGAGAGCCTATCTTTACAAAAAGTTAAAAAACTAGTTGGATGTGGTGGCATGCACCTGTGGTCCCAGCTACTCAGGGGGCTGGAGTGGGAGGATCACTTGAGCCCAGAAAGTCAACACTGCAATGAGCTATGAGTGCACCATTGCTCTCCAGCCTGGGTGACAGAGTGACACCCTGCCTCAAAAAGAACCCCTAAAACAAATTATTATTCCTCTATACATAATAAGGTGATTTCTCCCCTACCTGCTTTCAAGATTTTTACTTGGTCTTTGGATTTTAGCTGTTTGATTATGATGTGTCTGGGTGTGAATTCTTTTGAGTATATTTTGTTGGGGTTTGCTAAATTGCCTGAATCTGAGTTTGGAAACAGAAGAGAGGCACAGTGCTCTATTGCATTTTTGGGGATGCTTTGCAGTTCTGATTAATGACCAGTCCATGTGAAGTTTCAGCTGCTTTGACCTCATCAGCACATTCCACAGTTGTTGACTCAGAAACACCACAAAAATAAAAGCTATGTGAGTGATCGCTGTTTAGTTGGGTGGTGTGTGGCTATGGATACCCAGGTACATGAGCATAAACATAAATATGTGTGTCTGGGAGTGTATTCTAGAATGTCTCCTCCCTTTTACCCTTGCTTCTGTATCCCTGACTCTTATTTTACTGTTCATACAGACAGTCAACAAAGGTGTGGACACACAGGTTGAAGGAGAAGGGAGCCGCCCATCCATGGACTTATTCAGGGCCATCTTTGCCAGCTCCTCAGATGAAAAGTCCTCATCCTCTGAGGATGAGCAAGGTGACAGTGAGGACGATCAGGCGGGCTCCGGGGAGGCCAACTTCCAAAGCTCCCAAGACATTGACATGGGGGAAACATCATCCGTGGTTCACGGTATGTCAGTATTTCAGACTCAGGGAATTAAAGAAGACGATGTCCTAGGACAGCTCCTTCTTTGCTTACTCTGTAATCTTAAACTCAAATCATTAGCAATCAATGATATGTAAACTTTTATATATATATATATTTTTTTCTGTTTGTTTGTTTTCCTTGAAACAGGGTCTTGCTCTGTCCCCATGCTGGAGTATAGTGGCTCAGTCTTTGGCTCACTGCAGCCTCCACCTCCTGGGCTCAAGCAGTCCTCCCACTTTAGCCTCCTGAACAGCTGCAACTACAGGCGCGTGCCACCATGCCTGGCTAATTTTTGTATTTTTAGTAGAGATGGGTTTTGCCATGTCGCCCAGGCTGGTGTCGAACTCTGTCGAGGAGGCTAGTGTAGGAGACTCTGTCTCAAAAAAAATGGCTGGTGGCTCATGCCTGTAATCCCAACACTTTGGGAGGCCAAGGTGGGCAGATCATCTGAGGTCGGGAGTTCAAGATCAGCTTGACCAACATGGAGAAACCCCATCTCTACTAAAAATACAAAATTAGTTGGCATGGTGGTGCATTGCCTGTAATCCCAGCACTTTGGGAGGCCGAGGCGAGTGGATCACTTGAGGTCAGGAGTTCGAGACCAGCCTGGCCAACATGGTGAAACCTCGGCTCTACTAAAAATACAAAAATTAGCCAGGTGTGGTGGTGCATGCCTGTAATTCCAGCTACTCAGGAGGCGGAGACAGAATTTCTTGCACCCAGGAGGCTGTGGTTGCTGTGAGCCAAGATAGTGCCACTGCACTCCAGCCTGAGACAGAGTCTCGCTCTGTCACCCATGCTGGAATGCAGTGGTATGATCTCGGCTCACTGAGATCTAGTGACAAATAAGGCACAGTGGCTCATCCCTGTAATCCCAGCATTTTGGAAGGCTGAGGTGGGAGGATCACTTGAACCCAGGAGTTCAAGAGCAACCTGGGCAACATTTCAAGAACCCATCTCTACAAAAAGTAATAAAATAAAAATATATATAGTTTCTTCTTAGGTGATTGCAAATACCAGCCTGTTTCCTTTTTCTGTGGGAAAAAACCCTGTATTTTTTATCATAAAGTCATCTATATTTGAATTTTAAAAGTTTAGAGAAATGTGGAAAGCTTGAATCTCTTGTAATTCCACTTCGCAGAAATAACCACTGTGGTTTTTTTGTTTTGTTTTGTTTTGTTTTTGAGACAGAGTCTCACTCTGTCACCCAGGCTAGAGTGCAATAGTGCAATCTTAGCTCACTGCAATCTCCACCTCCCAGGTTCAAGCGATTCTCCTGCCTCAGCCTCCCGAGTAGCTAGGATTATAGGTGTGCACCGCCACGCCTAGCTAATTTTTGTATTTTTGGTAAAGACAGGGTTTCACCATGTTGGCCAGGCTGGTCTCAAACTCCAGGCCTCAAGTGAATCCACCTGAAGTGGCCTCTCAAAGTGCTGGGATTATAGGCATGAGCCACCATGCCTGGCCAAAAATAACCAAACACTTTGATGTATAGTTTTCCAGACTTTTAAAATTTTTATATCTCTTCTATCTGAAAACATAGTAATCTGTTTAAAAAAACAAGATTATCAACGTGAATATGATCATTTATCTTCAAGGTTTTTTATTTGATAATTTATTTTGAGTGAAACTCATCTCCCACAGTTTTCTGGGATGGGACATAGTCTCACATTCATGATGGTTTGTAAGCTTCTTCCTTCTCAGATGACCCTTCCTTGGAGACACATTTTCACCCTTCGGGTCTTAGGGGAGCTAGGCAATATGCCCACAAGCACACTCGCCATCCTGTACCTTAGCCCTTTGTACCCTTGGTCACAGGTGCACTCATGTGACTGACTTCCAGCTCCGGAGTCTGCAAGGGCAGCGCTGGGGTCTGTGTGTTCACTGCTGCATCCTTAGCACCTGGCAGATGTGAAGTGGTGTGGGCAAGCACATGTTATCTGGTGGCAATAGACATGAATGAAAGACATAGAGACATTAACATGGGGCAGAAGAATGATGTGAACACCCTGCTGTTTTTCAGCTCTTGTGCCAGCACCCCAGGAGCCACCACCTTCCTTCTCGATACAAAAGATGCAGATAGATGAAAGAGAAGAGTTCGGCCCTCGGCTGCCTCCTGTCTTCTGCCCCAGTGAGTGCAGAGCTCTTTGGTTTATCCGTTTTTATCAGTGTGTGACTGCCCTGAGATGGGGCAGTGTGACTTAAAGCCGACCAGACATTATGTGCTCGCTTCTGGTTTATGTGTTTTCAGTGATGTTTTAAACCCGTTGTCTCCACCTAGTGCCTGAAATGATAGTTGTTCCTGTAAAGCTTCAGAGACCTCCAAACTTTTCCTTACCTGCCACTTGTTTACAGGAGGGTTCTAAGTATCTTAAGTTATGTTATAGAAATGTAAGTTTATTGGCTGGGCGCAGTGGCTCATGCCTGTAATCCCAGCACTTGGGAGGCCAAGGTAGATGGATCACCTGAGGTCAGGAGTTTGAGATCAGCCTGGCCAATGTGGCAAAACCCCATCTCTACTAAAATTACAAAAATTAGGCCAGGTGCGGTGGCTCATGCCTGTAATCCCAGCACTTTGGGAGGCCGAGGTGGGTGGATCACAAGGTCAGGAGTTCAAGACCAGCCTGAGCAAGATGGTGAAATCCTGTCTCTGCTAAAAATAAAAAAAATTAGCTGGGTGTGATGGTGGTCTGTAATTCCAGCTACTCTGGAGGCTGAGGCCAAGAATTGCTTGAACCCAGGAGGCGGAGGTTGCAGTGAACTGAGATTTCACCACTGCACTCTAGTCTGGGTGACAGAGCGAGACTCCATCTCAAAAAAAAAAATTAGCTTTGCGTAGTGGCAGTATCATAGCCAATGAGGTTTATCTGAGGCACAATTATTGCTAATTGAAAACTTTTCCCAATACCCTGCCATGAAGACTTGCAATATAGTTGGCTTTGGCAATGTTTGACAGTCTCTGGAGACTGAATATTAAAAAAAAAAAAATTCGCTGGACATGTTTGCGCATGTACCTGTAATCCCAGCTACTCAGGAGGCTGAGGCAGGAGAATTGCTTGAACCCGGGGTCAGAGGTTGCAGTGAGCTGAGATTGCACCATTGCACTCCAGCCTGGGCAACAGAGCAAGACTCTGTCTTAAAAAAAAAAAAAAAAAAAAAAAAAAAGACCAGGTGCTATGGCTCACACTTGTTATTCCAGCACTTTGGGAGGCTGAGGCAGGCAGATCGCTTGAGCCCAGGAATTTGAGACCTGCCTGGGTGACACAGGGAGACATGTCTGTATAAAAAATAAATAAATAAAAAAAGAGAAAAAGATAAAGAAATTTTAAAAAATTGCATACAAAGATGGGAGGGGAATTGCAAGGAGAAGAGTATTTATGACTCTTATTTAAAAATTTTAATTTATTTATTGATTTATTTTTCAGACAGGGTCTCATTCTGTCACCTAGGCTGGTGTGTAGTGGTGCTGTCATAGCTCACTGCAGCCTTGGACTTCTGGGCTCAAGTAATCCACCCACCTCAACCTCCCAGCCACTACAGCCAGCCAAGCTTCCTGTTTACTTTAGCTAATGTAGCAAATAAAATAAAATAGTCCTTTTAGAAGTAAATATACTCCATCCCCCATCCTGTTCCCCAAATATCTGTCAGCAACTTCTATTAAGTGCCATCTTAAATTGGCATCTCAGGTTAAAACATTTAGACTGGTTTATTATTTTTTTGATGGCTGGGTTAACAAACATCTGTAACATGGCTCAGATCTATAAATAACACGTAAATTCCATTATTCACTTTATAGTTTTCCATGGTGCCTATATTTGAATATTGGTTTGGTTAGCAAACTGCTTTCAAAGACAGGATAAAAAACAGAGAAAAAAATTATGACATTTTGACAAGTTGCAGTGAATGTATTTCTTTTATTTTTGAGCCAGAGTCTTGCTCTGTCACCCAGGCTGGAGTGCAGTGGTGTGATCTTGGCTCACTGCAACCTTTGACTCCCAGGTTCAAGCGATTCTCCTGCCTCAGCCTCTGAGTAGCTGGGATTACAGGCATGTGCCACCATGCCTGGCTAATTTTTTTGTATTTTTAGTAGAGATGGGGTTTCACCATGTTAACCAGGATGGTCTCCATCTCCCGACCTCATGATCTGCCTGCCTCCAGAAGTGCTGGGATTACAGGTGTGAGCCACCATGACTGGCTGAATGTATTTCTTATTTGCTACAGTTGTTCAGCATGTTTGTTTTATTTTGTTTTGTTTTGAGACAGAGTCTCACTCTGTCACCTAGTTTGGAGTGCAGTGGTGCAATCTCAGCTCACTGCAACCTCCGCCTCCCAGATTCAAGTGATCCTCCTCCCTCATCCCCTCTGGTAGCTGGGATTACAGACATGTGCCACCATGCCTGGCTAATTTTTGTATTTTTAGTAGCGATGGGGTTTCACTATGTTGGCCAAGCTGGTCTCGAACTCCTGACCTCAGGTGATTCACCTGCCTCAGCCTCCCAAAGTGTTGGGATTACAGGCGTGAGCCACCGTGCCTGGCCCTTATTATACTTTTAAGTTCCGAGATACATGTGCAGAATGTACAGGTTTGTTACATAGGTATGCACATGCCATGGTGGTTTGCTGCACCCATCAACCTGTCATCTACATTAGGTATTTCTCCTAATGTGAGACTGCATCTCTTTAAAAAAAAAAAAAAGAAAAAAAAAAATAGCCTGGTGTGGTGGCGCATGCCTGTAGTCCCAGCTACTCAAGAGGCTGAAGTGGGAGAGGCTCATGTGAACCCAGGAGGTTGAGGCTGCAGTGAGCTATGATCCTACTGCAGCATTCCAGCCTGGGTGACAGAGCAAGATGCTGTCTCAAAATAAATAAATAAATAAAATTAATAAAAGAATTTTGGAAAACAACAACAACAGTTTTGGGAGGTTGAATTTGGAAAAATCTGGTTGGGCATGGTAGCTCACCTGTAATCCCAGCACTTTGAGAGGCTGAGGTTGGAGGATCCCTTGAGTCCAAAAGTTCAATACCAGCCTGGGCAACATAGGGAGACCCTTATTTCCACAAAAAAATTAAAAAATTAGCCGGGTATGGTGGTACTTCCCTGTAGCCCCAGCTACTCGGGAAGCTGAGGTGGGAGGATCATGTGAACCCAGGTCGAGACTATAATGAGCTGTGATTGCACCACTGCACACCAGTCTGGGTGACAGAATGAAACCCTGTCTCAAAAAAACAAAGAAAAAGAAATAGGACTGCAAAGTTGTAGGCATCTGTTAAATGAATTTGGAAAATACTCATCCTTATGAAACATCTTGAAACTTTTTTTTGTTTTTTTTTTGAGATGGAGTCTTGCTCTGTCACCCAGGCTGGAGTGTGGCACGATCTTGGCTCACTGCAACCTCTGCCTCCCAGGTTCAAGCAACTCTCCTGCCTCAGCCTCCTGAGTAGTGGAGATTACAGATACATGCTACCAACCATGCCCTGCTAATTTTTGTATTTTTAGTAAAGCTGAGGTTTCACCATGTTGGCCAGGCTGGTTTTGAACTCCTGACCTCAAGTGATCCGCCTGCCTCAGCCTCCCAAAGTGCTGGGATTATAGGCGTGAGCCACTGCTCCTGGCCAAAACTTCTCTTTAGGTGAAAAAAAATTGATTTAATGACTTTCACTACTTCTACTATTGTGAATTTTTGTTGATTTGGTTACCTGGAAATTAATGACCTATGAAAACATTTTGGTCTGAATTTGGAGATGGAGAATTGAGGCATATGCAAATTCTTTAATTACTTTTAATGATTATATACATTATTATTACTTTGTAAAATTAGGTAGAGATAGGGTCTCACTGTGTTGCCTAGTCTGGTCTTGAACTCCTGAGGTCAAGGATCCTCCTGCCTGGGCCTCCCAAAGTGTTGGGATTACAGGCGTGAGCCACTGCTCCCAGCCCATTATGTTGTTTTGATGGTAGTTTTTTCAGTATTTCCACTTATAAGACAAATTATTGTAAAATACATTTTTGTAGAGAGAGGACAGAAGGAAAAAAAAAAGAGAGAGAGGACAGAAGAAGAGCTGACATTTAGGTGCCAGATTCTGAGCTTCGGGATTCATAGACGTGGCCCTGTCTAGCCTAGTCTGTGTCCCAAAAAGGATCGGGATTCTTAATTTCCCATTTTATAGTTGGGGAAACTATGCCTGAGAGAGGTTAGGTGATGTGCTGAAGGTCACAGTACAGGCAGCAGAGCTGAGTTCCATTTCTGGTCTGTTTCTGAGCTTATCTGACGATGTTGAATTACAAAAGGCTTGTGGGCTTTCTGGTCCGATTTTATCTGCATCTGGCAGCTGGGGTCATGGCAGGATACTGATTGGATCACACAGGTCTTTGTTGAGGTCTCTGGCAGCTTTCTAAATACAGCTCTGCAATACACTGATCTGTTTATCAGTGAGGCAGAAGCTAATCTGAGGGCAGGAGTCCTTCCTCCGTTAAACATTCCATCTACACCAGACATCTGATTCAGTAATTTAGGAGCTTAGTTTTGGATAGTCTTTGTTTTCATCCTATATAGGTCCTACGTTTATTACCTTTGTGTTTCAGATGCTCGTCAGACCCTTGAGGTTCCTCAAAAAGAGAAACATAAAAAGAACAAAGACAAGCACAAGGTCAAGAAAGAGCACAGGCGGAAGAAAGAGAAGGTGAGAGACTTCTGTGTGCCTGGGATCAGTGTGGCGTGGGACCAGTCGGTCAGCCCCCAGGAGTGTCATATACCGCAGCTGAAGAGCAGATCTCGTGGCTAAGTCAGTTCTATCTGAGCCTTCACAGAAATGTCCACAGTCAATGCAAACCCTTGATTTTTCAGAAATTTTCTTTTGCACTTAAATTTTTTTTTCTTTTTTTTTTTTTAAGACGGAGTCTCACTCTGTTGCCCAGGCTGGAGTGCAGCGGCGTGATCTCAGCTCCTGCACCCTCTGCCTCCAGGGTTCAAGCGATTCTCCTGCCTTAGCCTCCCAAGCAGCTGGGAGTACAGGCGTGCATCACCATGCCCAGCTAAGTTTTTGTATTTTTAGTAGAGACCGGGTTTCACCATGTTGGCCAAGCTAGTTTTAAACTCCTGACCTCAAGTGATCTACCCACCTCGGCCTCCCAAAGTGCCGGGATTACAGGCGCAAGCCACCGTGTCTGGCCCTTAAAAAACTTTTTTTGTGAACATTAAAAAGTAGAAAAAAGGGCATTTAAGGATCTTAGAGCAATAGGTGAGTATTAAATACTAAAACTATTTCTTATTTATTCAACACTAAGTGAAGGTATCATTTTCAGCATTTCTCAACTACTTTGTTTTTATTACAATTTGAGGTTTTAGTCCATCACTTGCCATTTGAAGTAAAAGAAGTTGAATAGAAGGCAGGCGTGTGCTTTCACTGTTGATGTCTCTTATTTCATCCTCCATGTCTTCCTTTGGGTTTTAATTAGGTTAATGTTCTTGTTGGGTACCCAAAATAGTCTGAGCTAGCAGCTGAAGAAACTGGAAAGTTTCATCACTGGCTACCAGAAGGAAGCACTCCCACGTGTGGAGGATGACAGGCGTTCCCTCCTAGCAAAAGGAAGAAAATGTGTGCTAACAGGCCCGAAAACCAAATCCGTTTGTCCTTACCAGTGTTATCTGCTGTTTGGTGACCTTCTGCCAGTTTCTTCCTTGTGGTTTTCCCGGGTGCCTGTCATCCTGACATGAAGTTTCCCAAGGGCCTGACAAAATAAACAAGTAGGGTTCACCAGAGGCGGCACAGGTCCCCACGCATAAGATGTGTGGTGTCGTGTCTTATGGCACCGAGTATTACAATGGGTCCCGTCTGTGCCTTCTTGGTTCCATGGTATCTGTTGCTGGAGGCGCAGGTGGGTCAGGGTGCACAGTTGAGAGGGGCACAGCTATCTGCCCTGTGCTGTCTTGTTAGGCTATCACTGTCACTCTAAATGAGGTTTAAACATTTTTTTTGAATGACTCTACCCCTGTAGCCTTGTTAACCTTTCTGTGTATTGAATTAAGGAGGAAAAAATTGCATTTGTTTCCCCTCGCCATTGTTTTTTTTTTTTTTTTACAGAAAAAGAAACACAGGAAGCACAAACACAAAGGCAAGCAAAAGAGTAAAAAACTGGAGAAAAGTAGTAGCTCCGAGAGTTCTGACAGCAGCGACAGTCAGAGTGGTGAGGAAACTGCAGACGTGTCACCCCAGGAGCTGCTGAGACGGTGGGCAGTGGGAGATGGGGGTTTTTCAGAAACTTTTAGAGGCTTACTGAGTGCTTGATGTATTTGCTTAGAGGCAGATGTCAGAAATGAGAAACTGGTAGGCGGGGCGCAGTGGCTCACCTATAATCCCAGCACTTTGGGAGGCTGAGACAGGAGGATCACTTGAGCCCAGGAGTTGGAGGTTGCAGTGAGCCATGATGGCACCTCTGCACTCCAGCTTGGGTGACAGAGCAAGACCCTCTCCCTAAAAGAAAAAAAAATGTATATATTAACTAGGTTTTTAAAAAAGTTTTAATATCTAATTATGTAAGTGATATGTGAATATATTATCATTATGAAAATTCAGACCTTACAGCTAGTGCTTAAAGTAGCCCTGACCAATTCTCCAAACCTCTACTTTTTTCACAGTAACCTCTGCCACCAGTTTCATATGTACCTTTAAGACCTTTTCTGTGCAACCCCCGACACACACACTCACATATGTGGACACATGTACACATTTTTTTTTTTTTCAGACGGAGTCTCGCTCTGTCACCCAGGCTGAAATGCAGTGGAGTTATCTTGGCTCACTGCAACCTCTGCCTCCTGGGTTCAAGCAATTCTCCTGCCTCAGCCTCCCAAGTAATTAGGATTACAGGCTCCTGCCCCAATGCCTCGCTAATTTTTTTTTTTTTTTTTTTTTTTAGTAGATACAGGGTTTCGTCATGTTGGCCAGGCTGTTCTTGAACTCCTGACCTGAGGTGATATATCCACCTCAGCCTCTGAGTGCTGGGATTACAGGTGAATCACCATGCCTGGCCTATGCACACACTTTTGTGCACATTTTAAATATAAGTAATACAATTTCATATAGCATATATTTATAGGGTATGAATTTTATTTTTTGAGACAGAGTCTTGCTTTGTCACCCAAGCTGGAGTGCAGTGGCCTGATCACGGCTCACTGTAAACTCTGCCTGTCTGGCTCAAGGGATCCTCCTACCTCAGCCTCCAGAGTAGCTGGGAGTGTAAGTGTGCACCACTGCGCCCAGCTAATTTAAAAAAAAACTTTTTTGTAGCGATGGGATCTCTTATGTTGCCCAAACTGGTCTTGAACTCCTGGCCTCAGGTGATCCTCCTGCCCCGGCCTCAGGCGGGAGCCACTGCATCAGCTTACTCTTGCCAGTTTTATCTTTATGTGGAAGAACTGTGTTGTGTGAACTCTTTGAGTGTCTGGCTTATGAGCTTCCTTCAGGTGATCGTAAGCGGCAGTGACGGGCCTGTAGCCATTGCTGTGGAAGATTCCTTCTTGTTAGCATGCCACAGTGTGTTTATCTCCTCTATTTTGTGGACACTGGCTTTTCTACTTTGAGGCTGTGGAACAGGGATCTGTAGCCAGTGTCACCCAGCTCTGTTTTGAATAGAGCTGCCACAAGCATTTCTATATATGAAATTGAGATTTAAGACTGACAACTTGGGGGCTGGGCATGCTGGCTCATGCCTGTAATCCCAGCACTTTGGGAGGCCAAGGTGGGAGGATGACTTGAGCCCAAGAGTTTGAGACCAGCTCGGGCAACATAGGGAGACCCTGTCTCTCTAAAGAAAAAAAAAAAAAAAAAAGCCGTTTCAAGCTTGGGTCCTGGAGTGAATATATTTTAGTTCCTTCCCAAGGGTCATGCAATGGATGAGGTAGGTGAGTGAAACTGATATTAAAAACTGCTTGTATTCTCAAGGCTAAATAAGACTAGGGAAAAAAGTTGCTTTTAAAAATGGTCTTGGGGCCGGGCGCGGTGGCTCAAGCCTGTAATCCCAGCACTTTGGGAGGCCGAGGCGGGTGGATCACGAGGTCAAGAGATCGAGACCATCCTGGTCAACATGGTGAAACCCCGTCTCTACTAATACAAAAAATTAGCTGGGCATGGTGGCGCGTGCCTGTAATCCCAGCTACTCAGGAGGCTGAGGCAGGAGAATCGCCTGAACCCAGGAGGCGGAGGTTGCGGTGAGCCGAGATCGCGCCATTGCGCTCCAGCCTGGGTAACAAGAGCGAAACTCCGTCTCAAAAAAAAAAAAAAAAAAAAAAAAAAAAATGGTCTTGGCTGGACGCGGTGGCTCACGGCTATAATCCCAGCACTTTGGGAGGCTGAGGTGGGCGGATCACCTGAGGCTGGGAATTCAAGATCAGCCTGACCAACATGGAGAAACTTCGTCTCTACTAAAAATACAAAACTAGTCAGGCATGGTAGCGCACACCTGTAATCCCAGCTACTTGGGAGGCTAAGGCAGGAGAATCCCTTCAACCCAGGAGGCAAAGGTTGCGGTGAGCTGAGACCACACCATTGCATTCCAGCTTGGGCAATAAGAGTAAAACTCTGTCTCAAAAAAAAAAGCAAAACAAAAAAGGTCTTAATATCTTAATATGAGGTGTGGATGAGTGAGTCTCTGTGTTTTCAGGGTAGTAGAAGAAGCATTTTAAGAGCACAGATGAGACAGATGAGACTTGATTGTGGGTTATCTGTGTGCATTTTATAGGTTTAGACATGCTGCTGTGATTTGGGGAGACCTGGCATTCTCAGCTTCACAGAGCTGTTTGGTTTTTCACTTCCTAGCTAACTTTCCATTTCTCTTTTCTGTTTTCTTTTCCAGGCTGAAATGTCTTCCGCTAAGAAGGCAGTAATTGAAGGTTGCCCTGGCTTGTCCTAGAATCATTTCTCCTCCATGATGGAAGCCCAGTGATTGTTCAGTTAATGTGTTGTACAGAGTGTATTTATATGTAAATTCCTGCTGTAAAATACTTTTTAAAACCTTGACATTTCAAAGACTGCTTTGAAAGGTCGAAGAAATTGATTTCTATTTTTAATTTCAGTTAGTGTCAGAGGAAAAAATCCAGACTGAACAGTTTAATTAAAGTGGAATTTTTCTATTTTCTTCTCGATTTTTAAAAAATATCCTAGGACGTTAGAAGTTAAAAGTGAAGGTTTCTCTCTGGTTTTGTGATGAAGACAGTCTGGACTCACTGAAGGACACGTATGTGAGAGGGGGTGGTTGTGGCCTCTCCTGCCGTTTCTTGGGAGTGAAGCTCTTCCCTCTCTGGGTGGCTGGTGCCCAGGAAGCCCCATGAGAGGGAAGAGCTAGGGCCTGACAGGGGGCCTCAGCCTCTCAGGGTAGATGTCACTCAAGTGTCTAAGGCAGGCAGAGAGACCAGTGGGAGAATGTGCACCCACAGCCTGGGTTACATGACCACAGGCTACCTCATGTGCACCAAGGAGACTTTTTCAAAAAATAAAGGGCAGACCAGGTGTGGTGGCTCGCACCAGTAATCTTAGAGCTTTGGGAGGCTGAGGCAGGAGGATCGCTTGAGCCCAAGAATTCCAGACCAGCCTGGGCCACATAGAGACCCCTGTCTCTACAAAAAATAAAGTACAGAGTGCTTTTACATTATGAAAGTAGCATCATAGATCACAACAATTTTAAAAGCAGAAAGAAGGAAGAGGCTGGGTGCAGTGGCCTACGCCTGTAATCCCAGCACTTTGGGAGGCCAAGGCCAGCAGATCACTTGAGGCCAGGAGTTCGAAACCAGCCTGGCCAACATGGCGAAACCTCATCTCTACTAAAAATACAAAAAGATTAGCCAGGTCTGGCGGGCACACGGCTGCAACCCCAGCTCTGTGCGAGGCTGAGGCACGAGAATCCCTTGAACCCTGGAGTGGAGGCTACAGTGAGCTGAAATTGCACCACTGTACTCCAGCAGCAGCCTGGGTGACACAGCGACTCTTGCCTCCAAAAAAAAAAGGGAAGGAAACCACTTTTACTATCACCCGAAGATGACACCCCTCAACATTTTGAATAATTCCACCCAGCCGGGCGCGGTGGTTCACGCCTGTAATCCCAGCACTTTGGGAGGCCGAGGCGGGTGGATCACGAGGTCAAGGGAGCGAGACCATCCTGGTCAACATGGTGAAACCCCGTCTCTACTAAAAATACAAAAAATTAGCTGGGCATCGTGGTACGTGCCTGTAATCCCAGCTACTCAGGAGGCTGAGGCAGGAGAATTGCCTGAACCCAGGAGGCGGAGGTGGCAGTGAGCCGAGATCGTGCCATCGCATTCCAGCCTGGGTAACAAAAGCAAAACTATCTCAAAAAAAAAAAAAAAAATTCCACCCAGTCCTTTTCTAGCTATGGGGCTATCTGACTGGTGGTAGCATTTTGTTCTCTTACTGTTGTTGGCATTGTGGCACATAGTTCCCTCATGCTATTATCAGTTTTGTGAACCTGCTCCTAATAACTGCATCCATCTTATTTTGTACAGGGACCACGTCATAACTTACTGACTTTTTCTGTTTTGACATGAAGTGGGTTGGCCAGGAGCCCTACCCAGGCAGAGGACACGTAGAAATTGCCTTGTGACAGGGAGCCAGGGAAACCCCAGGGGAAGGCTGAGGCTGGGGCGCTCTGGTTTTGCTCCCTCCACCTGGTTCCTCTTGTTCTCAAAACGCAAAGCATTTTTTTTTTTTTTTCAACGTCTGCCTCCTGAGGTCAAGCCATTCTCCTGCCTCAGCCTCCTGCCTAGCTGGGACTACAGGCATGCGCTCCCACATCTGGCTAATTTTTTTTTTTTTTTTTTCAGTAGAGACGTGTTTTCACCATGTCGGCCAGGCTGGTCTCTAAAACTCCTGACTTCAGGTGATCCTCCCGTCTAAGCCTTCCAAAGTGCCGGTATTATAGGCGTGAGCCACAGCGCCCGGCTGCAAAGCCCATTTTTCTATGGGTAACATGCGCTGCGTGGGGTGGCACCATTTTTCACCCAGCGGGCAAGCAGGCAGTGAGGTCGCGGGCCCAGGGTAGCACGCGCCTCCGAAGGCCTGTTTGCGCAGGCGCGTGGCGCCACCGTTCCCAGCCAGGCCTGCGGGCGGCCACCAGCGGGCTGGGCTTCGAAATGGCCTCCCCGCCGCGGTGCTCCCGGACAGCCCCGGACAAGAACTGCAAGCTGCCCCCACCCTCGGCTCCCACTGGCGGTTACTGTCCCGGCAAGCTGTCCTGGGGGACCCTGGTGAGGGCCTTAGGCCGTTTCAAGCTGTCGATCCCGCAGACGCGCAGAAACGTGCAGCTGCTGGCCACTCTGGACCCCCTAGCCTCCAGGGAACCACCACCGCTGCTGCCCGAGAAGCACGAGGTGCCGGAGAAATTGATCTGGGGCGATCAGGACCCTCTCTCCAAGGTCAGAACCGGCACTGCGGTGAGAGAGCAGTGGCCTGTTTCCCACACGAGGGGAAGATGCTCAGGCTGGCGGAGGACCCTGGGGAACCCAACTGGCTTCACCGGGACCCCCAGGGAGGCCCTGGGCCCATTCACCCATCTGTGGCACATCCAGTGGGTAAAGTCAGACACAACGGAGCAGGACCTGCTGGAGCTGCCACCCACTGGGGAACCAGGACTCATTCCGCCAGAGGGTCTGCACCGCTATGTGCACCCTGACCCCACCCAGACCTTGGAGTCTCCGCAGGGCCACCCACAGTGATGCTCCTAATTGCAGCCCAAGGGTCAGTGGCACAGCTCTCCCCGTGCAGGAGACAGAGTTAGTGTCAGAAGAAACAGGAAACTCAGAATAATAATAATAATAATAATAATAATAATAATGAATTGGGCCAGGCAAGGTGGCTCACACCTGTAATCCCAGCACTTTGAGAGGCCCAGGTGGGAGATCACTTGAGCCCAGGAGTTTGAGATCAGCCTGGGCAACATAGTGAGAGCCCATCTCTACAAAAAATAAACTTAGCCAAGCATGATGGGGTGCACCTGTGGTCCCAGCCACTTGAAAGGCTGAGGCAGGAGGATCCCTTGAACTCAGGAGTTTTGAGGCTGCAGTGAGCTATGATTGCGCTACTGCACTCCAGCCTGAGCAGTGAGACTCTGTCTCCAGGTTATAAAAAAATAAAACAAAAACCAAAAATCGGCTGGGTGCAATGGCTCATGCCTGTAATCCCAGCACTTTGGGAGGCTAAGGAGGGCGGATCACTTGAGGTCAGGATTTCAAGACCAGCCTGGCCAACATGGTGAAACCTTGTCTCTACTAAAAATGCAAAAACTAGCCATGCATGGTGGTGCATGCCTGTAATCCCAGCTAGTCAGGAGGCTGAGGCAGGAGGATCACTTGAACCAGGAGGCAGAGGTTGCGGTGGCATCTCACTCTATCTAAAAACAAACAAAAAATGAAGAAAACAAAACAAAAGCCAATAAAGAACCTTCTCAATAAGTAGTGTTTCATGCTTGGCCTTGATTTAATGCACTCACATGCAGATGTCACAGTGTGTTAATAATTTCCTTGAAAACTGTGCCTGGCTTCCTAGCATGTTTAAGATGAAGTCTGGCGATCTGCCTTCTAGGCCATTTCGAATCTGGCACCTCTCCGTGTTCTCCTCCCCCATCCCCCTGTCTTGCTGACCTACAAGCAGTTCTGGCCTCAGGTCTCATGGTGGGTCCCTGTCCCCATGGTGCTGCCCTCCTAGGGAGGCCCTCGCTGACCGTCCGTCTAAAGTAGCCGGGGCCACCATCTCCTCCGTGGCTCTTGCCATGGCCTGACATCCCCGTTCTGTCCCTCGAGTGTCCTTTGGCTGCCAGCAACTGGCCCCTGGAGGTTGAGGAGTTTGCTTCTCAGTGGTTGCTGAGCTGACCTCAGGTCCAGGCCCCATGAGGGAGGAGGCTGTTGAAATTTATTTGTGGAATAGTTGAGTGAACGCTATGCATAGAAGAACTGTTTTGTGGCTGGGTGCGGTGACTCATGCCTGTAATCCCAGCACTTTGGGAGACTGAGGCGGGCGGATCACGAGGTCAGGAGTTTGAGACCATCCTGGCCGACATGGTGAAACCCCATCTCTACTAAAATTAAAAAAAAAAAAATTAGCTGAACGTAGTGGCACCAGACTTTAGTCCCAGCTATCAGCTACTTGGGAGGCTGAGGCAGGGGAATCGTTTGAACCTGGGAGGCAAAGGTAGCAGTGAGCTAGATCTCGACACTGCACTCCAGCATGGCGACAGAACGAGACTCCGACTCAAAAAAAAAAAAAAAAAAAAACCCGTTTTGTTTTTGCATAAATTGCTCTGTCCTCTGCATGAGCTTTGTCAGCACCTCCGAAATGTACCCATGTGTTGGGGACTTCTCTCCGCAGCCTGTGGGACCCCTTTACCTAGTGGATCCCAAAGCACTGTGTGCAGAAAAAAAACCTGAAAGGAGGGCCCCAGAAACGCCTGAGGTGAGGGCATCGGAATGCTTTCCCACTCTTGCTGATGCTTTTCCATGATGGAGTTCTAGGGTTTTTTTTTTTTTTTTTTTTTTCTTTTTAAAATTAAATGATATATATTTAAAATTATTATTTAATTTTAATTTTTTTTTTTTTGAGACGGAGTTTTGCTCTTATTACCCAGGCTGGAGTGCAATGGCGCGATCTCGGTTCACCGCAACCTCCGTCTCCCGGGTTCAAGCAATTCTCCTGCCTCAGCCTCCCGAGTAGCAGGGACTACAGGCGTGCGCCACCATGCCCAGCTAATTTTTGTATTTTTAGTAGAGACGGGATTTCACCATGTTGACCAGGATGGTCTCGATCTCTTGATCTTGTGATCCACCCGTCTCGGCCTCCCAAAGTGCTGGGATTATAGGCATGAGCTACCGCGCCTGGCTTAATTTTAATTTTTAAGGTTTTGTAGAGAGGGGGGTCTTGCTCTGTTGCCCAGGCTGGTCTTAAACTCCTGGCCTTAAGTGATCCTCCCTCCTCGGCATCCCAAAGCGCTGGAATTGCATGCATGAGCCACTACGCCCAGCAAATTTAATTTCAATTTTTAATCATAGTTCGTCTTTCCTAATGAGATAAAAAACCCAAACCCTGCAGGGGCGGCGGGGGCTGGGGTAGCCAAAGGCAGGGGCGGGCGCGGGAGGGCTGCGCAGTCACGTCCTGGGGATGGGGGCGGCTCCTGGGGTAGGGAGCTGTCTCGGCAGGCGCGCCCCCGCCCGCCCGGCTTAGCAGACTCCCCCAGCGGCCGAGCCCGGTGCAGCTCTCTGCGCTCTCTGGCAACGGAGCCCCAGTTCCTGCGTCCTGGAGGCTGAGCCCGCATCCCTGTGTCCCTTTGTCCCCATGTCCCAGAGTCCCCAAGAGGTGAGGCATCGTCTCATCCCCTGCATCCCCACCTGCGCGTCCCCAACATCCCCCGCATCACCTGCAACCCCGAAGGACACCGCTCACCATGCCCTGAACAGTCGCATCCACTCACCCCTGCCCTCCCAGGCACCCTATACCCTGACACTGTCTTCCAGGCCACACCCCTTGTCTCGCCTCCAATATTTCCCCACCCCTACACCTACGCAGCTCAACGTGGGACATGTCGCCATGGGGCGGGGGGCGGGAAACGGGGCATCTTCAGGCTTCCCTGCTTTGTCCTTTTTTCACCCCAGTTTTACTGAGATATAATTCACATATCATAATTTAATCATAGAAGCTGTAGTGGTTTCTAGGGTATTCACAGAGTCCTGCACTCCCCAGTTCCCCAATACCCATCCTCCCGACTGCAGGCAATTCTACTTTCTGTCCTATTCTAGACCTTTTATAGCGATAGAATCAGGCCATATGTGGTCTCTTGTGGCTTCTTTTCCTTAGCATAACGTCCTCAAGTTTCATCCATGTTGTAGCCTGTAGCAGTGCTCCCTTCCTTTCTCATTACCAAGTAATATTCTGTTGCATGACCATGACACCTTTTTTTTTTTGAGACGGAGTTTCCCTCTTGTTGCCCAGGCTGGAGTGCAATGCGGCGATGTGGGCTTACCGCAACCTGCGCCTCCCGGGTTCAAGCGATTCGGCCTCAGCCTCCCGAGTAGCTGGAATTACAGGCATTCGCCACCATGCCCAGCTAATTTTGTATTTTTAGTAGAAACGGGGTTTCTCCATGTTGGTCAGGCTGGTCTCAAACTCCTGATCTCAGGTGATCCACCTGCTTCGGCTTCCCAAAGTGGTGGGATTACAGGCGTGAGCCACCGCGCCCGGCCGCCACATTTTCTGTATTCGTTCTTCAGTTGACAGATATTTGGGTTGCTTCCACTTAATGCTATGAACTTTTTTTTTTTTTTAGATGGAGTCTCACTCCAGTCGCCAGGCTGAAGTGCAGTGGCACGATCTCGGCTCACTGCAACCTCCACCTTCCAGGTTCAAGCGACCTTCCTGCCTCAGCCCCCCTAGTAGCTGGGATTACCGGCAAGCACCACCATGCCCGGCTAATTTTGGTATTTTTAGTAGAGACAGGGTTTCGCCATGTTGGCCATCTGGTTTCAGACTCCCGACCTCAGGTGATCCACCTGCCTTGGTCTCCCAAATTGCTGGGATTACAGGTGTGAGCCACCGCACCTGGCCGAACTGCTTATTTTGCAAAGTGGCTGCAGTATTTTACGTTCCTACCAGCGGTGTGGGAGGGCTTCAACTATGCTCATCCTTGCCGACACCTGTTGTAAGGGGACTTTGATGATATCCACCCTAACGAATATGACACGGTATTACACGGTGGTTTTCTTTTCTTTTTTTTGAGACGGAGTTTCGCTCTTGTTACCCAGGCTGGAGTGCAATGGCGCGATCTCGGCTCACCTCCGCCTCCTGGGTTCAGGCAATTCTCCTGCCTCAGCCTCCTGAGTACCTGGGATTACAGGCACGCGCCACCATGCCCAGCTAATTTTTGTATTTTTAGTAGAGACGGGGTTTCACCATGTTGACCAGGATGGTCTCAATCTCTTGACCTTGTGATCCACCCGCCTCGGCCTCCCAAAGTGCTGGGATTGTAGGCGTGAGCCACCGCGCCCGGCCTCTTTTTTTTTTCTTTTAGACAGAGTCTGGCTCTGTCGCCCAGGCTGGAGTGCAATGGTGCAATCTCGGCTCACTGCAGCCTCCGCCTCCTGGGTTCAAGCGATTCTCCCGCCGCAGCCTCCCGAGGAGCTGGGACTAAGGCACACATCACCACGCCAGGCTAGTTTTTGTATTTTTAGTAGAGATGGGGTTTTTAATTTTCCACACGAAGGGTCTCTGCCCCTCAGCAGTCAGGGCGGCAAACAGGAAAGATTTTACTCACGTGGACGCGGGATCCAGGTGTCCCAAGGTGAGGGGGCGTCTGCTGGTCTGTGCTGTGGAGAACGCAGCTCCGCACTCGCGTTTCCTCCCAGGTCTATGAGGAGAAGGCAGCTCCGCAGACCGCCGTGAGACGCGACGCACGCCGGCGTGATGACGCACACCGGCGCCGTGACGCCACGCACCCACACTGTGGTTCATTTGCACTTTCCTTAGTGATGTTGAGCAGCTTTTCGTGTGCTATCAGCTATTTGCATATCTTCCTTTTCTTTCATTCTTTTTGAGACAAGGTCTCACTCTGTTGCCCAGGCTGGGACTGCAGTGACATTACAGCTCACTGCAGCCTCTGCCTCCCGAGTTCAAGCAATTCTCATGTCTCAGCCTCCTCAGTAGTTGGGATTACAGGAGTTTACCACCACAGCTGGCTATTTATTTTTTTTTGTATATTTAGTAGAGATGGTTTCGCCATGTTAACCGGGCTGGTCTTGAACTCCTGGCCTCAAGTGATCTGCCTGCCTCAGCCTCCCAAAGTGCCAGGATTATAGGAGTGAGCCACCATGCCCAGCCCTTGCATATCTTCTTTGGAGATATATCTATTCAAATCCTTGGCCCATTTGAAATTTTAATTTTAATTAACTTGTTTAAAGACAGGGTCTTGCTCTGTCACCCAGGCTGGAGTGCAGTGCTACAATCATAGCTCATTGTAACCTTAACCTCCTGGGCTCAAGCAGTCCTCCTGCCTCAGCCTCGTTAGTGGCTGGGACTACAAGTGTGAGCCCCCATTTTTTAAAAAGTTTTGTACAGGCAGTCTCACTGTGTTTCCCAGACTGGTCTTGAACTCTCAGGTTCAAGCAATCCTCCTGTCCCAGACTCCCAGAGTGCTGGGATTACAGGCATGAGCCACTGTGCCCAACCAGATTTTTTTTTTTTTTTTTTTTTTTTTTTTTTTGAGATGGCGTCTCACTCTGTGCTCAGGCTGGAGTACAGTGGTGCAATCTTGGCTCACTGCAACCTCCTCCTCCTGTGTTCAAGCAATTCTCCTGTCTCAGCCTCCTGAGTAGCTGCAATTACAGGTGTGTGTCACCACGCCTGGCTAATTTTTGTATTTGTAATAGAGACAAGGTTTTGCCATATTGGCCAGGCTGGTCTTGAACTCCTGACTTCAGTGATCTACCTGCCTTGGCTTCCCAAAGTGCTGGGATTACAGGTGTGAGCCACCGTGCCCGGCCAGAATTTTTAAAATTCATTTTTTTCCAGGTGGTTTATTGCAAGTGTTTGGAAATAAAATTGTGTTGTACATTGATCCTGTGTCCTACAACATGTTGAACTCATCTGGTCTCTCTTTTATCAGATCCCGTTTAAAATTCTGAGTGGGCACGAGCACGCTGTGAGCACTTGCCACTTCTGTGTGGATGACACAAAGCTCCTCAGTGGCTCCTATGACTGCACTGTGAAGCTGTGGGTAGGTGGCCCGCGGTTAGGTGCTCCTGGAGCCAAAACGTCTCCTAAACTTAGGTATCTCCTATGCTGAGTTCCTCAGCCCTGAACTCACAGGCACTGTGGGTCCAGGTTTGCATGTCTTCTGAGCAAAGTACCAGAAGAAAGGGGAGGTGAAGGCCCAGCCTGGGTGAAGTTAGGGTGGCTGCTGCCAGCCTGTGGACCTGGAAACAGTGGGAATGGGATGGAGACCTTTGGACTGAGAGCACCGCACCCATTTTTTTTTTTTTTTTTTTTTTTTTTGAGATGGAGTTTTGCTCTTGTTGCCCAGGCTGGAGTACAATGGCATGATCTCAGTTCACTGCAACCTCCACTTCCTGGTTTCAAGTGATTCTCCCGCCTCAGCCTCCTGAATAGCTAGGACTACAGGTGTGCATCGCTACTCCTGGCTAATTTTGTATTTTTAGTAGAGACAGAGTTTCACCACGTTAGCCAGGCTGGTCTTGAACTTCTGACTTCAGATGATCCACCTGCTTCAGCCTCCTGAAGTGCTGGGATGACAGGCGTGAACCACAATGCCCGGCCCCCACACCTTTTTTCTTTTTCTTTCTTTCTTTTTTTTTTTTGAGACAGAGTCTTGCTCTGTTGCCCAGGCTGAACAATGGCAGGATCTTGACTCACTGCAACCTCCGCCTTTCGGTTCAAGTGATTCTCCTGCCTCAGCCTCCCTAGTAGCTGGGACTACAGAGGCATGCCACCACACCCAGCTAATTTTATTTTATTTTATTTTTAGTAGAGATGGGGCTTCATTATGTTGGCCAGGCTGGTCTCAAACTCCTGGCCTCAAGTTATCCGCCTGCTTCGACCTCCCAAATTGTTGGGATTACAGTCGTGAACCACTGCATCCGGACACCCCACCCACACCTTTTTTAGAGAATGGAAGTCCTGGCTGTGTTGGGGCCTAGGATGTCATCTCTCTCCTGGTTTTAGTCCAGGAGGTCAAGGGTTCAGTGAGACATGTTCTTGCCACTGCACTCCAGCCTGGGTGACAGAGCAAGACCCTGTCTCCAAAAAAAAAAAAAAAAAAAAGATTTGGTAGTTTTTCTCATATTATTACAAAGGTGATATACTTTTATTACAGGAAACATGAAAACACAGAAAGGAAAAAAACTCATCTTTCCATGACCCCAGAGTTAATTGCTGTGAAAATGTTGGCATGTGTATTTTTTTCTTGTCCACATACGTCTGCATACATTTAAGAAATTGGCGGCCGGGCGCGGTGGCTCATGCCTGTAATCCAAGCACTTTGGAGGCCAAGGCGGGTGGATCACCTGAGGTTGGGAGTTCAAGACCAGCCTGATCAACATGGTGAAACCCCGTCTTAAAAAAAAAAAAAGAAATTGGGACTGTACAGAAATACTGAATATGTACCCACCATAAACTTAGATGCCAAATATTGTCACATCTCTTTCATTTTCCAACTATTTATTAGCCCCCCTTTCCCTCATTCATTTGAAGTCTAACCAGTATTTCCCCCTTAAATTGTCTGGGTTCACGGGGTGGGGTCCTGCTTCCAAATGCCCAGTGTGGAGGTAGTGGGCCCACCTGTGCACAGCCGCTGTTCCTGCTCTCGGCTACATGGTGTCACTGTCGAGTCTAAAGCTGCATAGCCCTGCGGACACTGATCCATTCCAGTGTACTGCCCTGAGCTGGCCCTGGGCCCGCCTAGAGTGTGTGCATGGGCCTCAGTCCCACACCCCAAGACGATCATTTTCTTTCTCTCTCTCTTTCTTTTTCTTTCCTCCCTCCCTCCCTCCTTTCTCTCTCTCTCTTTTCTTTACTTCCTCCCTCCCTTTCTTTTTCTGGACAGCGTCTCGCTCTGTTGCCCAGGCTGGAGTGCAGTGGCGCGATCTCGGCTCACTGCTGCCTCCATCTCTGGGGTTCAAGTGATTCTCCTGCCTCAGCCTCTTGAATAGCTGGGACTATAGGCGCCTGCTACCACGCCCAGCTAATTTTTGTATTTTGTATTTTTTTTTTTTTTTTGAGACGGAGTCTCGTGCTGTCACCCGGGCTGGAGTGTGGTGGCTTGGCAACCTCTGCCTCCTGGGTTCAAGCAATTCTCCTGTCTCAGCCTCCTGAGTAGCTGGAACTACAGATGTGAGCCACCACACCTGGCTAATTTTTTGTAGTTTTAGTAGAGACTGAGTTTCACTAAATTGGCCAGGCTTGTCTTGAACTCCTGACCTCAGGCGATCCACCCACTTCAGCCTCCCAAAGTGTTGGGATTACAGGTGTGAGCCACCGCACCTGGCCTGGAATATATTGCTAGATTCTGCACAGCCTTTTTGGCCAGTAGGAAAGGAAAGCACGATCTGTTTGCAGCTCTGTCCCCAGCATGGCCAGTTTCCACCTGGTGTCTGTGGAATTGTTGGGGGAGTTTCCCATGGATGCTGTGAATGGCAAGGGTGTCCGTCCCACTCAGGGGACATGTTGCAAAGTCCTTTCATCTTTTGGAGCTGAGTGAGAGTCCCAGGACCATATAGTTCTCGGATTTTGCTACCAGAGACAAGCAAAGGGCTAATGTTGACCTCTGTTTACGACTTCAGTGAACATGGCAGTGACCACTCTCTCCCCCTCTCTCTCCCATTGATTTGAGGATGCGGTGGATGGTTCTGTGGTTCGCGATTTTGAGCCCAGGCCCAAAGCTCCTGTTGTAGAGTGCAGCGTCACAGCCGACAGCAGCAGGTGACCTTTCCCTCATCTTACACTGGGAAGAGGGAGGGTGAGCAGGCAGGCCATGTATAGGCATGCCTGTGACGTTTGTTTTTGTTTTAAGTCAGACATGGGGTCTCACCATGTGGTCTAAGATGGTCTTGAACCTGTGGCCTCAAGCAATTCTCCTCCTGCCTCGGCATCTCAAAGTGTTGGCATTACAGGCATGAGCCGCCACTCCTGGGTTTTTTTAATTTTAATGTTTTATTTAGACAGGATCTTGCTCTATTGCCCAGGTTGGAATGTGGTGGTGCAAACACGGCTCACTGCAGCCTCGAACTCCTGGGCTCAGTGATCCTCCTGCCTCAGCCTCCTGAGTAGCTGGGATTGCAGGTGTGTACCACCATACTTGGCTAATTTTTGTAGAGACAGGGTTTTGCCACATTGTCCAGGCTGGTCTCAAACTCCTAGGCTCAAACAGTCCTGCCTTGGCCTCCCAAAGTGCTGGGATTACAGGCGTGAGCCGCTGTGCCTGGCCTGTTTTGTTTTCGAGATAGGATCTTGCTTTGTCACCCAGGCTGGAGTGCAGTGGTGCAATCATAGCTCACTGCAGCCTCCAACCCCGGGGCTCAAACAATCCTCCTGCCTTGGCCTCCCAAATGCTGTGATTGTAGGCATGAGCCACCACCCCCACCAGGAATTTGTTTTAAAATTGATTTACTTTAACCCTGAACAGCAGCTATAAAATAGTTAGTAGAAAACTGGTATGAGAATGTAAGTTTCATGGGAATTTATCTTTTTTTTTTTTGAGATGGAGTTCCGCTGTGTTGCCCAGGCTGGAGTGCAGTGGTGCAATCTTGGCTCACTGAAAACTCCACCTCCTGAGTTCAAGTGATTCTCCTGCCTCAGCCTCCTGGATAGCTGGGACTACAGATGCACACCACCAAGCCTTGCTAATTTTTGTATTTTTAGTAGAGAAGGGGTTTCACCATATTGGCTAGGCTGTTCTTGAACTCCTGACTGCAGGTGATCCGCCTGCCTCGGCCTCCCAAAGTACTGGGATTACAGGCATGAGTCACCATGCCTGCCTGGGAATTTGTCTTATACCGAGGACAAACTTTCCACACAGGAACATGCCATGTAAGAAGACAAGGATACATTTATGTTTTTTGTACAAAACATTTCAGAACAAAATAAGTAGTCTTTGAACTATATTCCTGTGAAAAGACAGATATTTGAGCAGAGAGGAAAGTGACTGATTTTTCTGGGTGTAGAGATCCCTTTAGAAGAGGAAAACAGTTGGGAGGCTGAGGCGGGTGGATCACCTGCGGTCAGGAGTTTGAGATCAGCCTGATCAACAAGGAGAAACCCTATTTCTACTAAAAATATGAAATTAGCTGGGTGTGGTGGCACATGTAATCTCAGCTACATGGGAGGCTGAGGCAGGAGAATCACTTGAACCCAGGAGGCAGAGGATGCGGTGAACCGAGATTGCACCATTGCACTCCAGGCTGGGCAACAAGAGGGAAACTCTGTCTCAAAAAAAAAAAAAAAAAAAAAAAGAGGAAAATAGAAGAAATAATACTTTGAAAACCCTTGATACAAAGGAGCACGTGTGGGTGGCTGAAGAGCAAGGGGATGACGATGCTGTGGTTCCTCATGTGTTAGGTTCTATTTTCTTTTTCTTTTTTTTTTGAGATGGTGTCTCTGCTGCCCACACTGGAGTGCAGTGGTATGATCTCGGCTCACTATAACCTTCGCCTCCCGGTTTAAGAGATTCTTGTGCCTTGGCCTCCCAAGTAGCTGGGATTACAGGTGCCCATCACCACGCCTGGCTAATTTTTGTATTTTTAGTAGAGACGGGGTTTCACCATGTTGGCCAGGCTGGTCTCAAACTCTTGACTTCAGGTGTTCTGCCCACCTCAGCCTCCCCAAGTGCTGGGATTAGCCAGGTGTGAGCCACCGCGCTCTACTGGTTCTCTCTAGTTTCAATGAGAACCGAATGGTCCCTAGGGTGGGTGATGGAACGGTCTTTTAAAGATGACTGTTTTATTTGTAATCTTGGCCCTAAATTAGAAAGAGGAAAAAAGGCTTCATAGAAGTCACAGGCAGGCCAGGGGTGGTGGCTCATTCTTGTAATCCCAGTGCTTTGGCGGGGCTGAGGTGAGAGGGGCACTTGAGGCCAGGAGTTTAAGACCCGCCTGGGCTATATAGTAAGACTCTGTCTCTAAAAAAAAGAAAAAATAAAAAATAGCCAGCTATGATGATGAGTGCCCATAGTCCCAGCTACTTGGGAGGCTGAGGCAGGAGGATCACTTGAGCCCAGAAGCTCAGGGTTGCACCACTGGACTGCAGCCTGGATGACAGAGTGACACCCTGTCTCAAAAAAGAAAAGGAAAGGAGGGGAGGGGAGGGGAGGGGAAGGGAGGAGGGGAAGGACCACAGTCCTAATTGTCTCTGTTGTAAAGAATCAATGTTTATCTGGTCTGGTGTGGTGGCTCACACCTGTAATCCTAGCACTTTGGGAGGCCGAGGCAGGTGAATCACTTAAGGTCAGTAGTTTGAGACCAGCCTGGCCAACATGGCAAAACCCTGTCTCTAATAAAAATACAAAAATTAGCTGGGCGTTGTGGCAGGTTCCTGTAATCCCGGCTACTGGGGAGGCTGAGGCAGGAGGATCACTTGAACATGGGAGGTGGAGGTTGCAGTGAGCCAGGATCACACCATTGCACTCTAGCCTGGGCGACAGAGGGATGTCAAACTCCTAAAAAAAAAAAAAAAAAAAAAGAAAAGAACCAATGTTTGTCATTTTATTTTCAGAGTCGTTGCTGCCTCCTATGATAAGACAGTGAGGGCCTGGGACCTGGAGACAGGGAAGCTGCTGGTATGTATACCTGCCCAGCGCTGGGGCCCAGGGGCTTGACCCAGCCTTAGGCAGCTTTGGGTTGGCCCCAGGGTCAGGGGAGGTGACAAAAGCTCCAGTCTTCTAGGAAGGAAGCATGATCCTGGGGATGGAAGGTGCAGATGTGACTTGCACCCCACAGCAGCCACTTCTTGCAAAAAGTCCAGAGGGTGCAGGGGGTGGAGCGTGGGCACTGGGGGAGGAAGACTCCTGGAGGAGGCAGATGGAACTAAGGCTTCTGCTTGAAAGATGGGAAGGGTTTGGATACACAGAATGAAGCCAGAATCAGGGTGGGGTGTGGGGGCTGGTATTCCAGGCTCCCCTGTAACATGTTTGGATTAGAATAGGCAGGAAGTGGAGCTGAACCCATGGGAGAAAGGCTTTGTGCCCCCAAGAACCAGGATTCTGGCCCTTATCAGTCTGTTCTCTTTCTGTCTTGGAGGGGGCCACTCTCCGTCCATCCCACAGGCCCAAGACTCCCACCCGGCCCTGCTCCCCCTCCAGGTAGCCGCAGCCCTGCTCAGAGGCCTCCTCGGGGTCTCCTGCCTCACCCCTACCGTCCCTCCCTCTCAGCTCCTGCAGGCCTTTCCTCCCACTTCCTCGCCTTGAAAACCAACCTTTCTTGTTAGTGCAAAGGCCAATTCATAATCATTGTAAACATTTTTATAAAGACAAGCCAAGTTTTTATTTGATGATGATAATGATGATGATGATTTTTAGAGCTGGGGTCTTGCAAGCTCTGTCACCCAGGCTGGAGTGCAGTAGCGCCATCATAGCTCACTGAGCCTCAAACTCCTGGGCTCAGATGATCTTCCTGCCTTAGCCTCCCAAGTAGCTGGGACTACAGGTGAGCACCACCACACCTCGCTAATTTTTTTTTTTTGAGATGGAGTCTCACTGTTGTTGCCCAGGCTAGAGTGCAGTGGCATGATCTCAGCTCACCACAACCTCAACCTCCCGGGTTCAAGCGATTCTCCTGCCTCAGCCTCCTGCATAGCTGGAATTACAGGCATTCACCACCATGCCTGGATAAGTTTTTGTATTTTTAGTAGAGACAGGGTTTCTCCATGTTGGTCAGGCTGGTCTCAAACTCCCACCTCAGATGATCCGCCCGCCTCGGCCTCCCAAAGTGCTGGGATTACAGGCATGAGCCACCGTACCCAGGCTTACCTGGCTAATTTTTTACTTTTGTAGAGATGGAGATCTTGCAAGTTGCCCAGGCAAGTCTCAGCTTCCCAGTCTCAAGCAATCCTCCAGTCTTGGCTTTCCAAAGCACTGGGGTTACAGGTGCGACACACCACACCTGGCCTAAAACAATTTTTTGATTGTTGCTCCATTTCAGTGGAAGGTCAGGTATGACACCTTCATCGTCTCCTGTAAGTTTTCTCCTGATGGTAAATACGTGGTCTCAGGCTTCGACGTGGATCATGGAATCTGCATCATAGACGCTGAGAACATCACCACTGTTTCCGTTGTCAAAGGTGAGGGTGTGTGGGCTCCCTGTCTCTTCAGTCTGCCCCAGGAATAGCTGCTTGTCACTGACAGTGACCTTCCATTGCTTTATTTGGTGAAATTGTTTTTTTTTTTTGAGACGGAGTTTCGCTCTCGTTACCCAGGCTGGAGTGCAATGGCGCGATCTCGGCTCACCGCAACCTCCGCCTCCTGGGTTCAGGCAATTCTCCTGCCTCAGCTTCCTGAGTAGCTGGGATTACAGGCACGCGCCACCATGCCCAGCTAATTTTTTTTTTTTTTTTTTGTATTAGTAGAGACGGGGTTTCACAATGTTGACCAGGATGGTCTCGATCTCTTGACCTCGTGATCCACCCGCCTCGGCCTCCCAAAGTGCTGGGATTACAGGCTTGAGCCACCGCGCCCGGCCTTATTTGGTGAAATTGTAATGGTATGAAGCACGTCATTGAAGCTGGGACACTAGGCTGGGGGTGGTGGCTGGGATGACACCTGTAATCCCAGCACTTTGGGAGGTTGCTTGAGCCCAGAAGTTTGAGACCAGCCTGGGCAACAGGGTGAAACCCTGTCCCTACTGAAAACATTACAAAAACTAGCTGGGTGTGATGGCATGCACCTGTAATCCCACTGCTTGGGAGGCTGAAGCAGGAGGATCATTTGATCCCAGAGGTGGAGGCTGTAATGAGCTGAGATTGAGCCACTGGACTCTAGCCTGGGAGACAGAGATTCCATCTCAAAAATCAATCAATCAATAAACAAAAAACACACGAAAACAGATCCTCTTCAGTTACTGCTTTTCCCTTCATTCAGTCTTTTGCTTTTAACAAATGATGCAATGTTCATTTCCAACCTCATGTGGTCATTAAGCCTAATCTTTTATTGAGTGGAGGCTTGGCCTTCTTAACATTTTTACTTTTTTTTTTTTTTGTAGAGACAGGGTCTCACTATGTTCCTAGGCTGATGTCAAACTCCTGGCCTCAAGCAATCCTCCTCTCTCAGCCTCCCAAAGTGAGGCATTATAGGCAGAAGCCCCTTCACCCGGCCTACCTGTATTTTTTTTTTTTTTTTTTTTAGATGGAGCCTCGCTCTGTCGCCCAGGTTGGAGTGCAGTGGTGTGACCTTGGCTCATTGCAACCTCCACCTCCCCAGGTGAAGAGATTCTCCTGCCTCAGCCTCCTGAGTAGCTGGGATTACAGGAGCCTGCCACTTTGTCTAGCTAATTTTTGTACTTTTAGTAGAGACAGGGTTTCACCATGTTGAGCAGGCTGGTCTTGAGCTCCTGACCTCAGGTGATCTGCCCACCATAGTCTCCCAAAGTGCTGGGATTACAGGCAGGAGCTACTGTGCCCAGCCTATTTTTAAAATATAGAAATAGTAATTGTCATATGACAGTTTCCTGGTTGGGACATTGTGTGAGGGTGATGCCACATGTTCCCAAGGGGGCTGCTGGGTGAAGGACACGGGAGATCTCTCTGTTATTCCTTACATCTGCATGTGAGTTTACAGTTATATTAAAGTTAAAGTTTAAAAAAATGTAATCATTGTAAAGACATTCATTATCAGCCAGGCAGTGGCTCACGCCATGTAATCCCAGAACTTTGGGAGGCTGAGGCGGGTGGATCACCTGAGCAGAAAAGTTTGAGACCAGCCTGGCCGACATGGTGAAACCCTGTCTCTCCTAAAAATACAAAAATTAGCCAAGTGTGGTGGTGGGCCTATAATCCCAGCTCCTTGGGAGGCTGAGGCAGGAGAATTGCTTGAACCCGGGAGGCAGAGGTTGCAGTGAACCAAGATCGAGCCATTGCACTCCAGCCCAGGTGTCAGAGCAAGACCCTGTCTCAAAAATAAAATTAAAAAAAACTTCATTATGTAAGGAAAAAAGCAAAAGGCTGTTGTGTCAGTCCTGTCTCCTCCCCAGAGGTACCTTTTATGAACTATACATTGCTGGGCAGCCTTCCTGAACCCCGTGTGTGTACCTGTGTGTACATGTATTTGCACACACAGCATTGCTTCTCATATGTGCTTTGTGTTTCTTTTTATCCATGTGGCACTATGCCACATGCACTGCCCCACAGCTTCCCTAATAGCCCCCAATAGCCCACCTCACATTCTACCTCCAGCCCAGCATGGGGAAGGCATGATCTCGATTCCCTTTCCGTGTTCTGCAGATCATCACACAAGGTCCATCACGTCATGCTGCTTTGACCCCGACAGCCAGAGGGTGGCTTCTGTCTCACTGGACAGGTGCATCAAGATCTGGGATGTTACGTCCCAGGCCACGCTGCTCACCATCACCAAGTGAGTTGGGCCACAGGAAGCCAAAAGGGAGCTGGGCGGGGCATCCCCATGCATGTCCTCCTGGATTCCACACAAGCCGGCATCCATGTGGACACGTCTGTAGCTTGGTCATGGGTGCTAGAAGGCTGGGGGTGGGCAGGCTGGGGGAGCCATCAGCTGTGACCTGTGGCCTGGGCTGGGCCTCATATACATTTGTTTCAATGTGAGCCACTAGTGGAAACCATTGTGCAGAGAAGCCCACAGAATGTGAACTTCCAGCATCTCCTGTAAAATGGGAATGTCTGGCTGGGTGTGTGGCTCATGGCTATAATCCAAGAGCTTTGGGAGGCCAAAGTGGGAGGATCGCTTCAGGTCAGGAGTTCAAGACTGGCCTGGACAATGTCACGAGACCCCATCTCCACAAAAGATTTAAAAATTAGCTGGGTGTGGTGTCATACACCTGTAGTCCCAGCTACTCAGGAGGCTGAGGCTAGAGGATTGCTTGAGTCCAGGAGTTTGAGGCTGCTGTGAGCTCTGATTGCACCACTGCACTCCAGCCTGGACAATGAAGTAAGACACTGTCTTAAAAATTAAATAAATAAATAAAATGAATTAAGTGGTTTTGGAAATACTACATTATCATTTAAAAAAATTTTGGTAATATATATATGACATAAACCTTGACATTTTAACCATTTTTAAGTGCGCAATTCGCTGGCATTCATTACATTCACAGTGTAAATGTAATCCCAGCACTTTGGGAGGCACTGGTGGGCAGATCACTTGAAGTCAGGAGTTTGAGACCAGCCTGGATAATATGGTGAAACCCCATCTCTACTAAAAATACAAAAACTAGCCTGGCATGGTGGCGGGTGCCTGTAATCCCAGCTACTCCAGAGCCTGAGGTGGGAGGATTGCTTGAACCCATGTGGTGGAGGTTGCAGTGAGCCGAGATCACACCACTGCACTCCAACCTGGGCGACGGAGCAAGACTCTGTCTCAAAAAAAAAAAACCAACAAAAGAGAAATCTTCTCTCCGGTTGGGCATGGTGGCTCATGCCTGTAATCCCAGCACTTTGGGAGGCTGAGGCAGGTGGATCACCTGAGGTCGGGAGTTTGAGACCAGCCTGACCAACATGGAGAAACCCCGTCTCTACTAAAAATACAAAATTAGCTGGACATGGTGGCGCACACCTGTAATCCCAGCTACTGGGGAGGCTGAGGCAGGAGAACTGCTTGAACTCGGGAGGCGGAGGTTGTGGTGAGTTGAGATTGCACCATTGCCCTCCAGCCTGGGCAACAAGAGCAAAACTCCGAAACTCTGTCTCAAAAAAAAGAAAAAAAGAAAAAAGAAATCCACTGTCATTCATATTGCTTTTCTCCTCTAGGTAAAAAAGTCATTTCTCTCTTGCTGCTCTCAAGATAGTTTTGTTGTCCTTAGTTTTCCAAAGTGTAATTATGTGTCCGGGTGTAGATTTCTTTGGATTTATCCTGTTGGGTTTTACTCAGATTTTTGAAGCTGTAGGTTTATATATTTTGCCAAATTTTGTAAAATTTCAGGCATTTTTAAAAATCACTTTTTTTTTTTTAAATGGAGTTTTGCGCTTGTTGCCCAGGCTGGAGTGCAATGGTGCAATCTCAGCTCACTGCACGCTCTTTCTCCCAGGTGCAAGCAATTCTCCTACCTTGGCCTCCTGAGTAGCTGGGATTACAGGCACGTGCCACCACACCCGGCTAACTTTTGTATTTTTAGTAGAGACAGTCCTTCCTTTTTTCTTTTGCCTTCACTCACTATGGTTTGTAGTTTATTTATTTATTTAGAGACTGAGTCTAGCTCTATCACTCAGGCTGGAGTATGGTAGTGTGATCTCAGCTCACCGGAGCCTCTGCCTCCCAGGTACAATGATTCTCCTGCCTCAGCCTCCTGAGTAGCTGGGATTACAAGCACGTGCCATCATGCCTGGCTAATTTTTGTATTTTTAGTAGAGACATGTGTTTCGCCATGTTGTCCAGGCTGGTCTCGAACTCCTAACCTTAGGTGATCCGCCAGCCTCAGTCTCCCAAAGTGCTGGGATTATAGGCGGGAGCCACTGCCCCTGGCCTGTAGTTTAGTTTTTGGTTGCTGGCTTTTTAGCACCTAGTCCAGGAGATATGACACAAAAAGGAAACCAAGGTACCCATGGTGGGTGTTGCTTGGGTATCAAGACCCCTATCTGTTCTGCCTCTTCCCTGTATCCTTCAGAGTCTTATGTTTGCTTTATAAACAACGTTGGCCGTGCGGTGGCTCAAGCCTGTAATCCCAGTACTACTCTGGGAGGCCAAGACAGGCGGATCACTGGATCCCAGGAGTTTGAGAGCAGCCTGGGTAACATAGCGAAACACTGTCTCGCCATGTTTTGAGAAATGCTGGAACAGCGTGACAGTCTGAGCAATTCATATCTGGACTATGGGAGGCAGTGATCCAAGGCATGATGGATGTGAGCTCCCAGGAGATGCTGACCCTGCTTAGGTGTGTCTTCAGGTCCTCCTGGGGCAAAGTGCTAGCACGTGTACCCTGACCATGAGCTCGCAGATGATACCCCCCGCTTTAGGTATGTCTTCAGGTCCTCCAGGAGCAAAGCGCTAATGTGTGCACCCCACCATCTGTGTTTCAGGGCGCATTCCAATGCAATCTCAAACTGCTGTTTTACCTTCAGTGGCCACTTCCTGTGTACAAGCTCCTGGGATAAAAACTTAAAAATATGGAACGTCCACACAGGGGAGTTTCGAAACCGTGGAGCCTGTGTGACCCTGATGCAGGGCCACGAAGGTTCTGTCAGCTCCTGTCACTTTGCCAGAGACAGTGAGTAATTAAGACGCAGAAGGACTCCACTCCTGTGGGAATGCTGGGCAGAGTTCTTCATGTTCTATTCAAATGGACTCTCCTCAGTGCAGACAGAGAGGTGATTTCCAATGATGCTGACAGGGAGGGGGGATTTTTCCCTACGAGAACAAAAAAGTCAAGAGGGAATACCATAGGCACGAGTTTATAGTGGCAGAAACTCAGCTCAATGTGGCTTAGACAACCAAAGAAATTAACTCCTGTAATGCAGAAGTCCAAGAGCAGTCTGACATCAGGTATGGATGGGACAAGAGAGTCAACACTGTTGGGAACCCAGCTCTTCACTCTCTCAACCTAGCTTCCCTCTGTGTCAGCCTTTACGCAGAAGGCGGCAAAGATGGCTGGGTGCGGTGGCTCACGCCTGTAGTTCCAACACTTTGGGAGGCCGAGGTGGGAGGACTGCTTGAAGTCAGGAGTTCAAGACCAGCCTGAGCAACATAGCAAGACCCTGTCTCTACAAAAAGTTTAAAAATTAGCTGAGTGTGGTGGTACACACCTGTAGTCTCAGCTATTCAAGAGGCTGAGGTCGAAGGATCACTGAGCTATGACTGCGCTACTGTACTCCAGCCTGGGCAACAGAGTGAGACCGTGTCGAAAAAGAGAAAAAAGGTCTGGCACAATGGCTCACGCCTGTAATCCCAGCACTTTGGGAGCTTGAGGTGGGAGGATCACCTGAGGTAAGGAGTTCAAGATCAGCCTAGCTAACATGGTGAAACCCCGTCTCTACTAAAAAATACAAAAATTAGTCAGGTGTGCTGGTGGGCACCTATAAGCCCAGCTACTCAGGAGACTGAGGCAGGAGAATCGCTTGAACCTGGTAGGCAGAGGCTGCAGTGAGCCTAGATTACACCACTGAACTCCAGCCCGGGTGACAGAGTGAGACTCTGTCTCTGAAAAAAAAATATATATATATATGTAAATATATATATATATATATGTAAATATATATATATATGTAAATATATATATATGTATATCTCCTACCTCTGATTTTATATATAATAAAAATATATATTAAAATATATTTTATATCTATGTATATAATACATACATAATGAAAGAGATAAAGCTGACCCCTAGTGCTCTGCCAGCCTGGTTCTGGCCCCTGGCAGTCCTGAAGAGAAACCCTCTGTCTGATAATGCCAGAACAAGTCCCAGGGAAGACTCCCATTGGCTCAGCTTGGGACACATGCCCATCTCTTAATCAATCACTTAGCGGGGAATGAAAGCCTCTGATTGGCCAGGTCTGGGTGACTTGCCCACCTCCAGAGCTAGGGTTTGGGGTTAGAACCCTCCGATCCAGAGGGACTAAGAGTTGGCAAGGAGTGTTTCCCAACAGGAAACTGGGGAGCTGTTGCCAGGTGAAGGGACATAGATGTGAATGGGGGCAGGGACAGGAAGCCACCACAGCTAGCCAGCCCCAGGGAGGGAAGGGGGTGCTATCGACACCCAGGAGCCAAACGTATGCTCCGCTATCCTGGTGAGAAGTGGGGCTTGCTCTGTGTGTCTAGGGGCCCCAGCTGGCACACACGCCATTGGGGCCTGGCTTGAGAAGCGCTAGGGCGTTTCCAGGCAACTTTACCTCTTCAGCAACACCCCTTATCTAAGTCCCACCATGAGGCGCCAGCTTTGGTTCTTGGCTTTACAGGATTCAGAATCACATGCAGTTGAGCCGATATCACACCACCGTGCTCCTATACTCCAGCCTGGGTGATGGAGTGAGACTCTGTCTCAAAAAAAAAAAAAAAAAAGGCTGGATGCGGTGGCTCACTCCTGTAATCCCAGCACTTTGGGAGGCAGAGGCAGGCGGATCACAAGGTCAAGAGATCAAGACCATCCTGGCCAACATGGTAAAACCCCATTTCTACTCAAAATATAAAAATTAGCTGGGCATGGTGGCGCATGCCTGTAGTCCCAGCTACTGGGAGGCTAAGGCAGGAGAATTGCTTGAACCTGGGAGGCAGAGGTTGCAGTGAACCAAGATCGCACCACTGCACTCCAGCCTGGCGACAGAGCAAGACTCCGTCTCAAAAAAAAGAAAAAAGAATCATGTGCAGTCAATCATGATTATTCCAGATTCTGTGTTTGTGAATTCACCTACTTGCTGATCTCTATTTGTAAACCTAAAGTCAACATTCATGGCACTTTCAAGGTCACTCACAGGTGTGAAGAGCAGCAAAAAATCTAAGTCACCTCCCAGCTGAGGTTGGACAAGGCAACATTCCATCTTTTTGTTTTACCTCTCACGTGGTAAAGTGTCCTTTTTGTGGTCTGTATAGTGCCACCATTTTTTGTTTGTTCATTTGTTTGTTTACTCCCTCTGTTGCCCAGGCTGGGGTGCAGTGGTGCAATCTCGGCTACTGAAACCACTGCCTTTTGGGTTCAAATGATTCTCCCGCCTCAGCCTTCCAAGTAGCTGGGATTACAGGTGTGCACTACCACCCTCGTCTAATTTTTGTATTTTTCGTAGAGATGGGGTTTTGTCATGTTGGTCAGGCAACCTTTGGGAGCATGGCAACCTTGTTGGTCAGCCTCCCAAAGTGCTGGGATTACAGACATGAGCCACCACGCCCCACCTTTATTTTGCTTTTTGTTAGTGATTTCGCTGTGTAAAATGGCTCCTTTGGCTGTGTGCGGTGGCTCACGCTTTAATTCCAGCTCTGGGGAGGCTGAGGCGGGAGCATCGCATCAGCCCCGGAGTTTGAGATCGGCCTGAGCAACATAGTGAGACCCCATCTCTACCAAAAAAAAAAAAAATTAACCAGGTATGCTGGCACACGCTTAGAGTCACAGCTACTTGGAAGCTGAAGTTGAGGATTGCTTGAGCCCAGGAGTCTGAAGCTGCTATGAGCTATGATTGCACCACTGCACTCCAGCCTGGGTGACAGAGCAAGACTTTGTCTCAATCAATCAATCAATCAATCAATTAAATAAATTAAATAAATAAATAAATAAATAAAATGGTCCCCAACCACAGTGCTAAAGGGCTGTTTACTATTCCTAAGAGCAAGAATGCTTGTCTGTTTTTGTTTGTTTGTTTGTTTGTTTGTTTTTGTTTTGTTTTGGAGACGGAGTTTCGCTCTTGTTACCCAGGCTGGAGTGCAATGGCGCGATCTCGGCTCACTGCAACCTCCGCCTCCTGGGTTCAGGCAATTCTCCTGCCTCAGCCTCCTGAGTAGCTGGGATCACAGGCACACGCCACCATGCCCAGCTAATTTTTTGTATTTTTTTTTTAGTAGAGACGGGGTTTCACCATGTTGACCGGGATGGTCTCGATCTCTTGACCTCGTGATCCACCCGCCTCGGCCTCCCAAAGTGCTGGGATTACAGGCGTGAGCCACCGCGCCCGGCCAAGCAAGAATGCTATGATGGAGAAAATACATGCATTCATTCAGGTGTGAGTTATAGTGCTGCTGGCTGTGAGTTCAATGTAAACGAATCAACAGTATATAAGCAATCAGTTGTCTTTAAACAGAAACACACATACAACAAGGTTATGTACTGATCAGTTGAGGAGCATGTTATGAGCAGAGGCTCACAGGAACCTGGCCCTGTATTTCCCCTAGGAGCAATGGTTCAGTATTTGCTAATTTCACGTCTGCACCCACTTTATAGAACAGAGGTCCCCAACCTTTTTGGGACCAGGGGCCAATTTCATGGAAGACAATTTTTCTACAAACAGAGGTGTAGGGGATGATTTCGGGATGATCCAAGCATGCCCTTATTTTTATCATTATGACACTGTACTATAACTCACCATACTGTAGAATCAGTGGGAGCCCTGAGCTTGGTTCCCTGCAACTACACAGTCCCATCTGGGTTTGACGGGAGATAGTGACAGATCATCAGGCTTTGGATTCTCATAAAGAGCATGCAACCCAGATCCCTTGCATGCACAGTTCACAATAGGGTTGCGCTCCTATGAGAATCGTATGCAGCTGCTGATCTGACAGGAGGCGGAGCTCAGGTGGTAATATGAGTGATGGGGAGCAGCTGTAAATACAGATGAAGCTTTGGCTTGCTTGCCTGCCGCTCACTGCCTGCTGTGTGGTCCGGTTCCCAACAGGTCACAGATTGGTACCAGTCTGTGGCCCAGGGTTTGGGACCCCTGCCATGGAACATAACTACTGTGAATGATGAGAATCAGCTGTAATTGGCTTGGGGTTGTGGAGCTGCCCCAAGAAGGGATTCAGTGTAGTCAGAGTGAGCTGAGGTGGTGCCTTGCCAAGGCATCATCAGCTGGCTTTGGGCTGACTTGGCTTGGGAAGATGACCCCCATCTCCACCCTCTCATTTTGTGTTGCAGGCTCTTTTCTCATTTCTGGAGGGTTTGATAGGACTGTGGCTATTTGGGACGTAGCAGAAGGCTACCGGAAGCTCTCCTTGAAGGTACACGTGGCCAGCATGAGATGGAGGATCTGAGCTTCCCTCCTGAGTCCTTTCTATGCTCAGTGCTGGGTGCTGGGGACACAGCTGTGGGTGACACAGACCTAGATGCCTCCCGTGGGCTGATGAAGGATAGACGAGAAGCCAGCAGACACACCACTGGCTTTGAGGAGTGAAATGGAGAAACCACAACAGGGTGACATGATGGGTACAGATGTGGGGGACCCATCCACATTGCATGGGCAGGGAGAGCTTCCTGGAGAAGGAAATGTTTGAGCTGAGAACTGGGTGGAAAGAAAGGACTGCATAGGTGGGGATCTTGAAGAAGAGGAGGATTCCAGGCAGATGGAACAGCCAATGCAAAAACCCCGAGGTGGGAGTGTCCAAGAACAGCAGAAGTTACTGTGCAGGGCCAGGTGCAGTGGCTCACGCCTGTAATCCCAGTACTTTGGGAGGCTGAGGTGGGCGGATCACCTGAGGTCAGGAGTTTGAGACCAGCCTGGCCAACATGGTGAAACCTCATCTCTACTAAAAATACAAAAATCAGCTGGGCATCATGGTGAGCACCTGTAGTCTCAGCTACTTGGGAGGCTGAGGTGGGAGGATCGCTTGAACCCGGGAGGTGGAGGTTGCAATGAGCTGAGATCGCGTCACTGCACTCCAGCCTAGGCAACAGAGTGAGATTCCACCTCTAATAAAACAAGTCAAAACAAAACAAAAAAACAGAAATTACTGTGCAGAGGGATGGCATGAAAGGCGTAGTCAGGCATGAAAGCTTGGGGTTCCAAAATGGGGGCGTCAACTGAATGTTCTTGGCTGCAAGTGAGAGGAGCCCCAACTCAGAGTGGCTCTATGATAAGGGGATGTGTTATCCAACATGGCAAGAACCCAGGATTGCCTCATGCTGTGCCCCTGTTCCCCAAGGGGCCCTGCACCCCAGGATTTCTGCATACTCCCTGGTTTCACGATCTCACTGTCACCTTTGGCTGTGAATGCTTGGTCTTTCTGTGCCCAGGGACACAAAGGGACGTGTCCTTGAGCAGCCCATGTTCAGGTGCCTGGGGCTGGTCTGTCTGAGCTGTCTTCTCCTAGGACTTGGGGAGGCAAAATGAGTTTGCTCACAGCAGATAAACAGCTTGAAATGGAATGTTAAACCTCTCTGTGCTTAAAGTCCCTCTGTCGTCCGGGTGCAGTGGCTCATGCCTAGAATCCCACAGCACTTTGGGAGGCTGAGGCTGGAGGATCACTGGAGGTCAGGAGTTCAAGACAGCCTGGCCAACATAGTGAAACCCTGTCTCTACTAAAAATAGAAAAATTAGCCAGGCATGGTGACAGGTGCCTGTAATCCCAGCTGCTCGGGAGGCTGAGGCAGGATAATCGCTTGAACCTGGGAGGTGGAGGTTGCAGTGAGCCAAGATTGTTCCATTGCACTCCAGACTGGGCAACAAGAGGGAAACTCCGTCTCAAGAAAAAAAAAAAAAAAAAAAAAAGGCTCACTAGAGGAGCCTGGGAGGTAGAGGTTGCACTGAGCCGAGATTGTGCCACTGCACTCCGGCCTGGGTAACAGAGCTGGTTGTTCTATTTTGTCTCCTCTTCTCTCCTCTCTCTCTGTTCTCCCATCCTCAAATTCCTATCCTTTTATTATACTAAGCAGTTTAATATTTTCCTCTGACCACACCATGGTCTCACCTTCTGCCTTTTTCCACATGGGGAAGGCCAAAGGACAGAGATGCTGGCGTAGAGCCAGACATCATTCAGTGTCTGAGGCAGCAATGGCATCTATCTGCTCTGAGTTCCTTTTTACCCAAAGAAAACATCCCACTCCTGCCTCTGCTTAAGCCACAGTGGTTCAAGTTTGCAGTTATTGGAAGCCAAAGCCCCCACATTTACAGGGCCTCTGAGGAGTATTTCCTAGAACAAAGAATGTAAACGAAAATCTGAGACCAGCTGGGAATATAGTATTTCTCCCCTCATCCTGCTAAATACCCAAGTACTATTTTAAAAAAACATACACAGTGGCACACACATTTGTAGTCCCAGCTACTCGGGAGGTTGAGGCAGCAGAATCATTTGAGCCCAGGAGGTTGAGGCTGCAGTGAGCTATGATTGAGCTGCTACACTCCAGCCTGGGGAACAGAGTGAGACCCTGTCTCAAAATAAAAATAACTAAATACATAAACAAAGAATCGGCTGGGTGCGGTGGCTCATGCCTGTAATCCCAGCACTTTGGGAGGCTGAGGCAGGCGGATCACTTGAGGTCAGGAGTTCGAGACCAGCCTGGCCAACATGGTGAAACCTTGTCTCTACTAAAAATACAAAATTTAGCTGGGCATGGTGGTGGGCACCTATAATCCCAGCTACTTGAGAGGCTGAGGGTGGAGAATCACTTGAACCCAGGAGGTGGAGGTTGCAGTGAGCGGAGATTGCATCATTGTACTCCAGCCTGGGCAACAAGAGCAAAACTGTGTCTCAAAAAACAAACAAACAAACAGAAACAATAACAGACCTCGGTGCTCACCCTCCTTCCAGCCCCAAACCCAGCCTTGTCCCCACCTCCACCTGCCCGTCCCCTATCCCAATCCAGTCCCGCCCCACCCATTTTAAAAAAAAAAACATAGAATTGTGCATATATCAAATCTTTACACTTTGTATTCTACCCTAAATGTTGTTGATGAAACCAAGGAAGTACAATGAGCTGTTCTGTTCTTTCCTTTTTTTTTTTTTTTTAGATAGAGTCTCACTGTACCCAGGCTGGAGTGCAGTGATCTCGGCTCACTGTAACCTCTGCCTCCTGGGTTCAAGTGATTCTCCTGCCTCGGCCTCCCGAGTAGCTGGGACTACAGGTGCGCACCACCACGACTGGCTAATTTTTGTATTTTTAGTAGAGACGGGGTTTTACTATGTTGGCCAGGCTGGTCTTGAACTTCAGACCTTGTGATCCACTCGCCTTGGCCTCCCAAAGCGCTGGGATTACAGGCGTGAGCCACCACACCTGCACCCCTCACCTTTTTTTTTTTTTTTGAGACAGTCTCACTCTGTTGTCTAGGCTGGAGTGCAGTGGCACGATTATGACTCACTGCTGCCTCAACCTCCCCGGGCTCAGGTGATTCTCCCACATTAGCCTCCTGAGTAGTTAGGATTACAGGCGCATGACACCATGCCCAGCTAATATTTTGTATTTTTAGTAGAGACGGGGTTTCACTATGTTGCCCAGGCTGTTCTCAAACTCCTAGACTCAAGGAATCCATCCACATCAACCCCGCAGAGTGTTGAGGTTACAGGCGTGAGCCACTGCACTCAGCCAGCTACTCTTAAATGTAAGCAACGCTCGACTCTTGACTTTCTGTTGTTTTCTAAGATAGGGGATCTCACTCTGTTGCCCAAGTGACCCTCCCCGCTCGGTACCCCAAAGGGCAGGTTATGGGTGTGAGCCACCACACGCAGATTGTTTCTGTTGTTCTTTCAAAATGATTTTTCTCCATGTTCTCATAAAATTTGTTATTTCTTCAGGGCCATAATGACTGGGTGACGGATGTTGCCGTCAGCAACAACAAGAAATGGATCCTGTCTGCTTCCAAGGTAAAAGTGGCCAAGCTTTGAGTGACTTACCATATCCATCATATTCATCAGAATTGGTGATAGCAGGAGAGTTATTGGCATGTGTAAACGTCCTGGGTGGGTTCGGTGAGGTGTCTGTACCTGGCTGGGCCATTGCATTCACAGAGCTGCCTGGGAATGTACATCAAAGGATACCATCAAGAAAGCAAAAAGACAACTTCGAGAATGGGAGAAAATAGTGGCACAGCATGTATCTGGTAAGAGATTAATATGTAGAATACATAAAGAACTTCGAAAACTTAACAACAAAAAACAACCTAATTCAAGAATGGGCAAAAGACTCAGACATTTCTCCGAAGAAGATATACCAATGTCCAAGAAGCATATGACAAGACGCTCAAAGTCATCATTAGGGAAATGCAAACAAAAAGCACCGTGAGACACCACTTCGCATCTACTAGGAGGGCTATAATAAAAAAAACACAGAAGATAATGAATGTTGGCAAAGGACGTGGAGCAACTGGATCCCTTGTGCGTGACTGATGAGAATGTAAAACAGTGCAGCTGCTGTGGGAAATGGTTTGGCAGTTTCTCAAAAGCTTAAACGGAGCTACCATATGATCCAGCAACTCCACTTTTGGGTTTATATTCAAAAGAACTGAAGGCAGGGGCTTACTGATACTTATATGCCAATGTTCATAGTAGCATTATTTACGACAGCTAAAAGGTGGAAGCGACCCACGTGTTGGATGAATGGATACATAAAGTGTGGTCTATTCATACAAGGAAATTCAGCCATAAACAGGGGGAAATTCTGACATGCTACATCATGGACGAATCTTGATGACATGCTAAGTGAAATAAGCCAGTCACAAAAGGACAAATACCATAGTAATTCCATTTAGATGAGGCATCCAGCATAGCCAAATTAAAAGAATGTAGAATGGTGGTTGCCAAATTAAAAGAACGTAGGAGGGCGAGGTGAAAGTTATTATTTAATTGGTAATGGAGTTTTCGTTGGGGATGGTGAAAAAGTTTTGGGTATAGATAGTGGTTATGCTGACAGAAGATTGTGAAGGTATTTAATGCGACTTACTTGTACATTTACAAATAGTTAAAATGGGCCAGGCATGGTGGCTCACGCCTGTAATCCCAGCACTTTGGGAGGTTGAGGTGGGCGGATCACAACGTCAGGAGTTTCAGACTAGCCTGGACAAGATGGTGAAACCCCATCTCTATTAAAAATACAAAAATTAGCTGGGTGTGGTGGTGCGCCTGTAGTCCCAGATACTCGGGAGGCTGAGGCAGGGGAATCGCTCGAACCCGGGAGGTGGAGGTTGCAGGGAGCTGACCCTGCGCCATTGCATTCCAGCCTGGGTGACAGAGCGAGACTCCATCTCAAAAAAAAAGCCAGTTAAAATGGTATTATATTGTATATACTTTACCTCAATAAAAAAATCCAACAATGACATGTTTCTTTCTGTCCCTTGATACAATGGGATATTTTTGCTTTTCTGTTTCCATGGCAAATAATACTTCTCTGAACTACCTGCAACCCCTAGGACATCCTTTTAGTTTCTGTAGTGGTAAAACTGAACACTGTCAAATGTAAAATTCGCTCCTACTTGCATCCTGTTCTTATCAAGCCCACATTATACTGATTCCTAGTGTCAACCCAATGTGATAACTTCAAGCTAAATATCCCATCAGGAAAAGCATTTGAGCACAGATACTTAAGATTTTACTTACTGTTTGGGTGTGGTGGCTCACAATTGTAATCCTAGCACTTTGGGAGCCCGAGGCGGGCCGATCGCTTGAGGTCAGGAGTTCGAGACCAGCCTGGCCAACATGGTGAAACCCCATCTCTACTAAAAATACAAAAATTAGCCAGGCTTGGTGGCACACGACTGTAGTCCCAGCTACTTGGGAGGCTGAGGCAGGAGAATCGCTTGACTTGGGAGGTGGAAGGTGCAGTGAGCTGAGATCAAGCCGTGGCACTCTAGCCTGGGCAACAGAGTGAGACTCCATCTGAAAAAAAAAAAAAAAAAAAAAAGATTTTACTTACTGGCAAAAACAGGTTCTTTGATTTGCAGGTTTTATTTCCCAGTATTCCAAAAATGTCCAAATGTACTAAATCTTCAAGCTTATTTTAAAAGACTAGGTATTTGTCAGGCTGGGCGTGGTGGCTCACACCTGTAATCCCAGCACTTTGGGAGGCCGAGGCGGGCGGATCACCTGAGCTCGGGAGTTCAAGACCAGCCTGACCAACATGGAGAAACCCCATCTCTACTAAAACTACAAAATTATCCGGGCGTGGTGGCACATGCCTGTAATCCCAGCTACTCGGGAGGTTGAGACAGCAGAATCACTTGAACTCAGGAGGCAGAGGTTGCAGTGAGCCAAGATCATGCCATTGTACTCCAGCTTGGGCAACAAGAACGAAAATCTATCTCAAAAAAAAAAAAAAAAAGTAAAAGACTAGGTATTTGTCAATGAAATCACAATCTCGGCTCACTGCAACCTCTGCCCTCCAGGTTCAAACGATTCTCCTGCCTCAGCCTCCCGAGCGGCTGGGATTACAGGCACGTGCCACCACACCTGGTTAATTTTTGTATTTTTAGTAGAGACAGGGTTTTGCCATGATGGCCAGGCTGGTCTCAAACTCCTGACCTCAGGTGATCTGCCTGCTTTGACCTCTCAAAGTGATGGGATTATAGGTATGAGCCACCATGCCAAGCCTAAAAATTTTCTTTTATTCTGTAGGTACAAGGTCTCACTATATTGCCCAGGCCGGTCTTGAATTCCTGGGCTCAAGCCATTCTCCTGCATATGCCTCTCAAAATGCTGGATTACAGGTGTGAGCCACCATGCCCAGCTTGAAACTAACTTTTGAATGACAATATCTAAGAGCTGGGAAGACATTTTTTGTTAACATGATTTGGCAAGCCGCTTGCTACACTGTAGGAAGTACGCTTACTGGTAAGATCGGACAGTTCTACACAGCGTGAAGCCAACACATCTGTTACCAACATGTGCCCTTTGTTCTCCCACAGGACATTTAACTGCAACTGCTGAATCAAGAAATGTAACATACTCACTCAGTGTATCCATTTTTTTACTGCTGCTATATTAAGTTACAGGACTGTACTGTTTAAATATTAAACAACACAAATTTAGTATCTTACAGTTCTGTAAGATAGAAGTCTGACAAGTTCTCATTGGGTTAAAATCTAGGTGTCAACAAGAATGCATTCCTGTTGGGAACTATTATTAACTAAAGTTACCTAAAGTCCATGGTTTACATCGTTTCATGCTTTGTGTTGTATAGGTCTATGGGTTTTGCCAAATGTGTATCATGTATCTACCAACACAGTGTCATATAGAATAGTTTTTATTTATTTATTTATTTATTTATTTTAGATAGCGTCTCGCTCTGTTGCCCAGGCTGGAGTGCAGTGGCATGATCTGAGCTTACTGCAACCTTCGCCCCCTGGATTCAAGCCATTCTCCTGCCTCAGCCTCCCAACTAGTTGGGACTACAGGCGCATGCTACCACACCTGGCTAATTTTTGTATTTTTAGTAGAGATGGAGTTTCACCATATTGGTGAGGCTGGTCTCGAATTCCTGACCTCACCTTCTTCTGCTTCTCAAAGTGCTGGGATTATAGGCATGAGCCATATAGAATAGTGCCCAGACATATAGAATAGTTTTACTGTTCATCCCTCCTCTTCCTCCCCATCATCCTGGGCAACCACTGATCTATTTACTTTCTTTACTTTTGCCTTTTCCAGAATGTCAAGTGGTTGGAATTACACTCTATGGCCTCTTCAGGCTGGCTTCTTTGGCTTAACAATGTGCATTGAAGCTTCCTCTTTTTGTGCCTTGACAGACCAAGTCCTTTGATTGTTGAATGATATTCCTTTGTATGGATGTACCACAGCCTGTTTTATGACCGCTGGTTTCCTATTTGTTTTAGGATAGGACCATGAGACTGTGGAATATTGAAGAAGTTGACCACATTCCTTTGGTAATCAAGTACAAAAAGGCCATGGGCTTAAAGTTGAAACAGGTTGGTATTGGGTAAAATGAAGCCCAGTGAAAGCTTTCATTAGTTCTCTCTAAAATTTGTCATTTGAACAAACTTTGGGCACCTAGGGATGCAACTGTGAACAAACAGATTGACATTTTTGCCCCAGGGGAGCTTAAATTCTAAAAGAGGAAACAAAGAGGAAAGACACAAGAAAAATGTGTAGTAAGTCGCATGGTGTTAAGTAATTGACAGAAAAATACACAGGAAAAGGGAATAGGAGTGCTGGAGGTTGCAAGATTTTAAAAGGTAGTCAGGATAGGTCTCATTGAGGTGGCCGCTATTTCAATTTGAAGGTGGTGAGGGGGTGAGCCATGTAGATATTTAGAGAGAACTTCCAGCTGGGCGCGGTGGCTCTCGCCTGTAATCCAGCACTTTCGGTGGCCGAGGCGGGCAGATCACCTGAGGAGGGAGTTCAAGACCAGCCTGGCCAGCGTAGAGAAACCTCATCTCTACTAAAGATACAAAATTAGCCAGGCATGGTGGCGCATGCCTGTAATCCTAGCTACTTGGGAGGCTGAGGCAGGAGAATCACTTGAACCTGGGAGGTGGAGGTTGCGGTGAGCCAAGATTTCGCCATTGCACTCCAGCCTGGGCAACAAGAGCAAAACTAAGTCTCAAAACAAAAAAACAAAACAAAAAAAAAACCAGATTCCAGAGAAGGGAGGCCTTGCCTTGCTTTGCTCAACGTAGCTGGATCAGGTGGGAGAATTCTAATGATGTGCCTGGAACCCCTCTAACGAGCACCTCCTTTCTGCTCTTTTAAAATATCCCATGTCAGTGCGAAAGATGTGACAGGCCTTTCTCCATCTTTGAGAGTGACACCTCTTCTGAAATATTCACCCAATGCGTGTTCTGCCGGATAGATACAAGGGGCTTGCCAGTGGAGACTTCATCATTATCATCATTGGAAAGGGAGAACTCACCGTTGCCAAGGAGAAGCAAGGATGACTGACAGCCACAGGACCCTTTGAGTGACTTGAGCACAGGCTACCTAGCATGTAGGTTTCAGGGCTCTGCAGGGACTTTCTCTTGCGCCCCTCCCAGGCTCAGTGGTCCCGTCAGACTGGGGCAGGACGCAAGCCTTGGCTGGGCTCTCAGCACAGTGCCACCTCCTCAGCTCTCAGCTTGGGGAGTGAACACTTTATTTTCTGTCTTCACGCAAAATAAATCTAATTCCTTTGGAAAATAAGTGTGCATGTGCATTTGAAAAGCAGTCTTGCTATTTCTAAGCTTTATGTCTTGGTGCTCAGCCTGTTAGATTTTTGGAACACATATTAGACTCGCATTATGGAGTCTGGAGTTGTCCTGTAAGGTGACCCGTGGGGGCTGGCACCAGTAGTTCTGGAGAAAGGGTTTGTCAAATAAATATGACAAGGCACGGGGCCCCCTCTGTGGATGTGACGGCAAGATACTGTGGGTGCCTCCCTGGCTAATGCTCCCAGAGGGCCACCTGCCCGGGGCAGAGGATGATTTGGTTAGCCAAGGGGGTGGCAGTGGCACTGCCATCACAAGCTGTCTCATGCTGTCTCTTCTAGACTTCTCAATTTCCAGAACTCCCAGGCCTATGCGCAGCCCTCTTCCTGCTGCCATGGCATATTGTACAGCGTGTATTAGTCCAGAAAGAGTCAAGTTTTCCGCTAATAAGATGGGCCCCCTTTTCCACTTGGTATGGTTCACATGATTCTTATCAAATATTATTAATAGGCCCCTTAGTCCATAAGCTTAACTTAGCCTGGGTGCAGAGGCTCCTGCCTGTAATTCCAGCACTTTGGAAGACTGAGGCAGGTGAATAGCTTGAGGCCAGAAGTTTGAGACTAGCTTGGGAAACACAGCAAGACCTCTCCACAAAAAAAAAAAAAAAAAAAATACTAGCCAGGTGTGTGGTGCACCTGTAGTCCCAGCTGTTTGGGAGGCCAAGGCAGGAGGATCGCTTGAGCCCCAGGAGTTCGAGGCAGCCAGTGAGCTATATGATTGTGTCACTGCACTCCAGCATGGGTAGCAGAGCAAAAAAACCCAGCAAGACTGACTGATACATTATTCCAGAATGTCTAGTGTCAATTGTCTGGCGTCCAATAATTCTGTGCATAAGCACCATGGCCTGGCAATTATCATGTGGGTGGGTCCCATGTCCGATGCCATACTTGTTAGTCACAAGGGGATGACTGGTCAGATTCAAGTTGTCTGTTCAATGCTTATCCATTCATTTACATGAATGATGTATGAACGCGGCAAAACTCCACTTATGCCCTCCCAGCCACTGGAGTCTCCTTGCAGAGAGGTCCCGTCGCTAGTGGCCTCCCTCCTCCCAGTTGAATTTGAGGCCTTAGCACACATGAACAGGCATAGATGATGCACCCCCATGGCTGTGGAGGGTGGCTAGACGGCAGGTGTCAACACGGCCCCCACGGATGGGTTCACCCATCGGTGAACCATCAATATGAATGTGACGAGGTGTGGGCAAGACACTGGGTGCCTCCCTGGCTAATGCTCCCAGACGGCCACCTGCCCAGAGCAGAGGACGGTTTGGTTAGGCGCCAAGGCGGTGGCGGTGGCATTTCCATCACGGGGTGTCTCATGCTGTCTCCTCTAGACTTCTCAATGTCCAGAATGCCCATGCCTATGCGTAGCCCTCTTCCGGCTGCCACGGCATAGCGCACAGCGTGCATCAAGCCAGAAAGAGGCTGAGAGAGAAGCTTAGGTTCCTACTGCACACCATACTGGGTGAACCTTTCTGTGCATGGTGGAGGGATGGTGGGTGGATGGGTTGGCAGTGTTCGGCTGCGTCGTTGCCCACAGACCCTCTGGAAAGTGCAGGGACCAGTGGCTGGTGTAATTGCATGAGGATACCCAGAAGGAGCAAGTGAGAAACCAGGGCGGAGAGGGCCTTGCCTGCTCTGGCAGCAGAAACCACTTCATATAAGGTGCCGGTGCCCCACGCCAGTAGCCTGGGAACCCCGAAGCCCATGACCCCTCCTCGGAGCCTTCCTGACCCCTCGACTTTTCCCCAGCTCAGGATCCGCGGGAGAAGTGACCGAACTGAGTTACGGCCCCGGGAGCTGGCAGGGCCCCCGGTCTTCCCTGAGGTCGCGGGGCGGAACGGTCCGAAGCTTACCCGGGTCACGGTCGGACAGAGGTGGGTGTGCCGGCCGCGCTGGAGGGGCCGGAGGTTCTCCGGAGCGGGTTGGGGCTCGGCCGCACTACCCTGAGGTCCAATCCTTGCGCCAGTGTTCCCCAAAGGCGGGGCGTCCTGGCTCCACGTTGGAGGAGACATTATTGTGGCCTGGAAGCCTCGCCTTCTCAGACTCCGCTTGCTCAGTGTAGCCCGAGCTTCCGGTCTCGGTCTCCGTGGTTTATATGACTCGGAAGCTACATTACGCATGCGCTGCAGCACGTCAAGTCTGTGCGCATGCGCGCTACCCAAGAGGCTAATAGTAATAAGGAGCTGTTCGGGTAATGGTTTGCACGGGTGGCGCCGTGGCTTAGTTGGTTAAAGCGCCTGTCTAGTAAACAGGAGATCCTGGGTTCGAATCCCAGCGGTGCCTCAACCGAGCGACCAAGCTCTTTCAACTTTTGCTCATTCACTTTTGTGCTCCGAGCCCTAGCCCGGCTGCCCCGCACTATGCGGGCGTGAGAGGGAGCCCGAGAGGCCGACGAATCCGGGCCCGCAACTGGGCGTGTCTTCGGTCAAGGGGGCGGGGGCAGGCGGGCCTCAGACTCCACCTCCTCGGGTCTCGGGCGCGGAGGGGCGTGGGCGGCGCGGGGACCCGGGACACTGCTGTTGCCATGGTGCTGGCTGGCGGTGGGAAGCGCGCGGGCGAGGAAGCAGCCGTGCGAGTCCAGCGCGGAGCCAGTGTTCGCCCCCAGGCTGCTTCCGCAGGGCGGGCGGTGGTTGCGCTCTCCCGGGCCGGTTTCTGTGGCGTGGGTTTCTCGCGCTAGTCTTCCTGGTTCCAAGCGGCAGCTCGCGGGAGCCCATGCGGGTGCCGATCCTCGACGGTCACCGGGCTTAGCTGAGTCTCGCAAAGTACTGCAGATCGCCCGTCTTTCTGTAGCCGCGCAGTGGGTGCAGCCGTTTCACAAATGCGAGGCCAAGGCGGTCCCAAGAGGAGGGGTGTGAGACTGAGTCCGGTCAGCGTGACCGTCAGTCTGATGACTGCGTGGAAACTCCAGGCCAGGGAAAGATCGCAGGGGACTCTGCGCCCATTGCAGACGATCGGGTGTGGGCTGAAGCCTGCTGCCTGGGCTGGGGCTGTACCCATATTTGCATGTGGAGACCTATTCCAAAGCAAGTGCATCCGAGGCTTTGGGGGTGGTAGGGTAGGGTGGAGTGAGGCATTGGAGTTTTTACAAAAATTCTCCAGGGATTCACCTATCAAACCCGATAGGATAGTCCCAGTGCAGAAATTGCAGTCATGGGATGAGGCTGTGTTCCAAATAGTAAAATTCACCTGCGCCAGAAAGAGTTCTTCTTTCTGCCTCTTCTATGAGTCTGGGTTTATTGTTTCTGTTTCTTTGTTTATCTCGTTTTCCAGTCAATTATTGCGCCTTTGCAGCTTCGTTGCTTTTGATTGACATTCCCCGGGAAAACTTGTAAGGCGACTGTGAGGCTTTGCAGTGCTGATAGGAGCATTCACCTGGATCCAATCAGGGATGAATTCATTGGAAACTGGGCTTGCGTCATTGTGGGACTGGTTTATTTCTAGTTCATACTTAGCCACTGCAATCCAACCTGGACAACAAAGCGAGACTCCATCTCAAAAAAAAAAAAAAAAAAAAGTCCCTTATTGGATACAGGATTTGAAATCTTTTCTCCCTTTCTTTTTCTCTTTGCTATTTATTTGTTGAGACGGAGTCTCACTCTGTCCCCCAGGCTGGAGTGCAATGGCACGATCTCGGCTCACTGTAACCTCAGCCTCCCGGGTTCAAGCGATTCTTTTGCCTCAGCCTCCCAAGTAGCTGAGACTACAGGCGCGTGCCACCATGCTAATTTTTGTATTTTTAGTAGAGACGAGGTTTCACCATGTTGGCCAGGCTGGTCTTGAACTCCTGAGCTCAAGTGATCTGCCTGCCTGACTGCCTAAAGTGCAGGGATTACAGGCGTGAGCCACCACACCCAGCCTAATTTTTTCAAAAAGAGAAAGTAAAAAAGTAAACCAAACCGGGCGCGGTGGCTCACGCCTGTAATCCCAGCACTTTGGGAGGCCGAGGCGGGTGGATCACGAGGTCAAAAGATGGAGACCATCCTGGTCAACATAGTGAAACCCCGTCTCTACTAAAAATACAAAAATTAGCCGGGCGCGCCTGTAATCCCAGCTATTTAGGAGCCTGACTGAGGCAAGAGAATTGCTTGAACCCGGGAGGCAGAGATTGCAGTGAGCTGAGATTGTGCCATTGCACTCTAGCCTGGGCGACAGAATGAGACTCGATCTCAAAAAAAAACCCATTCCACTATTCTATAAAGCCAGCTGTTTCAGATTGGTGGGGAACGTGACAACACCAGTAAATTCCATAAGCATTGCCGCACTTCATTTGTGGGAAATTGAATTCCTTTTTTTTTTTTTTTTTTTTGTGACGAAGTCTAATTCCATAGTCCAGGCTGGAGTGCAGTGGTGGAATCTTGGCTCACTGCAACCTCCGCCTCCCAGGTTCAGGAGATTCTCCTGCCTCAGCCTCCTGAGTAGCTGGGACTACAGGCGAGTGCCGCCATGCCAGGCTAACTTTTGTATTTTTAGTAGAGGCGGGGTTTCACCATGTTGGCCAGGCTGGTCTGGAACTCCTGATCTCAAGTGATCCACCCACCTCAATCTCCCAAAGTGCTGGGATTACAGCGTGAGCCACCGTGCCCCACCTACTTTATTTTCTTTTTCAAATATTTAATTCACGTGTCATAATAATCCTCTCCCTCCCGGCTTTTAGAGACAGAGTCTTACTCTGTCACTCAGGCCTTGAACTCCTGGGCTCAAGCTATCCTTCTAACCTCGGCCTCCTGAGTAGCTGGGACTACAGCCACCACTGTGCATGGCTATTTTTTTTTTTTTAATTTTGTTTATTTTTATAGAGATGGAGGTCTCACTAAGTTGCCCAGGCTGGTCTCAAACTCTGAGCTGAAGTGATCCTTCTACCTTGGCCCTCCAAAGTGCTGGGAATCCAGGCGTGAGTCACAGCGCCCAGCCCTTTTCCAGTGTAATGGTGTTTCATTTGATTTGAGCCAACATAATACTGTTCTTAAATAAAATAAAAATTAGTGGATTTTTTTTTTTTTTTGAGATGGAGTTTCGCTCTTGTTACCCAGGCTGGAGTGCAATGGCGTGATCTCCACTCACCGCAACCTCCGCCTCCTGGGTTCAAGCAATTCTTCTGCCTCAGCCTCCTGAGTAGCTGGGACTACAGGCATGCGCCACCATGCACAGCTAATTTTTTTTTGTATTTTTAGTAGAGACAGGGTTTCACCATGTTGACCAGGATGGTCTCGATCTTTTGACCTTGTGATCCACCCGCCTCGGCCTCCCAAAGTGCTGGGATTACAAGCGTGAGCCACCGCGCCCGGCCCAAAATGAGTGGATTTAAATGCAGTGATTAAGTTCATAATAAAGATGGGCTGTCTGTGTGGTGGAAGGGCCCACTGAGGGTAACACTGCCCTCTCCCTTTTGCTCCCCACGGGGAATCCCAGGGTCTCTCCCAGGGCTGATGGTCTTGCTACCAGACACCTGGAGCCCCTCCGCTAGCTGCTTTGAGCTTTCGGGTGGGCTGAAAGTGAGCTCCGCCTGCTCCTCTCACCTGCTGTGAATAAGGAGGGGCCACTCCTTGGGACAGAAGGGCTGTCCCATGACTTTCCTCATCCACCCCTCCAGCCTTGTGTTCCCACAATCTGTATTTAGGCCTTGAGACTCAGGCTGTCTCACAGTGTCACCTTTATTCCTGTGGTTCTGTAGTAACCTGTTTTGCGTTGCTATAAAGGAACACCTAAGGCAGAGTAATTTGTAAAGAAAAGATATTCATTTGGCTCACAGTTCTGCAGACTGTACAAGAAGCTTGGCACTAGCATCTGTTTCTGGCGAGGGCCTCAGGAGGCTTCCAATCAAGGCGGAATGGCCGGACTCGGTAGCTCACGTCTGTAATCCTAGTACTTTCGGAGGCCAAGACGAGCAGACTACTTCAGGCCAGGAGTTCCAGATCAGCCTGGCCAACAGAGGGAAACCTCATCTTTACTAAAAAATACAAAAATTGGCTGGGTGCGCTGGCTCACGCCTATAATCCCAGCATTTTGGGAGGCCGAGGTGGGCGGATTACTTGAGGTCAGGAGTTCCAGACCAGCCTGACCAACATGGAGAAACCCCCGTCTCTACTAAAAATACAAAATTAGCCGGTCATGGTGGCATGTGCCTGTAGTCCCAGCTGCCCGGGAGGCTGAGGCAGGAGAATCATTTGAACCCGGGAGGCAGAGGTTGCAGTGAGCCAAGATTGTGCCATTGCACTCCAGCCTGGGCAACAAGAGTGAAACTCTGTCTCAAAAAAAAAAAAAAAAAAAATGCTGGGCATGGTGGTGGGTGCCTGTAATCCCAGCTACTTGGGAGGCTGAGGTGGGAGAATCACTTGAACCTGGGAGGCGGAAGTTGCAATGAGCTGAGATTGCGCAATCAGCCTGGGCCTCCAGCCTGGGCTACAGAGTGAGACTCGGCCAAAAAAAAAAAAAAAAAAAAAAAATTCCAATCAAGGCTGAAGGCAAAGGGGGAGCCAGTGCCACCTGGCAACAGAGGAAGGAAATAGGAGGAGGCACCAGGCTGTTTTTTTTTTTTTTTTTTTGAGACGGAGTCTTGCTCTGTCGCCAGGCGAGAGTGCAGTGACGCGATCTCAGCTCACTGCAACCTCCGTCTCCCAGGTTCAAGCAATTCTCCTGCCTCGGCCTCTTGAGTAGCTGGGATTACAGACACACACCACCAAGCCCAGCTAATTTTTGTATTTTTAGTAGCGATGGGGTTTCACCATGTTGGTCAGGCTGTTCTCAAACTCCTGACATCGTGATCCACCCGCCTTGGCCTCCCAAAGTGCTGAGATTACAGGCATGAGCCACCGTGCCCAGCCACCAGGATCTTTTAAGCAGTCAGCTGTCACTCATTCATTAGGGTGTGGAGGGCACCAAAGCATTCGTGAGGAATGCACTCCCAAGACCCAAATACCTCCCACCAGGCCCCACCTCCAACACTGTGGGGAGGGGTCACATTTCAACATGAGGTTTGGAAGGGACAAATATCCAAACCATATCAGGAGCCAACAGTGTTAAAGAACAAATCTTACCTGTTAACCACCTTGGAGTTTCTGATGGGCTCGGCCCCATTCATAATTTAGTGAGGTGGACGGGATTGTATTGATTCTCCCCCAAATCAATACACAAATGATTATTGCTTCAGGGCACTTCCGAGTGCTTCAAGAAGGCCGAGGGAGCTTTTTGGTTGAAAATGGGAACTGCACTCAGCACTAGACGTTCCTGAAGAGAGGGTTATGTAAACCAAGGGGCAACCTGCTGCTAACATTTTCATTGCAATAAAAGCCTTTTTTTTTTTGGAATGGTGCTTTTATGACATACTTACTATCACCGTTCCAGGCCTGTAATTTTAAAATTGCTGCTCAATATTGAAGGTGAAATGATTTTACTGCCTCTGGTCTATTAAGGTTCTAGGAACTGGCTGCAGCCTGGAGAGTGTCTATGGCTAGATGCACTTGGGTAAACCACGCCCACTGCCCCGGACGGACAGACGTTCCTGCAGACGCAGCAGGCTGCATGGGTGCACGGTGGCTGGGTGTTCCCCAAGCACTTCCACAGGCGAGCAGGCACTCAGCTCTGAGCTTTGCTGTTCCCACCTGGACTGACCAAAATCCCCCCCTCTGCCCCCGCGCCACAATTGCAGAAATGCTAGGAAGCTGCACTGAAGTCAATCCAACCCCGGGCCGGCTGCCCCATCCCATGAAGCTCAGGACGAAATGCTGTTATTGCAACCATATATGTTGCCAGTTTATTTGTAGTATTTTAAATTTATTTTTATTTATTTAGTTTTGAGGGAGAGTCTTGCTCTGTCGCCCAGGCTGGAATGCAGTGGTGAGATCTCAGCTCACTGCAACCTCTGCCTCCCGGGTTCAAGAGTTTCTCTTGCTTCAGCCTCCCAAGTAGCTGGGATTACAGGTGCTCGCCTTGGGGCCTGGCTAATTTTTGTATTTTTATAGAGATGGGGTTTTGCCATGATGGCCAGGCTGGTCTCGAACTCCTGGTCTAAAGTGATCCAGCATTTTCAGCAGTGGGGATGAACCAATTTGCATGTTAAGAATGTGAGTGATGAATTGAGAGTCAAGGGACCACATGGGGGCTTCTGTGGAGGTCCAGGAGAGAGGAGATGGTGGCTGGGGCCAGGGAGGTGGTCATGGTGATGGAGAGAGGTGGGTAGATTTGAGATACATTGCGGGGGCTAGCAGATTGAAGTGATGGTTTGGATGTAGGGAGATTGGAGTAAAAATTATTGACTTAGTAATGAACGTGGCAATGAACTGAGTAGGGCATGGTAGAGAAGGGGCAGATGTAGGGGTGAGGGGTGTCTGGTCTATGTCTCAGTTAGGATAATGTGGGGTTTGCCCTCCTGGAAGTCACCTGTGATAAACCTTGACAGGTAATCAGAAAACAGTTTTTTCAGTTTTTTTTTTTTTTTTTTTTTTTGAGAAGGAGTTTTGCTCTTGTTACCCAGGCTGGAGTGCAATGGCGCGATCTTGGCTCACCGCAAACCTCCGCCTCCTGGGTTCAGGCAATTCTCCTGCCTCAGCCTCCTGAGTAGCTGGGATTACAGGCACACGCCACCATGCCCAGCTAATTTTTTGTATTTTTAGTAGAGACGGGGTTTCACCATGTTGACCAGGATGGTCTCGATCTCTTGACCTTGTGATCCACCCACCTCGGCCTCCCAAAGTGCTGGGATTACAGGCGTGAGCCACCGTGCCCGGCCAGTTTTTTCAGTTTTATTTGCCAAAGCCACTTTTGGCTTTTGACCTTCGAATAAACTCTAGGATTTTGTTGTTGTTGTTTGTTTTATGTTTTTTTGAGACAAAGTCTCACTCTGTTGTCCAGGCTGGAGTACAGTGTGTGATCATGGCTCCCTGAAGCCTCAGACTCCTGGGTCCAAGCAATGCGCTCAGCTCAGCTTCCTGAGTATCTGAGACTGCAGATGCATACCACCCGGCCCAACACATTTAAAATTTTTTTTGTAGATCCAGGGTCTTGCTATGTTGCCCAGGCTGGTCTCGAATTCCTGGCCTCAAGTTATCTTCCCACCTTGGCTTCCCAAAGTGCTGGGATTACAAGTGTGAGCCACCGCCCCTGGCTGATTCTAGTTATCTGAAATCAGGAAAGACACTTACCATTCAATGCAGAATTCTCTTTACTGATGTCTGGTAAGCAGTTGGATAAGAGAGGACTTGAGTTTGAACATCTGCCTGTGGGTGAATGATGGGGGAGGATGTGGGACTCTCCTGTGTCATTGTTTTCTTCTGTGTCACATGTGGGCTTGGGCTGTGTGACTGGTCAGTGGGCAATGGTGGTGGCCCTCTTGTTTGGGATGGGGTGGGAACTTACATGAGATGCCTCTGTGCCCCTTCTGTCTCCTCTCTGCCTGTCCTCTGACTCCTCACTCCGATTCCTGAAGGCATCACTGGCCCACAGTGAGTGTGACAGCAGCTTTGCTTCCTCCTAACTGGGAAGCTTCTTGCCAGGAAGCCCTTGTTCTCATGTCTGAGCCCCTCTGCCCCCACACTGCTCCCTCACCTGCCCCAGCCAGGTGTTCTAGGTCCACACCCATCATCTCCTTCCCAGTACTGAATTCTCCACTAGTTGGAAGCTTTCAGATTGTGATGAATAGACACATTCTGGATATAGCTTGAGTCAATGGGGGATGTTTATGAAAAGGTGTCAGAGATGGAGGGACCCAGACGACTGCAGCTAGAGTGGAAGAGTGTCGCAGCAGAGACAGGAATACCAGGAACCTTTCCAGAAGTGGTGGGAGGGTGGCTGGTGGAGAGGATTGGGCCAGAGTTGCATTGGGGACCCCCAGCAAGGGTCCTGCCTGGCACAGCAGCCTCTAGGGGGCACTATATCATCATGAGACAAACCGGAAATGGGGTGTCAGAGAGTCGAGGTCTCAATATGGGCAGGGAGTAGGATAGGGGAGTGGGGCACTCACCTTGGGCACAGAATTGAAGGAAGTGGCAAAAAACTCAACAATCAAGATAAATCAGCTTTAATGCAATTTTTTTTGTGTGTGCAATGGGGACAGCTATTTCCAGTCAGCCCAAGGTTCCTCGATATCTTGGCCATTTCTTGCCGTGTGGGTTTAGGAGGGTTCACAATGGGATGTGCACAGATTGATTTGGGAGCATGGAGATTTAGATATAGTCATGTTTTGTGATTATAGAGATTTTCTTAGCCTTTCCACTTGGTTCAAAATATAGGAGAATATTTTGATAAGTGTGTCTAGGGGCTTACTTTTCTTTTGCTTCAGGTTCCAATATGACTCCCATATTGGTCATTAGTCTGGACCCTAGATTCCTTACATAACTTGCAAAACATTCATGGAAGCAGGCAGCATCTTCAAGCGGCAACAAAGCTGCGTATTTTGGCCAGGCGTGGTGGCTCATGTCTGTCATCCCAGCACTTTGGGAGGCTGAGGCAAGAGGATCCCTTGAGTCCAGGAGTTTGAGGTTGCAGTGAGCCATGATCACACCACTGCACTCCAGCCTGGGCACCAGAGCAATATCTTGTCTCTACAAAAAAATTAGAAAATTAGCCTGGCATGGTGGTGCACACCTGTCATCCCAGCTACTTGGGAGGCTGAGGTGGGAGGATTGCTTGAGTGCAGGAGTTTGAGGGTACAGGGAGCTGGTTGCAGCACTGCACTCTAGCCTGGGCCACAACGCGAGACTCTGTCTCTAAAAAAACTAAGCAGGAGCAGCAGCAGCAGCAACGACAAACAAACTGCAGATCCACCTACCACTGCCCCTGCCTCTGTGGAGCGCTTTCGCCATGCATAAATAAATGCCTGCTCTTCCGAAGTCAGCAGTCTGAGGAAATTCTGAAACCAAATTACACACAGGCTAGTGCTCTATGCGGTCAATCCATAACGTACCTTGCTGTTTGATTTTTACATTCTTGAATACATTTCCAAAGAAGTCTGCTTTGGAAAAATCACCAAAGGAGTTAGAGGAGAGAGAACAAGAAGACCCAGAAAAAGTAAAAGGATTTTTCTTCCCCTCAATTTTTAAAATCCAATCAACCTGTGCAGTCTGAGTGAGTGACTGTGTACGCTTTCACTAACGGACCATCAGTTTCTCTCAATCTCTCCATATACGGAGAATATCAAATGAGGTGCTGGGGGTGTTAGAAAAGGGTGGGGAGCCTCAACTCAGGTTGGTGGGCCCTCTGTGCCATGGAGCCTTTGGGGACCTCTGATTTCATCCATCTTGACCCTAAATGGCCTTCCTAAACCTTCCCCCTGTCTCTCCTGGTTTTGCCTCATTGGATTCAACCTCTTGGTGGACAGCTCTCCAGATGGCAGCTCCAGCCTAAGAAGCAGGCCTCCTCCCCAGTCCCCAGCCTCGTGAGGATAACAAGTAACAGGGTAGGCTCAGGGGGTCCTGGGAGATGTCCAGAGGCCTCTGGCATGTTCACCAATGTCCCTTCACAGGTCTTGCTCGGCACAGGAGGTTTCTCTTAGAGACGTGACAGGGCACTTGGACGGTGGCAAGTGAGAGAATTGGAGGGGCAGGAACAGGGACACCTTGTGAGGAAGACAGGCCTTAGCCTTGCGCCAGCCCTGTGAGGTCCCCTAAGCAGCCCTCTCTCTCCCATCTTCTCCCAGTCCAGGAGGGACCAATTCATGGGCCCAGGAGGAGGCCAGGCGAGCAGCGGCCAGGACACAGGGCGCACACCGCCAGCCTGGAGCGCTGGGCTGGAGGGCTGGGGGCGCGGATGGGGCGGGGCCTGTGCGCGGAGCTGTCCAGCACCCCAAGGCGGGGCGTGCGCCCCCGGCCCGCCCCAGCCACCTCCTCCCGCCCTGCCAGCGCCACTGCGGCTCGGCGGGCGCGTCACGTGGCTGGCGCAGCTAGGCCTCCGGGCTCCGGGTGCGGGTGAGGGGCCGGGCGGGACGGCCGACAGACCCAGGGACGCTCCACCGGCGGCACCCGGCCGGGCAGGCTGGGCGCAGCTCGGGGAGGCCTGGGGGCGCCGGGGCCGGGCGGGCTGCGCATCGCGGGGCATGGGCGCGCCGGGGGTCCCCGGGCCCAGGCCGGCCGCGGCGGGGCTCCCGGGGTGCGGGGGCAGCGGCGGGCGGGGGTCATCCCTGGCGGCCGCCGCTGAGCCCCCGCGGGGCCCTTGACGCCGCGGCCGATGTGGCCCCGCGTGCGCTACGGACCTGCACCGCCACCGCACAAAGACGCCTCGGGAGCCGCCGTCTGCACCTGGGCCGCAGCCGCCGCGCCAGCCGGAGCCCGAGCCCGAACCCCGGCTGCAGCCAGAGCCACAGCCGGAGCCAGGCAGCAGGAGGCGGCGCCCGCGGGCGGCCGGGCCCGGCATGGATAAGCGCGCGGCCGCGGGGCTGGAGGGCGCGCCGGGCGCCCGGGCGCAGCTGGCCGTCGTCTGTCTCGGTGAGTGGGCCGCGCGGGCCGGGCGGGTCCGGGTCCCCGTGTGGCAGCTCCGCGCGGCGCCCTGACCGATCGCCTCTCCGACCTTGGCTTCCCGGGGCCCCGCACCGCGGTGTCTCCCGCGCGGAGGCCCAGAAAGCGCCCAGTACCGCCTGTCCGCCCGCCGGGCTCCGGGCCTGGGAAGGCGACTCTGGTGGCGCAGCCCCGGATCCCGCCCCGCTCAGAGTAGCTCCCGGAACCGGGGGCTGAGCGCTGGCAGGCGGCAGCCTTCACCAGGCCCGCCCGCGCTAAGCCTGGAGGCCAGGGGGTCCCGGGTGCTGGGGACAAAGGCCAAGCCGGCTGTCCCCTGAAGAAGAAACTGTTTCCGGCCCGGAGTTGGGGGTGGGGGCGGGTATGAGCCACAGATGGGGACTCGGGGTGCGGGGCAGGGCTGGAGGAGGGTACCAGAGCAAAGGCAGCTTCCAGGGGACTCCTGTTTTCCGTTTGTGTCTCTCAGCCCCCGAGCAGGCCTGTTCAATCTAAGGGAGTGCTTGGGTTGGGCCAGGGACCCGTCCTGCTCAGGCATGGGGTGGGAGGGGCTCCCGCCTTGCCTGGGAGTTTTTCTGTCCAGCTTTCCAGGGCTCTGTGTGGGCGAGAGTTAAATCCCCAACCCACATGGCTCCTTTATTTACTGTGATGAAGGAGGGAGGCCATTATAAGAACTGGGAGACATTAGGGGACACCCTGTGATATCACCAGTGAGGGCTCTGTAACCCGACAGGTTTGCTGAAGCCACTGAAATGACAAAGTAATCACCCCCAGGCGTCAGGGAGTTCCCAGGCTCCGGCAGGCCCTTGCCCCAGCTGTGTGAGCCTGGCTCAATGGAGAGAATGGAGAGTGTAAACCCAGCGCACCCACCCCAACCTGGGTGGGGGACCATGTGTGCTGGGCTCTGAGCTGCTGGATGCTGGCATCCTTAATGAGCAGGGCAGGGAGCTTTGGCCTGGCTCTATCCAGGGGGCCTCGGTGTCCTGAGTCGGGAGCAATAGCTCCTGCTTCCTGGCCAGGCAGTGTCTGACCCACATCCTGAACCCCTGGAAGTTGGACTTGACCCCCAACTCTGCCCATATCTTCTCTCTGGGTGCTTAACCCCAGGGGCAGAGCAGAAGGTGAAAGTAAGGGCCAAACCCCATGGGGGAGAGAGGCGCATGAGGGCTGGCTGGGGAGCTTTTGCCTCCCTTCTCGAGGTCGGTGTGGCATGGGGGAAGAGCATGGTTCCATCACTAGCTGCGGGCCCTGTAAACGGGGATGATCAGAACTGCCTCCCCTCCCGCCCCTGCTGCTGCTGGGCAAGCAAAGCCCCTTGGAGGGAGAAGCTATCAAAGTAGCAGGAGCAGGCCAGGCGTGGTGGCTGGTGCCTGTAATCCCAGCACTTTGGGAGGCCAAGGCAGGAGGGTTGCTTGAGGCCGGGAGTTTGAGACCAGCCTGAGCAACGCAATGAGACCTCATCTCTACAAAAATAAAAAATAAATAACCAGGCATAGTGGTCCACACCTGTAGTCCCAGCAACTTGGGAGGCTCAGGTGGGAGGATTGCTTGAGTCCAGGAGTTTGAAGCTGCAGTGAGCGATGCATTCCAGCCTGGATAACAGAGCAAGGAGGCAGGGAGGTGGGGTGAAGTTGGGCTCTCTTGATGGGCAGGCTTGGGCTGTGCTCTGGGCCTTGCCCAGTAAGAGGAAGGGGACCAGCGGGCCAGCCTTGGGTTTAGCTGTGGTGTCCCGCATGGGCTGCTGCTGGTCTCCAGCAGGTACCTGGGACCCTTGATCCCCTCTTTGTGTCTCCCACAGTGAATATCTTTCTTACTGGGAGGCTCAGCAGTGCGGTTCCTGCCTTAGGTAAGTAAGCACTTTCTCTTCTTCCTCCCTCCCTCTGGGCCCTTCTGGGTTTGTGGCCCCTGAGGACAGGCCTTCAGGGTCCTGTCTCCACCCCGAGTTCCTGCCTGCATCTTTTCTACATCACAAAGGAGCTGTTTGGCTTTGGACGGGCTTCAACTTCTCTGAGCCTCCGTTTCCTCATCTGTAAAGTGGGTGAAATAACAAGGTCTACTCAAAACCTGGCTCTTAGGGTTCCGTGAGCCAGTGAGGCAAGCTCTCCATGTGGTGCCTGGCACATGGTGGCTTTATACCACTGGCAAGCTGCTGAGGGTCCCATGGAATTGACATCTTGTGCCCCTCGCTCAGGCCATGGGCTTCCCTGAGGTCCGTGAGGCACTGTGAGATGCCGGCCTATTTTTTTTTTTTTTTGAGACAGAGTCTCACACTGTTGCCCAGCTTGGAGTGCAGTGGCTCGGTCTCTGCTCACTGTAACCTCCCCTTCTCTGGTTTAAGCGATTCTCCTGCCTCAGTCTCCAAGTATTACAGGTGCCTGCCACCATGCCTGGATAATTTTTTTATTTTTATTAGAGACAGGGTTTCACTATGTTGGCCAGGCTGGTCTTGAACACCTGATCTCATGATCCTCCCACCTCGGCCTCCCAAAGTGTTGGGATTACAGGCATGAGCCACCGTGCTCAGCTGATACTGGCCTATTTTAAAATAATTCCTAGGTTTTAATTTATAGGGGTATGATGCTGGGATGACAGAGTGGCCCATGCCATGGAAAGAAGACTTTATTAATTTTCTTTTTTTTTTTTAGACAGAGTCTCACTCCGTCACCAGGCGTCAGACTGGAGTGCAGTGGCACGACCTCGGCTCACTGCAACCTCCGCCTCCTGGGTTCAGGCAATTCTCCTGCCTCAGCCTCCCGAGTAGCTGGGACTACAGGCGCGCGCCACCACGCCCAGCTAATTTTTTTGTATTTTTAGTAGAGACGGGGTTTTACCATGTTGGCCAGGATGGTCTCGATCTCTTGACCTCGTGATTCGCCCGCCTTGGCCTCCCAAAGTACTGGGATTACAGGGGTCAGCCACCGCACCCGGCCGACTTTATTAATTTTCTTGAGAGGAGGGGCATGCCACGCCATGTAGGGCCACCTGGGAATTACTAAGTTTGGACAAGCAGAAGCAGGAGTGGGAGAAAGGTATGCATTACAGCCGGCATTAGGGCTTCCATAGGAAATTCGAGGCAGCTGGGCACGGTGGCTTATGCCTGTAATCCCAGTATCTTGGGAGGCGGAGGTGGGCAGATTGCGTGAGCATATGAGTTTGAGACCAGCCTGGTCAACATAGCGAAACCCCGTCTCTACTAATAATACAAAAAATTAGCCGGGCGTGGTGGCGCATGCTTGCAATCCCAGCTACTTGGGAGGCTGAGGCAGGAGAATCGCTTGAACACCAGAGGCAGAGGTTGCAGTGAGCTGAGGTCGCACAACTGCACTCCAGCCTGGGTAACAGAGCAAGACTGTCTCCAAAAAAAAAAAAAAGAAAGTTGAGGCAGGGCAGAATAAACAGTTTAGGATTGGCTGGATTGAGTCATTCTGCTGGACTTGGGCTGTGGGGGTGCCCACTGGTTGCCTAGTAGCTGGTCTGGAGGGGCTTCAGGGCAGGGAAGGTATTGGCTTGGGTGGGAGGTTAGATAAGAAGGTGGGTGGAGGCTGTGGCCTCGCATCAGCTGCATGTGAAGGGTGAGTTCCAGGCAGCCGACTTGCAAGAGGGAGGTAAATATTTTGGCCAAAAGTACATACAGAATCCGAGAGGACACGGTGAGAACGATGCCCCCGCCTCTGCCTGTTGGCGTGAGTCTGTCCAGCCGCTGGCTGTCTTTAAGCTCTGGCCTCGTCCTGAGCACTGCAAAGACCATCAAGAGCTGGATCCATCCTCCATTGCTGGAGGCAAGGGGCTGCTGGGGTTGGCGAGTGGATAAGCCCAGGCCCCCTGGGGCCCTCATGCTGCCTGGAGAGTCTGAGAGGGGCCTCAGGGAGCCAGTTCTGTCATTGATAAGCCCCCACAGACCTCCAGAGCTCTTGCTAATTCCACCTATATACTGCCATTTCCAACAAGGATTTCTATAAACGTGTTAAGTCTGGCTGGGTGCAGTGGTTCATGCCTGTCATCCCAGCACTTTGAGAGGCTAACGCAAGAGGATGCTTGAGCTCAGGAGTTTGAGACCAGCCTGGGCAACATAGTGAGACCCCTATCTCTACAAAAAAATCTAAAAATTCGCTGGGCATCCTCCCTCCCTCCCTCCCTCCCTCCCTCTCTTCCTTCTCTCTCTCTTTCTTTCTCTCTCTCCCTTTCTTCCCTTCACAGTCTTGCTCTGTCACCCGGGCTGGAGTGCAGTGGTGTGATCTTGGTTCACCGCAACCTCTGCCTCTGGGTTCAAGCGATTCTCCTTCCTTAGCCTCCCGAGTAGCTGGGATTACAGACGTCCGCTACCATACCTGGCTAATTTTTGTACTTTTAGTAGAGATGGGGTTTTGCCATGTTGATCAGGCTGATCTCAAACTCCTGACCTCAAATGATCCGCACGCCTTAGCCTCCCAAAGTGCTGGGACTACAGGCGTGAGCCACTGCACCTGGCCTCTTTTGGGTTTCTTAACCCTACACCTCCCAAGGAATCCCAGTTCAGCACCTCAGGACTCTGCGGGGTCCTCATGGCCGGTGGCCTCACCTGGTAGAGGGAACCAGGCTAGGGCTGGGGCTGGGGTGACTTTGAATGTTTGGATGGCTGCACCCTGAGATCCCTCTCCAATAGTTTATCTCCTCCCCCACCCCAGGCTGGGAGCGGGATGTACAGTACAGTGCTCTATTTCAGGGGCAGGATCGGAGGCTCGTTGTGGGGGCTGCCTCCCAGAGCCTTGTGTAAGTCCCAGGTGCAGAGGCTCTGGTTTGCCCCTCATTGACCTGGGACTGTCAAGGGTCTGATGGTGACTCGGTGGTGGCCACCCTTGCTCTAGGGCCAAGAGTTCTGTTCTTATCCTTGATGATCTCACGAGCTGTCCATGGGGTTGCCAGCTCCCTATTAGTCACAGTCCTGGGTCACCCGAACCTTCATTGTCCCAGTAGGCCCCCAAGGGAAGGGGCTTCAGCTCCCAGCTCATGCCTCCAGCTGCCCAGCAGGTCCTCAGACGGACCCGTCCACTCAGGGACCCACATTTATGGAGCACCTGGCATCCTTCAGGCACCGTGCAGGGTCCCGGACACGGCCAGCCCTACCTTCCTATGTGACGTTCATTCCTCAGTCTTAACAACAAAAGGGAAATTCGGTGTGGCCCAGGCTGGGGGGAGGGGCGGAGGGCGGGAGCTCTGCAGGGGGCAGCCTGGAGGGCTTCTCTGGGAAGGGACCACAGAGCTGGGAGTGGAAGCTGAGTAGGAGTCCGTGAACGGGATAAGAGGGTGGGGAGAGCACCCACTATGGACCACCAGGGCCTCCAGAGCAAAGTCCCCTTCCATTGTGAGGGATCAGAGAGGTCTTGGGTGGCTGCTAGGGGTTATGGGAGGGACAAGGCCGAGTGCAGCGCAGGGAGGGGGCTGGGGCCACTGTAGTTAATTGTGGTTTTGTCCTGAGAGCATGGGAGGCAGCCAGAGGGCTCTCTTCTCTTTTCTGCACCTGGGTCCCAGAGAGTCCTGCTGAGAACCAGAGAGAACTCTGCAGGGTCCTTCTGCCAGGGCCGGCATTGGGAGGGCGAGGAGGGAGTGTCACTGGGCTCGGGAAAAGGGTTGCCCCTCACCTCTCTGAGCCTCAGTTTCTCCATCTGCAAAATGGGCCCTGCCTTTATCTCAGGCTGTTGTGAGAATCAGATGGACAGCATGGAGAAAGGTCTGCGGGGGTGAAGGGTAGGGGAGGTGGCCAAGTGCAGGGGCCAGCCGCCCGGTCCTAGGAGGGCCAGGGCACAGTGAGGCAGGGCAGGCTCACCCTGCTGCCCTGGCTGGTTTAGAAGCAGACAGCATGGAGAATGCATGGGTCAAATCGAGGCCAGTGGGGCTGGGCATGGGAGGGCTCCTCCCTCGAGCTGGTGGGCGTGATGCCCTTTGTTCAACCTGAGTGGTATACAGTTGGCACTCCATGAATGCATGTTGGCTCAGTGCTGCAGTGAGAAGCTGAGGCCACCAGAGGATTATGGTGACTTCTGACTCTGCCCCTCCCTAGCTGTGTGACCCCAGGCAAGTCACTGACCCTCTCTGAGCCTGTTTCCTCACCTGGTTCCGAGATCTACCTTTGGTGGCTTCCCACTTGTACTCAGGATAAAACCCGAATTCTGCGCAGGTTGTGATCAGACTCAGGTTGCGTTTCCAGCCACAGCTGGACTTTGCAACCTCCCTGCAGGCCTGTCCTAGGATCTTCACTCCACCCAGGGGTTCTGCATAAAGTCCATCTGCTCCCACCCCCAGCCTGTGAGACCCATAGAGCAGGCCTTATTCCTGCCTTACTCAGCGTGCTTGGCACATAGTAGGTGCTCAGTAAATACACGCTGAGTGAGAAAGCCCCGGAGAGCAGGCAGGGGGCTATCACAGGATGGGCTACGCCAGCCGGGCAGGACTAGGGGTGTGGACTTCTCCGAGCCGAGGCTACACCTTGGAGGTTCTGGCTGCCAGGAGGGGTTGTTGGTGTGTTCGCTCCCAGCCCGGCCAGAGATGAGGGGACAGGACCTAGGCTCTAGCCTACTGCGTAGGGTTGGGGGCTGCAGGTGCCCAGAGTATAGGGGGCCCTCCTTGGCCTCCTGTACACACCATCTCCATGAAGTCCCGAGTTGTGGCCTTGCCCTTAGCCATGGCCATTCTTTGACTGGACTCGATCCCACCATGGGGGAGCCCTGTGCTGAAGCCCCGTCTGCCCCCGACAGCGGCCTGCAGCGGGAAGCTGGAGCAGCACACGGAGCGGCGCGGGGTCATCTACAGCCCGGCCTGGCCCCTCAACTACCCGCCGGGGACCAACTGCAGCTGGTACATCCAAGGCGACCGTGGGGACATGATCACCATCAGGTAGGGGTGCCCGGGGGTCTTGGAGGGAATCACAGTGGGCCTATGTGCATGGGGTGGGTGAGCATGTGTCTTGAGTGTGTGAGGTGTGAAGGGTGCGTGCCTGAGGGTGTACCTGTGTGTACACAGGTGTGGGATCACGTGCATGTGTGTGAGCACGTGTGAGGTGTGTGTGAGTGCTTGTGTGTGAGCAGGTGTGAACAGGTGTGTGCATGTGTGTGAGCATTTTTGAGGTGTGTGTGTGCAGATGTGTGCATGTGAGGTAGGTGTGTGTAGGTATTTGAGGTGATTAGTATGTGCATGTGTGAGCACATGTAAGTAGGTGTGTGTGCATATGTGAGTGCACGTGCATGTATGTATGTGAACACACATATGCCTGTGTACGTGACCAAGCCCATGTTGGAGGACACATAAAGGACACGTGTGAGAGAGTGCACGTGTAAGCACATGTGTGTGCACAGCCATGCCTGCACAGGTGCAGAGAGCATGCATGTGAGCATGAGTGTAAGAGAACAGGTGTAACCATGTGTGCACTGTAAGCATGCATGTGCACATGTGAACACACACACGTGTGTCCAGTGCCCTGGGTCTCCATGGGCCTCTGTGGCAAGGTGCCCAAGCTGGACGTCTTCCTGCTTTGAGCATCATTCACGGGGTATATGGGGCCTCAGTCACTCAGCCCTGCCAGGAAGGCAGGGCCAGCACACACACCACTGGAAACACAGCCTGGGACTGGTGGGTATGGTCTGATGTCTCTGAGGTCGCAGGGGTGTCCTCTCTGTCCTGCAGGGGTGGCTGGGGGCCAGGATAGCACTAAGCCCAGAGCATGGTTTCTGGAGGGGGCCTTTGGGAGGGGAATGAAGAGGGCAAAGTCTGGGCGCTGGAGCCTCAGGGACATGCAGAAGGAAAGAGGGCCAGGCAGTTAGCAGTGGTCCTGAGGGGCTGGAACCCCTGGCCAGGGGTGGTCATGGCAACATTTGGCTGGGGTGTCACTATGGGTTCCATCTGCCATAGTTTTCCTAAATGCCAGAGCCCCAAAGGCACAACCCCCCTCTTACTCCATAGCTTCAAAGCATGAGGATGTGATGAGCATGGGCAGAGTCTGTCCTAGTCTCTGTGCCTCGGTTTCCCCAAGGGCCAGCTGGTTCAGGGCCATTGTATCTCCTGAGGTGACAAGCTGTCAACCTGCTGCAGCCTCAGCCAGCCTCATGGGCAGAGTCTCACCCTCAATGCCCATGCCTGGGACTTTGTGCTGGGCCTGTCCCAGTGGACCCGGGCTGGAGGAGTCTGGGCCCTTGGGCCTCTGCCCTTTTGGGGAGAGTGTCAGGGCTGGGGGCTCTTGACTTTCTGCTCCACTTTGGCTTCGGGCTGGGGGTGCCATATGCACTGATGGAGGGAAGGGAAGCTGCGGCAGAGCTGGAAATGACCTGCGTGGACGTCGTGATTCTTCATGGAGCTGCCCGTGCACACCTGGATGGGGACAGCATGGGGACGGAGTGTCTGAGAGTGAAGGAACCAGGCAGTCTGGGACACGAGGAGCGGGGGTGGCTAGCTGGGACGGGGCTGGCTGTCCTTGCTGTGGCTCCAGCCTGACCCCTCCCGGCTGGTCCTCGGCCATGGAGGTCCCGCCTGCTGCCTCATGTCTGGGTCCTCTCCACACCCCGCCCTTGCCCACAGCTTCCGCAACTTTGACGTGGAGGAGTCCCACCAGTGCTCCCTGGACTGGCTCCTGCTGGGCCCAGCGGCCCCACCCCGCCAGGAGGCCTTCCGCCTCTGTGGTTCCGCCATCCCACCTGCCTTCATCTCTGCCCGTGACCACGTCTGGATTTTCTTCCACTCAGACGCCTCCAGCTCTGGCCAGGCCCAGGGCTTCCGTCTGTCTTACATCCGAGGTGATGGCGGCCGCAGGGTGGGCAGGACACCAAGGAGCACATGGTGCATGCCTACAGGCTCCTGCCCACAGGGGCAGCACCCTCCACAGGGCCCCGGCTCCCACGGGGTGTCCCCCGACTGTCCTGTCAATCTCAGGACAGTGGCAGGTCTGGCCATGCCGGATGCCTTGGACTCTCGAGGTCACTGGCCCCACTTCCCAGTCTTGGCTAGTTGTGGGAACTCACCCCTAACCCCAGATTCAGGTCAGGGACTGAGCCCACCCTGGTGTTGGGGGGGGTCTCTGCCTCCACCACCTGCCCACTTCTGGCCCCAGGCCCCCAGGCCAGAGGGAGGCTTTTCTGTCCCCTGACTTTCCCCTGCTACCTCTCCACCCCACAGGGAAGCTGGGTCAGGCGTCCTGCCAGGCAGATGAGTTCCGCTGTGACAATGGCAAGTGCCTGCCCGGCCCATGGCAGTGCAACACCGTGGATGAGTGTGGGGACGGCTCTGACGAGGGCAACTGCTCAGCACCCGCCTCTGAGCCTCCAGGCAGCCTGTGCCCCGGGGGGACCTTCCCGTGCAGCGGGGCGCGCTCCACGCGCTGCCTGCCAGTGGAGCGACGCTGTGACGGCTTGCAGGACTGTGGCGACGGCTCTGACGAGGCGGGCTGCCCTGACCTGGCGTGTGGCCGGCGGCTGGGCAGCTTCTACGGCTCCTTTGCCTCCCCGGACCTGTTCGGCGCGGCCCGCGGGCCCTCGGACCTCCACTGCACGTGGCTGGTGGACACGCAGGAGTCGCGGAGGGTGCTGCTGCAGCTGGAACTGCGGCTGGGCTACGATGACTACGTGCAGGTATACGAGGGCCTGGGCGAGCGCGGGGACCGCCTGCTGCAGACACTGTCCTACCGCAGCAACCACCGGCCTGTGAGCCTGGAGGCTGCCCAGGGCCGGCTCACCGTGTCCTACCACGCACGCGCCCGCAGCGCCGGCCATGGCTTCAATGCCACCTACCAGGTGAAGGGCTACTGCCTCCCCTGGGAACAGCCGTGTGGGAGCAGCAGTGACGGTGACGGGGGCAGCGCGGGTGACCAAGGCTGCTTCTCAGAGCCACAGCGCTGTGATGGCTGGTGGCATTGTGCCAGTGGCCGAGACGAGCAGGGCTGCCCTGCCTGTCCGCCCGACCAGTACCCCTGTGAGGGTGGCAGTGGTCTGTGCTACACGCCTGCCGACCGCTGCAACAACCAGAAAAGCTGCCCCGATGGTGCCGATGAAAAGAACTGCTTCTCCTGCCAGCCTGGCACCTTCCACTGCGGCACCAACCTGTGCATCTTCGAGACGTGGCGCTGTGACGGTCAGGAGGACTGCCAGGATGGCAGCGATGAGCATGGGTGCCTGGCCGCCGTGCCCCGAAAGGTCATAACAGCGGCGCTCATTGGCAGCCTGGTGTGTGGCCTGCTGCTGGTCATCGCGCTGGGCTGTGCCTTCAAACTCTACTCACTTCGCACGCAGGAGTACAGGTGGGTGCTGCACCCGCAGCCAGGGGACCGGGCTTCTTCATCACCCAGGCTTGCTTTCCTTGCAGCTGTGGGTTTGCAAACGGGGGCATGGGCCAGCCACGTGGAGGCTGCCTCAGTGCACACTGGGGTCCCTACATCTTGGGATGTCTGGATGGAGGGCTGTCCCAGAGTCCTGTTGCCACTGCAGGCACCCGGCAGCCCCGCCATGTCTCCCTCCGCCCACCGCTTCTAGGGCCTTTGAGACCCAGATGACGCGCCTGGAGGCTGAGTTCGTGCGGCGGGAGGCACCCCCTTCCTATGGTCAGCTCATTGCCCAGGGCCTCATTCCACCCGTGGAGGACTTTCCTGTCTACAGTGCGTCCCAGGTGAGCCCCGGAGGGCATGAGACCCCTCCCGGGCCAGGCCTCAAGCTGGACCTGAGAGGGCCCAAGACAAGGGGGCTGGGTGGGACAGTGTGCAGAGGAGGCCGATCCAGGGGTCACAGGAGCAGGAGACAAGGTCTGGGCAGGGTGACCTCGGGGCCCACAGCCAAATGAGGGGTGGACAAGGTGGTCTTTTGGGTCTCACGTCCCTTGGGGGGGTGTGCTGACCCCTGCCCCTGAGCAGCCTGGCTGCCCCCTCAGCCACCCCCCTACCCCCCCACCCCCACCCACTCCGCAGGCCTCTGTGCTGCAGAATCTTCGCACGGCCATGCGGAGACAGATGCGTAGGCATGCCTCCCGCCGGGGGCCCTCTCGCCGCCGTCTCGGCCGCCTCTGGAACCGGCTCTTTCACCGGCCACGGGTGCCCCGAGGCCAGATCCCGCTGCTGACCGCGGCACGCCCCTCACAGACCGTGCTGGGTGACGGGCTTCTCCAGCCTGCACCAGAGGCTGCCCCCAACCCCCCGGCACCCCTCATGGACACAGGCAGCCCCAGGGCAGCCGGAGATGGACCCCTCAGTGCCCCCGGCCACGCACCGGAGGTGGGACCTTCAGGGCCACCCCTGCCCTCGGGCCTGCGAGACCCAGAGTGTAGGCCCATGGACAAGGACAGAAAGGCCTGCAGGGAGCCTCTGGCAGACAGCCCAGCTCCTGCGGACGCACCTCGGGAACCCTGCTCAGCCCAGGACCCACACCCCCAGGCCTCCACTGCCAGCAGCACCCTGAGCCCCCACTCGCCAGAGCCACTGGGGGTCTGCAGGAGCCCCCTGCCCCCCTGCTCCCCAACGCTGGAGGCCAGCGATGACGAGGCCCTGCTGGTCTGCTGACCGCTGGGCACGCTGGTGACCGCCACAGCCCCGCTTTGTAACCAGGGAATACACAGTCATTTCTACCCTGCCTCTGCGTCCTTTCTTACCGAGAGGCCCTCCGGGGCCCCCAGCGGAGGGGCTGGGCCCTCAGCCAGCTGGCTGTAGTAGTGGGCATGGTGGGCGGGAGCTCAGGGACTGAACATGGGGAAGGGAGGACCGGTGAGCCACTGAGTTCAGTCTGCAAGGCCCCAGTGTACACAGCACCCTGGGGTCTCACTTCTCTCCCCCCACTCCATTCTGGGAACCCATTTCCAGAGAAGCAGGGGGCCAGAGCCTTTTTGCTTCATCCGCCCTGCAGTGGCACCCGTCGCCCCCAGAGCTGGGAGTTGTCGTGAGGATGGAGCCGGGCCGTGGGGACGCTGGATCTCATCCACGGTGACTGTTCTGCCCACGCCTCGCCCTCCTCCTCGCCCTCCAACAGGGTCCCTGGAGGAGCTGAGTTGGGCGGCTCCTGCGAACCCTCATGTCCCTGGCCAGGCGGGTGCCCTCCGCCCTCGCTGAGGGTCTAATCTCCTGGGTACTATGGCAGGGCTGGGGTGTGTGCCTGGCATCAGGAAGCCCCTGGAGTCCCCTGCAGGCCTCGAGGCCCCCACGACATGCTACTCAGCCTCTCACCAAGGCACCAACAGCAGTGGCCACATTCGTTCTATCCTATCTCAGGGCCTCAGTTTCCCCACCTGTAAGCCAGGGTGCGACTGTAGGCTCTGAAGTCCTGACCTTCACTCTGTGATTTATAGGAGGAAAGACGATCCCAGCCGGGAGCCCCTGAGTTCTCCTGGGTGGCCAAGCTCAGACTGGCATGGAGGGTCTGGGGGAGGGGCGGACTGAGCTGCTCCCCCATCCTAGACGTCCCTTTGGGGAAGGGGGACTCTGGTTGCCATGGTAGGGAGTGCCTGTGTCAAGCAGCAAAGCCCCCAAATGTCGAGGGCCTCCTCCAGAGCTGGCCACGGCACCTCCCTGGCCAGCAACATGTGTGCACCCACTGAGGTGCACCCCAACTGGCCCCATCTGTGCCCATCAGGGACTCCCCATAGCACGAGCGAACAGCCAGCCCTGTTTATTTATAGGCCTTTTCAGGAAAAGCTAGCAGGGCAGCGCTAACACAGGAGACCCAGTCCACAGTTTAGGGCTTCCTTAAAACAGGCTTCTAAGAGTCGTATCTTTTTTTTTTTTTCCAGAAAAAAAAAACTTTTTTGCCAAACATCTCCTCAATAAACATGTAAACAGAAACAGCTGCTTCAGTCTCTACAAACATCTCATTGTGGCTTCAAGGGCTTGTCTGTGGCGGGCAGCGGGGAGGGTGGGCAGGGGCCATTCTCCTCTTCCTCGGGGGCATCCTGGGGGTAGACCACGAAACACAGCTCCTGGCCCCAGCGTGTCATGGACTCTGAGGAGAGACAGGTGGACCTTGGGCCCTAACCTCGTGGGATAGGGGTGACCCCCAGCTCCGGACATCTCCCGTTGGGCAGGGGTCTTCAGGGAGCTGCTCCGTCAGTACGCGTGGGTTCTGGAAACTTGGGGTACATCTTGGGGAGGGCCATTTGGTGGCGACTGAGCCCTGTGTTCCCACCTTAGCTGCTACGATACCCAGCTCTGGGCGAGCCTCTAAGAAGGAGGTCCGGTCCGCAGGCCCCGGCTCCCTGTGCCACGTGACCTGTGGCTGCCTGGCTTACCTGTGAGTCTGTGCACACACTTTGGTTTGCTTCTCCAGAACACTCCCAGAAAGAAAATGGGCACCCCCGTCAGTATGATGATGACTCCGACCCCACAGACCATGGGCTCTGAGATGAAGCTGAAGACCAGCAGGAAGGCCCAGAAGACCAAGTAGGCCACGGGGATGAGAAGGTTCACCTGGGGAAGGGGTAGCGGGAACACCGATGGTGCAGAGACCCCAGCTCTCTGCACCTCTGACCCTCGTCCGGGGGGGGGGGGTTTCCTCCCTTCCCTGGGAGCTGGGGCCTGAAGGGCAATTGCACTCAACTACGCCCCCTCTTGGTGACAACCCAGTGTTTTGGAGGCCAATTCGTAGGTCAGGCCATTGGCCAGTTTTGCTGAGGATGTTTCAAAGTCTCAGCGGCACGGAGCGCCACACAGTGGTTGCCTGTGGACTTGACGCTTGCACTTGGCTGGAGGTCAGTGAATTTTTGGTGTTTTACGTTTCAGGCACTGAGCACTTCTCCACTTAAGGATTTATACACACATGGTAGGGGGCTTTGCTTTTTTTTAAATTTTATTTTGAGATGAAGTCTCGCTCTGTTGCCAGGCTGGAGTGCAGTGGCATGATCTCGGCTCACTGCAACCTCCACCTCCCTAGTTCAAGCGATTCTCCTGCCTCAGCCTCCTGAGTAACTGGGACTATGGGCATGTGACACCACACTCAGCTAATTTTTGTATTTTTTAGACGGGGTTTCACCATGTTGACGAGGCTGATTCTCAATCTCCTGACCTTATGATCTGCCTGCCTCGGCCTCCCAAAGTGCTGGGATTATGGGTGTGAGCCACTGAGCCCAGTGGGGCTTTGCTTTTAGCTCAGGCTATGGTCTTCTGTGTTTGTGTGGGCTCATGGAATCCTGGCAGCCTTTGTGACCTTGAACAGTTCCTGAGTCTTGTTTTCTTTAATTTTTTTAGAGGAAGGGTCTCCCTCTGTGCCCAGGTTGGAGTGCAGTGGCCCTAGCACCACTCACTGCAGCCTCGACCTCCCGGGCTCAAGCGATCCTCCCACTTCAGCCTCCCAAGTAGCTGGGACCACAGGCTCGCACCACCACCCCAGGATAATCCTTTTACTTTTAATTTTTTTTGCAGAGAGGAGGTTTCATTATGTTGCCCAGGTTAGTCTCAAACTCCTGGGCTCAAGCCATCCTCCCACCTTGGCCTCCCAAAGGGCTGGGATAGGCATGAGCCCCCATGCCCAGCCCTGAGCCTCACACTGTCTCCATCTATACACTGGGAGTATTCAAAGCACTGACCACATGGGGCTGTTATGAGGAGTGGGTGCCTCAGTGCAAGGAGAGCCCTAAGCAGGGCCCAACACTCCATAAAAGCTGGCACCTCCTGCCCCACCTGCCCCTGGTGCCCACTGTGGATGCAGGGGTGGCTCTGGCAGTGCCCGGCACAGGGGCCAGCCATCCCAGGGGCCTCACCTTGATAGGCCTGTGGAGCGCTGGCCGCCTCCAGCGCAGCAGCAGCAGGCCCAGGATGGTGACGCCGTAGCAGAGGTAGTTGATGAAGGACACGTAGTTGATGAGCGTGTATGTGTCGCCCACAAGCATGATGATGGCCGTGGCCCCGCACTGGGAGAGGACCTGGGGCTGATGGCCGGCCCCCAGCCTGCCTTCTGTTGCCCCTGCAGGATAAGCCCTGGTCCCACCCCACGCCCCTGCCCCAGAATGGCTCGCCCCTGCCATTACCCAGAAGGTCCCGCATTACCAGGTAGCCCTGTCTCCACTCCCTGCCTAGCCCAGGTTCCCCAACTTACACAGACGAGGAGGGCGGGGATAGGGGTGCAGCGTCTGACATGGATCATGGCCAGCAGGCTGGGCAGGTGCCCCTCTCGGGCTCCAGAGAAGCACAGCCTAACGTCGGGGACAGAGATGGGCACCGGCCACATCCTGGGTCTCGGCTCTGGACCTGGTATCCCTCTGAAGTTGTTGCTTCTGACCTCCCTCTCTGATCCCCCACTGGGCAGTTCTTCCCCTCGTCCAACCCACCTCCCTCTTGCTTTGCTTCCCAGTTGTGATCAGACACTTGTTACCGGTGGGATCATCACCCCAGCTTCAGGCAGACCCCTCTCCCGGCAGGTTTCCCTTCCTCTGGCCCCTGGCATGACTGGCACACACCTGCGCCCCAGCCTTCCCTCCCCACGCCCACCTCTTCCCCCAGTGCAGTTACCTGGAGGAGGTGAACAGGTAGCCATTGATCCCTCCGAAGGTTGACAGTGCCACAGAGACGGGCATGACCCAAGAAAAGTAGCCCAGCAGCTTCTCCCCGAAGGTCTGAGTGGGCACAGGAGAGAGGCCGTGTGTGAGGCTGGGGCAGGGGCCTGGGCAGGAGCCGGGGACCGAGCAAGGGACCACTCACCACAGCCACCGCATTGGACGAGAGCAGCTCCTGGGGGGACATGGCCGTGAAGTAGGCGATGTTGGTGAAGGTGTACACAAAGGTCACCAGTGGGATGGAGATGAAAATGGCGCGAGGTAGGTTCCTGGGGGCAGGCAGTGGAATGCGTCAGTGTCAGCTCCTGAGGGTTCAGGGCCCTGGAGACCCAGCCACGGGAGCAGCTGATAGTCTCCATGTCTTGTGTCTGCTGAGGGTGTTGGGGCAGGAAAGGGGGCAGTATTGCTGCCCAAGACACAGGGATGCTGCTGTCTGACCTTCCCCACCCCCACCTGGGCACAGGATGGGAGATGGGGGAGGGGCCCCATCACATCCTGAGGATGACGAAATTGCATACAGCAAAATCAGCCTGGAAAATTCCCCAAAACGGCCCCAGAGCCCACTCCGCAGACCAAGGGTCTTCCTGGAACTTTCCAGTCCCAGCTGCTCAGCTGCAAAGGTTCGCTGCTGGGATCGCTGGCCGAGCATCAGACACAGTCATTGGCTTCATTCGTAGGGACCATATTGTGTGCATATGCATCATTTTAGGCCAAATGGAAATCTCTGGATCTATTTACAGTGGGATGATGATATTCAGCCTTTCTGAGGCCCTGCAAGGGGCTGTGATGTGTCCATAGCCCGAGAGAACAGGGCCAGGCTAGAATGTGAGCTCCCCCACCCCCCACCCACCGGCTTTCTTTCCAGGGCAGCAGGTATGGGACACCGATGACCAGCCTGAGCCGCAGGTGGCAGTGGGGCTGGGCAGAGAGGCTGCCTCTTCCATCAGAGGGCCTGGCTATTTCCCAGGACCTGGTCAGGGGCCCCACTCACTTTCGGGCGTCAACCATCTCCTCGGTGACATAGTTGAGGAAGTTCCAGCCACTGAAGGCGAAGGAGCCCTGGAGGAAGGCCAGGGCCAGGTGTCCCACGGAGGGTGTCATCCAGAAAGCAAAGGCATTGCTGGGCCTCAGCTCCTCAAAATGTCCTGGGGGGGCCCAGAAGTCGGGGGTCAGCACTGTTTCCCCAGCCTGGCCCTCACCCCCACTCGGCCCTACCTTGGCAGATCTGGAGAAGGCCCACGCCGATGATGAGAGACAAGGCCAGCAGCTTCCCGCCTGTGAACACGTCCTGGATACGCGTGGCCCAGCGCACGCTGGAGCTGTTCACCCATGTCAGGAGCACTGTGGAGGGAAGGCGGGGGTGGGCACTGAGGCTGGGACCTTTCACAGCGGACCACGGCCAAGTCCAGCCCAGGTGGCTCGAGAACGGTATCCTCTGCAGCAGCTGGAATGCAAGAACCCTAGACTCGAAGGGAAAATCTCACCCTGCTGTCCTCCCGCTCTGGGCAGGGTGGGGCTGCCCGGGCAGGCGGCTGGTCTGGGGAGAGGTCCAAGGGTGATGCTTACTCAGGCAGGCCATGGACAGCATCCGGGAGGCTGCGGCAGGGGGGATGCAGTTGGGGAACACAGGCTGCAGCACGTAGTTGGAGAAGGTCATTGAGATGACGGCCAGGCTGGTGGGGTACATGATGAGGACAGCGCTCCAGAGCAGCAGAAAGCTGGAAGGAGCGGGGGCGGGAGTGGCTCAGGCTGCCTAGAGCCCTTCCCGGCCAACCTGGCCCTGATGTGTGCAGCAGGGCTGCCCTGGGCCCGGCAGCTGGGGGCTGGTGAGGGTACCAGAGGCCCGCGCTGGTCCAGGGAGGCAGGGTTGACCCTGTTGAGGTCTCACGGCTGCATGTACAGACTTTCAACAGAGAAGGTGTTACTCGTACTTAAATGTTGACAGAGCTGCCGTGGGGCAGGTGCTGGGAGCAACATGGGCACCAAACACTTTTCTAATGATGACTACAACACCCCACCCCCCACCCTTGGACACAGGCTGTTTCCCGAGCTGGGGTCCCTGTCCCCAGACCTCTCAGTTTTAGCCCTGGCTCTAGCAGAGTGCCGTGGCTGAAGACGGGTGACTCCGAGCTGTGGTTCTGCTGAGGAAGACCTATGGGGTGCAGGGACTGGGCCTTCCCAAGAGCCATGGCTGGGGTGGAGAGTGATGGACGCCCCTTCGACCTGGATCTCGACCCAGGTGAGGCGGGGCTCTGTGCTCAAGGCTGCAAGTCTGACCTGTTTCAGGGGCTCTGTCTGCACCCAGGGACGGGGTGGCTCTAGCTCCTGGCCAGCCCTCCAGGGAAAGGACTGCCTCATCGGGGATGCCATCTGCCTCTGGATCACCTGCCCCTTGCTCGGCTTCTGGGACATCCTAGCTCTGCGGCCCCCTCCTCCTAGGCATCCCCTCTGCACACTCCTGCAGGTTGGGTACTCAGGGATGAGGCCCTGGCCCTCTTCTCCCTCCCAATGTCCTCTCTAGGCCCGAAGCATGATTCTTCTGTTTTCTGAGTCCCAGCCCCTTTGAGGACCCTCTCTCCAGAGGAGAGCACCACAGACGCACCCACAGTGGCGTGCAAGCCCCAGCAGGTCCCCCCATCCAAGGCTGCCCAGTTAAGGGCCCCTGGCCCATATCCCTCAGTACAAACTTTGTACATTTCAGCCCAGATTTTTCCTCTGAGCTCCAGAACATCTAGGAGCCTCTCAGTAGGAAAGCGGGTGCCACCCCTGTTGCACCCACCTCTCCCTGTGCTATGCTGGCTACCCCAGCTCCTCGAATCAGGCTCCTAAATGATTTTAGAATCTGCCTGTACCTTTGCGGCTCTTGGTACAACTCAGCTGGACAAATACAACAGCTTCAATCCCCCAATGCTCTTCAAGCTCCGGCGCCTGCCGTGAACGCACCCTGACCTCACCTCTAGCTATAGCAGACTCCCTGTGCACACCTGGGCCACCATACCCTCTGTTCATGCTTCCCCAGTCCCGGGATGCCTTCCTCACTGGTCAGCTAGTCCAGATGGGGAAAATCTTCCTCTTCCTCCCAGCCTCGGGGCAAACATTGCTTTCCTGGGAGTCCTCCCTAGGAGGCGCACTGCTCTGTTTGCTGGGTGGCTGCTGCCTCTTAGACCTGCTCTCAAAGCAAGGCTCCTCCAGGCCTTAATTCCATTTAAGGGGCTGCTTCCTCGCTGTTCTGTGAACAGTTTGAGGACAGGGGCAGACCTTTCTATCTCTGCCTTCCAGCCCTAGGCTCACAGTAGGTGCTCAGCAAATGCTCCCTGGTGAATGAAGGAAGAACAGCAAGGTGCCATGGAAAGGGGACCTCTGATCAGGCATGGTGGCTCACGCCTGTAATCCCAGCACTTGGGAGGCTGAGGTTTCATCACTTGAGGTCAGGAGTTCGAGACCAGCCTGGCCAACCAACATGGTGAAACTCCGTCTCTACTAAAAATACAAAAAAATTAGCTGGGTATGGTGGCGGGCACCTGCCTGTAATCCCAGCTACTCAGGAGGTTGAGGGAGGAGAATCTCTTGAACCTGGGAGGTGGAGGTTGCAGTGAGCCGAGATCACGCCATTGCACTCCAGCCTGGGCAAAAAGAGCGAAACACTGTCTCCAAAAAAAAAAAAGGAGGTGGGGATGCATCTTACAGTGTATATGATAAGAATATTGCACTTCCCTCCTTGCTCCTCATGTAACATATGGGTTTACCAAAATCGAGGCCCTTCCTTGGCTGGGCACTCACATTACCTAGGGGTTTCAGACAGTAAGAGTCCCCCATCCCTAAGTACAAGGCAGGGGGTGGCATTCAGAGGGACCTCTATTTGAAAGGAGATCCACAGAGGCCCTGGGGCCTGCAGGAGTGCCCAGCACACATCAGTGGGGTGGGATGGGCCTCAGTGCCAACCGCCCTGGCCTCAGAAGGCTGTCTAGCACCCCCACTCCTCTCCATCCACCACCACGACTTCCCTAGGAAGCTGGAAGCAGGAGTGGAAACTGAGGCCAGGACTCAGCTGGCCATCCCATTCCCGAGAGGGTGTCCCCCTGCCCACCAGTGCCCCACACTCACCCAGCCAGGCCCCCGAAGATCTCTGTGACGTAGGCGTAGTCCCCACCGGACTTGGGGATGGCAACTCCCAGCTCTGCATAACAGAGGGAGCCCAGAGCCGTCACGCCCCCACCCAGGACCCAGACGAACAGGGCCAGACCCACAGAGCCTGAGTGCTCCAGGACCCCCTTGGGTGAGATGAAGATGCCCGAGCCGATGATGTTCCCTGTGTGGGGAGAGATGGGGAGGCGTCAGGCCTGGGGTTCCCTTCACAGCCTGGCCTTCTTTTGGGGATCCGCCTGCTGCCAGGAGGAAGAGAGCTTGGGGTGCTTCCTGGAGGAGGAGGAAGGAGGTAGGCTGGAGGTGTGAGATGCCACTGGCCCCAAGCTCAGCAAGTGCCATTCTGGTCTCATCATCTGCCTCTTCCTCAGTCCCTGACATGGGAAATGTCACCTCATCTAGCTGCCCAGGCCCCTCTGCCAGAGATGGGAGCTGTCTGACTTCCTCCATTGCCCCCGTGAGGTGGGACCGGCAAAGTGAGGAGGCTGAACCACCTGAGCGATGGCAGATGGTGGCTCCCCAGGGACCTCACAAGACCCATGCTTGGCCCTCACGTCTGCCTCAGAGTCCCAGACATATCAACCTGCAGCCACTTGTCCTGCTTCCAGCCCGCTGGCCAGAGCTGGCCCCTAATGCAGGATTTTGACCACTCTCCTGACATTTTCCCACTAACCAAAGTCCAAACTCATGGAGTGGCTCAGGAGTAGCATCTCCTCCATGAAGCCCTCCTTGACCACATCGGGTTTGGGATCCTCTTCCTTCTTCAATTTCTTTCTTCCTTTTCCTCCCTCCCTCCCTCCCTGCCTCCATTCTTTCCTTTTTTTTTTGAGACAGCTTCACTCTTGTTGCTCAGGCTGGAGTGCAATGGCGTGGTCTTGGCTCACTGCAACCTCCGCCTCCCAGGTTCAAGCAATTCTCCTGCCTCAACCTCCTGATTAGCTGGGATTACAGGTGTGAGCCACCACGCCTAGCTAATTTTTTTTGTATTTTTTTAGTAGAGACAGGGTTTTACCACGTTGATCAGGCTGGTCTCGAACTCCTAACCTCGAGTGATCTAGCCGCCTCAGCCTCCTAAAGTGCTGGGATTACAGGCATGAGTCACCTGCCCGGACTTCTTTCTTTCTTTCAGACAGGGTTTTGCTCTGTCACCCTGGCTGGAGTGCAGTGGTATGATCATAGCTCACTGAAGCCTGGAACTCCTGGGCTTGTCAAGAGATTCTCCCACTTCAGTCTCCCTAGTAACTGGGACTCCAGGTATATCACCACACCCAGCTAATTTTTTTTTTTTTTTTTTACTTTTTGTGGAGACAGGGTCTCATATTGCCCAGGCTGGTCTGCAACTCCTGGGCTTAAGTGATCCTCCCTTCCCGCTTAGGATTACAGGTGACTGCCACTACATCTGGCTAATTTAAAAAAAAATTGTAGAGGTGTGTGTAGGGGGGGTCCCGCTATGTTGCCCAGGCTGGTCTCGAACTCTTGTGCCCAATCGATCTATCCACTTAGGCCTCCCAAAGTGCTGGGATTACAGGCAAGAGCCACTGCGCCTGGCCCGTCTGCTTTCTGACACAATGGGAAACGTTCAGAGGGGCCAGCTGTGGTCTGTAGAGCAGGTTCCCGGGATGAGCAAGACTCTGAGTGCCTGCCGAGCCCTGAGCTCTGCAAAGAGGGACAGCGTTCTGGGCTATATGTGTCTCACCGTCTGTGCACGGGAATCAGGTAACCTCACTGGAGAGCTGCAGTAGGGCCTGTCCAAGAAGAAATAAACACGGAACCTCAGGCCTTGTGAACAAATAGCCCTGGTGAGACCTGCGGCTCAGCCGCTACGCAATGGCCATACCAGACCGGGTCCTGGGAGGACAGGTCCGCCTCCTCCACCTGCCGGGCCTGCAGGGGGCTGGATAAGGACACAGTTGTAGCTGCCAATTTGCATTCAGTCCTTGTCCACGGTGCTCCCCCACCACCCCCACCCCCCGCCGACACAGATTTCCAGTCTGGACAGCTACGACACCCCACTCGGTTTTCTGGTCACATCCCAGGAGCCCTAAATACATTCAGATAAGGATGAATTAATTCCTGTGGCTCAACCCCCAGAGATAAGCTGTACCCTTAGTCTATTTCTGGGGGTAGAGAAGTGCCTCTCTCATCTAGCAGAGGGGCCCGGGCCTGGGTGGGCTGTAAGGTTTCTAAAGGGCCTTTGAGTTCCCTCCATCCGCCAGCAGGGCCTCTGTTCTCAGGACCTGGCGGAGTGGGATTTGCAGAAAGCCAGGGAGGTTGGAAGCCAGCGGGGGCTGGGTGGCCTTGGAAGGAGCTGAGCATGTTCACGTGGGGAGCATCCCAGTCTCTGAGCCACCCACCCTGCAGAGAGCCCGCCATACTTCTGCCAGGCGGGGCCTCCTGGGTGGAGCTCTGGGGGAAGCCACACCTGGCACCCTATCTTCCAGGGCCGTTTCACAAGCCTTGTGCCCAGTGGCTGAAGACTCTGATACTGGGCTCCGTGGGGGTGGGGAAGCCACTATTGTTTTGAATGCGTGGCCTCAGGCCACAGTTCAAGACTTCCTCCATTGAGGCTCGAAGGACCACCTGCGTTAGTCAGTGTCTCTGGGGTCCTCAGGGGTTTCTCCCTCTGGGCCTAGACCACTTGTCGCATCTGCCCCAGGATCATGTGTGAAGGTGGCAGAAAATCACATCACACCCCCTCACTGGCTGCTGCCAGCAGTGAAGGGTGGGTGGGGCACTGCACGGAGCAGCCGGGGCCTCGGGCTTGGGCATGGAGGAGGGAGGGGGCTGTGGACAGGGATGGGGGCCCCCATCAATGCTCCAATGATTATAGGAGAGGTGTGGGAGGAACCGGTGGATTTCTTCTTTTTTTTTTAGTAGAGACGGGATTTTGCCATGTTGGCCAGGCTGGTCTTGAACTCCTGGCCTCAAGTGATTCACCCACCTCGGCCTCCCAAAGTTCTGGGATTACAGGTATGAGCCACCGTGCCTGACCAGGTCGGTGGAGCTGGAAGGAGGCTGCTGGGGTTCTGCTCAGCCCCTCCCAGTGGTGTGGGAGGGTCTGCCTTCCAGATCCTGTATTCCGGCCAAGCAGATCTACCTGATTCGGGGAGCAGCAATGAAGAAGCCTAGCCCTTGGGGGAACCTGGTTTAGAGGGGCAGGAACTCAGGGCGGAACAGGATGAGGGGGCGCGGGATGGGTCTGGAGATACCACTGAGCCCTGTTGGGTGTCTGATCCATGGGTGACCAGAGGGATGTGGGGTCTGAGGCCTCCACATTCCTGTCCACCCAGTGGAATGACAGCTTGGTGGTCCCTGCAGGTCCTCTGGGGGCTGGAGCTCTGGGCAGGTAGGCGAGGAAGTGAGTGCCCCACAAGCCGGCCTTCCTAGAGTCTCCGCCACCCGCCCCTCTTCCCTGAGCCTTTGCTGGGTGGCTTTCATCACATTAAGATGTTTGGCCTGATGGGGCTTACTGGGCTCCTTGGAGGAATGAAGAAAGGACCATTGTTCCCCGCGGCCGCTGCGGTGCGTGCTGACCTATTTCTGGAGGCAGCGGCAGATCACGGAGGTCATAGGGGCGGCCCGTGGAGGTCAAGTCACAGAGTGAGCCACCTCCTGGGGTGTGCGTGTGGGGAATGTGCAGTCTGACTCAGGGAGGGGCAGGGAGGGCCTGTAGGGCCAGGATACTGGCACCCGTCCTCATGCCTTGAAGTACATTCCGGACCCGACTGTGTGACTCAGGCCAGTGCTGCCCTTTCGAGCCTCAGTTTCCCCATCTGCCAGGTGGGGCCACTGGGCTAGGGGGCAGCAGAGGGCTAGTCCGACCCTGACTGCAGCAGGGAGGATGCACCCTGCATATCTGGGCTGGGCCAAGGGAACAGTCTGCTCAGGGGCCCTGTCCCTGACTGTGGCAGGTCTGTCCCCAGCTCACTGGCCTCCCTGAAGCAACACCACCTCCAGGAAGCTCTCCCTGACTGCCCACCTTGTCCCCTGCAATCTGGACATCGCCCCATGCCCACGATACCTGGACGATGGCTGGGAAGGGATTCTTTTATTTGATGTGGGCATTCTCTCAACCCTGTCTGGCACCTCAGAGGCCATGGGAAGTGCTTTTGGATCTCACTATGCACTGCCATCTCCCTTGGAGACCCCCTAGGCAGCCCCATCTTTCCTCTAAGACCTGAGCCACCCGGGACCCCAGTACCCTGGGGTGATCGGCTGGGGCCGGCTGTGACCTGGGTGAAGCCTCTCCCCCAAGTGCACGGGTGTCCTCACATCCTCACAGTAAGCCTGTGTCAGGTACCTCTCTCTCTGGGATGAAGACTGTGACCACTGAGGTCTGGGCAGCACCCCAAGGAGGTGAGCGGGGACATCCAGGATGTGACTGGAACTGCCACTTGGCCGGCACCCACCTCCAGCCTAACCCACTTTCTTTGGAGGCAGGGGATGGGCGGAAGTATGCAGCCCTCTCCAGCTCATTCAGCCCAGCCAGCCTAGCCCAGCAAACCTTGCCCGGGCCCTGTCTCCTGGCCGAGGCTTGTCATGGTCACTGGTGAGTGCCACGTTGCTGAATGCAACAGTTGAGCCCTTGGCCACGATACTGACTCATCTGCAACATGTGACAGGTGGCCCGCTTGTCACTCAGCCTCCTGGCCTCCCCCTAGTCTTACTGGCTTCTCCTTTTCAGAATCCCTTATCTTGCATGACTTCCAGACCTGGGTACCCAGGGCTCAGTCCTGAGGCCTCTTCTCTTTTCTTTCCATGATTTCTTGAAGACCTCATCTATCACCCTGGCTTCTGCTGGCAACTCCTAAATTTATATCCCTAGCATGGACCACTCTGCTAAATGAAACCTGCAGTGAACCACTCAGCAGCAGACATGACAGGCTTTCCATGACCAAAACAGAATTCCCGACTTTCACTTCCTCGCCCCCAAAATGCTCCTCTCAGTCTTTCCTGATCAATAAATGGCAAAACATCCTCCTGGTTGCTTGGGCCACAACCTTGCGTCACCCATGACTCCTGTTTCTCCCCCAGCCAACATCCATTCCATCACAAATCCTTTGGCTCTCACCTTCCAAACTCATCCAGAACGGAACCTCCTCTGACACCACGATGGCCACTGCCCTGCCCTGAGCCACTGTGGTCTCTTGCCTGAGAGACCCAGAGAGCCTCCTGACCGGCCTTCCTCCTCCCACCTCTTCCCCCACAGGCATTTCTCCAAAGTGAGCCCTGTGAGCCCGACCCCATCAACCCTCTGCTCAAAATCCAGGGCTCCCACCTGGCAGAGAGCAAAAGGCAATGCCCTTAACACAGTTTGCAATGCCCCGCACACACTGAACCCCGCCCCAGTCCGACCTGAAATCCCCTGCCCCGCTGTCTGCATCCTCCTTCCTGGTTTGACTGTCTGGTCTTAGCACTTAACAAGACACACATTTGGCTTGTGCATCTTGTTCTTGAGACTCCCACACAAGGATGTCAGCTCCAGGACATGGATTTTGTCTGTCTTGACCCTTGTGATGTCTCCGGCACGTAGGTCAGTGCCTGACACCATTCAGTATGCAGTGGTTGAATGGATGGCTGAGTGTGCCCAGGACTGGCAGGCCCCCAAAATTATAGTTAGAAACTGAGGCTGCCACCTGCCCCGGGGTCAGATGCATGCCGAGGGCATCTGACCCTGGGGCAGGTGGCAGCCTCAATTTCCCCACCTGTAAATAGGACTGTGGTGGGGAACAGGCAAGCCCCTACATAGCTGTATGCCTCCCCAGGGCCCTGGGGAGGAGGGGCTGGAGTTCTTCAGAGGTCCACCCTCCTGGGAAGCTCAGCCACCTGCAGACCTGGAGACCAGGGAGGGTCCTGGCTGAGGCTGGGTGAGCAGGGATTGGTTCCTGAGAAGCTGAGGTTCATGACATCAACTCCTGAGTCCCTGAACACACATCTGACTCACAAACCCGTGCAGGAGCTGGATTCTCAAGTAAAAGAGAGAGCAGAGGAAGGGCCTGGTCAGCAGACCCGGGGGGGGGACTCCCACTTTGGAGGATGTGGGTGTGTTCCTTGGGTTGTGGATGCAGCGAGGGAGCTGGCTAAGGTTGCTGGGTCAGTATGAGAGGTCTTATGCGTCCAGCCACTGAGGGAGGGGCAGACTCCCCGGGCTGTCTGTTTGTTCACCCATAGTGGAGTGGGAACTCAGTGAAGCCTAGTTGGACAAGCTCCCAGCTCAGTCCCCAACCCTCCCCCGTCCAGGGCTCTGACTCTGGCCCCAATTTGCCCAGCATCAGAGCAGTATAAAGGGCACTGGGGCCGGGTGCGGTGGCTCCCACCTGTAACCCTAACACTCTTGGAGGTTGAGGTGGGAGGATCAATTGAGCCCAGGAATGTGAGACCAGCCTGGGCAACATGGCAAAACCCAGTCTCTATAAAAAATACAAAAATTGGCCAGGCGTGGTGGCAGACGCCTGTGGTTCCAGCTACTTGGGAGACTGAGGCTGGAGGATTGCTTGAGCCTGGGAGGTCGAGGCTGCAGTGGGCTATGATCATGCCACTACACCATAGCTTGTGTTATAAAGCAAGACCTTGTCTCAAAAATAAAATAAAATAAATAAAATAAAATAATAAAGGGCACTGGACTGGGAATAAAGTCCAAATCTGGTTTCGAACCCTAAGCCTACCACTTGGAGTACTATCATTTTACTTCCAACCTTAGTTTCCACCTCTGTAAAATGGGTATAAATATTCCTACCCTGCAAGGTGGACATAAGATTCAAACGAAATAAAAGAAGAACACGTTTTCTTTTCTCTCTCTTTCTCTTTTTTTTTTTTTTTGAGATGGGATTTCCCTTTTGTTGCTCAAGCTAGAGTGAAATGGCTCCATCTGTGCTCACTGCAACCTCCACCTCCTGGGTTCAAGCGATTCTCCAGCCTCAGCCTCCGGAGTAGCTGATTTTTTGTATTTTTAGTAGAGATGGGGGTTTCACCACGTTAGCCAGACTGGTCTCGAATTCCTGACCTCAGGTGATCTGCCCACCTCGGCCTCCCAAAGTGCTGGGATTACAGGCATGAGCCATCACACCTGGCCGGAACACATTTGCATAAAGTGGTAAGAGGTGCTTTTCTGAACAGATAATTGGGTGACAGTGTCCTGCAGAGCCCCTGCCTCAGCCAGCTCTACTTCCTCCAGCCTGGCCAATTCCCTTCTAGCTGTGCTTGTGGTGGCCGGCAGGCGCTACCCAAAACACACTTGACGTGAGTCTCACGCCAGCCCATAGCCCGCCCTTCCAGGTCTTCCCATTCTTGAAAGTCTCACTTCCCAGTTTGAGCTGTAGCAGAGGGTATATGTGGGACAGAGTGATAGAATCTTCTAGGAGGGTCAATGTGGAAGTTTTGGAGATAACATGTTCAATAACTAGTAACAAACAACGCAGATGATGAAGCAGGACTTTGGGAGGCCGAGGCAGGCAGATCACTTGAGGTCAGGAGTTCGGAACCAGCCTGGCCAACATGGTGAAACCCCATCTCTACTCAAAATACAAAAATTAGCTGGGTGTGGTGGTGCGTGCCTTTAATCCCAGCTACTCGGGAGGCTGACGCGGGAGAATTACTTGAACCCTGGAGGCGGAGGTCGAAATGAGCTGAGATTGTACCACTGCACTCCAGCCTGGGAGACAGAGTCAGACTCTGTCTTAGAAAAAAAAAAAGGAGGACGTCAAGTTCTCAAGACTTTTAAAGCTAAAATATGACACTTGCAGACATTTTTGATTCTGACCAGGCTCCCCAGGGTATTGGTGGAGAGAGAGTGAGCCCACCTGGGGCAGAAAGGTAGGGTGGGCTGGGGAGGGGAGACCCTTAGGACATCAGGAGGAGAGGATGTGCAGACCCCGGCTCAGTCCTCCCTTGCCCAGTCCCCACCTCCTATCACCCTCTGGTTGAGGTTGATCTCTCCTTGCTTTTTCCTGCACCGTACAGCTTCTTGCCTGCTGTAACCCTCCAAAGCTCCCCAAGCCAGGTTAAGACCACGGCTCCTCAAGACCACCGCTGAGTGCCCCTGGCTTGGGTTCTGTAGCTGAATCCATCATCCTCGGTTGGCCAAGTGGCCCTTCACCCTGGCTCGGTCTTTGAGGTTTGGAGGCCAAGGTAGTGGACCTGGCACAGCAGGAAGGAACTGAAGGGTTGGGGAGTTGTCAGGGTAGACCTGGGCTGCATGGGAAACTTACAGGTCTGTCCTGGGGAAGGGTGATGGTGGAATTGGCCTTCTTCACTCCCAGCACCGCCACCACCACCAGGGCCCCCTTCTGGGGAGAGAGGAGCTGGGCAGCCTCCCTGTGACTTGGGGAGGATGGGATGTGGGGAGGGGAGTCTAGGAAGACAGGTCAAGGATGCTGAGCTTAGCTGAGGAGCCCAGGCACAGCTGTGTCTCTCTGCACCTGCCTGGCGCTTATAGCTGGCTCTGGGCATGGTCTCAATCCTGTGACTCACCCATGATGTGTGAGCTTCCCTTTCCCCAGGGGACAGCTCCTGGAGAGGGTGTGGGTCAAGAAAAAGCTCTAATCAGCACCCTGGCCAAATCGGGACCAGCCCTTCCTTCCAGCGGACAGTCAGGCACGGTCATCCTAGACCAAGAAGCTCCCAGGGCCAGATCAGGACCAGGTTCTGGGAGACAGCATTCTAGGGGGAGGGGGTGAGATGGAGAGACCTGGCCAGGGATTGTGTTCAGGGGCCACTCTGGATGTGAAGAGCTGCTAAGGTGGAGTGGAAGAGAACGAGGTGAAGACTCTGGGTCTGTCCTACTGAACCCCCCGATTTTCTCCATCTCCAGGGATCTGAGGGTGGGAGGGTGGTGAAGACACAAGTGCTCCCACTGTCAAGGGACTGGGAAGACTGGCTGGTGGTAAGGTGAGAACAGTCAAGGCCCCAGGTAGTCATCCCACCTCTTCCCAACCCACCTCTCCTGTCCCTCCCTGGAGGGGCTCAGAGGCACCCTGTGTAGACAAAGAAACAAGTCTGGATTAGTCAGTATCTATGACTTGGGACAGAGAATGGAAAAATACCACCACCATTCCCATGACCCCTGAGCTCACTGTCTACCCAGAAAACCCTACGTGGAGGCAGGACATGGACCCATTCTCAGGTGGGGACACTGGAGTCTGCCCGGTCTGTCTGGGATCCCATCCCAGCCCAGGGAGCGGGCTGGCCTTCTGCAGGCCGGGTCTGCCCATGGCTGCCCCCTCCCCTCAGTCGCTGGCTGACCCGCCCCCTCTCCTGGGTCCTGCGGCCAAGCCCCGCAGTCATTGCGTGCTTTGAACCTCCTTCCCCTCTGCGCTGGCTGTGCTTGTCCACTCTACCCACAGGCCCTCCTGCTTTCCAAGAATAAGTCACTGCACTGCATGGCACCTGGACCCTGCACACAGTAGGGACTCAGACTGACCCACAGTCCAGAACTTGGGGAACTTAGCCTGCCGCAGCCTGACCAGCCCCCACACTCCTCAAGTTCCTGCCGCTCAGTGCAGGACTGCAGTCATGGCCATTTCACAGATGAGGAAACTGAGGGTAACTTCCTTGCAAAAGCCCCACAGCAAAATCGAGTCAGGAGTCCAGCGGTGGAGGGGACCCAAAACTCCACCAGGTGCAGGCGGCCGGGAGATGCGGACACGGAGCTTTGGCACCCTGGGCCCTGCGAGCGGTCATTGCGTGCTCTGAGGCCAGACCGCAGGTGCCCCAGGCAGACCCGTCCGAGTGCCCGGAGTGGGGGCGCCCCTCTTTCGGAGCGGCTGCGCCCCTCATTTGGCCTCCGCCTTGCGCCCACCCGCCTGGGTCCAGCTCACCGATAATGATGGTGCAGGCGCTCAGCAGCCCGATCTCCTTCTTGAGCGCCACCCGCTCCGAGGCTCCGGGGCCGGGGCCTGGGACCCGGGAGGGCGAGGGCGCAGGCCCCGGGTTCCCGCGCCCGCTCGGCTGCTGCGTGTGGCCGGCCATGTCGCTGTCCCGCCGCGTCCCCTCTCCCTGCGCTGCCCCGTCTGTCCGGCCGGCCGCCAGTCCGTCCGTCGGTCGGTGCGCTGGCGGCCCTCGCTGCCGGGACAGCGCCCACAGGCGGGCGCATGCGCTGGCGCCGGGCCCGGGACTGGGGGCCCCGGGCGGCCCTGGGAGGGGCGGAAGGAGGGCCGGCCCGCAGCCCCCTCCCCCGCCTCCCTTAAAGGGAACGCCCCCTCCCCCAGTACCGGCCTGGGAAGGAAGGAAAGGACTTGGGGCAGATCTAGGAAGGACTTCCCAGTTGGGTGAAGGAAGGGGCCCTCCCGTTGCTTGAGTGGCATTCATTCTTGGGGTGGGGTAGGGGAGCAGAGCTCCAGGCAAGACAATCCTTGCGCCCTGGGAGGCCGAGGGGGACGGCAAGAATAGCAGCTGACGGCGTGTGGGGGTCCAGTGTGTGCCCCCTTTAGTACTCCATGCCCGCACTCTGTGTGTGTGTGTGTGTGTGTGTGTGTGTGTGTGTGTGTGTGTGTGTAGGAGACAGCCCGCAGGTGGATCCATTCTACTGATGGAAGTTGAGGCCCAGAGATAAGCAGTGATCGCCGAGCAAGTGTAGGGCTGAGGCCAAACCCTTTCTTGTGCCCCCTTGGTTCCCAGGCACCCCCTTGGATCCCAGGCGGATAACTTCAGGAGGGGTGGGGGCTCAGTTCTGGAACTCCTCTGAGAGATCCACGCACCCTGGGTCAAAGGCCTGAAGGTCGGGGTGAAGACCCCGGGGGCCCTAATCCTCATCACGGGGACCCTGGCCTGTGGGGAGCCCTGGACATGGCTCGCCCACCCCACCAGGCTCTAGGCCACCCCTGGCCTGAGGTCCCCACTAAAGGCTCCTCGTGATCAGAGTGAAAGATGAGCGGACTAGAACTCGGTCTTTGGCGCAGGTCTAGCGCGGTCCAGCCAGGCGCGAGGAGGCCCGGCTACCTGGAATGCCCGGGAGACACGGAGAAGTGGGCTGTGGTCGCGGGAGAGGGTCGGGTGTGCCGGGTCCAAGGAAGGCTGCCTCCTCCCCGAAGCCGTCCGGACTGTGCAGCCCAGGCCGGCGGAGCAGATCCAGGGGGGCCGCGTCGGGGCCACCGGGGCGGCGGGCGGGGCGAGCCTGGCACGGTGCGGCAGGCGGCGGAACAGCCTTTGTCTCTTCCTGGCGGCCGCCGCGACGCGCCGTCCCTTGCATGCGGATGAGGCCGCGCCGGGGGCCCCGTCCTTCCCCCCAGTCGCGGCCTCTGGGTTTGCTGGGGCCCGGCCAGGGGTCCGACGGCTGCAGGGTGGACCCGGGTGGGACAGGGCGAGGGCGGGGCCCGGGCAGGGGCGGGGCGTGGAGGTGGGAGCGGGGCGGGGCCGGCGCTTGCAGGCAGCGGGGAGCTTCGAAGTTGGGGGCGGGGACCTTGGGTAAGAGTTGGAGCCGGAGGATCCAGGGTGGACGTGCTGGGGGGACGCGGAGGGGGAGGCCACCCGGCGAAGCTGCATCCCTCTCGCTTCTGTCTTCGGAGTCCGGCATTCTTGGCGCCCTCCACGTCCGGCCCCAGAGACCATTCAGAGCCCGGCTCTCTTAAAGGAGCCTCTGTCAGGGTCGGGGCAGCCCTGGCTCCGGAGACCCCTGATTGTCGAGGGTGTTAGGGGCCAGGGGCCTCGACCTTCTGGCTTGACTCTCCCCACCCAGTTGCCCTCGCAACTCTAGGGTCTGCTGGGAGAGGGTCTAGCCGGGGTTGGTGCAATCAGGGGCAGGTTGCCAAGGGGTAGGGGCTGGCGCTAGCCTCGCAGCTCTGAAGCCTGTGGTTTTCGAGGGTGTCTCTCTGGGACCTGGAATGTGCAGTATGCGTTTGTGGGGGAAAGGTCGGCCTAGGGCTTTGCACAGGATGGAGTCTGTATGTTGTCGGCCAGGCCCCATAGCTCAAGAGGTCCTTTTCGTGGAATTGAACTAGAATCTGCAAACTCCAGTGGGAACAAAAGGTTAGTGGGATTGGTTTACCATCCAAAAATCAATCAGCATGATCCTTCACATTAATAGAGAGAAAAAAGGAAAACCTCAACAGATGCAAAAAACAGTCATCCACGGTTTAAACAAACAAAAGAACTCTTAGCAAACAGAAATGGAAAAGAACTTCCTTAATGAGATAAAAGTATCTACCTAAAAACAAATCTCCAAAAAACCAAAAAACAAACAAAAGCCCTACAGCTCACATCATGTTTAATGGTGAAACTCTGAATGCCTTTGTACTGAGATTGGAAATGAGAAGAGATGCTGGCACTCATCAATATTCTATACAATAGTTTATTAGAGGTCCTAGCCAGAGTAATAAGGCAAGAAAAATAAGTAAAAAGGTATGAAGATAGGAAAGGGAGAGATAAAGCTGCCATTCACATACGATGTGATTCAGTATGTAGAAAAAAAAATTACAGGTTAATTTAAGAAAGATAAATTAATTTAACAAAGTCACTAGATAGAAGCTTAATATACAAAAACAAATTGTATTCTATATACTAGCAATAATTAGAAAATGAAATTAATAATAGCATAAAAATCAAATACCTAAGAATAAATCTAGTGAATGATGTGTACAATTTTTATGCAAGAAACTACAAAACATTTCTGAGAGAAATTGTTAAAGACATAAGTTAATGGAGGGATATACCATGTTCATGGATTGGAATTTAAGATGTTGGTTTCCACACTGATCTATGGAATTGATCAATACATCTGATGCAATTTCCATAAAAGCACCAGACAACTTTGTCATTGATTACAAGCCTTTTTGGAGAGGTGAAACTCAACAAGCTGACTCTAAAAAGTATATGAAGAAGAACAAATCTGGAGGACTTACACTACAGTAAGGAAGACAGTGTGGCATTGATGCAAAGATAAACAAATCTACTGGTGGAACAAAACAGAAATCCAGAAACAGACCCATCCTGGTTTATTATAACAAAGTTGACATTGAAGAACAGTGGAGAAAGGACGGACTTTTCAATAAGTAGTGGTGGATCTATATATTGAAAAAAAAAAAAAAGCAAAACCCTTTAATGTCACCCTTATATTATACCCTAAAACCAGCCCCAGGTGATGTACATGTGAAATGCATGTGTGAAAGATGAAACAACAAAGCTGCCAGAAGAAAACAGGTGAGAGAACAGATACATTTTGTTAAACAGACACAAGAAATGCAGTAAGAAAGTGACAGATTGGACTACACTAAGATTAGAAACTTCTGTCAATCAAAAGACATAATTAGAGAGGAAAGAGTAAGCTACATGTGAGAGAAGTTATTTCAATACATATAACTCATAGAGGACGTATATCTAAAAATATAAGCACATGACATGTATTGAAAAATATGTATCAAATCAATAGAAAAAAGTTTTAAAATAGGTCAGCCATGGTGGCTCATGCCTGTAATCCCAGCACTTTGGAAGACCAAGGCAGGCAGATCACTTGAGGTCAGGAGTTCAAAACCAGCCTGGCCAACATGGTGAAACCCCATCTCTATTAAAAAGGCAGAGATTGGCCGGGGTGATGGTGGTGAGTGCCTGTGGTCCCAGCTACTCAGGAGGCTGAGGCATGAGAATCACTTGAACCCAGGAGGTGGAGGTTGCAGTGAGCCAAGCTCATGCCACTGCACTCCAGCCTGGGTGACAGAGTGAAACGCCATCTCGAAAAAAAAAAAAAAAAGACTTTAAATAGGTGCTTCCCCAAAGAGGATGTCTAATGGCTGTTAAACTCCTGAACAGGTGCTGAACCTCATGGGTCATCAGGGAAATGCAAATTAAAATGAGAGAGAATAAGATACCACTGCATAGCCATCAAAATGGTGAAAATTACACAGCCAGTGTTGGCAAGGATATGGAGTTGGTACCACCAGTTTAGAAGACCATTTGACAGTACCAGCAAATCCCTATGGCCCAGCATCTCCACTCTGTATTAGATACAACTTGGCTATCATGCCACACTTCCTCCCTCTAGCCTCTAGCCTCACCTTGGTGTGAAGGCTTTGCTACTTTTCCTCCCATTTCAGGTACAGGTACAACCTGCCAGCACCTCCCATCACCCTCAGGGCTTCTCTGATGCCCCTGAGGGATGAGATAATAAGGGACCAACCCAGCACCCACAAACTTGCAATCAGAAATGCAGGAGAGTTAACACACTTGGACCTGTCCTTGTGTTACCGAACAGTGCCACGCAATTCCAGGCTCTGGGAGACTCAAGCAAACAATTGGACAAGATACATACAGATAGCAAAAAGTGTATTAAGCGCAGTGTTCCACTCTCATAGGGGGAGAGCAGACTGATCTCTGTGAGATGAGATCGGCATTAGTTTGGTGTACTTTGGGTCTTTTTTTTGACTGAGTCTTGCTCTGTGACCCAGGCTGGAGTGCAGTGGCGTGATCTGGGCTCACTGCAACCTCCGCCTCCCAGGTTCAAGCAATTCTGTCTCAGCCTCCCGAGTAGCTGGGATTACAGGCACCTGCCATCACACGCTTGGCTAATTTTTGTATTTTCAGTAGAGATGGGGTTTCACCATGTTGGCCAGGCTGGTCTTGAACTCTTGACCTTAGGTGATCTGCCTGCCTCAGCCTCCCAAAATGCTGAGATTACAGGCTTGAGCCACCGAGCCTGGCACTTTGGGTTTTTGTGTGTGTGTATGTGTGTGTGTTTTCTTCCCAAGGCTGCCTACCTCTAGCAATGTCTGTCTTTTTGATTGATAGGTGTGTTGCTTATTACTTTAGCCCCTGTGCGCTTGCACCTTGCCTCCATCCCATAATTTTAAGTACATGCATGATATGCAGCTCATATGCAGGAACCTCAAGTAGCTGATTATCATAATGGGGTTATGCTAAGGACATCTTTTCACTCTAATGCGCATGTGCATCTCTGAACAGCAGCCCCTTACTTTGGATGAGGTTTGGTTGGGATCCTGCTGGCCATGGGGTCCTTGATCACGTTTTAATCTCACTTTGGTCTTGGCTGCTGAATCTCTGCTTTTTGTTTTGCTTCTTGCTCACCTGCCCCTTCACCTTGCTTCTGCTCTCTGCTTCTACTTATTCTGCCCTTTATCCAACTTCCAATTCCCTTTGCTATTTTCCTGCCTCATTTTCCCTGTTCTATCTCACTTGGACAATGGGAGATGGATAAATGGCAGATGTGAGTCAGTGGATAAATTCTTCCTTCTACCTCATCCCAGATGGACTGTTATGAATCACATTCCTTATAAGACCTCTTGGAAGTTGTTACTACAAGATTCAGCAGTCAACTGCTTTTGGCACCAAGTAGTGGCCAGCTCTGAAGCTCATCCTCATTTTAGCTCTCATGCCTTCCCTGTTCACTTCCTTTCCCCCTTACTCTAGATTCCCTGGAATTGCACGACCAAATTAAGTTCTACCTAAGTCCAGGCACCATGTCTCACGCCTGTAATCCCAGTGCCTTAGGAGGCTGAGGTGGGGAGGGTTGTCTGAGGCCAGGAGTTTGAGACCAGCCTGGGCAACATAGTGAGACCTCATCTCTGCAAAACATTTTAAAAATTAGCTGGACACAGAGGTGCACACTTGAAGTCCCTGCTGTTCAGGAGGCTGAGGTGGGAGGATCCTTTGAGCCCAGAAGTCTGAAGCTGCATTGATGAGCCATGATCGCACCACTGCTCCAGCCTGGATGATAAGCCAGATCCTATCCCTAAAAATACAAAACAAAACAAAAAAACAAAACAGAAGTACCTTCTAAGCTTTTGCCTCAGGCACTGCTTTCTGGAGAGGACAAACTAAGATACACCTCTAGGTATATCTTCAACAGAAATAAGTATATGAAGGCACTAAAAGGCATTTACGATATCATTCATAGCAGTCTTTCTAGTAGCTCCAAACTGGAAATAACCCAGATACCATTAACAGCAGAATGGATGAACACGTTTACAGTACATGTAAATCCCAGAGTTCTGCGCTACAAAGGAAATGAACAAATTACTGCCATGTTGCAACACGGTGAATTTCATAAACAATGTTGAGCAACAGAAGCTGGACATGAGATTACATTTTGGGATGATTCCATTAATTTTATTTTTTAAGAGGCAGAGTCTCAGCCTATTGTCCAGGCTGGAGTGCAATGGCACCATCATAGCTCACTGCAGCCTCCAACATCTAGGCTCAAGCGATCCTCCCATCTCAGCCTCCCTAACAGCTATGGCTACAGGCATGCGCCACCACGCCTGGGTAATTTTTAAATTTTTTTGTAGAGACAGGGTCTAGCTCTGTTGCCCAGACTGGTCTTGAACTCTTGGGCTCAAGTGGTCCAGTTCTGGAATAGGCAAAATGAATGCATGATGTTAGAAGTCAAGATAGAGGTTTATTCCTACCCTCCTGCGGGTAGGAACTGGGCAGGGGCATGAGGAGCGGCCTTGGAGTGCAAGTCATGCCTGACTTCTTGATCTGGATGCTGCTTCTATGAGTCTGTTCAGTTTGTGAAAATTCATTGAGGAGAATACTTGATGACTGGTGCATGTTTGTGTGTGTGTAGGTTACACTTTGACAAATATGGGACATCGAACATGGCCTGGGCAGGGTCCTGGGTGGGGCAGGATCTGCATAGTGGGAGGGGGTCTGGGGCCTGCTGTGACTCCACAGTCCCTCATCGGTGTTAAACTCACTCAGCACTCCCACGACACTTCCATTCTCTTTTCCACCCCTTGGTCCAGCCCACTCAGGCAGCCCGGTCTTTCCATGGTTTCTACCATCCACTCCCTCTCCAAGCCACAGGCACCTACTGGCTGATGGCCCCCTCTCTGCTTCTGTCTCATGGATTCTCAGCCCTGGGCATTGCTTCTGTTGTGCTTGCCTCCTTCTCTCTCCTCACGTTCTCTGGCCTTGACCTGCATTTCCTGCCTCCTCTCTGCACCCTCCCTTCACCTCCCTCCCTCACAACCATGTTCAACCCTTGCACTGGTGGGCCAAGGGCACAAACACACACGTGAGCCCCACACCCAGGAGGCCTACTTATTTCCAGGTTAGATGAAACTGCACCCACGATGCAGCCCTAATTCACACCCTGCCCTTCACCCCGCCCTGGGGGCATGGTCTCCTCTGGCCTGTTCTCATGGCCACCATCCTCTGGGGTGGGAGCTAGGACAGTGCCCCAGATCCCTGGGGGTGAGCATGCTCCTGGGTGGGGGCTGGCCTGGGTACCCTTCCCCTACCTCACTTTTCCAACCTGGCATTTCCAGGCCATTCTAATCTCCTCCCCAAAATCTCACCAAGAAACGGGACAGGGAGGGAGTGTAGGTACCAGGACCCTAGGCTGCCCAGACACACACATGCACAACCACACACTCACTCTCACACACTCACAACCACACACACAACCACACACACAACCACACATACATGCACAACCACACATACTCTCACACACTCATATGCATACAACCACAATCACACACATTCCGTCTCACACACTTACATGCACACTACATAAAAACCACACACACACAACCACACACAACTATGTACAACCACACACAGAACCACACACTCACACACATGCATAGCCAGACACATTCACTCTCACCCAGATGCACGACTACATACACACTCTCACACACATGCACATAACCACATGTTACAACCACACACTCACACACTCTCACACACTCACAACCACACACAACTACATACAACCACACACACAACCACACATACATGCACAACCACACATACTCTCACACACTCATATGCATACAACCACGTACTCACAATCACACACACATTCCATCTCACACACTCACATGCACACAACTACATAAAACCACACACTCACACAACCACACACAACTATGTACAACCACACACAGAACCACACACTCACACACATGCATAGCCACATTCACTCTCACTCAGATGCATACATACACACTCTCACACACATGCACATAACCACATGCTACAACCACACTCACACACTCTCGCACACTCATTCTCACAACCACACACTCACACAACCACATGCACTCAACCACACACAACCACAAACACAGCCACTCATGCTCTCACACAGTGACATGCACTCAACCACACATAACAGCACACTCACAACCACACACACAACTACATACACACTCATGCACTCATATACACAACCACACACAGCACCACACATTCACGACCACACACAACCATACACAACCTGTCACACAACCACATATTCACAACCACACATACAACCACTCACACACTCAACCACTCACACACACACTCATCCACACAGACACTCAACACTCCGCCCAACATCTTTGGGCCTGTGGGGTCTTTGTTTCATATCTGTCCTCTCCCACAGAACTCACTGTTGTTCAGTTATCAACCTTTAAAACACTCTTATGAGACTGAAATTAAATTTTTTTTTGCATTTACTACTGGTGACATCCTGGCTCTCCAGGGCTCAGGGCCCATGGCAGGGACTCCTTTGCCTAGGTCTAAGGTTGGCCTGGCCTCCATAGCTGGTGGGGCTTCTAGAATGACCAAAGGGTATTGTTCCCTGTCATTTTCAGGCTGTGACAGCCCACCCAGTCCCAACCCATCCCTCCTGTGAGTGGTATCGGGATTCCAGTGGCCACACCCAGAGCTCTGACCACCCTACCTGGGCCCTTCACCACGCACCCACCTCCCCATGCACTCCACCCCTCACCCCTTCCTGGGGGCTGAAACAGCTACTCCCCAACCCAGGGCTGCTGCTCCAGGGTACATCCTCTTCTTTCAGAGCAGACACAGGCTGTAAATGACCCTTTAGGCAGGTGGTCAGGAGGGAGATCATTTAATTCACGGTACAAACTGAGACAGGTCTGCAAGTGAAAGGAGGCACTATTTATAATTACAGCAGGATGTAATTGACAGCCGTAAACCAGGACATCCCAGCAAACTGGATGGGTGGTCACTCTCTTTCAAGCCAGTGCCCCAGACTCTGCCTGCCTGGAGAGAGCAGGTGTCGGTCACGCCTTGCCTGCTCCTGCCGCCTCCGTGGCCATACCTTCTCACGAGTCAGGCCAGGCATTGCCTTGGCCAGGAAGCCACCTGGTCCCCAGAATGGAAGACGTGCCCATTCTGTGTCCACACTACCACCTCCCCAGGCTCAAAGGCAGAGATCTGGTCTTGTCTCCAGCACGTCACAGGACCATGGAGATTCCAAGCGTCTGCCCCAGGAGCTGTGAGATGCAGGTTCTGGTCCCAGCTCTGCCATTGACTTACAGACTGGACACCGAGAGTCTCGGTTTTTCCCTGTGAAGTGGGGAAGGCAAGGCAGCGTGTGATCCTGGGTGCCCACAGCTGTGGGAGGGGCAGTTTGCCTAAACTTGCCCTTCTTGCTCCCCAGGCCCTGGGGTCCTAAGAGGGGCATGGAGGAGAGGGGTGACCTGTCGGGGAGGCCAGGTTCCTTGGATCTTCCTGGAACTGGGATCTCCTCTCCCTCCAGGGAATTCCAGCCCTGCATCCTGTGGGGCCAGCCTCCTGGACCAGGGTACCCCTTCTCCCTGGGACCTTTACCCATATCCCTCCATTAAAGGACACCCACCATTCCAAAAGATGCCACCAGAGGGCAGCCTCCGTGTCAGTCCTTGAGACCAGGTGCCTGGGCAGGACCTAGTGGCCTGACTCTCCGGGATGTAAGAGTCCCGGCCTCTGCCGCATCCTGTATTGGAGGGCTGGGGAGAGCAGGCTAGGATTCCTGGGCCTCTCCCGGACCACCAGAGCCAGCTGGGAGCCAGGGAAGTCCTTCCTCTCAGGCTCCCTCCTGCTGTTGCAGGGAGGAGATGGAGGGGAGATGGAGGGGAGGCCCCAGGGGCTGTGGGTGCTGGCCTGGGTCAGGACATTCATAGTGAAACCAGAGAGATCTTGCAGTGAGATTCATTTCGTGCAGCGCACCTGCCTTGGGGCAGGGCTGGGAGGCATGGGGAGGCGATAGAGCCCGTGTGGTGGCGTTGGCTGCGGGAGGGCCCACTGCTTATCTGATGGGCTGGCCTTTCTCACAGCTCAGTGGAGCCACCCTACCAGGCCCATCTCGGGGCCGGTGGGCCGGGGCTCTGCAGGCCCCATGGGCTCAGCCTCCCCACCTGCCTGGTGGGCAGGGAGGCCGTGAGCCTGGGAAAGGCGCGGGCGGCCACTGCTGGAAGAGAGCGGGCACCGTGGGGCTGCACGCTGCGGCAGGCTCCCCCCCACAGACTCGAAGACACGTCAAAACTAGGTACAAGAAATTGGGGCAATCTGCATGTTTACTTGTAACAAACGAATGCTTCTAACGTAAAAACAAGACTTTGCACAGCAGCAGGGGCTGTTAGGATCCGGGAACGCATGGGCTCACGGGACGCTGTGGTTGGAGGCCCAGCTAGATGTGGTGCCCCAGGTGGCAGCATCCTCAGCTCTGCCCGTGGCTGGGGGCTGTGTTTGGAAGGTTGGTGGGGGACCCCAGAGGAAGTCTAACCATGTAGCCCTGGGCGAGATGGCTTTTCGGGGTGCCCCGCCACCCACGCACACCTAGGCCTCCCTGTAGTGTGTATGGGGGCCATTGAGGATTTGATTTCCCTGGGACATGGGGGCTGTCACTCTGGAGAAACGGAGGCCCACAGGGTACTTCTCCAGGGACAAAGTGCACACAGGGTTTGTGGGGCCCGGTGCCTTCGGAAGAGTCTAAGGCAAGCTTGCCCACCCCAAGGTCTGGCTGGGATTCCCAGGATGGCTTTGAATGCAGCCAAACACACATTCCTAAACTTTCTTAAAACATTCTGAGGTTTTTAGGCTAGGCGAGGTGATCCATGCCTGTAATACTAGCATTTTGGGAGGCCAAGGTGGACGGATCACTTGAGGTCAGGAGTTCAAGACCAGTCTGGCCAACATGGTGAAACCCCATCTCTACAAAAATACAAAAATTAGCCAGGTATGGTGGCGAGTGCCTGTAATCCCAGCTGCTCGGGAGGCTGAGGCAGGAGAGTCACTTGAACCCAGGAGGCGGAGGCTGTAGAGAGCTGAGATCATGCCTCTGTACTCCAGCCTTGGCAACAGAGGGAGACTCTATCTCAAAACAAGAAATATATATATATTTTGCTCATTAGCTATCGTTAGTGTTAGTGTATTTTATGTGTGGCCCAAGACCATTCTTCCTAGGTGGCCCAGGGAAGCCAGAAGACTGGACCCCCATGGTCTAAGGCAAAGTGGTCTCAGGGTCGGAAGTCCCCATCCCAGCTCAGGCCTGGGCCACTCTCCCTGCAGAGTGCCTCTCTGAGCACAGAGTACCAGTCACTTGGTAGGGGGCACTGAGCTCTCTGCTGGAGGAGGGTCCAAATCTGCCTCCCCCATCCTGTGCTTATGTGAGTCATAAATAAATAATAAATAATAAATAAGAAGGAAATAAAAGGAAAGTAATTTACAATTTCATTATGTATATTCAATTGGAAAGAGGCTTGGGTGTGACCTACAGCAGACTCAGATGTGGGTTGCACAGAATGGCAGAGGCTGCCACTGCCGCAGACACAGATGGGAGCAGGGTCACCCTCAGGGCTCAGGTGACATGCGGGGATGTGTTTCTTCAAAATGGCAAAGGCAGCTTGGTAAACTTCCAAACAAAACAAAGCTCCATCTCCCCTCAACCTTCATGCTCATTGCATCCCAAGGAAATAGTGCATTTGGAAAACATGTCGAACAGGAGTGGTCATTCCCAATAGACTCATTCCTGATAGGGTATATTACCTCTGATCATTACCGATAGGGTTTTTTGCAATCCTACACCAGAGTTCCTCATCCTCCACACCATGGGCATGCTGAGCGGAATAACCGCTGTGCAGTGGGGTATGTTTGACAGCATCCCCGGCCTCTACCCCCTAAATGCCATTTCCCCCCAGGAAATGACAATCAGAAGTGGCTCCAGACACTGGGAAATGTCCCCTGATGGGTGAAATTGTTCACAGTTGGCAACTATATTCAGATGCAGTGAGGGGCGCAGGGCAACTTGCAGCCGGGCTGGATGACCCTCACTCACATAGCAGGTGCCTGCCACTTCATGACTACGGCACCCCATTCCTGCAGCCAGCCAACACCCTGCATTTCTAAACAAGCAAAACCGCCATTGTGGGCCTCTGACCTCCCTGATTCTCTAACCTGGGCAGGCGTGGGGACAGTGACACCAAGAAGCCCCTTCCTCTCCCAGCACACACTGCAAGATCTGCGGTCCTCACTTCTCCCTAGCCTGGCTACTCTGTAACAGCTGCATCCTCACTGGCCCTGTGGGGACAGGGGACTCGCCCCTGTCCTGGCTCCCAGCGGCCCCGGTGTGTTGGCTTTTCTTCCTCCCTTAATTCCAGCCTCCCCGTTACAGCTGCTTGGAATGTCAAATGTCCTCCATGCCTTTTCCTCTGCAGTTGCCCCTGGGAGTCTAGCAGAGTGCTTGGGTTGGTGCAGCCTTCTTAGCCCAGGTGTCCTCCTCTTCCAAGGAGCCCTCCTGAAATGCCCCTCCCTTGATAGGCTGGGGGCAGCACTCCCTCCCTGGTTTCTTTAGCCCCTGGGGGACAGCATCTACTCACATGTTTCTCATTCCCTGCCTCCTGCCTCCCCCATACCATCCCTTAACCCAGCCAGAGACATTTCTCTTTGTAGCATCCCAGTCCTGGCCTGGAGTCGGGCTCCTTAAAAGGCACCATAAATATTGGTGGCAAAGTTGAGTCTGTGACACTCAGTTCAATTCTTTTTTTTTTTTTTTTTTGAGACAAGGTCTTACTCTGTCACCCAGGCTGGAGTGCAGTGGTGCAGTCATAGCTCACTGTAGCCTCAAACTCCTGGGCTCAAGCCATCTTCCGCCTCAGCATCCTGAGTAGCTGGGATTACAGGTGTGAGCCGCCCAGCCTGGGTCATTAAAAAGAAAAAAAAATTTTTTCCTAGAGACAGGGTCTTGCCATGTTGCCCAGGCTGGTCTTGAACTTCTGGCCTCAAGCACCTGTCCCAACTCAGCTTCCCAAAGTGTTGGAATTATGAGTGTGAACTTCAATTCAATTCAATTCAACTGGCCCTTCAATTCTGTGTTCAGTCACTGAAGATTCCAATGCCCCTCCCTCATCTAAAGTGGGGCAGATGAGAGGAGCAGCAGAGGTGGGTGACAGGGTCCCAGCGCTGAAGAAGACCCGCCTGGAGTCTAATCTGTCTGCCCAAGTCTTCTGCTCCTTCTACGGGAATGGGAGGCCCTTCAGGTGGATATAGGTGCTTCTCTGTCTGAAAGTTCCCGCCAGGGAAGAACTGTGCCAATCTCCATGGCACTGGGACTGAGGGAGGGCGCTGGGTATGCAGGGGCCCTCTAACTCCCACCTGTAGAACTCTTTTGGGGGTCCAGGCCTCCAGTCCAGCTCCTTGGCACACACTGCTTGTGGAGCATGAACTTCCAGCCCCTAAGCCCTGAGGCTTTGAGCACAGCCCGGGCAGCAGCTGCAGGCATGCTGGGGCACCCACTCACTGTTTATCCGCCCCCACGCCTGCCCATCTCTAGCCAAGGTCAATGCTGGGCACGCAGGTGAGGGCTGCAGGGAAGAGCACACAAAGGCCACAGCTGGCCGCAGCTGGCCGGTCCTCAGCCCACTGGGCCCCTGGCCCAACCCTGACTGAGACCCCAGCCTGCCCCGTGGGTGCCCGACTTCTGCGACACCTCCATTGGATAAGCAGGGACTAGAGGTCAGGTGAGGGGTGCAGGGGAGGGGGCACCCTAGTGGACGAGGCCACCTCCCAGGTGGCAGAGCTGAGTGCATGGCGGTGACGGACGCCCGGGTCCTGGGAGGGTACAGGAGGTAGAGACCCCAAGTCCCTGCCAGCTTCCCCCAGCAAGCCTGGGCAGCAAAGTACCCACGTCTTCTGTGTCTGTCAGTTCCTGCAAAGTCTCAGTGCCTACGACTGGAAATCCAGCAAGTGACCTTCCCCCTCTTCTCTCGACGACTCTGGGAGGAAAAAGCCAGTGGTGTCACCTGGGGTCTCAGGCGCTCGGTGCCGCCCCATGCTGCTGACCATGGGTGACCCCGTGCTTTGATTGGCAGAGTTTGGGCACCCCCGCCTCCAGGCCTTTCCCCCAGTTCTTCAGGCTTCCCTGGGTGATGCAGGCGGCCTGGCCCTGGCCCAGAAGGGAGGCCGCTCTTGGCTCATGCTCACATGACTGCTCCTGTGACTGGCCTGGCTCCTGGGACCTCTCCCATGCCATGTCCTCCAGGGCCACCAGGAGATGGGCCCTGCTTAGGGCAGGTATTGCCATAGGGCTGGTCCCTCCTGGGCTTCTGGCCAGGTTGGTGACCTCCTTCCCCACTGGGTTCTGGCAGGTCTTCACCTGGGGCTCCTGGCTCTGCCCCAGGCTGGTTTTCACAGCAGCAGCTGTGAGGCCTGGCTGGGAGGAGGTGGGTGGAAAGTCCGAGGCCCCTCCTCTCGGAGCCTCCCTCTCTGGGGAGACTAGCTGGTCCCGGGGGTGTTCCTGGGCGGGCGTTCCTGCGGGAGGGGTGGCTGGAGGGTGCAGCTGGCCCAGTGGGGCACTGGAGAAGACCGTCTGTCCAGAGGGCCCCAGGACACCCCTCCCCCATGGGCCCACAAGGCGCTGTGGCCATGTGTGTGGGAGGGATGAGTGTCACAGCGGGTGTGAGTGCGCCTGTGGGTGCGGCCCAGAGAGCCTGTGTTGGGGCAGGGGACCGTGAGAACAAGTCTGTGGGCGGAGACCTAGGGCAGGGGTGTCCTTGCTTTCTGGGACATCCCAGGCCAGGGAGTTTGGGGGCATGGGGGCCCACAGTGCAAGAGGAAATCCTGGCCACTAGGTGTCACCCAGAGCCCACAGGACAGAAGCAGGGCCCCCAAGGGAGGGGATGGAGCCCCCCTACCTCCCAGGGATGCCCACTCCCGCAGCTGGGGGGCATTCCCTGCTTTGTTGCGGTGTCTGAGGGTCCAGTCGCTGTGGAGAGCCAGTGGTACAGCCTTGCCTGTGCAGGAGGCCACATGCTCTGTGGAAGCACCTTGTCCCTACCTCCTGCCCACACATACCAGGGCTGAGGATGGAGCCAGTGATGGGTGGGGACACAGCATCCCCTCACAGCCCACCTGGTTCCTCTGATGCCCGGGTGCCCTGTGGCAGGGGCCCCCTCATGCCAGCCCCTCCAGGGAAGCAGCTTGGACCTGCATCTGCTGTGCTTGCCAGCCTCGGGATGGAGGAGGGAAGGGTCCTCGCTCACAACCACCCCCATCCCCACTTAGGTGCAGCTCAGTCAGTTAGGGTCCCAAAGCCCTGCCCAGACCACTGGGGGCCTTTTGCAGCCTTTCAAAGCCGGTCCCCACCCTCCTGCAGTGAGTCCATCCACTCATCCAAAGCCCAGCGAGGTCCTACTGTGTGCTGTGCTGGGAGGACCCTGCCCGGCTCAGCTCATGAGCAATGCAATGTCAGTCGCCAAGTACAGAAACCAGAAAATTGGTTTTTATTTATTTATGAGATAGAGTCTCACTCTGTTGTTCAGGCTGGATGTAATGGCATGATCTCAGCTCACTGCAACCTCTGCCTCCCGGGTTCAAGTGATCCTCCTTCCTTAGCCTCCCGAGTAGCTGGGATTACAGTGGCCACCATCCTTGACTAATTTTTGTATTTTTAGTAGAGATGGGGTTTCACCATGTTGGTCATGCTGGTCTCGAACTCCTGACCTCAAGTGATCCATTCACCTCAGCCTCCTAAAGTGCTGGGATTACAGGTGTGAGCCACTGTGCCCAGCTAATTTTTATATTTTTTGTAGAGATAGGGTTTTACCACGTTGGCTAAGATGGTCTCGAACCCCTGACGTCAGGTGATCACCTGCCTCGGCCTCCCAAAGTGCCAGGATTTACAGGCGTGAGCCACTGCACCGTCTACACCAGAGAATTTGTAATGGAGTCAGTGACACACAGGAAAACATCATGGAAGAACTGGAAGGGCCGTGGGTGGAGTGGCAGCTTTGGTGGGGCTTGGGGGAGGGGAGCGCCCCAGGGTGAGCCTTGTGAACAGGTGAAGAAGAGCATCGGTTAGGTGAGCACCTCAGGGACATGGATTAGGGTAGCTAGAACAGTCTGTGCTAAGGCCCTGAGGCAGGAACGAGCCAAACCTGTTAGTGAAACACCAGGACCTGTGTGGGCTGGGGTGGTGCTGGAGGTGGGAGGTGGGAGGAAACAGAGGGCCTTGGACCATGTTGCCTGCTTCCCCCCAGGTCCTCAGGGGCCATCCCTGCTGCAGGGTTGTGGAGCCTCCTGGCTGGGACCTGAGGCTGTTCTAGCCAAGGCTGGTCCTGGCTGGTGCTCAGGGGGTCAAACAGGACCCAGCCCTCACATCCCTGTAGGCTGAGGAACAGATAAAATCCCAAGAGAGGCTGGGTAAGGTAGCTTTTGGCTGGAATCCCAGCATCTGGGGAAGCCGGTGTGGGAGGATGGCTTGAGTCTAGCCTGGGCAACATAGCAAGATCCTGTCTCAACGGGTGGAAAGGCAAACAAGAAAAACCCCACGAATACTTAGCCGGGCGTGATGGTGTGCATTTGTAGTCCCAGCTACTCAGGAGGCTGAGGTGGGAGGATCGCTTGAGCCCAGGAGTTCGAGGCTGTGGTAAGCTGTGATAGCACCACTGCACTCCAGTGACAGAGTGAGATCCTGTTTTGAATTTTAAAAAAAGTCACGGAGGGGCCCTTTTCCCACTGGCTGGGGGCTCCCCAGGGCAGGGCACGGCTTGTCTGTCCCAGCTGCCAGGCTCCTAGACAGGGTCTTCTTGGCTGGGGAGCAAGGTTGGCTGGGGTAGGGCAGAGCGAAGGGTGGCAGAGGTCCTGTCCCAGTGCCCCCTGCTCTCAGCCCTTTGCAGTGTCTCTGCACACCCCAGAGTAAAGCCAAAGACCTTGCCACAGCAGTGACCCCGCATGCAGCCCCAGAAGCTCATTCACCTCATCAGCCACTGTGCCCGTCACCCAGTTGGCACCACCACGTTGCTCCTTAAGTAGAGGCGCTCCTGCCTCAGGGCGCTGGCGCTAGTGGCTCCCTCTGCCTGGAATGCCTTTTCCCCAAAACCCTCAGGGCTCACCCATTGCCCTGCTGCAGGACTCTGCCAAATGCTACCTTCCTAGGAAGCTTTCTCTGCCCACTCCATTGAAAAGCACATTCCCCACCTCAGCATTTCCTTCCTTCCTTCCCTCCTCCCTCCCTCCTTTCTCTTTCTTTCTTTTTCTTTCTTCTCTCTCTCTTTCTTTCTTTCCCTCCCTCCTTCCTTCCTTTCTTTTTCTCTTTTTCTTTCTCTCTCTCTTCCCCTTTCTCTTTCCCTCCTTCTCTCCCTCCCTCCTTCCCCTCCCTCCCTCCATCCAGCCTTCCTTCCTTCCTTCCTTTTTTCTTTTCTTTTCTTTTCTTTCCTGAGAGAGTCTCACTCTGTCATTCAGGCTGGAGTACACTGGTGCCATCACAGCTCACTGTAGCTCAAACTCCTGGGGGCTCAAGCAATCCTCCTGCCTCAGCCTCCTGAGTAACTAGGACCACAGGTGAGCACCACCATGCCTAATGTTTCTTAGAAATTTCTTTTGTAGACACAGGATCTCACTATGTTGCCCAGGCTGGTCTCAGACTCCTGGCCTCAAAAGATCCTCCCACCTCAGCCTCCAAAAGTGCTGGGATTCCAGGCACATGCCACTGCGCCTGGCCGACCACCTCAGTACTTTCTATTTTCTTTGTCTAGCTTCTCCCCGATCACCATGTGAACTTCAGACCTTCTACTTGTTTATTTTTATGGCCCATCTCTCCCACTACCCACACTAGGCTGCAAGCCAAATGTTTTGTTCCCCAAGGCATCCACACCACCTGGTGCAGTGCCCACACACACAGCAACACACTTGAATGAACGAATGAATGAATGAATGAATGAATAAATGGGGATGAATGGGACAAGGCTCCCCCATCCCTCCTGACCTCATCCGGCTACAGCAGGATCAGACTTTGGGCCTTAGCATCCACCCCGCTCCAGCAGAACCCAAGGCCTGAGCAAGGTGTCTTTTGCCCCAAGAGATGCCCAGGCTGTTACAGTAGGCTTGGCGTGCTGTGGGTTCTGCCATGCAGGTCTAGGGAGATGGTCCCCATGAGGAGCTCCCTAGGGCCAATCTAAGCTGGAGGTGGTGGGCCACGCTGGGGCTGGGATGGCCAAGCCACTGACCACGGCACATCTGCTCCTGCTTGATGGTCCTGGGAACTGTGTTTTACATGCAGCAAATCACATCAGTCACCTCAGGCAAACAGCGCAAAGCGTGAAACATGGGCAATGTGCTGTGCCACACATATTACATGGAGGCATTGGGGACAAAAGAGGATGCAGGAAACCACGTCACAGGGAAGAGGTGATGCCTTGGGGAGAGACAGGCCTCAACTGTCCTGCCTCCCCTGGGGAAGGTGTCAGTGGACTTTTGGGCGAAGATGTCCCGTTATCAGGGTCCCCTCATGCCAAGTTTCTAGTGGCAAGGCAGTGCCTCCCCTGGAAGCCTCTCACATACCTGCCCCTTCACTGGAGGGCATGAAATCTACCCTAGCCCAAGACTGCCCAGCTCTGAGATAGACCCTGTCTCTCTCTATTGCTTCTTCCGGTTCTCAACAGATATTTAAAGCAGAACTCTACTTGCTTTTTATTTATTTTTGAGACAAGTTCTCACTCTGTCACCCGGGCTGAAGGGCAGTGGCATGATCACAGCTGACTGCAGCCTCTAACTACTGGACTCAAGCAATCCTCCTGCCTCAGCTTCCCAAAGTGCTGGGATTATAGGTGTGAGTCATCTTGCCCAGCCTCCACTTGCTTTTGGCTTGTCCAATTTCCCTAAATTAATTTTGTGTGCCTTTTAGGGGAAAATGGGGTCACTAATGCATTAGAGCCCAATTAATCATTCTAAAACAAGATCTGATTGAGACATGCTTATAAACCAACTCCTAGAGCTGAAAGGTCAAAATCTAGCCTAGATATTTAAAAAAATTTTTTAGAGAAATGTATTCAAAAACCTCAATGCTCTTTTTGAGGAGACAGGTAGGGAGCTGGGAGCCTCAACTTTGGGAGCCCTTGAAGGGACCTGAAAGAACCCCAGGGATTTCTTGGAGCATAATTTGAAAACCACAGATTAAACTCAAGCTATCCTCATTGCAGGGAGGAACCACATTCCAAGGCCTATTTTTATGACAATGGCTAGTAGAGCCAGTCTGCAGTACCTGATGTGCCCAGTAGGGGTCACTGCTAGAAGGAAGCCTCTGTCAGACCCTAGTGGAATCAAGGAGGGCTCCAGGTCCAGGTAGGCCTACGTGCCTGTGTCTGTGCCTCAGTGCCAGGGACCTCAAGCCTGGGTGTGCTCTGAGCCAGGCAGCACTACATGCCCTTCCAGTGGACAAAGCTGCCCTCTGGCCATGCTGCCAGCTGGCTAGGGCTGATCAGAAGCCTCCAGTTTCAGGACAGCTGCCAGGGTGGGGACTATGGGGACTGGTAAGAGTTTCTGGCTAAGTCCTGGCCAAGCCATTCCAAGGGACAGCTGCAGTCAGCACCTGGAAGGGGGCCAGCCCAGCCTCAGACCTGAGGCCAAACACATGTGAGTATGTGCAAATGCACACACGTGTCCACAGTGCATATACACACACGTACATGAACACATGCTCACACATGTACTCCATGCACAAAGGAACACCCACACAACACATGCAAGCACATACACTAACCCACACATGAATGCACACATGTACAAATGCACAGGCACGCGTGCACCAATCACATATATGCGCACACTCACACAGACAAATACTCCCCACTCTCCCTCCCCAGGCAGGCTCCAGGATGCATGGAGAAATGCCTTTGCATCCAGTGTGTTTGGGACAAGATCAGCTGGAGGAGGGGCCTCTTCCCTCCCTCCCCAGTCCTGGCAGCTTCTCCCTTCCCGGCTGCGCTTCTCCCGTTTGGACTGGTGGGTGTATGTGTGTGGTAGGAGGAAGGGACAGCGGGAGTGTCCCACCACCCCCTTGAGCTGCTCTGGGCAGAGGCAGGGGATGGCGCCTTTGCTGGACCACCTGGCTGCATCTTTCTGGGCGGGGGGTGCTGGGACAGTTCCTGCATCCCATAGAAGCAAGCTGGGCAGAGGGTTGAGGGGGGTGCTCTGGTTGCTGTCAGGCATTGGAGGGACCCAGGGTCGTTCATGAAGCAGGTCAACCTGGGAGAGGCCTTTGAGGCTTGCTGCAGTTGGGACCCCCTCTCCCAGGAAGCCAGTCTAGCCCGCAGCCTCCTGCCCTCTTGAAGACACTCCCTCCTGGCCTCTGTCTCTGCTGGCAGGCTGGGGCTTTGAACCCCTCATTCGTTAGTCATCTCAACCCCATGAGAGTCTCAGAGGCCTCCTGATCCCTGTCGTCCCCTGGTCACTCTGGAGCATCAGCCCAAGAGTGGCACTAAGCTCATTTTCGGCATGACAACCGGTCCCCTGCTGACACCCCCATCTCCTCAGCCCAGGAGCCCAGCTCTGGTGGGTTCTGCTGAATCCGGCTTGCTAACCACCAGCCCATGCCCCCAGTCCCTGGCAGGGGACACAGTTCTGCCCCCTCCCCCACCAGATCAATACCTCCAAGGCTGCTGTCAGCAAATCTCCGACCTCTGACCTGGCCACACACAGTGACCCCTGAACCTATTGGTCTTTCCACCAACCCTTGCTCTGGTCTCTGGGGTGGGTGAGGGGCTGATTCCCCGGCTCTGACCTGAACTGTGAGGAGCAGGGAGAGGGTGAGGCCATCAGTTCTCACCAGCCTGGCCTCTTCCCTTCCCTCCACACTCAGGGCCACAGCAGTGATGGTGGGGGAGTTGTGCCACCTATGCCAAGAGAAATGCCACCCAGGCTGAAGGGCAGTGGCATGATCACAGCTGACTGCAGCCTCAAACTCCTGGGCTCAAGCAATCCTTCTGCCTCAGCCTCCCAAAGTGCTGGGATTACAGGTGTGAGCCACTGTGCCCAGCCTCCACTTGCTTTTGGCTTATCCACTTTCCCTGAATAGGGGATGTGCCACCTATGCCAAGCAGGCTGTGATGAAGGATTCAGGGATCCCTTCTGGAGACCACGGGCCCTGGGAGCTCCAGCCATCAGCAAAGAGACTCCAGGCTTCTCGTCCTCTCTCCAAGGCCCACAAGAGTGGCCACCCCTTTCTGCATCGGGTCATCCAGATCCATCTGGGACCCAGCAGCCTTGCAGCCCTGACCTGGGCATGAGAAGGGGGCTGTACAGACTGCCTCCTGAACCTGTTCCTTGAAGCTCAGCTGGGAGGGTCCCTGCCCTCCCCACCCATCCTGCCCCAGCTAAGGGACCAGTCTACTGTCCCAAAGAAACCCTGGTGGACCCTGGTGGTGCTGCTGGGAGCCCTCCATCCCAAACCACCCTGGGATATGGGCTTGGGAGTCCTGGGCTCCCTGACAGACAGGGAGCCCTCCCTAAAGGCAGGGATCCTGCCTTTAGGAAATCTGGCCAGGACAACATGACCTGCCCCTCTGGTGTCCAGGTCAACTCACCATGTAGCCCCTTCCTGACCGCCTTCCCTTGCTCCTGCTCCTAGGAGGAGATGCCTCCATCTCCACTCCCCCATGGGGCATTCTGAAGGCCATGGGTTCCAGCAGCTCTGTGCTGGTGCCAGCTGGGAAGGGGTGATGGCCCACAGATTCCAGCAGTGAGACACTTCCCTGTCCCAGGAGGAGGGGAAGAAGAGGAGCAGGAGGAAGGAAGGAAAGGGAGAGGAGGGAGGATAGACAGGGGCCCCCCACTAAAATGGGACAGGCAGGTGAGGGGCGTTCAGTGTGGAGACCATGCTGGAAACTGAGGCTCAGAGGGTAGTCAGAGGCAGAGCCACGCATGTGTGCTCCAGTGCCCCTGACTCCAGGGTTCTTGTTACTCCTGACTGCATTAGCCTCGACCTTGACCTCTGGGTATGTCGGGCCAGGGCAGAGTGCTGACGCACTGCAGGGCCCCTCGAGGCCCGCCTCTCTGCTTACGGGGGCCTTCTCAGGAGCCAGGAGGGACCAAGCCAGGCAGGGGGCAGAGGACTGCTTAGACAGGTCCAGGCCAGGTGGAGGTATGGGCAGCCAGCCCTGAGGTCACTGGGTGTGGCAGCAGGTGGGGGTTGTCCAGGAGGCCCCTACAGAGCAACACGTCATTCTAAGGCTGCATTTCACACTGGCTCAGGTATGACCTTGGCCGTCCCTCCTCCTCCAGGCAGTCCTCTGGGCTTTTCTGGGAGCCTTGGTTTCTTCTTTACCTGGGACCTGGGCCAGGCAGGTGGGAAAAGCCAGCAGCCACGGGGGGGCCTGGGGCAGAGGAGGAGGTGGGAGAAGCAGCAGGCGGGGGGCACCCTGGGAGCCTCTCTGCCCGCCTTGGGCTCAGCCTTGCACTCGATCACCTCACTGGGGCCTGTGTGACACCCATGCCACTGACGAGGAACTGAGCCCCGGAGAGGGGAGGTGACCCAGGAGATGGAACCGTACTGGGAGCTTGGACCGGGCATTCCGGCCACTGCCAGGACAGTCCTGCCGGAAGAGCGCACTGTGTGGGCGCCCGGGGGAGCGGCTGCGGGTCTGCGCCCAGCTCCTCTGACCCGGTGCCCAGGGCCCTGCCTGGCTGGCCGGAGAGGGGAAGTGCGCCCCGGGCGGCCGGCCCGCAGCTGTTGGGCAACATCTGGAGGGGAGGAGGAGGTGAGGAGCAGAGGGCGTGGAGCAGGGTTCTGACGATGATGTGTGCCCTCCCTGCCCAGCACCCATGAGGGCTGGGGCCTGTTGCTGCCTGGGGGTCCCCCTTGCTGTGCCCTGGGGGGGTCTGGGCTCTGTCCTGGGGGGTCTGGGCTCTGCACAACACAACACACCCCAGCTCCAGATGGGGGCTCCCAAAGACCCCATGCTCCAACACACAGGCACATATACATAGATACACAACCACACAGACACACACCACACATACACATATACACACCACACACACAGACACACATACACAGATACACACCACACACACACCACACAAACACAGAATACAGACACCACACACACCACATATACACATACCACACATACACACGCACAACACACACAGACACACACACTACACTCACAGACACACCAAATACCACACAGACACAGATAGACACATGCCACACACAGACACCCATACATACCATACACACACCACACATACTATATTCACACCACACACAGATACAGACACACACCACACCCACACACAGATATAAACACACACATCACATTTGTAGACATGCCAAGCAGACACACACTGCACACATACAGACACACACACAGGCAGACGCACACACCGCCCTGACACGGTCCACGAACACACACGGGCCGTGCCTTTGTGCCTGCTGCTTGCTGCCCACGCCCGCACAGACCCGTAGCCAGCCACCCTGCAGGAGTCCTCAGCCACACGGCCCCTCCCCCCACTCCCATCAGCCCCCACTGGCCGAGGTTGGAGCTCCGGGCAGGCCCTCTGGGCTGTGTGCCTGGGGAGACGTGCAAGGCAAAGGGGCACTTTCAGGGGTACCCTGTGGGGTAGGGCTGGGGCAGCTTCCTGGGTGGGGAGCTGGATGATGGCCCCCTGAAGCCTCCAGCATGGAGCTTGTCACCTCCTTGGGGCTGCCTTGAGTAACCTCCTGCCCCTAGAGCCAAGTTCCTTCCCCTCTGTACCCCTTGGGGTCTGGGTGGGTACCAAGGGGGCCCCGGTCTTTGTCTCTCCATATTTCCCTCATGCTGACCTAGGGTGGCCTGCAGGTCCCACTCCACTGATGTCCTGCCTTGGAACAAGGGAGTTCAGATGGAGGGGCCCCACACCGTGCAGGGCCTGGCCCATCAGGGCTGCCCTGGACTGGGCCAAGCCCCACCGTCCGCTCCAGGCTGTGGAGACACCTTCCCCAGGCCCTTCGTCCAGGCTGGACTCGGTTCTCTGACTCTGAGCTGGTCGGGGCAGAAGCACCATCTTGGCTATCAGGGCCCCGGGGACCTCTGACCTGCTGCCTCCGTGTGACATTCCACCACCCCAGCCAGATTCTTCTGCTGCCAAGTGCCCAAGGCGCTGTGAAGACGTGAAGATGCGAATGCTCCTGGGCCACTTGTGCCGGGGTCGGAGGGGGTGGGGCGGGGTCCTGGGAGGAGTTGCTTCTCCCTAGTCCCATGGGGCTCCTCCCCAAGGCTGCAGAGAGTGGGGAGTGGGGTTCTGAAGCCTCAGGCCCAGAATGACAGGAACAGGCTTGCAAATTCGCAGGTGCTGGGTTCCAGATCCCTCGGGATTTTTAGGGTAGACTCCCTGCCCTCCTGGGCAGACCAGGGCAGTTGCTGCCTAGGGGCGTCACTGCCCACCAAGGTCACCACTGTCAGTGACCATTACTCTTTATGAATTATTATTATTTTAGAGACAGAGTCTCACTCTGCTGCCCAGACTGGAGTGCAGTGTCTCAACTCGCTGCAACCTCCGCCTCCTGGGTTTAAGCGATTCTCCTGCCTCAGCCTCCTGAGTAGCCGGGACAACAGACATCTGCCACCACCCCCAGCTAATTTTTGTATTTTTAGTAGAGATGGAATTTTGCCATGTTGGCCAGGCTGGTCTTGAACTCCTAACCTCAGGTGATCCACCCACCTCGGCCTCCCAAAGTGCTGGGATTACAGGCATGAGCCACCGTGCCTGGCCAATTCTTTATTAATCATTATTATTACTTTTTAGAGATGGGGGTCTCATTCTGTCACCTACGCTGGAGTGCAGTGGTGCCAACATAGCTCACTGCAGGTTCAAACTCCTGGGCTCAAATGATCCTCCAGCCTCTGCCTCCCGAGTAGCTGCGGTTACAGGTGCGTGCCACCATGCCCCTAGCTAATTTTTTATTTTTTATAGAGATGGGGTCTTGCTATGTTGCCTAGGTTTGTCTCAAACTCCTGGCCTCCAGCGATCCTCCCACCTCAGCCTCCCAAGGCAATGGGGTTACAGGCATGAGCCACCACACGCAGCCTAGTGGCCAGCTCTCTTGATTGGGCATTGCTGTCCATTCAGACTCACCACTGCCACCGGGCTTCACTGCCAGAGGAGGGTTGGTGTTGGCAGTGGTTGTGGCCACTAGATCTTTAGAGTAATGACCTGGACAAAGACAGCAAAAGCACCCGGATTCCCGAGACACTCCCCCTGCCCAGCGCAGGGTCTGGGGGAGGATGCGGCCTTGGCAGATGCTGAGGGTGAGGGGACAGTGCCCATAGTTGGCTCTTGTTGAACCCTGGCCCTCTTCCTGGTCAGCTGCAGGCCGCAGTCCCCAACCATGGGCTCTGGCCTTTCTAGAGGACAGTGGGCTGGGCTTTCTGGGCAGGAGTCACACTCACGGCCAGGATGGGATGAAAATGGGAAGTGGCCCCCAGTGCCTGGCGGGTGCCTGCCGTTCTTGGCTGTGGGGGCGGCTACCTCTGGGAAGGGCCTTAGTCACCCGCAGCGGCTTCCGGGAACCCGGTGCCCAGTCTCTGGGAAACGTCACAGGCCTTTCCAGCAGGATCCCCCACCCTGCCCTGGGGTGGGCCCCAAGGACCACGCTGCAGGCACCTGCTGGTGACCAGCCAGGCTCCCTCTCCAGGGTCCTCGCTGCCCCCAGGCTGACTGCCAGGCTACCCACCACCTCTGCCTGCCCTTGGTGTGGGGCAGAGCTTTGACCTGCACTTGCCTGGCTCCAGAGCCCTTCTTGGCTCCCATGCACCCAGGATAAAGCCTGACGCTCAGGGCTTTTGCCACCTCCATGCTGCCGACCTCTGTGACCACCCCGCTCCGTTCCTGGCCCCTGACGCAGCCAAGCCGGTCTTGGACATTCCTCCCTCTCTCCTGCCCCTGAGAACTGAACAGAGGCAGCCCTGGTCACTCATCCCTGGCCTGCAGGTCCCATGGATGTCCTGTCTCTCTAGGGTGGCCCAAGCATCTGGGTGAGGGGGCCTGTCCCATCAGCACATTGCACGCTCCCTGGAAGATTGGAAGATTGTAGATTGCCTGTCTAGTCTTTTTCATCCACTGAAAACTGGGGGCTCACAGAACCCCAGGCTGGCAGGAGCTCCTCCCCACAGCCCTGAGGACTGCCATCTGTCTTCAGGTACTTCCAGGCTACAGCGCCTCCCTCCGGGGTGGGTAGGGGGCTGGCCCTGGAAGTGGATGACCTGGCTTTGATTCTCAGCTTGTCTGCTCCCAGCAGCCCTCGGAGCCTGCCTGCGCCCCCCTTTCATCGTCTGCACCAAATGGGGGTTGCATTTGTGCACACGCCTTTCAACAGTGACATGCGTTTGTATGCAGGGGTCCTGGGACGCTGTTGGGTAGACAGCAGGTGCTCCGTCCATGCTGGCTACCGTCATGGCTACACTTTCAGTCTAGCCAATGCCATCTTTGTCTTCTCATGCCTCCCTGGCAAGCAGTGGTGGCTGAGAGAAGGGTCCAAGAGAGCCAGCTTCCCCAGGCGGGAAGAGGAACCAGGCAGGGGCTGGACACCCTCCGTGAGGGGCACTTCCAGCCCAGGGTGCCATGGGCTGTGGCCCCATTCCCTCTCCCTGAGCGGCGCTCTCACCTGGATACATCTGCAGCCAGAGGTGCATGTGCCTGACACCAGAGCCCCACTGTTCCTCGCACAAGATCTCCACCACTGTTCCCTGATCTCAGCCCCGACAAGGCCCCTGCACACCCCATTGTGGAGGATCTGCCCAGTGAGCCTGGCGAAGGGAGACTCAGGAGCCCAAGCTCCCACAGGCGGCTGGGTGGGGGCCCGTGGGGAGCAGCAGGATCTGTTGGCGTGAGGGAGGCGGCCGGGCCCCAAAACAGTTGGTCTGTGTCGGGTAGAGAGAGGCTGGGCTCAGGGTTGGGCCGAGCCAAGCTCTGCAGATCACATGCAGCTCAGCCCAGCCCGGCCAGCCCCCTCTTCTGCAGCCACAATGCTGAAGACAGGGCACCAAGGCTCAGCCCCATCAGTACCCACAGCCCTGTGTGTGAGGACAAGGTCAGGCCAGGGCCTGGCATCCTCCCCATCCCCAGCTCCCCAGCACAGGGGACTCCTCCTCTGACCCCATAAGGGGATGTAGATAGTAGCCCTCGACACTGACCACTCACACCCCCTGAGACACCGCAGGATGCAGCCACCAGCGAAACAGGCGTTGAGTGTGCCATCTCACAGAAGGGGAAACTGAGGCCCTAGGAGGGAAAGGGCAGAGGGCCAGGCTCTGGGTTTCCATTGCTGTCATTGCCCCCAGCCTCTGCTGGATGTCCCCACCCTCAAACACAGCTTGCTGGGCTGGAGAAGGCCTTGACTGCGCGAGGTCTGTCCATGCCAATCCCTGGCCCTCAGCCCTGCTGGGGCACCTGCTAGAAGCCAAGTACATCCAGAAAGCGTGACTTCATAATTCCAGCTCATCTTCCCAGGGTCCCTGCAAGGCAAGTCTGTGCTGCAGAAGAGGAAGCCAAGGCCCAAGGAGAAGAGGCGACCTGCTTAGAGTCCATGGCCAAGGAACGAGTGGCATTGAGACTTGAACTTGGGTCTGTCTGAGCCCAGGATGAACGTGTGAGGAGAGTGAGGTCCAGCTGTCCAAGGTCTGGTGCAGGGAGAAGCACTGGGGTGAGGCCAGGGAGCTCTGTGGGGAGGGGTCACCAGGGTGGGGCAGGGCTTGGCATCAGAGGCACCTGAGGCTGGTATTAACTCTGGTATTTATTGCAGCTTTTTTTTTTTGAGATGGAGTCTCGCTCTGTCACCCAGGCTGGAGTGCAGTAGCAAGATCTCGGCTCACTGCAACCTCTGCCTCCCAGATTCAAGCGATTCTCCTGCCTCAGCCTCCCAAGTAGCTGGGACTACAGGCGCCTGCCACCATGCCCAGCTAATTTTCATATTTTTAGTAGAGATGGGGTTTCACCATATTGGTCAGGCTGGTCTTGAACTCCTGACCTCATGATCCACCCGCCTCCGCCTCCCAAAGTGTAAAGGAGCTGACTCTTCTCAAGAAGGGGAAGAGTGTACCGGGCAGAGGGAGCTGCCAGTGCCAGTGCCAGTGGCAGGAGCGGGTTTTGTGTATTTCAGGAACTGACAAGGGCCAGGTGATGGTGGTTCTCAGATGCAGCCACCCCCACCAGGCAGAGGACCTGCATCTTGCCCTGGATCTGAGTGGGGTTGGGTTCTGTCCAGCTCTGGTCAAGGGAGGATGCCCTGGAATTTTTTTGTTGTTGTTTTTTTGAGACAGAGTTTTGCTCTTGTCGCCCAGGCTGGAGTGCAATGGCTCGATCTTGGCTCACTGCAACCTCCGCCTCCCGGATTCAAACGATTCTACTGCCTCAGCCTCCTGAGTAACTGGAATTATAGGCATCCAGCACCACACCTGGCTAATTTTTGTATTTTTAGTAGAGACGGGGCTTCACTGTGTTGGTCAGGCTGTTCTCAAACTCCTGACCTCAGTTGATCCACCCACCTTGGCCTTTCAGAGTGCTGGGATTAGGATTATAGGCATGAGCCACTGTGCCTGTCCACATAGAATTCTTGGTGGAAATTTTTCCTTTGCATCTAGAAGGCGTTATCCGCTAGCCTTCTGACCAGTTGCTGCTGCTGCTATGTTATTGTGAGGCAAATTGTCATTCCTTTGTAGTACACATTTCTTTGTGGTACTTTCAAGATAATATTTTTGTCTTTAATGCTTTTTTAAAAAATTATTTGTTTATTTATGTATTGACAAGGTCTTGCTCTGTCACCCAGGCTGGAGTGCAGTGGCACAATCGTAGCTCACCGCAGCCTCCACCTACTGGGCTCAAGAGATCCTCCTACCTCAGCCTCCAAAGTAGCTGGGACCACAGGTGTGTGCCACCATGCCTGGCTAATTGTCAATGGTCTTTAGTTTTACTGCAGTGTGTTTGTTCTTAATTTATCCTTCTTAGGACTCAGTGTGCATGTTCAATGTGAGGATTTCATTCCCTAGTTCTGGAAATTTCTCAACCATTAATTAGGTTTTGAGGTTTTTCCAGTTTTCACCTTCTGCTATTCCTATTATATGTGTGTTAGCCCTTCTTGGCCCTTCTCATTCATAGCTCCAAGAATCTTAGACTCTCATATTTTCCTTGTTTTCATATCTCTGTGCTGCATTTCATGAAATTTCCTCAGATATGCTTTATGTTTTTCTTATGGCCTTTGAGCGGCAACTAATTTACCATATAACCCATTCATTGAGCTTCTATTTTATAGTGCAGTGATTATTTTTTTAAGGACTCTTTGATTTCTTTTGAAATCTACTTGTTATTTTAAAACAATATTTTTATTATGTCTTCCACTCCCTTTTCTATCTTCTTAATTATTTTAAGTATACTTATTATTATGTAGTCTTTTACAAATTGTTCTAATATCTCTAGTGTTCCGGGTTCAAGTGATTCTCCTGCATCAGCTTCCCAAGTAGCTGGGACCCAGGAATGTGCCATCAAGCGTGGCTGATTTTTGCATTTTCAAAAGGGTTTCACCATATTGGTCAGGTTGGCCTCGAACTCCTGACCACGTGATCTGCCCACCTCAGCCTCCCAAAAGGCTGGGATTACAGGTGTGAGCTACCACACCCAGCCATGGTTGTATATACATTTTTATGTTAATTTCTGAATTTGGAGTTTTAGAACTACTGGATTATGTGCATTTGAATCCACACTTATCTTTTTCCTATCATTGCCTCAGGAGGATAGAAAGCTTCACTAGCACTTTTTCTTTCTTTTTTTTTTGAGACTGTATCTTGCTCTGTTGCCCAAGCTAGAGTGTAGTGACGTGATCTCGGCTCACGGCAACCTCCACCACCTGGGCTCAAGCAAGATCCTTCCACCTCTGTCTCCCAAGTAGCTGGGACTACAGGCATGTGCCACCACTCCCGGCTAATTTTTGTATTTTTTGTAGAGATGGGGTTTTGCCATGTTGCCCAGGCTGGTCTTGAACTCCTGACCTCAAGTGATCCACCCGCCTTAGCCTCCCACAGTGCTGGGATTACAGGCGTGAGCCACTGCATCGGTCTCGCTACTACTTTTTTCGGATCAGCTTTACACATCCCTTTTGTACAGAGCAGCCCTTCCAGCCCTGCACTTTACGGAAGGGGTCAGTTCTGGCTCACCACCTCGGGGAGTCCAGGACGCATATCCTGGCCCTGTGTTCTGCCCTGATTCTGAAATGTTTCCCGTTCTTTCTGGCCTAAGCCTCTAACCCTGTGCCTTGTGGCCTTAAGATGCCTCCCTTACGCTCCATGGTATAGCTCCTGGATCTGCTCTTGAATAAAACCTCCCAGTTTCGCCATCCCCCTTCCGGTCACAAGGGGTGCCCTTTCCGGCTCCAGGCTCTGCAAGGCAGTTATGCTCAGAGCCCCAGAGCGGGCTCTACAGCACAGATCCTGCAGACAGGCACAGCCTCCACCTCCAAGAACTCTAGGCTCTGGCCTGTTATTCTCCTTCATCCATCGTTCTAGCAAAAAATCGTAAAGCAGGCCAACTGAGACCTAGAACTTTCTAGTCATGGAAGCCAGGGCCTTTGGTGCACCTGGATTAGTGATATATGTATATTTTTTGAGATGAAGTCTCGCTCTGTCGCCCAGGCTGGAGTGCAGTGGCTCGATCTCAGCTCATCGCAACCTCCGCTTCCCAGGTTCAGGTGATTCTCCTGCCTCAGCCTCCTGAGTAGCTGGGACTACAGGCATGTGCCACCATGCCTGACTAGTTTTTTTGTATTTTTAGTAGAGATAGAGTTTCACTGTGTTCGCCAGGATGGTCTTGATCTCCTGACCTCATAATCTGCCCATAGTGCTGGGAATATAGGCGTGAGTCACTGTGCCCAACCTGGAGCAGTGATTCTTGACCTAGGGTAATCTTGTACTCTCAGGGGACATTTGGCGTATCTGGAGACTTTTTACTCAGAGAAGGGGTCTCACTATGAGACCCACGCTGGAGTACAGTGGTGTGATCACAGCTCACTGAAGCCTGAACCTCCTGGGCTCAAGCGATCCTCCTGCCTCCGCCTCTCAAGTAGCTGGAACTCCAGGTGTGCACCACCACACCTGGCTAATACTTATTTTGTTTGAGGGGTCTTGCTTTATTGCCCAGGCTGGTTTGGAACTCTTGGGCTCAAGTGATCCTCCCATCTCTGCCTCCCAAAGTGCTAAGATTACAGGCATGAGCCACCGTGCCCTGGAGACATTTTTGATCATTGCTATTGGTGGTGGTAATGGGAAAATGGTTCCTGGTATCTAGTGGAGATAGGCCAGAGATGCAGTTAAATATCTTATAATGCACAGAATGACCCTAACAACACAGAAGCATCCAGGCCCAAATGTCCACAGTGAGTGCTGAATCCCCAGAGGCTGAGTCCTCTGTCTGCTCTGGGTGGAAGGATAGAGGAGACGGCTAAAGACCTGATCGCAGGGTATTTCCTGGGGTGGCGAAGTTTGGGGCTGACAGTAGGACTGGAGGACGGGTGACTTTCAACTTTCATCAGATCGGGAGAACTCCAGATATCCCTACTGCTCCCTGCTGGCACGGGAGCCTCATCTGAGCCCACGAACCAGGGTGCCTCCCACATCCCACCCTACCTGCCCACAAGGCCTCCCACCCGGCCCCTCCCCGCTGCAGCCCTGCACACACGCGCCGGCCACACGCACGCCCGTGTGATGTGGTGAGCAGCCCCCGTATGATGTGGGGGACGGGCATGTGGTCGTTGGAGCAGGCCAGGCCCTCCTGGGGGCGGTGAGGACATATCTCTGGTGCCATCTTTCCTGTTCTGATAAATAACTGATCTGTGGTTGAGGCAAGAAGGTCACCTCTGCCCAGGGAAGCTCAGGAACAAACCACTTGTGACCGGTGGGAAGAGCCCGGGGGGGCAGCGGGAAGTCTGTCTTCCCTGGCCACCGGGCTGCTGGGGGCAGATTTCAGAAAAGGGAAGTGCTGAGCTGGGGCAGTGCTTCCTGTGGTCGCGGCAGGCAGGGCATCAGGGCGGGCATGGCAAATCAGAGGGGTGGCTGCCCTCGCTTGGAGGGGCAAGGAGCTGGGGTCCCTGGCTGGGCCCCGAGTGCTGCCAGCCTTCATGGGTTGGGCTGAAGGCCCTGGGGGATGGAGGAACATACTAGAAAACCAATAGCATGGGGGCTCCTCTGCTTGGGAGTGCCCTTGGTCTTCTCTCTGTGCTCAGATCGAAATCCCCCAGGCTTCGTGATTTGCTCCTCGACCCCTGCTTCTCCGGCACCTCCTCAGCAAATTCCCTCTGGAAAGGGCCCCCTTCTCCCACTAGCTCTGAGCACTGGGGTCGGGAGGCGGGTGCCTCCTGCCCCTTCCCCTCTGCTAAGCCTGAAGCCCCTGGCCTGGCTGCCCTGGGAACCTCTTCGTCCCTGAAGGAAGGCCTGAGCCCAGACGCCTGTGAGATTCCTCCCAGGCCCTGGCACCCCTCCGGTGGGCAGCTGTCTGTTCCCCTCTTCCATCCTTAGGGAGGGAACTGGTGCAGAGGCTTAGGAGTGAAGGAGTCGGCTGGGCCTCAGTAGCTCCTGCAGCTCTATTTCCTCTTCCACTAAACTCTCAGCATCACCGCAGGACCCAGGCTGTGACCCCAGGGGATGCTGGGTCAGGGAGGGGAGTGAGACCGGCTCCCTTGTGTCCCAGCCCTGAGCACCAGCACTGTGGTTCCAGCTCCCTGCAGGCGCTTCCTGCCTGCTCTGGGAAAGCACAGATGGCCAGCATGCCGTCACAGCCCTGGGGTTGAGCCCAGATCCCCCACCTCGACTGTCCAGCCCCACCGGACCCCATCAGGATCCACGAAGACCCCGATGGGTTGCTCTATCTCCTTGGCCCTTGCTGAGTCCATGGACACAGAGCATGGTTCCCTCTGCCCCTCTCAGCTCTGTGCAGCCCACAGCCCTGCCTGCCCCACCTGAGGGTCGGGGCTCCCTGGACTAGTCAGGGGTATGTGTATTTAGGGGGAGGGCTGAGGCTGCTGTCCCTGCCCCCCTACCCCAGCTGAGGCCTGTACCTGGCAGGGTCGAGCCAGCACAATCATGGTCCTGCCCTGACCCATAGTGTCCAGGCCATGTGGGCAGTGCCAGGGAGGGCCCGGCCAGCCTCGCGCCTCACCCCTTACCCTCTTGCTCTCTCCTTTTCACTCCCTCTGTCTCCTGACCTTGGGTCGCCTCTTCTCTTTCTTGCTCCCATTCAATCTCTTCTCTCTGTTTTTCTGGTTCTTTTTTTTTTTTGAGACAAAATCTCACTCTGTTGCCCAGGCTGGGGTGCAGTGGAGCGATCTTGGCTCACTGCAGCCTCCACCTCCCGGGCTCAAGCAGTTCTCCTGCCTCGCCTCCTGAGTAGCTGGGATTACAGGCACGTGCCACCATGCCTGGCTAATTTTTGTATTTTTAGTAGAGATGGGCTTTCACCATGTTGGCCAGGTTGGTCTCAAACTCCTGACCTCATGATCCACCCACTGCGACCTCCCAAAGTGCTGGGATTACAGGTGTGAGCCACCGTGCCCAGCCTATTTGATTTGTGTGGGTCCATAGCAGGTGCATATATTTACAGGGTACATGACATATTTTGATACAGGCATGCAACGTGTCATAATCACATCAGGGTGAATGAGGTCCCGTCCTCAAGCATGTATCCTTTCTGTATGTTACAAACATTCTGATCATACTCTTAATTAATTTTAAATGTACAATAAATTCTTGGTGACTGCCATCACCCTGTTGTGCTGTCAAATACTAGATCCTTTTTTCAAAATAAATGTTAAGTTCTGGGATGCATGTGCAGGATGTGCAGGCTTGTAACAGGTAAACGCGTGCCATGGTGGTTTGCTGCACAGATCAACCTATCACCTTGGTATTAAGCCCCTCATGCACCAACACTAGATCTCAGTGATTCTACCTAACCATATTTTAGCACCCATTGAGTGTCCCCACTGCCCTCCCCTCCCTCTCTTTGTCCCCTTCTCTCATTCTCTCCCTGTTTTCATTTTCTCTCTCACTCTTCTCATTCTCTCTCTCCATCTCTCTGTCCCTCATTCTCCCTCTCTCCGTCTCTGTCTCTGCAATCACCTCCAGTCTTCGCCCTCCCTCAGTCTCTGCGGCCCAGAGCCCTGCACGCTGCCTGACAGTGGCCTTGGTGGGACCCGCTGGGGCGTTTCTTCGTCGCCCACGGGCCCTCATGCTGTTATCAGTTGAAAATGAATCAGTGATTAGGAAGCGGGGGGAGTGTGGGGTGTTATCGCCCAGTGCACACGGGGCTCTCGGCTAATCTCTGGCGGCCCTGGGTTCGAGAGGAAATGCAGTTGCAACACTGGACCCTTCTTACTGTCACTGTCATGTCCATGGTGAGGCTGTGGGGGACATGGGCAAGAGATTGGAGAGGGGAGAGGGGAGAGGGCCTGGCCTGAGCTCCCTGCAGGCATTTGCACAGGCTCACGTGTTCATGCACACACAGCGTGTACACCTCTTGGCCCTTGCATACCTGAGCTGTCGCCAGGCCTTGCCTGTCACCCTTCCATTGCCTCTGCATGCCTGCAACCGTCCACGTCTCCTCTGCCTCCCCATGTCCCCAGCCACCGTCACTCTCCACGGGATGGCAGCTCTGGCCTCATCTGGGCTCTTAGCTAACAGAATGGCCATATTAATAAATGGCCACTTGATCGGGTTCCTTTCCTAACTTCAACTTCCCACGGAGCAGCCACCATAGTCACGGTGGCCTCCAGGCTTGCATGTCCAGCTCCTGTCCTCCCTGCCCTCACCTCCCACACCCCTCAGCTTCCTAGCTCCTGCAGTTCTGCCTCGACCCCCCTCAGTGCCCGGGCTTTTGCAAATGCTCTCCCCTCTCCCTGGAAAACTCTCCTCCCCATGACAAGTCCCATGCATCCCAGGGCGCTCGGCTTTCCAGTCCCTTCCTGAAAGCATCCAGGGGCCCCTGAGTGCCAAGCTGCAGCAAGACCCTTGACTCAGGGGCTTCCACCCTCAAGGCATGGGCTCCCCCGTCACCTCCTGCCTATGGATTATGGGTGTGATTCCTACTTCCTGCCCACCTCTTGCCAGACTGTGGGCCTGATGGGGCAGGGACTATGCCCTCCAGTCTGTCTGGGGCCTTGTCGCGCCAGACAATGATTGAATGAACAGACACATAAACACACCGAGAGACCCCAGGCACAAACACACAAATGCTGTCACCAGCCTTGCACGGAAACTCCCACAGTGAAAGACGCGCAACCTCACAGACGTGCAAACCAGTTACCTAGAGAGGCACGTGGGGACCCAGACGCACACATGCCCATTGTCTTCTGTGTACGCTCTGGGCTCACCGCCTCTCATCCAGCCCTGCGCCTCAGGCAGGCTCCCGGCTGGATGTGGGCCTCCTGCTTTGTAGCCCCGACCTGAGCTAGGGCCTGGCCACACCAGACAGTGATTGAATGGACAGATACATAATTGGCAGGGGGACCAATCCCAGGTTATGGGTCCCCGGCAGGATTCTCTGGGCCCCAGCAGTAGTCTTGCCCTGTGACTACTTACAGGTGGCTTTTATGCTAAATGCACACAATATCATATGCACATAGTATCACGCTGGCATGATAGCATTGTCAATACTCACAGTTACCGCGGTTCACACGGGGAACACAGGGCGAATCTCCTCTTACAGCGCTTTTCAGAGGAAAGTTCCAGCTCAGGCAAAGGCTTGGGACGGAGCGCACGAAGCTCCAGTTTGGCCTTTTCCTCAGCAACATTCTGCTTCTAGAATCACTGCTAAAGTTAACTCAGGTGAGGGGTTCTCTTCCAGCCTCCAAGAGGCTCCAGCTGGAGGCAAGCCGCCAGCCTGGGAGAGGAACAGTGGCCAGGGAGAGGAAGGGCTTCAGGGTGGCTGAAGGCAGGGGCAGCGGGGCAGGGCTGGCGGTCAGCAGCACAGAGGATCCCCACCTGGCTTCATTTTGGGGGCGGGGGCTGGGCGGGGCATCTGGCAGAGAAAGCAAGAAGGGGTGGCCTCAGAGACAGGCTTGTGGAGATAAGGCTGCATTCCCTGCGGCTGGGAATGAGGCTTCGAGGCTTCAAGGCCGTTTGTCATGTAGAGCAGCTACAAGCATCTTCTCTCTTCCCTCTTTTGTTTTAGGGACAGTGTCTCACGCTGTCACTCAGGCTGCAGCGCTGGAGTGCACTCATAGCTCACTGCAGCCGCAAACTGCTGGGCTTAAGTGATCCTCCCACCTCAGCCTCCTGAGTAGCTGAGACTACAGGTGCACACCACCATGCTCAGCTAATTTGTGTATTTTTTTTTTTTTTTGAGTTGCTCTGTGACCCAGGCTGGAATGCAGTGGCACGATCTCAGCTCACAGAAACCTCCACCTCCCAGGTTCAAGCGATTCTCCTGTCTCAGCCTCCCAAGTAGCTGGGACTGCAGGCGCTGGCCACCACACCTGGCTAATTTTTGTATTTTTAGTAGAGATGGGGTTTCAACATGTTGGCCAGGCTGATCTCGAACTCCTGACCCTGTGATCCGCCTGCCTCAGCCTCCTGAAGTGCTGGGATTACAGGTGGGAGCCAGCATGCCTGGCCTAATTTGTGTATTTTTTTTTTTTGTAGAGATAGGGTCTGGCTGTGTTTGCCCAGGCTGATCTCAAACTCCTGGCCTTAAGCGATTCTCCTGCCTCAGCCTCTTAAAGCACTGGGATTAGAAGAGTGAGCCACGGTGCCCAACCTCTCTTTCTTAAAGAGGCTTTAACCATCACTTACAGCACAGCTGTGTCCCACCTTGGCGGGGTGGGGGAGATTCTTTCCCACCTCTCTGAGTGTCTCATCTGGGTGCTTGCTCAGTGAGAGCCAGCCTTTCTGCTATAACCAGGCCCTGAATGAGAACCAGAGCCACGAGCTGTGCACCAAATGCAGTAGGAAAACACACGGGATGCCTCCGTGACCTTTTCAAACAGAGGGGCCTTTCCCTGGTAACCTGCCTCTGACCTTTCATCAGTCAGACATTATCTTCCCGAGGCAACAGTGTTCCAGAATTCTCTCTGAGGCAGCCCTGGCAACTTCTGGGTCCTTCTATTCTGATTTCCAGTTCTCTTTTTCCTTTTTTTTTTTTTTTGAGACAGGGTCTTGCTTTGCTGCCCAGACTGGAGTGCAGTGGCATGAACACAGCTCACTGCAGCCTTGAACTCCTGGGATCCAGTGATCCTCCCGCCTCAGCCTCCTGAGTAGCTGGGACTACGGGAGTACACCACCACGCCTGGCTAATTTTTTATAGAGATGGAGTCTCACTGTGTTGCCCAAGCTGGCCTCAAACTAGTGGGCCCAAGTGATCCTCCTGCCTCAGCCTCTTGAGCAGCTGGGATTACAGGCATGTGTCACCATTCTGGGCTAGTATTTATATTTTTTGTAGAGACAGTATCTCACTATGTTTCCCCAGCTGCCCTTGAACTCCTGGGCTCAAGCGATCCTCCCGCCTCTGCCTCCCAAAGTGTTGGGATTACAGGCGTGAGCCACAGCACCTGGCTCCAGATTCCTTTATAAGGCCTAGGCCTTACCCTTTCTCCAGACCTCACATTCACGGGCTCGTTGATGGGAGCAGGGTGCTTCAGGGCAAACTCGGGGCTCGGGGCTCCAGGTACTTGGGGTTTTCTCATCCCCCAGCGCTGGCAGCTGGCCTGGCTTCTCTCGGCTGGAGATGCTGAAGACTCCTCGGCTGAGAAGCATGAGAACAGAGCTGGGAAAACCGGCCGTTTTTGTGGTTTGGGGGTTTGATGCAAGTTTCACAACTGATCTCCCAAGAACACGGTCGGTCCGGTCAGATGCGCTCCCCGGCCAGGGGCCCGCTTCCCTGCTGACACTGGTGCTGACCGCCTGAGGTGGGGACTCCACTCGCCCTCCCCACCCTGTTCCCCGCTTTCCTTCTTTGGGGAACAGTGTGGGGGCGTGGAGAAGATGGCTTTGTTTTGGGGGCTCTCGTGGTTTCCGCCTCATCCTTCAGCCTTGGGAGAATTAATGGCCTGGCACCCCTCACTCCCATCCTGGAGACCTTTTTCAGACACCTCTTGGCAGCTGTTCTTAAAGCCTTCATTTTGCGGGGACAGCGGGCCGAGGATGTCTTTCGTGGTGATGATCTTGGGGTGGAGTGGATGAGTGGGAAGTCCTGGAGAGACCTGCTCTAGGGCTCGGGGAGAGACAAGGGCCGCCAGGGAGGCGCATGCCTCCACACCCAGCCCACTCCCAGGACCCCAGAGCTGTGTCCCCTGCAGACAGCTGGGCCAGAGAGGGGGTCCTCAAGACCTTGCCCTGCCCCCCAAGTGGCCTGGCCCCCAGACCTATCCTTCCACCCTGGGAAGTCCCGAGCGGCCTCAGGCCAGCTGGGGCAGAACTGAAATTGGTGACATGTGCCTCTCTGGTCCCTCGGCTCCCGCCCCCGCTCCCTCGCCCCCAGAGTCTTCCTGAAGGAGCCTCCAGACCCAGCAAGGAGCCAGAGGCAATGACCACCCTGAGTGGGAGCCACTGTCCTGACTTCCTTGTGGCCCCAGCCCAGTCGGCCACACTGGGAGCTGCCCCAGTCCCAGAGGTTGGTGCGTGGTTCTAGATGTTGGAATCCCTCTGCTCGGGGGCACAATGCACTGGGGCCCATGCACGTTTCTCAGACATTCTATCTCTCATCCCACAGAGCAGGAGGGGGCTGTAGAGGGCAGGCTGGCTCAGGACACAGTATGAGGCAGGGGCCCCTGGGGGACAGAGTCTGGGCCCCACCTCTACTGAGCGGGCAGTCCTGAGTGTCGTTACCGAGTCCAGGTGGGGTCCTGGGACCTCACTTCACAGCTGGGGAAACAGCCAGGGCTGGGACTCAGTGGCAAACAGCAGAATCCAACAGGCAGCCACACAGACTCATGGCCAGGGGGCTTGGTCCGAGGTGGGCGCAGAGGATGCCATGGACGTGGGAGTCAAGGAGTCAGGCCAGTGCTTTGGAGAATCCACAGGGCTACACTTGGGGAGGAGGGCAAGGAGAGGTGTGTGGCCAGGCACATGTGGGCAGACAGAGGGGTTCCAGTGACCCACAGAGCCCTCTCAGTCAGAGACAGATAAGCCTGGGCAACTGAGCCACTCAGGCAGGGAGCTGGCTAGCATCCGAGGCTCCTGAGAGTTCACCCTCCCTGTGGGCACAGCTGGGCCCAGGTGAGACCCACAGCATCGAGGTTGGGGAGAGACACCCAGACACGGCTGCTGCTATGGGGCCCAGGAAGGCCCGTATTCGGGGTGCATCTGCCGGGTGCCCGTATCACCTTCCCGTTCCCTATCCCTGTGCCCCCTCCCAGCTTCCTGTTTCTGTTTTGGGGCTGCAGGAACTTCCTCTTCTCATCACGGATCAAAATGGCTTCTTGATCTCAGCTGGAGGCCCGGCAGGGGGCTGGCCATCCCTTCCCGAGGGACAGCCACACAGCGAGGGGGGCTCTGAGCCCCGGGGGGCGGTGGCATCTGTGGAAGGAACCTTGGCCCTTTCCCAAAAGGCTCCCACAGCTCCTCCGATGGAGCCTCTTGTGTGAGTGCCTGCCCAGGCCACGGAGGGCCTGGGTCAGCTGGAATGACCCTGAACAGCCCCTGTGTGCCCTTCCTGCCTCGTACGGGGGACCCAAAAGATGGGTTGCTTGGACTCCCCTTCCTCCTGCTTTCTCCCAGTCACAGGGTGCAGACACTCATAGGCACCGTGTTGGCCTATGTGTGCAGATGAGCAAACACACACACCTGGGGGATGTCCCGAGCCTGTGACCCCCTGAGCCTGGGACCCCTGCCTACCAGGGAGCAGAGCTGCAGATTCCTGGACCCCAAGGGAGTGGAGGGCCTGGCCCGGCCTGGGCAGTGCATGCCTTGGTGAAGGTGTGTTTACATGTGTGGGATGTACACACATGTGTGAGTGCACGTGTGTGTGTGGCCCTCTGAGTCAGTGTCCTCTGTGCATGTCTAGGGGGCACCATCCTTTCTTCCCAGTCCCCCTGCTCCCGACCCTGAGCAGAGCTGCTCTCTTAAAGCTGAGCTGTGCCCTTTTTAGCCCCTGGGCTCTCAAGGGAGCACAGGGTGAGAGAGTGCGCTCCCCTTCCTCCGGGGACTCCTCACTCATGGGGAGCCTGTGGTGACTGTGGGGGAGGGCGTGGGAGGCAGACACACGCCAGGGTGGGTACACAGTGTGGTGCCCCATGGTGCCCCTGATCCACTGGAGTTGCGATGCCCACAGGAGGGGCAGCTCTACCAGGCTTGGGCACCCTGGGAGCACCCCGAGCCTTGGGATGGGGTGTGGGGGTAAATGTGGGGGGGGCAATACTGAGAGGCCGAGCCCCAGCCCACCTCCCTACCCATCCAGGTGGCCCGGGATAGAGCTGAGGAACCAGATGCTTCCTCCGGGGGAGGGTGTGGCCTGGGTCAAGGTCAGGACAGCACCAGGGAAACTCCTGCCACCTGCTCCCCGAAGCCCCATGCCGCCGCTGCTGTCCAGAATTGACTCAGCACTCACTCCATGCCAGCCACCAACATGGACAGCTCCTTTAATGCCCGGTGCCCATCCTTGTCACGGACAGGTAAGTACCCCATGGCCAAATGGGCAGGAGGTTGTGGAGCCTGGCACTCACACTGCAGAGACGCCAAACTCTGGCCAGCTGCCTCCCTCCCTAGGGCCCACCCCATGGGGAGACAGTGAGGGGAACCCATGAACCTTGGGGTCACCGGATCCCCCTGGCTGGCACCTAGCTTGTACCCCCATTAGCACGGAGAGGAGGCAGTGAAACAGACACTCCCGACTGTTTACCCCAACGTCTCGGGGCCATAATTAAGCTTCTTATCAGCCCGGTATCTTGAGCAGCCTCTGAAGGGGAAACATCCCGGAGCATCTAACGAAGGAAAGTTGGACGTCTTTTTAGACTTTTTAAATCCTGAAGAATAGGCCTTTGTTGCCAGCTCCCCGCTTGTGGCAGCCTGCCTCGTCTCTGGACTCTGCCGGCTGCCCCAGGGGCAGGGGCAGGACCAGGCGGCCCCAGCCCTGGCACCCTAGCTCTGCTGGGCTGAGTCCCCAGGCCCTGCCCACCAGCTGGCTCCTCCAATGGCAGGGGCCCTGCTGGCCGGTGGTGGGATCCTGAAGGCACTCCCTCCTCTGCCCTCAATGCCCCACCTCACCCTGCCAGATACCAACATCCGCCCTCAGCGGACACCCTTGCCAGCCTGGGTCAAACCCAGGTGGTGGGTGGGGCTGGTGATGAAGGGTGAGCTCTGATTGCCCACAGCCCCCCATCACCTGGTCCTACACTCTCCCCACCAACCACGTCGAAGCCTGCCTCTCTCTCCCAGCCTCTGAGCTTTGCTGAAGCTGTTCTCACCACTTGCAATGCTTGTCCCTGCTCCTTCCCCCTGGACAATTTCTACTTATATTTTAAGACTTAGCTTGGGCCAGATGTGGTGGTTCATTCCTGTAATCCCAGAACCTTAGGGAGGCTGAGGGGGGAAGATTGCTGGAGCCCAGGGAGACTGGCCTGGGCCACATAGTGAGACCCTGTCTCTAGAAAAAATTAAAAAATTAGTCAGATATGGTGGTGCATGCTGTAGTCCTAGCTACTTGAGAGGCTGAGGTGGGAGGACTGCATGAGCCCAGGGGTTCCAGGCTGCAGTGAGCTATGCTCACACCACTGCACTCCAGCCTGGGAAACAGAGTGAGGCTGCCTGCTTGCCCGCCCACCCCCTGCCCTCCCTCCCTCCCGGACAGGTAACTACCCCATGGCCAAATGGGCAGGAGGTTGTGGAGCCTGGCACCGTGTGTGGGCCCAGCTCACACGTGGTGTAGGTGATCGGGAGCAGGGTGGCAAGGACCTGGGCTGGATTTGGCCTGGGGGCTGTAGTTGGCTGATTCCTGGTACAGAGTGAGAATCAAATATATGTTTCTCCAGCTGGTCCAGGGCCAGCCGGGTCAGTCCTGCCCCAGGGCCCCAGCAGCTGCTCGGAGGAGGCAGAGTCACTCTATCCCAACAAGTGGAGGGAACAAATGAGTGAACAAACTCACCTACTATCTAACCAGCTAACCAGTTAACTAAGCCCTTATCTCCTGGATTCAGAGTTACCCCCGCCTCCTCTCTGTTTTTTATTTTATTTTATATTTTTTAAGACGGGGTCTAACTGTGTTGCCCAGGCTAGAGTGCAGTGGTGCGATCATGGCTCACTGCACCCTGGGCTCGCGCGATCCTCCCGCCTCAGCCTCCCAAAGAGGTGGGATTACAGGCGTGAGCCCCTGTGCCCGGTCCTCTGGGCTTCTCTAGGCCTAACTGACCCCTTGTCCTCTGACCTATCTCACTGCCCTCTGGCCAGGTCTCTCATCACCCCCTCAACCTGCCCAAGGTGGTGGGAACCTCAAGAGAAGCCCAGTGATCACTGGAAGCTGCTGATGGCCGTTCACTACTGATGTGGCGTGACCCGGCCTACAGCCTAGTACAGGCTAGCAGAGGAGCTGGGTACGCCTCAAGGCTGTGTGTGATGGGGAGGACACTTTGGGGCTGGGAGGGATGTCTGGCTGCACCTGGGATGGGGAGGGGTTGGCCAGGCAGACAGAGGAGACATTCCAGGCAGCTGAATGTCCTAGGCAAAGGTGCAGAGGCAGGAGCTGGTAGAGTTCGGGTCTCTGTAAATCCAGGACACTAGATGCAGGGGGCTCCTCACTGTGTGGGGCCAGAGCCAGGGCAGAGCTAAGCCCACCAGGAGCAAAGGCTGTGGCTCTACATTCCCATCCTAGCACCAACGCATGCAACTGGATTGCCTGCATGGTACGGGCCAGGAGGACCACAGGAGGCCCCCACATCCCCCTCCCAGATCGCCAAAATGTGAATTTCCTAACATTTTCGTGTGTCACAAAATACTATCATTCTTTAGATTCTTTTTTCCAAAATATCTGGGCAAGACATGGCGATGGGCAGGCCGGACTTGCTTATGGGTTCTTCAGCATTGCCCTCTCTCCATCATTCATTCACTCTACAAACGTTGGTCCTTGGTGCGGATGACCTGCCAGACAGGCCCCTTCCAGGCTGCGAATGAGACAGACACGGTCCTTGCCCTTGTAGAACTGGCAGTCCAGCAGAGATGACGGCTGATGATAGGTACAGTGCCATTTCAGAGCACGAGAGGTGCCTGCAATGCTATACACCTGGGCAGGGACCGGGGCAGCTTCAAGAAGGCCTCCCTGGGGAGGTTTCCTTTCCTGAAACCTCAACAAGGAAAAGGACCAGCCAAGGAAGACTCAGCCGGAGCTGCCATGCGATGTCCTGGGGGCAAGAGGCAGCCGCTTGAGGGACAGAAAGGAGCCCCCGCAGCCAAGGGAGGAGCAGAGTACTGAGGTCGGTGTCGGGTGGGTGGCTAGGAGCACCTTGCAGAATTCATGGGGTGGCCACAGGCAGAAGAGGCTGGAAAGCCTTTGGGGGCTGGGCCAGGAACGAGATCTGATTGACATTTCAAGGATCCCTGGCTGCTGTTGAGAGGCTGAGGGTGGGACCCTGCCGCCGGTGCTCCTGGGAGGCTGCTGTGTGGCTAGGGGCCGGGTCTCCTGCTGGAGCAGCAAGGAAGGCTGGATCGGACGTGGGCGGTGGGCGGGCCCCGGGACTGCTGCTCTTGGCCTGGCTCTAGCGTTGGGGCCTCAGGGGAGCTGTGTGTGGGCACGTCCCATACTGCCCCCCCACTGCTGCCCCAGAGATGCAGCCACGGGTAGGCTGGCTCCCCTGGGCCCAGCTCACACGTGGTGGAGGTGATCAGGGAGCAGAGTGGCAAGGATCCACAGGGCCTCGAGGCCAGCCCAGAGGACAGAGGGCTCCCCTGCCAGGCCCTTGTTCATTCATTCCTCCACTTCCTATGGTGAGGCCACTGTGAGCCAGACACAGCCCTACCCCAGGGGCTAGCGGGAAACAAGTGTCCGTCTCTGGTCCAGGGCCAACCCAAGGTGGGTGTCCCCTCCCGCGGCAGGGCTACGGGCACCTTCCAGCCCCAGCACCAGGCCGGCCAGGCTCTGAGGGAGTCTGAGGCTGCCTCTCCTCCACCAGGTTCCTGTTTCCCCAGTGGCCCCAAAGACAGAAGATGGTGTGAGGTTCAAGGGCTCAGTCCCAGTCTCGGATTTCCTGGGCGTGTCAGATTTCCTGGGCGCTGTGTGGCTGCTGTCTGCAAGGGAAGCCGCTGAATAACGTAAAGGCCACTGGGAAAGCAGAGCAGAGTGTGCAGCGGGTGTGTGTGTGTGTGTGTGTGTGTCTGTGTGGGGTGGGGTGTGACTCACACAGGCCTGGGCTTCATGATGTCTCCTGGGAGCAGGAAGGCCTGTGTGAGTCTGTGTGAGTCTAGGTGTGCATGTATGTGCGTGCGTGTGTACCTGTGTGACGAGCATGTGTATGAGTGCACACAGTTGGTGCAGGTGTACCTGTGTGTCTGTGCACGTGTGTGCATATCCGAGTGTGTGTGCATGTGGTTATGAGTGTGTCTGTGGGCACGCATGTGACTACAGTGTGTGTGACTGTGTGCACGTGTGTGTATGTGTGTACAACGCTTTCTGGCCTACACTCCTGGGACCTGTTTTCCTCCTCCACCGGCCTCCTCGGCAAGTGTTGACTCAGGGAGGGACAGGCAGCCTGTGTTCAGGATTTCCTGGTCAGGTAGAAGTGTTTTCTTGAAAAGGGAGCAATTTCGTGCTAAAGTGGACGCTGAGAGTTGGCACAGTGCAGTGCTCTCTAGGGTCCCCAAGGCCGAGAGGCCTCGCGCTTGCCTTGCCTGGGTCTACACTGGGGGGTCCCAGAAAGCCTTTGCCCCTGGCGTGACCCACAGGATTTGCCCTCAGACCTTTTCTAAATGCTCCTCGAACTAGGCTGCCCGGGGTTGGGGCTCCGGAGCGGGACACTCCTCTGACTGCTGTGGAGGCAGGGACAGCACCCTTGCAAGGCATACCCCAAAAGAAAGGAGGCCCCTCAGTGTCCCCAGGCACTAGCTGTCTCAGGTTCCCTTCCACAGTAGGCAGCTTTACCCCTGTATCACCCATCCCCCAAAGCCTTAACAATTAAAAATGAAGCTTTTGGAGGCTGAGGGTTGATTCAAGTTCGAAGAGTTCTCTGCCACATGGGGCAGGGTGGGCGAGGGGAGCCTTCTAGAAGCACTGCCCCTCTCCAGGGCTGGGAGGACTGGCCTCACGGGGCGCTCCCGAGAAATGTAGTGTCTTAGTCGGCACCCACCTGCCATATCCACATCTGGGCTGTACCAAGGTCCCCCAGAGGCACCACTGTCCCTGAGAGATGCTGCGTGAGCCCAGGGCCCCCACACAGCAGCCACTTACTGTGCAAATGCCGGGCCCTCCCCACCCCCACTACCTGGATTCCTCCTGGTGTGGCCCTGGGTCTTGGGACAGGCAGAGGGCACAGCTGCCCTGGGGCAGGGAGGCTGAGGTGGGTGGGTAGCCGGCATGGCCACCATGTCCTTGTCCCCCTGATTTACTGGGTGCTCCCTTCTCCAGCCCGGAGCTTCGGGCCTAATCCCCAAGAAAAAACGGGTTTGCAGCCTAAAAGCTGCTAATGTGGCGGCGGCTCCTCTGCCAGCACCAGCTCCTTGGAGAGGAAACATGCTCTTCCCCGGGGCGTGGGGAGCCTCCTGTCTCAGCTGGTTATAGGGATGATGGAGACACAGCCGAGTGGTACGGAGCTATGCTATCCCGGGTCAGAGACCCCAAGGGGGTCCCCGAGATCCTCTAGCACAGACTGCTCAACTCAGGCCTAGGCAGCCTGTCCCACTGCAGACACGACCCCAACCCCCCCAGCCCCGAGTGCTGCTACCAAACTTGTCCCCTGCCAGTGACGTGGACACGACCAACCCCTCGCACCCACTGGGACTCTTCTCCTGCACAATGTCCCTGTCCTCACTGCCGCTTCTGTCCGTCCCCTCCTTGCTGGGTGTGACACCCAGAAACTGGGCTGTGGGAGGCAAACATGGGGCTTCCTCGAAGAGCTTCAGACCTCCGTTCTTGCCTTGGTGCCCCCGGGATCCTGGCATAGGCCTGCCCTGAGTGGGGAAAGAGGCCGGTTGCAAGGTGGCAGGGACCCACAGGAGCACGGAGGCCCTGGGGCTGCAGAGAACGCGGTGTCCTCTGAAGCATGCCTGGGTCCCCCTGGTCCAGGTGGCAGTGGGGGGCAGTGCCTGTGCTCTGGGTGCCGGCCCCCACCACGCTGGGCGGCCACGAGTGGGGCTGGCTGGGCGGCCGTTAATGATTAACCTGGGGCCTGGGCCTTGACCTCGTGGGCCTCTGAGTAAACAGGCCTGCTGGAGCCTGCCGGGCCCCTCGTGGCCTCTCCGCCCCCTGCCCTCTCCTGCCCTCCCGGTCCTGGCCTCCCTCCCCCTCCTTCGCTGCTGAGCTGGAGCAGTGGCTGGTGGTCTGCACTCGCTGGCCTTTCTCACTGCCACCCTGGATCAGCCACCACTGATTCCTGCCTCTGGCCCCAGCCCCATTCTCTTTGCAGACTTTGAGGGGGGCTCCTCCTTCCTGGACTGGGGCTTGCCCACTGCAAGCCCTGGCCTCAGGGGCTTGTTGAGATGGGCCGCATGGAGCATGCTGTGTAGACAGGACTGGCTGTCAGATGGCCTGTGTTCTAGCTCCACCTCTGGTCTCATCATCTGTGTGACCCCTAGATGGCGCCCTGTCTTTCTGGGCCTCAGTTTCCCCATCTGCACAATAAAAAATAGAGCGGGAATCCCACAGCTTTCTAGCTCCAGAAGTCTAGACACCAGTCTGGTTTGGAGTGAGACCGAGGACAGGAACAACACATGTCCCCACCTTGCCCCACAGGACCACTCCCCGCAGAGTCACTGGGGTGGGCCTCCACGTTCCTGGCTGCCCCACTCATTTCCTTCTTCTGGGACAGCCCCCCACCCCCACCCCGTGTTCCCTTGGAGGACGAGCTCTCAAGCTCTCAGACCCCAGGCTTCAGGCAGGGCAGCCCCTGCCTGGGGCGCTGGAAGTGGGTCAAGTGACCTGGGCCTGGCCAATGGGTGTCTGCCCTGAGACTTCTGCAGGAAATACTGAGAAAAAGTCATTTTCTCTTCCCTGGCAAAGCAGGAGAATGTGAGCCCCATGGCTATCTTGCTGGGCACAAAGGAAAAGGTTGCTGAGAGACTGACAATGGGTTTTGACTGCGGAGCCCCAGCTGTGCCTGAACAGGCGCCTTCTGGACTTTTCCATGACAAGATGCAGTGGATTCTTTTTCTGCTCAAACCAGTGAGAGTTGGGTCTCTTCCCTGACTCACACATTCACACACTGGACTCACACCATGCAGGGACAGACGCCACAAATGCACAGTTGTCACGGTTGCACACACACTGCTAAACATCTGCAGAGAAAATGTGAGTGACAAACAGGGCTGGGGAGGAAACCCAGCTGGCCGCACCGGGCAGGGGTGGCGGGAGGTGGGAGAGTAGGGGCCGAGGGTGCCAGCCCAAGCTCTCTCCTTGTCACCTCACCCGCCATTCGCCCATCATCCCCATATCCAGAACCCTCAGCCAGCCATCGCGGATGATGGGTGAATGGCGGCTGAGGCGGGCAGGCTGAAGCTCATTGGCTAGGGACGGACGTGAATGCTCCTGTGTGCCCGTGTGTACGCGTTCACATGCACACTGAGCTTTGCATGCAAGAAACACGCTGTGGCCCACTCGGGGAGCACTTTCAGTCTCTTCCCACTGCAGAGGCCTGAAGCTGGGGCAGGGGTCTCTGGTCAGTCAGGCCCTCCTCCACCCTGGGACTGTGTGGTTCCTGGGAGCTCAAGGACCACCTGGGTGGGGGCAACCCGAGGAGAAGAGACTGCCTCTTCTGCTCCATTGTGGGATAGGAGGGTTACCAGGGCCAAGTGCTGGTCTCATGTGGCTGGACTCGGGGAGAGGCTTTGTTCTGGAGCCCAGGCTGCCTTTATGACACCGGGTAGTCCACGATCCTGGATGCAGGTGGCTTCAGGCATATTGCACACATCACGTGCACATGCAGACACACACACGCATGCATATGGGAACATGCAGACACAGCTATCTTGTGTGAGCTCTGGGGATGGAAAAGGAGGCCTTTCTGTGGACAGAGGACAAGGGTGGCAGAGGAAGCCTTGGATCTCCTGGGAAGGCCCCACCCCACAGCCTGGCTCCTATCAGGCTCCTTGGGCTCTGGCCTGGGGAAGGGCCCTCGGCCAGCAGCAGGAACAGCTGGATCGGGTGTCTGGAGATGACCCTGGCTCCCTGCTGCTGGCTAGAAGCCCTTCCCCCAGAGCCCTGTCCTCCCCTCCTGCTCCTCTTCCTCTCCCTGCCTCGCTTTTGGAATTTCAGGCCACATCCTATTCCTCTTTCTTTTTCTTATCTTTTTTTGTAGAGATGGGGTCTTTATATGTTGCCCAGACTGGCCTCCAACCCCTGGCCTCAAGGGATCCTCCTGCCTCTGCCTCCCAAAGTACTGGGATGACTCTCTCTGACTCTGTTTCCTTCTCTCTCTGTTGGTCCCAGTTTCTGTCTCTCTAATAGGTCATCCCGGGAGAGGGACAAGGCTCAGGCCTCAGGGCTTAGCCCCCGGCCACTGGGCTGGGCCTTCCTCTTTCTGCTGTCTGTCCCCTGCCCTGCTTCCTTACTCTGGCCAGAGCCGACTTGCCCTTTACCCTGGAGCTTCGGTACCTCTGGCTGTGGGGGAACTGATGGCCTCACCTCCCCCACCCCCTGCAGCCTCTGCTCCTCCCCGCAGGAGTCCAGGAGTCTGGCCAGAGAGTTGGGCCCTGGGGAGGCCACACAGCCAGGACGCATGTCCTGGCCCCAGGCAGAACCCTTGCCCTGGCCACAGAGCCACACCAGCCAGGTCAACTCTGTCCTCTGAAATCCCTGGAGACTGGGGAAAGCCCCCTCCCCGGGACAGCTTCAGACTCCCACTCACCTCCAGGCTGGGAAAACTGACCCCCAGCCCAGGGCAGGAGGCAGGGGGAGGGAGGATGTGGAGGGGCCTCTGGCAGAGCTGAAGGCTAGCCGGTCATGCCGGGGGAAGGACGACGCTGCACCCTGTCATTCCCCTCACAGGGTGAGGCCCCAGGGAATAGCCTGCCCTGACAGGGGAATGAGAAGCAGGGGCTGTTTCCCAGCTGTGGAGTGTGCTGGGTGGGAGCAGACACGGGCATCTTTGGGGGTTGGGGAGCCCTCCCTGCCTAGGCAGTCAACTGTCTGGGGCCAACACTTCCCACATTCTTACTCTCTTTTCTTTTCTTTTTCCTTCCTTCCTTGCTTCCTTCTTCTTTCTTTCTTTTCTCCCTCCCTCCCTTCTTTCCTTCCTCCCTTCCTTTTTCTTTCTTTCCTTCTTTTTTTTTTTTTGACAGAGTCTCACTCTGTTGCCCAGGCTAGAGTGCAATGGCATGATCTGGACTCACTGCAACCTCCGCCTCCTGGGTTCAAGCGATTCTCCTGTCTCAGCCTCCCAAATAGCTGAGATTACAGGCGTGCGCTGCCACATCTGGCTAATTTTTTTGTATTTTTAGTAGAGATGGGGGCTCTCCATGTTGGCCAGGCCGGTCTCGAACTCCTGACCTAGGTGATCCACCCGCCTTGGCCTCCCAAAGTGCTGGGATTACAGGTTTGAGGCACCGTGCCAGGCACTTCCCACGCTCTCACTGCATTCACTGCTGTCATCCAGGCCAGAGTCTGCCAGTGCCCGCCTCCAGGAAGCCCTCCAGAAGAGGGAGGAGCCTGAAGCAGCCCGCCTTCTTCCCCACCACGCACTGGACGCGGGCTTGCCCTCACCACACTGATTAGGCTGGAAGTCATGGGGACGGGGTCAGGCTTCCCACTTCTGTAAGACCCCACCTGTCACCCAGCCTGCCTGAAGCTCAGGGCTGCATTGGAAATACCGCCTTTCCATTGCAGAGTCCAGGGCAAGGCCCGATTTCTGATCACCCTGGGCTGCTGTTTGAGCAAGTCCCCTAGGAAGAATTCCTCAGGCGTCACTGAGCCCAGTGCTGCTATTGCTACAGCAGACGACCTGGGGCAATGTCCCCAGGAGCTGGAGAATGGGCAGGTGGGTTAGCCACCAGGAGGCTCCAGCGGTGTCAGCTGCCTGGGTGTGTGGTCCTCTGTGGCTGTGTCTACCTGCTGCCTTCCTCTCTGGGTACCTCCAATGACAGCTGGGAGGGGCCACCTCTAAGGGTTGTGAGCACTTGAATGAGGCAACGTGGGCAAGTGCCTGGCCTGCTGCTTGGCGCACACTGAACCCTCAATCAATGTACCGTCAGCCCTGCTCAGGCCAGCAGGGTCGTGAGGACTGGAGGATCCAGGTCACCTCTGCAGACCCCCGCAAGGCCTGCTGCGGGCCAAGGGGAAGGCTTGGGACTAAATCTTCATCTTCCTGGTCCCCAGAATCCACAAGGCACAAATGTGCACTTGCATGCATCAAACACACACACACATACACACACACATATATACACACACACACCCCTACACACACACATACACACATATACATATGCACACACATACACACATACACATGCACACATATATACACACATACACAACCATATGCATATGCACACATATACACACATACACATACATACACACATACACACACATACATATATACACACATACACATGCACACAATATACACACATACACACATATACACCTACACACATACACACATACACATATGCACACATATACATACATACACACATACACACACACATATATACACACACATACACACAAAATACACACATATACACATGCATACACATACACAATACACACACGCACACACTAAACACATATACATACACACATATACATACACACATATAACACATACACACACAATACACACACATACACATATACACATACATACATATACACACACATACACATACACACATACATACACATACACACATACACATACATATACGCATACACATACATACACACACAATACACACATACACACATACACATGCACACAGATGCACAATACACACACATAGACACACAACACACACACACACCTAGCTTAGCTCCCCAGGACCCAACCACCTGCTGGAAAACCAAGAGCTGCCTCTTCAAAAGGATGATTAAGAACCAGCCTTGACTACTCAAACTGAAACTCCAAACCCTTCTCTGGAGTACTCAGCTCCTCTGGAGTCCGTGGGCGAAAAGCTCTTACCATAGTGGAAAAAATATTCTGCCGAAACGGAAGTCTTCCTCAGTTTAGCTGAGTCATTTTCTTGTGGTTAAGGAAGTCCGGGTTATCTCTGGCCCTTCCCCTGATGCCCATGGTCTAGCCAACCTGGGGGGCGGGGACCCCAGTCCACCCTCCCGTCCTGGCAGGGGGCATGCCCATCCCGCTGAACTACAGGACCCTTGATTGTAAGTCACCCCACTCACCCCAGGCTGCTTCCCACAGCTGTTTCCTGTGCTTAAGTGGGAGTCCAGAGCCCTGAGAACCAGGATCCAGGGTCAGTCATCACCAGGTCACCAGGGCAGCTCCTACAGCCCTGGGGTCTGCCTGTGCCTCCTGTTGGGGATGGTGGCACCTTGAGGATAGAGGCCTCATGGATTGACACTGTACCCTTGTGTCCCCATCCTCGGCAGCTCTTAGCACGTGGCAGGTTTCAGGAGCCCAGTTTCCCAGCATACACGGCTCACAGATCCCCCAAGGAGCAGATAACTCGTGATGAGTTCCTAGTGGATGGGCAGTAGAGGGGGTGGGCGCCAGGTCCTGCTTAGCTCTCGGACCCAGTGGGGCTCATGGCAACCAGGGATGGAGACTCAATTTCATTTTGGATCCCAGGAGCCTGAGCCCGCAGGCTAAGGCACCCAGCCCAGGTGTGGCAGAGCCCTGCCCAGTCAGGTCTCCGGCTGGATGGAGGCTGGTGCTGGCGGCAGCCTCCTCCCTGGGAGACCCTTTGGAAGCTGCCAGGGGCCATCATGGGGGAAGATGGAGAGATGACAGGGCGGGCCACCTGAGTGGTGTGGGGAGAGCCTTGAAGGTGCCACATGGCAGCAGTTGCAGGTGGGGTGGGGAGTCCAGCTCTGTGGGTGCTGCATTCTCCCCGTGCAGCCACGCCGTGTGCCAGGAACCAGAGACCCCCTGGGCTGCGCCTTCCACCCCTGCCCTCCTCCGGGTGAGCCTTGGGCTACCAGAGAGGCAGCAGGAGACAGGGCAAGCCGCTTTTCTGAGCTCAGACTTCCGATCAGCTGACGGGGGTCACGTGCTGTCTAGGCTCGCCTGGGGCCTGAGAAATGGGGATGCGGGCCGCCCTGGCCAGGGCTGTTGGGGAAATTCAAGGAATGAAAGTCAGAGGGAGTCAGGAGGCCATAACTCAGGTTGTGTGCAGGGGCATGAAAGCCCTGCTGGATTTGGGGGATAAAGGACCGCCACATGTCACTTGTGGGGTCTCAGGGTGGCCGAAGGGGTAGGGCGGGGCTCAGGGCTGCTCTTCGCTGGGGAGGGCAGTGGCTGAGTGAATGAGGCCACGCTGCATGGCTGCCCTTGTCTCAGGGTTTGGAGAGCCAACAGCTGGACTTTACCTGCGTCCCTGGAAGCGACCTGGAGAGACTGATGGGCACTGGAGGGGCCCGCGTGGGACCTGGAACTCAAAGGATTGGGTTCCCTGAAGCCTGGACTTGCCTGCAGGACCTCTCTCAGCGGCTGGCAGGCATCGCCAGCTGGGTCCTGCGGGCTGCACTGCCCATCGACTCCAGAGTCCTCCCACACCCACTTGGACTGGGTCCTCCCGGGGCTCTGGCAGCCAAGGTTTGGGAAATTAGGTGAGGGGGCCCTGGGACGAGGGTAAGGAAAGGAACAATTTATGTCCAAAAGTCATCTAGAAATTTTCAGCATTTTTTTTTATTTTTCAAAACAAAAGCTCTACATGTTGGGGTGGGGGGTGGCGGTGGACCTAGCTTTGTGGGAAGTGAGTCAGACGGCCATAAAATGTGTTTTTCTGAGCCGAGGGGATTATTTTACATCTTGTGGCATGGAGTTGCTGGGAGGAAGCCCTCCTCCTGGTCCCTGGTGGGGCTGCCTGCTGCTGGGCCGGGCTGAGTCTCAGCACTGATCTCTTTTCTTGAGATGGGGGCTCCTGCCCGTCCAGGACACCTCCCCAGGCCTGCCCCTCTCTGACCTCACATTCCATTCTTTTAGGCAAGAGTGAGGCTGGGAAGGTGGTGGCCTCATGGTGGGGCCTAGTACTGGCTGTGCCATCTCAGAGAATCTGGGAAAAGTAGGCCTTGGGAACCCCCCAACTCCTCGTCTAATGGACAGGCTGATGGCAGGGGACCACCTCCTAGAGCAGCCACCAGCATGAAAGGAAAGATTTGAGAACATGCCTGGCAGGCCGTCAGGGCTCGGCCAGTGGGTGCCCTCCCACCTTCGAAGAGCATTCTTGAGTGCAGGAGAATAAATAAAGGGCAAAAGGGGCAACTGGCCTCTGTGGAGACCCTTCCCAAAGCCAAAGGGGCAGGGGTCCTCCCCTAACCTCCACTGTCACCAGCATCCTTTCCACCACTGCCCCACTGTGGTCCCAGGGAGAGGACGCTGCCTCCACCCCAGGGACCGGAGACCTCAGAGGGGCTAGGGTCAGGGACTCCAGATGCCCATCGGGACAGGACCTGGTGGCTTCGGAGGCCTCAGGGTGCAGGTCCCCCACCCAAGGCCGTAGGGAGAGCTCTGCCTGGAGACTCCCGTGCCCTCTGCCTCGCTGAGGCTGCTGTCCATGGCCATGTGTGTCCCCCGAAGCCCTACCTCCCTGGGCTGGAGTCACAGGCCCCATGAATAGCCTGGGGTCCAAGGGCCCACGCTGCCTGTGAAGAGAAACCCTTGGTAGCCTGAGGCCGGCAGAAATCAGGAAGAAATCTGGGGCCCAGACCACACTGGCTGCTTCCAGAAGCCCACCCCCCTTCTCTTGAAGCAGCAGTAAAGGGGTGTCCCTGAGTCCTCCCCACTCACCATGTCTCTTCTTCCTGAGACCACGGCCAGGCACAGTGGACACCCACTGTTTCACCTTTCTCAGCATCCATTTCTTTCCTTCCAGCCAACACATGGATTTTCCTCAGAGAACCTCCGTCCCTCATGGTCATTCCATGCAGTATGGCTGGGGCTGAGCCCCCAAACTGTGTGTGTGTGTGTGTGTGTGTGTGTGTGTGTGTGTGTTGGAGGTGTGGGATAAGGACGTGACTCAGGATTGACCAATCAGCGTCTTCCATGCTCCTGGATACAGTGGCTGGTTCAGTGATGAGCCCATGGTCCAACAGCATCCAGTTCTGGAATTTTTGATGGAATTAATCAGAAATGGAAGCTCTAAGGCTGGGCGCAGTGGCTCAAGCCTATAAACTCGGCACTTTGGGACGCCAAGTCAGACAGATCACTTGAGGCCAGGAGTTCGAAACCAGCCTGGCCAACATGGCAAAACCCTATGTTTACTAAAAATACAAAAATTGGTCAGGCATGGAAGCACACGCTTGTAATCCCAGCTACTCGGGAGGCTGAGGCATGAGAATAGCTTGAACCCAGGAGGTCGAGGTTGCAGTGAGCTGAGATTGCATCGCTGCACTCCAGCCCAGGTGACAGAGTAAGACCCTATCTCAAAAGAAAGAAAGAAATGGAAGCTCTAGTTTAAGTTTCTGGGTGTCTGTTTGGAAGCTTTGAGTTACTGGGAATCCCCAACAGGTGGCTGAAGCCAGTGCAAAGGATGGCAAAACCAGGAGATGGAATGAGAGAGGACTCCAGATGACACAGTCTGGGCTCCTGGATCCAGCCATGCCCGAGGACGAATCCTGATTGTTTTCCTCATTGCACCTGGCCCTGTTCCTGAATCTCCAACCAGAGGCAGCATTTTTGGAGAGATGTGCCAGTGTCGTGTGCCCTTCTCTGTTCAGGCCACTCGAGCTGGGATCCTGTGTGTATTTGTAAACTGGTTACCGAGAGCTAGAACCTGTGTGGAATGAGGGGCTCATCAGGACAGCCAGCACACCGCTGAGCTCACCAGTGTGAGCTCAGGAGCTGGATACGTGGGTGAGAATGGGAGTCAGGCAGCTCCCCGCAAAGGCCTCTCCTTGGGGGGTTGAGTTTGGGAGAAGACTTCATGGGAAGTAGCTCATGATTTTCCAATTATTAAACCTAGAAAAAGAACCAGCAGAACATTCTCTTTGCCTTCATCTTTCTGTCTGTCCAATGGGCACCTTGACACGTCCAGGGCACCGAGTTGTGCAGAACTGGTTAATTTTGTCAGACATCTGCTTTCCTAATACTGGAACATAAGCTCCCGATGGCAGAACTCCTGCAAAACGTGGCTCTGACGCTGCTGTGTCTCCAGCTAAGGAGAGCTCTCGGCGCTCAGTGAATACTTGGTGAATGAGGAAAAGGGGTGATGCTGTCACTGTCTTTCTCAAGACACTCAAATGCCTTCCTATTGCAGCTGAAACATAAAATCTAGACTTCTTGCCCTGCCCTGTAAATAGAGTGACTGTGTCATTTGTTGAACAAGCAGGGGCATTTTTTTTTTTTTTTGCAGGTCAAAGGGAATGCTACCAATTAGGCTGAAACAATGGGAGTAAGCCGGCATTGTTCCAGGCAAAGCGGGATGCATGCCTTCCCCGGCTCCAAGACCCCCAAAATACTGATCCCCGTCCCCGTCTTCAGCCTCGTTTTCTGCCCCTCCCTGTCATGGGCCACACTGACCCTTCATCAGAGCTTTGCACTGTCTGTTTCTCTATCTGGAGAAGTCCTTTGAGTGACTCAGTCTTTTCTGGCACCTTGGTTTCCACGGCACACCACCTTCTCGAAGAGCTCTTTTCTGACCAACCATCCTCACCCAGGCAGCCTCTACCAAGAGGCTGTGTTTCCTGTCCCTCATTGCACTGGGCTCTACGCAGGCAGGCAGGGAGTGAGCGCTGAATTTCAGGACACAGCTCCCAAGCCTCTGTCATCCTCTGAGTAGGTGCTTGTGTGCCCGGCACGTGTCTTCAAAGGGAAAGTGAAGTGAAGCCAGCATCAGTGCAGGAGCGGGGTGGGAGGGGTGGGAGGGAAGGAAAGACAAGGGAAAGACAAGAAGGAACGAAGCCTGTGGCAGGGAAGCCAAGTCACAGCTCTATGCACAGCCTCAAAACCAGTGAGTCCACTCCAGAAATCACATGCACTTTGACCTCAATCACTGGGGCGCCTCTTTTTTTTTTTTTTATTTTTATTTTTTTAATTGCACTCTTGTTGCCCAGGCTGGAGTGCAATGACACAATCTTGGCTCACTGCAACCTCCATCTCCTGAGTTCAAGCGATTCTTCTGCCTCAGCCTCCCAAGTAGCTGGGATTACAGGTGCCTGCCACCACACCTAATTTTTGTATTTTCAGTACAGACAGGGTTTCGCCATGTTGGTCAGGCTGGTCTCGAACTCCTGGCCTCAGGTGATCCATCCTCCTTGGCCTCCAAAACTGCCGGGATTACAGGGGTGAGCCTCCATACCTGGCCTGGGACGCTTCTTTTAAGACCTGTTTGGAAACAGCATTTGAATGCAGTTTGCAAAGCCTCCCCTTTGCCCGCCCCGCGGCTGGAATTTTTGTAGACATATGCAGGGATTGTGCAGCCAGAGAGGTCACCACATACGTTTCTCATTTTCCTGATTTCCTCTGTGCTTGCTGCTCTTGGGGCTCCGTAACATTGTCCCAGCTGTGTTTGTCACTTGGCTCTGGCTCTCCATGCACACCTGTGGGTGTTTGTTTATAGAATGCAGAACCCCTCCAAGATGCCCAGACAGATTTGCTTCTCTGCCTTCTTCTTCCTTTTTTTTTTTTTTTTTTAGACAGACAGGGTCTTGCTCTGTGGCCCAGGCTCACTGCAACCTCGGCCTCCTGGGCTCAAATGATCCTCCAACCTCAGCCTCCCAAGTAGCTTGGACTACAGGCATGTATTACCATGCCCAGCTAAGTTTTGTATTTTTAGTGGAGACAGGGTCTCACCATGTTGCCCAGGTTGGTCTCGAGCTCCTGGCCTCAAGTCATCCGCCCACCTCATCCTCCCAAAGTGCTGGGATTACAGGGGTGAGCCATGGCACCCGGCCTTCTCTGCTTTCTTTAAAGCAAAAGAACTGGGGTAGCAGAGATCACGCAGGGTCTTGGATGAAAACAAACTCACCCCTGATGATTCCGATAAAGGGATATTAACCAAGGGGCTAGTTTATGGAGGTGTGAGCAGGGGTAAGGGAATGAGGACGGGATGCTGAGGCCACCAGAAGCTGGCCATGGCAGCTGTCATCACCACCTGCCAGGCTGAAGGGACGAGGGGAGGAATCGGTGCTACTGGAGCCCTGTGGAGGGCGGAGAACAGGCCACCTGACAGGGGCTGCAGTCTTGGGGGTGCAGATGAGGCACGGACGTAGGAGAGAGCAAAGAAGAAACACCGCAGCCTCTCTCTCCTTCCTCTGTCTGATTTCCTGCTGGTGCCGCCCATTGGCCAAACCCAACAGGAAGCCAGACGGCCTGGGAGGCCCTAAGTGTGGCCCACGCACAGCAGACTCCAGGGCCCAGGGCAGGATGTAGAGGGGATGGGGGCAGAGAAACAGCACAGGCGGGTAAGGCAACCGGGAACAAGTCTATGCTCAGTCTTGGTGCAAATCCTGCTTCTCCGTGGCCCCATCCACCTCTAGCTACAGAGCTTCCTCACTGAGCTGACAGAGGTCCCTTTACCAGCCACAACCCATGCTCCAAACACCAGCAGAGTGATTTTAATAAGCAAACCTGGCAGGGTGTGGTGGCTAAGGCCAGTCATCCCAGCACTGTGGGAGGCTGAGGTGAGTGGATTGTTTGAGCCCAGGAGTTTGAGACTAGCCTAGGAAGCGTAGCAAGACTCCATCTCTACAAAAAATTTAAAACTTGGCTGGGCCTGGTGGCACATGCCTGTAGTCTTCAGCTACTCGGGAGACTGAGGCAAGAGGATCGCCTGGGCATGGAAGGTCAAGGCTGCAGTGAGCTATGATCACGCCACTGCACTCCAGCCTGGGCAACAGAGTAAGACCCTGTCTCAAAAACAACAAGAACATCAAGAAACAAAAAGCAGCCCTGTCCTCCATGTTCTCTATGGTTCCTGTTGCTCTTGGGATATTGGCTAGAGTCTGAAGCCCTGCACGTGAGAGCCTGTGTAGTCTGACCCAGCCGACCCTCTGACCTCACCTCTTGTCCTCCACCTCCCTCAACCCCCACTCCCTGTTCTGTGCACTGTGGCCACACCAGATATTGGACCTAAGAATGTCATGCTCCTTCTCACTTCTGAGTTTTGTATATGCTGTTCTCTCTACTTGGATTCTTTTGCTCCAACTCCCAACTACTTATAAATCCCACTTCAGATCTTCAGATCTCAGCTTAAAAAAAAACACACACACACACCCATAAGAGTGACTTCCCTCAGTCTACAAAGCAGGTGAGGACTCTGGGCAGACACTCTCACCACCCCTGAATTTCCTTACTTCACAATATATGTCACAACTGTAATTAGCTAATCAATTGTGTCACTCTCTGTTTACTGTCTGTCTCCCCAGAGAAACTAGGAGCTCCACAAGATCGTATTCTGTCTGTTTTCACTGCTGTGCTCACAGCACAGTGCCTGGCATATAGAAGGCACTCCACTAACATTTGAAGAATGAATGCAAGGAGGACTTCCAGTTTCCAGTACAGGCACACTATATATTTAGGCTTATCCTCTTGCTAAAAACAACAGCTGGATTAAAAAAAAAATTAAAATGTATTAAAAGGAAGGGAGGGAACTACCAGGCCAAAATTGAGGAGAAAAGGAATCCAGACAGGTGAGCAAGAGAAGAAGCCACTTTTTCCCTGGGGCACATTCTGCTCCCCAAAAATGCAAATCTTGTTTTGATAGCCTCATGGAATGAAAGAGACAGAAATCAATCTTTGGGGCTCACACAAGGTGGGGCATATAATAGGACACCCATCCCATGTTGATGCAGAACTTCAAAGGGCTACACCCTCAGGATAAAGGTGAACCAGAAATAAACTGCCCTCGCATAAACTTCCCATCTAAGTTCTCATCTCCTAGGTGGGCTAGGGACCACTAAACCTTAGTAGTTGATTAAGGTGGTCCTAGAATGTCAGTATTCCTCAGTGTTTGGCAGAAGAAAATGAAAATTCTCTCCAATGGAAGGTACCTTTGTCCTAAATCTTAAATTTTTCTTATAAACAATTTATCAAAACAATGAGTAGCACACAGTCAAAGATAATCAGACACACACACAAGTAAGACACAGTGAAAACTGGAAGAATCAACAAACAGACTTCAAATTATTGACTATAAAGTAACTGTGCCTATGATGTTTAAAGAAATAAGACATGCTTAAATATAACTGCAGAAATGGGAATCTATAAAAAGTGAAATATCAGATCTGCAAAAGAATCAAGTAGGATCTCTAGAAATGAAAACCACAATAACCAAGATCAAGAACTTTAGTGGGCGGGTTTAATAGATTAAACACAGCTGAGAAGAGAATTAGTAAACTAGAAAGGATGTCAGAAGAAATTATCACAAATGTAGCACATAAAGACAAAAAGAAAATACAAAAGAGAAGATATGAGATAAAGAAGAAGACCTAATATATTTCATACTGTCCTTGAAGGTAAGGAGAGAGGGAATGGAGCGAAGCCATTGTTTTAAGGATGAATATGTGTAGACATTTTCTAGAACTGATACATGTCTGAGTGAGAAGAAGCACTGAGTCATTGGGCCTTGGTAACAATCAATCCATCTCCATGTTTCAGACAACCTAGAATTCAAAATATACTAATAGGAGATTCTGGACCTAGTCTTCTCTTGGCCAAAGGCCACGGTGTTGTACAATACCAAGTGAAATATAGCAAAGGACACATGAAAACAAGATCAGGAGTGAGAAATCAACTCTTGCCTGTCTCCTGCCTCTGTGCTTCACCCCTGCCTTCTTAGGAACTGTTTGGGCAGCTCTGAGATGACCACAGCTGCATCCTCCTGTCCCTTCTTCCCTCCCATGGGCCTTGCTGACCAGCACTAGGAGGGGTCCAATGGCATGAGTGGGTGGGTGAGGAATGCCTCTCTCCCATCCTGACTCAGTGCTGATGCTGATATCTTCCTCCTAGACACTGTTCCCCTTCTGTCCCCTGACCTCTGTCTCCCCATTCTGTGCCTGGGCCCTTCGGGGTACTTGGTGGAGACTCATTCACTAGCTGACTGATATGAATTGGTCCAAAGGAGCACCTATGTTCCCTTGCTTCCCAGTACACCAGCATCACCTAGGACCTGGCTGGCAAGGACCTCGGAGCCAGGCTTCAGGGGCAGGCAGGGCATTACCCAACCCTGGGTCCTGCCACCCTCTACCTCCCAGCCTTGTGCTTTCGTGGACAAGCGAGTGATCTGACTGGCAGGTGGGTAGCTTGTTTGTGACTCACGCTTCCCACCTTGGTGGCCAGATGGCCTGGTCCCTGGCCTCCTCATGGTGACTCGTCCTAGAATCAGGTTCTCGCTGTTGCTCTGTTCTGGAGGGACACCATTCATCATCTTGCCTCTGGGAATCTCGGCACGCCTCTCAGACATGCTCAAACAGAGAGGCTGCCAAACCTGCGCCGTGTCACACAGCAGGTGTGTGTTGAGGCCGGGGCGCACACGTGGTCCCACACCCCCAGTGGGCGGGAAGGCAAGCCCAGCCCTTGCATAACCAGCGTCAGGGCCTGGGTGCTGTGAGCAGCTCCATAGTGGAGCTCAGGGAGGCCCTGGTCTCACCCTTGTCCTCAGGCATGTACCAGATTCCCCCACCCCCAGCAGCAGCTCCCTTCAGGATCCTGTGCTGGGCAGGACACCAGACCCAGGGCGAAAGCAGAGAAGGGTAGCCAGCTGGCAGTTGATCTCCCAGCCCCTGATGAGCGAAGCCTGGGGTATCATCCGGTCCCCCAGATCTGGCTCTGCAATGTCTCGGACATGCCATTCTGATTTTGAAATTCTCAAAGATGTTCCAAACAGCATGCAGTTGATTTAATTTTTTAAATTGAAAATTAAAGGAAGTTGAGTTGAGGAATGTTGAATGGAGGCAGTGGTGGGAGGTGTGATGGAATTGAGCCAATCATGAGAGCTTTGGGGAAACAGTAACATTTCACTCCCCTGAATAGATCTGGGGGTACAGAGGGTTAGACTACCCCACTGGATGGGGAGTCTAGAAGCCCAGGTGCCACTCCTGCCTATGTCCCAGCCCTGGTCTTATCACTGCTCCTGGTGAGAGGGATCCCTGAGGGGCTTAGGCTCTGTGGCACTGGGCGCCTGGCTGGGGCACCACCAGGGATGCCTGGCTCCTGGGTGAGCAGCTGGGACCCTGAGGAGTCTGATGCCTCCCAGGGAGGCAGAGGAGCTCAGATTGGGCTGCTGTCCCTCTAGCGTGGCTCGCACACCCCCCGGGCAGCGCTGCCCCACATAGCGACATCACTGCCTCACTCAAGATGCTCATCTTACCTCTGACACATTTCAGGCTCAGAGTCATTGTCCCCACCTCCCCTCGGCTCAGGAGCCTGGCCTGTGACTCACACCTCCACCTCTCCCAGCCAAGATTGCTCCTTGAACAAAGGAGCCCAGGCCTTGGTGAACTTGGGAATTGCACATGGGGAGACTCTGAGCCCCGGGGTCTGACCCCTCCAGACCTGCATCTGCCTTGAGCTTGCATGCAGGTGGCACGTGGCTGCACCTGCACTGACACCTCCACCCTGCCCCTCTCCCTGGTCGCTCTGGTAGCCACCCACACCCCGCCCCCTTCCTGGTCGCTCTGGTAACCACCCACACCCCGCCCCCTCCCTGGTCGCTCTGGTAACCACCCCCACCCCGGCCTCTCCTCTGTCCTCTCTGCTGCCCAGCACCGAGCCCAGCTGATCCGCAGGGTGAAGAAGCCGATGATTTAAGACCTCCCAGCCCCTCTTCATAATTGTGGCCCTCCTTTGGGTCAGCAAGTGGAATCCAACTGCTTTCTGTGCTTGAAAGGGGAGGTGGAGGGGCCCAAGAGCTGCCTGCCTTTCTTGCCCAAGGAGTTTGCTCATTAACTTGAATTACCCTCGTGGTAGCATTCCTGGCAGGGCAGAGAAAAGTGGGGTCGGTTTCTAGAACCTTTTCCTGTTGGTGGCCCCAGCACTAGGGAAGCTTGGACAAAGCCTTCTCCTACCTGCCTTCGTGCCCCTCCTCAGGATACCCCAGGACCCCAGGAGCTTCTCTGGCTATCGGAAGCCCTGCCTGGGCAGCTCTTCTGCGGGGCTCAAGCTGACCTCCTGGGCCCTAGCTGGGTTGGGCAAACGGAAATCAGCTGTGATGCCAAGCGCTGAGATGACCTCGTTGGGAAGTGAGGGGGCAAGGGAGCAGGATGTGTCCCCCACCCCTGACACATGCAGCCCATGTCTCCTGCTCCCTTCTTGCCAGCAATGGGAAGGCAGGACCCCCCCAACCCCCCGCTGCCCCTCTACTTGCTGAGGTCACAGCCTTCCAAACAGAAGTTAACCGGAAGGCCCATGGGGCGAAGGACTGTCTTGACCTGGGGAGGCCACCACCCCAGTGAGAATGGTTGTTCTCTCTTGGACACTCCATGAGTCATCACCTGGGATTCTGCATTTGTATGAAGAATATTTAAAAATAGGCCAGGCGCAGTGGCTCGCGCCTATAATCTCAGCATGTTGGGAGGTTGAGGTGGGCAGATCACAAGGTCAGGCGATCGAGACCATCCTGGCTAACGTGGTGAAACCCCATCTCTACTACAAATACAAAAAATTAGCCAGGCGTGGTGGCTCACGCCTGTAGTCCCAGCTACTCGGGAAGCTGAGGCAGGAGAATTGCTTGAACCTAGGAGGCGAAGGTTGCAGTGAGCCGAGATCGGGCCACTGCCCTCTAGCCTGGGCAACAGAGCAAGATTCTGTCTCAAAAAAAAGAAAAATTTGTAGAGATGGGGGTCTGGCTATATTGCCCAGTCTGGTCTCAAACTCCTGGCTTCAAGCCATCCTCCCACTTCGGCCTTCCAAAGCACTGGGATCACAGGCATGAGCCACCATGCCAGGCCCATGAAGAGCAAGCGGGGCACCTGTACCTGCTCATCTGAGTGTCGGACAGGGTTTGACCACTGTGCTCAGCCTTCAAGGTCCCTGGCAAGGAGGCTCTACCCCCAGAATGAGCTTATTAAGTGCTTTCTAAGCAAATGAAAGGCATTCTCTGGTGGGGGAAATCTAAGCAACATTAAAATGACTTCAGTTCTTTGGTTATTTGGATACAAGCATTTTGCCCTAAATTTTTAAGAAGGCTGTCTCCTTCTACTGGTGTTTTTTAGGGACCAAGGGGTGCCCTAGCCTCCCACTCTGCCTTCTGCCCCAGCACGTGGGAATCGTTAGCTGGAGCCAAGCGTCTCACAAGCTTTCCCTGTTTACCTTTCACAACTCCATGACAAGCTACTTGTTTTGCATATACTTTACATAAAAGGAAACTGAAGTGTGGGGAAATTGAGAGACTCAGTGCAGGCCACCCAGTCAGCAGGAGGCAAGGCCAGGATTCAGTCTGATGCCAGGGCGGCACAGCCCTCTTCCTATGGGCCATCCTCATCATGGGACGGGAGAAACGGGAAATGCCTCCTTGTCACCCTTGAACAAATTGCTTTGCTCCAGAAACCAGCTCAGCACACACCTCGAGTGTGCACCGTGTCAGGGCGTTCGGGCCTCATTTACGTGTCCAGTACAAGACTGAAGGCCCACTGTGAGCCAGGGTTCTGCAGCCTTCAGCTCCATGCCTAGTGGTCCTGGCTCCAGGCAAGTAGCGCTTGCGATGCTGGATGAGGCATATATTTCAGCATGACAGACCTCAGTGCCTTCAAATTGTTCTGGGATACGTCCTGTGGCCTCCTGGGCTAAGGCCAATTAAACGGCTGCCAGGTAGGGCTTATTCCCTATAAATCAGTGGGAATGTGGCCACATGAATTTTAAATATCAGATTAAAATCAAATTAGTGGGAAAATTTGGAACAAATTGCCTCAAGTACGGTGAATGAGTCTATTTTTAAAACGCTGCTGCACCAGGCAAAAGAGTGAAGCAAACACACATTTCCTAACAGTGAGCAGACACCGTGCTGGGAATGCTCTGTCATGCTTAGTCACGGTAATTGCTCTAGCAAAACTCAGGAATCAAATAAAACGTGTTTGTAAATTGTAAATCGCTCCAGGAGGCTACTTCAGACAGGTCCTAACCTGATACTGAAGGTCACGGCGGCTCTCTTTGGAGCAGACACGCAGCCCTGACGCCCCCCGCCTTGACCCATCCCCACCCTCTTTCTCTGAGCAGGGGTTGAGCCGGCTGAGACCACTGCCCAACATGTGCACGGGAAAGGCCGCCATAAATCAGCCACATTTCCGCATCTGCATGCGGGAGGGCACGGCATCCTTGCGGGGTGCCGGGGAGGGTGCTCTGGTGGGCTGGAGGGAGGTGAGGGGCTCCCCAAGGACTCCATGGCCGAGGTGGGGAAGAGATGGTCATGGTGGCTCAGGGAAGAGAGGCTGCGTTTCTGGTGAAAGGTTGGGCTGCCATTTGGCTGAAGAAAAAGATCTTCAGATCCCAGAGGGCTTGGGGCGGGTGGTGAGGGCTCCCTCAGGTCCTGTCCATGTCCCTGAGTGACATGCCCTGGCTCTAGGCCACCACGTTTGGTCCCCAGCGTCCCCACCCTCAGGCTGTAGTCCCTCAATGACAACCTTGCTGGTCTAGTCCTAGAGTGGAGATAAGAGGAGAGACATGAACGCTTGAAATAGCTTTTAAAGCAGAAATGCAGCCGATCTGGCTCCCCTGTGCTCACCTGCGGCTCAGGCAGCTTGGGGGCAGATGGGACTGCTCCTTCCCTACTCTGTCCCCTCTTCTGGAAATCTCACCTCCTCCCCACACAGTCTCCTGCAGAGCATGACTGTCTCTCTAGAGCCCAGCCAGAACTCCGATTCTGGTGATAAACTAATCACATGAAGGCTCAGAAGATTATCGAGGACTGGTTGGGTTACCTTTCTTGGGATTCTTGTATGTTAAAAGTATCTTCATGGGCCGGGTGCAGTGGCTCACGCTTGCAATCCCAGCGCTTTGGGAGGCCGAGGAGAGAGAATCGCTTGAGCCCAGGAGTTCCAGACTAGCCTGGGCAACAAAGTGAAACCTCTTCTCTACAGAAATATTTGAAAATTAGCCTGGTGTAGTGGCGTGTACCTATGGTTCCGCTACTCGACCTCCTTGAATCTAGGAGGTGGAGGGTGTACTCCAGCCTGGGTGACAGAGAGAGACCCTGACTCAAATAAACAAAACAGGCCAGGCGTGGTGGTGGCTCACGCCTATAATCCCAACACTCTGGGAGGCCAAGGCAGGTGGATCACCTGAGGCCAAGGTCAGGAGTTCAAGACCAGCCTGGTCAATATGGTGAAACCCCATCTCTACTAAAAATACAAATAGTAGCTGGGTATGGTGGCAGGTGCCTGTAATCACAGCTACTTGGAAGGCTGAGAGAGGAGAATCATTGAATCCGGGAGGGGGACGTTGCAGGGAGCCGAGAATGCGAAACTCCATCTCAAAAACAAAAACAGAAACAAAACAAAACAAACAAAACCAAGGCCGGGTGCGGTGGCTCATGCCTGTAATCCCCAGCACTTTGGGAAGCCGAGGCAGGCAGATCACTTAAGGTCAAGAGATGGAGACCTGCCTGGCCAACGTGATGAAACCCTGTCTCTACTAGAAACACAATAAAAATTTATCTGAGCATGGTAGTGCACGCTTGTAATCCCAGCTACTTGGGAGGCTGAGGCAGGAGAATCACTTGAACCTGGGAGGCGGAGGCTGCAGTGAGCCGAGATCGCACCATTGCACTTCAGCCTGGGCAACAGAGTGAGACTTTGTCAAACAAAACAAAACAACAAAGTAACTGAAGAAACTACAAGATTTAAGGCCACCATAGGGGAGCCTTATTTATTGTGCTCTTGTGTTGCGTCCCACAATGGTGCAGCCTGTTTGGTGTGGACCTCGGGCCAACCCCATGGACCCTTGGATAGAAAGGAGAGGGTGAGGATGTCTTGTAAAGAAGGAGAGAGTTGGAGAGAGATTTTTGCATTCAAACACACATATTCAAGACCTGCATAGCCAGACACCGAAAGTCTGCTGCAGCCAAGTTCAGCAGGAGGCCAAGACAGGCAGGAAGGACCCCAGGAGCGTTCAGTTGATTTGGCTTTAGGAGTTAGTGTGACCTTGGGAAGCAGAGTTTCCAGGGAGGATGAAGGTGGAGGATGACGTCAAGGAGAGAGTGAGGATGAGTGTCAGAAAATGGCTCTCTGGCTATGTGACAATCACAAAGCATGTTTCTTAAACAAGCTTGTTTCCACCCCAGCTTGATGGCTGCAGGAGAACTACGTCTTTAAGTTGGGGGGTGAGCCTGCAGACTAGTCTGAAGACCGGGCTGCTATAGAAGAGTCTCACTTCTCAGTTGTGGCTAGAAAAGCCTTCTAATTAGTAGAGAATTCTTTGCCTATAGTCCTGGTCCAGCCTCTTCTAGGTCCCTCGAGGCAGCTGAACAGTGTGAACCCTGGTCCCTGCTGCCCAGAATCACCTGAGGTGAGGAGTTCGAGACCAGCCTGGTTAACATGGTGAAACCACATCTTTACTAAAAATACAAAAAGTAGCTGGGCGTGGTGGTGTGTGCTGATCTCGAGAGCTCAGCTGGTCTTGCCCGAAGTATTTACCACTTTGCATTATAGTTTTTTCTTTTTGAGACAGGGTCTTGCTCCGTTGTCCAGGCTGGAGTGCAGTGGTAGGATCATAGCTCACTACAGCCTCCAACTCCTGGGCTCAACCGATCCTCCCACCTCAGTCTCCTGAGTAGCTGGGACTACAAGCATGCACCAGCACACCTGGATGATTTTTAAAATTTTTGTTTGTAGACACAGGGTCTCACTAAGTTGCCCAGAGTGGCCTTGAACTCCTGGGCTCAAGCAATTCCCTCACCTCAGTCTCTCAAAGTGCTGGAATTACAGGTCTGAGCCACTGCACCCAACTTTTGCATTCTAAGGGGAGTTTCTGGGGTTCAGGCCCACTGGGGTTCCCCAACAGTGTCTTCTGCTATTGTCAAGCACAGGCAGCAGATGTGGGGCACAGCAAATGAAGAGAAAGGGCGTCTATGCCAGCCATACACCCGGAGAGGCCTGTTCCTAGTGGGTGGGGCCAGAAGGCTAGAAAAATAATAAATAAAAACAAACCGAAGGGAAGCAAAGCTCTTGGGTGCCAGAACGGGGCTGGCCAGGCCTGCAGCTGTCTGAGTAATGGGTTCCACATTTGTCTGGCTCGGTCTGCAGCCACCAGGATCCAGGGTGCACTGTGGGCTTTGCAAGAGCTAGAGGGGACAGCCCAGCTGCAGCTGGACCTAGCACACCCCTACGGCGGCCCCATCCCCAGCTGACCACAACAGGGCTGAGATGTTGCTGTGAGCTTCCACTCCGCACCCCAGCTTCCCTCCCCCCACAGCCCACCCCTGCCTGAGGCTCCTGGGTTTCCCCCTGGCCAACACAGATTGTTCGTGTTATTAATGCCGTTTTCCCAGAGATTCCATCTGGCTTTTTAATTGCTCTGGGATGGGGCTAGGATGCTTTGATAGTGAATCGGTATCTTTCCTGGGCCTTGGCTTACGTCAAACACTCCATCCGCAGAGAGGGGCGTGGTGCGGGGAAGAGGTGGGGTTGTCCAGAGAGAAGAGATCGAAAGAGTCTTTCACAGAATCAAGAAAGAGCTTTCAAAGGTGCTGGTGGGTTAGTTTTACCTAAGGAAAGGAAAAAGAGGCTGGGCGAAGTGGCTCACTCCTGTAATCCCAGCACTTTGGGAGGCTGAGGAGGGAGGATTGCTTGAGGCTGGGAGTTCTGAACCAGCCTGGGAAACGCAGCGAGACCTCTGTCTCTAGAAAAAATAATTTTTTTCGAGATGGAGTCTTGCTCTTGTTGCCCAGGCTGGAGTGCAGTGGCGCGATCTTGGCTCACTTCAACCTCCGCCTCCTGGGTTCAAGCAATTCTCCTGCCTCAGTCTCCTGAGTAGCTGGGGCTGCAGGTGCTCGCCATCATGCCCAGCTAATTTTTGTATTTTTAGTAGAGACAGGGTTTCACCATATTGGCCAGGCTGGTCTTGAACTCCTCACCTTGTGATACATCCACCTCGGCCTCCCAAAGTGCTGGGATTACAGCGTGAGCCACAGTGCCCAGACTACAAAAAATAAAATTAATCCCAGCAGCTACTCAGAAGGCTGAGGCAGGAGGATTGTGTGAGTTCAGGAGTTTGAGGTTTTGGGGAGCGGTGATTGCACCACTGCACTCCATCCGGGGTGACAGGGTGAGACCCTGTCTCTGAAAAAAGGAAAGAACAGAAAGGCCTTCCCCTCCCCACTAGCATAGGAAAGAAACAGCTGGAATATCAACACCGTCTAGGCAAGGACTTTGCCCCCGTGCCTAGAGGACTGTGGGTACCCTGGAGCGGCCCCTCGGCTAAACAAAGTTGGGGGTTTCTGCTCTCCCTTGACCTTCCCCATGAGGGGACCCCTCCCCTCCTGTGAGATCAGCAGCTCCTGGAGGAGGCCTGGCAGGTTCCTGCCTGGGAAGGAGCGGGTGGGAGAGCTGGGAGGGGCAGATATTCCTCACCAGGCCCAGTGGCTCATCGCAGGTGTCAGGGCCAAACCCCACGTTCACAGATTCCCAGGAGATCCAGGAGATAAGAGTAATATCCGTGACAGCACTAAACCATCAGGACGCATCCGGCGGCAGAGGAGATGCCTCCCTCCTTTCCACCCTTGCTTTTTCCTTGAAGGAGGGCTAACCCTGAACAGAGCTGTCACGGGACACAGGGCTCAGGAGTGGCCCAGCAAGGGGGGAGAGGTACCCCGGTCAAGGGGAGATCAGAATAAAGGAGAAGGATCCAGGGCAGGGGCCGCTTGCCCCAGGCGTTTCAGCAAAGCTGCTGCCTCCAGAAAGCCCTTCCCGGTGGATCCTGTTCACACTCTGAGCTCCCCCTCATTGTACTTGGCACCCCTAAACCACAACTTGGGGCCTCAAGGCTGTGAGCTCCCCTAGAGCCAGAGCAGAGTCTGTTCCCGGGAGTCCCCCGCAGCTGGGCACAGGGTACATGCTGGGTAGGTTCACCCTACGCCGCCCAAAGGTCCTTCCTCCTCTCTACTTTGGCCCACCCTGGGGCCTCGCCCTCCCCATCCCTTTCCTGGGACTGGATGTGATTGGATGTCTTGTCCCTAATGAAGCCCACCCTGGAACTCAGGACCAGGAGGAGGACTCAGGGTAGGAGGGATCCCTTCCAGGAGCTGGTGGCTTTGAAACAGGAAGCCCCTAGCAGGTTGGCATAGCAGAGAGGAGGGGACGGAGTGAGGGCAGGAGGGTCGCCCCTCCCCCACCCATCCTAGGCCCTGTTCTGGGGGGAAACGGGGAAGCCAGGGATCAGCCCCCTCAAACAAGAAAAACTGGAATTAGCACTGAACTCAGAGAGGGTTTGCTGGGACTTAGCAAGCTGTGGCCTGCCCCAGGCCTCTGGGCACGCGGTGGGGCTCTGCCTCCTCTGTTCCCAGGGTGGCGGGGCAGGCACCGCCTCCTCACTGGGCTCGTGGCCTCTCCTCTGCCAAGGGCGGCCGTGGGTGAGGAGGCGGCCAGACACAGGACAGAGCGGGGGGCCGGAAGAGGTGCCAGCTAACTACACAGGCAGGTAAAGCTAAGCTTCCAGAGTATAAAAGGAACGTGTAACTTCTCGAAAATGCCCCAGCCTGCATTGGAACATACAGTAAGCCGCTCAGTGAACACTGTCTTGGTGCAGAGTTTAAAAAAAAAAAAAGTGCAATTTATCTTTTACCCTCTGAGAGGGTAAAACCTGAAAAGCACTATCAACCTCCTGGGCTGCTTCCTCCTGGGCCTTGTTAGTTCAGAGATGAGGGCTGCCCTCCCTTGCTTGGCTGTCACTGCTGTTAAGTGGGTGCCAGGGTGCCTGACCTCACAGGGTGCTCATCAGAGTTGGGGGCATGCCAGCACTCAGTCCCCTGCTGGGTCGGGGATGAATGCAGTGGGCAGTGTGGATGCTGGGTCAGTTCCTGAACAGCCAGTGTGTGGGGCAGGGCTGGATCGCTGTTGCAGGTCTGCCTCTGTCCCCTTTCCTGTGAGGGCTGGGATGGGGCTGGTGTGGAGGGCCGGATGGAGGGGTCTCTCTCTTCAAGCTGCCCTCGGGGCTTCACAGGGTAGAGTGTAGCCTGGTCCAGGGAAAGGGGGGAGGGTTGGAGGGTCCTACCACTGGAGGCCTCTTCCTGCTGGCCAAGTGTCCTGCTGGAAGCTGGAGCTGCAGTGGGTATAAGTGAGGCACTGGAGCCGAAGGTGATTTGGAAGGGAGTCTGGACAAAGGGCGTCTTGAGCCTGGGGCTGCTGAACTCAGGCAGAGGACTCTCTCTTCTCCTCCCAGGGGCAGATGAGAGGCCTCGTCAAGACCTCAGCCCTGTAACCCCCACCATGGCCCCCTCCCATGACCCCAAGAGACTGCCTTCAGGCTCTGGGCATTCTCCATTTGGAGACTTGTACTCTGCTATATATTTGTCTTGCCTAGGGGCAGTAAGTCCCTCCCCACTTAGGGTAAAAAGGGGCTGGGGATGGATGGAGAGCTCATGAAAGTCAGGATCGCACCCAGGGAAAATGCTGTATTATTTACATATGTGACCTGGCCCACAGACAACCTTGGAAGCAGCTTCTTTCTGGGTTTAAAAAGACACCGACATTGACTTTGATATGTTTATATTATAGATATAATACATAAAACATCTAGGGTGAGACTCTATGTTCTCCCCAAAAGAAGAGAACCAAGCCGTCCTTCCCTGCTCCCAGCCCCAGTGATGTGTTGGCGGGAGGCCACCTCCCTTCCCGACCAGGACCCAGGGCCTCTGGGGGACAAGCCTTGCGGGCAGCCCAGGCTGGAGGGGCCAGGGAAAAGCTGAGGGCAAAGGAGAACCCCCTCACCTCATTGGTCCCCCAGGATCCAAAGTAATCCCAAAACTAAAAGGAAAGAGTCTCAGACCCTTCCCCCAGCTGCCGACGGAGAGTCTCATTTTGGCAAGTATCCGAGCAAAACCAAAACAAAACAAAAACCAAATAAAATGGTGGTTTAGCAGAGACGCGCACATTCACATTGCACAAGGCACTGCTGGGGCACAGAGGCCAGATACAAGTGTTGATATCGGCTGATAAAGCAAAATATTTGGAAAGCTTGTCATAACTCCGGTCCCTCTGGGATGGACTGATCGTGCTTTGTGTTCCTATGGCAATGCTGAAGGCATACAGTACAAACAAGGCTGAGGGTCCCAGTGGCCCTTCACACCCCCGCGCCTGCCCCACGGCCAGATCTCCAGGTCCCCCCTCTCCCGCCAGGGGTATACATCCTCAGAGCTGACCCACGATCTAGCTTTCTGGTCTGACTGGGGATGGTGGCTCCCACTGGTCACCTGGTGACCCCTATCTCAGTGAGTTTCGCCCCAGGGGGAAGCCAAGCTTGTGGCAGGCTGGGGTGGGGTGTGTGCGGAGGGATGGGAGAGGTGCGGAACTAGAGACCCTCCATCTTCATGTAGAACCAGCGGAACAACCTTAGGTTCAAAGCCCCAAGTCTCTATGTTTCCACCCCTCTATAAGACAGGCGCCGAGGAGCGGCTGGGGCTGGCTGGCTTGTCGGGATCTCAGCTCCCTGAGCCCTCCTCCTCCGGCCACGGGCCGCTCCCCTCCTTCTCTCATGGGGGCCTGCTGTAGCCTTGGAAAGGAGGCAGGAAACCTCCAAATAAAATGACAAGGCACGATTTGCTCCCCCTACTCGGTAGGCATCGGAGCGGTGAGTTTGCATTTCCAAGGCACAAGGTTATCCTTAATACAAGAGTTACTGGGCTCCCAGCTCAGCCCCAAGAATTCTCTCCTCCTCGCAGGGAGAAGCCACCGCCTGGTCCCCTCATCTTAGACGCACCAAGTCCGGCGCAGAGGAAGGGAGGGGACAAGCGGAACAGGCCAGCTTTCAGGAGACACCGGAATCTCCTAGTCCTGGTTCGCACGTCCCGAGTAAGCCTCGAGATCCGGCGACCCAAAACCACTCCCCGGGTCCCCGCCAGAGGCTGGCCCAGGGCGGTCCCGCAGCCGCGCGCCTCACGCGCAGTTGCCCATGGCCTTGACTAAGGAGCTCTCTGGCAGCTGGCGGAAGATGCCCCGCAGCGTGTCCAGTTCGCGGCTCAGCTGTTCCACCCGCTTGCGCAGGCGGTCATTGTCACTGGTCAGCTCCAGCACTTTCTGCTGCGTCTCCACGTTGCGCTGCTTGGCCTTGTCGCGGCTCTTGCGCACCGCAATGTTGTTGCGCTCGCGCCGCACACGGTACTCGTTGCTGTTCTTGTCCACCGACTTCTTGGCCTTGCCTGCGCCGCCGCCGCCACCCGCTCGGAGGTCGGGGTGCGCGGCGCCCAGCCCCTTAAGCGCGCCGCCGGGGCCCGGCAGGCCGGCGGCGCCGAGCGCGGGCGCGGGGTGCGGACTGGGCACGGGCGTGGGCGGCGGCGTGGGGTGACCGGGCTGCAGGTGCATGGTGGTCTGGCCGCAGTGCGCGATCTGGAACTGCAGGTGCGGGGCGGCCAGATGCGTAGGCGGCGGGTGCGGGTGCGGGTGCGCGTGCGAGGGCGGCGGCGGCGGCGGCGGCTGGTAGGGGAAGAGGCCGGCCAGCGCCAGCTGCTTGGCTTCGTCCTCCTCGCGGGGCTCTTGCTTGATCACAAGCGGCCGCAGCGCCGGCGCCCCGACGCGCTCGTACAGGGGCTCCAGCCTGCCGTCCAGGTAGCCGGCGGCCGCGCACCCGTAGCCGGGCGGGGGCCCGTGCGCTCCCCCGGGCATGACGGCGCCGCCGGGGCCCGCGGGCGCGCCCGGGTAGTCAAAATCGCCGCCGCCGCCGCCCGCGGGGCCCGCGGCCGCCTTGGCCTTCTCCTGCTGCCGGCTGTGCTGGAACAGGTCCGCCAGGAACTCGTCGTTGAAGGCGGCCGGGTCGATGTAGGCGCTGATATCGATGGACGTCTCGTGCTCGCAGATGCCGCCCAGCGGCTCCGGGGCGGCAGGTGGGGCGGGAGGCTGCGCGGGGCCCGCGCCCCGGGGAAAGCCGAAGGCGGCGCTGCTGGGCGCGTGCGGGGGACTCTGCAGGTGGCTGTTCATCAGGGGCCGCGGCTCCGCCTCGTAGAAGTCGGCCGACTCCATGGGGGAGCTAGAGTTGTCCGGGCATGGCGAGCCTCGGCGGCCTCCAGCCAGCGCGGGGCGCCGCCGCCGCCGTGCACCCGGAGCCCCTGCTCGCCCGCGCCCGCGCAGCTCCGGGTCGCGAATGGCCCAGCCCGCGCAGGCCCCGCATTTATACCCTGCAGTCCGAGTCGCCCCCTAGAGTCCGAGGCGGCCTCTGTCCCCTGGCGGCGGCGGCGCGGCGTCCGCTGGGTCCTAGCGCGCAGCCGGTGGCGGGGGGGCGAACCAGCGGGGCCCAGCGCGGCGCACCCCAGGCAGGCCGCGGCGCAACGCCCACCGCCTCCTACTTACCCAGCCGGGCCGCGGCGCTCGCTCCAAGCTCCGCCTCGGGCCCGGCTGTCTCCCCTGCGCCCACGTGGTGGGTGACTGGGGCCCCTTCCTCGGGCCTCCCCTAGGCGCCTATATCCAGCCGTGGCCGGGAGCCCCGGAGCATCCCGAGGCTGCACGGGGTAGGGGTGGAGCGGGGCGGAGGGCAAGTCTTGGTCTCGAGCTACTGCGGCGCGGATTCGCTTTCAAAGCTTGAACCAGGCCTGTCTGGGACCCGCGTCCCGGGGAGGCTGCGGCACAGAGCAGCGGGGCTGGCGGGGGCCAGTGGGAGGTCGTTTGGGACGCGCGGAGAGGCCCGGAGCGCGGTGGCTCTGCGTCTCCTAGCTCTGATCTGCAGGCGACCCCTGTAATTCCGCGCAGAGGCACCTCTCCGAGGACGCCGGGGTCCCACGAGCGGCGCCGCAGGGCGCTAGGACCCCGCGGGGAGCAGAGGCGGCCTCTGCCCGGGAGCCTGGAGGATCTGGCCGGTCGATCCGCCCCGGCTGGAAAACTTTCTTTGTAATTACTTCTCCAGGCCGGAGCGCGCGGCTGCTTAGGCGCGCGGGGCCGGCGCTACTACCCGGCGTGGTGTTGCCGATTTTTTTTCTTACCGGACGGGCGGGCTCCCCGGACGAGCGGAGCTGGACGCCGGGGCGAGCACGGGGAGGGGCGCACCGAGGGAGGAGACTAAGTTAACTCCGGGCCGGGATCCCTCAAAGCGGGGGCCGTATCCTGCGAGGCCCGAAGCCACGGCTTGCTCCCCCAACTCCCTGTTCAGGTGGACGCCAACGGCTGGAGCGAAGGTGTCCAGGTCGCCAGGTCCGAGCACCCACAGGGAGAACTCTTCCCTGTGGTTCGCTGACGCTGGGGTCCCCGGGATCTTGGGTGCCGTGGCGGCCAGGCCCTGGGGCCCCTTAGGTGCGGCACGCTGACCCTCTCACCGCGGCGGGGGAAGGAGCTTGCCACCGAGACCCCCAGCCACGTGCGTCCCTCGCATTCTTTACCGCAGCCGGGGTGGGGGCTGCGGACTGTCAGCTGGGCCCCAGTGAGGTCTTGGGGGCCCTCAAGTGTCTCCTGCCCCTGCCCGCGCCGCCCGTCGGGACTGGCGCTGAGGCCAGACGCCGCCTGGGTCCCGGCTAGAGGCGCGCTTGCCTCCAGGTGAGGGAAGACCCCTTCGCCGACTGTGGCCTTCTTAGGCCTGGCAAGGCGCCACTACCCGCCCAGGAGCCTCCAAGGGGGTGCAGCTAAAAACACCGCTGGAGAGGCTCTGAGCTTCCACAGCGATCGCAGTAAAGCAGCAGTTTCATCTGGGCAATGCACACTGCGCTTTAATCAAGTTCCTATTCAACATATTCCCAGTGATTAATAGCCCAACTGCTTCGTTTTCGGTCCAGAGCTCATAAACAAGATATTTTTAGCTTGACGCTTTTGGACGGGAGGGAGTAAAAACTAGATACGTTAAATAAATAACCCGATCTGAGCCGAAGAGCTGCTTGCTGAGCCAAATACAGGACCAGTTCATACACCGTCCACCTGTGGAGGGAGACCTGGACGAAATCAAAAAACACCCAGAGCGACTTGCATTTTTCTTTCTGCGGTGCTAAAACTAATGGCTTTTCCTAGGTAGGAACAAAGAAACGCCGCTGTACATGCACGATTCCTGGCCCGTGCCGTGCAGGGAGGAAGGCCATGTCCGGCTTCTTTTGCACAGCTTGCTGTTGCCTGCCCAGAGATCGAGAACTGTGCCGCTTAGGACTGGAAGAAACCTCAGTATGGGGATAAGATTGTCCAATAAGGGGCTGATGAATGTGTGGGGGCGACAATGGCAAGGAGTGGGACTCCCCGCCTGGGAGTCTCCAACCCCAAGGGCCCTAGGTCCTCCTACAATTGAACCAGAATTCACTCACCCGGGCCTGCCCTGTGCAGGCTGCTGAGAGCCCAGGGATGCGTGAGAAGGTGGTCCCTGCCTCTGGGAACTGGGACAGTGGGAGAGACTAATAAAGTGCCACACGGAGGCTGCTGGGAGGGAGGAGGAGACAGAAGGAGTAGGGGATGAGACTTATTCATTCATCAAATGCACAGGAGGCACAAATGGGAATAAAGGGTGGATGTGCTGTGATGAACAGACGCCCTGCCCTGAATAAGGTGGCGCTGTGGAGGAGGCATAGATCAGATCCGTCTGGGGAGGTGCTGTGGATGGAATTGTGTCCCTGCCCCAAATTCCTATGTTGAAGCCCTAACCCCCAGTGTGACTATTTGGAGATAGGGCTTTTAGGAAGTAAAGTGAAATGAAGTCATATGGGTGGGGTCCTAATTCGATAGGATTGGTGGCCTTATCAGAAAAAGAATGTCACGGGAGCACACCGAGAGGAAGTGGCCGCCTGCAAGCTGGGAAGAGGCCCCTCACCAGAACCTGACAGGGCTGGCAGCCTGGCCCTGGGCGTCCAGCCTCCAGAACTGTGAGAAATCAATGTTTATGGTAGGTCTATTATGGTAGCCTGCATGGACTGAACCATGGGGTGAAACAGGGCTTCATGCAGGAGCAGACCTTTGAGCGGGGCCTTGAAGGTTGAGCAGGAATTTGCTGGAAGGATAAGGGAGGAAGGCTTTCCTAGGAGGAGGGAATGGTAAGTGCAAAGGTGGAGAGCCTGCGAGTGCATGATGTGTTCTGGTAACAAAGGACAAGAGTGGGGGGAGGGAGGGAGGGGCCTAGATAAGGCTGGATCCGCAGACGGGGCTGGGCTGATGGCCAAGGCCGCTGCAGGTGAAGGAGGAACCCTTATCTCCCAGGCTTTTGACCTCTAGTTTTTAGCAGGGGAGCTTCGTTGTCAGATTTGGGTTCCTGAGAGACTACTCCAGCCAAGACGGAGAGCGGGTGTTGACCAGATGGGAAAGAATGGAGGCTTGAGGCCTCAGTCTGGAGCGGGCAGGGTAGATTTGAACAAGATGTCAGGATGTGGGGGCTGAGTGCCAGGCTTCTGGCTGGGATTACTATCCCCTGACATATGTAATGCCCAAGAAATTGGGAGCCCCTCTCCAAGCACCCAGGAGGCCATGGGGGACTCATTCCAGGATACTTACCTGCCTGCTTTGTGGTTTAGGAGGGGAGGACCTTGGAGAAGTTGCTAAGATCCATCTCCCTTGTTCTGGTTTTTCCTTGAAAGCCTACGTGTATACCTTGGGATGAGGAGGAAATGGTTTTGAGGGCAAGTGGTAGGTCTCTGGCTAGGCCCAACTAGGTGCTGAGAGGACAGGGGGTGTCTGGGGCCCTGAGATAGAAGTGTCCTGCCCAAGCCCTGAAGCAGGAATTAGCTGGGGATTTGAGGTGAGACCCCGGGGTCGATGGAGTCACTTTCCATGGGAGATGCCCACAGGGTAAGAGAGGAGCAGGCTGATGCCTGGTAGTCTCATAGACAGTCGGCTGGTGGCAGGAGAAGTGGGAGCAAAGGAGAAATCACCTTTGATTGAGAGAAGTGGCTCTGTGGCTCGTGTGCAATTGAGACAAAGCCAGTCCTAAGAGCAGCTTGTAAATTCTTCTGTGACCACCTTTAAAGTCCTTCTTCCTGAGGCTGTGGATGGGGGTAGGCACAGGCCAGGTGGGGAGGGGGTGAGCATGATTCCCCGGAAAACAGGGGTCCTGAGTTTTGGGTGCTCCAGGATGAAGCCTGGTTCCGGAATCAATTGCAGCTGTAACCATTTTGAGAAGACAAACAGAGCCCTAGAAACGTTTCACTTTACTTTGGTTCAACCTTCCTAAGGCAATCCATGGGAAAATTAGTAGTAAGTCTGGAAATCAATCAAATTCTGAAGAGCAAAAATGGAACTAACCCTTCTGAAGTAGTTTTCTGACTTTATCTGACGCTGAAGTGTGTGTGTAAGATTGGTCGCTCCAAACAGGACCAATTCAGATAAGATAAAAGTCCAGAACTATGATTTCAGACACAGCTGAGCTCTGGCTAGGGGCAGGAGTATCTAATATGGTCTGTCTGAGAGTGTTTCAATGTTTCAATAAGACCATCAAAGGCCTTCCTCAAATTAGACAAACAAAACAAAATAAAAACACTAGTTACTCTTTGTTACAAATGAGTTTTATACTAATTTGTTTTAGGCTTTAGATCTTGACATGTAAAGCTATGAACTCAAGGCACAATCAACCCAAACTCTAGTACTCTAGTGTTCCCTTTCTCTTCTTCCTTTTTTTTTTTTCTCTGTCGCCCAGGCTGGAGGGCAGGGGTTCGATCTCAGCTCAATGTAACCTCCGCCTCCCAGGCTCAAGTGATCCTCCTACCTCAGCCTCCTGGGTAGCTGGGACTACATACCACCATGCCTGGCTAATTTTTTGTATAGATGGGGTTTCACCATGCTGCCCAGGCTGACAAAGCCAATGAACTCTCTCGAACTCCTGAGCTCAAGTGATCTTCCCACCCCGGCCTCCCAAAGTGCTGGAATTTACAGGCATGAGCCACTGTGCCTGGCCTAATGTTCTTTATCAACAGATGCCCCAGCTCTTGGAGAAGCCATTCTTATTATCCATGAGATGACTCACCCTGTCTCCCCAGGAGGCTCAGTGGTGTTGGGGGCTGCTGGGGGGATTAGGGAGCATGTTGTGCCAAGGCCAGTTCCTGGCATACATGAGACACTTATTTAGTAAATAAGAGCTTGCTGTGTTCTTCCCTACCCTCCTTGTCTCTCCATAAGCACACTTTTCAGGTTCTAGTTTCCCCCAAAACTTTGAATATTAAGCAACTAATTTCTTTTTTTCTTTCTTTCTTTTTTGAGATGGAGTCTTGCTGTGTCACCCAGGCTGGAGTACAGTGGTGCAATCTTGGATCATTGCAACCTCTGTCTCCCAGGTTCAAGCGATTCTCCAGCCTCAGCCTCTGGAGTAGCTGGGATTACAGGCATGCACCACCATGCTCTGCTAATGTTTGTATTTTTAGTAGAGACAGGGTTTCACTATGTTTACCAGGGTGGTCTCAAACTCCTGACCTCAGGTGATCTGCCCACCTCGGCCTCCCGAAGTGCTAGGATTACAGGTGTGAGCCGCCATGCCCAGCCTAAGCAACTCATTTTAACACATAGTTATGGAATACTCTGGCAGTGTATTAGGCTGAGGTTCTCTGTGTGTTTTGGGGAAAAGCACCTAGAAGTCATGGTACTCTCTGCAGAAAGTTCCAAGGCATAATGAATTCTGTCTTCATAAACTAGAGGCCATTTAACTGTTAGGAAGAATAACTATATTGTATGTATACCATATAAAATCACAACCATACGTACTCAAGTCTGTAACAAGTACATTCTGTCAAATTCACAAAAATCAGCTGTTTCCAGTTTTCTCTTTCTCTCTCTTTGTTTTTTTTGAGATGGAGACTCCCTCTGTCACCTAGGCTGGAGTGCAGTGGCATGATCTTGGCTCGCTACAACCTCCGCCTCCCGGATTCAAGCGATTCTCCTGCCTCAGCCTCCCAAACAGCTGAGATTACAGGTGCCCACCACCGTATCCAGCTAATTTTTGTATCTTTAGTAGAGAGTAAAGATGAGGTTTCACCATGTTGGCCAGGCTGGTCTCCAACTCCTGACCTCAGGTAATCCACCCGCCTCAGCTTCCCAAAGTGCTGGGATTACAGGCATGAGCCACCCGCCTGGTCTCCAGTTTTCTCTTAATATTCATCTACTATACTATGTGTGATTTCTTCAGTCATGTTTCGTGTTTGTGATATGGTTAGGCTTTGTGTCCCCACCCAAATGTCATCTTGAATTGTAATCCCTGTAATTCCCCTAATCCCCATGTGTCAAGGGAGAAACCAGGTGGAGGTAATTGAATCACGGGGCAGATTTCCCCCAGGTTGTTCTCGTGATAGTGAGTGAGTTCTCATGAGATCTGATGGTTTTATAAGGAGCTCTTCCCCCTTCTCTTGGCACTTCTCCTTCCCGCTGCCTTGTGAAGAAGGTGTCTTGCTTCCCTTTCGTCTTCTGCCATGATTGTAAGTTTCCTGAGGCCTCGCCAGCCATGATGAACTGTGAATCAATTAAATCTCTTTTCTTTTTAAATTACCCAGTCTCAGGCAGTTCTTTATAGCGGTATGAGAAAGGACTAATACAGTTTGTTTATATATTTTTTGCTTTCCACTGCTAGTAGGTAAGCAGTAGCGGGCATCAAGCATTCTAGAAAAAGAAAATTGAGTCAAAATTTAAAAATCAGGGCTGGGCACAGTGGTTCATGCCTGTAATTGCATCACTTTGGGAGGCCAAACTGGGAGGATGTCTGAAGGCCAGGAATTTGAGACCAGCCTGAGCAACATAGTGAGGCCCCACCTGTACATAAAATGAAAAAATTAGCCAGGTGTGGTGATGCAAGCCTGTAGTCTCAGCTACTCGGGAGTCTGAAACAGGAGAATTCTTTGAATCTAGGAGTTTGAGGCTGAGGTGAGCTATGATGGCACCGCTACACTCCATCCTGGGTGACAGAGCAAGATCCTGTCTCTAAAAAAATAATTTAAAAGAATTAAAAATTAGAAAATTACATCTATTAATTTTGTTTAGCAAATTGGGAAGAGTCCTTTATTCTGTTTTGGTGGAAAACTTATTTGGTAAATGAGGGGTCCCCAAACTGCATCTAGCATTTGGGGAGTACTGCAGAAGGCAAGCATTGGATGTGGCAGGTTGCCCATGCTTCTGTGGGATCCGAGACAAGAGTACAAATGGCAGCCCCCATAGCATCTGTTTAAATATGAAAAGTTACCAATCAAACTGAAAAACTGTTAGAGAAAATATGTTCTACCTTCTTGCCTTAACACATACATCTTTATAATGTCCTAGAAGACCAGATAGAATCTGGTTTGGGAACATGGTGGTATGGGGACAGCCAGCCACACCAATTCTCTTCCCATCCCATCCTTTATTCCATTCCCTGCCAGAAGGGTCCTGGGTCAGGGGTGTGGATTCCCTGCACAGGGTGAGAATGCTGTCTGTGCCCCCTGAAAAATGCCACACCCTCTTCCTTCCCACATCCTGGGGCTTGGGGGCCTGGCGAAGAGGCCCACGAAGGCCCAGGCAGCTGGCCCTGGGCTGCAAGGGCAGGAAACTCCTTGACCTATGGGGATGGGCAGCCAGAGGGGGACTGGCGGGTGCCCTCTCCTGTGAGCATCCAGCATAGGAGCCCTCCTGCCTGAGTCTAAGGGTGGGACTAGGCCGGCACGCACAGGGTAAGCAGGAGAGCAGGGACCCTGCTGGTTCTGTCCTTTTCTGGGGGCCCCTGGCTCTGCTTCTGTAGGAGGACATGACAGTTGGCAATAATCCCATGCCCATGTCCCCAGTTCTTCCCTTCCCTCCACCTCACTGTATACATCCTGCTTCTTCCCTTCCCTCCACCTCACGATGCACAACCTGCTTCCAGCTCTGGGGCTTTCTCACCTGGACCACTGCACCAGCCTCTGGCCTCCCTGAGGCTTTTCCTGCCGCCACGCCTGCCCTCGCCCACTGTCTCCACAAAGTAGCCCGAGTTATCCCTTAGACGTGCACTCAGCCTGTAATCCCAGTGTTTTTGGAGGCTGAGGTGGGAGGATCACTGGAGGCCACAAATTGGAGACCAGCCTGGGCAACACAGCAAGACCTCCATCTCTATAAAACAAATTTAAAAAAAACAAAACCAAAGGAAAACATGCACTCAGATCATGCCACTCACTGACCTAAACCCTCTCATCAGCACCCGTTGTGTGTGGGAGAAAACCCACGTGAATCCAGAGGGCCACAGACCCTGCCTAAATTGGCACTCGTTTCTGCTCACACCCCATCTGCTCCTTGATTCTCTGAGCAGAGTGCCCCCCAGTCGCAAGGTGCTGTGCTTGGCACTTCTGGCTCCCTGGAATGTTTTTCCCAGGTTCACACAACTCCTTCCTTCCTGCCATTTGAGAAGAGGTTCTCAAGTGCCTCACGGGGACATGCTGCACACTCATCACCCCTCCCCCATTGTTCCATAGGCCACTGTGTGTTTTATTTTCCTCATAGCACTCTCTAAAAATGGTATTTTATGTGTTCCTTATCAGCTTCCCCTAATAGAGTGCCAGCTCCACAGACGCAGGGACCTCGTCCGTCCTGTTCTGCCCATTCCTAGAGCTAGGGCTGGCCTCGGCCTATGGGAGAGCCTCAAATATTTGTTGAACGCACACAGATGGATTTGACTGCAGAAAATGGCTACCCAGCCACCCTCCTGGAACTGAGTCTATTCCTAAGCCTAGAGTTGCTCAAGGGTGGCCCTGAGGATGCTGGAGAAGAGCCGGATGACCCCCTGGGTCAGGGATCCCCAGAGCTGACTCAATCCGGAAGCTCCTGAAGCTGTTTCAGGGAAGGCTGCCAGGGCCTGGAGTGCCTGCTCAGTGCCTTTGGCTAACTCCAAAGAGGGCCCCTGCCAGGCAGCTGTGGCCCCCATGGGCTTGGCTAAGAAGCACCTTTGTAGGGAAGAAAATAGGCTCTTTTTTGGAAGGAGCTGCAATCCAGCCAGGACACAAGGCTTTGTGAGTAGAGGTCACCTGAACTGCCCCCTCCACTGTGGCTCCAGAGCTCCCCCTACCTGTAGGGCATTGCCAGGAGGGGCGCCCAGGGGAGCATGGACATGGCTGGGCATCAGACCCACATAGGGAATGGGCCTGCCTCCCAGTTGGCTCATGGGGGCACAGGGACTGCTCTATCCTGCAGACTTGGCAGACCCCACTGCTCCTTGGAGCCCATTCTTGCACACCCACCGTTCTGACTCCATTTCTTCTCTTTGCCGAATTCCAAGGATTTCTGCCTCAAGATGCATCTTGTAAAAAAATTTTAGCTTGGTGCCTTGGCTCACACCTATAATCTCAGCACTTTGGGAGGCCAACATGACAGGATCTCTTAAGGCCAGAGTTCAAGACTAGCCTGGGCAACGTAGTGAGACCTCATCTCCATGAAAAAATTTAAAAACTAACTGGGTAGTTAGTTTTTAGCTCATGCCTGTAATCCCAGCACTTTGGGAGGCTGAGGCAGATGGATCACCTGAGTTCAGGAGTTGGAGACCAGCCTGGCCAACATGGTGAAACCCTGTATCTACTAAAAATACAAAAATTAGCAGGGCGTAGTGGCACATGACTGTAATCCCAGCTACTCAGGAGGCTGAGGCAGGAGAATCCCTTGAACCCAGGAAGTAGAGGTTGCAGTGAGCCAAGATCGTGCCACTGCACTCCAGCCTGGGTAACAGAGTAAGACTCTGTGTCTCAAAAAAACAAAACGAAACAAAAACAGAAACAAATTTAACCGGGTGTGGATGTGGACACCTATAGTCCCAGTTACTCAGGAGGCTAAGACAGGAGGATCGTCTGAGCCAAGGAGGTCAAGGTTACAGTGAGCTATGATTGTGCCATTGCACTCTAACAGGTGACAGAGCAAGACGTCTCTAAAATTAAAAAAAGTCATAATAAGGCGAGAAGCCAAATCTTTTGAAAAATCAAAATAAGAGTGTCTAGGGGCTGGCTGCATGAAGGCCCCAATTCTAGCCCCTTTCCCTTGTGACTCTACTCAGCTGCCTCAAGTCTAAGCCCCTCAACACTGTGTAAAGTAACCGCCAAGGGCAGACATTGAAGCTATGGGAGCAACGAGTGGGCCACTTAGAACATTTCCAAAGGCTGCATCTGCTCTAGCACATTAGTTGGAACTCAATTTTTCCCAAAGGGAGCTGGTATCAGGTCCTGCTGTGGCCTGTGGAAATACACTATCAATTTACAGGTTAAGAAACTGAATTGCAGAGTGTAAATTAGTTCAACCATTGTGGAAAGTAGCGTGGCAATTCCTCAAAGAGCTAAAAGCAGAACTACCCCTTCAAACCAGCAATCCTATTACTGGGTATATATACAGAGGAATATAAAGCATGCTATCATAAAGACACATGCATGCGAATGTTCACCACAGCACTATTCACAATAGCAAAGACATTGAATCAATGTAAATGTCCATCAATGACAGATTGGAAAAAGAAAATGTGGTATGTATATACCATGGAATACTACGCAGCCATGAAAAAGAATGAGACTGTCTTTTGCAGGGGCTATTATGTTCAGCAAACTAACATAGGGACAGAAAACCATGTTCTCACTTATAAATGGGAGATAAATGATAAGAACTCATTAATACAAAGAAGGGACCACAGACACTGGGATTTACTTGAAGGTAGAGGGTGGGAGGAGGGAGAGGAGCAGAAAAGATAAGTTTTGGCTACCAGCCTTAACACCTGGGTGATGAAATACCAAACCCCTGTGACACGAGTTTACCTATGTAACAAATCTTCACATGTACCTCCAAACTGAAAATAAAAGATAAAAAAAAAAGAAACCAAATTGCAAAAGTTACCATTCCTGACATCCAAGATAAAACCTTAACTGAAACAAAGCAAGTTGCAGAATAGCTTGCAGCTTCCATTTTCTGGGGGGGGGAAAAAAAACCTCTTTAAATATACATTTGTGGGTGTATAGAAAGAAGTTAGGAGGACTTCACATTAAACTGTTAATGGTGGTTCTCACTTTGTGAGAAGGGGAATAATTTGTACTTTTTAACTTATACACTTTTGTATTTTTGACTTTTTAAAACAGATGAGTCTATCTTTATTAATTTTATAGTTTTTAAGTTATAAAAATATGTTGTCACTTGGGTTTTATAGTTTTATAAACTGTAAACTGTTTTAAGTCACCTTAATTTACTCTACAAGTTATATAATGCCATAGTGGATGGTATAGTTTTATAACAACTTCAAAGTGCTTTTCAGTGACCATATTTTCTAAATAGAGAGATTGGTGTGGTGGCTCAGGCTTATAATCTTGGCACTTTGGGAGGCTGAGGCAGGTGGATCACAGGGTTAGCAGTTCAAGACCAGCCTGGCCAAGATGGTGAAACCCCATCTCTACTAAAAATAAAAAAATAAAAAAATTAGCCAGGTGCAGTGACAGGTGCCTATAATCCCAACTACTTGGGAGGCTGAGGCAAGAGAATCACTTGAACCCGGGAGTCAGAAGTTGCAGTGAGCCAAGATCGTGCCACTGCACTGCAGCCTGGGTGACAGAGCAAGACTCCATCTAAAAAAAAAAAAAAAAACAGAGAGAGAATATGAAAAAGAATTGCAATCCAAAAGAAAACTGGAGTATAGAGAGAGTTTATTTTATTTTATTTTATTTATTTATTTATTTTGAGACGGAGTTTCGCTCTTGTTACCCAGGCTGGAGTGCTATGGCGCGATATCGGCTCACTGCAACCTCCGCCTCCTGGGTTCAAGCAATTCTCCTGCCTCAGCCTCCCGAGTAGCTGGGACTACAGGCGCACGCCACCATGCCCAGCTAATTTTTGTATTTTTAGTAGAGATGGGGTTTCACCATGTTGACCAGGATGGTCTTGATCTCTTGACCTCGTGATCCACCTGCCTCGGCCTCCCAAAGTGCTGGGATTATAAGCATGACCCACCGCGCCCGGCCTGAGAGAGTTTATTTTAAAAAGTAAATGCAGGGGTGTGGCGGCTCATGCCTGTAATCCCAGGACTTTGGGAAGCCAAGGTGGGAGGATAGCTTGAGGCTTGGAGTTCAAGACCAGCCTGGGCAACATAGTGAGATCTTGTCTCTACTGAAAATAAAAGCTTCCCAGGCGTGATGTTGCATGCCTGTAATCCCAGCTACTTGGGGGTTGAGGCAAGATCCCTTGAACTCAGGAGTTCAAGGTTACAGTGAGCTATGATTGTGCCACTGTATTCCAGCCTGGGTGACAAAGTGAGACTCTGTCTATTAAAAAGAGGGAAATGCAAATAGATTTTAAACATGCTTAAAAATGCTAATACTTTGAAAATGATACACAAATTTAAACGACACCATCGGACAGGTGAAGACGAAAATGTTTAATATGCTGGACTGATCAACAAATAGAGCAAATAGGTAGGATTCTATATTGATACAACCTCTTGGGAGGATAACTTAGCAATACTTATCTAATTTTAAAATGTCATTTTTATTTCAACTTGCAGTTCCACTTCTAGAAATTGAATCCCGCAAACTCTTATGTATACGCAAAGGGGTACATGTTGGATATTAACTGGGCTACAAGGAATATTGACTGTAACTTTTTTTTTTTTGAGACAGAGTCTCGCTCTGTCACCCAGGCTGGAGTGCAACAGTGTGATCTTAGCTCACTGCAACCGCCACCTCCTAGGTTCAAGCGATTCTCCTGCCTCAGCCTCCTGAGTGGCTGGGATTACAGGCACCCATTACCAAGCCAGGCTAACTTTTGTATTTTTAGTAGAGACAGGGTTTCACCATATTGGCCAGGCTAGTCTCAAACTCCTGATCTCAGGTGATCCACCCACCTTGGCCTCCCAAAGTGCTGGGATTACAGGTGTGAGCCACCGCGCCTGGCCAACATTGTTTATAATTATAAAATAGAACAATGGTTAAACGAACATGGGATAGCTGGTTCATAATCTTCTGTGTCTGTCGAAAAGGAGGAGAAAAAGGCTGTATGAACACTTAGAGAAAGATCTCTGGGCTGGGTGTGGTGGTTCATGCCTAGCACTTTGGGAAGCCAAGAGAGATCACTTGAGCCTGGGAATTTGAGACCAGTCTGAGCAACAGAGTGAGACCCCAACTGGACAAAAAATTAATAAAATATATATAGCCAGGCATGGTGGCACATGCCTGTAGTACCAGGTACTCAGAGCTCAGGTGGGAGGATTGCTTGAGCCTGGAAAGTCAGGGCTACAGTGAGCTATGATTGTACCACTGCACTCCAGACTTCTAGGTGACAGAGTGAGATCGTGTCTCAAACAAACCAACCAACCAACCTCTGGTATATTCATTCGTCATTCATACATATTACACGAATACATACATGTGCCTATGTAGACGTGGAAATATGCTCTAAAAATGGATTGTTTAGTGATTTGTGAGTTTTCCCATATGAAAAACATACACAGCATAGACACTAAGTCACAGTTTTTTTTTTTAGATGGAGTCTCTGTAACCCAGGCTGGAGTGCAGTGCAGTAGTGCGATCTTGGCTCACTGCAACCTCCACCTCCTGTGTTCAAGTGATTCTCCTGACTCAGCCTCCTGAGTGGCTAGGATTACAGGCACACACCACCATACCTGGTTAATTTTTGTATTTTTAGTAGAGACGGGGTTTCGCCATGTTGGCCAGGCTGGTCTCGAACTCCTGACCTCAGGTGATCCACTTGCCTCAGCCCCCCCGTAAAGTGCTAGGATTACAGGCATGAGCCACTGCACCTGGCTAACAGTACCTTATTTTTATTGGTGGCCCTAAAAAACCCTATGCAGTACTCAGTTACAGTAAAGATTTTCATACAACATGAACCCACTTCTCTCAAATATGGAATGGAGTTTCTTGTCGTGTTGAGTTAGCAATTCGGGGACTGTAGGTGTGGCAGGATTGTCCCATCCCACCTCTCTAATTACTCTCGTCTTTACCATTTTCAGTCAAAACTCCAAAGGTCACTTGGAAGGCACATAGCCCACAAAACTATCCAGACACTCCCTTTTGGCCAAATAACACCCCCATGGCCCAGATTTCAGTGCAGAGCCCTGGGGACCAGGGGCACGCTCTTTCCTTTTTTTTTTTTTTTTCCAATCCTCGTCTGCTTAGACAAAAGGGAAAGGCAATATTGAACAAACTGAGTTTCAACCAGCATATCTTTAGAACCCAATTTTTATTATAATTGATCTAGCTTACATTCCAAATGTACTTTTTTTTCTCCCTTAATCTTAGTCAAGGTGCAATAACAGTTAAATGAAAACCAGCATGAGTCATGCTCCTATTAAACTGTCTGCTCTCAGAGTTCAGCGTTTTTCTTGAGCCCAAGAGTTTGAGGCTGCAGGGAGCTATGATTGTGCCACTGCACTCCAACATGGGCGACAGAGGGAGATGCTATCTCAAAAATAAAACAACAAAACAAACCAAACAAAAAACTCAAGAAAGTGAAACAACTAACACAATGGCAGAAAATATGTGCAAATCATACATCTGATAAGGGATTTGTATCTAGAATACATAAAGAACTCTTAAAACTCAAGAATAAAATTACCCCAGTTAAAAAATGGACAAAGAATTTGAATAAAAATTTCTTCAAAGAAGCTCTACAACTGCCCAGTTAGCACAAGAAAGGATGCTCAACATCATTATTCTTCAGGGAAATGCAAATAAAAACACAATGGGATACTCACTTCACACCTACTAGGAAGCCTCTAATAAAAAAGACTGCTAATAAGTGTTGGCATGGGGAGACTGATACCCTCATACACTGCTGGTGGGAATGTAAAATGGTGCAGCCACTTTGGAAAGCACTCTGGCAGTTTCTCAAAAAAAGCTGCCATTTGACCCAGCAATTCCATGCCTGGGTATATAGGCAAGAGAAATGAAAATATGTTGTAATAGTCTGTTTTCACGCTGCTGATAAAGACATGCTCGAGACTGGGTAATTTATAAAGAAAAAAAGAGGTTTAATGGACTCACAGTTCCAGTTGGCTGGGGAGGCCTCACAATCATGGCAGAAGGCAAAAGGCATGTCTTACATGGTGGCAGGGAAGAGAGGGCTCATGCAGGGAAACTCTCCTTTATAAAACCATCAGATCTCATGAGACTTATTCACTATCACAAGAACAGCATGGGAAAGACCCACCCCCATGATTCCATTATCTCCCAAGTCCCTCCCACAATACTTGGGAATTATAGGACCTACAATTCAAGATGAGATTTGGGTGGGGCATAGCCAAACCATATAATATGCCCACACAAAATCTCATACATGAATACTTACGGTAGCATTATTTATAACAATCAAAAGGTGAAACCAACCTAAATGCTCACCCACTGCTGAAAGAATAAACAAAATGTGGTATATTCATATGATGGAATATTACTTGGCTGTGAAAAGGAATAACATGCTGATATGTGCTACCACACAGATGATGCTTTTTTCTTTTTCTTTGAGATGGAGTTTCGCTCTTATTACCCAGGCTGGAGTGCAATGGCGCGATCTCGGCTCACTGCAACCTCTGCCTCCTGGGTTCAAGCAATTCTCCTACCTTAGCCTCCCGAGTAGCTGGGACTACAAGCCACCATGCCCAGCTAATTTTTGTATTTTTAGTAGAGACGGGGTTTCACCATGTTGACCAGGATGGTCTCGATCTCTTGACCTAGTGATCCATCCGCCTTGGCCTCCCAAAGTACTGGGATTATAGGTGTGAGCCACCACGCCCGGCCCGAATCTTGAACATATTATGCAAAGTGGCAGAAGAAAATTACAAAAGATGACACAGTTTATAAGTCCATTTATATGAAGTGTCCTGAACATGCAAATCTATGGAGAGAGAAAGGAGATTAATGGCTGCCTAGGGTTGGGAGGAGGGGGTAACTGGGGATGGTGCATGATAGCTAAAGGGGACAGAGCTGGTTTTGAGAGTGAAGAAAATGTTCTAAAACTGATTGTGCTCATAGTTGTACAACTCTGTGAATAAAAAAAGTAGTCATTAAATTGTACACTGAAAATGGGTGAATTTTATGATATGGGAATTATATCTTAGTAAATAAGTCACCAGTAAAATTACAAAACAAGAAAAAGAGTTTATTTGATTTTATTGAGAGATGGGCTTTGGCCTGTCACCCAGGCTGGAGTGCAATGGAACATTCGTAGTTCACTGCAGCCTCTAACTCCTGAGCTGCCTCAGACTCCTCCTCAGCTCAAGCGAGCCTCCCACCGCAGCTTCCTGAGAATCTGGGACTACGGGCATGCACCACCATGCCCAGGTATTAAAAAAATTTTTTATTTGTAGGTGGAATCTTGCTTTGTTGTTCACGCTGGTCTCAAACTCCTGTCCTTGAGCAATTCTTCCGCTTCAGTCTCCCAAAATGCTGAGATTACAGGTAGGAGCCACTGGGCCCAGCCCTTTTAATTTTTAAGTTATACAGATGATATATGTGTATTTTATCTTTAAGAAAATCACAGTATAGTGAGGTGTAGAGGAAAACATTTTAAATTACCCTCTTATCCTAAATTTTGAATCCACCATAGTCCTAAGAGGAAGCCACTGTTACCAGTTTGATGCAAAGCTTTCTTCACATTTTTTTTGTGATATATAAGGATGAACATAAATAACAAGATGTAGATAAATCATTTAGTTTTCTAACTTTAAAAATAAAAGGGTTGGTGAGGTATGTATTGCTCTGCTGCTTGCTTTTTCACTTAACATTGTGTTTTGGAGATCTCTCTGTGTTATTACATAGAGATATTCCTTTGCTTTAAAAATACTGCATGATATAATATTATATAGTAAAGATGTGTGTAGGCTTAATACTTAGTAGTGAGATTGTTGGGTCAAAGGGTGTGGGGTTTAAAATTTAACAGAGGCCAGGAGCAGTGGCTCACGCCTGTAATCCCAGCACTTTGAGAGGCCGAGGTGGAAGGATTGCTTGGAGCCAGGAGTTGGAGACCAGACTGGGCAACATAGTAAGACCCTGTCTCTAAAAACTTAGCTGGGTGTGGTGGCACACACCTGTGTTCCCAGCTGCTTAGGAGGTTGAGGTGGGAGGACTGCTTGAGCCTGAGAGTTCCAGGCTGCAGTGAGCTATGATCACACCACTGTACTCCTGGCTAGGTGATAGAGCAAGACTCTGTCTCTTAAAAAAAAAAAAACAAAAAAGGAAGGCCAGGAGCAGTGGCTCACGCCTGTAATCCCAGCACTTTGGGAGGCCAAGGCCAAGGCAGGTGGATCACGAGTTCAGAAGATCGAGACCATCCTGGCTAACACAGTGAAAACCCATGTCTACTAAAAATACAAAAAATTAGCTGGGTGTGGTGGCGCATGTCTGTAGTCCCAGCTACTTGGGAGGCTGAAGCAGGAGAATTGTTTGAACCTGGGAGGTGGAGGTTACAGTGAGTTGAGATCATGCCACTGCAATCCAGCCTGGTGACAGAACAAGACTCTGTCTCAAAAAGAAAAAAAAAAAGGAAAATAAAAATAAAATTTAACAGATACACATTATTTTCCAGAAAGCCTTCACAGTTTTATACACTCACCAATAATGAATACATACATCTTTCAATAATATTTCATAATATCAAATAATGGATATTATTAATATTTTTAAATTTTGTTTGTTTGATAGCTCATTGCTGCTTTAACTTCTATTTTCCTAATTACTCATAAGGTTAATGAATATGATATTCCCTAATGTTTCTACTCTGAATTATTTTTCTTAGGCTGTCTGGTGTATTTTTTACATCTTTTTATTTCAAGGACTTTATTTTTAGTTTGTCTTACCCATATCTCTTGTAAATAGCAAGTAGCTGATTTTCTTGGTTGAAGTTCTTATAAATTTACCTGATCTGGGAGCTGAAAAAAAAGGAACTTGCAACAGCTTGTTAATGACAAATTAGGAGAGAGAGCAGAAGAGACACAGAGAGAGAAATAACAGTGGCCATTATCAGAATTTAAAGTTTACTCAAATCTTATAACTTCCCTAATATTCCTCTCAATATTTTGCCAACCACCCCGAGTGAATCCCAACGACAAATCACTAAGATTGTTTAAAAGTTGTCTGTATGACGTGTATCATCTTTGTTTAGTATATTATTATGTGCTGTAGAATTAAAGTTTATGTATATAGTGTATTTTAAGTTTTTGTTTGTTTGTTTTGAGACAGTCTTGCTCTGTCACTCTGTTGCTCAGGCTGGAGTGTAGTGGCACAATCTCGGCTCACAGCAACCTCTGCCTTCTGGGCTCAAGCAATTATCGTGCTTTAGCCTCCTTGGTGAATAGCTGGGATTACAGGTGTGCACCACCATGCCCGGATAATTTTTTGTATTTTTAGTAGAGACGGGGTTTCACCATGGTGGCTAGGCTGGTCTCGACCTCCTGATCTCAAGTGATCTGTTCCCTCTTGACCTCCCAAAATGCTGGAATTGCAGGCGTAAGCCACTGTGCACGGCCTATTTTAAGTTTTACCAAAAAGAATTCCATTTGCTCATTATGATGGTTTTAAAACATGTCCACAAATTCTTCGCCACTTTTCTCACTAAAGGTGGAGTCTAATTCCCCTGCCCTCGAATGTGAGCTGGCCTTAGTGATGTGCTTCTAACAAGCAGAATGTGGTTCTGGTGCTGTATTCTGTTCCAGCTTCCATCTGGCTCTTTTCCTGTTGGAATCCATGTCCTTGGAACCTAGCCACCATGTTGTGAGGAAGCCCAAGCCACATGGAGAGGAAAGGAGGCTCCCAGCCAACAGCCAGTATCAATTGCCAGACACATGAATGAACCAACCCTGGGATGACTGCAATTCCCAGCTTATAAGTCTTCCAACCAAGTCCCCAAACATCCTAAAGCAAAAACAGGCCATCTTCATTGTACTCTGTTTGAATTCCCCATCCATAGAATCCATGAGCAAAATAGATGGTTGATGCCATTAAATTTTGGGGTAATTTATTATGCAGCCATAGTAACTAGCATATTTATTGATAAAGAGAGTTAGCCAGGCATGGTAACTCACACTTATAACCACAATACTTTTGGAGGCCAAGGTGGGAGAATCACTTGAGGCCAAATAGGTAAGACCAGCCTGGGCAACATAGTGAGATCCTCATCTCTTAAAAAAAAATAGCTCAGTGTGGTGACACATGCCTGTGGTCCCAGCCCAGGAGGTCAAGACTGAAGTGAACTACGATTGCCACTGCACTCCAGCCTGGGCAACAGAGAGAGACAGAGTCTCTCTCTCTAAAAAAAGAGAGAGAGTTTTAGAGGTGTTTCTCAACACCTTCCAAAAAAGACAATCTTGCCCAGAAATGTAATTATGTTTTTCTAGTAACTCACTTCTCCACTGTCCTTAATGAGATATGTTTGAAACTGTTTGTACCATCTTATGTTTCTTATTTTTATTTCTATATAGAAGTATTTTTCTTTTGTTGTCTTTCTTTTTTCCTTAAAAAAATCTTCCTTTCCTTGAAGAATAGGATTTTCTTTCTTCCATTCTTTTTCCCTCTGGGAATTAGGATATATAGAATTTATACATCTTTTATTCTTCTAGGATTACAATTACATTTTTTTGTTTTTTTTTGAGATAGAGTTTTGCTCTTGTTGCCCAGGCTGGAGTGAATGGTGTGATCTCAGCTCACTGCAACTTCTGCCTCCCAGGTTCAAGCGATTCTCCTGCCTCAGCCTCCTGAGTAGCACAGGCATGCGCCACCATGCCCGGCTAATTTTTGTATTTTTAATAGAGACAAGGTTTCACCATGTTGGCCACGCTGGTCTCAAACTCCTGATCTCAGATCATCCGCCTGCCTCAGTCTCCCAAAGGGCTGGGATTACAGGTGTGAGCCACCACACCTGGCCTGCAGTCACATTTTTAGAACACATTTTTTTCTACCAGTATTTTGTGGTACCCAGTATCTTTCCTTCCCTGAACAAGACAAGGAACTTAGTAGCCTCTCTTCCTTCTCTTCCCATCCATCTCTCATGTTACATCATCTGAACTTGAGTTTTGGACTACCTTTAAAAAAAAAGCCAGCAATTATTTATCTTTAATTATAAGTTCATGTCCCCACCCTATTTTTTTTTTAAATCACTGTTTTTAATATCACTTATCTTTCTCATGGATTCATTTCTGACTTGTTGGAATTTGTCTTATAAGAAAGTTTTCAGGGAATTCTTTAAGGGTCTTTAGATGACTAAAAATGTCTTTATTTTGTGCTTTCCATTTGCATGCTGGTTTGACTTGGTGTAGAGCTCTGGGTTTAAAAATTGTATTTGTTTATTTTGAGATAGAGTCATCCTTGTCACTGAGGCTGGAGTGCAGTGGTGCAATCTCGACTTACTGCAACCTCCGCCTCCCAGGTTCAAGAGATTCTCATGCCTCAGCCTCCTGAGTAGCTGGGATTACAGGTATCCACCACCACACCAGGCTAAATTTTGTATTTTTAGTAGAGATGGGGTTTCACCACGTCAGCCAGTCTGGTCTCGAACTCCTGACCTCAAGCGATCCTCCCGCCTTAGTACCCAAAGTGTTGGGATTACCGGCGTGAGCCACCATGCCTGGCTTAAAAGTCGTATTTCTTTCAGAACTATCTTTTTGTTTTGTTTTGTTTTGTTTTGAGATGGAGTTTTGATCTTGTTGCCCAGGCTGGAATGCAATGGCGTGATCTTGGTTCACCAGAACCTGTGCCTCCTGGGTTCAAGCGATTTTCCTGCCTCAGCCTTCGGAATAGCTGGGATTACAGGCATGCACCACCATGCCTGGCTAATTTTTTTTACTTTTAGTAGAGACAGGGTTTTACCATGTTGGTCAGGCTGGTCTTGAACTCCCAACCTCACATCCGCCCACCTTGGCCTCCCAAAGTGCTGGGATTACAGGTGTGAGCCACTGCCTCCGGCCTTCTTTTATAACTATCTATAGTGTGTTCCATCATCTCGTAGCACCCAGTGTTGCGAATGACAGACACGATGCTAATGTGATTCTCATTCTTCTGTGCCTGATTTCCTGTCTCTGTTTGGCAAGATTTTCTCTTTCTCTTTGCTATTCTGAAATTTGATGAGATTGAACTTTATCTTCATTCTTCTCCCTTCATCAATCTTCACCCATCTTCTCTTTTGTTCCTTCTATTGTGACAAGGGAGGTGATGCTCCTTCTGTCCCTGGACAAGCCCTGTTGTCATGCTCTGGAAGAATTGTCTTCCACCTTCTCAGGGATACCACTCCACCTGCACTGAATTACACTCTAGGGTCCCCCACTTAAGAAAACAAAATGCCTATCTCTGACTACACACCTTTCCACCTATCTCCCTAATTTCTTTTCTTTTCTTTTTTTTTCTTTTTTGAGACAGAGTCTAGCTCTGTCTCCCAGTCTGGAATGCAGTGGTACAATCACGGCTCACTGCAGCCTTGACCTCCAGGGCTCAAGCTATCCTCTCACCTCAGCCTCCTGAGTAGCTGGGACCACAGGCATGCATCACTGCACCCGGCTTAATTTTTTTTATTATTTGTAAGACAGGGCCTCGCTATGTTGCTCAGACTGGCCTTGAACTCCTGGCCTCAAGCAATCTTCTTGCCTTGGTTTCCGAAAGTGCTGGGATTATAGGTGTGAGCCACCGAGCCTGGCCCTTACTTCTTGACTCTTCACTCACAACTTTCTGACAGTTGTCTCCAAACAATGTCTCTGCTTACTCTCCTTTCATTAATTTCCCAACACAGTCTCATCTCTCCCCACACTTTATTGCAGTTGTTGTTGGAAAGGCCCCTCCCTGTTCCTAGACCCAGCAGCGGCCTCTCCCATGGTCCTCGGTAGCGTGCCACAGCCTCCCGTTGGTGAAATGCTTCCTCTCTTGGTGTCCACCTGATGCTTCCAGACTCCTGCATCAGCTCCTCCTCTGTCAGGGCCAGCCTCAAATATCTCCTCAGTCTGCACTTTTCCTCTGGAGACTCTAATCCTCTCCCCCAGCTCTAAATATAATCACTTTGCTGTTTAGTCCCAAATTCGTGTCTTCAGCCCAGAGGCCAAGTCTGAGCATCACCCTCTCACATTCGATCTCTCCATCTGTCTATTTCACAGGTATCTCAGAATTAACAAGTCTAAGACGAGATCTTGTTTTCCCCTGAACTTACCTCCTGTCCCCAATCTGCCCCTTCTTTCCAGCTACTTAAGCCAGAATTTGAGGAGCCAGTTTCTACCTCTCCTTTCCTATGGCTCCGTGCCTAATCTCTTATAACCTATTCACTCCTCCTTGGCTCAATATCTCAATATACCTATCGACGACTTCTTTTTTTTTTTTGAGACGGAGTCTCACTCTGTCGCTCAGTCTCGCTCTGTCGCCCAGGCTGGAGTGCAGTGGCACAGTCTAGGCTCACCACAACCTCCACCTCCTGGGTTCAAGCAATTGTCTGCCTCAGCCTCCTGAGTAGCTGGGATTACAGGCATGTGCCACCATGCCCAATTAATTTTTGTATTTTTAGTAGAGACGGGGTTTCATCATATTGGTCAGGCTGGTCTCGAACTCCTGACCTCATGATCCAACCGCCTCGGCCTCCCAAAGTGCTGGGATTACAGGCATGAGCCACCACACCTGGCTACCTATCAACTTCTTATCCCCACTGCCAATACCCTAGTCCAAATCACTGCAGTCTCCCACCTGGACCATAATGATGTCCTCCTAACTGGGCTCCATGCCTGCCTTCCTGTTCCCTTCCAATACATTCTCCATCCAGAGGCACTGCTGCAAAAACACAATCCAGTGCATAACTTCCCTTTGCACTTAAACCTACCCTTAGCCCTACCAGGTCCAGCATGATCCAGCTCCTGCTTCTCTCTCTCCAGACACACCTGTGTTCTTCTCCAGCCCACCCAGCTTCACACCTTCATTCATGCAGGGACTTCGGTCTTTCAGTTCCAGCATCCACATTAGCAAAGACTCTTTCCCATTTTGAAGAGAATCAACCAGTTGAGGAGCGGATAGATGATAGAGCAAGTTGCCCACAGAGGCAGCAAATTAGACTCATTCTCCTTTCCAGTGATGAAGGGTATTTATTTTTCTGACTCAGGACTAAAGGGGGCTGAGAGGCCCATGCTGGGAAAAGTACTTGTAATACATATGGCAGAGGAAGGGTTAATATCCTGAATCCACAGACAGCCTCAACTTGAGATGAAAAGCACAAAAAATTCAGTGGGAAAATGGGGAAGGAATTTAATAGGTTTTTCAGAGGAAGAGAAATTTAAATAGCCAATGAATACGTGAAAAGATAAGTTTCGGCTGGGCATGGTGGCTCATGCCTGTAATCCAAGCACTTTGGAGGCCAAGGTGGGTGGATCATCTGAGGTTGGGAGTTCAAGACCAGCCTGACCAACATGGTGAAACCCTGGCTTAAAAAAAAAAAAAAAAAAAATTTACTTAATGTTTAAAATTTTTTTTAAATAAATAAAAATATATATATATATAAAAGAAAAGATCAGCTTCACTAGTAATCAGGGAAATGCCAATTAAACAAACTGGAGCAGTTTTTTAAAGAAAAAGCTCATCAGATTGGCAAAAATTAAAGAGTGGCTGGCTGTTAAGAATATATGAAATCAGACACTGTATACCTGGTGGGTAGAAACACAATTGCAGCAATGCTTTGGGGAAATAATTCGGCAATGTCATTCAGATAAAAAGAAAATACATGTGGCCGGGCACAGTGGCTCACGCCTGTAATCTCACCATTTTAGGAGGCTGAAGCTGGTGGATTGCTTGAACCCAGGAGTTTGAGACCAGCCTGGGCAACATGGCAAAACCCCATCTCTACAAAAAACACAAAAAATTAGCCAGACATGGTGGCACAGGCCTGTAGTCCCAGCTACTCAGGAGTCTAAGGTGGGAGGACTGCTTGAGCCTGGGAGTCTGAGGTTGGAGTGAGCCGAGATTGTGCCACTGCACTCCACCTAGGTAACAGAGTGAGACCCTGTCTCAAAAAAAAAAAAAAGGTACTCTTTGACCCAGAAATGACAACTCTTCACAATCTATCTTCTGAAATTATTTTATAAAATTACCAGCCTACAAGTATATTTATATCAAGATGGCATTTTAGCACTGTTTGCAATGGCAGAAGTCAGAGGGGAGGGCGGGAAAATAATCTACCAAGACAGAAAATTACTCATGATGTCATGTTAAGTAAGAGAGGAAGAAGAAAATTCTATCGCTATTACTCCAAATCTGTAAACATTGACTAAGTGTATGGACGTAGGCTAGAGGGGACCATGTATCTACAGAAATATTGATTTAAACAGCTGATACAACTGTGGGGGACTTTTCCCTTCAATTGTAATATTGTTTTGCCAATTGTGTAAGTAATTGTTAAAATTTTATTTATTTATTTATTTTGAGACGGAGTCTTGCTCTGTCACCCATGCTGAAGTACAGTGGTGCCATTTTGGCTCACTGCAACCTCTACCTCCTGGGTGCAACAGATTCTCTTGGCTCTGTCTCCCAAGTAGCTGGGATTACAGGCATGTGCCACCACCCCTGGCTAATTTTTGTATTTTTAGTAGAGATGGGATTTTGCCATGTTGGTCAGGCTGGTCTTGAACTCCTGACCTCAAGTGATCAGCCTGCCTCAGCCTCCCAAAGTGTGGTATTATAGGTGTGTATTTTGTCTTTTTTTTTTTTTTTTTTTTTTTGAGATGGAGTCTCTCTGTAACCCAGGCTCACTGCAACCTCTGCCTCCCAGGTTCAAGTGATTCTCCTACCTCAGTCTCCTGAGTAGCTAGGACTATAGGCACATGCCACCATGCCCAGATAATTTTTGTATTTTTAGTAGAGATGGGATTTTACTATGTTGGCCAGGCTGGTCTCAAACTCCTGACCTTGTGATTTGCCCACCTCAGCCTCCCAAAGTGCTGTTTTATCTTTTTTGAGACAGTTTTAGTTTCTCCCCCAGTCTGGAGTACAGTGCAGCGATCATAACTCACTGCAGCCCTAAATCGTGGGCTCAAGTGATCCTCCTGCTTCAGCCTCCTGAGTAGCTGGGACCATAAGTGTGCGCCACCAAGCCCGGCTTATTTATTTATTTATTTACTTATTTACTTGTAGAGATGGGGAGTTTGCTATGTTGACCAGGCTGGTCTTGGACTCTAAGCCTCATGCCATCCTCCCTCCTAGGCATCTCAAAGTGCTGGGATTACACAGTGAGCCACTGTGCCTGGCCTTGAATGACAAATTAAAAACGAAAACAAAAAACAAAGAAGCCATAACTGAGCATTCTTCTATTAGTTGATGGATCTGTAGAAAGATGGAACTTTGCTTTCAATAAGACAAACTACTTTCATCAGAGAGATTTCCAAAAATAGTACTTCCTCACTTTCTGGCGAAACTATTCCTCATTTTGTATTATGCTAATATTTTTTGGTTTAATATTGAACTCAACTGCTGTTTCCAAATCTTTGCAATATAGCTAGTATATATTCCCTATTGAAGACATCCTTTTCCTTAAAAAAATATTGCTTCGTTGGTTTTGCTCATTATATAATTGTAAACAGTGGACAAGGATGACCCAAACTACCCCTTGGAGCTTTAGTCTTTCGTGATGGACCAATTCCTCCATTCTTTTAATAGCTTTGGTTCCTCTTTGCACGCTGCCAGCCAGAAAACTCTACATGCTTGTGGTAGAAAGCTGCCCTAGCTAAGCACAGTTTTCTGGGTGTGGCTCTACTGTACTTCCCTCATCTGGGCAGCCGTGCCTCTCTCTGGCCTTTTCGGGTTCTCTGGCACTAGTTGGTCTGTGGCCATCTTCTGTGTGGGCCTCTTCAGTGTCTCTTTGTGGCTGTGCTACCACCAACTATGGCCACAGTCTCTGCCACTCATACTCTCTGCCATTTATAGATTCCACTAAATAGGTCTATAATTTCCCAATCACACGTGAGCGTTAACACATCCAAGCTTACTTACTATGATGGCTATTATCATTTTAAAAAAAAGAATGGGCTGGGAGCAGTGGCTCACGCCTGTAATTCCGGCACTTTGGGAGAGTGAGGCGGGCAGATCACGAGGTCAGGAGTTCAAGACCAGCCTGACCAACATGGTGAAACCCTGTATCTACTAAAAATACAAAAATTAGCTGGGTGTGGTAGCATGCACCTGTAATGCCAGCTACTCAGGAGGCTGAGGCAGGAGAATAACTTGAACCCAGGAGGTGGAGGTTGCAGTGAGCCGAGATTGTGCCCCTGCACTCCAGCCTTGGTGACAGAGCAAGACTCCATCTCAAAAGAAAAAAAAAAACAAGAGAGAGAATGACAAGTGTTGGTGAGGATGTAGAAAAATTAGAACATTCACATATTGCTGGTAGAAATGTCAAAAGTGGCTGGGCACAGTGGCTCACACCTATAATCCCAGCACTTTGGGAGGCTGAGGCGGGTGGATCACCTGAGGTCAGGATTCCAAGACCAGCCTGCCAACTTGGGGAAACCCCCTCTCTACTAAAAATACAAAAATTAGCCAGGTGTGGTGGTGCACGCCTGTAGTCCCAGGTACTCAGGCAGCTGAGGCAGGAGAATCTCTTGAACCCAGGAGGCGGAGGTTGCAGTGAGCTGAGATTGTGCCACTGCATTCCAACCTGGGTGATGGAGTGAGACTCCGTCTCAAAAAAAAAAAAAAAAAAAATGGTGAAAAGTTGCAGTCACTGAAGAAAATAATATGGTGGTTCCTCCAGACATTAACAATAGAATTCCTATATGATCCAGCAATTTCACTTCTGAATACAGACCTGAAAGAATTGAAAGCAGGGTCTCAACAGGGTATTTGCACATCCAGGTTCACAGCAGCATTATCCTCAACAGCCAAAAAGTAGAAGCACCCCAAGAGCCTATCAATGCATAAATGGATAAACAAAAGATGGTATGTCCATGCAATGGAATATTATACAGCCTTAAAAAGGAAGGAAATTCTGGTACATGCTACAGTATGCATGGATGAACCTTGAGGATGTTATGCTAAATGAAATAAGCCGGTCGCAAATAGCAAATAATGTATATTCTAAGCAAATGCTATATGAGGTACCTAGAGTAGCAAACTTACAGAAACAGAAAGCCAAATGGTGGTTGCCAGGGGCAGAGGGGAGTGGAATTGTTTAGTGGGTACAGTTTCAGCTTTGCAAGATGAAAAGAGTTCTGGAGATTGGTTGTACAACAATATGAATGCATTTACTACAACTGAACCATATACTTAAAATTGGTTAAGGTGGTGAATTTTATCTTATGCATATTTTACCAGGATTTAAATTTTTTCTTAAATTAAAAAAAAAAAAGGCTTGGAGCTGGGATCCAAACCCATCATCTGATGGCAGTGCTAACTCTTTTTTTTTTTTTTTTTTTGAGACAGAGTCTCCGTCGCCAGGCTGGAGTGCAGTGGCACGATCTCAGCTCACCGCAAACTCCAGCTCCTGGGTTCAAGCGATTCTCCAGCCTCAGCCTCCTGAGTAGCTGGGATTTTAGGCGCTCACCACCATGCCCAGCTATTTCTTGTATTTTTAGTAGAGACGGAGTTCCACCATATTGGCCAGGCTGGTCTCAAACTCCTGACCTCAGGTGATCCACTCACCTTAGCCTCCCAAAGTGCTGGGGTTACAGGCATGAGCCACCGTACCCAGTTAATCTTAATTACCTTTTTAAAGGTCCTATTTCCATATACAGTCACATTCTAAGGTAGTAGAGGTTAGGACTTCAGCATACGAATTTGGCGGGGGCTGCCATTCAACCCAAAACATCGGGTGACTGAACATCTCATACGCTTTGAGTGTAAGTTGATAGAACCAAATGGTTGGGCAACACGAAAGCTGAACAGATACACGTCCTGTAACCCAGGGATTCCATTCCTAGGTGTATATGCAACACAAATGCACATGTGCACATCAGAACATGCAGGACAATATTCATGGAGGTGTTCATAATAGCCCCAAACTGGAAACTAACCACATGTCTCCAATGGATAAATCTTGGGATAGTCACACAATGGAATTATATGGAGCAGCAAAAATGAGCTATCTTTTGCTACTCGCAACATAGGTGAATCTCATGAACATAATGTGGAATGACAGGAGCCAGATATGAAAGAGGACCATCTGCACATTCCATGGAATTGCATTTATATCAAATTTTATATCAAACAGGCAAAACTACCTCATGGTGTCTGACGGGGAGGGAGGGTAGAGACTGGGATAAGAGTCACAAGGGGATTTCTTTTCCTTGATCTGGGTGCTAGCCTTGTGAAATTTCAGAGCTGTACACTTATTAGTTCATTGAAAGGAAGGTAAAGCAAGGCCGGGTGCGGTGGCTCATGCCTATAATCCCAGTACTTTGGGAGGCTGAGGTGGGAAGATTGCTTGATCCAGGAGTTTGAGATAAGTCTGGGCAATATAGTGAGAACCCCGTCTCAACAAAAAAATAAAAAATTAGCCAGGCATGGTGGTGCACAACTGTAGTCTCAGCTACTCAGGAGGCTGAGGCAGGAGGATCACTTGAGCCCAGGAGTTTGAGGCTACAGTGAGCTATGATTATGCCCTGTACTCCAGCCTGGGCTATAGAGCAAAACTCTATCAAAAAAAAAGAAAAAAGAAAAAAGAAAGAAAGAAGAAAAAGATAGCACCTCAAACAAGCCTGATACTAATTTGCTACTTATTAAACAACGAACACTTTTGTCAGTACAATGCAAATATCCCTCTTGTCAGGTCCTTGCCAGGCAGGTGGCGAAGAGGCCAGATCAGCGTGATTCTCTCCCTGCTGCTGACAGTATTTCTAATTCAACTCCTCATCAACAGTTCTGAAAATTTCCCCCAAGAGACTACATTATTCATGGTCAGAGGAACATTAAATTGACTATTTTTAGAAAAAGGAGCTTTGATAAGAGACTACTTTTCATTATGGAATTGAGAAGAGAGAATTCGGGAGAGAAAACAACTTGGGTAAACAAGACAGAAATAGATCCAAGAAACGTACCCAGATGTGGTCTTGATCCCTTAGGAACCCAAAACTAATTTACACCACGGATTCTTCTTAAGGATGTGATTTCCTTATTCCCAACCGATCTTTTTTTCTTTTTCTTTTTCTTTTTTTCGGACAGAATCTTGCTGTCACTAGGCTGGAGTGCAGTGGCACAATCTCGGCTCACAGCAACCTCCGCCTCCTGAGTTCAAGTGATTCTCCCGAGTAGCTAGGAGTACAGGTGTGTGCCACCATGCCCGGCTAATTTTTGCATTTTTAGTAGAGACGGGTTTTCACCATGTTGGCCAGGGTGGTCTCGATCTCTCGACCTTATGATCTGCCTGCCTCAGCCTCCCAAAGTGCCGGGATTACAGGTGTGAGCCACCACGCCCGATCCCCCAACTGATTTTTTAGGAGAATTTGGGCATGAGGTGTCCCAGAGCTGGCTGAGTCTGCAGTTGCCATTCCCAAGCCCCTCCCTTCTGCTCTCCCTTCCCGGATACCATGGAAACCCATAATCAAAAGCAACGCCAACAACTCCTCTTCCTTCTCCCACGGGGCAGAGCTCAGCGTTCAGAGATGCAGATTTGGATGAAAAATGAAAAAAAGAAAGAAAAGAAATTGAGCTCACTGGAGATTCACCCTTGGAACTCTTAACAAGATTTGTCATCTGTGTACCTCATGTGATTCTTGGAGAATTTTATATCAAAAACAGTTTTTTTTGGTGGTTTTTTTTTTTTTTTTTTAATGACAGTCTTGGCTTGATGAATATACCAGTAATCGAAGGTGGGGATTTCCTCATATGCCGGCACCTCTTTTTCCCTTCCCTCTAAGGAGAGCAAACTCTTGGCAGATCTCATGTGAGTTTTTAGAAATAAGTGTGGCTGTTACTAAATCCATGCACAGGAGAACACACTCTATTCTCGGGTGGATCCCACTGGCTCATTTGCACGTGTTTTGGATTGAGAGGCCCCTTTTAAAAGATAATTCACTAAGCATGTTGTTTCGGTGAGTTTTACTTAAATTTCAGTTACAACAAAATTCTCCCCACAGGAACACATCTCTTGTCAAGAGAAAGGAATTTAACATTTTCCTTTGTAGGAGTCTAGCTGCCTCAATAAGCACAAATCCTACATATACTCCTTGAAGAGAGGGTGGAGAGGAGGGGAAGAGACATTTCCCAAGGGAGTGACTGTGATTATATCTACCATAGCATGTAGTAGGAGAAAAAGGGAATGTGGCAGTTTTAAGAGCAATACATCTCTAGAAAGCCATTCTAGATAGTCCAATCTCATGGCCCATTTTGGGGGCTTTGATCCTATTGGTGGGACTCTAAGTCTTTAGATCCTGTTGATGGGACTCTAAATGTGGTTCCATATGGCCTTCTCCCTGTGGCCTCGGCCATGCTATTTAAAATGTACTTTATCCCACGCCTGTTCCTTGTCAGCCTCCTCCACTTTCCACCCCCACGGTACTTACCACCTTTTAACACAGCGTGCACTGATAGTGGGAGTGTAAATTAGTCAGAAATAATGGAAAACAGCATGGAGGTTCCTCAACAAATTAAAAATAGCACTACCATATGATCCAGCAATCCCACCAGAGGGTACAGATCCAAAGGAAATGAAATTGGTATGTCAAAGAGATTTCTGCACTCCTATGTTTATAACAGCATTATTCACAATAGCCAAGATATGGACTCAACCTGAGTGTCCATCAGTGGAAAAATGGATAAAGAAAATGGGGTGTATATAAACACAGTAGAATACTATTCAGCCTTGAAAAAGAATGCAGTCAGGGCCGGGAGCGGTGGCTCATGCCTGTAATCCCACCAGTGCTTTGGGAGGCCAAGGCAGGTGGATCACAAGGTCAAGTGATCAAGACCATCCTCGTCAACATGGTGAAGCCTCGTCTCTGCTAAAAATGCAAAAATTAACCGGGTATGGTGGCATGTGCCTGTAGTCCCAGCTACTCAGGAGGCTGAGGCAGGAGAATCACTTGAATTGCAGAGGTTGCAGTGAGCTGAGATCGTGCCACTGCACTCCAGGCTGGCAACAGAGCAAGACTGTGTCTAAAAAAAAAAAAAAAAAAAGAAAGAATGCAATTTTGTCATTTGCAGCAACATAGATGAACTTTGAGGATGTTGTGTTAAATGAAATAAGCCAGGGAAAGATAAATTCTATGTGATCTTACTCATATGTGGAACCTAAAAAAGTTGATGTGGCTGGGCGCTGTGGCTCATGCCTGTAATCCCAGCATTTTGGGAGGTGAAGGCAGGCAGATCACCTGAGCACAGGACTTTGAGACCAGCCAGGACAAGCTGGTGAAACCCATCTCTACAAAAGTACAAAAATGAGCCAGCTGCAGTGGAGTGCGCCTGTAGTCCCAGCTACTCAGGAGGCTGAGGCAGGAGAATTGCTTCAGTCTGGGAAGCAGAGGTTGCGGTGAGCTGAGATCACACCAGGGCACTTCAGCCTGGGCAACAGAGGTAGACTCTGTCTCAAAAAAAAAGTTGATCTCATAGAAGTAGAGAGTAGAATAGTGTAAGTGGTGGGGAGGGCAGGGAATGCGGGGGATAGGAAGAGATTGATACAAAGTTACAATTAAATAGGAGAAATAAGTTCTCCTATCTATTGGTGATCTACGCACAGTAGGATGATTATGTTTGTTTAGCAATATTGTGTATTTCAAAATCGCTAGAAAAGAGAATTTTGAATGCTCTCACCACAAAGAAATGATAAATGTATGAGGTGACAGATATGCCAAATATCCTAATTTGATTATTGCTCAATGCATACATGAACTGAAATATCACACTGTTTCTCATACATATGTGCAATTATTACATGTTAATTAACGCCAAAAATAATACAAATAACACAGTGTTCAGTTTACCTCTGTTTTCTATTGTTTGTGGTCTGTTTCCCCAGCTAGAATGGGACCCCAGCAAGGCAAGGAGCTTCCTCTCTTTTATTCCCTGGTGCATACTAAATGCTTAGGACTGTGCCTTGCATACAGTGAGCACTCAATAAATACTTGTTGGCAGTTTAAAAAGTCAGTACCTTAATTAACCAAGCACCAAGGCTTTTAATCTTTTTGCCTCAAATCAAACTAAAAACCTTGATTAAAAAGTCTTATCCTGTCTCTACAAAATAATTTTTTAAAAATTAGCTGGGCATGGTGGCACCTGCCTGTAGTACCAGCTACTCAGGAGGTTGAGGTGGGAGAATCTTCTGAGCCCAGGGGAGCTATGATTGCATAACTGCACTCCAGCAGCCTGGGCAGCACAGCAAGACCCTATCTCAAAGGAAAAAAAAAAATGTCTTTGCTGTTATCCAAAAGGATAAAACAGATTTTCCAGACAGAAGGTCAAGTTATGCTATCTTTTTCCATAATATTGTTTAAAACAAATTATTAAGAAATATCAATTTTAAAATATGAAGGTATACAAATTCTGGACATTAAAAATTATATCTGCAATACTTACCTAGTCTATGATATAAAGCAAATTTGGGGTTAATCAGTTTCTCTAAAGAACTTAAAGACACATTTGTCTTTAATCATGGCATGAAGTGTCTGATTGAGGAAGATCATATGAAAAAGTCCACATCTGATTATAATTATTAAACTGTGTATTGAATGCTTGATATGTGGTGGCATTTTTGCCTACATTATCCCCAGTTTTGCCAACAACACTCCAAGGTAAATGTCCATGGATGAAAAAGTTGGGACCCAGAAAGGAGAAATAACTGGCCAAGGTCACACGGATCTCAGATGGGAACATGGATTTGCTCTACTCCCGGGCTTCTCCCCAGACACTGTGCTGGGTTTTCCAGAGCACAGTGCAATGCAATTTCACATGTGTCACTGGTTGTATATTCACAGTCAACACACGTTTTGAGTAATTGTTATGTTCCTGGCACTGTGCAGGCTTTCTTGGAGATCACTGTAGGAAGCTTGACATCTCGCTGGGAGGTACTTGGGAACCCTAGGCACATTTTGGGATGTGACAGCTGAGTGAGGGCCACTGTAGATGCTTGGGGACTTGGGAAGAGGGAGGGGTCCTCATGGGCTGGGCTCTCGAAGCCTAGTCATGGTGTCCTTTGGCCTTTCCAGTCCGGCAGGGGCCATTGGTTGGGTCTGGCTGCCCTGCAGTTGCATCCCCTGGTAGGGGCACCTCAGTCCTCAGGAGCAGTGACCTGTCCCCTACTGTGTGGTCTTGGCAGAGGGGTAACTTCAGATCGAGGTCTCCCACTGTCCCCTGCTGCCTCGCCCCTGGCCTCTGTGGAAGCTAAAGAGGCCAATCTTCCCTCTTTGGGATGCCAGGGACTGGGGCCTGTGACCCACGCTTGGCCAATTGCAGGTCCAGTCCACTGCTTTTAAGTGGACCTTAAGACCTTGGATCTTAAAGATGGCGGAGCATCTGCACACAAGAATGGCAGGACATCCACAGGCAGTGATGGCCGTGATGGGAAGAGGTCAAAATGGAAGATATATAGCTGCATCTCCAATGGGCTGTTCCTGAGATGACACGGTGACCAAGTTCCCTGAGAACAGGATCATCTTCCAGCTCCCACCAAGTCTGTGAGCCCACGATAGCTTCCCAATCAACCAATTTTGAATACGATCCTAAGTCTGTTGTCCAGCTTGTACTGGAAAAATTAGCTTTTTCCTTTACCCTTTATTCTAAATTCAACATGGATGAATAAAGGTCATGAAAAAACATTCTGGGGACAACCACAGAATCAGAAGGTAAAATCAGCTTTTAAGGAATTTTTCTTTACCTACTCTGATGCTTTCTCCACAGGCTGATGATGGCTGTCTGATTCTTACTTAACAAAGCTGGGAAATTTCGTCAGCCTGGCCAATATAGTGAGACCCTGTCTCTACAAAAAGAAAAATCAATACAACTTAAAAACTTAGTGAGGCGTGTGGCAAGAAGATGGCTGAAACCCAGAAGTTCAAGGTTATAGTGAGCTACCATTGCACCACTGCACTCCAGTCTGGGTAACAGAGCAAGATCCTGTCTCAAAAAAATAATGATTATAATAAAATGCTGGGACGTTTCAGTGTTTTCTTCAACCTCTAGAAGCTAGGGAATCATACATCAGGACTCACCAGGACAAGAGAGAAGGCCCATCGATTTGCCACAGGAGAATTCAGGCTATCCAGGTTGGGCTGGGTCTCTGGCTGAGGGGCATCAGGAGTTGGGCATCAAGGCCCTGGGCTTCCTGCTGGGTTTGCTCAGTGGATTGTTGCAGAAAGAGGCTTTCCTGTATTTTGGCCCAGAGCACACGATCTTATCTGCAAAACCGTAGCACTGTGCCTGGTGCTAAAACCATGAGAGAATTAAGCCTTGGATGACCCAGTTACTGGGCAATGCTGTCCAGCTCCAGGACTGCTCGTTGCTCCCACAGTATGATGTGTTAAATTGCTGACTGTATTTTCAGAGTCCATCCGCTTCCCTAAACTCTCTGCACCCACAGTTCCAATGGGGAGCGGTAACTTGAATTCATCAAAGCCAATTATTCCAGTTCTTCTTTTTCAGCTTGGATTGTTTCATTTCAAGTCGTCATGGGAAAATAAGTCTTAAGAAATCCCTTTATGCACGGAGAACTAGGGCAATTACTGACATTTTAAGAATTATTGAAACAATTTTAAAGTTTTTTGATTAAAGTTTTGAAGGACGTAAGTAATCCTTTTTTTGTTTTTTGGAAGGGCTTCAATTATTTTCAAGGACAGACATTGGGCACATCGGCTGTTCAAATCTAATTAATCATCTGGCTGTGCCCACAAGAGTCACACCTTCCAAACACTGAGGTTATAGCTAATCATCTGAGATTCTCCCACACTGGAATAACTGTTCCCACCCTCTGGGGCCATGACAGATACACATTCAGGGTACATTATAGGAACTCAAGGCACACCTCTGCTGGGAAATCAAGCTTTGTTTGTTAGTGATGCAACAACTTAGTTGTGTATTAAATATTCAATATCTGATGCAAAGCATTTAAAATCCTGAGGTGGTACCTTGGAGCAAAGAACACACAGGCTGGGTTAGCCGATCGCATTACTATTTTTGTACCATAAATTAGATTAGAAATCCTGCAGCTGGGAAAAGCCAGGATGGAAAGATCCCAGGGAATGGTATGGCTCCAAAAAATCAGTGGTGAGCAAACTCCTTGAGGCTAGACGGGGGTCTGTTTTGGTTTATGATCAACAGGAAACTGAAGGCAGGTAACCTTCGATCACCGGAGAGACATACTCATGCCAATCGGAGTTCACTGGAGTTGATTTACTGCACTACGCTATGCACTAAAAATAAGCACAGAGTTTGACTCAAACATGCATTTAAGTCAAAAAAAATCTTTATCTATTTATATATTTTTTTAGTTTACCATGCACTGGTAAATTTTGAAAAGAGGATAAAAGCTGGGCAGGAGGATCGCTTGAGGGTAGGAGTTCAACACCAGCCTGGGCAACATAGCAAGACCCTGTTTTTAAAAAAATTTAAAATAATTTAGTCGGGCATAATGGTGCATGCCTCTAGTCCCAGCACTTTGGGAGGTTGAGGTGGGGTGATCCCTTGAGACTTGGAGTTCAAGACCAGCCTGGGCAACATAGTAAGATCCTGTGTCTACAAAAAAAATTTTTTTTTAAACTTAGCCAGATGTAGTGGCATGCAACTGTAGTCTCAGCTACTTGGGAGGTTGAGGTGGGAGGATCACTTGAGCCCAGGAGTTTGAGGCTGCAGTGAGCCATGGTCATGGCACCGTACTCCAGCCTGGGAAACAGAGCAAGACCTAGACTCTAAATAAATACATAAAAATAGGATAAGAGAAAAAAATACTTGACCTTGAAACCCCTCTTAGAAAAGCTGCAGAGGTCACCTGTAGTAAGGCAAAGGAGAGAATGGAGCAGCCACACCTCCATCATTGCTGAAAGCCAAATTCTATTGATTCCAGAGGAAGACATATTATGCCAGGTTTTTAAAGCTGCCATACGCCTTATCAGAGTCACAGTTGAGTAGTGGTATGTAAAGCTGCAGTACAAATACAAAAATAAGTGTTTGAGCAGGATATGGCATGCCCGTGCATCTTGTCTTTGGCAGAGGAGTTTGGAATTCAGGGCTCCAAGGAAACAACTGTTTGTCAATCCAAACCTTGGATGCTGATACTGGTGGACGGTTCAGTGACGATGTTCCTGTGTGAGGATGTTCCAAGTGGTTTCTAAAAGGCAAGAAGCCATCACTGTGAGGCATACGGTGACCGGCGCTGCATCTTCCTGCCCCATTTCCCACAGGGATCAATTGTAGTCAAGAGAATCTGTTCTTTTCAGAGGAGGACACCCTATTTGAGGTAAGAGAGGCATGAGCAGCTGAAGGAAGGAAAATGAACAGAAGAGCTGGACACGGCCAGGTTGCGGGGGCAGGGCTCATGCCTGTGATGCCAGCACTTTGGGAGGCCCATGGGGGCAGATCACTTGAGCCCAGGAGTTCAAGGCCAGCCTGGGCAACATAGCGAGACCCTGTCTCTACAAAAAAACCCACAAAAATTAGCTGGGTGTGGTGGCGCACACCTGTAGTCACAGCTACTCAGGAGGCTGAGAGGTGGAAGATCACTTGAGTCCAGGTTGTCAAGGCTGCAATAAGCTGAGATCACGCCACTGCATTCCACTTTGAGCAACAAAGCGAGACCCTGACTCAGAAAAAAAAAAAAAAAGAAAGAAAGAAAGAAAGAAAGAAAGAAAGAAAGAAGAAAGCAAAAGCAAAAGCTGGACAGAGCAGGCCAAAAGACTGAGTTCCACTTGATCATTGTTGATGACTCTAGGAAAAGTGGTAGTTGGACCTGAATGTCTGAGAGCAAGTATAATACTGCCAACAGGACCTATGGCTTGGCTACAAATGGCTTTCCATTTTCCAGTCCGTGGTGGGCCAGACAAAACCGAAGTTGCCAGTGTGTGCCCCCTACTCTGTGTGTCCCCTACTCCAAGGCCTCTGACAACACCTCGCCTTTCTGAGGGTGGGCAGGGAGCAGGGCTGCTGCTAACTCCATATCTCAGCTGCCCGACTCGTTCCGAAAGGTCCTCAGCTTTATGCCTTAACCTTTTCAGCAATCAGAAACAAAAATTCATATGATGGAACCTGTTGCTAATGCAAGGTTCATTTGTGGGAGGTCCTCCTCATCCTAGGATAAATAGAATGACAATAACAAAAGAGGAATTGGAGTGAATCCACTTAAAACAGGAACCCATATTGCATATACAGTGAAAAAAGATATGATTGGAACTTCGCCTCAAGAATTAAACAAGCATTATGAAAAGTCAGTTTTATCTTATATTTCAGAAAACTAGGTTATAGCCGCAGTTATGCATGGTTCTTAAAATGAATGAATAATGAGTCAAGTGTTGATGGAGGAGTTCTGATTAAGGCATGTGATGATATTCTATGGATTTCCCGTTGCACTGTCAACAGTGTAATCACAAAGAGGGCCACTTTATTAATCTTCCCAAGAGCATCTGAATCCTTTGCTATCAAACTCATTCTCTTTCGTCAGTGTCCTGTATCCATCGATTTCTCTTCTACAGTTGTTAACCTGTCTGAATCTTGTCTCATTCACCTGTCAATGGCTTTGCTCCTGATACAAGCAATCAATATGGCTTTCACAGGCTGTGTGTATTCTGGCTTCTTTTGCAATTTCACTTATGGTAGACCTGTTGTATGTGTCTTGCATCCCACTCCATTGCCAGGAAGAGACTGAGCCCTCAAAATGGTCACATGATAGGGAAAATGGCTCCCCTATTGGGTCAGGTGTAAATAAAGCCTTGACTATAACCTCAAATTGTAATATATGCTGTTCACATCATTCTTTTCTTTTTTAAATTTTTTTACAGTGATGGGATCTTGCTATGTTGCCCAGGCTGATCTCCAACTCCTGGGCTCAAGCCACCGATTTGCCTTGGCCTCCCACAGTGCTGGTATTATACGTGTGAGCCACTGTGCCTGGCCCTCATCATTCTTTTGTAAACATAACTGAAATTGCAATTTATGTTGTATCCAAAAGATTTATTATACCCAAAAGACTTTTTTTTTTTTTTTTTTTGGATGGAGTTTTGCTCTTATTGCCCAGGCTGGAGTGCAATGGCATGGTCTCGGCTCACTGCAACCTCCACCTGCCAGGTTCAAGTGATTCTCCTGCCTCAGCCTCCCAAGTAGCTGGGATGCCACCACGCTGGGCTAATTTTTGTATTTTTAGTAGAAATGGGGTTTCACCGTGTTGGCCACGCTGGTCTCGAGCTCCTGACCTCAGGTGATCCACCTGCCTTGGTCTCCCAAGGTGCTGGAATTACAGGCATGAGCCACTGCGCCTAGCCTCCAAAAGATTTTTAAAAGATGATTTCTCTTTAAGTTGACAAGTTATTTGATTATTTTGTTCATTCTTTTTATTGCATTTTGGACAATGAAAGTCCTACTATTTTTTTGAATATATTACATTTTCTTTATTGCCTAAGGTAAAATTATTTTGTGTGTGAAGGTTCTATTGATATTTGAAAAGAATGCATATTCTTTGACCTATACAGCATTGATATATTTTCTCTATTAAATCACAGTTGTATGTTGTTATTCAGATTTCCTTGTCTTTTTAAAAAAACAGACTTATAAAAATATAATCTATATACCATACAATTCACTGATTTAAGGTATATAGTTCAATTTTTTTTGTATATTCACAGGGTTATGTAGTAATCACTATATTCTAATTCAGCCTAACTTACCAAAATCTGTGCAGATTTATAACGACTTAGTTCCGGTGAAATATAGAATCCCAAATAACTCCATTATACCCCCGTTATGCTATTATTATGCATTTATAGTGTAATAGTATTACACTATAATACCAACAATTCTTTGGTATCATTAATGCATTATGTAGCTGGAAGTCTTTTAAAAAAACTGAGAGAAGAAAGGAGAAAAAATATATTTACGTAGTTGGGCACAGTGGCTCATGCCTGTAATCCCAGCACTTAGGGAGGCCAAGGAGAGTGAATGGCTTGAGCCCAGGAGTTGGAGATCAGCCTGGACAATATAGCAAAACCCTGTCTCTACAAAAAATACCAAAATTAGCCAGGTGTGGTAGCACACATGTCTGTCACCCCAACTACTTGGGAGCTGAGGTGGGACGATCACTTGAGCCCAGGAGGTCAAGGCTGCACTGAGCTGTGATCATACCACTGCACTCCAGTCTGGTGACAGAGTAAGATCCTATCTCAAACAAACAAACAAACAAAGTATATCTATAGAGTTTTTTAATATTACCTTTTAATTTTTTTTTTTTTTGAGATGGAGTTTTGCTCTTGATGCCCAGGCTGGAGTGCAGTGGCGCGATCACACTCACTGCAACCTCCGCCTCCTGGATTCCAGCAATTCTCCTGCCTCAGCCTCCCAAGCAGCTGGGATTACAGGTACCCACAACCATGCCTGGCTAATTTTTGTATTTTTAGTAGAGACGGGGTTTCAACATGTTGGCCAGGCTGGTCTTGAATGCCTGACCTTGTGATCCACCCACCTTAGCCTCCCAAAGTGCTGGGATTACAGGTGTGAGCCACCACACCCCACCATTACCTTTTAATTTGCCCATTCTCGTTGTCTTTATTACTATAGTTTGAGCTACTATCTTGTGTCCTTTCCTTTTCCCAATATAGCTTTGCTCCCACCTTCCATGTAGCATCAGTGTCAAGAATACTGTATGTCTGTAGATTATAGTCCCAACAACACAATTATCTATATTGCTCTATGAAATTACTTTATAAATCAGTTAAATAATAAAGGAGAAGAAGGCCAGATATGGTGCTTTAAGCCAGCAATCCTGTACTTTTTGAGGGTAAGGCAAGAGGATCACTTGAGGTCAAGAATTCAAGACCAGCCTAGGCAACATGGCAAGACCCCATCTCTAAAAAAATAAAAAAAAATTAGCCACGTGTGGTGGTGCACACCTATGGTCCCAGCTATTTGGAAGGCTGAGGTGGGAGAATTGCTTGAGCCCAGGAGGTTGAGGCTGCAGTGAGCCATGTTTGCACCACCACACTTCAGCTTAGGTGACAGGGTTAGACCCTGTCTCAAAAAAAGGATGAGAATATACAATTATATACTGCCTTTTGAAATTTCTAATTTCCTTTACCAATGTTCTTTGTGTGTTGTGTGTTTATGCTGTGTGTGTGTGCGTGCGCATGTTTTCTGAAATCACTTGCTTTCTTCATGAACAATTCTTGTCAAGCAGGTGTGCTATCAACAAATTCTCTCAGATTTTGTTTATCTTGGAATATCTTTATTTTTCCTTCATTTTTAAAAGATAATTTTGCTGGATATAAGATTCTTGCTGGATGAAATTTTATTTTCAGCACTTTGACTATATCAACCCACTGCGTCTGGCCTCCATTGTTTCTGATGAAAACACTGCTATTAATCTTACTGGGGACTCTATATATGTGACACTTTGTTCTGTTGCTTCTAAGATTTTTCTTTTTCTTTGTCTTGCAGCATCTTCACTGTATCTTGATGTGGATCTCTTTGTTTAGCATACTTGGAATTTGTTGAGCTTCTTGGCTGTGTAGATTAATGTTTTTAATCAAATATGGGAAGTGTCAACCTTTGTTTCTTTGAGTACATTAATACTTCTGTCTTTCCTTTTTACCTGCTAATTATTTTGTATGTATTTTGGTGCATATAATGGCATCTCACATTTTCCTGAGACTCTAATCATTTTTCTTTCTCCTCTTCATTTTTTAAACTCTCTGTACTTACGATTGGATAATCTATATTGATCGAACCTCAATTTCACTGATTTGCTCCTGCCAGCTCAAGCCTGCTGTTGAATCGCTCTAGTGAACTTTTAATTTTTTAAATTTTGCTTTTCAATTCTAGAATTTTTATGTTTCTGTTTAAATAATTTTATCTTTTTATTGATGTTCTCTGTTTGTTGATATATTGTTATTATCCTTTCTTTTAATTCTTTAAGCATGGTTTCTTTTAGTTCTTTAAGGGTGTTTATAACAGCTGCTTTGAAGGTTTTTCTGTTATTTCACCATCTGGGCTCTCTCAATTTCATGTATTTTTAAGTATTTTTCTCCCTGGCCTGTCAAAGAATGAGAGGCATATTAAGGTATCCCACTAAAAATGTGTTTTTCTTTGAGTTTCTAACTTTCACTTTATAAATTTTGTTGATGTTACTAGGCATATAGTTTTCTATTATGGTATTATCAAATATTGAATAGGTATAAATTAATATTCATAAAATATGAGTTAAATATTAATGACCTAACCAATATCTGAGTTTATACCCATCACATTTGAGAAAACATATTATCACTTATTTTTTCCCTTTTTATCTTGAAGAATGAATTTGGAAGATTTATACTACAGATGTCAAGCCTTATTATTCTGTTACCATAGCATATTATTATGTTATCATAAAAGAGTGTGATATTAGCACTAGTGTAGACAGACCATTGTAACACAACAAAGAGTCTAGAAATAAAGCCACACATATATGGCTACTTAATTGATAATTAAGGAGACAAATGCAGAGCAGTAGACTTGATGTATAGAAGCTCACATATTAATAGTAATCCTGTACATGTTGTAGATGTTACAAATGTTTTCTCCCACTTGACAGCTTATTCTTTAACTCTTTAACTTAAATCTCTACTTTTTTTTTTTTTTTTTAAATAGCTGTAGAGCTCAATAAAAAAGAAAAAAAACCTCTCTGTTTGGTCATACAGAGTTTATTTATTTATTTATTTATTTTTTGAGACAGAGTTTTGCTCTTGTCACCCAGGCTGGAGTACAATGGTGTGATCACCACAACCTCTGCCTCCCGGGTTCAAGCAATTCTCCTGCCTCAGCTTCCCAACTAGCTGGGATTACAGGCATGCACCATCATGCCCAGCTAATTTTGTATTTTTAGTAGAGACGGGGTTTCTCCATGTCGGCCAGGCTGGTCTTGAACTCCCGATCTCAGGTGATCTGCCCACCTCAGCCTCCCAAAGTGTTGGGATTATTTATTTATTTATTTATTTATTACTTTTTGAGACCAGGTCTTACTCTGTCACTCAGGCTGGAATGCATTGGTGTGATTACCGCTCACTGCAGCCTCGACCTCCCCAGGGTCAGGTGAGCCTCCTACCCCAGCCTCCCAAGTAGCTGGTACCACAGGTATACGCCACTATGTCTGGCTAATTTTTGTATTTTTTGTATAGACAGGATTTTACTATTTTGGCTAGGCTGGTCTTGTACTCCTGGGCTCAAGCAATCTGGCTGCTTTGGCCTCCCAAAGTGCTGGGATTACAGGCAAGAGACACTGCACTCAGCCTATTTTTAAATTTTAAGTGATCAAATATGTTGATTTCTCTTTTTTGGATCCTAGGTCTCATGACATAATTACTAGAACTTTCTTTAACCCAAGTTTATAAGAATATTTCCCTCTAATCATATAAAAAGGGTTTTTTAACATGCTTAGATATTAATTTTCATCTAGAATTTCTTTTTCATGCGCAGTGCATGGTAGGCATCTAACAAACAGCAAATTGTCAGCTTATCATTTATTGACTAAGCCTTTCTTCCCCCAGTAACTAAAAGGGCCATATTTTTCATCCTGTATATTCCCGTATGTAACTATCCGTGCTTTGGGTTGTCTGTTCTGTTTCACTGGTTTATTTGTCAACTCTTGGGCCAATATCACATTCTTTTAATAATTATAACTTACTAGTGTATTTAGAGTTCTGCTAGAACAGTGTCTCTTCATTATTTGTTTCCCCTAGCCTATAGCAAATTCAGAGGGTACTCACTAAGGCCTTACAAGTCTAGCTGCACTGGCCTAGGCCAGGCAAATCTCTTAGGTCAGATTCCAAGAAATATCTTCGATGGTAGGGTTCCTAGAAACAACCACACAAATACACTGGACAGAATTCTATCTCCAGCCCCATGCTGCCCTGAAGTCCCATTTTTTCAGGGTCAGTTCTTCTTCTTCTTCTTCTTTTTTTCTTTTTTAGATGGACTCTTGTTCTGTTACCCAGGCTACAGTGCAGTGGCGCGATCTCTGCTCAATGCAAACTCCACTTCCCGGGTTCAAGTGATTCTCCTGCCTCAGCCTCCTGAGTAGCTGGGATTACAGATGGCTGCCACCATACCAGGCTAAATTTTGTATTTTTAGTAGAGACAGGGTTTCACCATGTAGGCCAGGCTGGTCTAGAACTCCTGACCTCCAGTGATCTGCCTGCCTTGGCCTCCCAAAGTCCTGGGATTATAGGTATGAGCCACCATCGCTGGCCCAGGGTCAGTTTGTTCTTTCTCCTGTTCTTCTTAGCTCTCATTTCACATGTAACTCCCTCTGTAAAACCCCATCTCTCCATTGCCTGCTCCAGGATGAACTTTCCTTCTATTTTACAGAGCAAAACCCATGATATGGAAACCCCTTAACCTTCTAAGGGCAAACCTACAAACTTACACTTAAATCCATCTGTTTCTTTCCCTACTATTAAAATAAGAGTAGAGTCCTGCCCTTTCTTCCTCCTAAGCTAAAGTAGCTCCATTGAGGGAGATCTGGTTTCCTTCCATACCCTTAGGAAACAGCTCGGCTTTTCTTCCCTGTCTGTGTTGAAACATGCCTGTCTCGCCCACTCTAACACACACATGTTCACACACACATCTTTGGGCTCCAGATTCTCCTGCAGCCATCTTGCTATCTCCTTTTGTTCAAAGCTCTACTTCTAGCAAAAGTTGTCTAGCTCGTTGTTTCTTCTCTCATTCATTTCTCAGCCTACTGCAAGGGCCGCGTCACTTCCTTACTGTTAAATCCTTGCTACTGGTCTTGTCTCTAGTCTTGCTCTCCTCCAAACTGTTTCTCACCATAGAAGCCAGAATAATCCTTTTAAGATACAAGTTTGGATATATGATTCCTCTCCTTAAAAGCTTTCATACTCTTATTGATCTCAAGATCCACACTCCTTGACAAGGCCTCCACCTCCAGTCTCCTCAATCCCATGAGCCCTTTCCAACCCTAAACCCTGATCACACCCAGCCATTCCCTGCCCCTGACTTCCTCACTATGGCTTCACCTGGTTTTTCATTCCGCATGTGTGCCTTGCTGGCTCCTACTCACCTTTAGTACTCCAGCAAGAAGACACAAGTGACCACCCTACTACTCCTTCCCCCACTCCAAGACCACAGGAAGCGCCCCACTTTGTATCTTCCCAGCACCCAGTACTTAGTCCCACTACGTAGAACATTCCTTACACTCTTTACTTCTCTCTCTCTCTCCAACTAGATGGAAAACACTTTGACAAATGGGTCATTTCTTAATTATCATTTAACTCCAACATTTAGTAAAGTGCCTCTAGCACAGAAGATGGACTGTGGATGTCAGAAATAAACAAACAAATAGCTCCTCTCTTAGCCACAGAGCTCAGCATTACCTGTGACCTTTTTTTTTAAACTAAAGCTATTCATTCATTCATTCATTTTACTGTGGTAAAAACACATATCATAAAATGTACCATTTTAGCCATTTTTAAGTATACAGCTCAGTAGTGTTAAGTATATTTACAGTGTTGTGAAGCAGAACTCCGGAACCTTTTCATCTTGCAGAACTGAAACTCTATACCCACCAAACGATTCCCCATTTCTCTCCTGCTTCCAGACCCTGGTAACTACCATTCTACCGCCTCTGTCTATGAATTTGACTATGTTAATACCTCCTATACTGAAATCATTTGGTATTGTCCTTTTATGCCTGGCTTATTTTACTCAAGGTTCATCGGGTTGTGGCATGTGATGGGATTTCCTTCCTTTTTAAGGCTGCATAGTATTCCATTGCATATATATACCATATTTTGTTTATCTGTTCACCTGTGAACATCCATGAACATAATATTTTCACCAGTCTGTGACTTTTTATGAGAATTTTCTATGGTATTTATAATTTTGTTTTTTTGCAAGTTTCTGATTCCACAACATTCAAATATAGTATTATAAAGAATATATGCAAATATATGCTTTCTATAAATACAAAGGGCTTTTTAAAATAGAAGCTTTTGTTATTATCATAAAGTTGTTCATGCTTTTTGTAACAAAAAGCTCTTTTTATTAAACTGTCTTAAATTTTAACAAATATTTCACTGTACCAGTCCTTATTAAAAACAAGAAAATTCTATGTAAGATTTGGTATCAATTTAATTTGTATAGAAGAATGAATCTAATCAAATTGATCTGAGGATCGACGTTTTTAACTTTAAACATTTAACCTAAAAACTTTCATGCTTTTAACTTAAAAGCATAAAAATTCTTACTTTAGAATTACTTAAGAGCTTGCAACTAGAAATATATGTATATTTAATTCAAAGCTAAGGGTGTATCTCTTTCTGAAAGAAGGAACACAAGTAATTAATCTTGGTTTTGTTCAAGTAACAGACAGCCCAGAGGAGAACATTTTTCATCCACACCTGAGGTCAGGTGGGGGTGGATAGAGTTTTATGCACTAATGGTCAAATTACACTGTAATCCATCCAACAAGACATTTAGTCATGATTTCCTCAAGGGATAAAAAGACAAAAGGTGACCCAAAAAATCCAGTAATAGACTCTGCCATAATCCTTTTACTTTAAGGCAATTACCCACCTTAGGCAAATCTCTTCTTTAAACGATCACTTCATTTCTTCTTGTTGATTTTGAGGATTTGGTCACCGTTGTCTGGAGTTTCTTCACTTGGACATTTAGATAGAAGCTCTCTTTCTGCTATTGTAAACAATAATATAATTTACTTCCTTGTATAAAGATACATGTACTATATCTTTATACATGTATCTTTATACAAGGAAGAAAATTATATTCTAATATTCTAATAGTCTTCTCAGAATACATGACTGAGTTGAAATGGCGAGGTCAAAAGGTATGCACACTTTGAGGGTTTTTATTACAAATCGTCAAGTGGCCTTACAGGAAGATTTTACCAAATTATTTTCCCACTGACCATATATGGAAATGCCGGCTTCCTTATCTTCCCCCTCACACAGTGTGTTAACACTCTTTTTGATGATTTATAATCAGATAGACAAAATATCCTATCTCATTGATTTAATCTGCATTTGTGTGATGAGAACATATGTTTCCATTTCAGACCATTCGTATTTCTTTGTGAAATGCTTTGCTCGTGTCTTTTGCCCTTTTAAAAACTGTGTTCATCTTTTGATTATTGGTTTTAAGAGTTCCTTGTACAGTAAGGCTACTTACACTTTGGTATAGGTTGCAAATATTTCTGTTTCCCATTGGTGGCTAATTTTATTTATATTTCTCTACCCAGAAGATTTAAATACTTATGCAATCAACTCTATCGATTGTTAAATTTATCTTTTCTGACTCTGAAGTCAAGATTAAGTAACCTCCTGTGGCAGGTTCCTGTCCCATGGAGGAGCAGCTTGCTTGCTAATCTCTGTAAGAATCTTGGGGCAGGGGTTGGATGCTAATTAGATAATTGTTTCACACTGTCTTTCGTGCCTTGGAAGACTTATCTCCTGTTCTCTGGCCGTGATAACCAGTGCTATGTATAACACTGCCTAGCACAGGGGGGTGAGGGAGGGGAACCTGTCTCTTGAGCACAAAGCTACTTCCACTCTCCACTCTCAGCAAAAGCTAATCTGACCATGGAACAATAATCAAAAGTAGGAAAATAACATTGGCCAGGTGCAGTGGCTCACACCTGTGACCCTAGCACTTTGGAAGGCCGAGGCAGGAGGACTGTTTGAGGCTGGGAGTTTGAGACTAGCCTGGGCAACATAGCAAAATCCCATCTCTACAAATATTTTAAAAATCAGCCAGGTGTGGTGGCACATGCCTGCAGCCCCAGCTACTTGGGAAGGTTCAGGTGGGAGGATCACTTGAGCCCAGGAGAGCCATGATTGTGCCACTGCACTCCAGCATGGGCAACAGAGCAGGACCCTGGCTCAAACAAACAAACAAAATAAAATTTAAAAAAAAAAAAACCCAACCCACCAAAAAAAAAGACAAACGAAAAAATTGAGAAAAATAAAATTGACATACTACTATTAACAGACCTACAGACCCAATCTGATTTTCTCTAGTTTTCCCACTGACATCCTTTCTGTTCCAGAATCCATTCTGGCAGCCTACGATGCATTGTGGTCATGTCCTCTTCATCTCCTCCACTATGGAGCAGTTTCTCAGCCTTTCTTCGATTTTCATGATGGGTATTTTTGAACAGTACTTGCAGTTATTTCACAGACTGTTCCTTAGCTCGAGTTTCTACGATATTTCCTCACGGTCAGATTGAGACTGTGTATTTTGGCAAGAATGCCACGTGAGTGAGACTGTGCACTTCTTGGTACATTGCAGCAGGGGGTCCGTGATGTCTCTGTGTTTTATTGCTGGTGATGTGAACTGTGATCACTTGGTTAAGATGGTGTCTTCTGGGCGCACCACCACTCCTGGATAATTTTTAAACATGTTTTGTAGAAACAAGGTCTTGCTATGTTGACCAGGCTGGTCTCAAACTCCTGGCCTCAAGTGATCCTCTTGCCTCGGTCTCCCACCAAAGTGCTGGGATTACAGATCACATCTGGCAACTCTCTCACTGTTTCCACTCAGCTCCCATATACATCTTGTAGGTAATCATCTCATTAGCTTCTGGCTTATTCTTCATATACTTCTTTTGCAGATATGGTCCCCGGCCCAATTTTGACGGTAATGAACAGGTACAGCAGCCAAGACTTGAGAAGGACATGGGAATGAAACATACAGACTTCTTAGAGATGAAGGTGTGGATCTAAGTAGGTGAACTACTTAGACCAGGAGAAGTATGCTAGCCAAGGGTGAGGGAATATACAATGGGTAGCAGGGGAGACATCTGATGAAAACCAGCTATAGCCTTGAGGCTAGCTGTAGCAGTAGGGGCTGCCATTCATTCCGTCATCCCACTAGCTATCCTCTTGCAGGTTTCTCCAGGAAAGGAGACCATCCAGAATCCCAGAGAAGCTGTTCACAGATGGGATTAACTTACTATGAATAAGTAAGAAGTAGATCTGAGTGACGCAAGAGGTGGATTGTAGTGGATGTCATTGTGTGCCTCCCAGATCCCACATTCAGGTTGGAGGGACTCATTTCCCCAGCTTGTTTTCTAGAGTCTCATAGGTACCTGGCATGGCAGTACGTATATAAAACAGAGCCTTGCCAGGCACAGTGGCTCACACCTGTAATCCCAGCACTTTGCAGGGCTTAGCTGGGAGGATCACTTGAGCCTAGGAATTCAGGACCAGCCTGGGCAACATAGTGAGACCCTGTCTTTACAAAAAATGTAAAAATGAACCAGGCATTGTGGTCCACAACTGTCGTCCCAGCTACTAGGGAGACTGAAACAGAGGCTCTCTTAACTCGTAAGCCCAGGAGGTCAAGGCTGTAGCAGGTCATGACGTGATGGTGTCACTGCACTCCAGCCTGAGTGACAGAGCAAGACCCTGTCTCTAAAGCGTGCGCACGTGCACACACACACTCCTCTCCATAAGAACAAAGTACAAGCACAAGCCAGGACTGAGACGGGAGTGTGGGGAATGGGAAGGATTTGGGTACATGGAATTGGGAAGAAATGGCCCACCAGATGGTACATCAGCATGAGGTGGGCTTTTCTTGGGTCATCCTCCACTTCTCTCCCTAGAAGGAAGAATCTTCCTCCTTCCCTTTCCCACTTCCCTCTTCCCTAGACACACTCTGATCTCACAAGCCGATCTGGTTGCTGCGACTTTTAGTTTCATCCATTGTCTAGCCAAGATTAAGTTGCAATGTTTTGAAAGGAAATTTGCTCTTTTGGCTCTCAAGTTGGCCCAGGGCTTCCCACCTATGGGTGTTGTTGGATCTTTGCCACTGTAATAGAACAAATGCTCTGCCACAAAGTGTTTCTGAGCCTTTCTGAAGGTGCCTGGCCTTAATGAGCTCCTGGGCACCTCCAGTAATATACCCAAGCCATTTATATCTACTGTCCCCAAAGTCTCCTGAGGGCCTCAGTGGAGCCTCCACTTCAGCTCCTTCTACACAAAGTTGATACCCATATGCCAAGGGCACCGATTCCTGATTTTTAAAAGAATCACTTCTAGAGGCATCTGTCTTCACACCAGTTCCCACTTGGCTGAAGGCACAGGGGACTGTTCACAGAGGTGGGGGGAAAGTCACTCTCTTTGTAAGTACTACAGAACAGCACTTGTCTCTCCCCAAATCCCAGTTTCTTCTGCACCCCAGTTTCCCCACAGAAACCTCTGCAAAGGGAAAAACAACAACCCCACCTTCCTCTTCCAGCCAAAACCCCAACATTTATGCAAATAGACTGGTGATTCTACCTGCCAAACACAAGTCAATATGAATCCCAATTGAGGCTGATACAAGAACTGATTATTACCATGGGAATCTAAAAGAAAAATAAGATGCAAAAGAAAGGAACAGTGATGGTGGCCTAAGGGTGGACACAAATTCCTGACGCTAAGCACAGGAATTCTAGGCCACAAGCCCACCCGGACTGGCTGTGTCTCCCCAGCCCTGTCTTATACGTTGGGCACCAGCTCCCCGCCAACCCCCCCTCCCCAGCCCCAGCCCCTGCCCCTTGGCTTGGTCCTCACAGGACTCCTGGAATTTGGGACAGGGCCTGGCTCAGAGCAGGAATTCAATCAACATCTATTGACTGAGACAGAGGAAAGAAAATGGGAGAATGAGTGCTGGGGACAACTATGTCCCTATGTCTGTGAAGCTTCTCATTTCCTTCTCAGCTTAGTCTTGCAGCTTCCAGGGGTTGACCTGGTGTCAGGACCTTCAGTTGAGGATGCAGCTTCCCCCACTAGGACCAAAGATGGTGTCCTGGGCCTCAAAGTGTGCCCTCCACCTCCCCTTCCTTCTTTCTATCCCTCTCTCCTCCTGGAGGAGCTCCTGTAGTTCTATTCTCCCTTTCTGCTCCATTTCTCTGCATGTTTCGGGTTTTACGGCAGAAGCACAGTCACCACTAGTGGATTGAGGGAGGAAGTGGGGCCTGAGGCTCTACTGCTGCGTTCTTCTTTACCCATTTGGCTAAAATCTGGCCTTAATTTGGGTTGTTCTGTTTCAAAACGGTACTGTTTTAGGTTAATGTTAGGACTGCAATGCATCCCAAATACTTTAAGAAAATTTCTCAGAACTATTTTATTTTATTTTTTATGAGACAGAGTTTCGCTCTTGTTACCCAGGCTGGAGTGCAATGGCGCGATCTCGGCTCACCGCAACCTCCGCCTCCTGGGTTCAGGCAATTCTCCTGCCTCAGCCTCCTGAGTAGCTGGGATTACAGGCGTGCGCCACCATGCCCAGCTAATTTTTTGTATTTTTAGTAGAGACAGGGTTTCACCATGTTGACTAGGATGGTCTCGATCTCTTGACCTCGTGATCCACCCGCCTCGGCCTCCCAAAGTGCTGGGATTACAGGCGTGAGCCACTGCGCCCGGCAGAACTATTTTATTTTTAATTAATTATCATAAGAGACAGGGTCTCACTCTGTTGCCCAGGCTGGAGTGCGATGGAGCTATTGCAGCTCACTCCAGCCTCAACCTTCCAGGCCCAGACCGTCCTCCCACCTCAACCTTCCAAGTAGCTGGGACCACAGGCACACGCTACCAAAATTAGCTTGGCTAATTTTATTTTTTTTTAGAGATGGGGTCTCACTATGTTGGCCAGGCTGGCTTCAAACTCTTGAGCTCAAGCTATCTTTCTGCCTCAGCCTCCCAAAGTGCTGGGATTACAGGCACCGTGCATGACTCAAACAACTTAAGATTTATATGGCACACCAGGGCCTGTCGGGGGATGGGGGGCTAGGGGAAAGATAGCATTAGGAGAAATGCCTAATGTAGATGATGGGGTGATGGATGCAACAAACCACCATGGCACGTATATACCTATGTAACAAACCTGCATGTTCTGCACATGTACTCTAGAACTTAAAGTATAATAATAAAAAAGATTTATAAAAACTTGCAAAGGCGGTACAGAGATTTCCCAGTTTCCCCTATTACTCACACCTTACATTTGTGTATTTGTTATAGTTAATGAAAATATATTGATACATTATCACTGACTAAAGTTCATTAATAAATATTGCCCATACATCACATCTGGATTTCCTTAGTTTCTAATATCCTTTTTCTGTTCCAAGATCCCATCTAGGATACCACATCACATTTAGTCATCATATCGCCTTAGGATCCTCTAGACCAGGTGTCCCTAATCCCTCAGCCACAGGCCGGTTAGGAACCAGGCTGCCCAGCAGGAGGTGAGTGGCGGGTGAGCAAACATTACTGCCTAAGTTCTGCCTCCTGTCTTAGCAGCAGTGGCATTAGACTGTCACAGGAGCGCAAACCCTATTGTGAACTGTGCAGGTGAGGGATCTAGGTTGCACGCTCCTTATCAGAATCTAATGCCTGATGATCTGAGGTAGGACCGTGGCATCCTGAAACAATCTCTTCTCTCCTGCTGCCCCCTATCCATGGAAAAATTGTCTTCCATGAAATTGGTCCCTGGTGCCAAAAATGTTGGGGACTGCTGCTCTAGACTGTGAGACTTCATCTGACTTTCCTTGTTTTGATGACCTTGACAGTTTTGAGGAGCCTTAGGCATGTATTTTATAAAATGCTGCTCTTTTGGAATTCAGTGTTTTTCTTAGACTGGGGTTCTGAGTTCTCAGGAGGAAGACCAAAGGTAAAGGGTCATTTTCATCTTATCTTATCAAGGATACTTGCTATCAACATGGTTTATGACTGCTGCTGTGGACTTCGATCACTTGCTAGTCTTTGTCAGGTTTCTCCACTGTAAAGTTACTCTTTCTTCTTTTCCATATTCTACTCTTTGAAAGGAAGTCACTATGTGCAGCCCACGGTTAAGAAGCAGAGGGTTAAGCTCTCCAGCTTGAGGGCAGACTGTCAATTGTTTGATGTTCTGCATGGGAGATTTGCCTCTTCTCTGCCATTTATTCACTTATTCCGTCATTTATTAACATCTGTAGGGACTCATGGATATTCATCTCATACTTTGGGTTATAATTAAATACTACATTATTTGTTTTGCCACTCAAATATGTCCAGCTTTGGGCATTGGGGGCACTTTCATTTGGCTCCTGTGACCCTTTGATAGAGTGTTATGGAATGTTTATGTCTCCCAAATTCATATGTTGAAGCCTTGACCCACATGTGATGGTATTTGGAGATGGGGTCTTTGGGAGGTAATTAGGGTTTGGAAGAGGTCATGGGGTGGGGCACTCAGGATGGGATTAGCACCCTTATATGAAGACATGCTGGAGAACTTGGTCTTTCCCTACACCGACTCCCAACAAGTGCACAAAGAAGAGATCATGTGAGCACATGGGGAGGCTGCAGCCACCTCCAAGCCAAGAGAAGAGGCTTCAGAGTGAAATTGACCTCGCCAGCACCTTGATCTTGGACTTTCTAGCCTCCAGAAAGAAACAAAGTTGTGTTGTTTACACCCTCAAGTCTATGGTATTTTGTGGTGGCAACCTCAGCTGACTGAGACACACGCCCCCAACTGTTTCACTTTCTGAGGACTTCCTTTCTGACACTGCAAAATGCTCCAGGCTCACCTTGTATATTTCCTGCCCCAGCCCTAGAATCAGCCACTTCTGTAAGAGGCCCGGTTCCTGTTCTTGGAGAATGATATTGGAAACCAAAAACTGGCTCCTAGGTAGCAATTTATTCTTGGACACACTAGAAACACTTATTTTGTGCCTTCTATGTGCCAGGCACTATGCTAGCTCCTTTTCATGTTGGTTTACTTAATCCTCATAACAACTCTATGAAATATTTACTGTCAATCCTCCCTAGATGAGGACTGGAGGTTTAACTGGGTTAAATGCTAGCCAACACCACTCTGTTTTGTCTCCAAAGCCCATCACACTGCCTTGATGAAGACTGGTGTCACATACCTCACAAACATCATTTTTTTTTTTTTTGAGACAAAGTCTCACTCTGTTGCCCGGGCTGGAATGTAATGGCACAATCTCGGCTCACTGCAATCTCTGCCTCCTGGGTTCAAGGGATTCTCCTGCCTCAGTCTCCCGAGTAGCTGGGATTACAGGTGTGTGCCACCATGCCCAGCCAACTTTGGTAATTTTAGTAGAGATGGAGTTTTGCCATGTTGCCCAGGCTGGTCTTGAACTCCTGGTCTCAAGTGATCCCAGATGGCATCACATCTCTCCTTATGTGCAGAGATGACAGGCACCTGTGTGTGCACAGATGCATGTGGCTCTCCTCATGTGTGCAGGTGATATGTACCTATTTTCATGTGCTCACATACCTTTGTGTGCAGAGATGACATGTACTTATCCTTAAGACAGATGACGTGTCTCAACTCATGGGATAATGCAATCTGACAAACTGAAAAGTGCTTTAGAATGGACATTTGCAGTACTTGCCAACTGCTGAAGCTTAGACTGTCAGATTTTTCTCTATCATCCATAGGACTCGCTTATGAGATGAGGGGATATCCTAAGACAACCACTTAGCATCGCAGCTGTTATGATTTCAAACAGTGTTTCATGTTTCCAGAGAGAAAACTGCAGGTCTACATTTTGCCCTCAAGCACAGGGATCATATCACACAAAAAAGAACAGATCAGTCCGCCAGAATGAGTAAGGCTTCTATCAGAGCGACCACAGTGTGGTCTGCCACTTGAAGTGCGTATTGGGGGATTTGTCTGTCCAGCACTTCTTTTTCCTCTGAGATCAGCCTCTGCCAACCTCTCCAGAGCAGCCATGTTCATCCATCACCACCCGCTCTTAACCATTGATCATTCCCAGATGAGTACGTGACCCAGCTGTGCCAATCCGAGAGTCCTCACCTAGGACTGCTGGAACAGGAACTTAAAAAGAGTTGGCCTTTCTTTAGGGACTGAAGCTATGAACATTGAGACTGTCATTAGCCATGTGAAGGTTTATGTGCCAGCAGAAAGCATAATGAAATCAACAGGAAGAAACACAAACACACACACACATACACACACAAAGACATCTGTTCTTGGTTCTGACATGACCTGGGTATTTCGTGGAGTGCCCTAATGTCTTTCACCAAGGCCTTGTTTAGTGCTTAGGCTAGTCGGAGATTGTTTTCACTTACTTCCAACCAAAGAGCCTTAACCAATGCAGAATGATTGATAATCATATTATCACTCATATACTGCAAGACACATCAACTGAGACTCAAACCTCTGACAGACATTTTCCCAGCTTTCAAATATTACAGATACAGTCTGGTTCTCCTATCAAAGGTGGTTAATTTGGTACATTGGTTTTTCAGAAACTTTCCAAATATATATTAACTTATTTCAGTTTGCATAGTAAACTTCTATTGATCTGGCTTTCAAATTTAAAAAGTTCAAATTACTAAGTTGTTTCTCCATTCTACTTTGTGGAAACAAATGATATAAGATGTGATAACTAAGGAACTGCTCTAAAAAACACCTTCTAGGATACAACATAGGGTCAACGTCAAGACCTTCAGTATCATGTGTGTTTAGTGCCTGAATCAGCAAAGCAGTATAAGCACAGCTTGGCCTCATTTTACAGTGTGTTTCAGTCTATTATGAATCTGTGGATGCAATTTGTTTGTAATTCATGTATGAGCATCATGGTAATAACAGCTAATAAGCTAATACTTTTTTTTGAGACAGGGTCTCACTTGGTTGCCCAGGCCAATCTAGGCTCACTGCAATCTCTGCCTCCTGGGCTCAAGCGATCCTCCTACCTAGATCTCCTGAGTAGCTGGGACCATAGGCACACGCCACCCATCATACCCAGTACTTTGGGAGGCTGAGGTCGGAGGATCATAAGCCCAGGAGTTCGAGACTGACTGGGGCAACATAGGGAGACCCCATCTCTACAAAAAATTTAAAAATAAGTCAGGTGTGGTGATGCATGTCTGTAGTCCTAACTACTCGGGAGGTTGAGGTGGGAGGACTGCTTGAGCCTAGGAGTTCAAGGCTGCAGTGAGCTACGATCATGCCATTGCACTCCAGCCTCACCTTCCCAAAGTACGAGGATTACAGGAGTGAGCCACTCTACCTGGCCATGTAGTTAATACTTTTGAGGTCGTACTATGCACCAAGCAGGTACTGTTTTAGGGGCCTAACACACTCATTCCTTTAATCCTCACAGCGACACTGCTGTCTTCTCCATTTACAGATAACAGAGAGGTTGAGTAATTTGCCCAAGGCTGCACATCTAGTAAGTGGTGAAGCTGTGAACATTCGAATTCATATCTCTTAGGTAACTAATGCAGTGAATCATAGTAGCTGTCAGGGAACTGGAATAGTCAATGAACAGGACATCCTACTTCCCAAGTCCTTTGGAGGGGATTTTATCTGTTTATTTTTTATTTGTTTTAATTAAATAGAGATGGGGGGGGTCTCACTATGTTGTCAAGCTGGTCTTGAACTCCTGGCCTCAAGTGATCCTCTCACCTTGGCCTCCCAAAGTGCTACAGAGGGTACTCATTCTTTGGATTTGTAGAATATATATTGATTACCAGTGAGGCAGAGAGATACGCAGGAAATTTTTCTTTTACTGTGATGGCTTGGGTCCCTGTGGCTTGTAAAAAAGCTACATAGTAGACCTCCGAGGCTTCACCAGGCTCTCATTTCCTTATGGTGAGAGCAAATCTTTCTGAAGCTTCCATCTCTTAGGGTAAAAATCTGAATGCTTCCCCTGGCTAGCTTGTTGGTCTCCACTTCACTTTCAGCCAGTTTAGCCTTAAATTTCTCCCATCACAGGACTCCAGACAAGAATTCCCTGTGACTGCTGTACCCACGTTCTCTGCGGTGCCTAGCCAAACCCTGTTCATCTTTCAGGCCTTCCCAGACCCATCAGACCAGCTTGGCAGAGCGCCTTGCAAACCAGAGGATAACTGAATATGCCTGTATAAGTTTTTTTTCCTACACATTTTTTAAGTGATTAGGAAATATTCAGAGTAAAATTACGATTTTGTGAGCAATAAATCACAATCTATTTTAATAGTACTAAAATCTTGCTCAAAGCAATTTCAGGCAAGGCTTGGTTGCTCACACCCATAATCCCAGCAATCTGGGAGGCCGAGACAGAAGGATCACTTGAGCCCAGGAGTTTGAGACCAGAGTGGGCAATATGGTGAGCCCTCACCTCTACAAAACATTTAAAAAAAAATTAGCTACGTGTGGTGGTGCATGCCTGTAATCCCACCTACTTTGGAGGCTGAGGCAGGAGGATGGCTTGAGCCCAGGAGGTCAAGGCTGCAGTAAGCCATGATCAATCTGTGACGGTACCATTGCACTCCAGCTGGGGCAACACTGCAAGACCCTGTCTTAAAAAAAGAAGCTTCAGCTCGGAATACTGAGAGCCAGTGTGAAGAAACACACTTGTTTCGATGACACTGTTATTTTCCCGGGTGTGCATCTGTGAGCATTATTCACTTTTGTTTTTGAAGGCAGGGTCTCATTCTGTGGCTCATGCTGGAGTGCAGTGGCTCAATCTTAGCTCACTGCAACCTCCCATCTCAGTAGCTAGGACCACAGGTGTAGCGCCACTACACCTGGCTCATCTTTCGTATTTTGGGTGGAGATGGGGTTTTGTCATGTTGCCCAGGCTGGTCTGTAACTCCTCACCTCAAATGATCCACCCGCCTCGGCTCCCAAAGTGCTGGGATTACAGGCCCGAGCCACCTCGATCAGCCCACTGTTCACTTTTAACTGTGACCCCTTTTTAAATTTCTTGCTTTATCATCTTACTGATTCCTCGAAGCAATCTTAGGGGGCAAGCTGGTTCCATGGGCGCTGAAGCAACATTTCCTCTTTCAAAGCCTCAATTTTTTGAACGATATGCACTGCTAAAGAGGAAGCAATCAAACCTACCAGGCGAGCTCTGCCCTCCGCCCAGCGAGCTGCTGCTTCCTGGTGGTTAAAATGCTTTCAAGTTCTCCTGGTGAGTTCTAAGTCACACCGGATTGATGCTCGTTTTTGGAGATCACCTCGTACACGTCCACCTGGAAGGCACCCAGAGGGGATCGATTTAGGAAATTCACTTCATGTCACCCTAACAACGAAGCACAGATGCAGTTTTCACGCATGTGGCATCAATGCTAATCCTATGTGCGAAACATTTGGCTTCATTCGATTTTTAAAAAATTAATAACAGAGATGGGGTCTCGCTGTGCTGTCCAGGCTGGTCTCCAATTCCTGGACTCAAGCCATCCTCCCGCCTCGGCCTCCACTCGTTTTTCCGCGACAAAGCCCGCCCACCTGCGGGGCGTTCCGTGCGGAGAAACTCTGTGAAGGACGTCGCGGGGGAGGGGGGGTGGACTCCCAAGGGACGCCGCAAAACCAAAACAGTCACCCGTGTTCCCAAAAGCACCTCAGGAAATGCTTCCAAAGGCAGGGCTGGCCTCCACAGGGTGACGGCTCTTCAGCCTCCGACTCAAACCTGAGTTGTCCACACCACTGGGCCGCCGCCAGCGCAGGCGAGCCACCGAGATACAGCGGACGCCGCAACTAGCCGCCGCCGGCTCCCGCCACACCCGCCGAGCCAGCAGCGTCGAGCCCACGCCCCTACCGCGTGCCCGCCTCCTGTAGCCATGCAGCTCGCGATTGGTCGGGAGCGCTGCCCGTCGCGAGAGAAGGCAGGGTCTCTAGCAGGCCGGCGCTCCCATTGGTCGGGACAGCGGCGGCGGCGCGCGCGGCCCCGGCGCGGCAGGGAAGCCGGTGGCCGCGGCTGCGGAACGGGCGGAGGCTACCGGTTTCGTAACCGTCACTCCTCCTCGCTGACTCGCGGGCTGTGAGGCCTGGGTCGGCTAGGGCCAGGCCGTGCGGGGCCGCTCGGAGTGGAGGCCGCCTGGGGGCGGGCGGGTTGGAGGCGCAGGTAAGGAGGTCGCGGCGGGCGCCCTGAGAGCAGGGAGAAGGAGGCCGCGGCGGCGCCTGCCGCTTGCCTGGGCGCAGGCCCGGCTCGGGGAAACCCAGCCCCGGACCCAGACGGCAGACTGGCCCAGGAAGGCCCCGCGAGGCTGGAGGCGCGGGCGGCGGCGCCGCTCGGCGTCTGATGCAACCTGCCGGCAACACCCGGCGGGGACGCTGAGCTCATTCCTGGCCGCGGCCCAGCGCCGCGGCGCCGCCCGCCGACCCCTGCGCTGCCTGGGGCGCCCCTCGCTGCGGGCCGGGAGCGCGCGGACGGCCGGGGAATGCCCCCTGCGGAGCCCGGCCCCCTCTCGGTGAGACGGGCGGTGTGACTGGTCAGGCTCGCATTGGTCCCCGGGGATGAAGGGTGTTCCCAGAATAGCTGAAGGTGGACCGAATCGGGTTGCGGTGATCGAAAATCTGTTGAGAAGTTCAAAGACTGATCAATAAAATAGGGAAAGCAATTGGTTTTTGAATGCGTGAGTTTGCAGAGAGAATATTTTGCTTCTTTCTGGAGCTGTTTGAATGTCCTGCACTTTACTGTTGAACGTAGTTTAGAAGAACGCGCAACACCCACGGGTCGAAAAGAAGGAGAAGAAATGAAGCACTTCGCGGGCATGGAGGGAGCGAAGCAGGGCACACAGCCAGCAGAGGTGCCCAGATGCGGAGGATGGAAATGCATGTGTGGGGGGGAGGAGAGTGTTTTTCAGGGCAGCTTGTGCGTTGCTGCTCTTCCGCAGGTTTACGTGTTTGGTTTTCCTCTTGTTTGAGGTTTATACTGTACTCTGGCATCCTGAAATGTGTAAGATTTAGGAAGGTCTCAGTGTTGGTGGGTGGCACCCGAATTGGTAGTCGTGTCAAAATTGACTGCTTAGATCAATAGGCTGTCTCTTAAGGCCGACTTCTCCCCGAGAAATGTGACTCCCAGAGAAAATTTTAAAAGAAGATCCTATAAGGGCTTAATTTACGAAGACATTCTACGTCTAGAAGCTCTTGATGTTTAAGATGTGGTCATCTGTTAGCCCTTGAGTAGTATTTGGGATAAGCTGGTCATAAGGTTGATTCTGCTTCCGGAAAAAGTTGCTGTAAACAAGGCTAAATAATTATAGGGTACAAGGGAGCTGAAGCATATTTCAGCTTCTTGATTCCTGCTTCTGGTGGGCTCACTTGGCTGGTTTAGTTATTTTTAATACCTGCTTTTAAAAAAAGGTGGAAACAAAACTTCATTGAGAATGTCCTTTAAATTCTCAAGAGCACATTCTGTCTGTCTGAAAGGCTCTCTGATCTTGGAGTGATGGTTTCATCCCTGGGAAATTAAACACTACGTGTGGAACCCTTGGTAAAGACAAATAGGATCTCATGAAACTGAATTTGGTCTTAGGGTCTAAGATTGCCTCACTTGGTCACCGTAATGGTAAATACAGGTAGTCACGATTCCAGGTGTATTGTGTGTTCTTGGGAGGGCTGGTTCTGTGGGTTGTTATGTTGATAGGTACACTGGCCCCCTGCGTTTGTGGCTTTCTAGCTCTATCAGTAAAAAAGTAAAAAAAAAAAAAAAAAAAGAGCATGAGCTCCTAATGGATGTTTATTTACAGTCTGTTTGTTTTGTGTGTTGTAAAACTTCAAAAGGATTGGGTTAGAAAGGCGATGTTGATGTTCTTTCTCATGCCCCAGTGACCCGCTTCTGTACTCCCAGAAGGGGGACGTCCCCTTCCTCATGGGCTCTAAACTAGATGCTTGTGAATATCTGCAGGGAGATACACGATGCAGCTGAGCTGACAGACCTAGAACAGATCTTCCCAGAAGCCCAGAGAAAAGAGAAAGCACAGACCGTTGAGGATATATATAGTGGTTTAGTGGTTTAGTACTGTCAAGATGGGATGTGAGGGAGGAGAGAGGGTCAGGACCTTGGATTTGATCCTGTAGACTGGAGCCAGGGATGAATTTTCAGCAGGAGAGTGACTCAGTCAGGTTTGAGTGTTTGATTGCTCTGGAGACAGAGGTTGGAGGAAACAGACTAGACCAGAGACCAGTGTCCCTGAGAGATGATAGTGGCCTAAGATGATTTCGATGGCATTGGGATGGAGAGGAAGGGGAGATGGGAAATTGGTTTTGTTTTATTTTTTGTTCGTCTTAGGTAGAAGTGTCAAATCTCAAAGACTAGACAGATTTAGGACCAGGAAGAAACATCTGTGACTATTTTGAAATGCTGACCTTCATTGAGGAAATTGAGTGAAGAATTTATTTTGGTGGGCAAGGGGAATATTGGGTTCTAGGTATGTGGAAAAAAGGGACAAAGGGCTTAGGACAATTCTTGCTAGGTTTCTTTTCCCAGGTGAAACTTGAGAAAAATTTAATTTTGTTTTATTCATTCTAGCATTCTGCGCTTTCAGTAAAGTGACTGACATGAATGAACATTACTTGAATTAAGTTTGAATTAAAACAAAGCCTGTTACCCAGTTAGTGCACCATTCTCAATACATGGGGAAGCAACAGCAGAAGCCCTCAGACTTCAGTGTCATCAAAGTTACTTGGAGGTCCCCTTATGAAAAGGTAGCTCAGCCCTGTTCTTGGAACTCCTGATTCTAAGTCTGGGGCAGCCTGAGAAGTTGTATTTCTAAGGAGTTCTAGATGATGGCGATGCTGGTCCAGGGACCACACTTTGAGAACCACTGCTCTTCAGCTTTCCTGCTGTTTCCTACTTGAGTGATTCACATGGAAGGAAGCCAGGAGCCGCCCTGCTTCCTGTAGCCTGAACTTTGGAATTGTTTGTCTGCAGAGGAGCCCCACTTGGATTTAGGACTGACTATCCAGCTTTGAAATAAACATTTTTTGCTTGTTGTAGGTGTTCAGTAAATGTGTGTGGAAGGAACAAAAGCATAAATGAGAGCCCCCTTCTCAGTGTAAAACCACTTAGCTCTTTGATTCCCTTTTACTTGGTTATTTTTCTCTTCACTCTAAGAGCTATTTATATGGTTAAAGAACTTTTTAAACAAAACATTCTTGGAGCTATTTTGATTATCTCCAAGTTTCTCCTTCTTACATTTTCACCAGTTTGTAGATTCCGTGAATACACTTTTCAGGCCAAAGGGCTTACCTTCAAAACCTCGCCTACCACACATGTTCAGCCTAGTATCTTGCAAGATGAGTCAGACAGAGATAAAAGAGCCCTTCCCTGTTCCTGTATCTTTGGATACGGAAACAGGCATGAACATTGACCCTGTAGTGAGTAAGAGCTATTAGTGACTGAAGGTCGTGGTGCGTTGTCTGTAAGAAAGTGTCTTACCATTCCACATCCCTCATTTGCATATGGGGAAGAGATGCCCACGGAAGAAAAGAGATTCACCCAAACTAAAGTAGGGGGAGCCACAGCCAAGACAAGAACTGGCCTGGCCACTGGTCTCTACCGCTTTGGATCATTGCTGTCTCTGAGCATGGCCAACTTGACTGTAGAGAGCTTTAAAGGCTAAAAATATAATGGGTATATAAAAATATTAAAAAGTAGAGAGATAAGGTGAACATGATCATGATTGTTAAGACAGCCTTAGGAGAGGTGTTACATTAAACAAGTTCTTAAAAATTGAGTAAAGCACTTCTGCTCACTCGACATCAAATAGATAAGCAATAACAATGTTAGGTGGCACTAAGCGTGGCTCAGATCAATACCAAACAGCCACTTTTCCACTGGAAGAAAAATTAGGCAACCGGATAATGATCAAGGGAAATTGTGAACCGTCCATTACTGTAGACTGGGAGTGGATAGCCCTCATGCTTTGGAGGGACGCTTTCTGTCTTGCCTTAGTGCTGGAGTGAGAACAAATGACCTACTAGCTCAGAGCCAGCTGTGTGGCTTTGAAAACAGTTGAAAGTAGTGACACATGGATTTTTTTCAAGCAAAGTTTTTTTTTAAGAGACCAATAAACAGTGTACAGAATTGCCTGGCTGAAGGTTTGGGTGTAGCAACTGGTGTTTGCTAACTGAGCTTTCCCTCATTGTGGGATCACTGCATAAATCTGACTCCAGATTTTTTCCACTGACGTAATTTTAGCAGTTTTGTGAAAAGAGAACAGGATAGTTTTATGTACCTAACAGTGCTTTCTAAATTTCTTTCTAAGTGCCATGACTTCTTGGTGGATACCGTTTGCTAAACTTAGTTTGTCTTGAAGTGGTCTCATGATGATAGGATAGTCACGCTTTTACACTTCTTGGGGCAACTGTGGGGACTTGATTGGATTCAGAGTAGTCCACATGTGACTGGGTTTTCGAAACTGTGAATTAATTTCTGCAGGCAGCCGCACAGGGATGCTTCAGAGCTACTGTGTCCTCCCAGTTCACACGAGCTCATTCGGTAGGGTGAAGTGGCCACAGGCACCATCGCTGCTCAATCCCTTTGTCCAGCCTGGGCCCCATTAGGATGCATCATTAGGGCTTCTGTTTCTTTCCTTGTGGTTTCATATTGAATGTATTTAGAAGTTTTATTAATTGTGTCAAGAAGGAAAATCACATACTTTTTGCAAAAGTGGGATGGGGAACAAATTGAATCTCAGAGCTTCTAAATTCAAGAAACTAACTCAGTAAATTTTGTTAAAATGTGGAATTATTATTTGAGGTCATTAAAAAATAAAGCAAAAAACTACCTTTTCAAAATCTCCCATAAAGAGAGCTCTGGGAGAGAACTTGAATCCTCGATGACTCCTTCTCTGCATATTAGAACATGGAACCCACAGAGGCAGTAGCATGATATTCCTCACCAACACTGGAGACAGGAGCCACCCCAGCCTTCTGTTTTGACTTGAGCCAACAATGGAAACTTTCCCCTCTTTCATTGCAGGTGTCTTTCAACCACAGTCAGCTGCAGCCTCTCCCTGGCAGATTGTCAGTGCTGTTAGTTCACATGCGCTACCTAATTAGTGGCAGTCTTGTTTTCCTCCCATTTTTGATAACAATCACAGAAGGGCAGTGCCCTCAGGTATCCAGGTGGGCTGAGTTCGCCTGATGGTGCTTTTGTACTGACTTACCTTTCTAAGTGAAAGGATTTAGACTTCTGAAACATTGGAACAGTTGGCAGTTGCTGTAGACTTCTCAGCAGAATCAATTAATGTTGCCCTGATGTTAGGTACATACAAGTCTAATCTCATTTGATCCTGTCATTTCAAACATTTTAATGCAATTTATTTTTTAACTAGGTACATGTGAAGATTTTTTGGCAGCTTAGCGTGGAAACCATTGATCATCTTGCCCTCATTTCTGCCTGTTCTGTGTCGGCAAGGGAGAGTGGCCAAATGAGCAAGATATCGCAGCAAAACAGCACTCCAGGGGTGAACGGAATTAGTGTTATCCATACCCAGGCACATGCCAGCGGCTTACAGCAAGTCCCTCAGCTGGTGCCTGCTGGCCCTGGGGGAGGAGGCAAAGCCGTGGCTCCCAGCAAGCAGAGCAAAAAGAGCTCGCCCATGGATCGAAACAGTGACGAGTATCGGCAGCGCCGAGAGAGGAACAACATGGCTGTGAAAAAGAGCCGGTTGAAAAGCAAGCAGAAAGCGCAAGACACACTGCAGAGAGTGAATCAGCTCAAAGAAGAGAATGAACGGTTGGAAGCAAAAATCAAATTGCTGACCAAGGAATTAAGTGTACTCAAAGATTTGTTTCTTGAGCATGCACACAACCTTGCAGACAACGTACAGTCCATTAGCACTGAAAATACGACAGCAGATGCCGACAGTTCAGGACAGTAGACCGCACCCTTTCCAGACTTCACAACTTGTGACTTGAATGTTAAAGGTGTGACCGCCGACACCATTCATGTCAATGGCTGAAAGTTGTCCTTTTCCATTATTCAGAGACCCATTGGAGGCTGTTTTTTAGGATCAGCACTGAAGAGTTGATTAGCTAAAACTGGTAGCTTGTAATTTGAATATCTGGTTTTAAATGATAGAGATTTTTGTGGGGATCAGAATCCCCCAAATGTTAAGGTATATGGTAAAAACAAAATATCCAGGATCCCGATGTTTTTAATAAATCCTGACGTCCCAAGAAATGCTTCTTTTTTAAGTTGACAAAAGAAATGGGAAGCTGGCAGACCATGCAGAAGGTTCTTGGTTTTAATAAATAGGCTGAATTAGATTAAGAAAAGTTGAATGCCACCTATGATAATCTATTTGTGATTTTCTTCTAAATTATGTATTATAAATTCCTAGAGCTATAGAAAGCAATGAATGTGTAATTTGGTGTGATTTTGTGTATGGCATAAACTTCGTTTTAACATAATTAGTACTGTTTTTCCCCAAAAGTACAAGTTTTTGAATAGTGATGTCCAGTTAAGTAAAGAAACCTCATCACATCTTACAGGCAGTATGCAGCCAATTGACTTAAAAATACAAATAACATTTAGGAAGCAAATAGATTAATCACAAAAATAAAACTAAAGCATAGGAATGATATTTTTGGTTTACCTTTGGGCTCAGGTTGGCATTATTTTATTCTAAAAAACCAACTCAGTGGTATAGAGAAACTTGTGTACCAAAATTTTAGTTTCTGCAGATGCTAATTAAGTAAGTGTTTTTTTTGGATACAATTTTGACAGCCAAGTTAGTAAGCAGAATGTCTTAACAGTTTGATGACACAAGCTGCTGATTAGGGTTTGGAATATTAATTCGGAAGGTAGTTTCTCTTGTGTTCAAATTAGCTGCCATGGGGCCATTATTTTTAAAGTCAAAAATGTCTTTTGAAGGCTCATTCTGGTATTTTATCTTAACCAAGTGACTATTAGAGAAATGTATCAACTCCATACCATCTCCCAAAATAATTGTCTAAGAAAACTTGAAAGTGTAAGGTTTTAACCTTTAATTTATTTCACTTAAATACATCTTTTGATACTGTTTTTGTGAGATTTCTTTTTCTGGTTAGTGGGCTTTCCAGACTTTGTACCACTGCTTCTGTTTATTCATTTATATGCTTTTGTGTCCCATAAATTATTTTAGAAAATGCTGATAAAACTCAGGATATTGACATTTTTGTTGAGACTAAAAAGTGGCAGTCACTGAAGTAGGGACTCTTTAGAGTCTGCCTTATGTCGATGTTGGTAGTTTAGATTGTCTTTGTCAACATTTTTTTTCTCTCTCTCTCTCACTCTTTTTTTCTTAGCACAGTTCTAGCTCAAATTTGGGTATTTTTGTGTGTTCCTGGGCTGGAGATGAGAGACTGAGTCATATCTGATCTAAAAGTTTGTGTTACCAGGTATCTTATTTGAACATGGTCAATTTTGGCCATGTTGCTGTTTCATACCAGGACTAGGGATGATGTAACCAGAATGAAACTCAAGTTGCACCCTTGGGTTGGTGGAAGAGTGCTGATGGTGCCATTCTTCTGCGTAGGAGAAGACATGGTGCCCAGCGACTCAGCAAAGCCATTCTTAGGGTCACAAGGCCCTTCTGAATGTAAGACAGGAGCCCAGGAGTTGCTGTCCCAGGAGGGCCATTAACTCCCTATAGAGCCAGGAGACAGGATGGGGGTTTCTAGGGTCCAATATCTTTGGGAATTCGATGCCCTCATGGAATTTATGGTTATCAGTTATATGACTTGACCTTGCCAGTTATGTGAATTGACTTAAGTATCTTGAAAAAGAAACTAGGGAAATCATCGGAGATGTGTACTCAATATTTCAAATCAGAACACAAGATTGGAACTTTTGGAAAAATAATTCGAGCTTTCCTTTTACCCATGCATATCCAAAGTTTAGCACAAGCAAGCAATTCGTCAGAGAACAAAAATGTTAACCATTGTGTTGTCTGTCTTTCTGAAGTGGTTGGAAATTAAAGCTTTTAATTTGATAGATTTATCAGTATAAAATTAGGGAAACCAAGTCGTGGGGAATGAATCCATTTAGAGCTTTGGGACTTGTAAGGTGACTTTTGTAACTTTCGTTCTGTGTGTGACCTGTGAACCATTAGGATGTGATCTGTCCTTGTGGGCAGGTCCGCCATTTTAGGAGTTAGGCTTTAGTGTAAATTTCTAGTGCATCTGAGTCTCCTGGGATGGGTGCATTTTGGCTGGGTTTGGCTGCAGGTCCTGAGATCAGAGCAGCTCTTGCTGTTGCTGGCCCCTGAAATCAGTTGTTGGGATGCCAGTGCAGATACTAAGTAGTAAGATTTTAATCAAACTTGACCAGGTCTGAAATGCAGGTCATGTGTGTGAAATTCTCAAATTTACATAAAAAGTAGAAGCATAGGCAATTTAACATTTGATGTGAAAGGAGAGGAAATTGTAGCGTAGCGGCTTTTCACGTTTTCTAATCGCCATTAGAGGACTGGAGACCTTTTACCCGAACAACCCATTTCGCACTCAGTGCTTTTTGATGCCTTAGCAATAGGAGAATTGTTTTGTTTGACAAAAGCTGGGAAGGAAAAAGTCCATTCTGCAGCTGTTAGATCTGCCTCTCAGGAAAAAGTACTAACTTGTTCTTTTTTGTTCCTGGCTTTCTTCAGTTTGTGAGATTTCTCTATTTTTTTAAATATAATTTTATTTCTTTCAACAAACTTAGAATAAAAAACAACTTTGGAACAATGACTTGTCTTTTATTGTGGCTTTCTTCGTATTAGATGCTGAAAAGTGATTCAGATGTTGAACAGCTGGGATGCCCAGGCAGGTGCCTTGCTGTCTTTCCTGTTCCCACACTGGACAGCCGGGGGTGGGAGTGGGGAAAGCAGGGAGAAGGCAGAGGTATTTGTGTCTGAGCCTAGATTTCCCCAGTTGCCCTTAGTGGATAGGAAAATAGTTTTCTCTGAAGGTGGGATACATCTTTAGTTATATTTTTAGTCACTTGGTCTAAATTAAAAATTATACCAGAATAGGGAAAGGAATAAGTGGAGAAATAAGTTCCCACTTAATCACCTAGTGTCTTGGAGCATGGTTTCCATTTAGAGAGGGAAGAAATTCTTATGTTTTAAGGTAGAAAGTCAAGAATGTAAAGTAAGGCCTTTCCCCTATCTGGAGTTTTGTAGTATATGTAGACACCGTCTTTATTTACGTTATACCATAGAGTGCCTGTAGAGATGAATTTGCTGATTTCATAAACATTGTGAGTCCAGGGAGCTGCTGTGAATTGAATATTGCAAGGGAATGCCATTTAAACGTTTTTCTTCTGTGATCCCTCAATTATTTTCATGTCTTGGGAAATAAATTTCTGCTTGCTGCTATCTTAGTGAAAAGTGGAGGTCAGGAATTATTTCTATGGGAAGTGTGGCCCATTTCATTTTTTTAAATTAGTTGTAATTTAGAATCCAATAATGTGTCTTAGGGAATTTTTTTTTTTCTTTTTTCTTGAGACAGAGTCTCACTCTGTCGCTAGGCTGGGAGTACAGTGGCGGGATCCCACCTCCTGGGTTCAAGCGATTTTCCTGCCTCAACCTCCCGAGTAGCTGGGACTATAGGTGTGCGTCACCACACCCAGCTAATTTTTTGTATCTTTAGTAGAGATGGGGTTTCACCATGTTGACCAGGATGGTCTCGGTCTCTGACCTCGTGATCTGCCTGCCGCAGCCTCCCAGAGTGCTGAGATTATAGGCGTGAGCCACTGCACCCGGCCTGTCTTGGATGATTTTAGGGAGCGATGACGTGTTTGTGAGGGGCCAGGTCTTTTTCTAATGAAAGCACTGTTAGACCTGCTCATCCACTGCCTGTGCCTAGCCAGAGAGTTCATATGCGTTTTATATCCACTCAGAGAACAGCAGTGCCTAGGTTTTCTTTTACTGCAATATCCCACTCCTCACAGAGCTCTAGGCCTGAAAGCTGTATAGAGGCATCTAGAGAAATGGGGGTTATAGAATTGGACTTGGAAAAGGAATAGAGTTGTCAATGAAACAGTCACTCATTAGACTTTTTGCAGCCCGAACGCCACCTCCCGTCCCTCCCTTTAAAGCAGCTGTTATAACCAGATGTGCTTCTGCATCACTGCCTTTCACTTCCACCTTCCAAGTGTAGCTCCTGAACCTGTACCTCTCTGCTTCACCCACCCTGACCCCCCATGCAGAGCCATCCTCTTGCCTGGACTTGGTGACTGGCTCCTCGTTGGTGATGAGGACTTAGTGATGGACTAGGTGATGGCTCCTGGATGGCAGCATCACTGCCTGCTCTCCAGAACCATCTGTTGCTCCCCATTGCACCCAGGGTGAAACCTAGTCTCCTTGTGGTATGGCGTTTCCCCTCGTCAACTTAATTTCCCTCCATCCTCCTGTGTCACTTTGCTTTGGCTCTAGGGCTTTTCCGAGCTCTTTTCTGCCCTTACTGGGACAGTTCCTTCGGTCTGGAGTGCAGCATCTTTTCTGGCTTTTCAGTAATAAGCTCATTCCTCTGTCTCAGCCCCCTGGCTCTCTACACAAAGCCTATCCTGTTGCTTGCTCCATGGCACTTTGCAGTGTTTGAAACAATATATTTGTTCATGTGCGTTTGAGGTGAAGCCTCTCGGGCGACTAGAGGGTCTGGAAGGAGGGCTCATGTTTGTATCCTGCACTAGCAGAGAAGATGCTCAATTATTGAATGAATACCTAGACACAGAGTTTCAGGAAGGGCTTTGGCACAGCGTTTCTGGAGGGGTCTCTAATGCATTCCTGAAGCTACATGAATTTCTGCAGGGGTTAGAAGAGACAGATACAAACACAGGTAGAGGAGGTAGCTACTGCTGGCCCTCTAGACCTGTGCTTCCAAAGAATGAAACAAGTAGAGACTCATGCCTGTAATCCTAGCACTTTGGGAGGCCAAGGCAGGATTGCTTGAGGCCGCGAGTTCAAGGCCAACTTGGCCAACATAGCAAGACCCTATCTCTATTTATTTAAAACATATATTTTTAAAAGAACACCCTTTGACCTACTGGCTCAGGAAAAACACATGACCTCTATGTTCCCAGTGACCTTCTTGGATAGAGTGTTCAGATGGAAATAGAGATTTCTCCTTTCTCCTTTTTTGTCCACTTCTTGATAATCAGAGACGTTTGTGGAATGGGCAGCTTTGGTATGGAATGTCTGAAAGGAGGAAGGTGTATGATGCACGCAGCTGTGTTTCTCAGTTAACAGAACTCAACTGTCCATTTTGAGCTTCAACCTGACTGAGTGGTTTTATCCTGAAAGTGCTGGAAATTAAAGCCCTGTACACCAGACTGTGTCTGTCACGGGGGAGCAGGGGTGGAGGAGTGCTTGGTGTAACTTTCCTTACGCTCAGAAGACAGTATTTTTTTTTTTAAGGGACAGGTTCTTGCTCTGTTGCCCAGGCTGGAGTACAGTGGTGGGATCATTAGCTCACTGCAGCCTTGAACTGGGCTCAAGCGATTCTCCCACCTTAGCCTGCAGGGTAGGTGGGACCATAGGCACCTGCCACCACGCCCAGCTAATTTTTGTATTTTTAGTATAGACGGGATTTTGCCATGTTGGCCAGGCAGGTCTCAAACTCCTGACCTCAAGTGATCAAATTGCTGAGATTACAGGCGTGAGCCACCATGCCCGGCCTTTGGTGACTTCTTAAAATGTCTCTCTTGAGCCACAGTTTTCCCCGCCTCATGGTTTCATCTGTGGTATCTTTCTCACTTGTCCTTCACCTTGGCGTGGGAACTCCTGGACGGAAGCTCTGTGAGGAAGCAAATCTGGAAGGGTGTACAGAATTCTAGTAACCAGCTCTGGGGGTGGGCTGTTTTGTGGGACCCTGGGAGAACTGGACAAGCAGAGGCAAGGATGGATACTTCACCTGGCACTGCCGGGCGCTGGCTGGCTTCCTGCCTGGAGTTTGGTACACTTAGGGAGGACAGGCTCTGCAAACTCGCTGTGGCGCTGCCTTTGTTGGAGTGTCTCCGACAGATGCTGTCTTTGCTAGTGTGTCCCACATGAAAAAGAAATCGAGGACAAGAGATCCCTGCAAGTCTTCGCTTTTAAATATCTGTGCTTCAAGCGCTACATAATTCTACCACCTTCAGAAATCTAGTTTGGAGGCAGTAACCATATCAAAAAGGCTTGTTACCAGTCTGCCCTTTAACGTGCGCAAAGGCATGGCGCGGGGTGACAGCCAGTCTGACCTGAGTGCCTAGGATCTTCCTGCAGGATTGCTTGCCCCCACCTCAGACCTCGGGCTGCACTGATACTGACAAGCTAAAGCCGCCTTGCCTGAGAGTACTTCTTACACTTTGTCAGGAGCATCTGGTGGGCGCCTGTGAAATACACAATTCTTAGGCCATTGCCCCTAGAGATTCTGAGTCAGATGGTCTGAGGGGGTCCCAGGATTCTCTTACCAAGTGTCCCACTGGTTCTGATGCCTGTTAGGCTTGGGAAACCTTGCAGCAAGTGACAGGGTGACACCAAAGCCCCAAGTCCCAGGGGCTCAAAACAGGCTCCTTGGGGAGGACTCTGCCCTTGTCCCACCAGGCCAGTCTGAGGCAGAAGCAGCAGTTAGGGCCTGCGTCGCCAGCACCATTTTCCTGGAACTGACTTTTCATACTGATACCAGGTGAGCCATCTTTTCAGGGTGCATGGGTCCCAAATGCTATCTGCAAAGGAATAAAGGGGAAGCCGTGCACAAAGGACCGTTTTAGGAAAGCTTTTATTGCAAATGCCATTCTGCATATTGATTTTTGAGAGAAAGCATCAGAAATGCCCCTTTCCTGGGAAAATATAAATGACAGCAAGATACATTTTAGTTGCTACTAAAGAACAGCATTACTTTCAATCATTTTAAGTCGCTCATTTAATAAGCAAGGTATAAAACAGATTAAAGGTGTGAGCCTGCAAAAGGGTAATTAAGAAAGTGTTTCCTCCCCAGGAAACAGTGCTGTTTGGTCTGATCAAATGCTGAAGCTGGGATCTGATTCTGGGCCCCGTCTCTCGCCGCTGGAGTGCTGACCAGCAGGCTGCCCGTCACGAAGAGAGGTTGCAAGGCCAGGCGCCCAGGTGCCCTGGGATTTCTGGTTGGCTTTACTTGGGGCCAGAGAAGGACGTAAAGGCCTTGTCACAACCTGCCATACACGCTTCAATCTCTTCCACAGTGCGGGGCACGCAGGTCAGCAGCTCAATGCCACTGTCAGTCACCACAACGTCATCCTCGATGCGGACCTGGGTCAAGCCAACAGACACATGTTATCACAGAGCAGCCTCATGTGCCAGGCTAGAGGGCCAGGCCTGCTTCAGGCCCACCCCACCGTGGGGTGGGAGCAGGTGACATTCCCTGAGAGAGATGGGTAGCCTCCCGGGCTCCATGAAGCCATCCGCTCACATCACCTGCTCACCCTGTCCCTGCGAGGTGGATGGGAGCCCCTGGAACAGACAGGGGCTTTGTAGGATCCCTGTTCCTAATGAGGGGGAGGCTCCATCCCGTGACAGACCACAAGAAGGGGCAGGCTGACCCACTTCAAGAGAGGATGTCACTAGGGTCCCTGCCTTGGGACTAAGGAGTCTGTAGCTGCAGTGGGGGTGAGATGTTCCAGGAGCTAGAATGGGGCCCATGAGCACTCACCCCGCCAAAGCCGCGGAAGCGCTGTAGGACCTCACGGTTAAAGAAGCAGGCGCGGGCCGGGTCTGCCAGGGCCTCGTCCAGGAGGTGGTCGATGAAGTAGATGCCCGGCTCCACGGTGAGCACCATGTCTGGCTGCAGGTGCCGTGCAGTGCGCAGGCTCCGCAGGCCGGGCTCGTCGATGCGCTCCACGCCCTGTGCAGAATGGAGATGAGGGGCCCGATGAGCAGCTCCAGGGCTCGCCGTGCCCTCATCAGGAGACAGACAGGCATGTGAGGGCCGGCGCCAGTCTCGTGGGCTCTCTGACCACTGGGGTCCCCAGCCTAGACTGGCCCCTCCTGTGCTGGGTCATAGGCACCCTGAAAGACCATCCACCCTGCACATACCCCGGGATCTTCAGTGTCCTGGCCATGCTACCCTTGGGCTCGCTTAAGGAGCCCTGTGGCCGCCCACGTGCACACACCCGGGGCGAGCTGCCCAGACAGGCCTGTGGGGCTGGCCGAGGGTTGGGCTGCCCTCAGCCAGGCCCCGCTCCTGGCCAGAGGAGTGGCAGATGCCAAACTACTGAAGCCAAAAAAGCTCTTAAGGCAGCTATGAAGCCCCTCAGGGCCACAGCTTTCCTTCCAGGCAGCGCAAGTGGAAACTGGCCCTAGGAGTAGTAGTCCTGGCTCCCCTAGGCTGAGACCCAGGTTTTCCATGTGACTGTCCAGGGAGAGGGACAGGTGCCGTCACCAGGGTGGGGCTGCCAGCCTTAGTGCGCCAGTACACATGTGCTGTGTGTGTGTGGCTTGGGGGTGTGATTCCCAGAGGAGCCCTCTGGGCCTTACAGCAGGGCCTTGGAAAACAGCTCCCAGCCCTGGAGGACGCCTCATAGTGACAGAGCCACTGCCTTCAGGGGCCCCTCTCTGCACCCCACACTGCCTGGGTGCTCACCTAACCTGGCATTGTCCACTCACAGGCACAGCTGAGGGCAGCGGGTGCTCGGGGCAACTACAGGAGAGCTCCTGCTCGCCCCAGGTCCCCAGGGCACCATCCAGTTGGTGGCCAAGGCCTCTGAGCCAGTGGGCATGAGTACGCTTTCTGGTCAGGGTCTGAGTCTGCCCTGCCCAGCCACGCTCCCTCCCCCAGGAAGCCCAGCGGCTAGAGCGGGAGCTGTCATTTTTGACTGTTTGGGGGCCAAGAACATCAGACTCCAATTAGTGGTTCACCTAAGGTAACCAGCAACAGGCTGGCTTGGCCTCCATGCTGGGCACAGCCAGAGAGGCTGTGACTGATTCCCCGGGGCAGGGACAGCCATGCTGACCTGGAGAGAGCAGGCCGGGTGGGAGGCCATGAGGAGACACCACGGCCTGGCTGGTGTGGCTCCAGCCCCACAACACTTGCTTCTGGGCTGCTGACGGGGAGGTAAGGCCGGAGGGCAGTGATGCCCCATGGCCAGGGGACCGTCGAGTGACAGTCCCTGTGGGCAGGTGAGAGGTGCATGTGGGTTGGGCTGGGGCTTGTCTCCTGCCCCGAAGCTGCTGGGGGTCCCGGGGTCCCTGCTCCAGGACCGTCCCGTCCCTGTCACCCAAAGCTTGCGCTGGGCACCCCCACTGCACCACCGCCCATCTCTCTCCTTCATGCTACTCCTGAAGTGACCGTTCCTGTTTCCCCGCCCCACAGTGGTCGAAGCCAGGAGCCCCGGGGAGGCAAGGGCCTGCCAAGGTCAAGTTCCCTCTTCCCAGTCACCCCTCCATTCCCATGGGCCCATGGTCGGCCGCTCTGTGGTGCACGGTGGGGGGGCACCCTGGAGAAATGAACTTTCCTCCCCTCTGAAATCTTGAGGTTCACCACTGAAGTTGTTGGGGGTGGCGGATTAGAAGGGATCCCGAAGGGCACAGGGGCAAGGCCTGCTTCAGCCCAGCAGTGCAGTTAACCCTTCAGGGTGTTGGCTCCAGGGGCCTGCCCAGGGACCCGCTGAGAACAGGGCACAGGCGAGGGCATAAGAGAAGGGGAAGGGCTGGGCCTCGTGGAGCACAGAGCCAAGTGGGGAGGGCACGAGCCCAGGAAGCACAGCCTTCAGGGTGGGAGGTGCCCATGCCCGCCTCTGCCTGGGCACAGGGCTTGACGAGGTCTCAACTTTTACTGAGCCCCAAGCAGAGAAGCCCCAAATGTGTCTGCAGGCCTGAAGTAAAACAAATGACTTTTATAGGAAAAACCATATTTTTTCCACAATGTTTATCTGTCAGAAGAATAGACTCTGTGAGCACAAAGAGCTGCTTACTGGAAAAGATGAAAACAGTTTGCTGCCAACTTTTGCTGCTGGAAAAAAAGCGCTTTGGCGACTAATGAATAAGAACCTCAGCTAACAATGTCTGGGAGGCCCAGCTCTTGGCTCCCCACACACAGTGGGATGAATAGACATTAGGAAATTAAAACTGATTTTGTTTCTCCAAATTTAACTGTTTACACTTGAGGAAAAAATAATTGAATAATAATGCTTCTCTTAAGCAATTCCCCTCACCGCCCCCCCCCTCCCCAAAATTGTTCTTAGTGCTTTCAAAACACCCTGCAGCCAAGAGGCCGAGCCTGGTCTTGGCTAACTGGCTGGGGGGCCCCAGGGTGTGCACAGATTGCACAATCAGCCCCCTGCATTGGGCAGACGGCCAGGGGCAGGGACTGGCCCCGCCTGCCCAGCCAAGAGGCCGCAGCCACCTGCCCGGTAGGACTTCCCCAAGCCTCATGCACCCTCTGGGTGGTCCTCTGAGGGCTGATAGTCAGGGAGCCTTGTCTGGAGATGGCCCCCCAGCCTCCCTTATCTGCCAAGGGCCCCCAGAGTGCCTGGGGATGAAGAGGCTACAGCATCACAGGTGTGCGGCCCAGGGGCCTGGGAGGCAGAGGGCACACCAGCAGCAGAGCAGGCCTGCTCTGGGCTTGTCAGGGGCCAGGACAAATCGCCAGCATGTGGGGCCTCATCAACTCCCAGCACCCCATGTCTGAATGAAGCCAGAGGCGGCAGGATGCAAGGGGTGCCATGCAGCTCCATCACAAAGACCTGTCCTCGGCACCACTGTCCTGCAGGGCCCCATGCACCGTATCCTGACTGTGTGCCACCCTTCTGGGCAGGCGACACCTGGGCCCAGTGTGTAGACAGCAGCACCTCTGTGTTCAGGCCTGTGGAGCGCTCACAGGTGCACCCTGCCTTGGCCAGGGCCCCGATTCCTCCCCTCATGCCCTCCGTGTACCACAGGGAGCTGGGGGCCCATCTCTGCCATCCCACTACACCTCTGCTGCCTCCTAGAGCCCCACCCCGCCCTGGGGGCCAGGCTCGGCAGCAGCTGATGGGCAGGCCACTCCGCCTGCCGTGTCCACACTGACCTCTGGGTAGCCTCCCACGTCGTGCACGTCAATGCCCAGGAAGTGGCCGAGCCCATGAGGCATAAACACGGCCCCCAGGTGGGCCTGGACCATGGCGTCCACGCTGCCGCTCAGGATGCCCATCTGGGTCAGCTCCTCCAGGTGGATGCGGTCAGCCAGGCGGTGCATGTCAGGCCACCAGACACCTGTGGACAAGAGGGAGCTGCCGTGAGCCAGAGCCCAGCAGCTAACACTGGAGGGCCAGGGGCTGGGAGACCCAAAGCCCTCACACTGACTGTGGTGGGAGGGCCTGAGGTGGGGTGGAGGGGCACCACACTGCAGGCTCAAGGGGACAAGGCCTAGGGTGGCCCCTCATGCTGGGCTTTCCCAGCCAAAGCCCTGGCCCTTGGGACCCTCCTTCTTCATTCTGCCCTTAGGGGCAGGTTCCTGTCACCTGCAGCCAGGGGCCCAGTCTGTGCTTCTGGACCCAGGAGGAGAAACGCGCACATCTCCCCAGTAGCAGACACAGGGAGACTCCGTGGGCCCTGGGCCTGAGGTTCAGGCCCAAACCCTGGCTGACAGCTCTGGTGGGGTTTTGCTGCTGTGGGCAGCAGGGAAGCCTGAGGTTGGGGGAGGGGGTCCCTGTACATCCCAGAATGGGGATGAGTCACCCCTGGAGCTGCTGCAGGGAGCAAGGGAACAAAGGTGTCTAGGGCAAAGGTGCAGCTGGTGTGGCCCGACGAGCTGGCTGGCAGGGGTCCGGACCCCGCCTGCCAACAGTGGCACCATCTCCAGGGGAGCCCAGATGTCCAAGCCCCAGCTATGAATTCAACTCATCCCCACCACATGTTTGCAGGGCAAAGGCCACCATGGAGAGGACTTCCTAAGCACAGGGCTTCCGGGGCCACACAGGCTTGCTCTGTGGGGCTCTGGGGCATGGCCCCTGGGAAGGAGGCCCTTGGAGAGCTCCCCGCCTAGAGCCTCAGCAGCCTGTGGGTGCGCCCGTCCCACCCCCAGGCTCTGCAGAATCCCAGCATTAGTCTGACCAAGGCTCCCACTGCTGGACAGCCTGAGCACCAGACAGGGACCTGAGGCCAGTGAGGCTTCCTGCCCTGGCCCCACGGGGGCTGGGTCTGGGCAGGCCACATGCTGGCAGAGGCCAGGGCCCCAGGACACCCTGGCCAGGGACACGACGGGGGGCCCTTATCAGTGTGTAGCTCGCTGGCTGGAGACGGCACTTGGCACAGTCCCTGTGGCACCTCCTGGTGAGGTCCAGCCCTACCAGGTGGAGGGACCTTGGCTTCCGAGGGCCTCCCTGCCAGGCCCTGCCTTGGCGCAGAGCCAGAGCCTGCCCTGCATGGCCCTGTCACTGCCGACTGCTGCTGTGGGAGGGGCCCGGGAGACCCTGAGCTGGAAGGGCTATGCTGTGAGACGCAGTGCAGATGATGGGCTCAGTCGGTGAACAGGGATGAGAGTCCACACTGGAACACAGGCTGTCACCCCTGACATGCACAGGGCACAAGTCCCTCATGCTGGGACCCCTTTAGTGCCAGAGTTGGCCGCCCCTGGTGCTGGCGTCTTGGGCGGGCTGGAGGCACACGGCTGAGGCACATGGCTTTGGGCAGGTAATAGGGCTGTAGCCTGCCATTCACAGCGCAGCACCCCAGCCATGGCCGTAGCCTCAGGGTAGCAGGGGTGGAGATGCCCAGACCTGTCCCCCCTCCCCCGACACACACAGAGCGGGGATCCTCAGAGCCCAGCTCCCTGTCAGCCCAGCCTTCTGCCCCAGCCTCTGAGGGGCTGAGGTGGGGATGGTCATCCTAAGGTCTGGGGTCTGGCATGGGGGAGAGCCCCGGCAGGCCTGGGGCAACTCTGGCTGCCACTGCTTTGTATCTGGGGCAGCCCTGGGTACACACACACTCCTGGCTGGCCTAGTCTGCATCCCTGGGGGCGGAGCCTGGGTGGGGGCTTTTCTGTGGGGCACAGCATTCCGGAAAAGGAGACCTGGGTAACTAGAGCCGCCTCCGTCAGCCTCAGCTGCCACCTGTCAAACAGCCACAATGCAGGCCCTGGAGGTCTACTCTCAGAGCCTCTGGTGTCACCTGGGGGCTGGGGACAGCACCCCGGACAGGGGCACTGGCCACCATTCCTCCATCGTGCATGACCAGCCGGCCCCAGTTCCACACTGGACATTCACTTCTCCTGGGGTGCGAGCCAAGCCTGCCCAGCCTCTGCTGCTGCTCTTCTCTGAGGCCCCAGCCTGGACAATCGTGGCCCACCTCGCCTGCCCTCCCTCCCACTGCATCCTCCAGAGGCCAGGCCACCCTTCTGTTCCAGAGGCACACAGGCCTTTCTACCCCAGGCCCTTTGCTTTGGCCTGTGATGCCTCATCCAAGGAGTCTCTGGGTAAAAGCTGTCCCTTCCTTAGCCGGGTGTGGTGGCGGGCACCTGTAATCCCAGCTACTCAAGAGGCTGAGGCAGGAGAATCCCTTGAACCCAGGAGGTGGAGGTTACAGTGAGCTGAGATTGCACCATTGCACTCCAGCCTGGGTGACAGAGTGAGACTGCATCCCCCCAAAAAAACTGTCCCCTCTCGGGGGAGACCCTGCCTCACTGTTGCAGGCCTGGTAATTTCTCCTCGTACCATCCAGCCTGCAGCCCTCCCCTGGACAGATCTGCTTGCCTGCTTCTCATGTCTCATTCCAAGGTTGGGGTCAGCTGAGTGCCCCTCAGGTCCCCCAACAGCCTGCAAAGCTGGCATGTGAGGCTGGGAGGCCTCCTGTGCGTGACTCGTGCCCCAAGCCCAGCTCAGCTGCTTCCTCTTCGACGGACCCTTCTCTGGTCACCAAAGGGGAGCCCCAGGAAATGCAGCCGGCCTTCCAACCAGGCTGACTTCAACAGCTGGCTGCGCTCTTGGCTCAGCCTCCACAGAGGGCGGGAATCAGGTATAAATCATGCTCCGCGGTGGCCCTTCTCGGGGGCAGGCCCGGCGTCGCCCGGATGTGCTGGCCCGGGGGTCCCCTCGGCGCCGCTGGTCTTCCTCGCCTGCCTACCCTTGGGGAAGGCCTTGCACACAGCTCTCTTGGCCGGGAGTGCGAGTTTCTGCCTGTGTGTGGTTAGGGTTGTGACAGTGATTCAACCTCCAGCAACTTGGCCCCAGTGTTGCGGTTACGACACCCACGGCCTGGGCGGGGGCCCCTGGAGTGTGTGAGGGTCACTGTCCTTGCACTAGGCTGGCGGGGTGGGCACCAACTTGAGGGCTCCCTTGCCTGCCTGGGCCCACTCTCAGGCTCCTCCCACCCTGGCAGCCTGGAGGCACTGTCAAGCTCTCTAGTCCAGGCTGGAAGGCACACCGGCTATACCCGGATGCCACACTGGGAATCACACAGAAGCTGGGCACCAGCTGCCCTGCATGCCCCAACCCCCAGCAAGCACCAAACCTCATTCTGGCTTTCCTGGGGCACCCCTATGCCTGCCCCACCCCTCCCAGAGCCTGCCCGGCCCCTCCTCTGCTGCACACCCCTCGGATGCCATCTCTTTAGAATGAATGGGGCAAACAGGGCCATTCCTGGCCCCGGACAAAGCCCACGTTCTCAGCCTGGCTTGCTCTTTAGCCTCTCCCTCACTCACTCCTGGGTGGGGTGGCCAGACCAAGGCCACAGGTCCTAAGAGCTGGCTCTCCCCATCAGCTGTTTCCTTAGCCGGGGCCACCCCCTATGAGCCCCTTTTCCTAGATGAGCTCCCATTCTTCCTGTGGGCCTCTGTGTTGAGGCTCCTCCTCCAGGAAGCCCTCTCTGACTGCCCCTTCCTGTGCTTTCAGAGTTCATAGCACACACAGCACAGCTGGGTCTGGTTATGACCTCTGGGCTTTGCAAGGGTGGTGCCCTTACCCTGCTCTGCGCCTGGCACACAGCTGGTGCTCAGTAAATGCCTGGATCAAGGGGAGCCCCGGCCGCCCTCATGGCTCTCTTGCAGCCGGTGCTGTGTCCCCACCCCTGCCTCCTCTGTGTACTCAGACCCTAGAACGGGCAGGGTGGCTTCTAGGTTAGTGTCCTGTCATGCACCTCATGAAACGGCTGGGCTCCCAGCGCTCAGGCCCCAGGTGTGGCCAGAGTAGCCCCTGGGTGGTCTTCTGGGCCCACTTGGTCTCCTCAGGCAGCACCCACTCCTGCTGGGCCTGGGGCCCCAGCCAGCTTAGAGCCTCAAAGCATCCATCACAGCCCCAAGGCCTCCTGCCCGGAGTGTGACAACCCCAGGGGGCTCCCAGGCCTGACCGAGCTATGAAGGCAGCATCCTCAGAGCCACTTCCAGACAAACAGCGTACTTCATCTGCGGAACATGGCCCTCAGGGGATGGATGGGGAAGGAGCCAGGCCCTGGGGGTGCAGCACAGCAGGCTCCAGGCTGGGGTCCCAGGGCAGGCCCTGAGGGCTCAGCCTGCGCCCGGGCAGGGGGCTGTGTCGGCCCAGGCTGCTCCTCCAGTCTCCTCCCCTGCACCCCGGCAGAGCGCCCCGAGGAAGAAGAGGCCAAGGAACTGGCTCACCGTTCCAGCCGGCAGGAGGGTGGATATGGGGCCCACACTGAAGGCAGCACTCCCTGTCCTGGTGCCTGCTGCAGAGGGCACCTGTGGCTGGGGTGGCACACACCTGCCGCGCCTGTCTACCTGAGCCCTGCACTCTGCGCCAGCTTGGAGGATGAGGCCTGACCGCAAGTCCAGCCGCTCGGCCCCTGGCCCTGGAGCTGGCTGGGAGGGGAGCAAAGCCGGCAGAGGCGCCCCCTGACCAGGGGGCTATGGGAGACAGTCCCTCTCCTGCCCACCTGGTCATCCCGGGCTCAGTGCCCTTCTCTCACCCCATCAGGCCTGTTTTGGGAAGTAGGGGCACTTCCTGCCACTTCTTTCCCCTCCTCTGACCTCACATCGGCAGCACCCTCCACCCCTAACAAGTGGCCAGGACCCTGAGGGCAGGGACAGAACCAGGAGTTGGGGATGGATGCGGAAGAGCTCACGGAGCATGGACCACCCATGCTGTTCCAGGCTGATAGAAGCGGGGGGCCCCCAGTGACTCCCAGGTGAGCACAGGAAAGGGGAGGAAGGCGGGGAGGTGGGGGGGCACGTGGGCGAGGAGGAGGGAGCTGGGTGGGGGCTGGGAGGCGAGGCTGCAGGAAGCTCAGGGGCTTGCAGGCGGAGGGCATAGGGCCCTCAGTCCTGGGGTCCTGCGGAGCTCCAAGGACTGTGTCCGCAGGACCAGGACAGCTGTGCTGCTTCTGGGAACAGCCTTCCTGCTGTGGCTGTGTCAATGCAGACCCTGGCTCACTGCTGTCCTGCCGGGCTCCCCCACCTGTCCCAGCAGTGCCTCCCCCTGCGCCCCTCACCATGCACGCAGGGGTCTGCATGGGGTGGGCAGGAGCCACGCTGAGCTTGGATCCCACCTGGCCTCTGGTGCATGGCACTCCCTGAGGTCCTGCAGCTGCCAGGCCTGCCCTGCCACCCGCCTGTGGGCTCCCGGCCGCCAGCAGAGCATCCCCGTCGGAGTAAGTGCAGCCTCCCTCCCTGCCGACTGTGACCGTGAGGAATGCTCCCCCTCCTGCTCTAGGATCAGGGTCCAAGGCCTGCATTCCTCAACTCCCTGGGGTCCTGATCGTTCTTTCCTGCCTCTCCTTTGGGCATAGCTATGGGGTTTCCTACTTTATTTACTCTCCCTGGAAGGTCACAGGATGCAGTCGGGCAGTCTCGGTGGGGTGTTTGTCTTGGCCCAGGAACTGAACCCACAAACTCAGGGCATTTCCGCTGGGACAGGGCAGGGGCTGACCTGGCCACGGCCTCCTCAATGCTACGGGAGGTGACCCACCCCATCTAGAGGGCAGCTCTGTGGGCCCAAGGCCTTCACTGTGGGTGATCCAGATGGAGTCTGCCTCTGTCCTTGGGGGACATCAGTGCCACACAGCTCAGTGTGGGTGATAGGTGGTGGTGGGGCTTGCTGGGGGTCTGCTCCATCCCCTCACACAGGGATCTTCTAGACCCCACACTGGTCTGGGCAGTGAAGCCCAGAAGTGGGCGGGAGTGGGGCTGAGGGAGGACCTGACTCCCATATCTGGGCTTGGCATGGTGACCCAGACACCCCTGCGAGGCCTGAGGCCTGTGCCTGCCCCAAGAGTAGGCATGAACCAGGTAGCCCCACAGGACGGGAGACCCAGCTCAGACCTTTCTCAGTGGCATGTGGGGCTTGGGGACTTGCTCACAGGCCTGGCCACCTTCTGGACAGAATTGAGGCTGCTGAGTTGGGCCACTGAACTGGCCAGGATGCCAGCTGTGGAGATGCCACATGAGTCCTGCTCGGGCCGCAGCAAACTTTCCTGCAGGTGAGGACAGCCAGGGCTGGGCCACCCCGGTCTCAGCCCAGGATGAGGGGTAAGACAATGGCTTTCCCATCAAACACCCCCCCAGGCCTCGGCCCCTCCTGCTTCTCGTGGCCTGCTGCTGCCTCTGGCTCCCTGATGGGCCTGGCACTGCTTGCTGACCATGCTGAGCTCCTCGATCTGATGCTTGGCTGTATAGGGCTGCTGGACGTGGGGTGGGCCCCTCACAGGCCACAGAGCTCTGCTTCGCAGCTGGGAGCCTCAGCTCCTTCCAGCCCAGGGCTCTGACTTCCTGGACATCCGGATTTCACAACTGCCCGTGGATGTCTGATGCTACTACTTGATGTGATGGTGACACAGTCTGCGATGACGCAGCCCACCTTGGCACAGCTGCAGAACGGCAGGCCAACCCTGCACGTGGAGGGTGTCCAAGAGACCCTGGCCCATCTGAGAGGCTGCGCCTGGTGGAGGGCCCTCCGCGGAGGGGGTAGTCCTCGCTTCTGGGTAGAGGGGCTGTGCTCACAGATACCAGGTGAATACACCGCAGGCCACACTCACCTGCCAAACCCTCCTGCTGGATCTGAAACACTGATCATTCATTCGAGTGACTAGTGGTATTACAAACTGAGCAAGAAATTATGATCCCTAGAGTGAAGCAAGGAAGAAGAGCGGTGCCCCTTGGGTGACTGCTTCACAGACACTGGAATTGACAGCTAATAGGGGATGCTTCCCATAGCTGAAGAGTCAGAAAGAGTAAGAAGGAACGCAGCGAGCACTCTGCCCTGTCCCTTCCTGTACGTCCTTTGTGGATTTCACAAGCACAAGGGAATTCACGCTCACTCCCCCTTCCTTTTACCCACGAGGGCCTGCTGGCCATACCCTCCTGCACTCTTCTGTCCTCACCCACTCATCTGCCTGGAGACACCTGTGCATTCATACTCAGGTGTGGCAGCTACTTTTTTCTTTTTTTGAGACAGGGTCTCACTCTATCACCCAGGCTGGGGTGCCGTGGTGCGATCTTGGCTCACTGCAACCTCCGCCCCTCAGGTTCAAGCACTTCTGAGTTCAAGCCTCCTGAGTAGCTGGGATTACATGTGTGAGCCACCACACCTAACTAATTTTTGTAATTTTAGTAGAGACAAGCTCTGTCCATGTTGCCCAGGCTGGTCTTGAACTCCTGACCTCAAGTGATCTGCCTGCCTTAGTCTCCCAAAGTGCTGGGATTATAAGCATGAGCCACAGTGCCCAGCCTGCTGCTTTTTAAGCAAAGCAATTCCACACAAAAGGCTGTTTTCCTTGGCAGTCACTAAACCAGGTGAGTCCGATCAGCACTGTCACCCCACCGAAAGCTTACTGACTTTGGGATTTTCTGTCTTGTCTTCCTTTGGGGGCATACCTGAGGTTCCCCCTGCTTGCACTCCTGCGTTTGTCAAGTTCTGTTCCTGTTGGATGCGTGAGAATATAGGGCTGGGGCCTGGCACTGCCCCCAGTGTCCCTCCTCAGCCTCTGGTGGGGGCTCTTGAGGCTGGACTGGGTACCCTCTAGAAAGGCCTGCCCACAGTCTGCCTCCTCTTAAAGCAACGGTAGCTGAGGGCCCCTCTGAAGCAGCACTTGGGCCGGCAATTGAGGCTGCAACTCATCCCAGCAATGGGCAGTGGGGCCACGGGGACTGTTTAGTCGATTGCCGAGACATCGAGTATTGAGGCCACGAGAGGCCACGTCCTGGAGGCTCCTGATCTTTCTTTCCTCTTTTCTTCCTGAACGCTGAGAGCACACTGGGCAGCTGCCAGCTCTCTGTGGGTCCTTAACAGAGGGCACTCCATGTCTAACCAGATGCCGCAGTCCAGAGCTGGCTGAGCCCACCCTGGGGTAGACTCTGCTTTGGGAGAGCAGGGGTCTATCCCTGGCCTGTTTGGGACTTAAGGTACCCCGCCAGCAGGCGGCAGAGCTGGGGCTGGGCTTGGGGCACTCATGGGTCTGGGGCCTGCATCCTGGACTCTGAAGCCTCACTCTACTGCATTGTCCCCTCTGCCTGCGGTCAGCCCACGTGGCTCCTGGAGGACACCTGAGTTCCCCTACACGGGCCGCCTTGGGCCTGCCTGTCTCTCTGGAGGTGTGTATAGCTGGGGGTGGGAGGCAGTGGGCGAGGGTGGGAGCAAGCTGGAGGGCTGGACTACGACCTGGGCTGGGCCAACATGAAGTGCTCTCTGACCTTGACCCAGATGGAGGGACTCCAGGCTGCAGAGGGTGGCTGGAGCCTGTGTGCTGAGGGCGGGCCCTGGCCAGGCAATCCAGCTGTGAGCACAGGCCACTATCCGGTGCTGCTGTGGCCCTGGCCCCAGCCCAGACCTGATTTTCCACCTCTGGGAGTTTGTGGCAGCACCAAATGACCGAATTGGCTGGAGACTGTTTGTCGCTTACGACCAAAGATGCAGAGTCCGGGTGCCTTGGGGGGCCAGCTGTGCCAGGGCCAGTGTGGGCACGGAAAGTCCCTCTGCACTGCAGGCTGGAGCCTGGCAGCTGCCACACAGACCCCAGTCAGGCGCGCGGGAGCCATGTGTCTGCAGAGGGCCAGGCCTGGGGGTTGGCCGGCACCTGGTGACCCACAGGACCCTGCCCAGGCTCTGGGGAATCCAAAGACTGCAGCAGCGGGGCTGTGCTGAAGCCCTGGAAGGCCTGAAGCAAGAACACGTCCAGACCACATGCCTCAATCCTCTCCTCCAGGCAAAGGTGACAAACAGGGACCTCCCATCCCTGCTGGGAAACAGTTTCCATTATTGCAGGGCAGAGAGCTGGGGTTCGACCCTTTGGGTGCTGGACTCCACCCTGCCAGGGCTATGGAGGACCCGGGGTCACCTGGAAGGAGCCTGGCTGAGGCGAGATGGGGAGAGTGGGAGGTGCCCAGGGGGGACACCTGAAAGTTGGCCTTGGCAGGATGCTGGCTCCCCTCCAGAGGACCTCCTCTGCTAGCCCCGCCAGATCTCAACAGCACGTGGTGGGAGGTCAAGGGGCACAAGTTGGGCCTGTGCAGGCTGCCCGGGGTTGGGAAGGGTGTGGGCAGGACAGGTTGGCCTATGTTGGCTGCTGGGAGAGAGAAACACCAGGCCCACCCTGGCCTCAACATGACCATCATGGTGGTGACGGACCCCTGCAGGGCATTGCCACATGGTAGGCGGCCTTGCAGGTGCTTCACACGGCTTAACTTAGTCTCTGTGAGCTGCTGTCTTCCCATTTACAGACTTGGAAACAGCCACCCAGAGGAGGGCTTTCTGTCCAAAGTCACACAATGCTAAGTGGGGCTTGGACCTGCTCTGACCCCATGCCAGTGTCCAGAGTGGGCCGAGCCCTCCCTGGAGTAGACGCTACTTAAAGGATATAAGGATAAGGGCAGGGGATAGGCTGGCGTGCTGGCGGCCAGTGGAGACGTGCAGGTGGAGGCCACCAGATTGGAGGCGGGCGGTGGGGGCTTTGGGCGGTGAGCTCCCAATTCCTGGTTCTGTCTGTCCCTGCCTGGTGGTCTGCCTTGTTTCCTAGGAGTGACCCTGGAGACCTGTTGCCACCAGAATCTCAGGGATTAAGCATCTGAAGTGTGGACAGATTCAAGTCACAAAACGCAGGCCCACCTCCTGCAGGCACCTGCCACATGGCAGCCTCCCCCGCCCCCATCCCTCCACGCCAGGTACACCTTCCCCCACCACCCTGCTGCTCACCTGGCTTCATAGCGCCCATGACGGCACGGGAGCTCCGCAGCACCGCCTCATAGATGGCCTTCTGGTCTGCAGTGAACTTGCCGTTGGCGGGAAAGGAGCAGGTGATGTCAGATGCAAAGCAGTAATATTCACCACCCATGTCGAACAGGCTGCGGGGAGAGGAGGGCAGGGCAGGTGGGTACTGGGCGCCACTGCCTCTCTTACCCTTACAGGTCCCTGCCCGCCCTGGACTCCAGGACAGCCTAGGTCCTGGATGCAGCAGAGGCTGCTCCCCTTCACAATGAGACTGGTGTGGGCAACTCCCGCCTGCTGTCTCCCGTGGGTGTGTGGGCAGGAAGGAAACCCGAAGCCATCCTGGGAGACCTGTGTCCCCAGGAAAAAAGGGGCTCAGGGCTCAGCCCGGGCAGGGAAGGCTGAGGGTAGTGGCACAGTCCTATGCAGGACCCCCGCCCCTGAGGCCTGGCCTCCAAGAGCTCAGCCATGGAGACTTGCCTGGAGAACTAAGGAGAGGCAGAGATGCCCCAGGACGCCGCCCTCTGTCTGGCCTCCAGCCAGCACACAGCCCAACAGGCCCTCCAAGGTCTCCCTGTACCCAGGACAGAGCACAGGCTGAGGCCGTGCTTGTGGGAAGCAGAGTAGGAGGGGGCCAGGTGGGGGCTCCAGGTAGGATGCACAGCCTACAACCCGGGGCCTGAATCGCACCACCTGCTTCTCCCAGGACCCAGAGCATCTGGGTGGAAACTCAGTGGGTGGCTAGGGCCTCTGGCTCTGCTGCGGCTCTGGGGCCCCCTAGCTGGAGGGATGTGCCTGCACTACCCCTCTGCCCACAGGGGTGGGACGGACAGATGCTGCCAGGGCCCACAGGGAGGGCAAGGAGGAAGTACCAGACGGCCTCATGTCCAGCAAGGCTTTCCCAGGGCCTGCTGGTCACATGCACCCGGAAGCCAGGTGGGCCATCTCACCCTGTCCACCTGCACCCTGGCACCCTCCAGTGGCAGGCAGAGACCAGCAGGATGTAGGCAGGGGCAAGAAGAATGGGGCAGAGGTGCTAGCTGTCCAGGACAGAAGGGGCCTGGGGGCCAGCAGAGGCAGAATGGTGTGGGACAGATGGCATGGGACAGACGGCAACAGATGACAGGAGGCCTGCTGAGGCAGGAGGAGGGTGGCTGAGGCTGCCCTCGAGATGCCCCGTGAGAGGGGCCCTTGGCACAGCAGGGCTGGAAGGAGTAGGCCTGTCTTTGCTGTGCAAAGGGCCTCAGGGCCCTCTTTGGGCAACAGCAGAGAAGCCGCCCCTGACTCATCCTGCAGTGAGGAAGGGACAGGATAAGGGAAGGGATGCTGGGCCCAAACCTGGCTCCCAGGACTGGCCGGAAACAGCCCAGTGGACAAGGCTGGGCCTGGCTGAGGGGCGGAGGCATACGCATGGTGCTTCCATTGCGACCCACCTCGGGAGGCTGCAGGCAGCAGACAGAGTGGAACCCTCGGGCCCACTCAGCCCCTTCACAGGTCATGGCCAAGTCACGACGCTGGTTCAGCCCCAGGACCGAAGCCCACCACGTCTGCAGGGTCCAAAACCAGAGCCAGGAGGGGCTGAGGAGGTGCAGCTGCCCCTCTTTGGCTCCACCCTGGGCTTCCCATGGGGTCCATCTGCAGCCTCGTGAGTCCTGGCAAGTCTGAGGTCAGGGGTACAGCCGCGGCTTCCATCACGAGAGCCTCTCACCCAAATCCCAGCTCTCATGGTAAATAAAGCCACTCCACAAACATTCCAGAAGTGCCTGTGGGGGGGTCCTGTCCCATGGGAGGGAGCTGGGGGTGGAGGACCCTGGCCCCATGTGGAGCAAGGAGCGGGGCCACGTGGCCAGACAGGCAGCATCAGCCGACCCACAGAGGCAGAATTCTAAAGGAAAAACTTGAATGCACAGCCAGGACGCTTTGCTGAAATCCAAAGTCCCTAGCCGGGCACTTTTTAATCTCCTATGTTTTCTGATTGCAAAACACCATCAGCAGTGTCAACAGGGCAGAAAGGTCCAGATAACACCTCAGGTGACTCTCCGGGTGGGGGATGAGCCCCGCCTGCATGACAGGGAGCTTCAGTTTGGGTCAGAGTCACAGGATCCCCGGAGGCAGTGGGCTGCTTGGGCCAACAGCTGCCTGGAAGTTTACTTCTGCTCAGGGCACAGGCTTCCCCACGGCTCGCCTGGAGGGCGGGGCATGTCAGAGCCCTAAACTGAAGGGAAACTGAGGCTCAGAACACAGGTCCAGGAAAGCCCTGAGTCAGGAGGGTAAACAACTTGGAGCCCGGAGACGGGTTCTCCTGTCCTGGCTGCAGCGCTCAGCCTCCAGGGCCTCAGTCTTCCCATCTATAAAATGGGACCTTCCCACCACTGTAGCGCTGTGTCCTCTTGGGGCCAGCAGTGGGGAGTGGAGCCGTGTGGACCACGGCCTAGTTTTGCCTGGGGACAGCTAAGCATTTCCATTTAGGCTCCCCAGAGTCGACCAAGGACAATGGCTTGTGGTTTGTTGGTTTTAGAACATGCAAGAATGTCCTGGGCAGAGAGGACAGGGCCATGGGGGGCAGGGATTCCTTAGGAGGCACCAAATCAGAAGGTGACCTGCAGCAGCAACCAGGACAGAAAGCCTTTCGGACTGCGCTGATACAAAAGAAAAAGCAGAAACTGAACTATTGTTAAAAAACAAACAAAAAAAACCAGACAAACAAATCAGGAAGCCCACAAGAATACCCCGAACACTGGAATCATCTAGACGCGTCAAAACAAGACTGTTCTCCAGTGCAGATCAGACTCGGATCCAGTTCCCCAAACTCTCGTCAGCAAAGCAGAAAGAGCATGGGATAGTGGGTGCCTGGATATCGTTGGCCAGTCTGACTATCTTCCAGCTTCTAGAAGACTCCAACTGCATTTCTTGTTTGAAAATCATCCGCTTTCTGGAGAGGGAAGTATACACCCAGCCAGCCAGCTCCATCCCGCCCAGCGAGGCCTGGGCACGGAGCTGAAGTCTATTTTTGTGCTCCTCTCAGTTCCCTATCTTTTCTGCCTTAAAAAAAAAAAAAAAAAAAAATCCCCCTAGCGTTTCTACACACATAAGTTATTCAGATGCAAGCCTTTCTGGAATCCAGGGACGAAGGCCATGGCTTTGATAAATCATCTCCCTCCCACTCCTCTGTGTCCACTTTATCCATCCTCTGAACGCAAACCGACAACGGAGAATTCGGTCATATGTTGGCTCAATCGAGAACAGGAACACAGGATCCCTCCTTCCTGGCTGTCTGGGGACCCTACCATCTTTGGCCAAGCGAGTCTCTGATAATACAAGACATCTGGGAGATGGGACGCATCTCCAAGCAACATGCTGGCGTCTCACTCCCCACATGTGTTCTGAGGGCCCTGTTCTGGCCGGGAAGAGAGGTTCTGTCTTCCGCTGGCTCCTTCTGGGTAGCTTTGGGCCCGGGCTACCCGCCACCATTGGCCCACCCAGACCCTCCCTGGGTCCCACTGCAGGGACCGGCCGGCCCACAGGCAGAAGGCCTCCAAGATGGGACGGCCACTGTCAGAAGGCTTGGGAACAGTTTTTCGGGGGAAATGCTGCAATGTTTATATGAGAGTCACTTTGGACTTGGTTTGCAGTTTCATTTGAGTCCCCTGAGTCGTGGCGCCGCTCTTAGCTGTTCAATCCAGCATTTTACGCGTGCGGGAAATTCAGGCCCAAGAGAGTATTTCAGACTCCTATGTGCAGCCACCCTGGTCGGTGTCCCAGGCCAGGCTGGGGGATTTCTGAGCAGCAGGAAGCCCTTGCTTCTCCTCAGTGTGAGACAGAAAGGAAAGCGTACGGGTCACTGTTCCCTTCGTCTGCTGCAGCAGGCAGCCCCTGCAGACACGGCGGCGAGCTGTGGTCTCCAGGGTGCATTGGGCTGCTGCCTGCTCCCAGCCAGGCCTTCTGTGGAGTGCCAAGCTCCAAGTGTGGCCAGCAGGGGCAAAGGCCACCACTCAGAGTCCTTGAGGCTCCCCATGCCACAGCCTGACCCACCAAGGGGACCTCTCTCGAGTGCCTTCTCGGGCATCTCTGCTCCCTTCCTGTGTGATGGCCGCTCCTCCAGGGCCTGGGCAGACAGGAAAGCTGCCCGTGCCACCAGCACATGACCACAGCTTCTGGTCCCCAGAGCCAGCAATCCCTGGTGCACGCAGTGGGTGACAGGAGCGGCTGCGTGCCATGGGCCTCCTGGGTGCCTGGAGTGGCACTGCTGTTTTATGTATGACATGGACAGCTAGGGCCCAGGGTCCCTGAAGAGATCACAGGTGCCTCACAGAGAGGTGGGTGAGACACAAGGACAGCTGCCAAGAAAGCCCAGTGGGGCGAGGCCCGGGCATCAGGGCAGTGGCCTTGGCAGGCGGGAGGAAGAGTCACACGCACAGCACATGTTGCATTTTGCTTTTTTTGGTGACCAGTGTCTCATGATGTCTGGGAGCACCCAGGCCGTCTGGACAAGTGCTGTGGGTCATGACATCAGCTGAGGTGGGTGCAGCCACGAAGCACAAACAAGAGACAAATGGAAAACGTGTGGGCAGGTGTCTGCTCATAACCAGGCCTGTCCACGTGCATGAGGATGGGTGAGAATGGAGAGCGTGCTGCTAACTGGGACGGGATGAGACGGCCACGGCCTGCAGGTCTGGGCAGTGAGCCGGTCAGGGCCTGGGCCCTCCCGAGGGCATTCTCTGGCCCCAAGAGCATGTCTTTAAGACGGCAGAGTGCTCAGGCCAGGGCTGGCTGGTGACAACAACCTCCCAGGGAGGAAACAGCAAGGTGGCAGGGGAGAGCTGGGCTGGGCCGGGCAGCAAAGAGCAGGCCCAGGGACGACACTCTACCCTGGAGCTCACCAAGGCATCGGGCCCCAAGTGGAGCGGGGCGAGGGGGTCCCCAGGAGCTTGCCACCTGTGGGGGCCGCAGCATGCTAGTGGCACACAGACTCAGGCTGAGCAGACAGCAGGAGCGGGTATCCAGGCTGCAGGGCCCCCACGTGAGGCCACAGTGGCTGCTGAGGTCCTGGGTGAGCAGGGACCCCGCAGCCTGCAGGGGCGAGGGCTGACTGTAGTCTAGGCAGGGAAGCAGGGGAAGAGGGCCCTGGTGGCTGCTGCGTGTGGGGTTGGGACAGGTCTTTCCACCTGGCCAGGAGCAACACAGACCAGGCCCAGACCCACCGTCCTGAGACAACGCTGCCCTCTGCTGGCCAGTGCTGGAAGGACCGGCTCGAGGCCCACTAGCCGCATACTGACTGGTGCAACCAAGGCCTGGGGCATCCTGGGACCGTGCTCTAGAAGCTCTTGGAGGGGCCACAGTAAGTTAAGGCCCCCACCCCCACCACCCGATCGGGAAGTGAGGGAGGCAGGAGGAGTGTCGCAGCTGCTTTCCCAACCAGAGCCCTTCACCACTGCCCCACAGGGTGAGCCTGCCTGGGGCCTGGGGCAGCCTCAGGCCTGGAGTGCTGCAAGACGTGGGCCCTCTCTGGGCGCCCTGCTTCCCTGAATCATGGATCATGCGCCCCCTGCCCTGGCTGCAAAGCTTGCCGGCCTACAGTGCCTCCACCCACCCAGCCCAGGTTGGTTGTGGAAAGACAGCATCACACAGGGGCTCAGAAGATGACCAGGAGGAGCAGGGAGAGGAGTCCTGGTCACCTCTGTGCTCACACAAACCTGCTCGCGGCTGGAATGAGTGGGGAGGTGTCTCCTGGGGCCTCCCACTTAGGAAGGGCCTCCAGTGACCTCAGGCTCCTCGCTCTGTGTGAACATGTTGAAAGCTTTAATTAGCAAGTGTGCTGCGCTTTTGTAACCCTGTTCTGGAAGATCTGCCCGAATGCTTTAAAAAGGAAAACAATAAGCAGCAAATGGCCCCTCTAGTACGGGGATTTGGAGATGGGGTTCATGGCGAACCCCAGGGTCATAGCGGGAAAAGACTCTGAGAACAACAGCAAAACCCCCAGAGGCTTGGCGGCTACAGGCCCACACAGGACCACGTGGCTCTGAACCAGGCCAAGGGGGTGCAGCCACAACAAAGCCCGGTCCCTCACCACTGCGCATGCGAGGGGGTGGGGCGGGATCCTGCCCAGAGAGGCGGGAAGGGGCCTGAGGGGCGGCTGGCTGGGCCTGAGGAACAGCCCTCAGGATGCCCGCCCGTCTCAGTCCTTGGCTGACAAGCCTGACCCTGAAAGGAACTAGTGTGTCTGGTTCACAGCCCTTCTCTGGCCATGACCGTGGCCGACAGCAAACTCAGCCCAGCTCCAGGGAAGCTCCTGGAAGGGTAAGGATGGAGGACTGGGAGGGGGCCTGGCCGACTCCAAACCCCGCCTGGCACACACATCATGGAGGACACTTTTGGGGCTGAAGACACAGAACAGGACAACCACGGATGGGAGCTGTCTGAGAAAAAACCAGGCCTGGCCCGAGCTCTGCCAGTGGCTCTCACCTCCAGCCTGTGCTGCAGAACCAGCTGCTGGAAGTAGGCGTCGGGAGCTGGTCTGCCCAGCTTGGTGAGGACACCGGGGCTGCCGCTGCCACTCTCGCCCGAGGAGTGCCCACACTGTGCCAGGCCCATGCCCTGCACTGTGCATAGGTGGCCACTGCAAGAGAGAGAGGGAGGCAAGGGCTTGCACTATGCTCGCTGCCACGCAGCATGGCCTCGGTCAGCTCCATGTGTGTGTATCCACGTGTGTATGTGTTTGTATCTGGGACTGTACATGTTCGTATCTGGGAGTGTTTATATCTGGGACTGTGGAGAGATGGATGGAAAAGGCTGGCCTCTCTTTGGTATCCCCCACCCTTCTCCAGTACAGCTGTATAATCTGGCTGCCCTGGACCAGCTCTGATTCCCTGCAAAATCCCATTCGTAGAAGCTAAAATATCTCTGGGGTGTCCTTGCCCCGTCAAAGGCCTGCAACCCAGAGTATGCCATTGTAGCAGGCGCACTGCTCTGGGAGGCTCTCAGCTTCAGGAGGAATTCTACGCTGGGCTGGTGTTTTGGTTTCATACCTTAGGATGAAGTATCGTGGCTTTTATGTTGGGATAACAGAGTGATTTATTATTTACTGAACGCAGTAGGCGCTGAGCAGATCAATTTCAATACAACAATGGATTATAAATGCCGCCAGCAATCTGGCAGTAGCAGTAATCAACAAAACATGTTGTTCTAAATGCTGCATAATAAATTGACTATAATAAACTCATAATTATTCTACTGGCTACATTTCAAAGTTAGCACTAGAAAAATCAAATCACCAATTTGGATTTGGCATTAACATCCTCGAATCACTCCTGCCTGTTCGGCTGCAGCCGGGAGACGCAGGTGCCATGTGTTGTCCCAGAGGGCCGAGGCCACAGCATCCAGGCTGTGTGGCCTGATGTGCCCAGAACCCTGGCCTGTCAGGGGCCGGCCCAGGAATACAGCTGGGATTAGCCTCTCACGGGGTAAGGACCCTCTCCCCTCTCTGGGGCAGATAAAGAGGGTCATGGAGGAGCAGCCACTTCCTCTGGGGTATGCTAAGCCCACGGAGGAGCAAAGCTCATGGCCACGTGGCTGGCACAGGGCTCTCCAGCCACCCAGAGGTGCCCCCTGGACAGTGAGGACCCACCCCTGCCTGCGCCTTGGGACTGGGTTCCCCTGTCCTCCAGGCCCAGCCAGAATGGGCCACAGGGTTAAACAGCTTTAGAAAAGGTTTCAGGGCTGGGTACCGTGGCTCACATCTATAACTCCAGCACTTTGGGAGGCTGAGGCAAGAGGATGACTTGAGCCCAGGAGTTCCATGACCAGCCTGGAAAACATGGTGAGACCCTGTCTTTTTAATATTAAAAATAAAAAAATTAGCTGGGTGTGGTGGCTTGTACCTGTAGTCTCAGCTACTTGGGAGGCTGAGGTGGGAGGATCACTTGAGCCTAGGAGTTTGAGGCTGCAGTGAGCTGTGATTGTACCACTGCACTCCAGCCTGGGAGGCAGAACAAGACTCTTGTCTCTTAAAATGAAAAGTTTCAGGAGGAGGCCACGTGCTCTCTGGAGCCACTGGTGGGTTCACGGCGTGGGGGCTGGGCTGCCACCCTCTCCTGCTCTGGTCCCTGGCTGAGCCAAGTCTGAGTTTGCCAATTCCCTCCCTATGTCCCTCTGCCTGGGGCAGTGGCCCAGCTGCTCTGCCCCGCACACCAGGGGCTGTGGGGAGGATCGCGAGTCCTCCAATGGGAGAAGAGCCTACCAGAGGGCGGAGGCCGCAGGGCCCTGCCCGCATCTCCTTGTCAAGGCTTCTATCAAGAGCTGTGAGCACAGCAAATGGTGCTCAGGAAAGCCCTGCACGCGGCCGCGGGTCAGCACCACTGACTTTCTGAATGCAGGGCCACATAGGCCAGGGGCTCCTGCAGCAGGAGGATGGCAGGTTTCAGAGCATGGGAGGCTCCCTGGGGTCTTCCTGGCTCCAGATCAAGGGGCCTGCCCTCTTGGCACCAAGACATAAAGATGTGAGCATGGTGCCTCCTGAACGGAGAGGATAGCCTGGGCAGAGGCTGGAGACAGTTCAGGCCCCTTCAGAGAGCCCACAATCTCATGGCCCACAGGAAACCATCAGAGGTCCCTCTCCTGCGCCCTCTCTCTCAGTGCTCCCTGAAGGGTGCCTGGTGCTCCCCATGGGGGTGCAGGCATTTTGCTCTGGAAAAGGCACCACATAGGCTGATGGCCTTGGCAGAGAAGTCTGGGCCAAGAGGCCCGGGGACTTGCTGTGGTCAGCCCTCGCAGGGCAGGGACCCCAAGGCTTCTGATCCACCTTGAGGTTGAGTCCAACCTTGGCTGGGCTGTTCACACACAGAGCCAGGGCCGCTGGCCCCACTTACCACATGTCCCCATTCTGGATCGTTCGGTCGTTGGGGGCCCCGGCATGTCCGTAGTGTAGCACAGCTGAGTTCTCACCGCTGCAAAGAGCCAGGGGAGGGTAGTCAAAGCCCGTCCTTATGCAGGAGGCTCTGGGGGAGGGGGTGGGTGGCTAATCCCATGCCCCATGGGCAGCACCATCCTCCCTCCAGCAGAGGCCCGGGGATGGCTGGACCACGTCCACAGCCAGAAGTGAGGCCAGGAGACATGGTGGCCCTGTCACCCTGCAGCCACATGGCTGGCGGCCAGCCTCTCAGTCTGTGGCAGGTCCTCCCAGCTGAAAGTGTGGTGAGGTGGCTGCCCTCTGGGCTGGGGATGTGGGTGCCATGTGGAGCTCAGGTAAAGCTTAGCAATGGGCTGGGCACGGGGTTCACGCCTGTCAACCCAGCACTTTGGGAGGCTGAGGCAGGCAGATGGCTTGAGCCCATGAGTTCGAGAACAGCCTGGGCAATACGGCGAAACCCCACCTCTACAGAAAATGCAAGAAAAAATTACCCAGGTGTGGTGGCTCTCACCTGCAATCCCAGCCACTCAGGAGGCTGAGCTAGGAGGACCACCTGAGCCCAGGAGGTGGAGGCTGCAGTGAGCTATGATCAGGCCACGCACTCCAGCCTGGGCAAAAGAAGGAGACCCCGTCTTTACGTTTTAAAAAAAGAGAAAAAATGGGGAACAGCAGTTCCTGGGCCTGGAGAAGGGCCCTATGGAAGCCCTCCTTTCCTGGTGGCCGAGGGGAGAGGGCCTCCATGGGAAGGGCCCCGGCTGTCCTGGAGCTGCCCTGGTGTCCTGGCCAGGCTGGAGAGACAGGAAACCAGAGGCTCCTCAGCCACTCTGCCTGAGAGGGCTTCCCTAATGAGCGATGCCTTTAAGAAAAAACAGACTTTTAAGTCTGTCCAAAGAGGGGAAAAAACCCACCTGGGTGTAATATTTATGGCCCAGCTCAGGAGTCTTGGGAATCATAAAAGTAGAAATAATGATTTTCTCTCCGTCCACCAGAGAAGAACGTTTCCAAGGACTAAGATGTTCACATGTATTATTCATGTGTCGGGGACGTGCACGTCGGCACAGCTGCCCAGCTCCATCCTGGCTGGGCAGGGGCCAGACCCGAGGGGCAGAGCCTGGGCAGAGCGCAGGGAGATGGCCGGGAGAGCCTGGGAGACAAGGGGGCCGTGCCCACAGCCAGGATGGATACGGGGGCAGACACATCCACATGGATACGCCCCAGACAGCATGGCAGCGATCCCATATCACAGCCATTTCTACCACGTGTGCGCCTCCAAGAACACCCAGCATGTGTCGATGGCGTACACCCAAGCACACACACCCACACAGAGCCCTGCCCCTCGCCACCATGTGCCATGTGCAGCCACACCCACACACAGCAGCACTGGTCCCCATGCAGCCACACCCACACACGGACACACTGCCACCGCTTCCTGTGCTGACATGGCCCCTTCCACACTCCACTCCTGCCGCACACAGACGCTGCCCAGACCGAGCTCACAGCCCGGTCCCCACATGCTGTGTGAGTGCCCGTGTGGAGGAGTGGCCTTCCTGTGCTTAGCTACTATGCTGACCAGCTGTGGACCAGAAAGGGGACGCCAAGCAGCCTCTCCGCAGTAGGCCGGTCATTGCCAGGTCCTGCAGGCAGAGGTCACCTTAGTTCCCGGAGCCTTGGGAGGGAAGAGCGACTTCCATGCTTGGGCTGCTGGGTGCTGGTGTGAGCGTGTGAGTGAGCCAGTGTGGCTGAGCTGGGGGATGGTGGGGCCCCCCACTCACCAACTGCCCTACCCCCTCCCGCTGGTCACCCCCAGGGGAGCCAGGGTGCCCTGCTTACCTGCCGCAGATGCAGGTGTAGGAGCTGTGGCGCATGCCGCCCCGGGAGTAGCAGTAGTGCTCGAAGAGGCTGCAGGGGGAGAGATGTGTTGGGGGGGCACCAGAGCAGGCACACTCCACTCCACGAGCCCCATGAACCCCAAGGGAAGGCCCTCAGCCCAAGTCTTCCCCTTCTGTGGCCCCAAGATGGTCCAAACTCCCATTGTGAGTCTGTGAGGCTTACATCCTAGAGCCTGGGCTCAGTCTCAGGCTGCAGAATCACAGAGGCCAGTGTGGAGGGATGGGGAAGCCACCTGCCGGAGGAGCTCGCCAGCCTCCACAGCCACGGCGAGTGGCTTCCCAGGCACATCAGCGCAGACAGGACTCCTGGAGCCCAGGCCCTGGGGAAGCCAGGCTGGGGCAGAGGCCACACATTTCTGTAGAGCTGGAGGAAGTGACTTCCTGTGACCCTGTGCCCAGTGGCCACCAACCACCCTCCCAGGAGGGGCTGGATGCACAACCTGCGCTCACCCAGGGAGAGGGTGCAGGAGCTGTGGGCAGAAGGGGCAAGGGGCAGGCCTCCTGCAGGTGTGGCATGGCAGGGTGGTCTCTAGGGATGTGGGTGAGGCAAGGCCTGGGGGACACATCCTGCTTCTCCCTCCTTGGAACAAGTACCATGCCAGCTGGGCCCCCTTGACAAACTCCCACTCTGAGCAGGTGGGGCCAGAGCCAAGTTTGGAGAGAAAGACAAGCCCTGGCCCCAGGCTGAGCCCAGAGCCAGCACCAGGGAGGCCTCCAGGACGGCAGATGGCAGCACAATTGCTGCATGGACTTTGAGCTTCAAGGGACTGAGCCATTCTGCCCTGGTCTTCCTCAAGAAAACCTGGTGGTGAGGGGTGTGGTGGTGGGGAACTGCCCTCACCCTCTCCTGAGGCCTAGGCAATAGCCTTCCTGCCAGACCCCAGCTGGCCCACCTGCTACCAGGTGAGGCAGGCCCGGGTGCTCCCCCCTCCCCGCCACCAGGGCAATTGTCGTGGCCGCCCAAGGGCACGCCACGCGGCGGTCCTGCCCTGCACGTTCCAGGCCCGCTTTAGAGAAAGTCTGTACAGGAAGTTTCATCTTCCAGGCACTGTAAACACAAATTATGTGTAATTGCCATGATTGGGTATTAAGCAGTTGTTACGCAGGAACGGCTGCGCTAGATTCAGCCGGCTTTCAGACTTGCCTTCCAAACCTCACAGGATAATTGGGTATCATCGAGTGAAACATTTCCTGAAAACAAAGGATTTCAGGCACTGCCAGGGAGGCAAAGAAGCCACACGCTCCCCTCCTCAGCCGCCCCCGTATTCGTGGTGCGAGCCCTCAAGAGGTAGCTTCCACCTCGCTCCTGGGAGTCTCAGCGCTGAGTTCAGCTACAGCCCAGGCATGTTCCCACTGAGGCGGGCAAGGCCAGTGCCCCATGCAGCAAGCCCTGTGCGCCAGGCCAGACGCACGGCCTCAGAAGCCGCTGCACACCTCCATGGTGCCCTCCCAGACAGCCCAAGAAGAGGCCTGAGCCACGCTGTAGAGCAGGGGTCTCCCTTGGCTTTGGGAGACGTAGCCCTGCCCCGACAGAAGTGAACCTCAGGGGCCACATGGTCATTCTCGAGGTGATGGGGACAGCGGGCCTCTGTGGGACAAGTGACCTGCAGATAACCATGGGCTACACTGGGACTGGCCGGCTTCAGAAAAGACAGGAGAGGGACAGAGATGCTAACCACATGCACAGAGGAACTCACATATTCTACGAGAAAGGAGAGGCAGGCCGGGCGCAGTGGCTCACACCTGTCATCCCAGCACTTTGGGAGGCCAAGGTTGGAGGACTGCTTGAGGCCGGGAGTTCAAGACCAGCCTGGGCAACAATAGCAAGATCTCATCTCTACAAAAAAAAAAAAAAAAAAAAATCAACCAATCAATACAATATATAAAAATAAAAATAAGACAGGGGAGGCAGTGAGGAAACCTGGTTCTCTCGCCTGCAGCAAGCTTCCCCCTGCATAACCCGCTCAGTGGAGACAACTTTCTTTGAATGCTTTTGCTGCTTTTTAAGAAAAAAATAGTACTTTCAAGAAGGCACAGCTCACAGAAGCATCCAGCTAAAGAAAGGCTGACCCAGTTTTCATCTGCAGAGGACAGTCTGACACAGGTCACCTTTGCCAGCCACGCTGATGACTCCACGCACTATTCCACAGGAAGGAGTTACACCATTTGCTGGATATTCACACCAGCCTAAAAGGCTGAAGTGCTTCACACTGGACTTCGGTCCTGAATTGTGCTTTAAATGACCTTTTCAGACACAACTTGAGGACACCCTGGTGGCAATAACAGGTGGGCAAGTGAGCCCACATTTTCTGCAGACATTGGGCTTGGGGTGTGGACGCACAAGGGCAGCCAAGTTCTGGGCAGATGTAGTGGCACAGGGGCCTGTAGATACATGTGAGCCCAGCGCAGCTCGGATCCTCAAGGGGTGAGCATTGAGGGGTGGATGCTCCAAACTGGGGCCCATGCTTGACACGGAGGTGGCATGCGGCCCCCGAACAACTGGGCCAGAGCTTGGCGAGTGGTGCTGGGATGGCCAGGAGCAAGTGTGGGCTATGAGGACAGGCTGCAGGTCAGCAGGGCTGGCCGACGTCCCATGGACGGCTGACACACCATGGCAGCAGCAGCGGGTCACCTCATCACAACTCCTCCAAGTGCGAGGCAGGAAGGGTCCAGCCAACTCATCCCTGGAGCAGGCTAGCAACTAACCCACCCAAAATAATTAACACCTGGAACAGGCTGTCCACCAGAGGGCAGCAGACAGCAAGACAGGCAGGAGTGTCACCGCCCCCTAGTGGCCATCTCTGCCAGCTCCTTCCATAAATTTGTGACTCGGGCAGCATGGGTCCAGCTGGGTCTAACAGCCCCTGCTCACCTGGAAGGCGATGGGGTGAAGTACACCCCAGCCAGGGTCAAGCCCAGTGCCCAGTGCGCACCTCCTCCTCAGCAGCAGGGAGGGCTTCCTGATTGCCTGAGGGGGGCCAGGATCTGCCTAAGTCCCAGCCGACGACGTCCCAGCTGCTGTGTGGGCCTCATTGTTTTTCCCTATGTGGCCATTCCTCTAACGCCCTCGCCTATAAATTTCTCCCAAGCAAGACTCGGGTAGAAGAGGCTTGTCTCTGGGCACAAGTGAGAGCCTTTAAGCAACCTGGGGGAATCTGCATGCGTGGTGAATAACGAGATGGATGGAGTCACTGCAGTGTTGAGGGGAGGGTGTTGGGGGGCAGGCACATCTGTCAGTGCCTGGAGATGAAAAACGGGGCGCGAACAGTAAGTTCCCAGGCCCAGATCTGCAGGAATGGGGTCCCCAGGAACTGCGACACTGGGCCTCCTGCTGGGACCCACAAATCCAGCCCGTGGAGTGCTCCCGGGCACACGGCCCAGCTCCTGCCCTCAGAAGTTTATCACTGAACACGAAGACAAGCCACAGTCCCATAAAAATGTCACAGCTGCCCAGACAGCAGTGTAAAGGGCTGCCCCAGACGCAAGCATCGGCCAAGCTATGTGCCTCGAGCACAGGTGGGGTGGTGCCGCAGAGGTCCGTGAGGCAGTGCAAGGGGTGGCCCCGGACACATCATTCCCTTTCCCAGGCTGGGCCTCAATGTATCTCAGGTACTCAAGAGGCAGAGAGGAGAGGCTGGGCCGGGAACAGGAGCTTAGGAGCGAAAATGCGCAGGGCTGGTGGAGCCTGCTCAGCTGAGTGGAGGGCTTAGGAAAGCAGGTAGTTGGGACATGGGGTGACAAACCTGGGGTACGGAGAGTGTGTTTCGCATCCCTGGGGTCCCTGCTCTGGGCCCCACACACCCAGCCTTCTGGGACTCAACAGCAACCTCAAGGGCAAACCTTGGCTCTGCCACCGGCCAGCTGAATGGCCTCTCCGCACCTCAGTTTCCTCATCCATAAGATGAGGATGATAGTGGTGCCTCCCTCCGAGGGCTGCTATGCCAGTCAAATGATTTAACACACATGGAATATACAGAATAGTGCTTGGCACCCAAGCAGCTCTGTGTACAGGACTGTATACAGTGATCTAGCCACGCGGTCGCTGTGCAGAGGCTTGGAGGGAGCCTGGAGAATGGGGATCCCTCCTTGGGCGGCAGGAGAGGAGGTCGTCAGACTTTGAGAAAGAGCCTCTTGACTATTCCTTTAAAACCAAACAGAATCTGCAAAGGTCCTCGGCCTGGACACCCACTCCAGGACACCCACTCTCGCACCCTCCAGGCAGCCAAGCTCTCTAAGGAAGTCCTTCCTGGGCCCACTCACTCCTAACATCTCCGCGATGTTCACGAGTAAAACCGCGGAGGTGTGTCCTCTGCACCAGCTCCTGGGACATGTGCGCACAGACACGCTTCTGGCTGGACAGAGGGCGCCTGTCCCACCATCCCCTCATGGCTGCCCCTTATACTCACAGAGCTGATCCAGGGTTCCTGCCTTCCCAAGATGCACCCCGACTCAGGCCTTTAAGAGGGAGAGAGCCACAGAGGGTGAGAAGTGCCTCACGATGTTGTGTATCTATAGTGTATAGTCGTCTTAGCACTGAGTTGCTTGTGATTCACATTTATTTTGAGTAACTGCTGCGATATTTTCTTATTTTCAGTAATTGCCGGAATATTTTCTGGGTATACGTGACCATAATTGTGCAGTTAACGCAATACACCAGTTACTAAAGGAAAATCCTTTTCAGAGTAAGGGCCATTCAGTCCTGCAGGGGGCGCCCTGAGACACCTTGGGCTGAGCAGGAGGGTGTCTTATGGTTCTCCAAGTGGGAGCAGCCACTATGGAGGACTCGGAGCCAAAACCAGATGTTTCTACCAGTGGAGCCCCGGCACAGCTCCTTTCGCGGGGAGCCGGAAGCACGTTCTTCTTGAATTCCCAGGGAAGGAGGGGAGCTGCTACATGTTCTTCTTCTGGGGTGACCAGTGGGTCATCAGAAGGCACAGGTGATGGCGCCCAAGTCCCACCCCTGGAACCGCCACTGGGGTGGTTCCAGCGACCTATCCAAGGCTCTGCCCCAATTCCCAGGTGGGTCCCAGCTCCTTCAGCACTGTTCCCTGTGGGTCTTCTGAAGAGCAGGTACTGGGACTTGGCAGTGAACTGGGGGCCTGCCCCATGCTTCCCCTTCCCCAGGCCCCAGTGTGGGGACAAATACAGAGAAAGCTAGGAATGAGCACCCGAGAGGCCTCGAGTGTCTGAAATGAGCAAGACGCACTGACATGATGTGTCACCAAGAAGGAACAGATCTGAAACCTCGGGCTAAAGCCAGAAATGCATGATTAATAAAACTGGTGCTAGCGGAGAGCTGGTCAGCGTCATGGTGCAGCCGGCACCAACATGGCAGCATCAGACACAGGCTGTCTGCAGCAGATGCAGTGCTCAGCTTCAACAGCTTGCTCTGCTGCCTGGAGCTCCAGTGGAGCGCCTCACTCCCTCCTCCTGCCGCCCCCACCCCAGTCCTGGCCCGCAGACAGAGACTGTTTTTCCTGGGGCAACACCTTCCCACCAGGGCTTCCTGAAGGCCAGCCAGCAGGGTCACAGGGTGTATGGGGCCAGATGTCTTGGGCTTACATGGACCATCTCCAAGTGGCCAAGCAGATGAAGTCAGAATCCTGGAGCCCCACTGCCGCCCAGATCACTCTCCCTAACTACTCAGCTCCAAGGGGCCCCACAAAGCATTGCATTGCAGGGAGGGGTGGGCAGACTGAAGCAATCCAGGCCCTGATGCCCACTCAGTCTGAGGCTTGGGGCAGGTTGTGTAGCTGCTCCATTAAGACAAACTGAATAGCCAATCACAGCATTTCTCATGGCAACCACCCTTTGAGGGCTGAGGGATTGTTCCACTGCACAGAGAAGGATGCTGCGGCTCAGAACAATGACGGGTTGAGCCTGAATCTGTGTTTGGGCTTGGAGTCCACCCAGGGTCTCCAGCTGCAAAGCTTATGGTCTTGACCCGGATGCCTCTGAAGCCTCAGGTCAGTAGGTAGGGGCTGGAACAGCACTGACCTCGGGGCTTGCTGTGAAGGCTGAAGAAGACGCAGGGAAAAGCTTCAACTCTATAACCACTGGCAGTGGGCGATGCCATGGCTGATGACTTATGAGGCCCCAACCTCACACCCATGCACAGGGGTCTGAACCGAGCCGAAAGGGGTCTGGGAAGGTTAACTGGCCCACCCAGTCCTTGGCGAAGGAGCCCCAGGCCAGCTAGTAGATAGCAGGAGCTGGGGTCTGGGAGAGGCCCGGGATGCTGAGGCCCCGCCCAGAAGGGGGGATCCGCCAATCACAGGCAAGGGCAGCGGCCAAGCCGGCGGTCACAGCGGGAGGAAGAGTGGCTACAGACAGGAGCAGCTAACCCTCTCTCTAGAGCTGCCTTATCAAGGCACGAGTTAATTAGCATTTTAATTGGATAATTGGGAATTCTAAATTGCCTATCTTGTATTAAGCATAACTGAGGACATAACATGACATTCAATTAACAAATCTTCCCCTTTATTTTCAACGTGCTTGATTAAGTTGAGTTTCTGAGTTCCTCGGATCAGTTACAGGATAAAACATTCTATCTCCTTCTCAGTCCCCAAAGCCCAGGCTCATCAGACTGTAATATACTTATGTTTTATATGTATGTGGAGAAGTCTTAGAAAGTCTCTTCACAAAGAAAAAAAGTCACCAATCGTCCTATCGCCCAGAGGTCTTCTCTAGCCAGTATTTTGCTGAATATCCTTCCAGGCATTTAAAAAAAAAAAGTATAAACACAGATTTTAAAATAATTTGCTGTGGCCAGGTGTGGTGGCTCACATCTGTAATCCCAGCACTTTGGGAGGCCGAGGCAGGCAGATCACCTGAGGTCAGGAGTTCGAGACCAGCCTGGCCAACATGGTAAAACCTTATCTCTACTAAAAATACAAAAATTAGCTGGGCTTGCTGGCGGGCGCCTATAATCCCAGCTGCTCGGGAGGCTGAGACAGGAAATTGCTTGAACCTGGGAGGTGGAAGTTATAGTGAGCCGAGATTGTGCCACTGCACTCCAGCCTGGGTGACAAAGCCAGACTCCATCTCAAAAACAATAATAATTAGCTGTAATTTTTTTTTAACTTACCTTTTTACAGAAGTAGGACGTACATAGAGAAAAAAACCCAAAGCCTACAGACACAGCACAACAGCCCAGCGCACCCTGCACACGCCCTCCTGGTCAGTCTCTCTTCTCCAGGGGTAGCCTGACTCCTATCGCCATAGGTTAGTTTGCCTATTTTTGAGCTGTATGTAAATGGAGTCAAACAGTATGTTCTCTTTTGTGTTGGCTGCTTCCGCTGCTCATGTTTGTGGACCGTCTAGGTGGGCAGCAGTCGCTGGTTGGTTCTCACTGCTGGGTGGTGTTCCGCTGTGGGGGTGGGCCCCGTGTGTTTCTCTATCCTTCTGTGGGGGAGCACTCGGGTTGTTTCCAGATTGTGGCTATTATGGGTAGCGCAGCCATGAATGTTCTTGTGCAGTCTTTTGGGGCCCATGTGTGCATCTCTGGCTGAGCAAACAGCTAGGAGTAGAAATGCTGTGTCACAGGATTTTTGGGGGGTTCGGCTTTAGTAGACAAAGTCCAACAGGTTTTCTGAGTAGTCATATCCACGTGGTCACTGTCCTGAAACTTCCTCTCCTCCATACCGTGAATGGGGCCCAAACCGAGCTGAAACAAGTCTGCAAGGACAAACAGCCTCGCCCAGTCAGGCGCCGGGGCTGGGCTGTCCCACAGAAGGTGCTTGTTGAAGCAAAGAACATTCTCCTCACCAACAGATACATGTCTGTACTTTTTATTTTTATTTATTTATTTTATTTATTTATTTATTTTTTGAGACGGAGTTTCGCTCTTGTTACCCAGGCTGGAGTGCAATGGCGCGATCTCGGCTCACCGCAACCTCCGCCTCCCGGGTTCAGGCAATTCTCCTGCCTCAGCCTCCTGAGTAGCTGGGATTACAGGCACGCGCCACCATGCCCAGCTAATTTTTTGTATTTTTAGTAGAAACGGGGTTTCACCATGTTGACCAGGATGGTCTCGATCTCTTGACCTCGTGATCCACCCACCTCGGCCTCCCAAAGTGCTGGGATTACAGGCGTGAGCCACCGCGCCCGGCCCTGTACTTTTTATTTTTGTCTTTCAGTTTTATTTTTAGAGATAGGGCTCACTCTGTTGCTTAGGCTGGAGTGCAGTGGTGCAATCAGAGCTCACTGCAGGCTCGAAGTCCTGGGCTCAAGTCATTCTCCCTCTTCAGTCTCCTGAGTAGCTGGGACTACAGGTGTGCACCACCGTGCCCAGCTAATTTTTTTTTTTTTTTTATGTTTTGTGGAGATAGGGAGTCTCGCTGTGTTGCCCAGGTTGGTCTGCAACTCCTGGGCTCAAGCGATCTTCTCACCTCAGCCTTCCAAAGTTCTGGAATTACAGGTATGAGCCACTATGCCTGGCCTATTTTTATTTTTAACATGGTCACTACGTCCAGAATCTGACCACTTCTCCCCATCACCACTCCCTCTCTGGTGCAGGCCATGGTCCTGTCTCCCCTGGGGATGGCGAGGGTGGCTGGGGCTGGTGAATGGTGACGGTGGTCTGGCTGGCCCCACTGCTTCAGCCCTTGTTCCCTAGAGTGTGCTCCACAAAGGGATCCTTCCACAACTTAAGTAGAATCACAGGACTCCTCTGCGCACACTAACCCTGGCTTCCTATCGGCAGCCCACCTCCGCCTTTCTCCCCCGTCTCGTCTTGGCTTCTTGGTCGAACTCCTCACTGCTCCTGGAACTGCCAGGCAAGTTCCCACCAGGCCACTGGATCAGCTTCTTTTCTCTGCCCGGAGTGTCCACTCCAGAAAGCCACAGCTTGCTCTCTCACCCCTTTCAGGTGTCTCCTTCAATGCCCCTTTCACAGGGAGGCATTCTGGCTCCCTGGATAAAGGGTAGCTCCTTCCCCTGTAACCCTCACTACCATCTGACATATTTATCTAGCTATCCCTATCTAGCATCAATCAATCAATCAATCAATCATCTGTCTACATCTACCTATCACCCATCTACCCATTCATCCATCCATCATCACTTTATATCTATCTACCTACCTACCTACCTACCTACCTACCTACCTACCTATCATCTACCTACCTATAATCCATCTACACATCTACCCATTCATCCATCTATCCATCACTCTATCACTCCATTCATCCATCCATCATCTATCATCACTCTATCATCCAATACCTACCTACCTATTATCCATCTACCCATCTATCCAACCATCTATCCATCCATCCTCTATCTACTTACCTATCATCCATCTACCCATCCATCCATTACTCTATATCTATTTACCTATCTACCTACCCATAATCCAAACATCCATCCATCCATTCATCCATCCATCCATCCCTTTATCACCTACCTACCAACCTATCATCTGTCTACCCATCCATCCATCACTCTTCCATCTACCTATCCATCCATCCCTCTATCAATCATCTATTTGTGTCAACTACCTACTTATCCATCCATCCCTCCCTTCCTCTCTCTCTATATCTATCCATTCATCTGTCCTTCTACATCAATCTATATCCATCCATCCCTCTATATCTATTAATCCATCCATCCATCTATCCATCACTCTATCAATCATCTATTTCTATATCTACCTATGTACTTTTAATCTATCCATCCATCATTCTGTCTACCCATCCATCACTCTATCAATCATCTATTTCTATACCTACCTATCATCTATCCATCCATCTATCATCCCATCCATCCATCCATCCATCCATCCATCCGTCCATCATCTATCAAGGTGATAATCATCTATTTCTGGATCTATCTACCTACTTATCTACTTATCATCTATTCATCTACTCATCCATCCATCCATCCATCCACCCATCCATCCACCCATTCATCCATCTCTAGTGTCCCATTAGGCTCGAGCTTTATCTTTTTGTTCCCTGTAGTATTCCTCAGACCAGAATAGTGCTTGGCACATCAGAAGTCGTCAGTATACCTCTGTTGAGTGACTGAATAAGTAAATGGCTGTATGAGAGCACCACAGCCTCTAATTTACTTAACCAGCTTCCTGCTGTTAGAGATCGAGGCTTCTTCCACCTCTCTGTATCATGGCCATCCATGGCCTGATGCCTCTTCACTGCCTTCGGGCTAAATTCCTAGGAGGGAGATTATTGAGCACATGCACATTTTCAATTCTCAGGGCATGTTCTGCAAAAAGGACGCCCAAACACTCATAAGGATTTTGGGGTCCTGAGCAGTGCACTGCAGGGCCTGTCTGCCCACAGGACTGGGAATCTGGTGGATAAAACACAAAAGTATTTCACTGTTTCACTGATGAACTGGCAAATTTTAACCTGCTTGTAAGTCTATTTACTCATATTTCTTCCTTTTTGAATGGCTTGTTCCTTTTTTAAAAAATGCGAATGTTCATCATTTTCTTATTGATCCTTAAGGGATTTATACAGGAAGAACACAGGCAGTGGATCTATCATTTATGTAACAAGTTTCCCCTTTGCTCCTTAATTTTCTTTATGGCATTTCTGGACAGATAATTTACATTTTTATTGGCTAGATCTGTTACTTTTTTTTTCTTTACGGTTTCTTCCTTTAAAAAGTCATTCCCTGTCCCTATGATTATATAAAGTCTATCATCTTTTGTGGGCCTTCTGTTTGCACGTTTACTTAATCAATCAACCTAGAATTTATTGTGATGTAGGTCATGAGGCAGAATACCATTTGATTATTTTCTTTGCTTTCACTAACTGTCCCTTGTGCGCTGGCTTGGAGCACTGTCTTGGTGAAAGAGAAACCCTTTACACAACAAGGGTTGTTGGGGGCTGTGCCTGTTACCTGCTCCTATGCCGGGACTTCCCACTGCTCTCACTGGGGCTTTCAGAGTCAGCCTCCCCAACTCACAGGAGCTGGCCCCACTGTGACCCCCTCCAGTACCTTCTCTGCTGATTCCCAGGAAGAAGAACAGGGCACCAGGGGCAGGACTTGACTGGTGCCTGGGAGGGTTACAACATAGAGCAGGAAGAAATTCAAAGCTCGCAGTACCCGCCTCAAGAGGGAAATTCTAAATCTGTGACTCTAGACCTGTGTTTAGCACCTTGAACAAGCGAGGGAGCTCCAGCTTTGGAAGGCCTGGGAAGAGCTGTGTAAACACAAACACCATTGGTCAACTATTCTCTGACTTATTCTGGGATCAACACCTGCTCACGTCTGACCCAATCTTACTAGTCCATGCCGACCACAGAGATAACACCTTTCTTGGCCCTAGAACAAAAACTCCCCCTTTAAAAAGGACCAGAAGGCCAGTGTGGTGGTTCATGCATGGTGGTGTACTAGGGGGATGAGGCAGGAGGATCGCTGGAGCCCAGGAGTTTAAGTGCAGCCTGGACAATATAGTGAGACCTGTATTAGTCCGTTTTCAAGCTGCTGATAAAGACATACCCGAGACTGGGTACTTTATAAAGAAAAGGAGGTTTAATGGACTCACAGTTCCATGTGGCTTGGGAGGCCTCACAATCATGGTGGAAGGCAAGAAGGAGCAAGTCACATCTTACATGGTGGCGGGGAAGAGAGAAAATGAGAACCAGTGGAAGGGGTTTCCCCTTATAAAACCATCAGATCTTACGAGACTTATTCACTACCACAAGAACAGTGTAGGGGAAACCACCCCCATGACTCAATATCCACACAGTCAAATCCTATCAGACCCCAGCTCTTAAAAAAAAAAAAAAAAAAAAAAAACAGGTTACCCTCAGATGCATCCAGAGAGACTCAAACCACTGTCAGAGGCTGGGTGCAGTGGCTCATGCCTATAATCCCAGCACTGTGGGAGGCTAAGGCGGGTAGATCACTTGAGAGTGATCACTTGAGAGTGATCAAGAGTTCAAGACCAACTTGGCCAACATGGTGAAACCATGTCTCTATTCAAAATACAAAAATTAGCCAGATGTGATTGTGCATGTCTGTAATCCCAGCTACCTGGGAGGCTGAGGCAGGAGAATTGCTTGAACCTAGGAGGCAGAGGCTGCAGTGAGCTGAGATCGCGCCACTGCACTCCACCTGGGCGACAGAGCTAGACTCAGTCTCAAAACAAACAAACAAACAAACAGGCTTGCCAGAGTGGCAGATGATCCTAGTTCAACACAACCCAGAGGCCACTGTCTCTCTAAGGCATGCTGGTACCCTGCCTCTGTCCTCCCCAGGAAGGTGTGGGGGAAGCAAGCCAGGTGCACAGGAAGCTTTCTGGAGGGGCGCCCAGGGCTGAGGGGAGGGAAGGGGTTAGCTTTGAGGTCATATTTCCCAAAGCACGACACGAGTCCACGGGATGACATTACGCAGTACCCCGCTAAGCATATTTCCCTCATGCACTAGGTATTTATTTTAAAGCGTTAACTTCTCTTAATGGCAAATTAGATTGGGTTTCATTTATGACAAGGATAAAAAGCATCTTAAAATATATATTTAAAGGAAAAAGGTGAGTCAATTGAAAGAAAATGATTAAGCAGATAATAGGAGAGCTGGGACAAGAACTTGACCGAAACTGCCAGGGAGTCCTGCGGAATGACTGCCTTACAGCTTCTTTGAGGAAAAGCCTGGTTTTGCATTCTTGGGTGAGCCCTTTGGTTAAGAAACTCCCTAAGTCCCCAGATGGCAGGTGGTGAGATGCAGCCTCAAGCTCCTGGGCTCAAGCAATCCTCCTGCCTCAAGGCAGGTGTGGTTGTGGACACCTGTAGTATTAGCTACTCAGCAAGCCTCCTGAGTAGCTAGGACTATGGGTGTCCATAACCACACTTGGCTAATTTATTTATTTTATTTTATATCTGTAGAGATAGGGTCTTGCGATGTTGCCCAGGCTGCTCTAGAACTCCTGGCCTGAAGTGATCCTCCCAAAGTGTTGGGATTACAGGTGTGAGCCACCGCACCCGGCCCAGGTTCAATATTTAGGGAGCATACTTTGGCGGAGGATCTTGGCTTTCACGCCACTGCACTCCAGCCTGGGCGACCACGGGAGACACTCAGATCCCACCCTGTAGAGTCAGGACAGAATCCCCAAGTCACCCCTTCTAGAAAAAAGAAAAAAGTGCTTTGCTTTTGATTCCCTCTAGGGCATTTTTCTGTTTTGCCTTGAAAGAGTCCAGCACTACTTTATTTCGAAACATCAAATTCCTTTTTCAGCCTTACAATCTGAAAATACTTCGCAAATGTGTCATTTCAGATCTAACTTTCTCTGGAAAGTGCTGTTTCCTATCAATGCCTTTCTAAGCACTGTCGCAACTGGGCCCAGCTCTGGGCGGCCCCTGAAACTCACCTGGTTCATCCTGAGGGTCTAGTATCCAGCTCCTGCCCTATTGTCCTCCACTGAGGGCCCTGGAGAGGAGAGTAGAAGCAGTCCATCCACGTGAGAGATAGCCACTCTTGGTGCTGTGAGCACAGGACACTGGGTACGGGGACCTGGTCACCTGGGAGGCAGTGCCAAGCCAGTGGACAGTGCGTAGCGGCGACTTTGGCTACCCCTAGGCTGGAGGGACCCCGGAGAAGCTGGGTCACGGCAGCCCCAGATCCCTAGCACCTGCAGGAAGCAAGGACCACAGATGCCTGTGAAAGATGTCTCCTCTCTTAGAAGGTTCTTCCAAGCATCCAGGAACCACAAAGCCCAGGACGCAGCCAAACCTGCCGTGGAGGGAGCCCCAGACACCATCTGGCAGGGCCAGCCTGGGGGGGCCCTAGGTGGGCAGGGCCCCTCCGCCGTGTGTGGCTGTGTTTTATGGCAGCGAACCGGCTGTTAAGCGTGAACTGCTGACAACCCCTCTTCTAATGAGCCTTTCCATCCTCACTCACGACTCCAAACGTTATTTTAGTCACACTTGGCTGAAGGAACAACAGGACCGCTATTTATCACTTTGAAAGTCTTTATCTACTTAAGATGATGAATAGGGGTGGCAGTCACGTTGCCCCTACAGAGATCAGCCCTGAAAAGAGGAGTGCCTTGGCCAGGGATGCCCTCCAAGCATGGAGCCAGGGACGGGAAGGCTGTTGTGGCTCAGGGCGTTTCTACCACATTCTAGACCTGTGCCCCTTCAGGGACCTCTTGGTGCGATGCCACCATCCAGGTCCTCAGCACCCTCTCGTGCCACAGAGCACAGAGGTAGGAGGTGGGGGAAGTGGGTCAGCCCCAGGCACCCCCACATAGGTCCCCACCTGCAGCAGGATGTCCACTTTGGCAACACAGAGGATGGGAGGGGTGATTTAAGAACTAACTCACTTAGCCGGGCATGGTGGTCCGTGCCTGTAATCCCAGCTACTCGGGAGGCTGAGGCAGGAGAATCACTTGAACCCAGAGGTGGAGGTTGCAGTGAGCTGAGATCATGCCATTGCACTCCAGCCTGGGCAACAAGAGCGAAACTCCATCTCAAAAAAAAAAAAACTAACTCACATGTCCTAAACCTTTGCTGCTGACATCCCAGAGACACACGGCAGGTTCCAAAAACTACTCCAGCCAGAGGATGCCAGCAATAACTCCTGCAAATTTAACTTTTGGGTAGCTTAAACCTATTTATCAATAGCTAATTAATAAGGTCTAAGTCCTTGGATGACAGGATGATTAAACTGGTTTGCAAATAATCCATTTTTAATTAAAAGGCTACCCTCTTTTGGTTTCTGGATATATTCAAAAGGAAGCCTTAACAGTTGTCTTGTTTTTAAATATGCATTATACAAAGCCAATAATTAGAAGAATTTGTGCTTTTAATTATATTTTAATTATTCTTTGCCTGTCGATGGAAAGTTAAATATCCTTTCTTTATGGCACCAACACTACTCCCCAAAGCCAGTAGATCGCTAGCAGGAATTGTGTGTGTGAAGCCCGCTCCAGGAGATCCGTGCAGCAGTGACAGTGCCTGTAGGCAACCCATGCCACTGTCCTGGCAGGCGTGGTAAAATCTGACCATGGCAAAGCGCTGTCTTGGGGCAGCACTCTACTGGCCCCCACCTTGTAAGAGACACGCTCGAAGGCAGAAGTGGTCGTTATGTGATGAGGGTCTGGGACCCTCTCCTGTATAGCCAGGAGCCAGGAAGTTCCTTGGCTTTACTCGCCAGCCTGTACACACGCTGAAGCATCTCACCAGCGCCGCCCACTGAAATTTAGAAAATTCGCACAGTGCTGAGGAGGGCTTAGAAGATGCGGAAGAGGGAGCCACGCCCAGGGACGCCAGGCTTCCGGGAGTGCTTCGCTGCGACCCTGCAGGGAGCCTGGGGATCATACACCTGTCCGGCATACCCCGAGCTCCCTCTTCCAGGGTCCACAACAACACCCATCCCAAGCCCACCCACTTCTAGCACCTTCCATCAGACACCTTCCTCACTGATGCTCATCCACCTGCCAGCCTTTAACAGATGCCCTCCTGGCCCACCTGCCCACCAGGAGGTCATGGCTAGAGGGGTCTCAGTGAACTCCTGGCACCTGGTGCCCCTCGGGAGCTCGAAAGATGTCCATGCTTCACCTCCTGCTCTCTGCCAGTTACCACCAGAAACCACCCGCACGCCAGACTGACACCCGTCTCCAGAAATCTCCCTGGGTTCCTCCAGGGGGCCTCTCTCTCCTCTTACCACCGAAAGCCCTCTGCAGGCACACTCTTACACTACGGAGCTTTCGGCCTGGCACCTGCCCATTCCCTCCCAGTCTTGAGGGGCACTCCTAGAGGCAGGTCCACGTCACCCATACCCAAGGCTGGTCACAGTGATGAGCACACAATAGGTCCTCAGTAGACATGTGAAGACAGGGTAACGAATGGCAGGAACAGCCGGCCTGAACATGCCCAACAATCAAAAGAGAACATTCACACATCCATGCATACGTCATATACTCACACACACGCAGGCAGCCTCAACCTTGTCTGTCCAGGAGCAGGCCTGACTCAAGATCTAGCCCTGTGTCCACTCTGCTTCCTCTTTCTGGGCACGTAGCTTAGCCTCCCTGCAGCTAGGCTGGGACCACAGGACTGACTCTCACCCCAAGAAAAATACGAAGTGACATGTGCCGCTTCCAGGCCATGGCTTTTAAGAGTGGGTGTGAATTCTCCATGTTCTCTCTCTTCCTTCTCAGAGGTGGCAGAGTTGGGCAGTGGAAGCAGCCCTGTGTATCTGCTGGAGGAGAGCCACTGGGCCAGCCACAGATGGCAGCATGAGCAAGAAATGAGCCTTCACTGTGCTAAGCCACTGAGATCTGGCTTTCTGCTGTTACTGCAGCAAAGGCTACCCCATACTGACTAATACACCTGGGAATTTAGAGTACGGCAAATGTGGAATTATACATTGAGGGGCAAAGACTTTATTCCAAAGGCAACGGGTCGCCTAGTCATTACGCAGGGGCAGAAAAGCCAGAATCCTTGTTTATACATTATTCTTAAATGTAGTTTAGATCAAGTAACGTGTTAAATATAAAAAATGAACTATGTGGCTACATGGATATCTATTAGACTATATATGGTGGTGTTTGAAATATTTCATAATTATGCAAAACCTTTTTTAAAAGAAAGTCATAAGACTATAAAAATAGAAAAATCATGCCGATAGCTGGATTATATATTGAGGCAGTAGAAAAAGCAACTTCGCAAACACATAAACTATACAGGAAAGGACCGATATGACAACTGATATTTACAATTTCTGTATATCCAATTGGGAAAAATACTTGCAACACACAGAACAATAATACAAAGAGCCCCATTACAAAGCAGTAAGTCACCCGCAAATGTCCCCACTGCAACTGGGCAAAGGACTGACAAGCCACAAAGATAAATGCCCAAGAAATACCTACGAGAGAAGTTTAGGCTCGCCAGTAATCAAATAAGCAAAAATAAAGATGGGGTATCACTTTTCCCCTGTCAGAATGATAAAAGTGAATAATAATAGAAATAATACAATTAACCTTGAGGCCCAGGTGGGCACACCAGCACTTATGGTTCGGGAGGATGGGTGTCCTGCACCCTGGCTGAGAAGATGTCTTCTGGAGAGAGGCCAGCTGGCTCCTCTAAGACCCATCTGTCCACTGTGGCGTCTCTATAATTCAGAGAGGATGCTACACTCCTCCCCGCCTCCCTCACGGGATTAAATGAGAACATCCCTGGGAAGCACATGGTACCTGCTCACCAGACACGAACCCAGTCCCAGCCATGAAGGGAGAACAACTTTTCTAGAAGGGATTGTGCTTTGGGCATCAACATTTTTCCATCAATTCCATCTGCAGGAGGTGACCCCAAGGAGACGGTTAGTTCGACACCCGAGAGACAGCAAGGTAGGCCTGACGGTCGCGGTGTCGGTCACGCTGGGAACCACCTGGCTTCTGGGCACAGTCTGGGTAAGTGGATTATGATGCAGCCCCAGTGTGCCCCAGTTTACTGCCGGGAAGAGACTTCCGCTGCACAAACTCTGCCCAGTGTGAGCCCAGCAGATCAAAGCCCATCTGTCTGTGCCTCAGAGAGACCCGGACGCCTGTGTGCTAGAGCAGTAAGGTTTTGTGCGCTTCTGCATCAGAGGGTTTTTTTCCCCTATCTTGTTTATAATGTTCTGTACTGACTGGATTTCCTACTGGCATATGTGTCTTTTTATCAGAGTAAAGCTATTTTCATTTTGAAAATACTTTTGGGAAGAAATGAAAGCTACCTGTCAAAGACCTGCCCCCCTCGCCGCAGCCTCGCCCCACTGGCCCCAAGGGGCTTCTTGTCCTGATGTGTTCTGCCCAGCAGACAGTGCACACTCCCCAAGCACAGCCGCCATCCAGGACGATGCTGGGAAGCTGCCACCAGGGGTCGCAAGTGCACACCATCTGCCACCCACGGGGAGCGCCTTGAAAAACCTTCAGCCTGGCTGGAGAAACCATAGTGTGTCTCTGTTTGTAGGCCATTGTCGTGGACAAAGTGAGCAACCCAGCCAGGTGCTGTGGCTGCACACTTTGGGAGGCTGAGGCAGGAGGACTGCTTGAGCCCAAGAGGTCGAGGCAGTGAGCTATGATTGCACCATTGCACTCCAGCCTGGGCAACAGAGTAAGATCCTGTGAAGGAAGGGAGGAAGGAGGAAGGGAAGAAAGGAGGAAGGGAGGGAGGGAGGGATGGAAGGGAGGGCAATTTAAGCCCAATTCCTTCCTGACTCTATCAGGAAACTCTACCATGGGTTGAGATCACCCAAAGTCTGAATGTCCAGGTCCCCGCTGGAGGCCGGGGCTGGGGGCCCCTCTTCATGATCCCAAAACTCATTTGGGAAATTTCCCTAAGAGAAGGGGACAGAAAACAAAGCAGAGATTTCCCCTCCAAATTCTGTCCAAGACAAAGCAGCTGAAATTCCACTCTCGATGTTTCCTTCATCATCTCCCTCTTTCTACCTCTGCTTTTTGCCATGGGGGGAAGATTCTTCCTGGGAAGGACATCCTCGGAGACTCTCCCCTCCCAATTAACACCCTCCTGGTAGCATCTCGGCTTGAAGATGGTGGCAAATGCTAGTGGAGGACCACTCATTTCCTGCTTCCTGCCCTCATCTTCAAAATGGGAAGATTAGGCAGGGCGCAGTGTCTCACGCCTGTAATCCCAGCACTTTGGGAGGCCGAGATGGGTGGATCACCTGAGGTCAGGAGTTCGAGACCAGCCTGGCCAACATGGCGAAACCCCATTTCTACTAAAAATACAAAACTTAGCCAGTTGTGGTGGCAAATGCCTGTAATCCCAGTTACTTGGGAGGCTGAGGCAGGAGAATCGCTTGAACCTGGGAGGCGGAGGCTGCAGTGAGCTGAGACAGCCACTGCCCTCTAGCCTGGGCAACAGAGCAAGACTCAGTCTTAAAAAAAAAAAAGGGGGCCGGGCGCGGTGGCTCAAGCCTGTAATCCCAGCACTTTGGGAGGCCGAGGCGGGTGGATCACGAGGTCAAGAGATCGAGACCATCCTGGTCAACATGGTGAAACCCCGTCTCTACTAATACAAAAAATTAGCTGGGCACGGTGGTGCGTGCCTGTAATCCCAGCTACTCAGGAGGCTGAGGCAGGAGAATTGCCTGAACCCAGGAGGCGGAGGTTGCGGTGAGCCGAGATTGCGCCATTGCACTCCAGCCTGGGTAACAAGAGCGAAACTCCGTCTCAAAAAAAAAAAAAAAAAAAAAAGGGAAGATTAAACCCAGAGTGGCCATTACCAGTCTAAGAGTCATAGGCTGAGGCTAAGAAGTCTTCTCAGGTAAGGGCCACTCTGGGAAGTACAGCCCCATCCCTTCCTCCACCCAGAGCTCCTGAGCTGCTCCATTGAGCTGACAGGTTCAGAGCAAGCTCTGTCGACAAGGCTCTCTGGAATGCAGCCTGGAGAATCCAAGCTCCTAGAATGCCTGCTGACTCCTGCTTCAGGAGCCCAGTTGGCCTTCTTTTCTGGAATCAGATTCTTTGGCAAAACCTCTGTCTGCACACGGAGGTATCCCTTTTGCACGGGGAGCTAGAGAAGTCAGACTGGTTGGAAAATGGCCTTGCTTGTCTCCTCTGGCTAAACACTCCACACACGCTGCACGCCACCCTGGGGACCACCCACCCAAGCAAAAGGAGCCCACCCCACACCGGAGGAACACCGACCGTTCAGGCTTCTGCTGCAGACAGGACGGAGCAGAGCCCACAGTTCTGAAGGGCCGACTGAAAAAGCAAACGTCCCTCTGGTGTGTCTCTGAAAAAAACCCTGACAGCTCTCTCCCCCGGGAGCAGGAGGAAGTCTCTCTGCCCGGGAGGACTGTGCTGTTCCTTGGAAACGAGCCTGCTGCCACAAACAGATCCAGCAGGTAAGGGCAAATCACCTAGAATGCATAAAACATTACGTTCGCCAAATCCCCCTGGACAGAAATCTCGGATTCGGCAAACAGCTCAGATCTCAACAGATTTCCACTCACAGCTTAGAAATCCCCCAATTAAAGGCACAAGTGCATGGCAAAGGTGGAAGCTTGGAGCTTCCGGGCTCCAAGTACCCACAGCCTGGAGATGGTGGCAGTGACATGGCCCAGGTCACATGCACACGGCACCTCAGCCTCCTCCAGCTGTACCAGCCTGCGGGTGTGGCTGGCCTGGAGTGACAGGCTCCCTCACTGCCACGCTGCCTGCAGCTGGGTCCCCTTGAGTGAAAACGCTTTAAGGGAATTGTTTCTGTCCCTCCAGTCCTGAATCAGCCAGTGGGTCCCCAGGGACCCAGGAGCTACACACCCATTTGCATGTTGTCCCTAATCAATTTCCACCCATGTCAATCAGGGCCTTACTGGTCTCGGCCACAGAACATGCTGGGTGATGCCTCAAAGCGCCAACCTCCTCAGAAACTTCACTAAGGGAGAGGTTTCTTTATCAAATGTCTGTTGACTGGCTCTCCCCTCTTTAGGTGGAAGCAGCTGTTTTCTCCTTAAACTACAGAGCCAGAGCTCTCTTCTCCCTGCACGCTCACTCCACAAACACACAGGGTACACCAAAGCCCTTGAGACACTCTTGGAATAACGATGCCCACTCTGTACCTCCAGGGGACTTCACTAATTTATAAGGCAATTTTAATAATAACCATATATTAATTTTACATCCCCTTTTTACCTATTTCAATGGCTATGGACTGTTAGGAATTAGGTAATATATCACAATGGGCTCCTGGGGTCTTTTTATTAACTAATGCCCCATATTTAAAAACCTTCTTGTCAAATGAGAAACATTAAGAAGCGCTGTCCCTTTTATAATTGCTTCTAATAGACTCAATATTCAGGTCCTGGCCTGAACAGACAGCCCAGGCGATACTTCCCTAAATTGCATTTAACTTTTCATTTTCTTTCTGTCAATCGGCCAACAGAATAATTCTGCAGGCGTGCAAATGGTCATTTTACCATGTCAGCCTGTAGCTCTGGAGATGTCTGCAAGTTAGGAGGACCACTCGGGTCAAGAGACGCATAGCCTCTCTGGCCGCAGGAGCAATGCCTGGCCATTCTGGTGTGTGCACAAGCCTGTTTATCAAAATATATGCCAGTAAAGCACACCCATCTTAAACGTCCAGACTGATGACATCTCACAAATGTGCCCCCTAGGTGACGACCCAGGACATTTCTATTCTCCTAGCAGGCTCCCTCACTGCCCCTTCCCCTCCCCTCTCCTCCTTGGTCACCAAAGTTTTGCTTGTTGGGAACTTTATGTCAATGGGACTGTACGTGCCTTTCTGAGCCTGGCTTCTTTCGCTGGATGTCACTTTCAGGGCCGTCTGTGTCCCAACTGTGGCAACAACCCGTTCATTTTCACCGCCCAATTCAATTCAAGACTAATAGACGTGAGAATTTCTAATTCACTAATACACTGACCAAGCACCTCGACTTGGTCACTGGGATGCTCAGGTGCGTCTGAGGCCGGGGGTGACCTCCAGGCTCTCAGCAGGTCCTCTGCCTTCCCAGGGCTGCAAACCCTGGGGGAAGGTGAGGGTGTGGGGCAGGCGCACTGGCCTCCAGGAAGCACTGAGCAGGGAAGGGTGCGGCCAGCTGCTGGAGGAGAATACAGGTCTGAGGTTAGCTCGGCCCAGGGCTAAACAGGGACACCCACAGTTTACCCACCCGCCGTATACAGGTTTGGCTTCTCCTCAGCTCTAGACCCCTTCCCCACCTCATGTGTCTCTAGAGCACCTGGGGCAGGCAGAGGGGGACTATGGGACACGAGGCATGGAATGCCTGGTTTTGTGTGGGAACTGCCAGCCATGTAACAGCGATGGTTCTGGCATCTCTGTTTTCTGCTTTTTTATGCCCTCTGGCAGATAAGAAACTCTGAAGCCCATCTCTTTGTGAACCTAGGCAGGAGGCATCGGGGCACCTCAGTCTGCCTGGGAGCCACTGGGCACTCCCCCACTGCACCGTCCCTGAGGGCAGGCAGGAACAGGGTTCTCCTAATGTCCGGCCTCCCCAAGGGATGACAGCGCATCTGGCCTCCTTTGGCCTCAGGGGTGAACTTCACAGAAACGGAGAGCTTATTGTGAATGAGAGAATGACAATAAAATGCAACTCCATTCAGCCAGGGGTGAAAGCTGCCACCCAGGGTGTCCAGAGCAGCTGGGAAAGGTCATGCCCTTGGGGTGGTCCCTGGGCCTTGGGAGCAGGGCCAGAGCTCAGCCAGGTGGAGCAGCAGAAGCCTGGCATATCATGGGTGAGGTCCGGCCCTCCTTGGTCCCTGACCCTCCCTGTTCTGGGAGTGAAGGCATAATACAGACAACTTGGGTGTTACAGGCTGGGGTGGGGAGGTACAGACCCTTGAGGGCAGCCTGGAGGGAAGGCAGCTGGGTAGACAGTAGCTTTCAAGCCCAGGGACTCAGGAAAGATCAAAGCGTGCACTGGAATGCGATGCCGGAGGAAGACAAGGGATGGAGAAGGCGGCAGAGAACGCTGGGCGCCGGGGAGGCCAAGTGAGGCGGCCAAGGCAGCAGTTCCCTCATCCATCTGGCATCTCCAGACAGAGGAGAGCAAAGCCTTGGCCACCTGCAGCTGCCGGAAAACCACCAGGCTGGGATCCTTTGTTTTCACTGTCAAACCCAAAGGCCCCTCAGCTAGGCCAGTGTCTGATCCCGACTCAAAGCCACAGGGAGCCTCAGCTGGGACACAACCCGGGGGCTTGGAAAATGGAGGCCCCAGAGCCAGTTTTAGCAGTTGATGAATAATAAATGTAATTAACATGATGGAAAACAGAAGCTGGAGGTCCAGCTGAGGCCCCGGGGAGTGACTCATCAGCTGCCTCCCTGTCACTTCCGGCTGCCCGGGCCCCTCCGCAGGGACAGGTGCCAGGAGGTGAGGTACTCCGAGTCCGGAGTGAAGGACAACTGGACCAGATCCGGCTGGGACAACGGCCCCTCCAGAACCAACCCCCATCATTCGGTCCCAGCAGGGCCTGCCCTGGTACTGGGGTCCCTGGGCCCGGCAGCAGACCTCTCTGGCCTCAGTGTCATGCCCGTCAAGTGGGAGTGGCAGCCACGCTTTGGCTGTTGTCATCTGGGCACTGTGAGAATCTGCTATTGCTCGTATGGCCCTCAGTTCTCAATCATGACAGGATTGAGGGTCAGAACCTCCCAAGGCCACGGGCAGAGGCCGTGCAGCCCAACCCACACTCCCATGGTGTCCCCAGCTTGGTCACTGGGATGCTAAGGTGAGTCTGAGGCCAGGGGGTGCCCTCCAGGATCTCAGCAGGTCCTCAGCCTTCCCAGGGCTGCAAACACTGGGGGAAGGCGGGGGCATGGGGGAGGCGCACTGGCCTCCAGGAAGCAGTGAGTGGGGAAGGGTGTGGCCGGCTGCTGAAGGGGAATACAGGTCTGAGTTTAAAGTGGCCCAGGGCTCCCTCTGACATCTCTGCACCCACCTTAGTTTCAGGGCACTGCTTTTGGCCTAGAGGAGCAGAGGAGAAAGAAGTAGAGGAGTGGGAGAAAGAGTGGGGAGGAGGGAGGAGGAAGGGAGAGAGAAAGGAGGTCAGAGGAAGAGGAAGAGGAAAAAGGAGAGGAGGAGGGAGAGGAGGAGTGGGAAGAAAAGGAGGAGTGAGAAGAGAAAGAAGTTGGGGAGGAAGAGAAGGAATGAGGGTGCTCACTGGTCAGCCTTCCCAGCAGGCCCCAAGCCCTGCCTAGGAGGTAGGCAGGAGCCGTCCTCAGCATCTCCCGATGGCCCAGTACAGGGGTGCACCTGCCTCACCATGATGGACCTGGTCTGAGGGCTCAGTCCCACCCAGGCTGCAAGCCTGCACAGGCTATGAGCCAAGTGCCTGCCTGGCAGGCCCCACCTGAGACCCACTCCACTCTCTCTGCAGGGTCTTGGGGAGAAGATAGGTTAGGTACTGCCAGGAAGGGCCTCTCACCATGAATTCCACGTTTATGGGAAAATCAATGTTATTACCTCCTCCATCTTCCCACCCTTGCTGCTGGTCTAAAGCAATCACTTCATGGGCACTGAGCCAGGACTGAGCTAGCGCTCCTGGGGTCACTGGCCCACCCACCCCTGCCTCCCAGGAGGGCCAGGAAGGGAATCAGTTGAGCAAGCCAGCACGCCCAGCTCTCCAGGTGTGAGAGAGGCTGCTGGGGCCGCTTCATCGGGTCTGAGCACCAGCCACGTGGTGCCACACTCACAGCACCAGCAAGGCAGGCCCCTAGTCCACAGGGAGGCGAGTGATCTTGCTTAACTATGAGAGTGTTAAAGTCAAACAAGGCAGAAGCCACAAGGCTTGATGGAAGACTTCCTGGAGGAAGAGGAAAGAACAAGTGGAAAATCCAGAGAAGCTGGCACAGAAGGGGAGCAGCAACCAGGCAGAGTGGTAGTGCTCCAGGGGCCACGGAAGAATCAAAGCGAGTGGGGCTCTCTGAGCACATGGCCTGGGAACCTGAAGAAGAGACACACCCTCCACAACCACCCAGCTCTAGCCCTCGGAAAGGCTGTGTTGCCCGGCCCTGCACACTACTCTGAATGTTAATGTCTCAAAACGGTCAACTTTCTCCTTTCAAGATTCTTTTAAATGATAGCTTGTTTAACTACCTCCATCAATTGGCTGGCAATTCCATGAACAAATGGTTCTCTGCTTGTCTCTGGGTTCAGCCACTTTTATTTGTCCCCAAGTATTTGGCAGGAGCCAGCTGCATCAATAAAGAAACGTCAATTTTTAGCAGCCACATGAGATGCCGGGGTTCAGATGGATTTTGCGTCGGCAGACAGGCCGCCTGGAGGAGCTGTTATTAACAGCCAGGGGAGACACGGGGGCAGGCCCGGGAGACAGCGCTCCAGATTTAGACTGGATTAAGAAGATACTGTAGGCACCAGGCCTCGAAGCATCATAAATAATGTTAAAATTTTAGACTGTGGTTGAACTCTCTGCTGTCACAATCGTTTAGATCACAATGCATTTGATGTTTTATAGCAAGATGACAAACATCTTTCTCTACTGCTAAGTGCAGAGAGCCCGTTGTAATAAATCCAACCCAACTGCCCACCACAGGTAAGTAGGTGGCGTCATCAGGAGGGGACCGGGGGAGCAGTAGTGTCAGAAACGACTCAGGCAGTGATTTCCGAAGGCGCGCCCCGACTGTGCAGTGCCAACCATTTTTCTCAACCCTCGCCAGTTCCTGGCACGTAATCTCATTGTTAGAAGAGGCAGGGTCCAGACTCTGAGTAACACATGGAGTCTGACACCCTGGCTCTCCCCGCAACAACAAAGTCGCAGCAGAGCCAGAGAAAGGGACGGGAAAAACAATGCAGGAAGGACAGTGTGGTGAAATGTCTAACCACGAAGCAGGAGCTGGGTGCATGAGAGCAACAGGTAATTCTCCTGGCCCCCTGAAGTAGCCCTCCAATCACATCAGCTGGCCCCCTGCCCAGAAGCAGCCCACAGGGACATTCAGGAACCCAGTGGGGATCTCAGAGGGCAGACCCAGGGTGCTGGGTTTCTAGCACGGACCCTCAGCTGGGCACAGAGTAAAGAGAGCTGCCTGCTTGCTGGGCCTGGAATGACTCCCATCAGTTCTCCCAGGGCACACATACACTATGCCCGCTCTGCAGGGAAAACAACGCCCGTCTTACAATCATGCTCCGCAGGGGCCCCAGAGCCACACAGCTGGTTGTCTCTCCCCTGAGCCAGGCCAGGGTGACTCTTGTGGCTGCCAGAAAATGGCAACTGCTGGACATCAAGAGAAGAGGCAGGTCCAAGGGTCTCTCTCCCCTGCCCTTTGCCCTATGAGGTTTGATGCCAAGACCTACTCTAGGGCACTCTATGCCCCCAGCCTTGCCAATGGTGACTGTTTCCACTGCCCAGGTGCCCAGATCCAGGACTGGAGTGGCCCTGAGGAGATGGGGGTGGGGGTGGGCAGGGTTCTGCTGGAAGCCAACAGCCCAGCCTTGCCAGGGGCAGCTGTCCTGGAGTAAAACATTCTCCCAGGGCTGGTTCTCCTCCTCAGAACAGAAGTGTGACACCTTAGTACCAACCCATGGCAACCCTGGAACAGAGGAGTGCTTCCTCCCCATTCTTTTTGTGTGTTTGTGATGGAGTCTCACTCTGTCTCCCAGGCTAGAGTGCAGTGGCACGATCTCAGCTTACGGCAATCTCCGCCTCCTGGGATCAAGCAATTCTCCTGCCTCAGCTTCCTGAGTAGCTGGGATTACAGGTGGGTGCCACCACGCCCAGCTAATTTTTGTATTTTTTAGTAGAAACGGGGTTTTGCCATATTGGCCAGGCTGGTCTCGAACTCCTGAGCTCCAGTGATCCACCTGCCTTGGCCTCCCAAAGTGCTGGGACACAAGGGACAGGTGGAGTGCCTCCTAGTCAAACAGGGGCCTGTGATCAAGGACGGGCCGGCAGCACAGTCCTCCTCCCTGGCAGTACAGAAGTGGCTGCCCAAGGACAGGACACAGGGTTGAGGTTGGAGGGGCTGTTTGAGACGTCACAGCCTGTTCACCCCAGGTGCTTCCCCTGAGGAGGGAAAAGTGTGACGTGGCCAGGGCTCCCATAGCCTGGGCACATCTTACATGCGTCCCAGCCCGGAGGTTCCCCACCAGCACCTGAGTCCTGTGCCTCCTGGCCTCCTGCCTCCCTGCCCCTGCCTCCCTCTGGGCGGGCACCCAAGCCGAGGGCTCTTGGCTGTTGGTGGCCATGACTTCTGGCAGGACTTGAGGAGCGGCACCAGAGCCTGCAGATCCTCTGCCAGAGGGGACCAGACCTCAGGCACAGGCAGGTCCGCTTAAAGACTTCTTCCCTCTGTGCACACAGGCCTGGGAATGTGCAGGCCTAGGCCAAGGCGGGCTGGCCTCTGGTGTGGGCGGGCTGTAAGGCCCATCGAACCTCCCCAGCTGCTCTAGCAGGGCTGCTCGGCAATGCCTCTGGGGTCCGGGCCATTTGTTTTAGCTCCTCGGGGGCTCTCAGCAAAGGAGACAGCCCAGGTGGGAAGGACCCGGCTGAGGGATGACCACTGCAGGGGGTTCAAGTGTCTGTGGGTCACACATCCCAGCACCGTCCTAGAGAGGCTATCCCCAGCTTGTGCGGAGCGGCTGGCACCCCTGACTGTCAGCCTGTCCTGTGATTAAATGAGATCACAACCTCCAGGGTGCTACCACCCTTGAGGCTGATAAATGCCTTTTATAAACTCCCTGGAGCAAAGGCCAAACTTTCCAAGGCAGGGTTCCAAGAAAGTTTCTTTTTTTTTTCTGTAGAGATGAGATCTTACTGTGTTACCCAGGCTGGGCTTAAACTCCTGGCCTCAAGCAATCTCTCTCTGTCCTGGACTCCCAAAGTGCTAGGATTACAGGTGTGAGCCACTGTGCCTGTCAGAGAGGTTCTTAAATGATTTGACACTGGCTTTTCCTCAAGCGTCTCTAAGCCTTCTAAATGACAACCACTGGGACCTGCCGCAGGACAAGTGACCCTGGAAATAAACCTCTGAACCTCTCCCCTGATGCTCTTCTGTTCGCCCCTCTGCTGCCTCAACTTCCCCAGGCATAAAGGGTCTGGACTCTTCTCCCTGTCTTCCCCACCTCACTCAATAGCAGCTCCGTCCTTCTGTTGCCCAAAGCCAGACCCCTGGAGCCATCCTGGACTCTTCCCACACCACCCAGCCCTGATGGGCCATTGAGTCCTGCTGACTTTGCCTTCACAACCTACCCAGGGCCTGCCTGCTCCTTCCCCATCCACTTCGACCCCAGGGCTGCAGGAGCCTCCTCCTGGGCTTGCTGTTCCTGACCCAGCCCCTCCATCTCTGCTTTGGACAGCAGCCAAACGGCTAGACCACAGCCCTCCTCTGCTCAGGCCCTCGCCTCTCCGGCCTCACCTCCCACCTCCAGTCCTCTCCTCTGCCCCTCGGGTCTCCTGGCTGTTTCTGTTCTCTGTCACCCCAAGGCTCAGTCCCCCACCCGCTTTGGGTCTCACCTGACTGTCAGCTCTGTGCAAGGCTTTCCACATCGTCCTACTCAGCACTGCCAGTCACTCCCAGGACTCCCTCTACTGTCATCCCCACTCTTCTTTTTCCACAGTGCTGGTCACTATTGAATGCACTATGTATCTGACTTCTTTATTGGGTTGATTTCCGTTCTAGAGCTTTGCAGATGGGTTTCCTTCTGTTGTGCCTCCCCAACTCCTAGAAGAGTGCCCGGCATCTGTCGTTACTCAGCACATGCATGTAATCCAGTGAGGGGCACTAGCAGGCTGGAAATGAGGAACGCTCGCCAGCCAGAGGCCAGGGCAGGTCCACGGGCAGCCTGCCTTCCCAGGATGGGTGGTGCATAGTGGGCGCCCATCAGCCTGCTTGACTGGGAGCAGGGAGAGGACTGGGAGACCCATGCTGTACTCCAGGTAAACCCTCTGAATGGTCAAATTGGAGTATCTGAAATGGACAACCCTACATGTAATGTTTAGATGGTTTGGCCCCACCTACGACATCTGGAGATGATGCCGGTCACGCCTGGTCCTGAAGGGATGATGAGCCTGGTTTTGCTGTCTCCACCAAGCTGAGAGGCTCAGCCTTGGCTCCAAGGCCTCCTGAGATGACACCTTCAGAAACATGCCCTGGCATTTAACATCTTTCCGGTGAGGCTGGCCTGTGTCTGGCCCTGGGACCATCTGGGAATGGTTGCCACATGAACCTCATTGCAACACCAACACGTGTCCCTTATCGGCCAGCCCAGTAGTGCAGACCTGATTCCCTGATAACCACTGGGCCGTCGGGCTCACCAGGGCTGGTAACCACATCCCCAGGAAATGTGGCTGCCTGGAAGAGTGTACAGGGAGGCCGCCACCTTGCTCGGACCTGCACATCTTTGCACCCAGTCAGGCTGAATCCTCCGAGTGCTGAGTGAGGAGTCCACCTGGTTCTCCTTCCCCACCACCAGTGGAGGAGGCAGCCCTATTTCTTTTCTTCACTCGGGAGCATTTACAAGCGCCTGCTGTATACCTGGCTCTGCCACAGAGATTACAGTGCTGGGGCCGCAGCGATAGCCCCTGGCTTCCCAGCCGAGGCCAATCTTGACCCAGAGGTGGATGGGGGAGCTGAGCCCCTTCCCAGGCAGTCTCTTTCCACTTCATCAGGCAGAAACTTTTCCCTTATGAGAGCTGGTCTGACTCTGGCAATATGTTATTTGTCATCATAATTCATAATGCAATAGGTATTTGTCCTTTTTATAGGTATTTTAAAACTTCTCGGCAAGACAACTGTGACTTTCCAGTGCCCTGCACTGAGACAGTAACTACCAGGTCAGAAGATGCAGGTGCCCTTCCATCAGGCAGAGGTCACCATGGAAAAGTGGAGTGCAGGCTCTGGGGCCAAAGACCAGGGTTCAAGGTCGGCCTCCCCCACTAGCTTGTGGTGTGATCTTGGACGGGTTATTCGGCCTCTTTGTTCCTCGCCTATAAAAGGGGCTTAATAAAGGTCCCTGGGCCAGATGCGGTGGCTCATGCCTGTAATCCCAGCACTTTGGGAAGCCCAGGTGGGTGGATTACCTGAGATTGGGAGGTCGAGGCCAGCCTGACCAACATGGTGAAACCCTGTCTCTACTAAAAATACGAAAAATTAGCTGGGTGTTGGGGGGTGGGGCACCTGTAATCCCAACTACCTGGGAGGCTAAGACAAGAGAATTGCTTGAACACGGAAGGAGGTGGAGGTTGCAGTGAGCCGAGATTGCGCCATTGCACTCCAGCCTGGGTGACTGAGTGAGACTCTGTTTTAGATAGATAGATACATAGATAGATAAAATAATGGTCCCTGTACTCAGAGGGTTGCTCTGAGGATTAAATAAATCTTACCTGTCATTCAATTATAGATAAGCGCAGGGCTGGCACGTGGTCAGGCCTCGGGAAACGTCCACCAGGGCTGTCCACTGCCTCCCCCCACAGAACTGTGCTACACGGGGGCTGGGCCTTTCTTTCACCACTGCCTCCCCAGGGCCCAGAACAGCACCTGGCATACAGTAGGTGCTTCATAAATGTTTGCTGACAAAACCAATTTCCTAACATTTTGATTACCCCCCAGAGAAACTCACAACCCATCTGCAGTCAGTCCTCCCTGCTTTCTCCCCCATGTTCCTGGAAACTCACGGCCCCATCTCTGTGGACTTGCCTGTTCTTGACACTCTGCACAAACAGAATCACACGGCATTTGGCTGCCTGACTTCTGACACTTAGCGTCATGTTTTCAAGCTCTGTTGATTCTGTCCTATGCACCTGTGCCTCATTTTACAAACTGCTGAATACTATTCCCTTGTATGGCTGGACCGCATGCCACATTTTATTCATCCAGGTAGCAGTTGGTGGACATTTGGACTTTTTTCCACTTTGGGGAGAATGTGATATTGTAATGTGCCTTTCTTGATACATGACTGAACAAATTAATTTAAAAAATTTAAATAGAAAACTGAAAATTATTACTGATTTAAATTTATTCATAAGATTATATGCTTATTTATGATTCTACTTCCTACATAATTGCTGTTTAGATGCATGAACATAATTACCACGTACACAACACCATTCACCAAGATAAACTGCATATTTCTTTAAGGATTTAAATTTACAAAGAAAACAATACAAAAACAAGTGAAAGATTGGAATTTTTTTGAAAACACAAATAAAGAAAGGCCTTTTAAACTCTAATTCCAAAAAAAACAAAAAGTTTGCTGAACAAATGAATGGGCTGAAAGAGAAGTGATCTGAGAGTCAGGCAAGTGCAGGGTGAAGGGGTGTGTGTAACGGGTGTACACATCACACGCACATGCGCACAAGCACACACACAGTGTGTCTTCAGGTAGACAGGGTGAGAAGAGTATGTAATGGGTGTATACATCACACACACACGCATGTGTACACACATACACGGTGTGTCCTCAGGCAGGTAGGGTGAGAAGAATGTGTAATGGATGTACACATCACACGCACATGCGCAGAAGCACACCCACACATACAGTGAGCCCTCAGGTGGGTAGGGTGAGAAGAGTATGTAATGGGTGTACATATCATACACATGCACGTGCACACACACACACACTGTGTCCTCAGGCAGGTAGGGTGAGAAGAATGTGTAATGGATGTACACATCACGCACGTGCGCAGAAGCACACCCACACACACAGTGAGCCCTCAGGCGGGTAGGGTGAGAAGAGTGTAATGGGTATACGCATCACATGCACACACACACACAGACACACACACACATGCTGCATGTCCTCTGGCAGGCAGGGAGAGGGGCACATGCAGTAAGTGCACACACCACACACACACATGCACACTCTCAAGGCTGGGACATGGAACCCTGCCAGGCTGGGACGGAAAGTGCAGTGCCAGCGCCCGGGGGATCTCTCCTCGTTCAAAATCATGGACTTCATAAGAAGCACAGCCTGTGGGCAGAGCCTCTGAGGTTTAAGCAGGAAACAGCGACTGTGAGGGATGGAGAAGGGAGCAACTGACACAGCCCCGAGCTGTGTCCCGGTAAGGGGCCAGGCAGCAGACACATGCCAGGTGGGACCTGACTCAGTGCAGACACTGGCTAAACACCACTGGGTGATGGAGACTCAGGGCCTCTCCCCCGCTGCCTTTCACCCTCTGCATGCAATCCATAGGTGAGCACTCTCAACTCTACCTCCAAATTCACCCTCCAGCCCCTTCCCTCCCACAGCCAAGCCCACCAGTTAATTAAAAAATTTGAAACAGAAAACTGAAGCTTTTCTATTTAAAACAGCAGCCTCTTCACTGTCCTCCCCGTGACCACCTCCGTCCACTCACCCCTCAAAGCTAAGCCCCAGCTGGGCCAGGCACTCCCCAGCTCCCAGAAACCACTTGGTGTCTCATGGAGACCTGGCTGTGCAGCCCACTCCTCTCTTACCCGCCATGCCCCATCCACTATGCCCTCTCTCCATATGGCAAGTGCCAGGGATTCTCACCCTTCTCAGCCTCTGCTCAAGGGTCACCCCGTTTTCCTGGAGAACATTTTATCACTGCCTGTAATCCTCCCACTTGTCTATCTCCCACTCTGGGATATTGGCTGTGCATCCAGCCTGAGGCCAGCCCAGCCCTTCAGAAAGTTGGAGGTTACTACAGTGAAGTGGAGCGCAGGCTCCGGGGCGAATGCCAAGGTTCTAATCCTGCCTCCCCCTCTAGCTCACAGTGTGATCCTGGATGGGTCACTCAGCCTCCTCAATGGTTCCATACGCAGAAGGTTGCTTCAAGGATTAAAGGAATCTTGTCCCTCATTTAATCACACACATGCAGAGGGCCCAGACCAGAGGCTCAGGAAACGTCCAGTGGGCTGCGGTGCCTCCTGCTGACTCAGCGTGTATGAACCAACATGTGAGGAACCAGGCCTGGCTTCTCCAGAGACTAAACGCACTACTTCAATCAGCTCAACGGTGTCTCCCCAAATTCGCACATCGAAGCCCCAATTTACAGTGCTTCAGAATGTGACTGTTTGGAGACAGGGCTTCGGGGCTTTAAAGAGGTGATGAGACTAAACGGAGGCCCTTAGGGCAGGCCGAACCCACTCTGACTGTTGCCCTTATTTGAGGACATCTGAGCACACGAGAGACCCCAGGGATGCGTGCGCACAGAGGAAAGGCAGTGTGAGGACAGGGTGAGAAGGCAGCAAGCCCAGGAGAGAGGCTTCAGAGATTACCAGCCTTGCCGACGCCTCAATCTCGGACTTCAGCCGCCACAAGGGTGAGACAGGCTTCCGCTGCTTAGGTCAGCAGGGCTGTGGTCTTCTGTAGGGCAGCCCTAGCACACTCACACAGGCACCTTCAGGCCAGAGGGGTGGAAGAGAGGACCCCAGATCCACGAGTGAGTGTGCGAACCACCAGGGCCTGCACTGCCCATGACCTAAGCTCTGAACTCAAGTCCCACCAGACTCAAAGCCAGGACCTCAGGGGACACCGGACAGGTGTGAGGAGTCTTTTCCCCCAAGCCGGCTCTGGACACGGCCTGCTGCCCACCAGGAGGGGCCTGATTATTCCCCGTGGCAGAAGAGAGAAGCCCACGACCTCCAGCCTGCCTGCCCCTGCCCCCACCCACCAAGGAAGGGCCGCCGGTCCAAACCACCCAGACCCCGCAGCCTGTTGGGGATTCATTTCTTTCCTCTTCAAAGCATTACAGATTGATTGCCAAGTCTTGCCGTAAATCAAAAGACAGTCACTACTCATTACCTACTTAGAATTCCCCGAGTTCTTCCTGGGAAGCCATTTCTCATCTGTTTGATCTCAGGAGCCACCAGCACTATCTCCAGGCACGCCACCCATCACGGCAGCCGCCAGACACTTTTTTCTTCCAGGCTCTTTCCTCACTACCTAGATGAATTTCCACCTTTCTCCAGCTTTAAGAAGAACTGCCAAGATAAATGATTCAAAGACTCCAGCTCATGCTGAAAATATATGGACTGCATAAAGCCTATTCCGAATCGGCCAGTGCTGGGGAGAGACACACTGGGTGCATCCTCACCGGACAGATCATCCTGGTTGCTAAGCCCCAGACCCGCCCAGGCATGCGGACACTCTCTGGAGTCTTTCTACCCGTGGGATCATGACACTTGTCTAGCTTCGACCAGTGCCAGATACCCGTGCCATCCCCAAGCCTCTGCAACCTCTCAGCACAGGGGGGCCGGGAGCCCCATGGGTACATGTGGCCTAGCAGGAGTGAGGGGAGGGGTCCCCTGTTTGTACCACGCATCCAGGAGGAACTTCCCTCCCCAGCCCTGAAGCTGGGGCCCCTTTTGCAAAAGTGGCATGCTCTCAGCCACAGTTGCTCACTGCCCAGAGGGGAGGGCACAGCAGGTATCAGAATCCCCCACCCAGGGTGGTGAGGCTTTTCTGCCACCTCTGCTGATAGGGTCCCAGGACCATGACTTTCTGATGTGCCTCCCACTGTCAAACCCATGCGCCTGTCTCCATGGCCATCAGCAGGCCCCACCAAGGGCATCTAGCCCCTGTTCTCTTGCTGGAATGGACAGTAAGAAAGTAAACAGCACCAGCAAAACCCAACCAGGCTCCGACCTAACCAGCTACCCAGGCATTGGCTGTGCAGGAGACTAGACCGCCAGGGCCCTCCAGCAATGAGCTGCGATTGCCGGGGCTGGAGAGGTAGCTACCGTGCACTTCAGAGCCACGTGTGTGGGCCACAGCGCTGTGTCTGAAGGCTGCGACATGGGAAGAGGTCCACTCCCGTGTGCAGACATAGAGTTCAGCAATCACCACTCACCAACAAGGGGATCCCAAGTGCTGTCACAGGCGTACCCACAAGGCTTGTGGCACACTTACGGAGGGTGGTCCTGGGGAACATTGAGGCACCAATGCAGGATGGCTGGGGGTGAAGAGGGACACAGCCTCATGGACCCTGGGGCTCTGCCTCCACAAAACAGGCTTTTTTAACAAGAGAGTGGAATTCACATGAAGGTAGCTGGCTGAGTCTGTGGGCAGCGGCGACAATGACCCCAGATGTATTCCCCTCTGTCCCTCTGCCAAGTTCCCACAGGTGCAGGAGCCCAGGATGCATGACGGTGGCAACACCATCTGTGCAGGCGGGGCAGGAGCGCACCAGCCTAGGCCCAGCCTGAGGCCTGACACTGACACGGGATGGGGCCCGTGCCCACCAGCAGCCTGGCTCCTGGGCATCCGGGCCCATTCAAACCCTGTAGCATAGCAGCGAGCGGAAATCCACAGCCAGTAGGAGCTTCGAGAGGACGGCGGCAGAGTGGGCAGGGCCAGGCCAGCTTTCTTACCGCCCAGCCACCCCCAAGACGTTTCCTCACCCTGGGCAGCTGAAAAAGGAGGCAGCTGTGGCCAGGCCCATGGCTCGCCCCTGGACAGCTGCCAGAGGAAGCACGAAGACCCACGCTGCCCAGCCTCCACGCCATGGACAGAGGGTTCAAACCCTCAGCCTGAACTACACAGGCAGAGGATGGCCTGGCTTGGGAGGTTCCTCAGGATGCAAACTCAGCTTCACAGCCCCGGGGCATGAAGCCAGCTGTTGGAGTCTCTAAAAGGGGTGGGGAGGAGCCCCTGCTTTGGTTTTATCACAAATTACTTCCAGGCTTCAAGAGCAGACGTGCCTGCCGGCAGGTAAGCCTTTCCTGGATGAAACTCTTCATGACATACACAGAATTCAGAGCTAGGAGGGGAAAAACTTGCGGCCCAGAATAATTACTCCCGCAGGGAGCGTCCTTCACACCAGCAGGTGATAGGGCTGGATGAGGATTTTCTAAAGACCTGCACCAAACCTCGCAGCATAATCACTACTGTCTGGCTGCTCTGGGAGCCAAACCTACATAACTGCTCCTGCGGGGCCGCGCCTCACCAGACGCGCCCAGGACCTGGAGCCATGCCTTCTCATGCGCAGAACCAGACACAGCCTCCTCTGAGGTGGGCGTCTGGTCCGCCTGCCAGCTCCATGCCCTCCCATCTACCACAGCTCCTTCGGGCATGGAAGAACCGGAAAGGCTCCTTTGGAGTCAGGGACCAGCTCCAGAGGCCTGGAGGCACCCGTGGGAGTGAAGCTAGCCAGGTTGCATGCAAAACAGACAAACAAAAAAGTCCTTTCCCCACAGCTCCCCTATTTTTCTTGAAATCCCTGACCCTTTCTATTATCTTTTTTCTTCTCTTTTGATAGAGATGCTGGTATGAGAAGCTGTTCTCATCTCTGAAAGAACCAACAGCATGAAGGCCATGAAAAGGGTTGGCTTCAGTGCCTGGGGAGGTGACAGGGAGGGGTGGGGCCTGTGGCATGCACCCTGAATGAAGGCTACTTAGCAACCACCGCACTGCTGCTCTGTGGAAATTCTAGTCCACATTACCAGCTACTCTGATTTTGCAGGAAAAGGGGGAAAAAAAAAAAACCTTGTGATTTTTCAAATTTGATTTACTTAGATGAACCAAAACGAACTTTTAAAATACCCATTGCATGGGCCAAACAGAAACTGCCCGCGTGCTGGATGTGCCTAGAGGCCACCAGTATATCAACTCTGGCCTTTGTCTTGCTAGAAAATTCTTCCTGGGGAATGAGAGATAGAAACCCAGGGTTTCCCCATACTCCCCAACCAAGACCCTGATGGGACAGAGGCCCTCAGAGGCTGCAGTCCACTCTCACAGGGGCCTCGGGGGACGGCAGGCAGCTAATGGGAGTGTGGCCAAAGCCAATGCCAGGCAAGGAGCCCATGGTAGCAAAGATGCCTTCCACTTCCACCACGGCGACTCGGTACTGCCTGGACCAGCCGGTGCAACTTCACAGCCCCCTCCTCGGCGCCTCTGGGGTCGCTCATCTTGCACAGTGAACCTACGATCAACCTAAATGTTCCTCCCACTTACTTCTGGGCCTGTGCCATTGCAGCGGAGCCCTGCATGGTGGGGTCAATCAGACAGCTTTTGGCCAGCTGTGCAGAAGGAGCCAGAGAGGTCTCCTGGGTGCAAAATGAGAGGAAACCTAAAAAGAGCCACCAGCTCCTGTTTTCTCAGGATCTATGAGGACAGCTCACTGGAGGAGCCTGCACCAAAACGGGAAGGGACCAAGTCACAAAATGCACACATGGCAACAGCAGTAGAACAAGTGCGCGGGGTCATGGCAGGAGAATGGGAGGCGGGCCGAGATCACGCCACTGCACTCTCCAGTCTAGGCGACAAAACTAGACTCTGTCTCAAAAAAAAGAAAGAACAACAACAACAACAAAAAGTAGAAGGTGGGGGGAAGGGAGACTATAAAGTAAACTGAGGCAGGAGGCAGAACTTGACTCTGGAGGCAGGGCTCGGACACCAGACCAAATGAAGGAGCAGCTAAAACAGGTCCCGAGCGGAAGCACCTTTCCATAAGACAGTTTATCACTGGCAACACCCAGGAGTTACTGCCCCTTTCCATAGCAATGACTCGATGAACCAAAAGTTACTGCCCCTTCCCTAGAAATGTCTGCATAAACTGCCCCTAACTCTGTGTGTAATTAAAAGTGGATATAAATCTAGCTGCAGAACTGCCCTGAGCTGCTGCTCTCAGCACACTGCCTGTGGGGAGCGCTGCTCAGGAGGGGTAGTCATGGAGCTGTCACACTGCCTGAACTCTAACACTGCTGCTTTAATAAAGCTGTTTCTTTCTACCCTACTACTGGCTCACCCTTGAATTCCTTCCTGGGTGAAGCCAAGAACTCTCACGGGATAAGCCCCACTTTAGGGCTTGCCTGCCTTGCACCAAAACTATGCTAAGTTTCTAATTTTTTAAGTGAGGAATCGATATTGTCTAACTTTTTAACATAGGTAGAAAACAGAAATAAAGGTCATTTTTCTTGATTTAAAGGTGATTCTACATTTAACATGGCATACCTATAAAAGAGAACAAAGGAAATTTTACTAACCTTCCAAAAACAGAAAAAAATGTTTAAAGCCACAAGGAAAAAAAAAAAAAAGAAACCAGAAAGCACAAAATAAGGCTGTAGAAAAGAGAACAGACGATGATTATCACTGTGAATTCAAACGGTTCTCCTAACACAGGGAAGGCTCTCTATTTGAATAACGAGTAAGCTGCACCTTATAAACAACCTATTTTAAAAAGTTAAAAATACAGGGATAAGCAAAGATATGCCAGGGAAATGTAACAAAAAGCAAACAATAGCAATACCAATGTCAGATAAAGTCAGATTCAAGACATAGATTAAATAGGCTAAAAGTGGTTTCTTGAAAAGTATACAAAGGCAAAATATATAATAAAGACATAACAATCATCCACCTTTATGCCTCAAACAATTTGTCATCAAAATGAATAAAACAAAATATATTATGAATCACAAAGAATTATAAAACCATCTCTCTAAATCTTAGAGCAAATATACAAAAATAGGGGAGGGGGCAGAGGAGTGGAATTAGATAATGCATCTGATTCATGTACACCAAAGTACATATTCTAAAGATAAAAACTAAGCACTTTCCAGTATTCCATAAAATATTGACCAAAATATTTTTAAATAGGCCACAAAGGAAAACTTCAAAATTAAAAACCAAAAATATTCACACCAGCTGCATTCTCTAATTCCAATGGTGACAGAACCAGTACTTAAAAACCATAAGGTCACCAAGAAAAATACAACCACATCTACTGGGAAATGAAAAGAAATACACTAGTTTAGTTCTTGGGTTCAAAAACAAATCACTCTTACAAATCAGGATACAGCTAAGGCAGTATTCAAAAATAAACTAGCCAAAATCTGTTTACTACCAAAGAGGAAAAAATAAAAAATAAACTAAGATTCAACTAAACAAGTTAAAAGACAGATGTGTCAAAACAAGGTTCAGGAAGAGAGGAGAAAGGAATTAATAATAAAACTGGAAATCAATGAGTTTGACCAACAGTAGAATTGAAAAATAAATTTAATAACTGATTCTATGAAAAGAGCAATAAAGAAGATAAAATTCTAGCAATTCTAATCCATAGAGAAAAAAACAGAGTTACATTAGGAATGAAAGAAAATACAGCTACATATATAGAGGAGATATTTTAGAAACATAAGATTTTAAAACATAAGAGAATAAATTAAATTGGTTACTTGGTTCCAATTTAAAATCCTGGATGAAAACAAAGACTTTATAGGAAAACATACTGTGTTGACTCAAAGAGTGATGAATTCGGACTCAAATAATCCCATAAGAAAATCAGAGAAGTTACCAAAGCAGTGTTCCCCAGAGAAACAAGAGTGTCTGAGAGAGTCAAAGGACAAGAAACCTTCAAGAAACAGCCAAGCCCGGAGCTTTCTAAGTAGTTCCAGAAATCAGAAAAATGTGTGGGGCTTCCCAAAACATGATCTCAAAAACCCTGGTCTTAAAATATGGCTAAGAGAGTTAAAGGAAAAGAAAAAAAATAAGAAAGAATTTATAGCTCAATTTCCTATTTTGAGCCTATATAAAATGCCAGTAAAATAACAACAAAAAAGGCCAGGCATGGAGGCTCACACCTATAACCCCTGCACTTTTGGGAGGCCAAGGCAGGAGGATCACTTGAGTCCAGGAGTTGGAGAGGCAATATAACAAGATCCGAAATCCACAGAAAAATAAAAAATTAGCCAGGCATGGTGGTGCGTGCTTCTAGTCCCAGCTACTCAGGAGGCTGAGGTGGGAGGATCACTTGAGACTGGGAGGTCAAGGCTGCAGTGAATCGTGATTGCACCACTGCCTTCCAGCCTGGGCAACAGAGCAAGACCCTATCTCAAAAAAAAAAAAAAAAAAAAAAGAATAACAACAAAACATGCATCATAAGAATGCTCAGTGGATGTCCATCTGTTCGGTGTGCTATGCATACAAGCATGCCTCATCTCACCATGCCTTGCTTTATTCTTTTTCTCCAGCAGAAGATTTGTGGGATCCTGTGCTGAGCAAGTCTACTGGTGCAATTTTTCCAACAGCATGTATTCACTTTGTGTGCATCAGCATTTTTTTTAGCAATAAAGTCATTTTAAATTATGGCATGTACATTGATTTCTTGAGACATAATGTTATTGCACCCTTAAGAGACTACAGTATACTGCAAACATAACTTTTATATGCACTGGGAAACTCAACAATTTCCAATACTTGCTTTACTGCAGTAGTCTGGACCCAAACCCACAATATCTTTCAGGTATATCTGTATATCCATTTGTCTGATCCTCCTAATCATCCTATGAAGTGCTATTAGTTTTTTTCCAGATGAGGAAACTGAGGTAATGTTATCAATTTGCCCAAGCTAGTAAGCAGTAGAGCTGGGACCCAAACCAAGAATGCCTGTCTCTGGGGACCATGCTCCACGAACTCTACTATACTGCCTCCTATGTCAGCTTCTTTTTTTTTTTTTCCTGAGACAGAGCTTCACTCTTGTTGCCCAGGCTGGAGTGCAATGGTGCGATCTCAGCTCACTGCAACCTCCGCCTCCCAGGTTCAAGTGATTCTCCTGCCTCCCAAGTAGCTGGGATTACAGGCATGCACTACCATGCCTGGCTAGTTTTGTATTTTTAGTAGAGATGGGGTGTCTCCATGCTGGTCACGCTAGTCTCGAACTCCTGATCTCAGGTGATCCGTCTGCTTCAGCCTCCCAAAGTGCTGGGATTCAGGGCGTGAGCCACTGCGCCCAGCTTCCTATGTCAGCTTCTTAAAGTCCTGATGTACCACAATAAAGTAGTGTGTGTGCTGGGATGCCTCACTGGCTCTGCACCAGGACGTCTGGTCATAAAATTCATCTAAGGTGCACCCAGCACCCAATCTTGGTTTCAAATACCATTCTCCAATAAAAGGAACCAGGCTCCTTGGTGAAATGGCTGATTCTGGGTTGCAGCAGGGAACAGACAAGATGAGCCCGATGCAATTTGCAGTGCCAGAAAGTAAGGGAGTGCTCAAAAAGCAAAAGGACAGGGTGCATCAGAAAGACACAGGAGTCAAGTGAAAGAGCCCTCGATGCCCAAAGCTGGAAGGACTTGAGCATCACGGAATACTGGATTATAATTTAAAGTATATGATAAATATCCATGGGTCTATACAAATATAAGTTTAAAATAAAGATGCCAGGTGTGGTGGCTCACATCTGTAATCCCAGCACTTTGGGAGGCTGAGGCGGGAGGATCACCTGAGGTCAGGAGTTGGAGAGCAGCCTGGCCAACATAGTGAAACCGTGTCTCTACTAAAAATACAAAAATTAGCTGGGCATGGTGGTGGGCACCTGTAACCCCAGTTACTTGAGAGGCTGAGGCAGGAGAATCACTTGAGCCCAGGAGGCGGAGGTTGTAGTAGGCCGAGATTGTGCCACTGCACTCCAGCCTGGATGATGGAGCAAGACTGTCTCAAAAAATAAAAATAAAAAAGACAATTTCAAGTTTTAAAAAAAGGTTGAACAAATAAATAAGGGAGAAGAGACAAATCTCTACAGATGGATCACAAATAGCATAACTGTAACTCGTATGCCTTAAGCGTGGGTGGTACACAGTGACTGCTTTCCAAGAGTGCAGAAGAGCGGGTAGGGGAGCGACTTGACGGTGGAGAAACCTGACAGGCAGTACCTTAGCCAGGTGATCAAGGTCAACATCATCAGTGATAAGTCATGCTGATGTGATGGGATGACAATGGCACTTCTGCGCTCTCCCTCCTAGTAACCTATAACTCCTGTCTTACGGTGAGAAAAACTACAACTGAAAGGCATTCTTCAAAGGACCTAGCCATACTCCTTGAAATTGTCAAGGTCATCAAAACCAAGGCAATTCTGAGAAACTGTCACAGCCCAGAGGAACCTAAGGAGATGTGACAATGGAACGTGATGTGATCGCCCAGATGGATTCTGAAACAGGAGAAGGGCATTAGGTAAAAGCTAAGGCCACTGGAATAAACCATGGACTTAATAATTACGTATCCATAGTGTACATCAGTGGCTAACAAATGTTTCAAAGTAATGTTAATAATTTTACTGATAAATAACAGGGAAAATGGGCCGGGCGTGATGGCTCCTGCCTGTAATCCCAGCACTTTGGAAGGCCAAGGTGGGTGGATCACGAGGTTGAGGGATTGAAACCATCCTGGACAACATGGTGAAACCCCATCTCTACTAAAAATACAAAAATTAGCTAAGTGTGGTGCACATGCCTGAAATCCCAGCTACTCAGGAGGCTGAGGCAGGAGAATTGCTTGAACCCAGGAGGTGGAGATTGCAGTGAGCCGAGATCGCACCACTGCACTCCAGCCTGGAGACAGAGCGAGACTTCGTCTCAAAATAATAATAATAATAATAAGGGAAATGGGTGCCAGATACATGGAACTCTCTACTGTTCCTATAACCTTTCTGTGATCCAAAACTGTTCTAAAATAAAAAGCTTATTGATTGCTTAAACACACACATGCAAAAGGCCAAGGGAGATGGCAAAAACACAGCTGATAAAATTCAACATCCTTTCCTGATAAAATCTAGTAAGCCAGAAGACAATGCTACTTCCTTAAACTTGTGATAAATAATATTTATCTGAAATCAACAGTCAGCATCAGGTTCTGGGGGGATTTTTTTTTTCTTTTTTTTTAGAGATGGAGTCTCACTCTGTCACCCAGTGCGAGTGCAGTGGTGTGATCACAGCTCACTGCTGCCTTGACCTCCTGGGCTCAAGCGCTCCTCCTGCCTCAGCCTTCCAAGCAGCTGGGATTACAGGGGTGCGTCACCACACCCGGCTAATTTAAATTGTTTTTTTTTCTTTTTGTAGAAACAGAGGTCTCCTATGTTGCCCAGGCTGGTCTTGAACTCCTGGCCTCAAGCAATCCTCCTGCCTTGGCCTCCCAAAGTGCTGAGACTACAGGCATGAGCGTGTAGTTACCATGGATGGTAATATCAGGTTTATGGTGAAATGTTACAGGAAAATCCATAAAGGTGTCCACAGGCACCACTGTTCCTGACGATTCCTACTGTGATTATCTGGGAGCAATTCACCCAGCATTGAAAAGCTGGGTGAAAACCACTACTTCTGTTGGTTTTGCCCCAAATCTCTAATTAGTCCTTCATCGAGCAGGCTACATGTCTGCTGAAAGCTCTTCTCTCTGGTTCTCTGTCCAGCTTTCTGGCTGGACACCATGCTGGTTTTCTCCAAGTTCCCATTCCTCAGTTACTCTAAGAAGCAAAATGAGCCATCCCTGCTTTAAGCCACAGGGTCCCACAGCCTCTCACCCCCACCCCGGGAACCCCAGCTTCATTCTTGGATGCCTGGCTCTGCCGAATCTCAGGTGGATAGACTCTCTACACCCTGATCAGAGACACACAGCATGCCTCACCATCTGCCCAGAGTGCCCAGCAGCACAGCCCCACGTAGCCTCAGACGGGAGGAGGACCATATAGGCACAGGCATCCAAGAGACAGTTCTTCAGGGGTCACCGTGCACAAGAGGGACTCAGATGAAAAGCAGGGGGTGCCAGGCTGGGCATGGTAGCTTATGCCTATAATCCCAGCACTGTGGGAGATCAAAGCAGGAGGAATGAATGAGCTCTGGAGTTCTAGACCAGCCTGGGCAACAAGGCAAAACTCTGCCTCTACAAAAAATTAAAAAATTAGCTGGGCATGGTAGTATGCACCTGTCATGCCAGCTATTTGGGGGGCTGAGGTGGTAAGATCACTTGAGCCTGGGAGGCAGATATTGCAGTGAGCAGAGATGGCCCTGGAGGGGTGGCCTGTTTACGGCCCCGTGCCTCCTGCAGCTCTGAGCACCGTGGGCTGGCAGGGATGTCCACAGACTCTCCCACTTCCTGGCTGTCCTTACTGAAGTGGAAGTTTCTAGTATTAAAACAAGGAATGTTTAACAAGAATGCAGCAAGAGTTTTGCAACCTGCTCCCAGGGTGGATTCACAGAGAGCTCCACCCCCACTCCAGCACGCTCGGCTTGGGTGGCTGTGTGTGGGGCAGGTATGTATGTGGTACGTCTATGGGTGTGGTACACACCATGGTAGGCGTATGGTGTGTAGTATAGGTATGTGTATGGTGGGTATGTGTTGTGTGTGGTGTGTGGTATGTATGATGTGGTGTGTATAGCTGTGGTGCATGTGTGTGGTGTGTGGTGTGTAGGTGCATGTGGCATGCGACATGTGGGATGTGCAGTGTGTGTGGTGTGTATGGCACGTCATATGTATGTAATGTGTGGTGTATGTGTGGTCTGTGCATGGTATATGCTGTGTGTGGTATGTGGAGGGGATGTGTGGAGATGTGTATGTGTGGTATATGGTGCATGGGTGTGTGTGTGGTGTGTGTAGTGTGGGATGTGTGTGGTGTGTCTGGTTCATATGGTGTGGGCAGTGTGTATGTGTGGGGTGTGTGTTGTATCTGTTGTGCTGTGTGTGGTATGTGGCATGTGTGGTGTGTATGGCTTGTGTGTTGCATGTGGCATGTGTGGTATGTGCTATGCAGCATGTGTGTTGTGTGTGGTGTATGTAGTGTGTATTGTATGTGTGGGGGTGTGGAAGATGTGTGTGGTATATGACATATGTGTGTGGTGTGAGGGGTGTGTATGTAGCATGCGAGAGTGTGTGGCATATATGTGGTGTGTGTCGTGTGTATGGTGTGGTGTGTGTGATATATGTGGCATGTGTGGTGTGTGTGGTGTGGCTGGCGTGTATGAGGTGTGTGATGTGTATGTGTGGTGGGGGGCATGTGTGTGGCGTGCATGTGGTGTATGTGGCATGTATGGGGTGTGTGTTGCGTTGTGTATGAGATGTGTGGTGTGTATGGTGTGTGTGTGTTGTGCATGTGGTGTGTGGTATGGGTGTGTGGTGTGGGTGTCATGTATGTGGTGTGTGGTGGGGGCATGTATGTGGTGTATGTGGCGTGTATGGGATGTGTGGCGTGGGAGTGTGGTATGTATGGTGTGGTATGTGTGTTGTGTATGTGGCCTGTGTGGTGGCGGTGTGTGTGTGGTGTATGTGGCATTCTCAGGATGTGTGGTGTGTGTGGTGTGTGTTATGTGTGTGGTGTGTATGTGGTGTGTATGGTGTGGCATGTGTGTCATGTATGTGGTGTATGGTGTGTGCATGGCATCTGGGGCATGTTTATGGTCAGGGGAGACCCTCAGGCCGTGTCCCCTCTCCCCAGCCCATCTGCATTTGAGCAGCGCTGGGCACACAGAATCACAACTTGCCCCATCTGGCTGAAGAGCAAGAAAAGCACCAAGACCTTGAACGAGAAGGAGCACAGCTGGGCAAGCCCTTCACCCACAAGGGACTGATGGGGACCGGAGGCTGCAATTGAGGACTGTTGCCTGTGGCAGGAGAGTCTAGAAAAGCCTGGGCCTGCAGAGGGTCTCCAGCGGGTCCCAGCTGGGGAAGGGACACTGCCACATGGTCCTGGTTACACCACACGGATCCTCTCCCTTTCCCATGATTCTCATGACCCCCTGGAAACGAAAGAGCCCCAAATGCCCCACTCACAGCTTGGAGAGAAAGAGCATAACTTCAATTAAGGCCCCAGGCTATTAAACACATTGAGTTATTAATCTCCTTGTGGCAAATGTGAGCTGGGACCCGCTTACACAGCCAATGGAGCATGCTCTAAATTAGCGTTTGCAGGTAATGGATCCGGCTGCCAGCCCCACGCCAGCTGGCTACAAGCTGGTTACATCACTAACATGAAATAATAGGAGGCGGAAAAACGGACGGCCTGATCGGGCATGCTGTTAGCGCCCCATTTACCCAACGTGGACGACTTATTGGTTTAACACAATTTACTACATCTCAATTGTGGAAAATGATTTTCACTTCCTCTGAACCCTCGCTCCCAGGTGCCGCACGGGGGAGGAGTCTTCATAAATGCCATCCACTCACTTTTTTTTTTTTTTTTAACATGCTGTCAAGATTTTATAACAAATCATAGATAATAAAACAAACAAACAAAAAAGATAAGGCTTAGAACTGGGGCTCCAGGCCAGCATCTCTTGAGTCCTGGGCTGGGTAGTGTGTCCACCTCGAGAAAACCAGCCCCACTCTTACCCCTAGTCCTGAACTGGAGAGCTCCCTGCCTTTCTGCCTCATGTCCCTGTGCAGGGCTGAGGTCTTAGGGACGCCCACCTTGTTCGCAGGGTGCTATCAACACATATAAAAGAGCGGCTGGCTTCCTTTGAACCCAGTGAGTCAGCGATTGGCACAGCAGTAAATAGCCACCCCCTACAGGCCTTCCCTGATAGCAGTTGAGCCTGTGTTCAAAGGGCCACACCCCCAGGCAACCAAAAACACTGGCTTTAGAAGAGATTTTTGTTCCCCGACTAGTTAAGAATTCTCAAGTTCCCAGTGACACAGAAGATGCCAGAAAAAATAGCTTAAAACCTTTTCTTCTCTTTTCCATCCATCTATTGAACCCACTCACACATTTCCCGACACCCACGGTAGGTCAGACACCATGCAAATAAATGAGACGTGGTCCCCAAGAAGGCGCCTCCAGGCTCTCCAGGACAAGGACCACAACACTGTGTCACAGTGTGATCCTGCCCTGGAGAGGGAGCTCAAGGCAGAAGAAGTGTCAGCCCACCTCCCTGGCTGCAGATGGCCCCAGGGGCTTCAGCCTGGGCACCAGCAATCAGGGTCACCCTCCTCAAATCTGGCCAGGGATACCCCATGATGTGACACTTTTCCCAGACACCCATCTTCCCACCACCTTCAGAGGGGGTGACCCTTGTCTCCCCACTCAGTCCCCCCAGGAACAGACTCCATCTCTCGTTCTTGCTATCTCAGTCCCCATCCCCACCCTCTGCTCTAAGCTCTCAGGGGCCCACAGATCGGACGGCTTCCCCGGCAGGCACTGTTTCCCCTGTATGTCCTGTGGTCAGCCTCAGGTGAGCACGCACGACAGGTGCACAGCATGAGCACAGCAGGCACACACGCTGACCCGACGCCATCAGCACCCTGCGGGTGGCTGCTCCCAGCTGAGAGCTTCCTGAGCACTCAACTGTGGCCTCTGGCTTTGAGCTCATCTCTCCGTGAGCCGCCCTGGTCCACACAGGAGGCAGCAGCAAGGCCAACCCGGGGTCTTGGGATGGGGGTGGAGAGAGGGTCGGGCAGCTTGTAGACAGGTGAGATCTCCCCAGAGCTCACCTTCACAATGCCCTCCTTCCAACAGCAGCCAAGCGTACTGTGTAGACTCTGTGTGGATCCCGACTTGAACAAACCAATGCTAAAAACAGTTCAGGATCAATATGGACTAGATATTCATGACATTAAGGAGTTACAGTGCATTTGTGATAGTGGATGTGATATTGGCATGGTGGTTATGTAAAAGTAAAAAACAGTTCTCATCAACTGAAATACCTACTGAAGTATTTACAAATACCATGACATGATGTCTAGGATTTGGCTTTAAAATGCTCTACAAACAAAACTAAACACAAAAATCTGATGGGGACTTTGGAGTTCATTATACTTTTCTATTATTTTGAATACAGAAATTTCCTGTTAAAGAAAAAAGAGACCTCCATTACCTAGAAGGTAGGAGAGCTAAGGAGCAGGGGGTATTCCAGGGCCCCCGGCCCCTGACCCAAAGCCCACGCAGCTTACGCAGCCCTGTCCCCAGGCTGGGCAGGGTCAGGCTCTGGGACACTGTGGGGAGGAAGGCTCTGGGCCCCTCCTAGGAACCACCTGGACGGCAGGGCTCCACATGGGGCTCAGCTATTCCTGCCCCAATTTCTCAGTTATTTTTATTTGAAGCATCAGCTATGGGTCACTATGATTCAACTCAAGCTGGGGCAGGTTTCCGGAGCAGTGCCAATCTGAGGGACCCACTGTCCAGCCCACCTTGCCAGGGGAGCCCCCCAGCACACTTCCCATCCCAGAACCTCGGAGGGTGCAGGGGTCCTGGGAATGCTGGGCCACAGACGCTGCACTGCAGCAGGAGACCTCACAGAAGCCAGTGCTGGGATAGCTCTGCGAGCCCTTCCCAACCTCCCCAGTTGACAGAGCTGGGCTTTTGATGAACGTCTGTTACATGCCCCCTCCTGGGGTGCCAAGCATCCAGGCAAGGCCATTTCAACCTCCTCCTGGGTGGGGTAAGGAAAGGAGCACACAGCTGACTGCTCAGAATTCCTTCCAGGGTGAGACTTTAGAAAGACACCCATCCCCCAAGCACAGCCACAGTGAACGGAAGCATCCAAGCAGCCCACAGCGTGCTCCATCTGACCTCGGCCCTGCACCCCACTGATGAAGCAGGGAGGTCAGGAGGGCTGGGAGGGTGATATGGAGCCAGCAGCCCCAGGGCCAGGGCCCTGCCAGAGAGCAGGCCCTGAGGACATCTAGGGGGGACTTGGGCTCTGCAAGGGGGGAAGGGACACCAGAAACCAACTTTCACAAGGACAGGCAGGAAAGGCAGCCTGGGGTGGGGACAGGGGAATGGCAGCCTCTTCGGAGTCACCTCCCCAGAGCTTCCAGGCGGTACCAACACTGGTGGGAGGTCCCGGACTGGGGGCCTCCTGCCCCAGGGGACACGGGTGGGAAGGGAGCCACTGAGCACTGAGGCAGTTTGGGTCTGACTCAAAGGTTTCCTCGTACCATGGGTGGCAGCACACTGACCCCTGGGTCCTGGAGCAGGGCTGAGCTGGCCGGGCCACACCTGCCACGGCTGGGCAGCCACAGTAAGCTCCCCGGGTGGCACCAGCTCACTGCAGGCCTAACAGAAGCGGAAGGCGGATGGAGCTCTCCAGAGCTCTTTACGGGCCGTTTAACCATCCCTCGACCCAGTCGCCTGAGCACAGCAGACATAATGGCAATGTTTACACATAAAAATGGCAAGCTGTTTTACTGGAGGCTTTCAGAGTCGCAAGAGCAGCAATTTGGTAAAGTTTCCTGCAAATGGCAGAAACAAAGTCCGAGAGTAGAATGGTAGAGCACTAAACCACCCTGAAAAGTCACTGAAGACCGTTACATCAAACACTGCCAAGAGCCAGGGAGGGGGCCGCAGTCAGAAGAAAAATAATCCTTGCCCGTGACCCTGAAGCCCTGTTCGTAATTTCCACTCAAGGTGTATGTGCCGCTGTGGCGTCTCATCTGTTATTCACTCAAGGAACATAAATTACTGGTTTTTACCTTTTAATCTTTACCCAGAGAAACATGGTGGCTTACCTTTCCAACTCATATTCTTTCATTCCCACTTTTATAGCTTTCATTACCTGGAGGACAGATATTAAGCAAAGACATTTGTATCAAGCAGATCAGTAACACAGTGTGATAAATAACACACAGCACATCTTCAAAAGCACCTCTTCTTTAAAAAAAGAAAAAAGGAATGATAAGTGCACGCAATGCGACAGTCATGTGACAAATTAGAACTTTTTAAAAGCTCCACAATCCACACGGTTTATTTTAACTGCAATGAAGCACTTCCATTTGGAAGCCGATAAATGCCAAGGCTCGAGTTAGAGCTCAGAGGCCACCAGCAGCCCGAGGACAGTGAGGATTTAACCATGAGGCACTTGGTGAATACTTAATGCTATGAAAGTGATGATGGTCACTAAAAGGACTCCTTTGTTTAACTTTCATAAGACATGGAGAACATTAACTCATACAACAGAGTACGCTGTCCATCAATTACCCTTGTCTGTTTCCTAACACAAAACTGCAACGTTCCCGAGCAGATGCTGGGCCGTCCTCATCTTTCAAGACACGTGTTTCCTTATTTGGTCTCATTCCTCCAGTAAAGTGGGAAGGTATGGAAGAGTGGGAAGGTTTGGAAGAAGTTTTCAGAAAATGGATGATGGTAATAAGTGTGCCTGAACCATAGTTAAGGACAAAACGTTCTTTAAAATGAGCCGAGAACTGCTGGGATATCAGGAAGGAGCACCCTATCCTCCCAGAGTTGGGACTTTCTGTTGGAGAATTTCCTGAGGATTAGTGTCCATGACAGCCATGATGGGCAGGTGCCCTAAGCTGAGGAACTGGGGCAGAGCCTCTCCTGTCCCTGCCATGTGTCCACCAGGGAACAGAAAAGAGAACCATCCCTGTGTAAAACTTCCTACCTCTTGTGTAGCCTTTGGGGATTAGAGCCCACCCGAAAACCCTTCATCCTCACTGGGTTCTCTCACCCCACAGAGCAACACCACATTTCCCACTCAGCTGGAGCCGGTGCTTACCTCACAGTGGGCCTCACTGGAGATTTTATTGGTGTAACGCAGAACCTCCAGCTCCATGTCCGTCTTAAACACTCGGCTTCAGAGACAGAAGAACAAAGCAGCAAGTCAGTGACTTTCAACCTTCAAGAGGCACAGGCTGGAGCGCTCCAGGGAGACCTCAGGGCCCGCCACACCCTGCACAGCCGGGAAGGGGTGCTGTGTGAGGACTGCCGGCGACCACTCGGGGCCAGAGTGGGGCCACCAAGGCCCAGGAGTGACAAGATGCATAGAAGAGTCTACAAGAAAACCTCTAGCAGGGAGCAGAGCTGCTGCCCACCTGTCCTAACACCAGCTGGCAGGCAGGCTGTTTCCAGGGATAAGACATGGAAGCCGCTGTGGGTGGGGAAGAAGCCCAGCTGCTGCAGCCTGCCACAGGCTGCCTCCCCGCCGCCAGCCTCAGTTTCCCCATGCACGGAAAGGGGATGAAATCTACATGGCAGGGCTGTTGGGCCATAATCCTAAGCCTGCCGCCTTCCGAGGCTCTACCCTGTTGGCTGAAGAGGCCTCGTTTCCTCCCCACCCCCACCCACCTGCCCACAGCTGGGAGACAGGGTCGGATGAGGGGCCTGAAGCCATTCCAGCTCTGTGTGTGCAGGTACAAATGTGGGAACAGCTGGTCTGCAGACATAAGCAGGAGACAAGGAGCAGATGAGAAGGAGGCAGCCACAGATGAGAGAGTGGTGGTCTATGTGGGCAGGGGAGTCACAACCGCGGGACCCTGCTGTCCCTTCCCAGCTGGGCTGTGCCTCCCGCAACTGGACTCCTGGGGCTCCCAGGTCCTCCCAACAAACTGGAGTTAATTTGCCCAAATGTGGTTAGGTTTCTGGTGGTCGCAATCAAGCTCATCTGCAAGTAAGACCCACAGAGAGGAGCCGAATAAGTATTTATTTTCTACCTCCACCCATTTAAAATAACCCTGGATCTGCGGGCACCGAAAGGGCAGCCATGCTCAGGCATTCAGAGTACAGGCCCGGGAGACAGGCTCTGGGCTCCAGTCCAGCTCCACCCCTTCCCAGTGGTGTGGCTGAGATCCCTACTCTGTGCCTCGATTTCCCCATCTGAGAAACGGAGATATGAACATTGTTTTCATTGTAGGTTTGCAGTGAGAATGGAATTGGTGTTTTTAAAGCATTAAGGACAGTGCTCGGCACACAGTTAGTGCTGGGTACATTTGTTCCAGAAACCAAGTGAAATGAAAAGCCTGCAGACACCACCTCATCCACACCTCCCACCCCAAAGCCAGGCGGAGTGCTCTGATGTCCTTAGGTAGGACGTCTTAATTCTCATCAAAACATTACCCCCCAGTATTCACGACAGGCCCATGAAGCTAGAGAAATCTCAGCAGACAAATATAGCCTCCCTTCATTTTAAATTGCCATTTACTGGGGACCCACTCCATGCTAGGTCCTGTAAGTTGCAGTGGAAGCTGGGTGCACTGCCCAACGCATCCCCTGGGGCCACACCCCTTGACTGATCTCCTTGATTCAATGGAGGGAACCAAGATTCAGCTCCCTTGCTTCAACTGGGGACATCTCTGGGAGCTACTCCAGTGCCAAAGGTCCCCAAGGGATCAGCCAAGATGCCCTTGTGATAGTATCACAGCCCAAGCCTATTCCGTCACTCCACCACATGCGCTGATCCCGAGAGCACTCCTCAATACGATTCCTGCCTACTCGGCTCAGAGACTCAGCTTCTCACGGAACCAACCTGGAACAGGTACTACATTCCCATTTCACAGATGGCCACATAGCTGAAACAATGTCAAAGGGCGCGTGACCCACTGTGTTACACTCACCCCCTTTGTGTTGCACTCCATGCAAAAATAATAGAACTCCACAGCTAGATAAACTACTAATCAAATACAGAAGTAAACTAGTCCTTTTCAGACTTTTGAAAACTCAGAAATAGGGGAAGTACTTAAGGATGTATTCCAGCAGAGAGAGAAGCGTAGAAGGGTGGGGAGGGAGGCACAGGGAGAAAGCATAAGCCAATAAAGAGAAAGAGGTGATATAATGGGATTTTTTTTTTTTTTTTTTTGAGACGGCGTTTCGCTCTCGTTACCAAGGCTGGAGTGCAATGGCTCGATCTCAGCTCACTGCAACCTCCGCCTCCTGTGTTCAGGCAATTCTCCTGCCTCAGCCTCCTATAATGGGATATTTTTAAAAACTAGAGTCAATCCAAAAGTATAATCAGATGCTGGACAGCAAGCCTAGAAAGCAATCAGTAGAAACGAGAACTCGAAGTATGTGGATGAGAAAAACATCCACAAAAAGAATGGCATGGATTCCTTTCCGCAGATAAAGTCAATAGGAAGCTTAAAGCTCTTAGTGATATGGTGAAGAAGATATATGTTTCTTCTCTCGATAAGAAAAAAGAAAAACAAATTAAAACTCCAGGAAAAACAAAACAAATATATGTATTATGAAGGCTGCATTTATTCACATGGTACCAAAGTACCACCAGGCAGATTACTTTGCAGGTCAAGGGGGAAATGTAACCCAGTGATCAGTCTTAGCATCACTGATTGTGGATCAGCTAAATATTATTTGTGTCTGAATGTGCTGCAATAAGAAATACACATCACCTGGGATGTATTCCTGCAAATGCTTTAAACTTCCATGGCTTTAGATCTAACTTCCAGTTTGCAAGAAATATGGGGATACAGGAACAAGCTAACTGCCACCACAAGGGAACAACCATACAAATCCAGAATTGGGATGCTGTGGTACAGCCCAGCCTTTCAGTATCTGGGGGAAAACCATCACAATACCCAGGTAAGAGATGGGAACTATATTGGCTACATCTGGGATGTTTTAAGGAGAACTGGAGGAATTCTTGTTTATGTGAACTTTCTAACTTTCAACAATACACATACGCTGCTTTTGTTCTAACGAAAAAAAAAATAATTAAAAAAAAAACCATTCTTTAAACAGAAAATAAACTAAAATACGAAGTGATTTTGTACAACTGATGGTTATGTAAGAAAAACAATCTATCTGCTCTTGATGCTAGGAGCCTCCTCTTGAGGGAGGCCCTGGGCTTGTGACATTTGACCCAAGAGAAGGCACTCCTGCCCTGATATATTCCTTAGCTTTGCAGAGACCACGGTCATAGTGATCATGGAAACAGTTTTATGGGCTTTTTTTTTCTTTTTTACCTTTTAGAGTTAATGTCACCCCCAAAACAGGTAAGATTTACTGCTCACATGAATGCAATGGAAATGTTACAAACCCTAACAAGGAAACAGCCACAGAAGTCAGGAGGTGAAGACAGGGGTCGGAGAAAAGATGTGCAGAGAGAGCAGGGCCCCACCTGTGCAGCCTCAGCTCACCCAGGGCAAAGGCAAGATGGGGTGGAAAGTTTACAGAGCAAGAACTACAGGAGGCTCAAGTGTGTATGACAAGAAGGCAAACGGAACCTGTGGAAGAACCAGCAATAATCGTATGATTAAAAGACGGGTGGGGGCAACAGAAATAGTCCAAAAAATTCACTTTGGGGAGGGCTGGGGTAGAGAGAGATGAGCTGGCAGGAGTCGCTGGTTTCATGATAACCTAGCTTTCCTGTAGTGATTTTGTACTAGTGGCTTTTTAAACCAAGGGTACACGTTGCTTTGATAACACTGTAAAAACCTTAATGAGCTGCTGTCCATAATGGTAAATGTCCATTCATTCATTTCACATCACTAATAAGTACGTGTTGGCTGGATGTACCAGGCACGAGTGATGGAGTGGAGTGAAAGGGCCACGTCCTCCTCTGATGGAGAACAGAGACTTTGGAGGGAGGAATACAGTGTGAGTAAACACACAATGATGGAGCGGAAGGAGGGCTGCTAAGGCAGGAGCTGGGGTGCTATGGGAGGGAATGACGGGAGAGGCCTGAGTCCTCTTGGTTTGGGGTTGGCCACCCAGTCAGAGAGGTCTGTAATGCTGAGACCTGGAGAATGGAGGTGGGCAGCCCAGCTGAGTCCCTCTGCACCAAGGTCCCTTCTGCAAAGGCAGAGAGTTCCCAGTGCACCCCCTGGCCAGCTCCCTTCCCTTTACTAAAAATGACCTACCTGCAGCAAAGCTCCCAAAGGCCCACCCATGGCTCTCACAAAGGGATCAACTCAAACACCCTCAAGATCAGCAAAGCTGGAGTGTCTGAGGATGCAGAGCAGCACCCACCCCTCTGTCGAAGGGCGCTTCTCCTGCATTTCCTCTTCCTCCTCCTCAGCCTGGCCAGGAGCCCATCTGAGCTGGCCTCCATCAAGGCAGCCTAGACAGAGGGCCAGAGGTAGGCAAGGATGGCAGGAAGGCGAGGGGCCCAGCGGCTCCCCCTATCCCCATCAGAGGCAGTGAGGCCTCGGGGACGTCGTGGGAGCAGCCCACGCTAGCCTGCCGCTGACTCACAGTCTTCATGACACCACACAGCTGGGACAGCCAGCCATTTGTCACTGGGAAATGAGGCAGGCATCCTGCAGCACAGCGACACCTTCCCAACACCACAGAACCTTCTGTGGAATGTGGAGAAAACAAACCCATAAGCCCAGGGAGACGCTCTCAAATGAATGCTCTTCTTCTCTGGCGGCGGCAGCCCTGAAGCCTGACGGCGTGCTGTTAATCATCGTGAAGGTGCCTCTGATGCCACCGCATGGCGGGTGCAGTCCCATCTGGGACCAGAAAGCTTGCTCCTATCCCCAGAGGGTGAGAGTTCAGAGCCATGGGTGGGACTGGGGCCAGCAGCTCAGGCTCCCTAGGTCTGAACCCATTCACGGTCCCTTGGGTGTCATTCCCACTGCTACTGTCCATGGCGCCAGCCCGGGGAACCAGCCATCAGCGAGCAGGTCTCTCTTCTGTAATGCAGTGACGATCACTAGGTGACAATACAGGTGAGGGCCAGGAGCCCCCACCCTCCAACCCCTTGCTTTTTCCTGGAGCCGCCTTCTGTTTCTGTTTGGCTTAGATCCCTGTCCTTCCCTGTGGCCACTACTCTATCCAGCGCTGTAGACTCCTCAGCCCTGTGCCCACCATCCCCACGGGCTCAGCCTGTGACTGCTCCAGGAACACTGAGCACTGCCGGGGAGGTCATGCAGCTGGCGATGGCCAAGCAAGCCCCAGTCAACAGCCTCACCCACCTCAGTGAGGCCCTAGCTCTGCCGTGAGCTGCAGGGGAACCCGCGGGAGGGCTACTCTCAACTTCCCACACCTTCTTAAGATTTCTACTCCCCACTTCTGCCAACCATGGGAGTCGCTGCAGATGAATGAATTCCACTCCTACTTCTTGGAGCGCACAGCAGCCAGCAGATGGGCCCACTCTCACCTCTCCTCCTCCAAACTCCCAGGACTCCCCAGCCGTCCTCTCCTCCCTCCCTTTCAAGAGAAGGTGCGTCCTCTTTCCAAGTTCACACACCCACCTAGGGATCCCAGCTCCAACCTCCACCATGCACCCACCACTCCTGCAAGAAGCTCCATGGCCATCGAGAAACAGCTTC